>NC_138545.1:40643471-41985949 GCF_964234715.1 Podarcis melisellensis | reverse complement strand
ATTCCACAGGGCGGGCGCCACTACCGAGAAGGCCCTCTGCCTGGTTCCCTGTAACTTCTCGCAGGGAGGGAACCACCAGAAGGCCCTCGGAGCTGGACCTCAGTGTCCGGGCAGAATGATGGGGGCGGGGGAGATGCTCCTTCAGGTACACTAGGCCATGGCCATTTAGGGCTTTAAAGCTCAGCACCAACGCTTTGAATTGTGCTTGGAAATGTACTGGGTGCCAGTGTAGGTCTTTCAGGACCGGTCTTATATGGTCTCGGCAGCCACTCCCAGTCACCAGTCTAGCTGCTACATTCTGGATTGGTAGTATTTCAACATACAGTGGTACCTCGGGTTACAGACGCTTCAGGTTACATACACTTCAGGTTACAGACTCCGCTAACCCAGAAATAGTACCTCGGGTTAAGAACTTCGATTCAGGATGAGAACAGAAATTGCATGGTGGCAGTGCAGCAGCAGCAGCAGCAGCGGAAGGACCCATTAGCTAAAGTGGTACCTCAGATTAAGAACAGTTTCAGGTTAAGAAAGGACCTCCAGAACAAATTAAGTTCTTAACCCGAGGTACCACTGTATATGTGAGGTGGCTTGCAATACTATAACCACTATATCAGCTAAGCAATATAACATACCCTCCAACATTTCTCCAATGAAAATAGGGATTTCCTATTATTATTATTATTATTATTATTATTTATTATTATTATTATTATTATTATTAGACTATTTATATCCCACCCATCTGACTAGGTTGCCGCAGCCACTCTGTGTGGCTTCCAACACATATAAAAACATGAAACATTTTTTTAAAAACCTTCCTTATACAGGGCTGCCTTCAGATGGCTTGTGAGTCGGATAACTCCATACCCACCAATATTTCTCTAATGGAAATAGGGACGTCCTGAGGAAAAGAGGGACATTCCAGGATCAAATCAGAAACCGGGATGGCTTCTCTAAATAAGGGACTGTCCCTGGAAAATAGGGGCACTTGGAAAGTCTGCGTAATCATAGCTGAATGGGATCTGCTAATGCCGTAAGTAGAATTTGCTTGTTTGTGCAGAAAATACTTAAAGTATAACTATTCTGGCAGACTATTTCCCCCCTCCCCTATTTTTATTGTGCTTTACGAAGGGGGAACTGAAGGCCTTATCCCTGGCCACTGAATATTAGAACAAGGAAAACCCACATAGATTTGTCAAGAAAGATCTGGAAAAGGATGGGGGGGGTGCTTAGCACCGTGTTTGAGGATACTTTCTGTATTCACATAGAGATGAGGGATAAATTCAAATCAGTTTTGCATCCAGAGCCAAAACCTATCTACATAATTGGCACATTCCAAACCAATACATGAACGGAAACCCAGGCAACCATCAATACTAGCCCGTGTTTCAATTTTGAATGGCAGTTCTCCAGCAAAAAAAATGCCCATATTGGGTGAAACTGCAGAGAAACGGGTGCACGTTCAAAGAAAATACAGGTGTGTTCTCATGAGGACTTTTTTTTATTTAAAAAATCACAAATTGATGTAGAATTGTGATGAAACGGAAAATAAGAAACTGAGAGAAACCAAAATTGACCATGTGCTTATCCCCAGATCCACATTGTTTCCCCGTCATTGCTTAATTCCCTCGTTTTATTTCACAACTTATACCTTTCTATCAAAAAAGGGGACTGACCCCGTAGATATTGAAATCAGCCCAGAGTCCTGTTAAGACCTGAACTATATATGGCCTTCGTCTCAAGCCAAGTCCCCCTCCTGAGAAGATATTCGCTGTCTGGAAATAGAAAATCCACTTCCGAATGTTTAGATTAGAAGCCCAAGGCCACAATACGCGACACCATTCTACACACACACACATATGGACAACTGCCTGTTTGCACAACCCGAAAATTAGATTTGTATGGGTGGCTCGGGGTCAAGTGGGCGGAAGCAGCTGGCAGGGCAGGAGCCTGTTACAAACTCTGAGATGCCTGAGATGCCTCCTCTTGTAGATGCTTTTAAAAAAAGAAAAAAAGAGGAGCAGCTAGCGCAGGACACAGGGATCAAAAAAGAGAGCAAATGGATGTGATGTGACCGGGGGTGAGAGTGAAGTTTGATTCAGTTTGCATTTAAAGGCAAAGCTACAAACTTTGCTCTTTCCGATACAATAAGCAAACTGAAATATCCTTCGAAACTTGCAGCCCCCTAAGTGCTCATCCAACTGACTTTCCCCCTGCACTTTCTGGGCCTGTCCCTGATTTTAAGGTTCCATGTTCAAGTGTGGGGTTTGGGGAGGGGTTGCCTCGAGCTTTCCCCGTGAAAACCTGCTCTTTAAAGCTGAATCGGAGCAAATGTCAGTTTGGGGTTTGATGTTTGTTCTGATTTAGCTTTAAAGAGCAGGTTATCGCAGGAGAAATTCTGAAGGGAAAAGGGGGGGGGGTGTGCTTGGCCACAGAGCTTTAAATTGTCGACTGTGCCTCGAAAAAGCGGAGGAAAGACAAGCGTAGATAAGCCCTGAATCAGAACAAACAGCAATTTTATGTGGATTGCCCTTGCTCCGATTCAGTTGTAAAGAGCAGGTTTTCACAGGGAAATTCCCTGGGGAAAACACAAACAAAATCACCTCACAGAAATGAATATACTAGTTTAATCTGCATAAAAGTGCATATATTCATAACAATAACATGCAAAATGTGCCAATTAGGCAATATTGGAAGCGAAAATGTTATATTAGGAGAATTCACATTAAAACGCGAATGAATTTTCATGAGGGCTTTTTCCAAAAATAAATACCGTAAATCACAAACTGATATGGAAATGTAGAGAACTGAACTTTGGAGAAATGGAAATTGGAAAAATGAGAAACAGAAACCAAAATATTTGCCCACCGAAGCTGCCAGATATTGGTCATTATATGAGATGTAATAGAGGAATAAGCATTCGTTGATATGTGTGGCATTATGCAGTATGTAAAAGGAAGGGGCATAAAAAACAACGTGGAAGGAAAGGAGGGAAATCAAATCATAAGAGAAATGTATAACAAATTTGAAACTAATTGGTGAAAGTTATGAAAATCTAATAAAAAAATTTAATGTAAAAAAGAGCATGCATCATCTTTTTGATGAGTTGCCACAAGAGAATCCATGCTGGACCTTAGTAGAAGCAGGAACACAATAATTTCACCATGGGCTGATGTGGCTGGCATTCATCCGGGGCTGAAGGAGAAGCTCACATATGAGAAGTGCATAGCAGGCAGGTCAGGCTGAAGGCAAATCACAGTCGTACCTTGGTTCTCAAACGCCTTGATACTCAGACGTTTTGGCTCCCCAACTCTGCAAACCCAGAAGTGAGTGTTCCAGTTTGCGAACATTTTTCAGAAGCCGAACGACGCAGTTTCTGATTAAGTGCAGGAAGCTCCTGCAGCCAATGGTAAGCCATGCCTTGGTTTCTGAACCGTTTCGGGAGTCGAATGGACTCCCGGAACAGATTAAGTTTGAGAACCAAGGAACCACTGTATACTTTGTTCTGAGTGTTGAGGGTGTTCTGAAAGAGAGACCACTGCCTGTGTTGCATGGGCTCATTCCATTTTAACCTTAAAAAAGAGGTTTTACAGTGGTACCTCAGGTTACATATGCTTCAAATTACAGACTCCGCTAACCCAGAAATATGACCTCGGGTTAAGAACTTTGCTTCAGAATGAGAACAGAAATTGTGCTCCTGCAGCGCGGCAGCAGCAGAAGGCCCCATTAGCTAAAGTGGTGCTTTGGGTTAAGAACAGTTTCAGGTTAAGAACAGACCTCCAGAACAAATTAAGTACTTAACCCGAGGTACCACTGTAAAGGGACGGGGTGGTGCTGTGGGTTAAACCACAGAGCCTAGGGCTTGCCGATCAGAAAGTCGGTGGTTCGAATCCCCGCGACGGGGTGAGCTCCCGTTGCTCGGTCCCTGCTCCTGACAACCTAGCAGTTTGAAAGCATGTCAAAGTGCAAGTAGATAAATAGGTACCGCTCTGGCGGGAAGGTAAACGGCGTTTCCGTGCGCTGCTCTGGTTCGCCAGAAGCGGCTTAGTCATGCTGGCCACATGATCCGGAAGCTGTACGCCAGCTCCCTCGGCCAATAAAGCGAAATGAGGACAGCAACCCCAGAGTCGGCCACGACTGGACCTAATGGTCAGGGGTCTCGTTACCTTTACCACTGTATACGATTTTATTTCAAAGCCCTATAGAACGTATTAGCCTTGCTGCACAGGGGCACGAAGTGCCTCCCACATCGAAGGGGTGCGGTCACATGACGGGTCACATGACACTGCCTGGGAAGCACAGAGGGCGATCTTCACGCTTGTTCGCCCCAGCCGCCCTCCAACTCATTGCCTCTTGGGCTGGGAATAACAAAGGCAAAAATCGCCCTCGCTCGTCCCAGCCACTGCCCAGCTCCTGGGCTTTCGGGCTGCTGGGTGGAGGCTGGGGCTGGGGCATGTGGAAGGCAGCGGGGGATGGCGGCCCCCTCAATATGGGGGGAGGCTGGAGCCCCTTGCGCTCCTTACACCTGGCACCCCTGCTGCTGCACTACACTTGTACATCTTAAGATATGCCTCTGCCACTGGAGATCTGCAACGCCGCAAAGTCACCAGCAGAAGTCCATGCCAGTGAATCAGCTGCGCTGTGCAACTCCACAGGCAGGGGAAATGAAACAGGGCAGAGACAAGGGCGCAACTGGGAAGAATAGCCATATGCCATATAGTTATTGGTAAAACCTATTTGGCGTTGCGCAACTTTCTGACTAGTTGCAGGACCTTAGCCAGACCTAGCAGAGTACACGCAGAATCCACGGAAGCAATTGGCAACTTGGATGCAGACAGGATAGACGAAGCAGGAACCAGGAACTTGTAGTTAGGTGTTTATTATATACAGTAGACTATATACAGGAACAGAACACGGATCTTTTGCTAGCTCTCTCCGACACGACTCACAACTCCTACACTGACACAGAACTCTGAACTCACGAACTCCGAACACATTCCAGTTAGTAGGCCATTAATTATCACTCCCTTGAGAGAGCTTGACCAATCAGGGAGCGGTCTCCATGTCTCTGTTATCACCAGGCAGACCTACTCCTTCAGATTGCCTTCTGGCTGTCTGCCAAACCTTAACTGACTCTGTGTGAGTAGCTGCACATACACAGTTTCCCAACAATAGTATGCCCCCATCAGAACACAATCGCGCACGCGCACACACACACACAATGTTGGTGCAACGTTATGCCCAATTTAGAGGGATTCCATGGGGTGCAGAAAAGCCACTGCTTCCCCATCTTCTGCTGCTGTGCCCACTCTGCCACCATGAAGCATACAGAACAAATGCACTCCAATCAAACCACACCACCGGCAGTGTAAAAAAAACCCTGGCATTATGTGGTTTTTCAGGGTGCAGTTTCTCCCCTCGGCTTTTCCACTCCAAGTGTTTCATTTGCTCGGGACTGACGGGAAGAAGGAGACTTTCTATATCTGTTCGGTTTTCAGCAGCTCCAGGAAGCGAGAGGCAAGTCTTGCTGACGGCAAGATATATTTATGCTGTCAGTAAACAAGGCGGCTAAGGGGCTGCGTCACAGCTCAGGAATGGACTGGCAAACTGCTGGCTCATAGCATCCTGCTGCAGGCTCCCCGGCAGTGGCAGTCAAACTTCTGTTACTCCACCCTGCGCTGACGGCTTGGAAGGGTGCACAACTAAAATGGTTAAAGGACAAGCAAGCAAACCAAGCCCTCTGCATACAGAATTGTCTCCCGATGCTTCCTTTTCTTTTAACCAAGCAAGACAACCAAACAAAGAAACCGAGAAAAGAAACAAAATCCATTCAGACATGACACTCTCCACTGTCATTGAGAATCGCCCATGCCTGCTTAATACTAGCTGGGAAAAGCCAGCTGGAAAAAGAAGATAATCTAGCATTTTTCAACATTATGTTTGAGGGGTTAGCAAATAAAGCAGCTCCCAATTCAATTCCTAGCAGCATGCAGGCAGAGGGGTTTTAGCCAGCTTGCACAGGTGCCCTGAAATTATCCCCCCGAAGGGCCTTTTTAACTTGGCCTTTGACACCTGAGATGTTTATATCCAGGAACCTCCTCCCTGCCCACCCCCCCACCCACGCTGGGCAATGCTGTAGAGGCCGGCGCAACATCACTTGGCTGTTTGGCCTCCTCTGCCCCCTCAAAATGGGGGTGGGGTGCTGAGCCCCCCTGAAATATACTCGGAGTCGAGAGTGGATTTCATGCTCTTTATTCAGCTCATAGTGGCGAGGAGGAATGGAAGTTCCCCCAGAATGTCTGCTTTATATACATTATTTACACAATGGGCCCCACGTGATTGGCTAATTCCGGGATTCATCTGTAGGCCAATCAGGTTGCAGATTCACTTCCACCTGGAGCTGGATTGGGTAGCTCCTGTGAACCAATCAGACTGCTGCATTCTGAATCCTATTCAACTCAGTACATAACACCCCCTGCCCCCTGAGACAAACAGAATAAAACACAGACTAAATTGAAGAGCAGATGAGCTAATTCTCTTGCACAAAAAGAAATCAACCCTATCAAAGGTTGCCCTGTGTTGTAAAAAATTAGGGTTCATTCTACGACAGACACACCAACCAGAACAATCCTGAGGCCATTTTGACTCTCCCAAAAGGACCTCAAATATTCTTCTGCAGTAGGAGAAAGGAAGGAAATAGGGAAAGCTTCCCCATTGTCTTTTCACTTGCAAATCCACTTAATAAAACTGCCTGGAATGGAGGGGGCTTACCCCTCCTTGCAAATCCAGTATTGCAAATTCCTGTTAAGCTAAGCTGTCAATAGGGGTAAGTTTGTAAATAAGAGTAACTGAAGTATTGACCTGGCTACCATTATCAGGTACAGTGGTACCTCTGGTTAAGAACTTAAGGTAATTCGTTCCGGAGGTCTGTTCTTAACCTGAAACTGTTCTTAACCTGAAGTACCACTTTAGCTAATGGGGCCTCCCGCTGCTGCCGGGCGATTTCTGTTCTCATCCTGAAGCAAAGTTCTCAACCCGAGGTACTATTTCTGGGTTAGTCTGTAACCTGAAGCGTCTATAACCTGAAGCGTCTGTAACCCGAGGTACCACTGTACCTTGGCAGGCAGGAGAGAAGCAAAGTTCTCAAATTTCTGTGGGAGACCACCTCCCTTCCATGATCCTTTTTGGGTGTTCCTTGGCTAAGGGGTGGGCAATTTCAAAAGTCTTTAAAGGGTCTTGCACACTTTTGTTCTAGGTCTCTCTTACCTCCTTGCAAGGAGGAGGAGGGAATTCTTGTTCCAACAGAAAAATAAAGATCTGCCTTGCTTTCTCTGGGTCCTGCGACCATCCATCCATCTCTGACCAATGATGGACTTAGTCCAGGGGTCAGCAAACTTTTTCAGCAGGGGGCCGGTCCACTGTCCCTCAGACCTTGGGGGAGAGGCTGGACTATATATTTTGGGGGGGGGGAGAACGAATTCCTATGCCCCACAAATAACCCAGAGATGCATTTTAAATAAAAGGACACATTCCACTCATGTAAAAACACGCTGATTCCCGGACAGTCTGCAGGCCGGATTGAGAAGGCGATTGGGCCGGATCTGGCCCCCGGGCCTTAGGTTGCCTACCCATGACTTAGTCCCTTGGGGAGTTTGGCAGCAAAAGCCAAACCCCAATCATATTTCGACATTGCCTGAATCACCTGAGAAAGGGAAAATGCAGAACAGTATGGGTGCACTCAAGGGACGCGGGTGGCGCTGTGGGTAAAAGCCTCAGCGCCTAGGACTTGCCGATCGAAAGGTCGGCGGTTCGAATCCCCGCGGCGGGGTGCGCTCCCGTTCCTCGGTCCCAGCGCCTGCCAACCTAGCAGTTCGAAAGCACCCCCAGGTGCAAGTAGATAAATAGGGACCGCTTACCAGCGGGAAGGTAAACGGTGTTTCCGTGTGCGGCTCTGGCTCGCCAGAGCAGCGATGTCACGCTGGCCACGTGACCCAGAAGTGTCTCCGGACAGCGCTGGCCCCTGGCCTCTTAAGTGAGATGGGCGCACAACCCCAGAGTCTGTCAAGACTGGCCCATACGGGCAGGGGTACCTTTACCTTTTACCTTTATGGGCGCACTCAGAGCTTTCGGAACTGGGCGAGGCGAAGTACAGTGGTGCCCCGCAAGACGAACGCCTCGCAAGACGAAAAACCCGCTAGACGAAAGGGTTTTCCGTTTTGGAGGCGCTTCGTAAAACGAATTCCCCTATGGGGTTGCTCCGCAAGACGAAAAAAATCTTGCATCCCCCCCGCGGGTTTTTTTCGCTTTTTTCTTCCTTTTTTTAAGCCGCTAAGCCGCTTATCAGCTGTTCCGCTGATAAGCCGCTTAACAGCTGATCGCTGGAAGCCGCTTGACAGCTGTAGCGCTAATCCGCTAAGCTGTCAATGGGCTTGCTTCGCAAGACGAAAAAACCGCTATACGAAGAGCCTCACGGAACGGATTAATTTTGTCTTGCGAGGCACCACTGTAAAGGAATACCATCAAAAAGCCACCAACCAGCCTTTGCTGCTCCTCCTGGTGCTTTTTCAGCTGCTCCACCATCTGCTGGAACTCTGCCTCTTTCTCCTGCTCCTCCAGCAGAGTTGCATCGTTCTGTTCGGCATAAGCCATCGCTACCACAGCCAGGATCAGGTTGATGAGGTAGAAGGATCCCAAGAATATGATCAGGACGAAAAAGATCATGTACGTTTTCCCAGCCGCTCGCAAGGTCTATGGGGAAGAAGAAGAGCGTCCTGTCACCATTTCAACCGAAGGACCCCTCACCTCTCACTTCAGATACAGGCTTTTTGCTTTCTGTGCATGCTCAAGGGCACCTCTGCATGTTGCTGTTACCTTAGCATTTGAAAATATAATTCTGGGACTGGAGACTAAACTGGACAAGGCTGTCACTGGATCTCTTGCCTGCTTACATCTCTGTAAAAAGCAGCCCAAGATTCAGGTCAGGGCCATGCTGTTGGTGGTGTGATGGGTTTAACCAGTAACAACAACAACAACAACAACAACAACAACAACAACAACAACAACAACTGTATTTTAATATTTTGTTGGAAGCCACCCAGAGTGGCTGGGGAAGCCAAGCCAGATGGGCGGGGTATAAATAATAAATTGTTGTTGTTGTTGTTGTTGTTGTTGCATTTTTTTATACCCTGCCCATCTGGCTGGGTTTCCCCAGCCACTCTGGGCGACTCCCAACAGAATATTAAAAAGACGATAAAACATCAAACATTAAAAACTTCCCTAAACAGGGCTGCCTTCAGAGGTCTTCTAAAAGCCAGATAGTTGTTTATTTCCTTGACATCTGATGGGAGGGCGTTCCACAGGGCGGGTGCCACTACCAAGACGGCCCTCTGCCAGGTTCCCTTTAACCTCACTTCTTGCAGTGAGGGAACCGCCAGAAGGCCCTTGGAGTTGGACCTCAGCGTCCGGGCAGAATGATGGGGGGGGTGGAGATGCTCCTTTTATTGCCCACCTAATTTTAGGCTCTGGGCGTAATGGACTTGTGGGAATTTCCTCTTTAGAAGTAATATATATTACTCCACTTGTTTTGAAATGTGGCAAGTGAGTCCTGCTGCGATTGGAGACATTGCCACTCATTCTGATAATTCATCCCTGGACGTTTAACTCAAAGTCTTGCCCTGGGTTTAACCATTTCCCCACATGCCGTTTGCCAGGCGGAAAATTCTGGTACATTCTTCCAAACTCTCTCTACCTCCAGGAACTTTTCCCACAATCAATCTGTCGTCCAAGGAAACCCTGTGGAGGATTATAGTGAAGGGGAATGTTTTATTAGAGTGCACACACAGTTTGTGTAAATTGCAGGTCAAGCCTATTGAGTTTCACCTGTCAGTTAAGGATGTGTCCCCAGAATGCACTCAACACTCTCCAGCAAACCCAGGTTGCAAAGACAAGACTGACATGGTGGGCAAGGTGTTTATTTCAGGAACGTTTGTCAGCTGTTAGTGATCTTCTTACTGCCCTTGTTCACACACCAAAGTAAACCACAGCCATGATCTCTGGCTTAGCGTCACATCCAGACCAGGGATCGTGGCTTGTTTTGATCTAGCGAACCGCAATCAGCAAACCAAGAAAACCTTGGCTACAGATCATGGTTTGTTGAGACCATAAGAAGCCATGATCCCTGGTTTGGATATGATGCTAAATGAGGAAACGTGGTTTGTTTCCTCCCAGTTCATGCTAGCAGCAAAGCAGACACAATTTGCCCGTGCCTGGTAAACCATGGCTTAGCATAACATCCAATACTTACATGTGAATCCCAAGGAACCCCTAATGAGCTTCCGTGGAACTACAAAGCTCTTCGGAATATAGAACCATAGAAAGTTGGAAGAGACACTGAGGGTCCAATCTCAACTAGATCATACATGCGGCCCTAAAGTCCCTGTTTTCTTGGAACAATAACATAATTTGGCCTACCAGTTGAAAGAGGTTCTCCCAGTAGTCTTGAGTCATGAGACGGAACAGGGAGAGGAAGGCCCAGCTGAAGGTATCATAGCTTGTGTAACCGTAGTTTGGGTTCCGGCCAGCTTTCATGCAGAGATAGCCTTCTGGGCATTGCCTACAAGAGGGAGGGAAGGATGTCAGCAATGACATCATGCAAGGACAGGTCATAAGAGCAGCATCAAGTTCCTACTAAATCCATGCAGAACCCACGCATGAAATAACCACATTCCACATTCCCACCCACCCCCGCCTCAATATAGAGTTGCCAGCTTTAAGAATTGAATAAAAAGGTAAAGGGACTCCTGACCGTTAGGTCCAGTCATGGCCGACTCTGGGGTTGCGACGCTCATCCCGCTTTACTGGCCGAGGGAGCCGGCGTACAGCTTCCGGGTCATGTGGCCAGCATGACTAAGCCGCTTCTGGCAAACCAGAGCAGCACACGGAAACACCGTTTACCTTCCTGCCGGAGGGGTACTTATTTATATACTTGCACTTTGATGTGCTTTCGAACTGCTAGGCTGGCAGGAGAAGAATTGCATAGCAGCCCGTCATCCAACACTTTCCCCCAGCAGAGAATTACACTAACCAGCTACCAGGTAATGATGGAGTTCTGCTCTTGTCAGGTCTATTGACTCTTGGAATTAGAACAGGGCTAGACATAGAACAGGAGACCTAAAAGGTAAAGGTAAAGGACCCCTGGGCGGTTAAGTCTAGTCAAAGGCAACTATGGGGTTGTGGCGCTCATCTCGCTATCAGGCCAAGGGATTCGGCGTTTGTCCACAGACAGCTTTCCAGGTCGTGTGGTCAGCATGGCTAAACTGCTTCTGGTGCAACAGCACACCGTGACGGAAACAGGAGCGCATGAAAACGTCGTTTACCTTCCCGCCGGAGCGGTACCTATTTATCTACTTGCACTTTGACATGCTTTTGAACTGCTAGATTGGCAGGAGCTGGGACCGAGTGACGGGAGCTCACCCAGTCGCGGGGATTTGAACCGCCGACCTTCTGATCGGCAAGCCCAAGAGGCTCAGTGGTTTAGGGGGAGGCGGGACCTTTAGTCTCAGCAACTGGTTTTGTGCCGTAAGACCTACAGGGAATGAGCTGCTGCGTTCATTAGGCCTGTCACTCTCCCAAGCCTGTAAAGATCGTGTTTTTGGCTCATCCAAAGTTAACTGCAACTTTGAACTCTTTTGATTTATCGACCGGCTTGCTCTGTGACAGCTAGCCGACGTGGTACCCTCTAGATGTTGCAGGATTCTAAATCAGTCCCAAACAGCGTGTCCAATTATCTCGAGATCAAAAACATCTTGAGGGCACCATGTTTGAGGGACTCCACCCCCCACCTCACCATTCTTTAAATCAGCGCCGTTTTCACACTGATTTTAAATGGTCGAGTCGCTA
Source organism: Podarcis melisellensis (assembly GCF_964234715.1). Classification (NCBI taxonomy): domain Eukaryota; kingdom Metazoa; phylum Chordata; class Lepidosauria; order Squamata; family Lacertidae; genus Podarcis; species Podarcis melisellensis. Next base: position 41,974,051 of record NC_138545.1, on the reverse strand, counting down.
GAAGACAGATCTCCTCCCCACTCCCATTCCACAGAGCAGGGGTCAGCAACCTTTTCGAGCCGTGGGCCGGTCCACTGTCCCTCAGACCATGTGGTGGGCCGGACTATATTTTTTTGGGGAGGGTGGGGAATGAACGAATTCCTACACCCCACAAATAATCCAGAGATGCATTTTAAATAAAAGGACACATTCTACTCATGTAAAAACATGCTGATTCCCGGACCGTCCATGGACTGGATTGAGAAGGCAATTGGGCCGGATCCGGCCCCTGGGCCTCAGGTTGCCTATCCCTGCCAAAGATGGATCTGCGGTCTGGACAGATCTCACTCACCCTGCGTCGGAGCTGTTCCCACAGAGCAGGGCATCAAGCGCACCCTCGAGGAAATAAAAATTTTCTTCACGAGAAAGAAAAGGCAGGTGTGAGAATAAATTTTGGACTGTAACACAATTTCAGTTTTAAAGCAACGAGTAGAAGAGTCAAGCTAGATATGATACAGGAAAGCCGCAATCAGGCTCTCAACCAGAGAAGCTGAAAGTTAAAAGCCATCTTTAACTTTATGGCAATGAATGTCGCAAGTCAGCGATGTGTTAGGTGAAACATCTCCTTTTGTATGTCATGCACCGAAGTTTCATTGGAAGACCCTGTGAGTCCTGGATGAATGAATCAATTTATTACGGTCACAGACCAGAAATACGGCCATATACAGCGATAGAGAACATGTAAATATACACAGGTTGAAATTAAAATCTATAAGCTAGAGCAGTGTTTTTCAACCACTGTTCCGCGGCACACTAGTGTGCCGCAAGATGTTGCCTGGTGTGCCGTGGGAAAAATAAAAAAATTCGAAAGATTTAAAAATAAAGTATTTTATAATTTTTCATATTTCTGTTTACTTACTATTTCATAATAAAGTAATTATAAAATACTTTCTTTGTGTTTATTTGATTCCTATTCAAGAGAATTACTTTATATATAGTCAATATAGGCACAGAGTTAAATTTTTTAACATTTTCTAATGGTGGTGTGCCTCGTGATTTTTTTCATGAAACAAGTGTGTCTTTGCCCAAAAAAGGTTGAAAAACACTGAGCTAGAGCACGGTAAATAATACAGAGACAAAACAATTAAAATATGTACGTTAAGACCTACAGAGAGGTTTCCCTCCATCAGCTTTGATAACACTAAGACCTGTGAGTTTTAACCTGTGAGTCTTAGTGCTATGATTTTATTTTTATTTATTTTTTTGAGGGGGGGATCTTTCAGTCAAATCCTGGAGCGACTTCCCTTCAACTAGCAGAAATAGAATCTGCAGGTTTCGAGCTGAGTCTTAACTGAGGGTCGCTGCCATTATATGCATGTAATGTATTTTAAAAGATACAGTTAAGGTGGGGTTTTTTTAAGTGTTATCAAGTGGTGAGAGACGCATTCATGTGTGACCCACTCCTGAGAACTAGGCTTTGCACACAGACGGTTCTGGCGTCTGGGGTTAACAGGCTCTCAGGTAACAGGAAAAGGAAAGATTTATTCCTGAGAGAAGATCAGACAACCCAGAGTTACATGGATAAATGGCCAGAGTTGGTATAAGGGCTCACCTAGACTTTCTTTCTGCACTACGTATCTAAGCCATAGGCCCTGCCTTTAAAGCTTTATGTCCAAGCGAGCTTTTTTAAAATCCATGTGGTTTCCTCAAGAAACCCCACATTTTACTGCTGAATCGGAGCAAACAGCAATTGGGTTTTCTGTGGATTGCTGTTTCGTTCGATTAAGCAGTAAAATGTGTGTTTTCCTGGGGGAAGTCACTAGGACCGAAAAACAACAACAAACACGTACACACACTGATACAGAGCTTTAAAGTACTGACCTTTGCCTGGAAAGTGCAAAAGCATGTCTGGATGAGCCCCAAGATAGCATTATTATTATTATTATTATTATTATTATTATTATTATTATTATTAAATTTGCATACCACCCTATGCCCATAGATCTTGGGGCAGTTCACAACATAAAATCACAATATAAAAAACACAAAATACGTAATAGATTCTAGCATGTGGGTGGGGAGAGGAGAGAGACCTAAATTATATAATTTAGGATCCGAATGATTGGCATTAGTAATTGTATTATAATCTGGCATTGTTATAATGAGGCTATTATTGGACTGTAATTGAAAACTAATAAAATTATTATCAGCAAAATATGTAATAAAAATAAAAAGACAAACCTCGAATCCCCCCTTCGTGCGCAAGGAACTATTAAGGAAAGGCCTTTGTGATACAAGCTTGTAAGAGGCAACAAAAGGCTTTGTCTTACAATCAATACATTTATGTACAATACAAATACCTTTACTGGCATTACAAGTTAAGACATTTCAAATCACTGGGGTAAGTTTAAAAGGGACAGGAGTGAGACTCAAGAGGGTGACAAGGCACTCGACTGTTCTGCTTCACCCTTTCTATTCCCTAGAGCAGGGGTCGGCAAGATCTACCTCGCCTGGGCCAGTTCACTCCCATGGAGATTGCTCCCTGGGCCAGATTGTGTCTGTGTAGACATGATTATTGGCGTCTGTGCATGTGCAGGCGTGATTTCTGGCGCCGCGAAGTGAGTCCCCACTCCGCCCTGTGCCGGTTTAGCACAGCGCACAGGGACTCGCCGAGCAGGCAGCTCAGTTCGGGGGTGGCTCGGAGGCCGTTTAAATGACCCCCGCGGGCCGCTTGTGGCCCATGAGCCGCAGGTTGCTGACCCCTGCCCTAGAGGTATGATTCATTAAGAACCTCATTCGGCTTTCTCTCGGAGCTGTGGGTCCGAGGTCCAACACCTTGCTCAGCATCTGTTTGCGGAGTCTGCTGTGCAAGGTAAAGGTAAAGGGACCCCTGACCATTAGGTCCAGTCGTGGCCGACTCTGGGGTTGCGGCGCTCATCTCGCTTTATTGGCCGAGGGAGCCGGCGTACAGCTTCCGGGTCATGTGGCCAGCATGACTAAGCCGCTTCTGGCGAACCAGAGCAGCGCACGGAAACGCCATTTACCTTCCCACCAGAGCGGTACCTATTTATCTACTTGCACTTTGATGTGCTTTTGAATGGCTAGGTTGGCAGGAGCAGGGACCGAGCAACGGGAGCTCACCCCGTCATGGGGATTCGAACCGCTGACCTTCTGATCGGCAAGTCCTAGGCTCTCTGATTTAACCCACAGTGCCACCCGCGTCCCTCTGCTGTGCAAAGGGCAGTCCAAAAGAATATGGACCAGCGAATCTGGCACTCCCTGACGGCAGGCACACAGGCGGGCCTTGATAAGGAATTTGCGAGTATCTACCTGTGGTCACTGCAGAGGGGAAAGCACTTTTCTTGCGAGCATAAAACTGCTAGCACTTAATTGCACATTTAGCTCATATACAAATGTATTTATGTATATGAGCTAAATATGCAATTACTGTATTTTTCGCTCCATAAGACGCACCTTTTCCCTCCTAAAAAGTAAGGGGAAATGTCTGTGTGTCTTATGGAGTGAATGTGTGGTGATCGCTGGCTCCCTTTCCGGCCCAGGCCTCCATGGTTGAATGTTCTGCAGACGGAGGCTGTTTGTTTCCCCAGTGACATGAGACCGGCTGATTAGATTATCTGTCTGGAAACTGTAGAAACGGCTCCCTTTCCTTTCCTAAAGAAGCTGCAGAACTGTGAGTTGAACCCCATAAGAACAGGATTTTTTCCCCTTTGCAAAGTAAGCTCAACAACTGTGAGCTGATCCTCAAAAAAGGGGGCTTTTCCCCTTTGCAAAAGAAGCTGTGCAACTGTGAGCTGACCCCCCCCCCCAAAACAGGGTTTTCCTCCTTTCCTCCTCTAAAAACTAGGTGCGTCTTATGGTCAAGTGCGACTTAAGGAGCAAAAAATACAGTAAGTGCTAGCGGTTCGGGTTTGAGATGCCCACCTGGCACCGTCAAAAGCAATAGCATCAGCAGTTCTTGAAAAAGCAGCCCTTACCTTCGTTGTGGATGTACTCATCCCAGTCAAAGGTCTCGTTGCTATACAGAGTGCCGTTGTCGTACAGGGTGCCGTTGTCATACAGGGTGCCATTGTCGTACAGAGTGGCATTGCCCATGAAACCGCCATCCAGTGTGTCGTTGGTGAACGGCGGCCACCGCACACACTTTTGCCGCAGGTTTCCCATGAAAAGCTGCAGGCCGATGAGGGCGAAGACGGCCAAGCAGAATACTGTGAGGATCATGACATCGGAGAGCTTCTTCACAGACTGGATCAACGCACCCACAATAGTTTTCAGCCCTGGTTACATGGGGGGAAAGAAACAGCATTACTTACAGGCAACAAACTGAGCTTAAAAGTTAAAGGGACCCCTGACCATTAGATTCAGTCGTGGCCGACTCTGGGGTTGTGGCGCTCATCTCGCTTTATTGGCTGAGGGAGCTGGTGTACAGCTTCCGGGTCATGTGGCCAGCATGACTAAGCCGCTTCTGGCGAACCAGAGCAGTGCACGGAAACGCCGTTTACCTTCCCGCCAGAGCGGTACCTACTTGCACTTTGACATGCTTTCGAACTGCTAGGTTGGCAGGAGCATGGACTGAGCAACGGGAGCTCACCCTGTCACAGGGATTCGAACCGCCGACCTTCTGATCAGCAAGTCCTAGGCTCTGTGGTTTAACCCACAGCACCACCCGCATCCCTACTAAACTGAGCTTAGTGGCTTTATAAAAAAACCACCCAATATCCTATTCTCTCTCTCTCTCTCTCTCTCTCTCTCTCTCTCTCTCTCTCTCTCTCTCTCAATTTGATTTTACATATTTAAATTTACAGTCATATCACAACACATCCAAAGTTACAAGATTCTCCCGAATCTCTGGACTTCCCACCTTCCCCTCTGTGGGTTCTGATATTAAACCTTTTCTATGCATTTTTAAAAAGATAATCCTGATTATTTATAAATCCATTGTATCCATAGTTCTCATGACATTACAAGCGTTATTGTAGTCCTGCTAATGTTTTCAGCTGCTTACAGTGTTCTTTAAGGTAAATTATAAATTTCCCCCATTCCTTATTAAAGTTGTGGTCTCCCTGATTCCTGAGCTTTCCGGTCAGTTTTGCCATTTCGGCATAGTCCAATAGCTTCATTCTTCTCTGGTAGGGACCAACATTTATTTTATTTTATTATTTATATACCACCCTATACCTCGAAGTCCCAGGGTGGTTATCAATGCTGTTGGTTGGTAACAAATTATTTCATTTCATTTCATTTTAAGGCACAGTTTGCATTGAACATAAATTCTAGCAACTGACATGCTCTGATGTCAGGGACTGGCAGGGACGAGGGATGTGGGGCTGAAGTCTAACTTGGGAGAGGGGTCAGTGATTTGTGGGGAACTGTGCCAGCCTAGAGTCAAGTGTTGGAGGCGGGGAACCTCCAGTGCTAGAAGGTGGAGAAGAGGAAGAGGCAGGCCAGCAAGGGAAGGGCCAGGTCCTTCCCTGCTTTCTCCTGCACCACTGACTCCCAGAATCAGGAGGGGACTGAAAAGGGATGAGCAGAGGAAGTTGCCATTCAGGAGCAGTCTCTGGCTGTGTGTGTGCAGCCCATTGGGGGAAGGTACAAAAACCAGTGGAGGGGGAGTGGTCCCCTGTTGCTCCAACTGCTTCATAGAGTGCAGACATTCAAATAACTGCCTGGATGTGTGATGCATGTAGGTATTCGGAGCTGTATAAAGGTAAAGGACCCCAGTCAGAGGAGACTATGGGGTTGCAGCACTCATCTTGCTTTCAGGCTGAGGGAATAGCTTTCTGGGTCGTGTGGCCAGCATGACTAAACCACAGTGGCACACTGTGACGGAAGCCAGAGCGCACGGAAACGCCGTTTACCTTCCCGTCGCAGTGGTACCTATTTATCTACTGGCACTGGTGTGCTTTCGAACTGCTAGGTAGGCAGGAGCTGGGACAGAACAACGGGAGCTCACCCCGTCGCAGGGATTCGAACCGCCGACCTTCTGATTGGCAAGCCCAAGAGGCTCAGTGGTTTAGACCACAGTGCCACCCGTGTCCCAAAGTATATAAAGTATAGAAGCAACTGTAAGTGTTACCTTTGACAGTAGTTAACTATATGCCATGTGCATTCCTTTGGCTGGGAAGCAGCCGTAAGTTTTGAGCTGGTTTTCCTGCAATATAATTTAAAGCCAATTGGTTTGCAGAGATGGGGAGAGCAGCCACTCTTACCCGTATTTTTGCATTATGAAGAGCAACCAATGCACTGTACGAGGGTTTCGCCTTATAGTGTACAAGGGCATCTTCAAAAACTAGGATCATAACATTTCCACCTTTGCTGCAGTTACCTCTTTCCCTGAAGAAGATCAAGGGTGTCCTTTGGTAATGTTTTCTACAGGGCATGTTAAAAAATTTTTTGGGTAACAGGCAACTCTTGGGCATAAGGCAAACCAAGAGCTTCCAGACCCATACAAGTTAGGGGCCCGAATGAAGTGCGTCCAACGAATGCTCCCCACTGGAAGCAAGTTCATCTCTGATGCATATGAAAAATGAAATCTGCCTGAAGGTGTGATAGGAATTTTATGGTCTTAGATATATGTTAAATGTTCATAAGTGTACCAACCAAGCACATACATAGATCAGCGCAGGAAGACCAACCTGGAACCATTTTGATTCCTAAACTGAGTAAATGTTTTCTCTGCAAGGTCAAAGTGGGAAACCTCCCCATTGTCTCTTCCCTCACAAATTCTGTCTTAAAGACACATTTAAGATATGAATAGGGTGTGAGCCTGTGACATGGCCCAGGAACTAAGTATTTATCACTACAAAAGACTGGCCAGGCTCCCCAGGTACTCCAATCAAGTAACCTGCCAGACAGGAAATAAACAAGGACAGGAGAAAAACAACATTCAAATTTCTGTTTTAGACTGCCTTTTCTGTGATGTATGTATGATGTTTCTGAGGGTGGTCTTGATCTACAGGGTGGCAATTTCAAAAGTCTATATAAGGCCTTGCACGGCATTTTTCTGGGTCCCTCCTCTCTCCTGTGGGTGAGGGGAGCACCCTGTTGCAACAGATCAATAAAGATCAAGCTTACTAGCTGCTTTGCTTCTCAATATTATCTGGTTGGCCTCTATTGTTCTCTCCTACTAATAGGGAACCTATGTAAGGACTCTATATGGGCACTTGGCTACCCCATAAAGGAAAAGGGCAATTTTTGTTTACAACAAAGGTCTTCACCTCCATCAATGCCACCCTCCCCATTACCCACCTGGAATGACTGTGATGGTTTTAAGCGCCCGGAGAACCCGGAATGTCCGTAGAGCAGAGATGTTGCCCAAGTCTACGAACTCTGTGACGTAGCTAGAAAAGAGAGGGCAAGCGAGCTGTTCATTGAAAGGCAACATAATAAAAGTAGAAACAAGGGTTATCGACAGGCAAAGAGAGGGAAACAACGCCTCCGGGGATGGAACTATGTAGGAGACACAGCTCTGAAGTCAGGATGTCACATAGAGGAGGGAGAAAGGTTGTTTTCTGCTGCTCCAGAGAAGTGGACACGGAGCAATGGATCCAAACTACAAGAAAGAAGATTCCCCTTAAACATTAGGAAGAACTTCCTGACAGTAAGAGCTGTTTGACAGTGGAATTTGCTGCCAAGGAGTGTGGTGGAGTCTCCTTCTTTGGAGGTCTTTAAGCAGAGGCTTGACAGCCCTATGTCAGGAGTGCTCTGATGGTGTTTCCTGCTTGGCAGGGGGTTGGACTCGATGGCCCTTGTGGTCTCTTCCAACTCTATGTTTCTATGATTCTATGACAGCAGCAAATGTCCGAGTTAAAACCAGGACCTGCAAACAGCATTTGACCCATCAAGGGCACCAGAGCTCAGCTGAGGGAGACAGTGCCTGAGGAGATAAGACTGTGGGATCAGAGTCAGCATGCGGGTGAGGACAAGCTGGGCACCTTTGCTGTTAAAAATGGACCCTTTGCCTCTTTCATTGGGGCAGAGCCTGGGTTTAATTAGCTGCTGTTACAATGTCCAGTTTGGACTTGTGTCAGGATGCTGAAAAGATAGGAAAAGGCAAAGCAAAACGTTTGATCAGTCATTTACTTTGACAGAAAGTGTATGGATGCTTTAAAATCCTGCACATTTCTTCCTCAGGAGAGGAGGAATGCTAAATATCGCTTTGCAATCTTGCTTGTCACATGGCGGAACATTCAGGGTAACATTTACAGAGTTAAGTTTCCTATGGTGTGGAAAACACTGGTATCTCTGTAAGAACGTTTTTATTTACAACTGCACAGGTTGACCAAGCATGATAGGGAAATGGCAGGAAACACACAAGCTGTTCACAACAACAACAATAGAGTCTCCTTATATTTCAGAGGCTCGCAAGTTGTCAGGGGGTGTTGAGTCCACCAGAATTGTGTGTCTCAAGTCTCCTTGGCAATATTTAGTAAAGGAAACATTTGCTATTATGCCATTACACTTTTTGTGTCTCCAGCACTGCAACCAGGAGCCAATAAACTAGAGCAGTTTGTTATCAGAATTCTTAGGTCTCAAATATAAAATAAATGTTGATTACTGCACAAGGTAAACACACATACGTAAGTATATAAACTACATGTCTGAAATAGTACAGGAGAGCAATCCTGAAGCCATCTTGACTTCTAATGACACTAAATATTTCCTCTGCAGATGAAAATATCTTGGACAAACCTTTCCCAGTAGTTCTTTTCACTTACAAATGCTACAAATCCTGTTTTAAGAGCACATTTAGTGTATGAATAGGGAACGCCTGTGACCTGGATTCAAGAACTAAGGTATTTACCATATCAAAAGGTAAAGATAAAAGTAAAGGACCCCTGGACGGTTAAGTCCAGTCAAAGGTGACTATGAGGTTGCAGCACTCATCTCGCTTTCAGGCTGAGGGAGTGTTAGTCCACAGACAGCTTTCTGGGTCATTCCGGCATGGCTAGACTGGTTCTGGCACAACGGGACACTGTGATGGAAACCAGAGCGCACAGAAACACTGATTACCGTATTTTTCACTCTATAAGACGCACCAGACCATAAGACGCACCGGGTTTTTGGAGGAGGAAAACAAGAAAAAAAATATTCTGAATCTCAGAAGCCAGAACTACAAGAGGGATCGCTGCGCAGCGAAAGCAGTGATCCCTCTTGCTGTTCTGACTTCAGGGATAGCTGTGCAGCCTGCATTCGCTCCATAAGATGCACAGACATTTCCCCTTACTTTTTAGGAGGGAAAAAGTGAGTCTTATAGAGCAAAAAATACAGTACTTTTCTGCCACAGTAGTAACTATTTATCTCCTTGTACTGGTGTGCTTTCAAACTGCTAGGTTGGCAGGAGCTGGGACAGAGCATCGGGAGCTCACCCCGTTGCGGGGATTCGAACCGCCAACCTTCCGATCGGCAAGCCCAAGAGGCTCCATGGTTTAAACCACAGCGCCACACATGTCCCTGCGAAAAGACATACAACTCTACACAAACCATCTCCCCTCAACCTGGTAAAAGCTTCTCGTCCTGTGCAGAACACCGCTAGCAGCTCTTCCTCCCGCGACAATTGTGTTGCACCACCATCCTTGTGACACAGTGTGTTGCACAAGAAGGACTGTGTATGTACTGTGACTATCAGCTGATCTCCTCACCTTGTTTATTCCCTAAAGCATTGAGTTAAACAATATTGTGTTTTGTTTTTTTCTAAGTTTTAGAAACTTAACCCCACTCTACGTCCCACAAAGTCCCACAAACATGAGAGACTTAGGGCTCGTCCTCACTTCCGCATGTCTCGCACGTAGAAAGCATGAGTCCACTTGCCATTGCCCTAGTGCTTTGCTCTGGAAAACTCCTTTCCTAGCGCTAAACTCCCACCTCATCGCGGGGATCAGCAAGCCCAAGAGGCTCAGTGGCTTACACCACAGCACCACCCGGGTCCCATCAAAAGGATGGCCACACTGGCCAGGTAATGCAATCAGTGACCATTATAAAGCATTTTGTCAGACAGGAGACAAACCACACTCTCAAATTTCTGTTGTAGACCACCTCTTTCTGTGTGGTACTTGTATGATGCTTTTCAGGTGGTCTTTGACTAAGGGGTTGGGCAGTTTCAAAAGTCATTGAAGTAGGGTTAGTAAAGGTAAAGGGACTCCTGACCATTAGGTCCAGTCGTGGCCGACTCTGGGGTTGCAGCGCTCATCTCGCTTTACTGGCATTATGTGGCCAGCATGACTAAGCCGCTTCGGGCGAACCAGAACAGCGCACGGAAACGACGTTTACCTTCCCACAGGAGTGGTACTTATTTATCTACTTGCACTTTGACATGCTTTCGAATTGCTAGGTTGGCAGGAGCAGGGACCGAGCAACGGGAGCTCACCCCGTCGTGGGGATTCGAACCTCCGACCTTCTGATTGGCAAGTCCTAGGCTCTGTGGTTTAACTCACAGCGCCACCTGCATCCCTAAGGTTGCCATGCTTCAAAAAGCGAAAGTGCGGGCACAAAAGTTGTTGACACTTCCAACTATGGTATTCTGGGTATGTCCAGGAGACCGTGGCTAACTGGAAATACGGTCTCAGTGCTTGCCATCGCCATACAGTACATGCATGAGGATTTCCACCCCACACCCACATGCTGACGCCCTCTGGTTTCCCCCAGCTGGTTTACCACATTGCTCCTGCTAAATGCAACATACGCCATAACGATGACACTGAAATCCAGCCAGTTCCATGGATCTCTCAGGAATGTAAAGTTGTCAATGCAGAATCCCCGGGCCAATATCTTGATCATAGACTCAAAGGTGTAGATGCCAGTAAAAGTGTATCTGTGAACAGGGAAGGGTTACGGAGGACAAGGGAAGCAGAATTAATAGCAAATATATATATATGCAAGGTTTATTGCTGATTTTTAAAAAATACATATGAAGATTAAATATCCTGCATCATGTTTTCCTAAAAAGCCTCTCGATCCAATAGCATAAAAATAGGACATGTTGTAAACAATTTGCAGCAGAAGAATATAGGGATACTGTACGTTCCAGCGTACAAGACAACTTTTTATCCCTAGAAAATCACCCAAAAAGTCGGGGGTCGTCTTATACGCCGGGTATACACGTTGGGAAGGAGGAGAGGGAGCCGGTGAGCAGAGGTGCCCCTTCTGCCGTTGCTCCTCCTCCCTCCCCACAGAAGGCAGCGTGGAAAGTCCTTCCGAGCGCGGCGCTCGCTCGCTCGCTCGCTCGCCCACTCGCCAAACGCCTCGCCTCGGGTTCCTGCTGCTGCTGCGATGGCAGAGGCAGCGGAGGGGTGCGCGCTCTGCCCCTGGTGGCACTCAAACTCTATAACTCTAAAACTCTAAAACTGAACAGCAAAAGGTGGGGTCATCTTAAACGCCCAGTCGCCTAATATGCCGGAATCTATCGTACCTTTTGCAAGCAAATCTTAAGTTAGAAGGTAGAATTTGCTGGAATTTTACTTCCTAAATTCATATTCACCCTAGAGCCAGGGATCTTTCTTAGAATCTGGGACTATTTTAAAACTGGGTGTACTCAAGAAAATGAACCTAAGGACCTTTGACACTCAGGCTGTAGTCTCAATTGCTAAAGGGATCGATTCGGGTTAATGAACCTATGCAGGGAGAGTTGAAAATAAAAGGTGGAAGAGATGGGTGTATTCACTCACTGGTTATATTCACAGATACCACGAAGCCAAAATAATTTGCATGGCTTTAAGCAGTGAAATAACCCCACAGCCTGCCTTTTAATCTCCTCCTCATATCAGCCGGGTTACAATAATACTGCTTCTCAGGGAGTTTGTGTCACCTGCCTGATATTTTTGAAGCATTATAGTTACTGCAAGTTTTCTGATCACACAAGGTTCCTCATCTGGCCACCCCAGCTTCGCTTTTGGATTACGAATGCCTGTAAGCTGCTCCTCTGGTTCCATTTCCCCCTCCCACAGCCCAGCCTATAGTGACCAGGCAGAAAACTGGTAAGAGAAAAAGGGAGGGGGGAGAGAAAGAAAGAAAAATAACACTTACTCCACATCCTTGGCCCACACTGGCGGGTCACTCATGGTCATGAAGACACAGTTGGCTAAGATGGTGATCATGATAAACATGCTGAATAATTTGAAATGAGGTCAAGGAAATGCATCAGGCCTCTGCTGAAATTCCCAAGACAAACCCATTTGGTAAAGACAAGAGAACAACAGCCCTGTTGGATTGTCTCCACCCCCAGCGTCTAGCCCGGACACGGAGCTCCAGCTCCGAGGGCCTTCTGGCGGTTCCCTCACTGCAAGAAGTGAAGTTACAGGGAACCAGGCAAAGGGCCTTCTTGATGGTGGCGCCCGCCCTGTGGAACACCTTCCCATCAGATGTCAAGGAAATAAACAACTATCTGACTTTTAGAAGACATCTGAAAGCAGCCCTGTTTAGGATTAGGGTTAGGGTTAGGGATTGCTACACAGTGAAAGCAGCAATCCCTCTTGCTGTTCTGGCTTCTGGGATAGCTGCGCAGCCTGCATTCGCTCCATAAGACGCACACACATTTCCCCTTACTTTTTAGGAGGGAAAAAGTGAGTTTTATAGAGCAAAAAATACAGTAGTTTATAGTACAGTACATTGCTTATTGCTTTCATTTTATGGATCAATGGTCCCGTAAGACAGTAAAATTCATATTAAATTGCTGTTTTAAGGGTTGTTCTTAAAAGTCTGGAACAGATTAATCAATTTTGCATTACTTTCTATGGGAAAGCGCGCCCCGGTTTTGGAACGCTTTGGTTTTGGAACGGACTTCCGGAAATGATTAAGTTTGAGAACCAAGGTACCACTGTAGACATTGTTCAGCTGGTGACAGTGAAGTGCTTGTTTCCACCCAAAATTCTGCAAATGGAAATGCGAGGGCTTTTTCCCACAGCTGGAACTGAGCTTCAGCACCTCTCAGGTAGGCACTATTGCCCTTTGAAGAGAACAAGGGAGGTGTTCACAGTGAGTTGTGGCACCTTTTTCTCTAGAAAAATAGCACTGGGAAATTGTATGAGGAAAAGGGTGTTTATCTTCCTCATGTACTACAAGAAAGCAAGGACACCAAATGACACTTTCGTGAAATACTCTGCAGGCCTCTGTCGCTGCAGCCGCCCCCGTCTGGTCCTACAAGAATGACTATGGCATCAGCAAAACCCCACAGCTTCTCCCAAGTGAAACCATGCCATGCGCGTTCTCAGCGAGTGCAAAGGATATGAATGTATAAGCACTTGGATGGCACCTCTCCGGACAATATTGAAAGGATCCAACATATAGAGAGCAGGGGTGGCACTGAACCGGAAAATGCATTTTCCTTTGTTGAGGAGGATGTACGTCTGAGGAAGGGAGAAACAGACATTGCTATTAACCTCAAGTCATGGCAAGTTCTCTTTCAAAACAACAACTTAGCCTGCAAACTTACGTTATGTTGGAACCAGATTGAGGACTCGCGGCTTCCCGAGCATAATCTGGCATTTGGAAGCGTCTATGAGATTATTGCCAGCCAGACACATAACAAAATATGTTATGTGCCGTACTGTATTTCTGCAACGAAATGTTATACAGTCATAACTCAGGTTACAGACACTTCAGGCTGCGTTTTTTCGGGTTACGGACTGCTGAAACCCGGAAGTACCGGAATGAGTTACTTACGGGTTTCGGCAGTCGTGCATGCACACAAGCACTAAATTGCGCTTTGCGCATGCGCAGAAGCGCCGAATTGCAACCTGTGCGTGCGCAGACGTGCTGCTGCGGGTTGCGAACGCTGCAGGTTGTGAACGTGCATCCCACACAGATCACATTCGCAACCCGAGCGTCCACTGCAAAAGCATATTTATTTTAATAGTGGTGTAAACTGTTTATGTGGTGTTTGCTTTATGAAACCTGGAGTGTACTTGCACATAGCATGCTTATAATCTTGCAGGTACAATAATGCATACAAGATGCGAGAATTGTTCATAATTTTAGCAGAACTGGGGAAGGAACTTGACTTTTGTCAAGATTAAGAGTGAGGCAGGAATTGGGGGGAAATCTGTGTGGGATAAGCACAACATAGATGCGTCTGACTCAGTCCCAGGTTCCTTAAGTTGAGCATCACTACTTGAGTAAACAGTGAATACTGACCTGTTCTCAGACTGCCTTGCCTCTTTCTCAACTCAATTGCCTGCTTATCTCCAGGCTTCCCAACCTCATAAACTATTATTATTATTATTTAAATATCTATACCACCCTTCATCCAAGGATTATATTCTGATTTCTAGCCATGAGTCACTTTCTGGTTTCACAGAATATTTCCTAAGGCGCCATCTTTGTTTTCCTCAACACTAGTAAACTGTTGCGTAAGAGGATGGGGGAGCCAATATGGACATTTCAAGGGCAGTAATTAACCGATGAATAAATTAAAAAATCATAGCATTTATGATGTACTCCTGTATATGAGCATTCAGCCTGAGCCATTTCCAAGTCACCTTCACACCTCAAGCAACCCAGGACAGCCTCAAAGGACTAGCTCACATTCATCTATCTATATCTATCTATCTATCTATATCTATCTATCTATCTATCTATCTATCTATCTATCTATCTATCTATCATCTATCTATCTATCTATCTATCTATCTATCTATCTATCTATCTATCTATCATCTCTATCTATCATCTATCTATCTATCTATCTATCTATCATCTATCTATCTATCTTTCTATCTATCTATCTATCTATCTATCTATCTATCATCTATCTATCTATCTATCTATCTATCTATCTATCTATCTATCTATCATCTATCATCTATCATCTATCATCTATTTGTATTTCCTAAAATATTATACACTGCTTGATTGGATGAAAAACAACAACCACCTCAAAGCAGTGGCTGAGTTATTTGCTTTCCAATTCCTACCCAACTCCTCCTGCTTACTTTCTGATCTTTGTAGAATGGGTCCAAGTCTTCCAGAGGCACGCCGATCAGCTCTGGGGGAGGGTCCCCATAAATCATTGGGAGACTTCTCCCTTGCTCCAGGTCACTCCGGGGTTTGGCCTCCTTTTCTTCCTCATGAATCTCCTCATGCTTCGGCTTCAACTTCTCGGCTTCTCGCTCCGCGATCCGTTTCTCTATCTCCTGGAGGGACTCGCGGGTGAATGGGCGCAGGCACTCTGGACCAGGGATGTATGGTGGCGGGGCTGCCATCTTTGCATTCTGCTCCTGGGCCTATTCTGCCTGCTGCCACAAGGCAATGGTGGGGAGGCTGCAAAGACAAGAAGGAGGGGGAAATTTTCATTTTGCACCAGACTATTCCACTACAAACTCATTCATAGGGATGCGGGTGGCGCTGTGGTCTAAACCACTGAGCCTCTTGGGCTTGCTGATCGGAAGGTCGGCAGCATAGCTGTCAACTTTTCCCTTTTCTTGCGATTCCTATTCCTATTCAGAATAAGGGAATTTCCCTTTAAAAAAGGGAATCGTTGACAGCTATGGTCAGCAGTTCGAATTCCCACGACACGGCGAGCTCCCGTTGCTCTGTCCCAGCTCCTGCCAATCTAGTAGAAAGCACGCCAGTGCAAGTAGATAAATAGGTACCACTGTGGTGGGAAGGTAAACGGCGTTTCCGTGAGCTCTGGTTTCCGTCACGGTGTCCCGTTGCGCCAGAAGCAGTTTAGCCATGCTAGCCACATGACCCGGAAAGCTGTCTGTGGACAAACACCGGCTCCCTCGTCCTGAAAGCGAGATGAGCGCCACAACCTCAGATTCGCCTTCCACTGGACTTAAACATCCAGGGGTCCTTTACTTTTACCTTACAAACTCATTCATACAATGACTGGATGCATTCAGACAACCACAGACCCTCCAAGTGTCCCTATTTTCCTGGGACGGCCCTGGATTTACAGAAGCCATCTTGGTTTCTGTTTTAATTCTGGAATGTCCCACTTTTCCTTGGGACGTCCCTATTTTCATCAGATAAATGTTGAAGGGTATGGAGTTATGCGTCCCCCCAAGCCAAGGAGATGAGTAACTCTACAAACTTTAGAAAATACCAGAAGGCAGCCCTGTATAGGGAAGTTTTATTAATGTTTTATTGTGTTTTTATATGTGTTGGAAGTTGACCAGAGTAGCTGGGGAAACCCAGTCAGATGGGTGGCGTGTAAATAATAAAATGATGATGATGATGATGATGATGATGATGATGCTACAGGACTCCCCTATTTTCATTGGAGAAATGTTGTTGGGGCAGGTATGCTGCTATGGTGGCGGCAGCTCCTAGTGGGACCCTGCCTCCAATATACAGCCAGGCAGCCTTTGGGCCATAGCTGTCAACTGTCCCTTATTTGGCGGGAAAGTCCCTTATCCCAGCGCCATGTCCCGCTGCTGTCCCTTATTGATGATGTCCCTTAAATTTCCTGGGTTTCAAAGGAAGCAGCTCCTCTCCCTCTCTCCCTGCTGGCCAGGGAGGAGGGAGGCTCCAACTGTGTTGCTTGGCTGTGTTGCTCACCCAATAAGGAGTCTAAGAACAACTGGGGGGTGGAGCTTGCATGCCTTGTGCCGATCAAATCGGCCGCGTTGCCTGGGGACTCGCCTTTGCTCAGCACTTCCCAGCGGAAAGGTGATGGTGGTTTCTCTTGCTGCATCCCCTTTGCTGGGTTGCTGCGCTGTGGGAACCACCGCTTGAGGCTTCATTGGGCTGCTGGCTGGGCTTTCTGCCTTTGGCTGGGAGGGGCTCAGAAGTTGAACATAGCTGTGCTCTGAAAATCCCTTATTTTGGATGCTGGTCCCTTATTTTCGAGGCCGCTGGTCCCTTATTTTCAAATCTGTAAGTTGACAGCTATGCTTTGGGCAGCCTCCTGTGCTTGGCAGTTTCTCCAGCTGCTGTGGACCATCAGAGAAAGCGTCAGGTTTCAGCAACAAGATGACTCAGGCCATTCCTCCCAAGGAAGAAGAGGAAGAGGCAGCAGGAGGAAGAAGCATGTAAGATGGAAACAGGGCTGCGGCTCACCGTCATCAGGGCTGCTCCGGGGCAGCTGGAAAATGGCATTTTAAGCTCCCACAATGCTCCAGGGCACTGAGGCGATTAAAATGGAAGCACTCAGGTCCAGCTGCCCCATGAGGAGTGCCTTGGGCACTCAGCCTGCTGGGGCACTGGAGCCTGGCAGTTGTCCTGCAATGCCAGGTGCAGATTCCAGGCCGGCCTCTTTGCCACTTGTCAGCCACACTGGACCCCTATGTAGGCCTCTGCCCCCATTCTAGCAGTCAGCCCTTCCTCATTTATTTATTTCAAAAAAATATATCCATTTTATAACACAAATAAAAAACACAAACAGAAAAGACAAACAAAATGAACTTCATTTTTAGCAGTTTACATATATCATAATTTCCAACCATCTCTTTTTTTAAAATCACACTTAAAATAACTTAACATTTTATCGCTTACAAATAATACTATTTTAAAATACCCTATCTTCTACTTCTAATCCTACAGCCTATATCCACTTCCAAAGCTATTCTAAGGTTTAAATATTAACATATTTTTTCAAATATTCCTTATGCCCTTCCTCATTGAAGTCTACGCAAGCAGAGCCTCCCATTTCGCACGCTGTAGATGATGAGCTATGTTTTCTGAGCAGATCGTTATGTTGTTGTTTTTCTAATTATTGCTGGTTTTTAAAACCAAAACCACCACCTTGGCTTTGGGATAATTGGAGGTCATTGCAGAGAAAATAAATGCAGCAATAGTCAGAGGAGATCTGTAGTTTAATGCCGGGGAGGGGAAGGCAGTAATTTTTGGCATGAGAATTAGGGTGTTGCCCGAGTATCCTTCGTATCATCTGTGAAGTATTTTGGAGAGTACAGAAACGTACTGAGCTGGGACACTGCCCTGACCACAGCAAGCATCCAGCTCTGGACCTCGAATACCCCATAATACACTCACACCCATCCCAGGATCAAGAACCAGCAACCACACACGCTGAGAAAATAAAATCAAGGGATTTTAAAGTTACTGAAATATGCAAAGATGGTGGAGCGGACAGCAAAAATAAGAGATCAATGAGACAGAAATGTGGCTGGAGATTAATTTTGGACTATTTAAGAAAAATATATATAGCCAAATGAAAATGCAAGCAGGATTTGAATTATAGGCAAGGGGAGGAAAATAAATAAATAGTAGTAATATAAGATATATTAGAAAATGAATGGCAGTTATGGCAGCAAATAAAGGATTACAACAGGAACATCACGGACGTAAGGATGGGAAGTCAAAATGCAATAAATTATTATATTGAAAGTGAGCTGAACAATTTTAAATTTTGTGGTGGGAAACTAGTACAAGATTATTAGAAATTATTAGAAAAAAAGAAAAGAAAAGAAAACCATTGGAGTATTTTATTGGGGGGGGATAGGATTTTGATCATATCAGCGTTCAGGCGTTTCAGATAATGGAATGAATATTTGTTCTGGGCCAGCTGGAAAGACTCTGCAAATTCATTATTATGATTGTAACTATTTACTACTGCTGCTGCTGCTACTACTTTCCTGTGGCATGTGGCTGGCGTCACTCGGGGCCAAACCAGATGTTTCTTTAATGACATGATTGCCCATTTAAAATCTGGGGTCACTGGGACTGCAATACATGGCGTGGAGAGGTTTAACTCTTCCCTCTCTGGCCACAATCCCAACAACATCCCTTCAAGTAGCAATTATCACTAGGGGGAAAATCTCCCAGGTCTCTCCCCACCCCCAAATATCATTGCCATACAGGGGATGATTTTATATATTGCTATTAAATGTATTGAAGGGGACGCAGGTGGCGCTGTGGGTTAAAGCCTCAGCGCCTAGGACTTGCCGATCGAAAGGTCGGCGGTTCGAATCCCTGCGGCGGGGTGCGCTCCCGCTGCTCGGTCCCAGCGCCTGCCAACCTAGCAGTTCGAAAGCACCTCCGGGTGCAAGTAGATAAATAGGGACCGCTTACCAGCGGGAAGGTAAACGGCGTTTCCGTGTGCGGCTCTGGCTCGCCAGAGCAGCGATGTCACGCTGGCCACGTGACCCGGAAGTGTCTCCGGACAGCGCTGGCCCCTGGCCTCTTAAGTGAGATGGGCGCACAACCCCAGAGTCTGTCAAGACTGGCCCATACGGGCAGGGGTACCTTTACCTTTAAAAAGGTAAAGGTAAAGGTACCCCTGCCCGTACGGGCCTTTACCTTTACCTTTTATTAAATGTATTTCTATGTCATGCCATAGGGGGGATGCGGGTGGCGCTGTGGGTTAAACCACAGAGCCTAGGACTTGCCGATCAGAAGGTCGGCGGTTCGAATCCCAGCAATGGGGTGAGCTCCCGTTGCTCGGTCCCTGCTCCTGCCAACCTAGCAGTTCGAAAGCACGTCAAAGTGCAAGTAGATAAATAGATACTGCTCCGGCAGGAAGGTAAACGGCGTTTCCGTGCGCTGCTCTGGTTCACCAGAAGCCACATGACCTGGAAGCTGTACGCCGGCTCCCTCGGCCAATAAAGCGAGATGAGCGCTGCAACCCCAGAGTCAGCCACGATTGGACCTAATGGTCAGGGGTCCCTTTACCTTTATGTCATGTCATAACCAAAACTCTGGGCGGCATACATGAAAATGCTTAAAATACGAAAGGAATACAGATAAATGCAGTTGATAGTTGATCAAGTTGATGAAGGTGATGGTTAGTTGATGTCTCTGGGTGGGACAAGCTAAGATCTACCCATGAAGGAGGACTTTATATTCGTCTCTTTTCCTCTTGTTTTTTAGATTCATTTGTTACTCTACTGTAATGCATTATGAAAAGTCTTAATAAAATCTTAAAAGAAAGATTAAATACAGTGCAAACTGCTATAACAACAATACAAAACTAATACAGATCCGAGCGCTTTTTCTTTTTTTGCCCTGGTGCTTTCCCTGCAAAAAAAACCCCCGCTCTTTACTGCTGAATTGGAACAAACACCAATCCATGGAAAACTCGAATTGCCATTTGCTCTGATTCAATGGTAAAGATCCGAGTTTTCCTTGGGAAAGAGGTGGGGCTCTCAGAACACAGACCAGGAAAACACATACCTGTTTCTAGAAAGCATGGGGCAAAAAATGAGTGCGGATAAGCCCTTAAGGGAGCTTTCAAACTGTTGCAATTTTCAGACGGGATTCAGTCCTATACCAGCAAATTCTGGTAAAATAATTAAAGCTGCTTCAGAGCTCTTGAGCAACAAGCCCACTTCCTCAAAGGCTAGCATTTTATTTTTATTTTTTTGCAACAAGGAAAGTGAAGGGAAAACACTGTGGGAAGTAGGAGATAACACTGGTTTTAGATTATACTATGCAAAATATGGTCAGAAGCTCAACATCAAAAAAACGAAGATCATGGCCACTGGTCCCATCACCTCCTGGCAAATAGAGGGGGAAGAAATGGAGGCAGTGAGAGATTTTACTTTCTTGGGTTCCATTATCACTGCAGATGGTGGCAGCAGTCACGAAATTAAAAGACGCCTGCTTCTTGGGAGAAAACCAATGACAAACCTAGACAGCATCTTAAAAAGCAGAGACATCACCTTGCCGACAAAGGTCCGTATAGTTAAAGCTATGGTTTTCCCAGTAGTCATGTATGGAAGTGAGAGCTGGACCATAAAGAAGGCTGATCGCCGAAGAATGGATGCTTTTGAATTCTGGTGTTGGAGGAGACTCTTGAGAGTCCCGTGGACTGCAAGAAGATCAAACCTATCCATTCTGAAAGAAATCAGCCCTGAGTGCTCATTGGAAGGACAGATCCTGAAGCTGAGGCTCCAATGCTTTGGCCACCTCATGAGAAGAGAAGACTCCCTGGAAAAGACCCTGATGTTGGGAAAGATGGAGGGCACAAGGAGAAGGGGACAATAGAGGACGAGATGGCTGGACAGTGTTCTCGAAGCTACGAACATGAGTTTGACCAAACTGCGGGAGGCAGTGGAAGACAGGAGTGCCTGGCGTGCTCTGGTCCATGGGGTCACAAAGAGTCGGACACGACTAAACAGCAACAAATGCTGGTTGGTTCTTATGGCTGTACATGGTTTTATGGCCATTTTTGTAACTGATGAGCATTTTATCTTTATGGAAGCAGCTTTGTGAGGACAGTTGTTCTGCGGGGGGCGGGGCAGGGGAAAGCCCTCCTAATTACTATTAATAAAATAATACTCAGCCTGTCTGGCTTTTCCTGGCTGGATGTGAAATGGAGAAAGAGAAAGGTGGGAGGGGGAAGATTGCCGACAGTGCAGACTGCACCATGGGAGGGCTGTCAATGAGGAAGTGGGGGCACAGAAATCAAGATGTGAAGGATTTCTGACGGGGCAGGAGGCATTTGAGTTTAGGAAGCAAGAAAGTACAGGGCAGTTCAGGACATTAACAAAACACACTCTCTATGGATTAAGGATGCAATCCTAACTCTCCTTACCCAAGGGCAAGCCCCACTAAATTCAATAGGGCTTCTTTTTGAGTGGACCTAGTTAGCATTCTGCAGGAAGACTCACTGGACTGATTTCCGAGTAAAGACACTTCAAATCACACTGGGAGGCTTCACGTCAATAATGTGACCTGACTTTTGCCTTTATTGTGAGGACAGGCGATGGAAGACTAGAATGGGGGAGATAGCACTAAATCACGAATTCTGCAGGGCCACTGTTATAATTCCATCCCAGCTGACTGTGAAAGAGCAATGTATTGGCAGCACTGAAGAGTCCTAGTGTAGCCTGGAAGCAAACTGGAGAATCTGGACTGCCATCCTGTTGCATTTCAGTGTTTCCTGTGTTCCCCATGGCCTTTTTTTGAAACTTGATATGCGGCAGGTTTCCCCCAGCTGAAATACAATTATAGCATGCCTGGTGTATATAGTCAACGTGCTGTTGAAGGTTTTCTAGGCTACTGTCCTTCTAATTAAAAGCTTCTTGTTGCTTCTTCCATTTGGTGTTCAATGGAGTATGGCAGTAGTAATGGATTTCCCCTTAGCCCTCCCTATGGGCAATAGGAACTGACTAATTAGGACATAATTCATCAGCAATGATGCACTACACAGAAAGAAAGCAAAAGGGCAGAACCTGCGAGAAGGAAGCTACTAATTAATATTGATGGGGACCTTTAAATAATACTTACTTCTGGACAAACTTCCTAATCTTAGCTTTGACGACAACACTGTTGAACAACTAAGTGCTATATAAAGTGCTATGTGAAATCACCATTTTAATTCCACTTCCAGCTAACTGTGGGAAGGGAAAGCCTCAGCAGTGCTAAAGGGCTCTAAGCAAACTTAGATCAAAGAGTGCTGGGACATGCCTAGCTAGTCTTCACTACTGACAACATGCCATTTTTCTCATGATTGTGTTACTACAACTGGACCACACAGCTAGGAAAAAGCGGTAAGATTGCTAGGTATCGCTTTGAGCTGGGCTTGAACTTCAGGCACCACACATTTTAAACATTGGGTTAAAACATGGGTAGGAAAACTAAGGCCCGGGGGCCAGGTCCGTCCCAATCGCCTTCTAAATCCGGCTTGCAGACGGTCTGGGAATCAGCGTGTTTTTACATGAGTAGAATGTGTCCTTTTATTTAAAATGCATCTCTGGGTTATTTGTGGGGCATAGGAATTTGTTCATCCCGCCCCCGAATATAGTCCGTCCCCCACAAAATCTTAGGGACAGTGGACCGGCCCCCTGCTGAAAAAGTTTGCTGACCCCTGGGTTAGAAGGTAGCTTGAAAATACAGACCTCTCTCACACCTAAAATTGTCCCTGTAACCCAATGCCACTTGGCCGAGTCCATTTCCTTCTGCGGTTTTGATGGCATACTTTGTTCCTTCAAACTTCCTGATTTGAAACTTGCACAAAGGACCTCCCTCCACTTTCCGGGATTATCTGACGCCCTGAAGGAAGCTGACTTAGCGGCTAGCTGGAGAGAATTTTATCCTGGGAGGTGAAACAAGAGCCCGTATTAAAAGGCCCATCCGGAACAGAGGTTTAAAAAGCAACAGCACAGAGCATAATCCTGCCAGTCTTGAGGCGTCCAAAATTGCAGAGTATATTGTGCACAAATGTATATATGGCAGAAGGAACTTAAAGCAACAGTCCTCCTAAGAATGCCTGAGAAGGAACGCCCAGCTAGTGAAATCCACGAGATTTATTTCCAAGTAAGTGTGCTTAAGACTGGAGTAGCGCACTTGATGAAAACAGATCTCTTATAGCTCTATCTTTCATCACTCCATTTCCCATCACTGCCCAGCAAATATCAGTGCAACAATGACCACACCTCAACTCTTCATGTGGAAGAATCATGAAAAATATTACAAACCTTCTGGAACTTTCTGGTGATTCGTAGACGGACGCATTTGATGTTGGAGTAGAAATACATGCCCTCCCACCCACCCTGTTTCATACACTTTGTTGTGGTTGCAGTCAGTTTACACAACCACTAGTGAAATGCTTGCCAATTTGATGGGCATGTGTTATGGAGGGATGTGCGGGTGCCTGATTATCGTCTTCCAAAGCTCCTCTACCCCAAACTTAAAAATGGTAAGCATAATGCTGGTGGTCAACAAAAGAGGTTCAAAGACTCTCTCAAGGCAAATCGGGGGGGAAATGTAGTATAAACACCGACAACTGGGAAACACTGGACTGCGAGCGCTCCAGTTGGAGAACAGCCTTTACCAAAGGCTGCACCTTGGTTTTTGAACGGTTTCGGGAGTCGAAGGGACTCCCGGAACGGATTAAGTTTGAGAACCAAGGAACAACTGTAAGCATTTCTTTTGCTGGTCCCATGCTTTCTCGGAAGGCATCTGATTGGTTTTGCCTTTCCCCTCCACTCCGCCCCCTGAAAAAGAACACTCTTTAGCACTAAATCAGAGCAAACGGCAATCTGCAGAAAACCCGATTGCCATTTGTTCTGATTCTGTGTGGATAAGTCCTACATGATCACATACAGTCAGTAGAGAACGAATCACCAACCATTTAGCTGCCTAGTGATTACAGTGATACCTCGGGTTACATATGCTTCAGGTTACAGACTCCGCTAACCCAGAAATATTACCTCGGGTTAAGAACTTTGCTTCAGGATGAGAACAGAAATCGTGCTCCAGCGGCGCAGCAGCAGCAGGAGGCCCCATTAGCTAAAGTGGTGCTTCAGGTTAAGAACAGATTCAAGTTAAGAACAGACCTCCAGAACGAATTAAGTACTTAACCCGAGGTACCACTGTACTAGGCTTAGGGAAGGAAGGGGGAAGGTGCCCCCCCCCGGAAATGGTTGCACAACCCTAAATCCACCTCTGCATAGTGATAAGGCAGTTCTCTATAGTTTGACAGCAGTTTGATATGCAGACATTAGCATATGCTAATATATATATATAATATATTAAAATTAGCAGGGACGTGGGTGGCGCTATGGTCTAAACCACTGAGCCTCTTGGGCTTGCTGATCAGAAGGTCGGCAGTTCAAATCCCCGTGACGGGGTGAGCTCCTGTTGCTCTGTCCCAGCTCCTGCCTAGGTAGCAGTTCAAAAGCATGCCAGTGCAAGTAGATAAATAGGTACCACTGCAGCGGGAAGGTAAACAGAGTTTCCGTGCGCTCTGGCACTCATCAGGGTCCCACAGAGGAAGGAATAGCTTTCCTGAAACCTTGACACTGCAATAGAAATGTTTTGAACCAGCCTTCCCCCAACCTGCTGCCTTGGAGAGTTTTTGACCACAGTTCAAATAATCCTAGGGTGTTGGGACTCACGGGAATTGCATTCCAAAACAACTAGAGGTATCCAGACTGCAGGAGGCTGTTTTTAAACAAGCAGGGCTAGAAAGAGCGTGGCCACTTACACACTGCCCCCCGCCCCTTTTCCACATGCTAATATATATGTGTGACTTTAGTAATGACTTTAATTTCACTGGAAATACAACAAATCTCACAAGAGTGAGGAAAACTCTGGAATAATAATAATAATAATAATAATAATAATAATAATAATAATAATAATTATTATTATTATTATTATTATTATTATTTATTATTTATACCCGCCCATCTGGCTGAGCTTCCCCATTCCCCACTCTGGGCGGCTTCCAACAAAAGATTAAAAATACATGAAAACATCAGTCATTAAAAACTTCCCTAAACAGGGCTGCCTTCAGATGTCTTCTAAACGTCATTTATCTGACATCTGATGGGAGGGCGTGCCACAGGGTGGGTGCCACTACCAAGAAGGCCCTCTGCCTGGTTCCCTGTAACTTTGCTTCTTGCAGTGAGGGAACCGCCAAAAGGCCTTTGGAGCTGGACCTCAGTGTCCAGGCTGAGTGATGGGGGTGGAGAAGCTCCTTCAGGTATACATCTAGTATAGATGACCTAAGGCAGGCTTCCTCAACCTCGGCCCTCCAGATGTTTTGAGACTACAATTCCCATCATCCCTGACCACTGGTCCTGCTAGCTAGGGTTCATGGGAGTTGTAGGCCAAAAACATCTGGAGGGGCGAGGTTGAGGAAGCCTGACTTAAGATACTGCTTATGCTGAGGGTGAGATCCGGGGTGAAGTAACTGTGAGGGGAGAGACTCCATCAGGCAAGGTCTCTTTCCACCTGCCTTGCCTCACCCTCTAGTCTCTGCTTTTCAATTTGTATTGTATCATTTTATGTACTGTGGCTTGCCATTGTTTTAGTTTAGAAATTTTTTATTGTAACAGTTGAGTGGATTTCTGTTTAACTTTTATATGTTATTATTATTTAATACTTTTCTAATGATTGTTGAATGTTACTTTTTTGGTGTAGGTTGCCTATTTTAAAGTTTTATTGTCACATTTTTGTATTCCATTAGATTTGCGGAGAGCTGCGCGAAGCCTGGAGAGCGAGAGGGGTCGGTGCGCACCAACGCCTCTCGCTCTCCAGGCTTCAGCGAAAGCCTGCATTCGCCCCATAGGATGCACACGCATTTCCCCTTCATTTTTGGAGGGCGAAAAGTGTGTCCTATAGGGCGAAAAATACGGTAAGTTGTACATTTTTTGTTTCTTCATCTTGTAAACCGCCTTGAGTATTGTAAGATAGAAAGGTGGTATACAAATTAAAAGTGATGATGATTATGATGATGAAGTGGTAGGTAAAGGTAAAGAGACCCCTGACCACTAGGTCCAGTCGTGACCGACTCTGGGGTTGCGGCGCTCATCTCGCTTTATTGGCCGAGGGAGCCGACATTTGTCCGCAGACAGCTTCCGGGTCATGTGGCCAGCATGACTAAGCTGCTTCTGGCAAACCAGAGCAGCTCACGGAAACACCGTTTACCTTCCCGCCGGAGCGGTACCTATTTATCTATTTGCACTTTGACATCAGCAAAGTCTGGACATACTGGCAGAGCTAATCTGCCATGCTCACTGGTGTCCCTGCACCGCACTGACCTTCCCGCTGCCGCCCACTCCCAGCTCTGGGTAAACAGCAATGACCCCACCGCCAGGAAGCCAGCATTGCAGTCGTACCCCGTGGGGCAGGCCACATCTAGATCCATTCACAGGGGTGGCCCATCCTGTTTCGCCGCCTGAGGCACAACGGAAAGGCGCTGCCGCCACTCCATCAAAGCCTTGTTTACCGGGGTTATGCCGATGCCGAGATATTGTGACAGTTACGCAAGATGAGGCCCCAAGCTGCTGCCGCTGCCGCCGAATGACCCCCGTGGTGGCCAGGGTGGGACACTCCACCTGACTCGACCGCCCGAGGCAGCTACTTCACTCCGCCTAATGGGAGGGCCGGCCCTATGTACTGGCTCAATCTGCTGCCCTTGTGCTAGTGCACAAGTTCAAGGCCGCCAATCTCTCTCTTTTATCCGAAATCCAGACTTGGGCCAAACAGCCCTTGAAACAGGGCACACCTTCTAATAGAGAAATTCTCCTCTGTAATTCAGGACAGCTGGCCACCCTGCCTTCCTACCAGGAACTAAAAAGCGTAAAAGGAGAGCTAAAATATATATACGGAGCTGCCTTGTACTGCATCAGACCGCTGATCCCATCTCGCTCATTCCTGCCGCCTCCAACTCCTCTGCCATTTTAAAATTTTATGCCCCCCATTTTTAATGCTGCTCTGCCATCTGCTGTTTTAGATTTTGTTGCGGTCAGTTTTGTCCTGTGCATTTTATTGCTTTTGTGGCATTGTTAATTGGATTTGTACTTTCCTTGTAAACGCACTCTGGGGAAGAGGCTTTGAGTGGCAGGGTCTGAGCTGCTACCCAATAAATAAGCCAATAAATAAGTCTTTTCAAATTTGTGAACGGCCAAGATTGAAGCAAGGGGCGTTTTTCACGCAGGCAGGTCATCCCTCTCAACGCTTTGCCATTTCTGAATTAACGGTCAGGGAAACAAACGGAGCATTACTAGAAATAGGGATGAGCGACTCTGTCAATTTTGGGTCTTCTCAGTTACTCATTTCCTCCCCATTTCTCCACATTTCCACATCAGCTTGCAATTTTTTTTAAAGTCCTCGTGAAAATTCTGACCAGCACTTTAGTGAGAATTTCACCTAAAATGCACAATATTTTTTTGCATTTAATTCTGTGCAAAACCTACATTTTTGCAAAGCAGTTCTGTCTAATATAATGCATTTTTGGCATACTAAAAGTTTTTTTATGGGCACTTTAATAAATGCATCTTTGTACGCGTTACTTGGCTGGAGAACAACAAAATTTGAATAAATGCTGATTTCAAAAGCTGGCTGTGCTTCTCTCAATATTTATTTCATTCATTTTAAAAAAACTGTATATTTGTCCTTTTTTAAAAAAACAAACAAACAAACCCAAAAACCTTGTGAATTCAAGGCATCTAAAAATATTTAAATGTTTAAGAAGTATACAAAAGATATATAAAAACAACAATCAATATGAAACAGGATTCGACATACTGTACTGGCGGTTGCCCCAAGCCCCCCAAAAAACTAAGTACATCTTCAGAAAACATGGAATTCATCAATACAAGATGCAGAAATGGCCACAGACTGCTTTTTAAGACTTTAACGGCACATTATGTCACCGACATGGTTAAAAATCATGTCACTGTTTTTTTGGGGTTTTTTTAATAATACCTAGGTAAGGAAGGGCAATTGTTATCAAGATAACAGCATGCGGGGAGGTCATGGGAATGTTATGCCTCCCTGTGGTATCGCCTCACCACGTGCTCCTGTTAGTAGTAAGAAAAAGCTCTCATGGGTGGCTTTTTGCTGGGACTTCCCCAATAATAATAATAATAATAATAATAATAATAATAATAATTTATAATAATTTATTATTTATACCCCGCCCATCTGGCTGGGTTTCCCCAGCCACTCTTAGCGGCT
The DNA here is from genome assembly GCF_964234715.1 of Podarcis melisellensis. Taxonomy (NCBI): domain Eukaryota; kingdom Metazoa; phylum Chordata; class Lepidosauria; order Squamata; family Lacertidae; genus Podarcis; species Podarcis melisellensis. Next base: position 41,945,746 of record NC_138545.1, on the reverse strand, counting down.
TCCAACTGAATATTAAAAAAAACACAGCGTCAGACATCAAAAGCTTCCCTAAACAGGGCCGCCTTCAGTTGTCTTTTAAAAGTAAAATAGTTGTTTATTTCCTTGACATCTGCTGGGAGGGCGTTCCTGTTGGGAGTCACTCTGCAAAGAAACACTAAAGATGTTTGTACCTTTTAAGAACTGTTTCTGTGAGCTTTGGGCAGATTGGGGACAGCTGGTCATGACTATGAAAGGAGGAAAAGTTGCAGTTTGAACTTTGCCTGCAGGGGGAAACACCCACAAGCTTTGTTGTTTTGTAATAAAACCTTTATTTGATTTGGTTTTACATTGGTCTCATGGTGTCATAGTTTCTGTCATCTGCCACCAGAGGGAAAAAACCCTCTAACAGTTCCACAGGGCAGGTGCCACTACCAAGAAGGCCCTCTGCCTGCTTCCCTGTCACCTCACTTCTCGCAGCGAGTGAACCTCCAGAAGGCCCTCGGCGCTGGACCTCAGTGTCCGGGCTGGATGATGGGGGTGGAGATGCTCCTTCATGTACACAGCTAAATGGTGCAGGGGTTGGCCCTGTTTTCCAGAGAAACATATCTTGCTAATGTTAGAAACATTGGACTCAATGGACCTTTGGCCTGATCCAAGTTCATTATCATGAAACTCCAGTACAGTCTCCTCCCAAGAATGCCAACCCGGTAAAAAGCTGCCCCCGAAAGCAAACGAGACACAGTGATGAAGATGCAGAAATTAATCTATGTTGTTCTCACATTTTTGCAGATAGAAGCCATGTGGCGGGGAGAGTAAGGGACCACAATGCATCATGTCAGCCTTGTACCCAGATATGATAAGGTTTGTGTAGAACTGGGGCTTTAAATGTGGCTTGAAGGAGGAGAGGGGGCAGAGGTGTTAATAATACTCCTGTAATAGACTTAGCCCAGTGCTTTTCTTTGAAAGCAGATATCTGCATCAGAGGGCACACAAGCCCTCTGAAAATCTTGTTTACAAATGCAATTTTGACAGTAGGAGGCTGCAGTCCTGGACTTACCCAGGAGCAAGCCGTTCTGAACTCAGTGGGAATTACTTCTGAGTAGACATGGATAGGATTACACCATTCCTATATTACATGAATTCATATTAGACCCTTCCTTGTTTTCGAGATTACATGGTCAGTGGAAGCCTTCCCCGGCCCTCAATTATCTATTCCAAAATTAACTGGTGAATTAGGTGCCTTTCACACACAAAGATGGGTAAATCATTTCTTGCACATGTAACATTGACTAAAATATTGTTGCCCGCCACCCCAATCTCCAACCAGTGCGAGACTCGGGGGCTTCCAGGCACTTACGCAATGTTCGATTTCCTCCGAATAGCGTAGTCTTAAGATATGGGGTTTATTTACACATATCTACAACCTTAGCCTACGACGAAGGAGCTCACAGCATTTACACTCCAGAAGGTCTTTGATTCTCCCATTGTCATTGCCTTGGATTCCAGCAGAAATCAAGCATGGCTCTCCCTCTCTGACTGTTCCCTTCAGACTGTCTCTGGTCTAGCTCACACAAAACTCCAGTTATCTCTCGCTTGGACTACTGCAATGTGCTCTATATGGGGCTAACTTTGAAGGTGACCAGGAAACTACAACTAGTCCAGAATGTGGCAGCTAGACTGGTGATTGGGAGTGGCTGCCGAGACCATACAACACCGGTCCTGAAAGACCTACACAGTACATTTCCAAGCACAATTCAAAGTATTGGTGCTGACTTTTAAAGCTCAAAATGGCCTTGGCCCACTAGACCTGAAGGAACGTCTCCACCCACCATCGTCCGCCCGGACACTGAGGTCCAGCTCGAAGGACCTTCTGGCAGTTCTGTCCCTGCGAGAAGTGAGGTTACAGGGAACCAGGCAGAGGGCCTTCTCAGTAGTGGTGCCCGCCCTGTGGAACGCCCTTCCATCAGATTTCAAGGAAATAAACCACTACAATGATAACTTGGGTTACAGACGCTTCAGGCTGCATGTTTTCGGGTTGCACACCGCGCCGAACCCGGAAGTACCGGAACGGGTCACTTCTGGGTTTCGGCACTTGCGCATGCGCAGGACCACCAAATCGCGACCCGAATGTGCACAGACGCAGTGCTGCGGGTTGCGAACATGCCTCCCGAACGGATCACGTTCGCAACCCAAGGTTCCACTGTATCTGACTTTTAGAAGACATCTGAAGGCAGCCCTGTTTAAGAAAGTTTTTGATGTTTGATGTTTTATTGTATTTTTAATATTTTGTGAATTTATTGTTTTAAATATTGTTTTAAATATTTTGTTTATTGTATTTTTAATATTTTGTTAGGGACGCGGGTGTCGCTGTGGGTAAAACCTCAGTGCCTAGGACTTGCCGATCGTATGGTCGGCGGTTCGAATCCCCGTGGCGGGGTGAGCTCCCGTCGTTCGGTCCCTGCTCCTGCCCACCTAGCAGTTCGAAAGCACTCTTAAGTGCATGTAGATAAATAGGGACTGCTTTATAGCGGGAAGGTAACGGCGTTTCCGTGCGCTGCGCTGGTGCTGGCTCGCCAGCTGCAGCTTTGTCACGCTGGCCACGTGACCCGGAAGTGTCCTCGGACGGCGCCGGCTCACGGCGTCTAGAGCGAGATGAGCACGCAACCCCAGAGTCGGACACTACTGGCCCGTATGGGCAGGGGTACCTTTACCTTTACCTAATATTTTGTTGGAAGCTGCCCAGAGTGGCTGGGGAAACCCAACCAGATGGGCGGGGTATAAATCATAAAATAATAATTATTATTATTATTATTATTATTATTATTATTATTATTATTATTATTATTTTCTCATTACCCACCAGGTGAGGAAGGGGCTCCACCCATTTGCCCTTGGGGCACAGAACCATTTCCTTATAATAAGGACCCATACTTAGGAGCCATGGCTAACTCAACAATGGGATCCTCTGTTAGATTGTAACACTTGCTGAATCCAGGAATTAGAATGGTCTCAGGCATCATACAGCCTAACCCAGTGTTTCCCAACCTTTGGTCTCCAGCTGTTTTTGGACTACAATTCCCATCATCCCTGACCACTGGGCTTGCTAGCTAGGGATGATGTAGTCCAAAAACAGCTGGAGACCAAAGGTTGGGAAACACTGGCCTAACCTACCACGCCCCCCACAAAAAAAAAACACCCCTTACAACACTATACATGTCATTTGGAAAAAGGCTTCTCTTGCTTTCTATCATGCAGTTGCGATAACTATAGGCCACAGAGCGGGTGAGGGGAGAGATTCTGGACAGATTAATGGTGAAATTACTGTTGTCAAGGGCCCCACTTTATAGCCAGAAAACTGCAATACCTTCTGAACTGTAAAAGCAAGCTCTCTGGGCATATGTATAAATTAAAATGGTTTAATGGTCATTAACTGCCCTTTAGGAAGGGGACGCAGGTGGCGCTGTGGGTTAAAGCCTCAGCGCCTAGGACTTGCCGATCGAAAGGTTGGCGGTTCAAATCCCTGCGGCGGGGTGCGCTCCCGCTGCTCGGTCCCAGCGCCTGCCAACCTAGCAGTTCGAAAGCACCTCCGGGTGCAAGTAGATAAATAGGGACCGCTTACCAGCGGGAAGGTAAACGGTGTTTCCGTGTGCGGCTCTGGCTCGCCAGAGCAGCGATGTCACGCTGGCCACGTGACCCGGAAGTGTCTCCGGACAGCGCTGGCCCCTGGCCTCTTAAGTGAGATGGGCGCACAACCCCAGAGTCTGTCAAGACTGGCCCGTTCGGGCAGGGGTACCTTTACCTTTACCTTTAGGAAGCCACAAGGACCTCACTGGAAATTGCTACTTGGAAGCTACAGTTCTGTGAAAAGCCTAGAGATCTCTAGCAGATTCACTGCAATGCTCTCTGCATGGGGCTACTAGCCTTGAAGTCCATCCAGAAACAACAACTAATAGAAAACACTGCCGCTAGAGTTCTGTAAACCAGTTAGAGGTCTTTTGTTCGAGGAAGTGGTATGTGCATTATTTAAATAAATAGAGTCTTAGCACAGGCATAGGCCTTCCAGATGTTTGGGACTAAAATCCCCATCATCCCTAGCTAACAGGACCAGTGGTCAGGGATGATGGGAACTGTAGTCCCAAACATCTGGAGGGCCGGAGTTTGCCTATGCCTGGTCTTAGCAGATGCTCCCATCAGAAGCGCCTCTCCCCATATTAGCCATCCTGGACTCTGACATCGACTGGGAAGAGTTGCTTGCTGCAACATCACCAGCAAATATCACTTGTTGGGTTGGTGATACCAGATTCTGGGATTCTCTCCCCCTACAGGTGTGGACAAGGGATGCGGGTGGCACTGTGGATTAAACCACTGAGCCTAGGACTTGCCAATCAGAAGGTCGGCGGTTCGAATCCCCGTGACGGGGTGAGCTCCCGTTGCTCGGTCTCTGCTCCTGCCCAGCTAGCAGTTCGAAAGCACATCAAAGTGCAAGTAGATAAATAGGTACTGCTCCAGCGGGAAGGTAAACGGCGTTTCCGTGCGCTGCTCTGTTTCGCCAGATGCGGCTTAGTCATGCTGGCCACATGACCCAGAAGCTGTATGCCGGCCCCCTCGGCCTATAAAAGGAGATGAGCGCCACAACCCCAGAGTTGTCCGCAACTGGACCTAATGGTCAGGGGTCCCTTTACCTTTACAGGTGTGGACAGAAATGTTGGCCTTGCATCATCTAGTCAAAACCCACCTTTCTCCCAGGCTCTTGGAGGAATTGTTTCGTTACTCTGGGGTTTTAGGCTATTATTCATGGTTGTCTTGCTAATTTTTTTATAAATTTGATGTTAACCACCTTCCATTTTCGCTCTACTGAATTGTTTCACTATATTGTCCTATTATTGTTAGAAACTGCTTTCAAATCTCTGATGAGGTTTTAAAGCAGAGGCTGGATGGTCATCTGTCATGGATTTATTTAGTGGAGATTCCTGCATCATATGGGGTTGGCCTAGATGACCCTCAGGGTCCCTTCAAACTCTTTGATTCTGCGAAAAGCAGTTTATAAATTCTATAAATTAAATAATAAAAGCAGCAGCAGCAATAACAATAACAACAACAACAACAACATCCTTAGCACTTCAACAACAACAACAACATCCTTAGCACTTCATCACACTAAAGTTCCCATGGATTTTTGAAAAAAAGCCATGCCAACTGAAGTGGTAAACATATGCCCTTACATAAGCTGACACAGTGAATAGGCCCATATATTGTACCTCCAGCTGCTTTCGCTAAATATACATCATAAGGAGCAGCGCGTGATCTGACCTGTAGCTTGCTGGACTTAGAACCAATTTCCCGTGCCATTGCTCAGCCCTAAAATGTGCTAAGAAAAATACAAGTGCCTCTGACCATGCACAGAGTGCCCTTCCTACAGACAACCTCAACGAGCCTCTAGCGACCTGAGATAAGAATGACAAGAAGGTGGAAAGATGCGACTTCGGCCCTGGCACCCCTTGTTTCCACCTGATGTCGGAAACATATTGCGCACACCCAGAAGCTAACTTTCTTTTATTTTTGTGAGACTCGCAAATCTGAAAGGAAGGCCCGAGTCATCTCCAGTGTATCTCTGCTGCAGCCACTTAGCCCCAAACACAGAGAAACGGTTCACCCTAGCAGGGGGAAATGAATGAAAAGGAGATGGCTCTAGATAACTGAAACAAGTGGTGTAGTAACTGCTCTTTGTGACAATCCCTAAATAAAGGGTGGCATTAGCTATGTGCGGCCACCCTCTCCCTTGAGACCAAGCTAAACACTGGTTTGAATAATTTTTAAAAATGCCCTTTTCATCACAAACTCAAGATCTGGCATTACAGGAGCGTTCAGACGTGTTTTCTCCTTCCTTTCTCTCTCTACCGCCCCTGCACTGATCCCAGCGAGAGATCTTGAATCAGTTTCTCAGCTTCAAATGCAGTGTCCTTGCTTGGTGCACCACCGAGTCTAAGCCCTTGGGCGACACATCGAAACCGTATCCCTCCTCCATCGATGAGCCAAAGGGGAGGGTTGGCGGCGGAAAATAGGCCCAACAAATTCTACTTTAAGCTCTTCAGGCGTTCTGAGCAAACAGGCAAACAGCGAGACGTCAGGTGTGCCAAGCAATTCGGGAAATATTGGTGCAAAAAGGCGAACGAACCGATATTCCTTCATGAGCCAGAAAACTCATTTTCGTCTTCCGAGAATGTATTATTTTCAAAAGATGACTTTCACAGTCCCATGAACCGTTTCTGGTGGCGGAACCCAACACTGGAGCATGTGCAAAGTGAACGACACAGAGAAGAGTGCCTCTGAGCATAGGCAAAGCGCCTTTCCCTACCCATTCCTCAAGAAATCACACATTATCAAGGATCGGGACCGGGGGGGGGAGAGAAAGAGAGAAAGACTTCCAGGTCCAGACATGTACAAGGCGACTGCTAATAGCCCTGTGTGCGGCCTGGGTTTATATTTAGAGTGGTAGTTGAAGACGGCAAGAGCTGGGCGCATTTCTGGTGCGAAAGCCAAGATTCTAGTCATCCCCTGGAGCTGGGAGAAGATGGTGTCAGCCAGCCCATCTCGCCTTACAGCCCTGCCGCTCTCACAAGCCATTAGCAGCTTCTTCGCAGGCTGGTGCCGCTTAAATCTTGGCCGCACCATTCCTCCTGTCAGCTTTGTTTATGGCCCCTGTGTACACCACCCACCCACCCACAACAACTCCCCTCAGCAGTGTCCCCCACCCTGAGCCACCCATTTTTTTTACTTTCTAATATGGCTGAAGGAAGCTGGTGGTTATCTGGTTTTAAGGGGAAAAGGGGGAAAAGGAAGCCACAGCCAAACAGTGTTTTAGCCAAAGGTGTCACAGCAACAGCAGCAGCAGCGCATAACTCTCCATGGGTCAGCCAAAAAGCCAGGCAGGAATAATCAGCCACGCAAAAGAGAAGGTGGAGGTCAAGCCGCTTCTTGCGAGAAAGAGAAACGAGGCGAGGCGCAAAAGCTCTGCCGGGGTGGATTTGGGGTTTCCCCCGCCTACTTACTGTTCAATGGAGTGAGCAATATCCCAAAGAAAAAGGCCTTTTCCCCCCTCTTCCCTCAGACTTGCCCCGAGAGTGGGAGCTCTCAGGCCGAGCTGCTTGCCTGTTGGCAGAACAGCTGCTGTTCCCTTCAAATGGTCATGCTGAAACCTGAGGACCGGAGGGTTCTTCAGGTAGCATCGTCCTCTCTCGGCTTTGGCACTCGCCCTTCTGGGCAGCTGGTCAAGTATCAGATGGTTCCTGCAACCCTGCAGCTCCATCTCCTAGTGCCGGACGATGGTACAGCCACCCGGGGATTCGCACAAAGGGAACGCCGAGATTGCATTTTCCGCACTCGAGGAGCGGCAGACGACCCTTCCCCAGAATAATATGTACCCTGCAATTTAATAATAATAATAATAATTTATTATTTATACCCCGCCCATCTGGCTGAGTTTCCCCAGCCACTCTGGGCAGCTCCCAATCAAGTGTTAAAAACAGTACAGTGTTAAATATGAAAAACTTCCCTAAACAGGGCTGCCTTCAGATGTCTTTTAAAGATGGGATAGCTGCTTATTTCCTTCACATCTGAAGGAAGGGTGTTCCACAGGGTGGGCGCCACTACCGAGAAGGCCCTCTGTCTGGTTCCCTGTAACCTCACTTCTCGCAATGAGGGAACCGCCAGAAGGCCCTCGGAGCTGGATCTCAGTGTCTGGGCTGAACGACAGGGGTGGAGATGCTCCTTCAGGTATACAGGACCAAGGCCGTTTCTCCCTCTCTCTCTCATACCACATGTCAAGATTGTCTTATGGGCTCAGGGGCTACACTATTCCCCAGAGGTGTGTCCATTCTGGTCTTCTGCAAGCAGCATGAAGAGGGATTTCAACAATAGCTCCACAACACATGCATATAATTTTACCTCCCTCATTGCAATTCTAGAAATCCCATCCCAGACCCTCCAGTGTCCCTGGTTTCCTGGATTAATCAAAGCCATCCCAGTTTTCAATAAATTTGATCCCGAAATGTCCCACTTTTCCTTAAAGGTAAAGGGACCCCTGCCCGTTAGGTCCAGTCGTGGCCGAATCTGGGGTTGCAGCGCTCATCTCGCTTTACTGGCCAAGGGAGCTTCCAGGTCATGTGGCCAGCATGACTAAGCCGTTGCTGGTAAACCAGAGCAGCGCACAGTAATGCCGTTTACCTTCCCACCGGTGCGGTACCTATTTATCTACTTGCACTTTGACGTGCTTTCGAACTTTCTTAATGTGGAATTTTTTTTATCCCACAAACCCCATCCCTGGGGGCAAGATTCTAATATATGTTCCCTCAGGGGCAAAATAAATCCCATTGAGCAAAGCTCCCTTTTCCCCTGGCTATCGGCACTTTAATTGCTTATCTCCTTGTTCATGGCCTTCCTGAAGAGGCCTATTAATTAGTTTCCCATTTCCTGACAGTGGACTATTTAAGGACTTGTTTCCTCTTTGAAGTCCTACCTAGCACTCATTAAATTGGATAGATAGAAAGATGGATGGTTGGGCCGGTAGCCAAGAAGCACAAGCAGAAGCCACTGTCAAAAAGAGGGGGGCAAGGAGAAAACAATTAAGTAAAGGGCCACCAGCTAGGAGAAGCATCAGTAGAAATTTGCCAGGCCACACTGCTGCAGGTGCAGATTTAACTAGCTCCCTCCTGCCATATTAACCCACAGGAAGGAAGGTCCTATCTAGGCCCGGAATCTCCAGCTGAAAAACCTTGGGCAGATACACAGCATGCATTTCAAACATGTATCTTCAATATTTTCAGATCCAGGAACCTCCTTTCTTAAACATTTTCTATATACCTGCATGCTGGTACTGCTCCGGTCGCGACCCACCCTGGACCAGGCCACGATCCAATAGTGGCTGCATCTGATGCACATTTAAAGCACATGCCACACACACCCCAAAGAATCTTGGGACCTGTAGTTCCCTCTCACAGAACTACAATCCTCTGCATCCTTAGCAAACTATAGCTCCCAGGATTTTTCTTGGGGTAGGGGTGGGATGGCAGAGGGGGCGGTCATGTGCTTTAAGTGTGAGCTGGTCGAGCTTTAAATATACGGTCCATTTTATTTATTGTAATCTTTGTGTTTCATGTGACTGTTCAAACTGCTTCCTTGTCTTGGAGCTGTTTGTCCAACTAGTCTGTCTGATTTCACATTTGTCTGATTTCATGTGTTTTCCCCCAACCCGAGGCCAGTACCCACAAACAGTGGGGAAAGGGGCTAGCTTTATGATGCAGCCTGAAATAAAAAAATTAAAGTCTCATATATATATATATATATATATATATATATATATATATAATGTTCATAACCGCATATATAAACCACATGTCTGAAACCCCACAGAAAAAGTCCTGAAACCATTTTGTCCCTCCCAAATTGACCTCAAATATTTCTCTGCAAGGCCGAAGGAAAACGGAAAAGCCTCCCCGTTGTCTTTTTGTTCACAAATCCTCCCTTAAGGGTATGTCTGTGTATGAATAGGGTGAGCCTGTGACCTGGCTCAGGAACTAAGTATTTATCATTACAAAAGACTGGCCAGGCTCCCCAGGTAATCCAGTCAAGTGACCATTAACAGGTAGCCTGCCAGACAGGAGATAAACAACGCATTCAGATTTCTGTTGTAGACTGCCCTTTCTGTGATGTAGGTATGATGTATCTGGGGGGTGGTCTTGAGCTACACCCCTTCTGTGATGTATGTATGATGCTTCTGGGGGTGGTCTTGGACTCCAGGGTGGGCAATTTAAAATGTCTATATAAGGGCGGGCACACCTTTGTTCTAGGTCCTCCTCCTTTTCTGCGAGTGAGGGGAGCACCTTGTTGCAATAGTTCAATAAAGATCAGGCTTAGTAGCTGCTTTGCTTCTCAATATTCTCTGGTTAGCCTCTGTTATTTTCTCCGACCGATGGATAACCTACAAAGCACTCTATAAGGGCTCTTGTGTCCCCCATAAGGGAATAAGGGCAGTTTTTTGTTTATTACAAGCTTCATGACACACACACACACACCTGTGTGTTCTTTCAACCTGTAGAAATCATCCGAACTCCCCCAGAATGTGGACTTCACTGGCTTTTCGGATCCCAAGGGTAGTTCCTTGACAGAACATAGTTTTCCGGGGCAGAGCAGTAAAAATACTGCTTGGCTGGTCACTCTACAGTTAACAAGTACCTAGGATCATGTTTCCTTGTGAGTTGCTTTAGTCCACCGTTTATCACTTACTCTCAATAAATAGAAATTAGAGCACAGAGATCTGCTGTCCCAATCAAATTCAAAGTGTGTGTGTCCCCTCCATTGCTGTATTTCATTTTTTAAAAGCAACAACAGCAAGCTGATACGGGGAATCCTTTCATAAGTCTCCAACTCCCCTTGCTTTGTTTGGTCTTGTGTCTCAAAGCTAAAATAAAGATTCTACACAACAAAAAGTAACTGTCCCCCATTCAACTTTGTTCTGGTACTAAGGGGAAAAAATGACAATTAAATGTGGATTCTTCCCATGTCTCAGCAATCAGTGCTTATTTTCTGGATCCCCTGCTAAATTTAATAATAATAATAATAATAATAATAATAATAATAATAATAATAATAATAAATAATAATAATAATAATTTATTATTTATACCCCGCCCATCTGGCTGAGTTTCCCCAGCCACTCTGAGCGGCTCCCAATCAGTGTTAAAAACAGTACAGCATTACATATTAAAAACTTCCCTGAACAGGGCTGCCTTAAGATGTCTTCTGAATGTCAGGTAATTCTTTATCTCTTTGACATCTGATGGGAGGGCGTTCCACAGGGCGGGCGCCACTACCGAGAAGGCCCTCTGTCTGGTTCCCTGCAGCCTCATTTCTCGCAATGAGGGAACCGCCAGAAGGCCCTCGGCGCTGGACCTCAGTGTCCAGGCTGAACGATGGCGGTGGAGATGCTCCTTCAGGTATACAGGACTGTCTTTTTAAAATAAATGTTGTTCTTCAAGAGTACCTCAACCCAAGTGTATTTGTCACTGCCTACAGCGTCCCAAGTCCATGTTATATATCTTGTGATTTTGGCCGACAAATATCATGCTTAAATAAGACTCTTTGAATAAGTGACAGGCATGCCTAAATCTCACACAGGGTCGCCGTATTTCAAAAAGTGAAAACCAGATCACCCCAAAAGTTGTTGAGCTTATTTTAGACAAACCCCAAACTGCAATTTTTCGATTGGCTTTCCTAAGATCCAGGGAAAAGTGCCGCATTTCGGAAATCCCCCCTATGTCATTTCCGCTTTTGAAATCCCAATAATACCCAGGGGAAGTCCAGACGTATGACAGCCCTGTCAAGTCAAAAGCCTGAATATTGGGATTGTGCTCTTTTTTAAAAAAAAAACAAAACCAGCAGACCAGCAGCAGGTCTGCTTTTCCCATGTTCAGAGGCACTCTTTATTCCTTCGCCAGCCAAGAACCAAATTTAAGCCCTGATCTAGTGGCCAACTTACCTTGACCTCTCAGGTGCACTCAAATCCCCAGTGATCACATTCAGCAAAATACTTGAAGATACAAGGGTGTGGGGGACTCCTGGAGAGTCCTAACTAGACGCTCCTTCAGATGAGCTGAAGTCAGTCTGTTTCCACAGGCTGTTTCTCAGAGGCAAGGCTTCTGTTTCGGCTGTATCCAATATCAGTGCCCAGTCGAGGCACACGGGGTCACAGTGCCATCGTCAGGCACTCCAGAGGTTTACCCAATGCTTTATTGTTTGTGGTTTCCCCCACCACTTTCTCCCAGGTTTGCCATTTCACTTACTTTCTGCACGGCAGCAGAATAAACTTTGAAGTTCATGCTAAGACAGGCATGTCCAAAGTCTGTTTCGGGGTCCTAATCTAGTTCGTTTTTTCCCTGAGGTAAAATCCCCCCAAAAGCTCAACAACGTCAATCCTGAAAAAAGGTCAACGACATTGGTCGGCCCTCACGCATGTTCATTTCATCAAATCTGGCCCTCTTTGAAAAAAAAGTTTGGGCACCCCTGCTCTAAGAGGAAGGCTGAGAATCTCATTTTGGACTCTTCATCAAACTGCAAATCCTAGGCTTATTGGATATGGTGGGCAGCCTAACTGGTGCACGGTACTGTATACAGATGTCATATGCTTTTACGCTTGACAGTCGTTCCTGAAATATGTTTTAATTAAGCTGCAGAGGAATTCCTATGCAAAAACCTAAGCTTAGGGCCATTAAGGAACAATACAGGGCCATTAGCCCTGAGTGCTCACTGGAAGGGCAGATCTTGAAGCTGAGGCTCCAATACTTTGGCCACCTCACGAGAAGAGAAGACTCCCTGGAAAAGACCCTGATGTTGGGAAAGATGGAGGGCACAAGGAGAAGGGGACGACAGAGGACGAGATGGCTGGACAGTGTTCTCGAAGCTACCAGCATGAGTCTGACCAAACTGTGGGAGGCAGTGGAAGACAGGAGTGCCTGGCGTGCTCTGGTCCATGGGGTCACGAAGAGTCGGACACGACTAAACAACAACAACACAGGGCCATTAAGGGTCATTGGCAAGACAAGAGAACTGTCCTTCCCTCTTGCCCTGAGGTGTGAACAGAGATTGGGGGTTTTAAATGCTTCTTTCTCCTTCACCTTTGCTGTTGACACTTGCCACTGCATCTGAGTGATAAGACCCAGGTTGTGGACCTTCAAAAAGTTGGCATGCAGGCTTCAAGTTGTTCCTTAAAGTATAACTGAGTACAGTGGTACCTCAGGTTACATATGCTTCATGTTACAAACTCTGCTAACCCAGAAATAGTGCTTCAGGTTAAGAACTTTGCTTCAGGATATGAACAGAAATCATGCTCCGGCGGCGCAGCAGCAGCAGGAGGCCCCATTAGCTAAAGTGGTGCTTCAGGTTAAGAACAGTTTCAGGTTAAGAACGGACCTCCGGAACGAATTAAGTACAGTGGTACCTAAGGTTACCTCAGGTTAAGTACTTAATTCATTCCGGAGGTCTGTTCTTAACTTGAAACTGTTCTTAACCTGAAGCACCACTTTAGCTAATGGGGCCTCCCGCTGCCGCCGCGCCGCCGCCACGTGGTCTCTGCTCTGTTCTCATCCTGAAGCAAAGTTCTTAACCCGAGGTACTATTTCTGGGTTAGTGGAGTCTGTAACCTGAAGTGTATGTAACCCGAGGTACCACTGTATGTCATTTTATTTCAGGAACAACTTGAGGGAATTCCAGTTCAGAAAGGCTGGCATCTCTCAGGGAGACATTTCAAACGTCCCCTTAGTGTAGCTGGCAAATCCAGCCACAGATCAATGAACTAGAATAACAGTTTTGAAACTGAGAGCTTGGGCTCTGCAGCGGCTCTTGCTTTTAGTGCCAGTGTCCATCTCTGGGATAAGTGGGGCAAATTAAGAAGATAATCTCTGAGCAGAAGCAGAGTGCAAGGTTTACACTGACCCCAGAACCTGGTTTTTGTTTATAAATTCCTCAGCTCTGACTCATGAGATACCATTTAAGAGGACCAGTTACAGAGCAGTGCTCTGTAGCTTTAATCACCCTTCCCACATTTGTGAATTAAACAGAAAGGGTACTCAGTCAAAAGATATGATGTCCAGCTTGAACCCCAGCAACTCCTGCATTAGAAATTAACTACTGGAAGGGGCAGGGGCCAGCCCTATGCACACTTACCCGGAGATAGCCAGAGATAACCTACACAATTAACAAGGGCGTTCAATTAGCTAATATATCCCACTGCAAGTTGAGACAAACACAGTACAATTTGCAGGACCAGAGTTCCTGGATCAATGCTCTTTGAAAAGAGCTCTTCTCTTGGACAAGCCAATTAGGCTAAGCTAAACAGGTGGCGCTGTGGGTTAAACCACAGAGCCTAGGACTTGCTGATCAGAAAGTCGGCAGTTCGAATCCCCGTGACAGGGTGAGCTCCCGTTGCTTGGTCCCTGCTCCTGCCAACCTAGCAGTTTGAAAGCACAAAGTGCAAGTAGATAAATAGGTAACCCTCCGGCGGGAAGGTAAACGGCGTTTCCGTGCGCTGCTCTGGTTTGCCAGAAGTAGTTTAGTCATGCTGGCCACATGACCCGGAAGCTGTATGCCGGCTCCCTCGGCCAATAAAGCGAGATGAGTGCTGCAACCCCAGAGTCGGCCACGACTGGATCTAATGGTCAGGGGCCCCTTTACCTTTACCTTAAACAGGACTCTCATAACTAGTTCAAACCCATGACACTCCCACCGCAAGTGAACTTTATACAAACAAGTTAAACTTCACAGCACATCCGGCGCAAGTCAAAGAGACGCTAAGAGTTGAACAAAAAGAAAGACTTTACTTTTCAGTGTTAAGATATGGCAGTTGGATGCATTGTAGTGTTTTTCCTCGTAGTATACATTAGGATTAACAGAATTCTGCAGGAATTCAAATCTTAAAATATTGGGCCTGCTTTTATTATTGGCCAGATTTTCTAAAGGTCAGGAGCAAGAGTAGATTGCACTCTTTCAAACTTAGCAAACATTGGCATGTATGTGCGCAGCGTAGCGGGGTACACAAAAGGAGAAGGCCTTGCATCCAGCTGTTAGCATCTGCCTGAGCGGAAGTCCCAGAATTGTCCCATCGATGGGTTTGGAGCCAACCCACTTGCCCAGCCTTCAACATTCAGCGTGTGCAGTGAACGTGTAATGTGTATCTACATGAATGCCCTGAAGTGGCATTTTAGTTAATCTTTGGGCACATCACGATATACAGACAAGGCTGCCCACCCTGAGGGAGGCAGAGCAGATCATAGATATATATACATATACACACAACTCATGTGCAAAGGAAATCACAGTCCGAGGTGCCCACGAGCCGGAGAGTGTACTGGGAGATGGCAGGGGTCCAAGGTGAGCGCAGCACAGAGCGAGCTCCCTCCATGGTTGTGCTCTTCGTTTGCGATGCCACCTTTGCTCCTCATCTTCCTCACTGCGCTGTCTTTGAAGTTTTAGGAGCCTTGATCCTTGCTACTGTGCGAAGGTTAAAAGAGGGTTCAAGTTGCCCATTGCACCAAATGCTACAGCTTGCTGACACTCACTCACTCACTCACTCACTCACTCACTCATATTGAAGCACACATTCATAATCTCTCTCTCTCTCTCTCTCTCTCTCTCTCACACACACACACACACACACAGTCACTCACCCACCAATAGCGCAACCCTCAAACCCTGAGCCCAGATCATTTCACAACAGAACAGTTAAAGATGCCCAAACAATGCTCAGGTCCCCAAAATCACACAGTCTGACAAAACATTCTTTGTGACCCGAAAACTTGCCTGCTCCTAAGATCGACCACCTTTGGTCCCGTAAGAAGAACACCTTACCTGTTTTTGGATTTTAGTGTGCCAACAGTCAGTCCTCTCAGTGGGGACAAAGGAAGCTACAAATCCCAGTATCATTCCTCTAGCTGTAACCTCACGAGTCAGAAGGGAAGGAGTTTCCAACAAAGGTTAGGGGCAAGAAGGGATTTGACAGGATAGAATTGGTCCTGTTATTGTTTCACTGCCCGGCATTCCTATTTCATAAAGCTGTGGTGCTCAAATAGGAAAGGAAGGAGGATAAGGAAGGAGCACAAGGAGACAGGGGTAAGCGTGGAGTGCAGCAATTATGTCTGACAGGAATGCCTTGCCATTGTAAGCTTCCAGGCAGCAAGATGGCACAGGCGGCCTTCATTCCGCAAGAATATTGGCTCCATATAGCCACACCCAAGCCCCAGCTCCAAAGACAGCTGACTATTCAGTTCCCTTATAGTACCATTCAGAAATCCTGCTTCTTCGGATGAGGAAAATGGCTGACTGGGTCAACCGTTGTACAAGCCAGGAGGAGAGGTGTCCCATTTGGTAGAAGGCCCAGTTGGGCTTCCCCGTATTTACTCTTACACAGACGCTTGTTGGTTTTAGCAATGTAGCCTTGAAAGCATTCAAGAGTCAGGATCTGGATCCTGCTGAATCTCATCCCCCTTATTCTCTTCCTCAACCCTACTGAAATCTGAAAAGGCCCTACTGAGAGACACCAGCATGAGGGTGGTCTTGCATATGGCTAGGAGGTCAGATAGTTCCTGCCCAAGACTGGCCAAATTAGATGAAATGTTGAGAGATCCACATTTGGAGTTCCCCCAGTTTTTTTTTTTCATGGACCCCCAAATCAGATCAGGGAAGTATTGTTGGAAGTTATTTAAAACTGCAGGGGGAGCAGCCCATCCTCACGCAAGAGCCCACCTGCCATGGTACAACCCAGACACCATCTCAGGGAAGGCCAGGGCTTATTCTGAACCTGTTGCAGGTGTTAGCAGCCTTTTCTGCCTGCTGTTGGAGGGAGGGATCTTTGCAGAAAACTGTAGAGGATTATTAGCCTCAATGAGTTACTGTTCTCTTCTTAATAGGGCTGTAATTTTCAACTGGGAGGGTTTAGCATATCAATCCCGGTTTATAAAGAGAGAGGCATTTGAGTGTGAGCACTCTACAGCTGCAGTAACTTCCTTTCTACTAGGGTTGGGGACCCTGTGCCCCCTCAGCTATTGCTGGACTTCAGCTCCCATGGGTGCCAGCGAGCATGGCCAATGATTATGAACTGTAGTCCAACAACATCTGAAGTAAATTTAGGCTCCAAACTGAATGGGCGGTTCCCTTTTTATGGCAATGTGGTGAGCCAGCCCTGTTGAGTTTTGGAACCCCACCTGCTCCTTCTGCTGAGTGGAACAGAATTAAAAGTAGACACTTATTTCTCTCCAACATCACATGCAGGCGACGCCTCCACTCCGCCATCTTGGGGACAACCTGGCACCTCTGGTGGTGAGCTTGTGGACAATAAAAAGATCAAAAAGGGATCTAGCCTCCTAGTCCACCTAGGAGCAGTTTTGTGTTGCTGTGGGAAGCACCTCTCCAGGAACCAAAAACAAAGGGGGGAGCAGAGAATATCAGGACTACCGTGGCATTCATACATGTGAAAATGTGTGGAAGAAAACACACCCCAACTGTCCTCACACACCCCAAATGCTCGATTTCCGCTCCATGGGAAAGGGAGCAGTGCATCTTCCAGGAACAGAACTAGCTGAGGAGAGGAGCATTGCTGTGCCCCCGTGTTGCGTGGCTTTTTGGTGGATCCAACATGGTATATTCCTTGGTGGGATTAGCAAAGTGAGGCACGCTTGTAGACCTGTGAAGTAGCATCCCTTTTCTGGCCCTTTTCCCCAGGAAAGGTCGCGAGAAGTTGTGACATGGTGCCCTCGGCAAGGGTCATCCGTGGGGAGCTGCTCCCACAGTGCGAGGCAGTGAAGTGCACGTTGCCCCTCCAAAGGAAGGCGCTTCTCCTGCCCATGTCCGTCCAGGAGGCCATGGAAGACTTGGTGGCTTGGGATGTTGGTTATCTGCTGACCAGGAAGAGGAAAGGAGGGGGTTTTTACCTTCCTCCCCACCCTATGGTGAGTATACAGACCCAGAGCAGCAGCACAAAGATCAGGGTTATGAGCTGGGGCTAAGCCCCTCCCGACCTGAAACACAGAAGCAAGGGGGGTAATTTTAGTGGCAATGCGGAGCAGTAAAGGAATGCAAGATTGAGGTGATGGCGGTGATTCCTCAGCAAGGTTAAAAGAGCCAGATGTGTCCCCTCTCATTCATTGGTACATGACTGAAGCATCTGGAGCGGAGGTTCCTAAACCTACTGCCACTTTTACAGAAAAAAATTACTCAGCGACCCGTGGAAATCTACCTTCTTTAATCGAAGGGGTGAGGCCAGTGTCGCAGCTTGCCTTCCATTGACCAACTAGGCAGGCAAGCTGCGATCCATTTCCACAACATCATTCCTCTAGCTGCAACCTCATGAGTGAGAAGGGAAGGAGTTTCCAGCAAAGGTTAGGGGCAAGAAGAGATTTGACAGGATAGAATTGGTCCTGTTATTGTTGTTTCACAGCTCTCCACTTCCCCACAGCCTGGGTGAAGCTGAAAAGGGTTGACCCAAGCCCAGGAAAACCCCTCACCTCCAGCATGGATGTAGCGGAGACGTTGTCGCTGTCCTGCAACAGTGCCCAACCTGGCAGTAAGCATCATTATGCAACAGATGAAACATGTACAAATTGTTTTTCAAAAAAATTCTCTTTCTTTATGCTTTCTCCTCCCCCTTATTTTTATTCAACGTCCCCCAATTGCACCCAAGGCTGCACTGATTTGGAGAGATGCCTGTTTGTGGTGTGCTTGTTGAACATTGAAGTCTAGGTCCCACTGTTTCATATGTTTGGGATGGGAAGGAGAGATGGGAAGGACAAGACTGTTGGCTTTGGTCTTCTTAAGCATAACACCACAACTTGTCACAGTGCAGACCTGCAGACATTGACACAGAGAATACTCTTCTGTAAGTTGGGTGCCTGCGAAAATGTCATTACTACGTAACAGAAAGCCAGCAGAGCCATTTTCCAGCTGAAGGTACATTCTAACCCGTGTACAATTCACATTTGCAGTACAGAAACAGAACTCCCAAAGTCGTTTTGAATGTCTGGCAATGCTCTGAAATGCCTATGTGATAAATAGGGGTGGGGGTACTCACCCAGCCTGTACAAAGGGGGCCTATTTTTGACATTGGGTCACCAACGAGGGCTTCACCTAACCGCCATTTTCATGATTCACTGCTTCCCAACCCACAATGCTGGTGCCAAGATTTTCGGGAATTCAAGTAATGCGCTCTTGTTGGGCCCTTTAACTGGGATATGCAAATTCTGGCAATTCTCACACATTTTAGACCAGTGTTTCCCAAACTTGGGTCTCCAGCTGTTTTCGGACTACAATTCCCGTCATCCCTGACCACTGGTCTTGCTAGCTAGGGATGATGGGAGTTGTAGTCCAAAAACAGCTGGAGAAAGTGAAAATAGTGGAAGTGTCAGGGCAGTGGGCTCCTCTGCCGGTTTGGTGATACCAGCAAATATTAGATTTTGCCATGATAAGGGGGCAGGGGTTGGCAAAGGTGACAAAGGGATTGTCTTGGGTTTTTTATTAATGCTGTTGTCAGGGGCACCATTTGCCATTTTACAAACTCAAGTTGTTTTTTTCCAATGCAGGTGTTGTGGAAATGGGAAGAAATCAAGTTATCTTGTACCAGGTACAAGATTTCTGCCACAACAGAAATTCTTCGCTTCTCCCTTTATGGGCCCAAGCCAGAGAATGACATCCATTTCAGAATTCTAAAACTGTTAGTAATTTACCACTGCAGTTAACACATTTCTAACAGAAAAAGTCCATTGAACTTTGAGGGACTCAGGGATGAAAATTTGGTTCACTCTGCATTTTAATGCAAATATCCCTAATTCACAATTCCAGAAACTATGCAAACAGAAGCAGAGCTACCAAATTTGAACATTTTGTGACGCAGTTCTCCAGCTAAAAAGATGTGTATATTAGGGGGCAAGTATGCATCAAATCCATATATTTAAAAAACTGCAAGCATTTTTTCCTAATTTAGCATTACATTAGACAAAATAACTTGCAAAAAATGTGTCTATTAGGAGAAATGCATGCAAAAGTTCTGACAATTTTTGAGGGAAGCTTTCTTTATAGATATAAAAAATCACTAACTGAAACAAAAATGGGTTGGACTGTTTTTTTAAGACTGGGAAAATGATAAACAGAAATTGAAATTGATTCATCTATACCTTAGTTCTGAATCAACATAGGATTTTATTGTTAAGCATCTACTCTTAAGCCGTCCCAGTCTAATAGGTACAATTATCTATTTTCTAACTCTATAGAAGGGGTTATTGCTGCTAGTATGCATTAAACAGAATAAAAAAATCTCAAGGGAATGTTTAATGTCTAAAATTTGCAAAAAACCAACAACCCACCACCCTAATTATTATTTTAATTTTCTGTTTTGTAATATTCTGTTGTGTATGTTGGATTTAAAAGCGCAGGGTGCAAAGCAGTGAATTCCACTGCTTTGATTCACAGAAATTATGTGGGTGACACTTTGCCTAGCATTGGTCTCCATGGCAGACAAAGATTCACCTGCTAATTTTATGTGCAGTGGACCCATCAACTTGAAATTTAGTTTTAAGTCCACAATCATATTCTGCTTTTAAAGTACCCCTATAAAACTAAATTTGGTATACCATTTTTTAAAAACGTAGTTAACCTTTCTTTCACATATTTTATTGATTCTGTATCCGTCAGCCACAGCTATGCAACTTTCATAAAGCTCATTCCTTTGGGAATTAGGCAGCATTCTCCGATTGCGCCCTGAATTTTGACATTTTCAAAATGTTAAATTTAGGAGAGAGATATTGTGCAGCAATTATAGCACAAAAGCATGGAGACACACTTTGGGAGCGGTTGGGGAAATAATATACAGTATTGAAAACTCATTGCTACTGTAACCAAAGTGACAAATACAATCTGATTTGCAATCCCTACACGTGTGGATTATTATATTTTAAAAGCCCTAGATTTCCCAAGTCCTGCATATCTCACAGAATAGTCTCCTTTCACATACTCCCCTTTGCCGGCTCTGATCAGGAGAAATCACGGATAAGGAGCTCACTTTTATTTCCTGGCAGCTGTGGTGCAGTAATCTTAGACTCTGGGCTTAACGGTCATATGGATGTGTGTGTGTTCTCTTTAGATCAGGGGTCCTCAAACTTTTCCAGCATGGAGCTTGTCCCTCAGACCTTGTGGGGGGGCCAGACTATATTTTTTTGGGGGGGAATGAACGAGGGATGCGTGAAAGGGCTCCGGAGAGGGGCTGCTTTAACTGGTGGCTGCTCAAGAGGGGCACTCAGCTTATTGTGGCTCCTGTATCTTGTGAGAAGGGGCTAGCGGCGGGGGGACAATGAGTGGCATGCGAAAGGGCTCTGGAGAGGGGCTGGCACCAACAAAGTCCAGCCCCCTTCCTCCTCTAGACAGGGCAGGGAGAAGCCAGGAGGAGGGAGGGAGGAGGCGCCGGCGCCGTGTGAGGAAGAGAGAGAGGAAAAGAATGTGTGCACTGGTGATCCACGCAGTGATTCCCAGACCATCCGCAGGCTGGATTTAGAAGGCAATTGGGCCTGATCCGGCCTGCGGACCTTAGTTTGCCAACCCATGCTTTAGATGGTAGCATGCTTCGCTTCACTGTATGTACAGTGGTACCTCTGGTTAAGTACTTAATTCGTTCCGGAGGTCCGTACTGAACCTGAAACTGTTCTTAACCTGAAGCACCACTTTAGCTAATGGGGCCTCCTTCTGCCACCACACCGCCGGAGCACGATTTCTGTTCTCATCCTGAAGCAAAGTTCTTAACCTGAAGCACTATTTCTGGGTTAGCGGAGTTTGTAACATGAAGCGTATGTAACCTGAAGCATATGTAACCCGAGGTACCACTGTATTTTGGGGGCCTTTTGCAGAGTTAGGCCTTGGACCTCTACCCTAAAGTCCTGTTCCAAATGCACCACTGCCTGGCAGGGCTCCTGTGCATTTAATGGTGGGCATGACAGGCAGACGTTTGTTCTGCAGGTGCAGTTTCACCTTTCTGTGCTGGGCTGTACCTATTGAATTTCTGCCTGTTAATGAAGCCCTGCAAATAATAAAGGCAGCACCCTACTCAGGGCAGATGGCAGCATCTATTCAATATCCATATAATAATAAAGCTTATTTACAATGTGATATGACTACAAATTATCCCACAGGTTCCTCGGGGGAAAATGTGCATGTTCAAAGTTTCCTGAAAGTCCTCCTTAATAACCCAACATGTGCCTTTGGGCATGTGCTATATTTGTGTGTATATGCTTTGGCTCCATGATGCAAAAAAGGTGGGATAGAAATGTAAGAAAATAAATTTATATAGGCTGTGGAAGAGGGAACAAGCTTGTTTTCTCTTGCTCTTGAGGGTAGGATTTGAACCAATGGCTTCAAGTCACGAGAAAGAAGATTTGGACTAGATTTCAGGAAGAACTTTGACGGCAAGAGCTGTTTCACAGTGGTACGGTCTCATAGGCGCCGACTCCATGGGGCTTGAGGGGGCCCGAGCCCCCTCAAAAATTCGTTTGGGGGGGCTCCGCCCCCCCAATAATCTCCGGCGCCCCTCCAGCAGAGCGCCATCGCCGCCCCTCCCCCAGCCCAAAATGCACAGGGAGGGGCGGGCTGCATGCCTCCTGCCCTCCCTCCCGAGCAAAAGCTCCACCCAATTTCCTTAGGAGCTGATTAATATGCGCAGCACACTCTCCCCTATTCGCTCACGAGGAGGCGGCGCCACTTTATTTGCATATTCATGAGCTTATTTATTATTCATGAGCTTTCCCGGGCCCCCCCAATATTTTTTATAAGTCCGCGTCCCTGTACGGTCTCCCTCGGGAGGTTATGGACTCTCCTTCCTTGGAGGTTTTTAAGTAGTGTTTGGATGGCCCCGTCATGGATGCTTTAGCTGAGATTTTTGCATAGCCATGGGTTGGACTAGATAACTGCTGGGGACATAGAATCATATAATTCTTCCAACTCTATGATTCTATGAAAGGAATGAACTTTGCATGTGGCCATAGGTGCGCTCCTCTTTTTACTACTTGACATGTTCCATGACTGGGTGCTAGCAGCTGAAACAAGAGCTGCATTGCCACAACGTATAACATGGTGGGTTTTTTACCTCTCTCTTTACTATGCTGAAAAGGGACGTGGGTGGCGCTGTGGGTTAAACCACAGAGCCTAGGACTTGCTGATCAGAAGGTCGGCAGTTCGAATCCCCGCAACGGGGTGAGCTCCCGTTGCTTTGTCCCAGCTCCTGCCAACCTAGCAGTTCGAAAGCACATCGAAGTGCAAGTAGATAAATAGGTACCGCTCCAGCAGGAAGGTAAACGGCATTTCCGTGCGCTGCTCTGGTTCGCCAGAAGCGGCTTAGTCCTGCTGGCCACATGACTCGGAAGCTGTACGCTGGCTCCCTTGGCCAATAAAGCGAGATGAGCGCCGCATCCTCAGAGTCGGCCATGACTGGACCTAATGGTCAGGGGTCCCTTTACCTTACTATGCTGAATGAAAAAGCACTTAATCACATCATTACCTTGTTCAACCTAATATTTGTGTGAATCTGTTCCAGCTCAGTCTCCAACCACAGAGGACAGTCTCCACCCCTAGTTCCCAAACTCCTGGCTCTTTTAAACTTCCAAAGAACAGTGAAGCCATGAAATGAGAGGAATGCCAAGGGAGATTGCCAGGTCACATTCACAAAAATAATACACAATGGACGGACAGCAGCAGATAAGCATGGATGTGTCTCTCATAGCACACAGCAGGGACAGATCTCTTCTCCCCATTAGGGTGGTGCCAGGTTCCTAGTGATATTCATGGTTTTCGGAAAGGGAAATCACTGAGTGGCCAGATGCGAGAGCATGTTCCTATGTGAATGTTAATGGGAGTGGTAATCCCATTAAGAAGTCCTTCTTTGGCTATCACTGGCTTTTTGTGATATATTCAGTGGTCCAAATTTGCCACCTACCGTGGTAGGGAATGTTAATGAGCACTTAGCCATCAGTCTTTGTAATACCTGAATACTGCAACTTAGGGTCCAGTTCTGCATACTGCTCCATACCCCTTTGAGTGCATATGGAATATTAGTATGTCAGGGTTAACTGTTCAAGCCAAGCCTTTCCTCTAACAACTTGTTTTTGGTTTTTTACATGCAGGGAAATTTCCTTTTTTTTTTTTTTTTGTATGGAGGGCATTGAACCACATTAGTCCCCCCTTGCAATTCAATATGATCATGTTACGTTACTTTCTGTGTGCAAGAACTGGGCCTTGTTTGTTGCTTATGTCTAGGTCTATGGTAAGTTATAGCATACTACAAGTTTACAAATGAATCTGCTGAAAGACCTCCTGGCTGGACCAGGTGGTGTATTTTGTTGCAATGAAGTTTTTCTAACTGTATGGCTCCTGACGAGACCCATATTTATATAAGGTTTACATTCTATACACAGCAGGCAGAGAAGTCCGAGCCATGCACAGAATCTTTAGGCTAACTCACAGCCAATGTCCATACAGCTGCACACAAGTAAACCCAGCACCCGTGAGTTAAGATGTTCCTTTTTCGAAAAATGGCAGCAAGGAATTACTTGAGCGTGTCCACTCTACTCTGGCTGCACTCAACACAGGCTGCATTCACACTTTAACTTTAAAACACACGAGAAGCACATTTCCCCTCCTTTAAGAATTTTGGGTACAGTACTATAATTTACCCCTCACAGAGTTACAATTTCTAGCAACCCTTAACAGACTAGTGCCCAGATTTCTTTCAGGGGAAGAATATGCTTGAAAGGTATAGCATGTGCAAATTCGGTTGTATGGTTTTATCATTCCCCCAACCTCATCCCTATAAAAGCAGCCACTTGAGAACAGGAGTTTTATGGGTTGCCTTAATGGAGCTTCTTAACTGGCCGTTTTCCCATTCAAAATGGCCCTCCCCTGGCTGTTTCTGCCACACAGAAGGAAAGGATAACCAGATATATTTCCCCGACAAGTGGAAACATACCAGAGGCACAGGAGGCAATGTTGAGCAGGAAAGCACCTGAGCAGTTTCCTTCCCACAATGTTGCAGCCTCCAGGGCTACTCTGGGTCAGAAACTACCACTGAAATACTACTAGTGGAGCATTACATGTTATGGGGGCCTCAGTTCAAACCGAATGCTTCACGTATTGAGGGAGGGGGACATGCAAAAGGCCTTGGTCCCCATATCCCATAGGTAATTATATACTCGGGGCAGGTGTGTATGCACAAACACAGATATCTATATGGGTAGTAAAACGTGTGTGTGATGTTCATTGCTACAGCATTGGGCCTCGGGGTCCCTGGGTTTAAATCTATGCTACTCACAGACCGCTTTAGTCAAGTTGCACTCTCTTGGCCTCAGTTTCTCCAGGAATAATGGTTTATCTTGTAGGTTTCTTGGGCGGGTTTAATACATCTCAGGGCTGCAAATACTCGTTATAATATGCGAGGGCCTGTATGTGTGCTAAAATATGGCGCATATCCTTTCATTTAACAGAATGGGGGGAGCACAGAAAATACAGCAATTGGTTTACATGTAATGGTGAGGTGGAGAGGTCAACACAGGGTTTCCTGAAAGTAGAGCCTTTTTTTCCATGTCAGAACAAACACAGTTCATGATAAATACCTGCTTTCACCATGAGGGCCTGCTCAAAATGAGAACTCCTCACAGTGAAACCAAGGGGGGTAAAATCCTCTCATGGGGACTTTACCACATCAGATAAGAAAAGGTAACATGTCAAAGCGTGGGCCTTAGAAACCAAGGGCCAAGGTTAACATCAAGCACCTCAACATTATCATCCAGTATTTGAGAGAAGGGCCTGTTGCTGTCTTAGATGGCTGAATCTTTACAATCTGGGGAGAAGAAGCCCAGATGTCTTTCGCTTATTGCCCAAAGGCCCTCCTCCCACAAGCCAACTAAGGAATGGAGAGCAAAGCGTTGCTGATGCCGGCACTGATGGATGCGTGGAGAGAAGCGATGGCGCAGACGAGATCTTCTTGGTCGAGAGGGGCCTCCGCAAGAGAGCTGGTTCAGCCACCCACATGATCATTGCAAGCAGGGAGTGCGGGATGAAGGCGATGCGGAGGATGGGATGGAGGGGATGAGCGATGAAGCGGGTGGCGGCAAGGGGTGGTGCTTAGATGCCCTGCTGAGCCGGATCATACCTTCCTCTGCGAATGTTCCTTTGCAAGCCGAGGAGAGAGAAGGAAAGAGAGAGAGGGGGACGGGGGGTTAGCAGGTCACTTCAGCTGGGTACACCTTGGCCTAACTGCCTCAAGTCTTCGTGCCGCATGCCATGGTCGGTAATGCAAAACCCAGCCACGCATGCAACATCTTCCTTACCATCCAGGACAGCTTTTGTGCAGAGATCTACCACCACTATTCTTCTTAGCTGACGTAGCTCCTGTCAGAACTTTAAAAGGGCCTTGGGAAGGCCAAGAAAGGAGGAACAGATTCGCCGGGATCTCCCCTGCGGCACACAAGCTAGTCGCACAAGGGCCTCAAGTACAAAGTCTATATTTGAGCTGAATTTCTAATATTGGGTATGAGCTTCTTAAAGCATGTTTCTAGCCCTCAGCAGCAAATTAAAGGAGCATCTTAAAAACAGGTAGCAATTGGAGAACAGAAGAAATGTGGTCAAAGCTGACACTATATTAAGGAGAGGGGATTTCCCACACAGCAAAGTTTTTATGGTTTCCTTCAGCCTCATGCTATTGGGCCCTCTGCTGAGGCACACCTTTTTCTTTTTCTTACCACCTTCACCCCATAGTTCTAGTAAGGAAAGAATCCAAATTTGACCACCAACCCTTTCCTCAAAGCACATTTTGATCATCTCATGGCATATTCTCCTTTAAAAAAAGAAAAGCTCCGAAAAACAACAATTCCAAACGCTTGAGAAGTATATAACTGAGGAATGTGTTAGAGAGAGACTTGAAGATGCTCGTAATTCCAGAGGAGAAATTGCAGACCTGGAAAGAAGGTGGTCAGCTATTTTAGCTAGAAACCAGAGGGCCAAGAGGGCGTTCCACCCCTCCCCATTCTCTCCCTCATCCCAGCGTCCAGAACAGCAGTTTGGCTGGGTCTGTTGTGCCTTGCTTTCCAATGCAGTAGTGTAGACAGGCAGGCGCATACAACATTCAAATACCAGCAATTATTTTTGTGGGTGGGGGAGATTTGGGGTGGGGGTTTGAGTGGGTTACAGTTCACTTTGTAGGAGCCAACTCTGAGGTCCCTGCAGCTCGTGCCTTTGGAATTTGCTTAGTAGAGGATGGCACCTGCCACAAGTTCCCGGATTCTATTGTCCCTCACCCCACCTCCATGCCAACATCCCCTCCCTCCAGCCACCATCTCCTTAAAGCCAGTATTTTGAGTCATGCCACTGTTATTTCAGACACTCCTCTTTCACTCATGCAAGTGTCAGTCCATGCAGAACATCAAACAGGGAGCCTGGTGTGGATCAGAGAGGAAGAGTGTGACTCCCCAAGACATTCTTTGTTTACCCCAACACCACCAGCAGCCCCCCCTCAGCCCACCTCCTGAATGCTGCCATTAACCCCCAGTCCCCAATGCTGAATAACTGCCTCCCCCCAAATAGCCCCACCCTCCCAAAGCAGACAGTGATCTGTAGCTAAGCCCATGTCTAGATGATCTAACACCAAGTGACTCTTCTACCCAAAGCAAAACCACAGGGTGCTGGTCCCACAAATTTCTCCCTGCAGGTCAACTGGGTGAAAAAAGCCCAGTTTGTTAGGTGAGAGGCCAATGGACAGAAGTTAAAGAGGATGCAAAGGCCCCAATTCAAAGCAATGCAGGTGGCAGTTCAAGGTGTGCAGGTACATACACTCCTAAGACAGATTTTTAAGAACTGGGGTAGGAGATGACAGCACTAACAGTCCTCCCAAACTCCTACAAGCCACATGTTCATGCGGGGGCAGGACACAGATCCTGCTCCAGCTGCAGTAAGTATAGGAAAACTGCCTGAAATGGTTCAGGAGGGAAAGCTAATGGCATATCAAAAACTGCAATTGTACCACTGTACCCAAGCCCAGTCACCGATTCCATTTGAAAGCTCCCTAAGACCAATTCATATTCTGCCTTTACAGGTAGCAAAGTAACACCGGAAAGGAATTTTAACACATCATACATGGTGAACGTTTTGTTCTGGTGTGCCCCCATGCACCAGGAGCTGGGCTTCACCACATCAGTCTGCCCCCAGCCCCACCACTCCCAGTGTGGCTCTCTACACAAGAGGGTGCCTTCCGTTCTCCATAACATGCGCCGTGCAAAATGCATTGAGGGTTAAAGAGTAAGCCTGACAAGTGGGCTCAGGAGCAGACCTGAAACGCTCTCTAAAGTTGTGGCCACATCTGGGCTGGAGGTGGAGTCAAAAAGGCCTCCATCAATTGATATTCTCCGAGGCTTGGTGCCTCTCTCTGCTTTCCCTAAGCCTGCAGCCCAGGCTTGTCACATTTCCCTGCTGCAGCCAACCCCTATCTGTCTGAGGGTGGATACAGACTACCAGTCGGCACCCCATTTTGCATGGCAATAAGCCCCATGTGCAAACCTTCCTTTGCCACCCTTCCCCTTGCACCGACGGCTACTTCCTGGGATGGTTGAGGAGTCTCCTGAAGGGCAGGGGAGGAATCTTAACCAGGCTCTCAAATCAATCCCCGGCTCCTCCTTTTCTGACTGAAGGTTCTGCAGAGAAGGAACTGGCCACAGGGTGTCGATCTATCAGGTAAGACCGATCCCTGTCTCCAGTCCAGGCAGATGTCTGGACCACCCCCAGGAACACCCCCCATGCCTTCCCTACACTACCAAGTGAAGGAGTTAGCAAGCGGCCTTTCCACAACAACATCACCGGAAAACCGTGGTCGTATGAATCCACCCTGAGAAAAACGGCAAAAGCTGAACTTGGTGGGGGGGTGGGACATGCCTCAGCTCAACGCCCCCCCCTTCCCCAGAGCCGAGTGCAGGCACCAAAGGAGCTCACTGCAAAGGGCACCTGGAGCAGAACATGCGAGAGAGCTCCCCCTCCAGGCAATACAGTGCAGGGGCGCACTATTTGAACGGCACAGCATGCGCAAGTCGACGCTGCTTACTTGAATCCCCATCCGGTGCCGCCCAGGACGATAGCCGCCACCAGGATTGCTCCAGCGATGGAGCCAATGATGATGTTGGTTCCGCTGGGACCTGCAGAAGAAGAGGGGACAATATCTATATATACATATTGTGAGGTCACAACCATAGGTGAATGGCAGAACATTTGCTTTGCATGCAGAAGGTCCCCATTTAAATCACCAGCATCTCCAACTAGAGCTGGGAGAGTCCTCAGTCTGAAATCCAGGAGAGATGCTGCCAATCTGTGTAGACAATACTGAGCTAGATGGACTAATGTTCAGACTCAGTATAAGGCAGCTTCCCCCCTATGTTCCTGACCTGATAAGAGAGAAATAATTAAATGCAGGCTTAAAGAAAACGGTGGGTGTCAGAACACGTGGCTTTAATCTGTACATTTAGATTGACAACCAAAATAAGAGGTGGCTTTCAAAGAAGCTGCATTATTCTGGGACAGTCTTCCAAAAACAGCTGTGGGAGAAAAGAACCAGAGCAGGATGAACTGATGAAAAGTAGTGATATGTACAGTGGTGCCTCGCAAGACAAAATTAATCCGTTCTGCGAGTCTCTTCGCCTTGCGGTTTTTTCATCTTGCGAAGCACGGCTATTAACGGCTTAGTGGCTTTAAGAAAAAGGAAACAAACTCGCAAGAACTCGCAAGACATTTCGTCTTGCGAAGCAAGCCCATAGAGAAATTCGTCTTGCGGTACGTCTGAAAAAACGGAAAACTCTTTCGTCTTGCGCGGTTTCGTCTTGCGAGGCATTCGTCCTGCGAGGTACCACTGTACTCAGGTTTCTCCCAAAGGTTTGATGTTTTTGTATTCCTCCCTTAATTTAGAATGTGATAAATAAAGCAAGGCATGTGGAAGCCAACAGCAGATTGGAGAAAGGGCTTTGGGATCTTCAGAGGGAACACAGAGGAGGGTCTCTGCTATGACCTCATGTTGGTCTAAGGACCACCACATTTGCAATTTTGATTTGGAAGTGTATGAGATAAGGCTCTAGTCACCTTTAAGAGAATCTCGACATGCAAACTTACCCTTGTACTTTTCTGTCTCCCCTGTGGGCTTCGGATCTGGGATGGGGTCATAGACACTGCAGTCCTTTCCTGTCCAATCAGGATAGCAGATGCATTGGCCCTCATTGCTGCAGACCTATAACCAACAAAGAAGCTGCATGCTTTGGTCCTTGAAAATGTTCCTCTGATGTTTGATTAGTATCCTAAAAATGCCCACTTGGGCTGCTTTCAGAAGAAGCAAGTTGCTTTCCCCTATGATGGCATGGACACAGTTATAAGATGAAATGGGAAAAACAAATTTAAATCCCCCAACCACATTAAAAAAGAAGCCAAAGCATTGTTTTCTAGCCTTTTCCCCCATGGTGGGGAGAGACCATTTCTAAATGAGATTATTCTCAAATAAATGAAATGCATCCATCACTTTTGATTTTGCCATCACGTAATACACCATATTATGTTCATAGAACATAATTATTAAAACCCTCCAGTTTCAAAACCATTGTCCCCAAGACTTGACCCCTGGAGGAAATAAAGCCAAAGAAACTGGAGCAGATGGCTCAATAGTTGCCTCTGTGCAGACCGTACTGGTAAGCATATGCCAAGAGCAAGGCACTTGTGAACTGTTTGCAAGTTGTACCCCGTGGTCAAAGCAGATCTGGCCACCCCAGCTGCCTGGACAGGTGCTGAAGTTAAAGGCAGATACAGGAAGGCATTTGTGGTCAAGACACAGCATGCTGGGTCCACAGGGCGTCCCGTCTTCCACGTAGCTCACATCCGTGCCATCCACAAGCTGAACATGGCCGCCCCTAGGAGAGGAAAAGAATAGTTCCACTGTGTGGCTGGAATACTTCATTGCTCCCACACATGAAAGAGACAAGGCTCTATAATTACAATGCTGGTGGAAATAATGGGGGAGGGAGAGGGGCCTACCAGCAACTTCTTTTCACAATTCCTCCTGCTGCATCTCATGATGTACTGTGTGAGAGACACCTGAAATCCACATGGAAGTTGTGGCGGTGTGCCTGCAGGACTCTGCCAGCCACACTTTGCTAATTTGCTGAGAAAAGAACACCCGGGGAGGAAGTGCTTAACCCTCCCCCCCACTGCGGATGGATCTAGATTGTGAGGCTCCACTAACCTGCAGTCAACATAACGCTTCTGGTGATAGAAAGTCATGGTGGTGATTTCACCAAGAAGTTCGCCCATACGCGGAGAACCTGTCACGTTGGCGCAGAGGAGGTATCCACACAACACGTCTCTGAGTGCAGGGGGAGGAGAAAGAACCAGATAAGCTACGAAAAGAAGGGGGTTTGCACCAGCTTGGCAGCTGCGGTAGTGTGGTGGTCTGGTGCAGTGCATTGTGGGAAGGGGACACAGTGCATTCTGGGAAAGGGCGAAATCTGAGATTACTCACTGCTTGATGCAGGGCACCCAGCGGTTCCCCTCGCGCCCGCAGTTCCCTCGCTCAGTGCCTTCAACATTCAGCTTCTCATAGCAAAACCTTTCAGCTGAAGCTTGAGTCCCAGGGAGGAAAAGAAGAGGGAGGTATGACATACCAGAGAACATAACACACATAGACTCCATACTTCCCTGACCCAGCATTACATTCTCTACAGAGCTACTCTTCTGAACAGCTGCTCATCAGGACTTCTAGCAAAAGCCAAAAACCCTGGGGGGTTTTGCTCCAAAAAGATTTTGCAAGGAAAGGTGTAATTCTACCATTGGTCTGAAGGTGGTGCTGGTGTCTTCAGATGACGGGCAGTTTGCAGTACAGTACTCAGTTATTCCTGTGACACTGGGAAGATCTCCATGGACCCAGCCCTTGGAACGCAACTTTTTACCAGACTCAAAGCTGGTGAGGCCTTGGGGTTTATATTACCCATCCAAAAATGTTGCTAGTATCATAAGATCCCTATGTAACAACAGCAGGACAAATGCAAAGCAGGTTGGGTATCTGGGGTTTTAGGTTTACACTCAGAGAGGTAAACCTTCATAACTTAATAGTCCACAGTTTACCCGGATTATGACAGTATATTTTGCTGCCACTATTGTGGCGACTGAGGTCGAGATGCTGCTTTCTTCTCTCTGCCCTTCTCCACTTTCACAATTTGGAAAAGCAGGCTTTGGACTGCATGGAATCCCAGGGAATTATTCCCCTTATTTGTGGATGACACGTTCCTCTTTCTAGTTACAGGTAGGTAGCCGTGTTGGTCTGCCGTAGTCGAAACCAAATAAAAAATTGATATGAGCTTTCGTGTGGTATCTGAAGAAGTGTGCATGCACATGAAAGCTCATACCAATAACAAACTTAGTTGGTCTCTAAGGTGCTACTGGAGGGAATTTTTAAAATTTTGTTTCAACGTTCCTCTTTGTTACAAACCCAGAATGATCTATCCCTACCTTGAAAGTTCTCATCAATGATTTTAGACACCTCTTAGGATATAGCACTTACTGGTCTATATCAGCAGCTTGAGTCATTCAGGGGCATTTGTTCCTCAGGCACCTCTGCATGTGGTGAACTGTGATCTGGATTGCAAGTGTTAACCTAAATGAGGCTGCTGGT
The DNA here is from genome assembly GCF_964234715.1 of Podarcis melisellensis. NCBI lineage: Eukaryota > Metazoa > Chordata > Lepidosauria > Squamata > Lacertidae > Podarcis > Podarcis melisellensis. The sequence goes on along the minus strand of NC_138545.1, from coordinate 41,913,513 downwards.
GGATAGGTCTGCAATCGGACAAGGAGCTGGACTATGGTATACCGAGCTTGCAAGTCCATTGGAGGCCTTCTAAGGACATCTTGGTACAAAGCTTTGTTGCAAGTCAGTGCCAGTTTCAGAGAGCATCCAACTTAAGCAACCCAGACTGTTAACTACAAATTAAGCCCCTCTTACATTGTGCCAAACAAGAACAGCATGTCTGGTCTTGAGCTGTGGCGTAGCCCTGACTATTTCATTAGACTAATGTTGTGAAACGCTGCAAAGCCCTTGCCCTCTGCTCTTGACTTGGCACTGGAAAAATCAGGATACAAGATGGAATCAGAGCCAGCCAGAGAAAGAGATTGGCTGGGTATCACTGAGAAACTAGCCTATAGATGGACGAGTTTGAAGACTCTCTCTCTCCCTCTGTCCCACATTTAAATTTTGCATGTTAGCATCTCTTGGGGAGGCAGTGACAGGGAAGGCTGAAGATATTGCTATCTGTTCATCAGTGATTTGCTGGTGCTGATCCCTCATCAGCCTTTCAAACCTAGGCATGGCCGCAGGATCATCTTATGTTGTCCCGCATTGACTCAAGCCATTAACCACCTTCAGCTAAGGTTGCTAGGTCTATAACCTCCTGGCCAGAACTCAAACAATATGCCTCTCACCCTAGTTGTACCCCACTGCCAGCAAAAGAGAGCAGTGGGGCAACAGAGTGGGTATCAACATGAGAGGTGATACAGCTGTGTACATCCTCCTTGCCCTGCTCCTTTTAAAGCCACAGGAAGAGCCTTCAGGAAGAGCACCTGGTGGGGTTATGCAGGTAGGGTGGCTGTTCTGTCTTCCCAAAGCTGCGTATTGCTGTCACTTACAGAGATGGGGAGTGTGGTGTGATGCAGGCACACCGGCAGGGATTGGTCCTACTGCTGCACCCACACCACACCAAAGCTCCCAGTACCCTGTGCCTCTTGGTAAGCATCAGCAATGCACATCATTAGGGAAATGAGAGCAAAGCTGTTCTACCTGCACATCCTCCCCGGCCATTAGTGCCTCCCTTTTGCCAGCATACATCACCCACTGATGTTATGGGGATGTAGTGGCAACATGAAACCAGGTTTCGCTAACAGCATCCCCCACCCATTTGAGTGACCAAAAGCATTACTTACCACGATCCCACAATGCACTGCACTGGCGGTCCCTGGTTTTACAACGCCCTCCATAGCACCGGCCCTGCGCAGGAGAAAGTCAGAGTTGTTAGAGGTTCACAAGATCCTCACTTGATCATATGCCTCCGTGGACAAATAGAAGACTCTAATGTATGGGGACTGGGAGTGCAGATTCAGCTCCTCAGGTCTCTGCAGTACTAAGGTTGCCTAGAGTAGCTATTCTACAGAGCAGAGGTCTGGATAATTTGGGGTCACTACAAATAAACTAGAATTTCCCCAGGCAATTTCCCTTTCTCCATTTTTGGAGCCGATGAAACTTCCTTTAGCATAAATTAATGGGTAGGGAGGGACGCGGTGGCACTGTGGGTTAAACCACAGAGCCTAGGACTTGCCGATCAGAAGGTCGGCGGTTCAAATCCCCGCAACAGGGTGAGCTCCCGTTGCTCGGTCCCTGCTCCTGCCAACCTAGCAGTGCAAAAGCACGTCAAAGTGCAAGTAGATAAATAGGTACCCCTCCAGCGGGAAGGTAAACAGCATTTCCATGCGCTGCTCTGGTTCCCCAGAAGCGGTTTAGTCATGCTGGCCACATGACCTGGAAGCTGTATGCCGGCTCCCTCGGCCAATAAAGCAAGATGAGTGCCGCAACCCCAGAGTCGGCCATGACTGGACCTAATGCTCAGGGGTCCCTTTACCTTTACCTTAATGGGTAGGGAGACAAGAAGCTGCATTCCCAGGAAATCTCAACACACTGGGAGCCTGACCAGCATGAAAAGCTTGCTGCTTTCAGAGCAGGAGGGAGTAGAAACAAATAAAGGTGTGTACTGCTGATCAGCTTCGTCTGATAATATAACAATCAGACACAAGCTGCGTCATGCTCAGGAGACTTGACTCATCACACTCTTGATTTCCTCCCTACTCTCAAGCCGTACAATATATGGCCCCTCTACAAAGATACGTTTTCCCTCTCCATTCTATGGGACATTATTATTTCTAACAGGAGCTAGCAGTGAGCTCTCCTGTGGGCTGGGTCAATCTCTACACTGAGATGACTTTTGTACTTTTCTGAATTGCCTATAAGTGAATATTTCATGGAAGCTGGCAGTGATGCACTGCTAGGAGAAATTGTGCCTAGCAGAATTTCCACCTGCTATGCAGCCCTTAAAAGGCACAGGCACACTTCTCTGGCAGTGGGTGCAACGGCTTTAACCATACATTCATTCCCTTGCTTTCCTTCCCTGGTGCTGGAACCGACCAGGGTTTGTCCAGCCTGCGCATGGCAAAGGCACATGGATGCAACTGACTACGGGTGCAGCTATGCCCCTCACTGGCAGCAATGCCAGGGATATCACACCCAAGTGCAAAGCTGAGATACCAACCTTACCTGTTCATTGTCACAAAAATAGCCATCCTGCTTGTGCAAATTGGGTGGGCACTAAGGAGCAAAGAGAAAAAAATACAGAGAGAGGGGAAAGGCAAACATAAATATTCAATATAGAACAGGTGGTTCACCTGGTCTGAACAAAGACATTGGATTCTTATCTCATTATACATGACAAAGCCATTTTTCACCTTCTCACCCCTTGCTTTTTCCTGTAAGACCTATTGCAGTCGTTAAGAGTCGTCAACAGGCTCATCACAGCTATCTGCCAATCACCCATTCCCACCACCCTTCTGAGTAATACCCCTCCCCACCTTCTCACTATATAGAAGGGTCTGGTGACTTCTGTTTCAGTGTATCTGAAGAAGTGTGCATGCACACGAAAGCTCATACCAAGAACTAACTTAGTTGGTCTTTAAGGTGCTACTGGAAGGAATTTTTTTTTGTTTTCAATATAGAACAGTTAACGATACTTCACAGCTCAAGAGTCACTAAATTAACCAGTTCTCCACATAGCTAGGATCGGAGGATAGGGCATCCAGATTAGCAGAGAGCTTCTTGCCAGAATTTGGCCCAAATTAAAACCCTGGAGAATCAGTTCTTGGAGGTGCGGGAGGCATCTCCTGGTGTTCAAAAGGAAGGTGGTTTGACTGGACCCCTGAAGTGCATCTTCCTGATCCCTCCTGATCAGATCTTTGCCTGGTAACTTGCTATTCATGAAAGCGATGATATATGGAAACTATCTTGATATGAGGACTGGACAAACGGAAAAATTCACACAGGATTATAATGGGTGTTTATCTGCTTAAGGAGATTATCAGAAGAGATCATAAAGAAAAAAGAAAAATATATACGAACAAGATGAGATGTGGAAACAGCAAGATAAGACTGGATAGAATTATGAACTTTATTTGGACTGATTTGGATATTAACGCAGTAGCAAGGTGATGATCGGAATCCCCCTTCGGAACTTGAAATATGGGTCCCCTCAACAAAAATTTAAAATTCGGCTTTGTAATTCGGAATTTATGTGATGTGATTTAATTTGATTTGATTGGTCGGTTAATAAAAATTATTTTTTAAAAAACCCCACAAAAAACTTGCCCATCTCACCTGACTGGAGTCACCTGTGCAGGTTTCAGGGATGTCACACTCATTCACGGGATCTCGGCAGGTTACACCCCGCGGCTCATACTGCAGGGTGCGAGATGGGAAAGAAGCAAAAGGGTTATTTAATACTGGCTGGTGGGGAAAGGGAACAGGCAGAAACATCTTCCCACTGTTCTTGCTCAGTGTGCTGGCCTTGGAGGCGAGGGGAAGCTAGGCTCCGCAGTCTACTCAAACACTCCTTTCCTGACCATTCTCAATGCAGAAAGATAAATATTGTCCGCACTCTCCCTGGAGCAGCATGGCTTGCTGCATTCGTGATCTCACTTCTTTTGATAGAAAAGAATAATGATAGCAGCAACGGCAACTTCCTGCGGTTGCTTGTACATCTGTTTACCGAATGTTCATCCAGGTTTGTTTGCATAAAACAACACCGGCTATTTATTGAAAATTCCTTCTGCTTTGATTGCAGGGAGGTTAGAGGACACTGTTATCCCACACATTCCAGTGCATCTTCCTGACACTTTCCTTATTGCAAAAAAGTCTTTGGGGGAAGTGGGTTTGTCATGCAAGACCACCAAATCAACTATCATTGTGCAACCTGATTCCAATGGCGGAGAGTGTCCAAACACCACCCGGGGCCAGGGGATGCCCCGAGGGGGCTAGGGCACAGAGAGAGCTGGCTGCAGCTTGCCTTGCATTCTCACTCACGCACCCGCAGCCTCTCCCACCCCACCTACCCGGTCAGGCTTGACCCAGGGGATGGAGGACCCGTGGCTGTGCGCATTGTGTGCCCGCAACCTCTCTCTGTCCCTCGGGCCAGGCTTGACCTGGGAGATGGAGGAGGCGTGGCTGGGTGTCTTACACACCCGCAGCCTCTCTCCGCTGCTGTGTAGCTGCATGTGCCCCAACCCAGGAGAGGGGCGGCAGCTCTCTGCCACCGACTCTCCACTTCAACCCCAGGTCAGAGCTATAATACAATACGATAATCTTTACTGTCATTGTCCCATACGGAACAACGAAATTGAAAAAATCTACATCAGACATTCAAAAACCAATAAGCCTCCTATCCCAACTATCCCAGCCTGGTTAGCCCCTGAAAACTCTGATACCCCATAACTGAATACAATATACTCCCATAGAGACTACCTTACACTGCATTTAAAATCAAAATCGCATTTGGATAGAAACTGTTTCTCAGGCGGCTAGTCCTAGTCTTTATAACCCTGTACTTCTTCCAGAAGGCTGAAGCTGAAAGAGATCATTTCCGGGCTGTGCACTATCCTGCACTATCTCTGTAGCTTTCTTATGGCACCTGGAAGCATAGATTTGATCCAAGGTGGGAAGAGTGCACCCAATTATTCTCTCCACAGTCTTTACAACCTTGGACAGCATTGTTTTTCCCCTTACCTGGAAGTGGAGCTGCACAGAAGGAAGCTGCCTCTGCAGCTCCAGAGTCAGGCTCCGACAGGAGGCTGTTGTATGGGTGCCTAGTCAAGCATCCTTCAGAAAATGCACCCAGGGCACCAGCCCCCAAGGCTACGCCACTGCCTGAATCTGCCAGGGAGTGACAGAATCCTAGCCAAGAATAGTGACAGTCTGGAAGCACCCAAAGGGTCAAGTGGTTGCAGAAAGACTCACCTCATGTCTAGGATCCACAGTAATACCTAGAGCTGGACTTTTTCAACACAACACAACATGTTGGGGTTCAGTCCCTGTCTAGAAGCTTCTATAAGACAGCTGAAGCTAAGCAGTTGTGGAGTAGACTAACGACCTGGAAGAGGAGTGTGCCACATATACATACGTACACATGCATGATGTGTGTGTGTATGATATGTGTGTGATGTATGATGCCTTATCTGCCTAGATTTATTTTGTAGAAAACCACAGACAATTGTGCAATAAAAATTTATGCCTCACATGGGCAGTGCCCACTGTGCTTTGGCCTAGTTTGCAGCACGCCCACAGGCACAGCTGATTTTTCATCTGCTGCAGAGTTCCTTAAAAAGGTGCCTTGCTTGAAACTAGTGCCAAGCAGACTCCGAGTGGATCTTATGCCTGTGGGAACACCTCCCCCCACCCGCCTCACCACTGCTGCCAATCTCACCCACTCACCTTGCACCCTCGGCAGCACAAGCCATCACTGCACATAGCATCGTGCGTCAATGTGCATTTCTTGCAGCAGTTCCCCCCGCCTTTGGAGCACTCCTTCAAGGGGGCAAAGCAGAGAGAGAGAGAGAGAGAGAGAGAGAGAGAGAGAGAGAGAGAGAGAGAGAGAGAATAGCCAGCTGTTAATTTTGGATCAGAGCTGGAACAAACCCTGTCTAACAATGGGTGCCTTGAATTCTGAACTGTGCCCTTTGTGCTGAGACCGGAGACTGCCAGGATCCTCCAAGGCTTTCACTGAGAGAATTTTCCCATGTGTCCCAGTCTCCACCTCAGTGCTTTAGTGATGCAGGAGGGACACGGGTGGCGCTGTGGGTTAAACCACAGAGCCTAGGACTTGCCGATAAGAAGGTCGGCGGTTCGAATCCCCGCGACAGGGTGAGCTCCCATTGCTCGGTCCCTGCTCCTGCCAACCTAGCAGTTCGAAAGTACATCAAAGTGCAAGTAGATAAATAGGTACTGCTCCGGCGGGAAGGTAAACGGCGTATCTGTGCGCTGCTCTGGTTCGCCAGAAGCGGCTTAGTCATGCTGGCCACATGACCCGGAAGCTGTACGCCGGCTGCCTCGGCCAGTAAAGCGAGATGAGCGCCGCAACCCCAGAGTCGGCCACGACTGGACCTAATGGTCAGGGGTCCCTTTACCTTTACCTTCCAGGTACAATTTCTTGCCCTTAAAGGCACAGTAACCTCAGGGTCTGGGGCCCACAAGATAAACACTGCCATTATGTGTGTTCACCTTTGCCTCGTCCGTTTTCCTAACCTCTACCACTGCTTTCTGCCCCCACTCACTATCTACCGTTCCCCCTCTATGGCAGGTAACCTTCCACAAGTCTGTGCTCTCCAGATATTTTGGACCAACTCCCATCAGCCCCAGTCAGCTGCCCATGCTGAGGCTTGCAGCAAGTTCCTGAAATACCCCAGCCTCCCGAAATAATATGAGGAGCTCCTAAGCATGCAGAAGGCAGGACTGAGTAAGAGGCCCAAGTCCAGCAATGCCATCCCCCCGTCACCCCACCTCCACCCACATGGCAGTTTCAGCCCCACATGACACTCACCGCCAGAGACCCACAGTCACATTCTTCTCCTGCCTCTACAAATCCATTACCACATTCAGGGGGATCAAGGAGCTGTAACAACGGGGGGGGGGCATAAAAGAGATTAAATCTTTAGCAGCCTCCAAGCCATCTTCTCATTTTGCATGTATACCTTGATATTCTACCCCCACCTCCTTTTTGCACTAGGCCAAAACTGACCTCCCCCATTTCACGGCCCCATTTCATGGAAATGGAGGAGGCTTGCTGTTAGAGTAGAGATGGAAGCGGCATTTTTTTGTTAAGTTATCCTTCCATAAACTAAATTTCTCCACTCTGCTGCTTGCAATGACGGAGCAATCTAGTTTACAAATTAAAAATTTAACACGGCCCAGGAAAGCCCTTCCAAAAGTATCATCAGCAGATGGCCAGGGTTCAATCTTCAAATATTTCATGAACATAAGAAGCTATGTCTACGGTGATGCTGCCGGGTTTGAACATTATAAAAGAATTAACAGGTTTCTTTCTATTGATTTCTGAAGGGAGCAAGGAGAAGAAATAAAAAAGAACCAATTTATGCCCTTCTGACCATCAGATAAATATATGTGTGTGTGTGTGTGTGTGTGTGTGTGTGAGAGAGAGAGAGAGAGAGAGAGAGAGAGCACAACTAGCCCCCAGCACATGGCTGTCTCTCCTTTCCACTTGTGCCACTTTAGTGTCCCCCCCCCCAAATAATGTTACTGAAGAGATGCCCTAGCCCAGGGATGTCCAACAGGTCGATCACGATCTACTGGTCGATCCCTGCAAGGTTTTGGTCGATCGCAGTCGATTGCTGGCCTCCTTCCGGCCCTGCCCCCTCTCCCTGCCCCGCCCTCCTTTGTTGGAGAATGGAAGACGGAGTTTACAAACCGACCCTGTTTTCCCCCCAGCAATCCTTCGGTGAGTTGCTTTTTCGCTTTGACCCCAAAATAATGTAAAAACATTGCGCGCGCGCCCCTCCCAAAGCTAAACAACTTATGCCTCCCAAACCCCCTAAAAATGGAGCTTTTCCTCTCCCTAAAAAAAGCTGAACAACTTTGACCTGAACCCCTAAAAAATGGGGGTAGATCACTGCCAGTTTTTAATTCTGTGAGTAGATCACAGTCTCTTGGAAGTTGGCCACCCCCGCCGTAGCCCAGTGTGTTTCGAGTTGGTTGTACAGTGGTACCTCTGGTTATGTACTTAATTCGTTCCGGAGGTCCATTCTTAACCTGAAACTGTTCTTAACCTGAAGCACCACTTTAGCTAATGGGGCCTCCTGCTGCTGCCACGCGATTTCTGTTCTCATCCTGAAGCAAAGTTCTTAACCCGAGGTATTATTTCTGGGTTAGCAGAGTCTATAACCTGAAGTATATGTAACCTGAAGCATATGTAACCCGAGGTACCACTGTAGTGGTTTTGCACAAGACACAGTCAAAAGAGTGTGAGGCCCACAAGAGTAATTGCTAGTATAAGCATAAATGAGTAAGACAGTGGAAGTGCGCACCCCATAAGCAACTCTGGGCCACCAATTTACTAGAAATCTGTGGTCTTTGAGGTGCACTAGCACCATATCGGACTCAAATGCTTCATTTCTATGCAAATCCATCTCATCTCTGCTGCCTCCACACGAAACTTTGCCAATGTACATATAATTCAATACAGAACTTGAGCTATGTATCCCCAAATAATTTTGGGGTCACCCCAAGTCATACACTCGCAACACCAACAGAATGTACCCCATGCCACATCCTAACATTGTGGCTGGACAATGCTTGGAGGAAGCCGAGTGTGTGGACCTATTTCACTCTGATCTCAAGTCAGTTCTATGGACACTGCCTTGGTCGCTCTGATTGATAACCCCTTGACTTCTCTGTGGCTTTTGATGGCCACAGCACCTTCTGGACCAAACCAATGCCATGGAGGTGTGAGCCTGGGGATACTGCTTTCTACTGATTCCAGAACCTGAGGAATCCCACAGTGCTGCCTCCTGTCCCCGGTGCTTTTTAACATATTCACAAACCCGCTGAGAAATATCATCAGGAGTTTTGGGACGAGGTGTCATCAATATGCGGGCGACACTCAGCTCTATCTTTCCATGCCATGTGAATCGGAAGAGGCCGTTCAGGTGTTGGACTGGTGCCTGGAGGCATTAATGGGCTGGACTGAGGCCAAAGAAAATGAAGCTGAATCCAGACAAGATGGGAGGTTTTATGTGTTCCAAGTTATCGAGTCCGGGAAGTGGCAAGGCAGCCGGTTCTGAATGGAGTTGCATTCTCTCGGAAGATTCTTTGGCTGTAGGCTATAGGTGAGCAGATGAGTGCTTTGGGTTTACCTTCAGTGGCTTGTTAAAGAGACAGCTTCCCCCACCATCAGCCAGGAATTTATTGTACTCATCAATGCTGCAGCGTGAGAACTTCCGTGGCAGGTAGAATCTGTGGGTTAGAGAAGAGAGCCATGGGCACACATTAATGAGGATGCTGTTCCTGACTGCAAAGTGAAGCACGCCTCCGACAGTTTCGCCCTTTGGTGAGCCTCATCTCTTCCCCACACTCACCCAGTGTCCTCCATAATGCAGCCCAGCCATGAGTCGGGACAGCGACAGTCACCTGCAGAGAAATGGGGTGATAAGAAAAGAAGGAGATGCCTTGTTAAGGAACTGGAGGGGTATATTCTGTGACCCCCTCTTTTCTCTGCCTATAATTTGTGTCTCCAAAGTCCCTAGCTATTTGTTCAAATGGAACCTTCTAATCCAGGGGTCAGCAAGGTTTATCTCGCCTGGGCAGGATCAGTCCTGCGAAGATCCCTCCATGGGCCAGATCGCGCGCGTGCCCGTGATTTTCGGCATCTGTGTCTGTGCAGATGTGATTTTCAGCATCAGCGCAGATGCGATTTTTGGCATTTGCGTATGCACAGACGTGATTTCCTCCACCACAGAAGCGAGTCCCCATGCAGCGCTGTGCCGGTTTAGTGCAGCACAGGAGCGGGCAGCCCAGTTTGGGGGCAGCTCGTGGGCTGGTAAAACGACATCCACAGGCCGCTTCCAGCCCACAGGCCTTAGGTTGGTGACCCCTGTTCTAATCAAAGAATCCTAGGACTATTATCCCCAGATGTCACTCATCCCATCCTCTGTCTTAGGACAATACATCCCATTAACAGCAATTCTGTCTGTATAACCTGCACTAAGAATCTCCAACAAGGCTCGATGACCGATCCTTTGCTCCAGTAGCTAACCATTGGCCAAATTTATATTTAGCGGAGCTATTTCACACAGTGCAAACTGATTTGTTTGCGTAACACCTCAGACAAATGGCAGAATGGTGCAGTTTCATTTGATCTAGCAAGCTCAGCTCTTGAGCAGCTAAGGCAAAATCAGGAGATCAGACTTGCTTTAAGAGTATGTCTCCAGTTCAGAAATCAGAGTGTGTACATATTTGCAATCTCACCCTTCTCAGAGATGCATCAGAGGCTGTCATCGCTCCCTACTGTCATGATCTGAACCCTGATCAGCAGTCAAACTCTGATGCAGAAGAGCAAGATGAACCAGCTGCATCAGGACAGCCAGTGATGCAAGCTATTGAGGTGCTGAACCCACACCTGGGCCCTGATACTAAGCTGAAGCTGTCAGTCATGAGGCCCATGAGTCACCGCCTTCAAAACTGGGACCCCCAGAAACTGCAATCCCCAGGTGAGATTCCTTGGGGCCTTGAACTCTTTGGTACCAGCCTGGCAGCACAGGGTGCTTTAAGTACCAGGGGAGAACAGATTCCATGGAGTGCTATGCTTCAGACCAGAGGGCTACCCCTTGAAGCTCTCCACTCTTCAAGAAGGGGATAGGGCATTAGATGATCAGTTGGAATAAAAAGCCTGTGGAGCTCCAGATCTGGTTAATGTAAGCTGTCTGCTCAAGACTGTCTGAAGTCGTGTAACTTCTGTCTAAATATGCTTAAAGGTCTACTGTGCCCTGTGGACTCCTGCTTACGGTCAGGTCAGGCTATCTCTCCATTCAGTCTGACACCCAGCTACTTACCTGCAGAGGTACGGTGCTTGTTCCACATCATTCCAATGTTTTGCCCCAGGGTCTGTGCTAACGTTACAGCCATTGCTCCCACGTTGCCATACTTTGGGAAGGAAAAGAAGATGACATCATGTTAGGAAGCCAAGGCTCATCTTGTGGAGCGCTGCTTTGAGCAGGTTTATCTCTGCCCCTATTGTGGCCAGTTTAAAGATCAAGTGGCCCAGGTCACTGGCCTCCCTTGGGCATTCAACTATGGGAAGATCAGCACCAGAGCCAGTCCAATAACAGCGGTTCTCAACCTGTGGGTCCCCAGATGTTGTTGGACTACAACTCCTATCATCCCTCACCACTGGTCATGCTGGCTAGGAATGATGGGAGTTGTAGTCCAACAGCATCTGGGGACCCACAGGTTGAGAAACACTGAGCTAGAGGCTGAGCAGTGCACTTCCACCAAGCCAAGGTACACAGTACCCAAGGCCAGCCAAGGTGCTTATTCTGGTACTCAAGGCAGAGAATCCCACAAACACCTCTCCTCCTTCCCTGGCAGGAAAAATAAATTAAATTAAACAAGTTAGCAATTTCCTGCCATTTCATTACACCCAGAATTGGCTGTCTCACTCTACCCAATGGTAGGGCAGGGCATAGTCAGACCTGCTTGTGATCTTTCCTATGCTAATTATTTGTGTAGTCTCATAACAGTCTATGGTGCTTTACAGACTAATGAAAGCAAACAAGACACGCCCCTTTCTCAAGGATCCCCCAATCTAAATGTAGATGAGAGGTCAAAAAAAGAAATGAGAGATAAATGTGAACAAGTGCAAGTACAAAAATCTAGTCGTTATCTGAGTGGGGGAATGGAGATGGGGAACCTGTGACCCTCTGGGTGCTGCTGGACTCCTAACTCCCACCAGCCCTGACCATGGGCCATGCTGACTGGGACTAGGTGCCCCAACAGCATCTAGAGAGCCCCGGCTTCCTCATCTCTGTGGCTAAGACTTCCCAGAAACAGAAGCTTTGAAAGCGAGAGAGAGGTAGCATCATAGAGGTGCTCAAGGAGTTCCAGAGGTAGCAGGAGAGAATTGGAGGGGAGTTTTAGGAGATATCTTGGGCAGCTGAGAGCGGTAGAGTTGGAGGAGCATGCAGCTTTAGTTCCCCACTTTCAACATCCCATAAATTCCAGGTCCAGTATCTGCCCCGCTCACCTCGTTGACACCTCCACCTCGAGTGACTGAGCAAATTCCTCCGACGTATGCCGTACCACTGCGGCTGCTTCTGAAAGTGTGTCCGCTGGAAGAAGAAGAGAAGAGGAGGGTTCACTGTACAGGAGAGGGAAAGGGTAGTCTTGACCAGTACGTCTGTGCTTCCCTCTTATTCACTTACTGCGACAGGGCTGGCTGCCCTGTGGCACTCCATATCTTGTTGGACTACAGCTCCCATAGTCTCTGACCATTGGCCATGCTAGCAGAGGCTGGGGGGAGCTGGAATCCAAGGAGATCTGGAGGGGCCACAGATTGCTCATCCCCATACTACAAGCTAGAACAGTTGCCTGGAAAAGAACTGTGAGGGGAGAGACTCCATCAGGCAAGGCCTCTTTCCACCTGCCTTGCTCTACCCTTTGCTTCTCAGTGTGTATTGTATTGTTTTATGTACTGTGGCTTGCCGTTGTTTTATTGATTATAGTTTAGATATTATTGTAACTTTTGAGTGGATTTCTGTTTAACTTTTATATGTTGATATTATTTTATACTATTCTAATGATTGTTGAATGTTACTTTTTTGATGGAGGTTGCCTACTTTAAAGTTATGTTTTATTATCACATTTTTGTATTGCATTAGATTGTTATAAAATGTACATGTTTTGTTTCTTCAGCTTGTAAACCGCCTTGAGTATTGTAAGATAGAAAGGCGGTATACAAATTAAAAATGATGATGATGAAGATGATGATATGATGGATTCAGGGCTGTAGTGGAAAAGAGGCAATCACATATGTCGGTTCGTGGTCTCTGGATATAGGAAGAGATGGGGAGAGCCATACTGGTCAAGGTATGAACACCTCCACCATCACCCTTGATCTTCCCCTTGAATCAAAAGTTCCCACCCCAGAGCACATTTAGCACCCAGAATCCAAAGTCTGCACCCATAAGCCCGTGCTTTTTATCAAGATGCACATTAAAAAGGAGATACCATTTGCACTGGAATACTGTACTTTAGATTGCAAAGACTGAAATGAAGGTTTGTCCCTGTTTTGTTTCATTATGGTCTGTCAATATATTCTAATTTTAACTGATTTAAGAACTGCTCTTTTGCCTATCATGCTAGGGGGGAAAGCTCTGCTCTAGTTTGATTTCATAGGCAACCTCTTGCAAAATGTATCCTAATTAAATTACAGAGCTTATGAGCTCTAGCATCTCACTTCTTGCTAGGTACCATTTTGCTTCACCTGCCAAGAAAGCTCAAATAATGATATCTGGGAAATCTCTAGAAAGAAATATAACTTGCAGCGTGACTTGCAGGTGGAAGTGGCTACAACACTGGAGAGTACCAGCGAAGTCCATTTGCCAGGCAACCAGAAGGTTTGCCACTTAAAGATGCCACAGACCAGTCTGACCTGAACTTGTGCCTGTATAAAAGCGTAATGGTCAGAAATCAGCAAGTGAACTTTTTCATTACGTGAAGATCAGCATTGTTACTTGTGAATAGCCTTATTCATGTATTGAAAGAACACATATGGGTATAAATTGTGGAGGAGACATGCAAAGCAGTACCATCCACAACAATTCCACCCCAACCTTCTTTGATGAGTGCATTTGGGTGAATATCGGAGTTGGAGAGAATTCTAAGCACATTCATCCTAATACCTAAAGATTCCCCCTTGGACTTTTCTGTTATGGGAGGATGGGACAGGGATGTTCAAGATTTCGTGACCACGTGGGTTCTTTGAACAAATGAATAACGTTCAGCCTACCATCAGCCTAGCATCAAAAGCAGAGCTACAGTAGCTAGAACAAGTGAAAAGCTGGCAACCCTCTTTCAAGGTAGTCAGGTTCCTATTCAAAACTCACGAGAAGAGATGTACAGCATCACTGTTCTCAGAAAGAGCATCTTGGCGGTACTTCATGAATTCGCTCAGTGTCTCCAGGGAATCTTCGTCTACCTGGATCTTGTCCCCTGATGCCCATGTCTCCATGGCAACCAACACAATTCTTGTGTTCAACTGCTCCTTATAGATCTGGGCACCAGAAATAGAAAATCAGAGGTCCTGCTTCAAGGGAAATGGGGCTTAGCCATCATATACCTGTAGCATCCTCCCCAGACATAAAGAAGCCTTTGTGGGCTATACAGACAAGCAACCCCAATGCCAAATCAAATCTAAAGCAAAGCACATTCCCTCCTTGATACTTCATATCCTCATTTTCTTTTGGGACATCATGGCATGGGGAGTAGCTCCTGTGCTTGGCAGGACCCTATAGAATCCTTTCCCATGGGGCAGAGTATCTCCTGCCTTGATAATTCTCATCTTTTGGGGAGTGGGAAGTGACCGTTATGGGTCCTTTTTGGACAGAGTTGTAATGTACCCTTGTACTCACCACATCAGCAAGGTTCACCACAGACTTCGCAAAGTTGCTGGTAAGGAGTACGGAGCGACGCAGCTGCTCAAACTGAAACAGAACATAGGAAAAAGGGACGTCACCCCATGCTAGAAGTCCCTGAAGCTGGAGCAGCCATCGGTGGTCAGGTGAGTATGTGTGGCTTCTCCTTCTACTCAACGCTTCCTTTCTGGGGGTGGGGATATCAGTTTCCTTCAATGCATAAAAGAAGCCCCAAGCAATGGCCTAGATTACTTCCACACTAGGGCCTTTGAGTGCTGCTGAATCATTGCTCTTCTGCAATCAACCACTGAATTATTTGGCAATGATTGCCCTAGTGGCCAAATCCTGGTGTTTAATCAGAAATGAGTCCTGATCACCAGAAGTGCTCTGAAGCACAAGGCCTTACACAGGCTTTTGGATCTTCTAATTCAGTTCACTGACTTGCAGGGGCTATGAAGGGTTTCAGACAGGAGTCTCCCCTAGATCCATCTAGAGATACCAGGGATTGAACCTGACCATTTTCATGCAAATATTTATAGCTGAGCAGGTCCCAGTTCCAATACTTTAGCCAATACATTGCAGCCTCTGCTCTTCCTGTTCAGCACAGTCACAGTGTTACCGATGCCTTTAATCTTAATGCCCTCAATCAGTCCGTTCCTGATCTGGGTGGGGTAAGTAAAGGTAAAGGTAAAGGTACCCCTGCCCGTACGGGCCAATCTGCCAGACTCTGGGGTTGTGCGCCCATCTCACTTAAGAGGCCAGGGGCCAGCGCTGTCCGAAGACACTTCCGGGTCACATGGCCAGCGTGACATTGCTGCTCTGGCGAGCCAGAGCCACACACGGAAACGCCGTTTACCTTCCCGCTAGAAAGTGGTCCCTATTTATCTACTTGCACCCGGGGGTTCTTTCGAACTGCTAGGTTGGCAGGCGCTGGGACCGAGCAACGGGAGTGCACCCCGCCGCGGGGATTCGAACCGAGGATGCTTTAAATAACTGTTTTCCTCTTCCACCACTAAGGCAATCAGTAGTTTACCACTCCCCAAGAAGGAACAGGAAATGACTGATCAAGAGGCTATTCATCTGTGATGTTACTGCTGCACTGAACTGGATGCAGTAGCAGGCACAGAAGCTGTCACAAGGAAGCTGCTAGTTAAAGGCACAATAGCACTGGAAAATTTGTCAATTCACACTAGACAGGCTGGCAGTGTAATTGCATTTAATACACAAATCAGGCCTGAAAAAGGTGGGAGGGCAATATTGAAAACACTGGAATGCAATGGACTGACGATGATGTAATCTGGATTCCGTGGAGAAAGAGAGTGAACAAAAAGCAGAAATGGCTGGTGCAGAGGGGCGGTGCCCTCCTGACAGTGATGGCAGCTGTCCAGGCTGACAAAAAGCTCACTTGCTAGTATGTCAGTCTGGAACACCAGTGGCAAACCCAGCTTCGCACCACAGGTGAAAAACCAGCTGCAACCTTTTGTTGAATTAAGGTCTTGTGTGAAGCTCTGATTTGCTCTAGCTATTGACTCATTTTCATTAGCTTGTAAAGTCACTGGGTTATATGGTGCTCAACACTGATCCTGCAGGAATGAATTGCAAATGCCTTTGTAGAGGAAAAAGACCTCAACAAAGGACAAACTGACCATGCCTTTTAAAAAAGAGATGGGTAATCAGGTTACAGAGTGGGACCTGCTTAAGCACTGTTTCTCCACTTGCTCAAAGAAGCAGCGTTGGCAGGTGTACCTATGGTGAGATGGCTTATTTTTCTTTCTGTGTTCTAGGGCTGCCTTCCCTATGACCCATTCTAAGAGGTCTGCAATCACAACACAGTACACCCATCTCAATTTCTTTTCCCAGGCCTGGACCCACCTCTTGGTAGCACTCACCAGCTGGTGGTCATTAACTACGATGAGTTCAATGAATTTGGTCTCGCTGTGGACGGTCCGGTGACTTCGGTGAACCTAGGTTATAATAATAATAAATTTTATTTATACCCTGCCCAAGACCGGGCTCAGGGCGGCTAACATCAGGTATAAAAACAATTGATTAAAATATAACTTAAAAACAGGATTAAAATACAACTTAAAATGCAGCCACATTTCAGTGGAAGCCCAGATCAAAAACTTTGGGGGGAGAAAACGTCAAATCTTCACCAAGGCCAACTATCCAGACCGGTCCTATGTGGACCAGAAAAAAGCCAGGGAAGTCCCCAATTAGGGGTTCCATCACAGAAGGAAAAGGAAAGAGGAGGAGGGGATCAGGCTGATTCCAAGCCAAAGGCCAGGAGGAACAACTCTGTCTTACAGGCCCTGCGGTAGGGTGGAGAAAAGAATGCAAGGTCAAGTAGGTACTACTTGGGCCTCTTAGAACTGCCTTGCTCTCCCAACCAACAGACATAGATTTTATATGCAACCCAACCCTTCCTCCCATGCCCACTCACCCCTTCTCTCAAAAATTATGTATTGAGGACACTCATAATAGGAGATCTGAATGCACTGTGCAAACGAAACACTCTCCATAGTATATTTTGGAATGCCATCATAATATTTTGCTAGATCACTCAAAGTAGGTCCCAACTGCATCTTAGCTTTTGCACAATACTTTCCACAGCTTGCTTTTCAATGGCAGCTATGCCAAAGTGACACTCACTCTTTTTTGACAGCGGTTAATGGCCATCCTAAAGGAACACAGTTTCCAAGGTAGGAGAAACAGCATTTTCCCAGATCCGTAATAATACTGGGAAAAGTATGATAGTGTTGCAACACAAGGCTATCATTGGTAGTGGTGACAGTAGAGAGGACTGTGTGCCACTGAGGACAAACCAACACAGAGATTCCACCCCCCCCCCCCAATAAATTGTGTAGAAAGAACACAGGAAGTGTCTCCCTGAATCAGATTAGTGGTTGGTCTAATCTGACACTGCCTACCCTGAGTGGCAGCAAATTTCCAGAATTTCAGGCTTTTCCCCAGCCCTCCTTGGAAATGTCAGGAACTGAACCCAGGACCTTCTGCGTGCAAAGCATGAGATCTCCCATTGGCCCACAGCTCTAAGGTGCATGGATTCCCTTGATCCCGAACCTCCTGCCCTTCCGCGGGGTCGGCTGGCCCGAGATGTAAACCTACCTGCCGCCGGCGTCGCAATTTAGGGAGCCCAGATGGAATGTAGTAGTTCAGTTCAGCAAATAAACACCCTGGGTAGGGGGCAAGAGCGGGTACACATCAGATTTTGAGGGGGAGGAAAGGGGCATGACTGGAGAGAGAGAAAGGAAACAGCTGCTTAATTCCCAAGAAGCAGGCTGCTAGGCCTCAAGCTTGCCTGGAAGTTGTCGTCCCCTCCGAATCAAGAGCATAATATTAGACCCAGGACTCTAGGACTCATTCATGAGTTATTGGTGTGCAGAGAAGGGGTGAGGAAACTTTTCCAGTCCAAATATCACATTACCTTGTGGGGTGCCATTGAGGCTCCCAGCCTGTGGGTGGGTGGGTGAGTGGGTGTGTACCCAAATGCACATGGGGAAGGTGCCAAACTGGGTCTTTGACCCGGGTGAAATAAAGCCTCGTTTCGCCCCTGGGTAATCTTCCAAGAGCCACATACTAATGGTCAATGGTATCCACACCTCCTCCTGAGCAAGCAAGTGGCATTATCACAGTTCAATGATACATTCCAGCCAGGCAAAAGCACAATGAGTTTGTGGCCTGTGGGGGTAGCTCAAAGGCAGGGGCAAAACTAGGCTTTATTTCACCTAGCAAAAAGACCCAGTTTGGTACCCCCCCACACACACACATTTGCGTACACACAGGCTGGGAGCCTCAATGGTGCCCCTCTGGAGGCTTCACAATGTAGGGAAACAGTTAGGATCACCCCAAAAACCCTAAAACTGTTCATGAATCCCCCCCCCCAGCCAGGCCTCGCCTCAAACATTAAAACTGCATTTCCTCTAAGAAAAAAGGCATTAGCTAAGCATCAGAAACATTTCGCTCTGCTGTAACAAAGGTAGCTGAATAGAACAATGCTTTCTTCATTTCTCAGGCCTTGTTAACCAGATTGCAACTTTTCCTTCCGGGTACTGTGCCACTAGAGCAAGAGAAAAGTAACACATCTTTGGACAGGCTGAACCACTCTCATTCCCCTTTCCTGGAAAGGGTGCCAAGAGTCCCAAGAGTCCCAAGACAGCTTTCTGTTCATGCTCAGAGGAACTCATGGGCAGGACTCCTGAGGAAGGAGAAAGGGGGAGGGAACTCTGTGCACACGACTGTGAACCGGTGCATGCTTTTTGTGACTTATCACACTTGCTCCTTCTACCAGTTCATGGATGGTAGAAATAAAAGCCTTTTCTCCAAAACTATTCCTTGAGTGTCTGTTGACTCCCACTTCCCTCTCCCAGGCGCAATATTTTTCCCACCCGAGGACAAAGCCTCATAAGGCTACAACCCGAGGCAAAAATCCTGGCTAGCCCCCCACCCCACCCCAAGCCTTGGACGTAAGTGTGCTTTTAACCCTGTCTTCAAAATTACATCTTTCAACCAGCATGTGCTCCATGCTGCTATTTATAAAGAAAGCCTGATGTGCTCAATGGTTGTGCTTCCATGCAGTGAGGATAGCCATATGTGCAGCAGTCCCAACAGCGCAGAGCCCCTACAACACAGGCAGGAGTGCACATGTTAGGCTCTGTTTGCAGATGACTCTATGCAACAGGTAGTTCTTGAAAGGTGACAACACAGTGTCACGGGTTAGGCTAAACCTATGACCCTACTCCATACTTTTCACACACCTTACACACAAGTGAATCAACCCTTTGACACCACTTTAACTGGTATGGCTTCCCCGGAAGAGTTCTGGGACATGCCTTGGAAGGAAGAAACCATCTGATCTGTTGCCACCCAGAAGCCATGCTATCATGCAATCCAGCCTTACAAGGGCTCCCATGGCATACTGGGAGTAAATACAAAAGAAGCATGGTAGTTGAGCTAAGAAGGAGGAAAGGCGACTGGTTAAGAGTCGGCAAAAACCTTTGTTTTAGAAATCTGATTTTGGAATCTTTGCAATGTGGCTGAGATTTCCAGAGAGGGGTCCTGCCAGGAGGGCCTAAGCTTGAATCACTCTTTATTGATGACTCTGACCGTTCGATTTGCAAAAACAAGGAGTGGCAGATGGGCAGGCAAAATAATATAGACAGGGCATCCTAAGAGTACAAATACCGTTGGACATACAGTATAGGATTATTGCAAGTACAGAACCATTCTTCTGGTACCTGCCTTTAAAGAATCCTGGCATAAACTGCTCAAGGAAAGAGCAGTCTGAGGAAGACGCCGCTCGAGGAAGAAGCCTTTAGAAGCTGACATCTCAGGCATCTGTTGAAGTGGACTCTTGCCTCCCCAAGCTTATGCCATAATGAATTGGTTGGTTTTTAAGGCGCAAGAAGACTCCCTGGTGTGTCTGTTGCAAGCGACTAAACACAGCTTTCCCTCTGGAAATTGTTTTAAGTGGAGCTGTCTCTTTACCAACTGTTCAAGAGCACGCTGCAAGTTCGGAGCCTGAAGCAGTTTTTAGGCTCCAGATTGTGCTCTCAAGCACGCTGCAGATTGGCTGACCTACTACTCGGAGGGTAAGAGCATCTATAGGCTATTGAACCACCATCTGGATTGCTGCAGCTGCTCACGCCAGGCCACGTCCCCCCCCCCAAAGAATTAAAATTATGAGAGGTGAGGGCTGGCGAGACAGACCTTCTGCCCTTGGCAGACTGACTGGCACTATAATAGGGGCGGGAGGAGGGGTTGTAGAGCTTCACAATTCTAACCATTTCATTACATGTAACTTAAGCTTCCAATAAGCTTCATTTTTTATTCTAATTTTTACAACTCCATTAATGAACTTTTCACATGCAGTGCATTAAGTTGCAGTAGCTTTTGGTGCATCCAGTACATCCAGTCCTTCAGCTGGCAGACTTATAAATTAACTCACAGGATCAGGCCTATTTCAGAACACTGAATTCTGTTCAGTGACAAAAAAGAGAACTGAACTCGTTGCGCTTGGAAGCCAGAGATCGCACCAACACTCTGTTTTTGGCTTTTCACCTATAAAAT
This sequence comes from Podarcis melisellensis, assembly GCF_964234715.1. Lineage (NCBI taxonomy): Eukaryota > Metazoa > Chordata > Lepidosauria > Squamata > Lacertidae > Podarcis > Podarcis melisellensis. The sequence continues at coordinate 41,892,970 of NC_138545.1, read as the reverse complement.
GACAACACTGCATCCTGTTGATCTCTGGAGGGGATAGGGAATTCCCTGGAATACCCTTACAGAAGCGACACAGGTGGTGCTGTGGTCTAAACCACTGAGCCTCTTGGGCTTGCCGACCAGAAGGTCGGTGGTTCGAATCCCTGCAATGGGGTGAGCTCCCGCTGGTCTGTCCCAGCTCCTAGCAGTTCAAAAGCACGCCCCCCCAAAAGTGCAAGTAGATAAATAGGTACCATTGTGGCTGGAAGGTAAATGGCATTTCCATGCGCTGCTCTAATTTCAGTGTTCTGTTGTGCCAGAAGTGGCTTAGTCCTGCTGGCCACATGACCCGGAAAAGCTGTCTGCCAACAAACAGCGGCTCTCTCGGCCTGTAAAGTGAGATCAGTGCCGCAACCCCAGTGTCATCTACGACTGGACTTAACTGTCAGGTGTCCTTTACCCTTACAGAGCTATCCAAATGATAGGAATTCTGCCTTTCTGTGGGCAAAATCTGACGGCGCAAAACCAGCTGCATCCAAACTCTGCCAGCAGAAAGCACCTGAGCCCAGTGGAGGCTACAACACCAGTCTATGGTGCCCATAGTGTTGCTGCCAACAACCACTCCTAACACTCTGCCCACCAGGCAATCCGCCGACACATGTGCATAGCAAGCGCAGCCAAGCATGACTCTGTAAACAAAAGCACGTGCTCACACCAGCATCCCAAGCACATGGCAACTGCAATTGCCACCCACACGATCCTGTACACACACCACAGCCATGCCAACAAACCCCAGCGATGCATGTGCACAGGGCAATGCCTGGTCTGTTGCCTTCAATCTGCAGATCCCAGGACAAAAGTGGTGGCTGACTGTGGCTGATAATTGACACAGAGGGACGTGACTCCCCATTTTCCAGTAAGCAGAGATGATCCCATCATATGGCTTGGACCCCTCCCGCACAGCATGACTGGGCTACCATGCAAGGCTGAAAGACCCAGGTGGGCGGGGGTGGGTGCCAAGGCCAGTGTCTTTGATGGTGTGGACATTTCCTGCAGCATCATTTGCAGTCTGGCATTATAGGTTTGGCACCTGATAGGTTTGCCAGGTGTCTATGGTACCAGAATACTCGTGAGGGCGTATGTATCTTCAGCCTCTCAGGCCCAGCAGTTTCCAAGTATGGTGAGGTGCTGATAAGCATTTGCTAGTAATGCATGGACTCCCAGCCCCCTGAAGAGAACTATAGTTCTCAAAGGCAATAGTAGTTTAAATCTGTATTCTAGACATGCCCCAAAATTACAGGGTGTGTTATAGATCCTGCAATTATATCTTAAGAATTACCGAAAGTACATTCCAAACCAGGAAAAAGGATAGTAATCCAGGACCGTTGTTTATTCCAGCAGTAAAAGTTCTTCTCTTCTGTACTATCTGCACTGCTTACTCACTGTGGAGCAAATGACTCCTGTTCACCTTTTTTGTCTGCACTTATTAAGATGAAGTACTTTATGGCTGAAGAGACTGCGGGAGTGAATTCCTGCTTCTTAGGAAATAGGTGCAAAATGTGGCTTGAAAGCAAGGAAATTATTGTACCAGTGTGTTAAAATCACACATACCTGGTCCAATCAGGAGGCTTATATGTCAAGAATATATTACAATTGAAAACAATATTTCTACATGTGCTGCTGCTACTACGCAGCTTTACTTATTAATGGGAAATAATAATCACGGATGTTCTTAAAATGGACAATGACAAATTTCTCCTCCCTCCACCCCGCACATGGATAGAGTCTGAAATAGCATCTCTGCTCAGAAGTAAGAGGGTACTCTGTACATGCTCAGAGGTGCCTTTCTTCTTGCAGCAATAGAAAACAGATCCAGCCAATTAGCAACATCAGTTTTATAATTTATTAAGACCATTATAACTACCTGAATAATTTTTTATTTGTTTTTTTTGGAAATGAACAAGTTAGGACCCCAACCTAAAATAAGCACTGGGAACAATAGTATAAAAGAAATAGATGTGAATTAAAACATTCAAAATAATCCAGAAATTAGGATTTCCACAGATTTGAAATCTGAGAAATATTTTCTTATAATAATAATAATCTAAACATAGGAATACCTAAAAGAAAAAGCATGCCAGATTTCAAAATATGAAACATTGAGTGCATGTCCCATATTGTAAACATTTTATACAGTCATACCTTGGTTCTCGAACAGACTATGTTCCGGGATTTCGTTCAACTCCCAGAGCCATTCGAAAACCAAGGCGTGGCTTCTGGTTGGCTGCAGAAAAGCCCTGCAGCCGATTGGAAGACACGGAAGCTGTGCTGGATGTTTGGCTTCCGAAAATCGTTCAAAAACCAGAATACTCACTTCCAGGTTTCAATCGTTCGGGAGCCGATTTGTTTGAGAGCCAGGGTGTTTGAGATCCAAGGTACAACTGTAATGTTAATGTACTTCCTCTTGGGAATACGTGGGAGACTGGAAGATTATTCACATGCAAAGCTTGGAAATTTGCTCCAGCTCCTAAAGAACAAAAGTACACAAAGTCCTTTCGGAGGATAGTCAAGTTTACCTGGTTCCGTGCAGCCCTGAGCAGTGCGAGGTACAGGTGTCTTGTAGATTAGATGAGGGAGTGGACCCTGCAGTAGGCAACAACAAAAGATAACATTTGCTAATACCCAGGCATCTATCCTTTGAACAGGGGGTTACAGAAATTGTGTCTAGAATTCTCACTCTTTGACTAGCCAAGAGAGCTGGCCTCAAGTTGTACAGCAATACCCCAATTCCTGGACTGATTGTATATGTGAATATTGTTGGACCAACAAACTTCTGCATGAAAACTGTATGTGTTATGTACTGAAGTTCTCACCCTGGGCCAGCAGGGGGATACTGTAGATGGTTATGCAAATAAGGGATCGAAAGTGACGTTCAGTGATTGGATAGTTTTAGAAAATTGTTACAGTTACATTGTACTGGAACTCTATATAAGCAGGCTGACTGAACCCTTCAGTTCAGTTCTGTCCTGGCCTGTGAATAAACAAGAGCTGTTTGAAGAATCGCTGTGTCGTCTGATATGTTTACCCACAACTTAACAGTATGAGGTATTTCGGGGCTCAAGCTTTCCTTAGGTTGCACCTTCTGTCAAGAAAGCCCGGTTCCATTGACCCTCCCCAAATCTTACAGTGGTGAAAATTTGAACCTTTTAGTTAATTTTTTGCTTCCTTATTTCTTTGAACTGGGCTCATTGCCAGGGTCTGGAACTGATTATACCAGGGTGCAGTGGCGTAGCGTGGGTTGTCAGCACCCGGGGCAAGGCAAGTAATTTGTGCCCCCTAACCCGTGGATTTGCGCCCCCTAACCCGTGGATTTGCGCCCCCTAACCCGTGGATTTGCGCCCCCTAACCCTAACCCCCAGATGTTGCGCCCGGTGCGGCTGGGCCCCCCTGCACCCCCCACGCTACGCCACTGCCAGGGTGTACAGCTTTGTAGTTTGAGAATTGGTGAGAAGGAGAAAGGCCTTCTGAGCCTGAGCTGTTCCTCCTGACCGAATAACTGCAGAAGCCCTGTGCAGATGACCCAAATCTTGCTGAGTCAATCTTCACAGGGATTTTGTAGTTATTCAGTAGTGAAGAACAACCCGTTTATGCTCAGATGCCCTTTATTATTGATTCACACTCCCAAATGCCCTGGGTCTGAAAATCAATTTCCAGACCCTGGCAGAGAGTCCTAGTTCAAGTTTGTATTATATTACCATTACTGTGCTTTTTTTATTCCAAGATTTTGCTAACAAACCGCCTGTATTCTATCGGCTTCTCTGCCCCTACCTCTGCTCCACCCAGCTTCTCTGCCCACCCAAACAATCCCTCAAAAAGGGCACACTGAGGTAGAAGGGCATATTGTGCCACTGATGTACCACATGCTGTAGTGGCTGAGGGGTGAGCGTGTGGAGGCTGAGGACTCTCCAAGGAGGGGATGAAAAGACGCAATTGGAATCTCCATCCATTTGTTGCCATAGCAACAAGAGTGAAAGGAGGCACCCTGGGAAACTCCTTAAGATTCCTTGTGCAAAGAAATGTTTGGGACTAGGTCCAATGCAGGGGAAAAAATCATGTTTAGAAGATGCCTGGGCACCCACCCCTAAAGATATACCATCAAGATGTAACACTACATAATTAAGGTACTTGATTTCTTTGGAGACAGGTTTTAGGTGGGTACAGATTTTTTTAAGCTTACAGTGGATATTTTTTATCATGCATGCCTCTGCCAAATGCTGGGGGCTTTTCAATTATCTGTTCAGCAAAGAAATCTACCGTATGAATTTGCCTCAGAGGGAGAAAGAAATCCATGCTTTGAAATATACAGCCTAATTCACACGCATGTCAATGATAAACTGAACAATATACATGCACATGAAGAAAAACAGAAGAATCAAAACAACTGCTTTGAAACACTGGCCATAGGAAGAATTTACCCCTCATGGTTTTTAAACTGGCGTCCTTCTGCCTGCTTAGCCACGCCAACCAAGCAAAAAATAAAACACATCTATTATGTTTGAGGCAGAAACATACATAGAGTTGTCCCACTGTAGCCTCACAACAACCCCAAGAGGTAGGCTAGGTTTGAATCAAGATCTCAGCGCTGTAAAGCTAACATTCTGTTCCATATACCTCACACTGAGTCTTACTCTGTTATTACGAGCTTCTCTCTAGAACAGGTTTCTAGAGCTTAAAGGGTTTTTTTTTGTTGTTGTTGGAGGGGTGGTCAGTCAGGATAAATAAAATGCAAGCTAATCCATGCACTGTTTCACTCGGCCTTCCTTTCACCTCTGGGCATGAAACCCAAGTGAGGCATCTCTGTGGCAGTGATGGAATTACAGCCTGGTCCAAGACTTACCTCTTGGTGCTCAGGTGAATTGTGAGGCTCCAGAAGGTACGTGGCCTTTCCGTCGGAGAAAACGCCGCTGAAGGAGGGGCGCAAAGAAACACAGAGAGGTCAGTCAGTCAGTCGTAGCTGTTACACGGAAGAGTACTCACTGCTAGCACCTAGTGAAGCCCATCACACCAGTTTGGAGGCAGGAGGATTTTATGTCCGGAGGCACATACATTACACACCCTTGGGGACTGCCGGGAAAATAATATTCTCAGGTCCTAAGGCGAGCTCTAACTTGACAGTAAAAAGGTAAAAGATAAAGGACCCCTGGACGGTTAAGGCCAGTCAAAGGTAACTATGGGGTTGCGGCACTCATCTCGCTTTCAGGCAGAGGGAGCCGGTGTTTGTCCACAGACAGTTTTCCAGGTCATTTGGCCAGCATGACTAAACTGCTTCAGGCACAACAGCACACCGTGATGGAAACCAGAGCACACGGAAACACCGTTTACCTTCCTGCCACAGCGGTACCTATTTATCTACTTGCACCAGAGTGCTTTCGAACTGCTAGGTTGGACAGAGCAATGGGAGCTCACCCCGTGGCGGGGATTCGAACCGCCAACCTTCTGATCAGCAAGCCCAAGAGGCTCAGTGGTTAGACCACAGTGCCAGAGGTGCGCTGGCTTATTCGGAGGGCCAGTTCAAGACATGTAGCTGTGTGAGGTGGAACAGCAAACGTTGCCCTCTTTCATATCGAGGCTGGCCAAGTTATTTTGGCACATGTAGCAGAGAATCCCACTAGCATCACTCTCCAAGAGTAAAAATTGCAATCTTAAATGGAACATTTTGCATCCCTTTCCCTTCATGGCATCCGAACACAGCTCCTGGAGGAGGCTGCTTCATTCTACCCAATGACAGGACCGGCCGTGTTTGACAGAAATGGATTCCCCCTTCACTGGTTCGCTTCCCTCCTTCAGAGCTTGCTACTTACTGGAGGCCGTGGCAGGTGGACAGAGCCGCAAAAGAGTTTGCTTCCCCACGGACACCGCCTTGATAGTAACAGTGCTCTCCGGCTCCCTGAAACAGACCGTAAAAGGAAAGGACCTCTTTCTCAAGCTTATGTAAATCAGATTAATTTGCCTCTTAACATAGAGCTCCTTAAGCGCCAGAATCAGTAACTGGGTGCTTCTGGGTCAAACCCAGTCCTCAAGCGGTACCATATGGCCCATGCTTGTCAATCCAGAGGCAAGAGGAATATATTTGCTGCAGCAGCAGAATGGTTTGGCTTGGCAGTTCCTCTTGTGCACATGGATGAAGTCTACCATACCCCACACCTCCTTTCAAAGAGGCCCTCCCTTAGCAATAGAGAATATAGACAACAATTCTAGCTTCCAAAAGGGCAGGTGGTATGGCTCAAACCTGCTTAGGAGATGCATTCTTGTTCCCTGACCCAAAACGCACAGGTGTGCCTTGCAGTAAATTGGTAGCGTGTAAAAGGCACTCTGCACACACTCAGAAGCATTGCAGTTTTTTATTCACACATTCCAGGGCTTCTCTGTGGCATCCAAGGCAGGTTTCAGGGCTGAGCTCTGTGAGTTTTTTGAACTGCGGTGAGGTTTTGTCTCTAACCTAATTGTTAAAAACAGTGAGCCCAGAGGAACAAAATTCCACCAAACTCTTCTCAGGTATTTAAAACAGGATATGAGATGGAACAATAAAACCGGCTAATTATGTAGGTGCCTGAGAAGGAAAACAGAGAAGAGTGGTTTTTGTGAAATAGTCCTTACTAGTTCTTTTTCTTCTTCTTGGAATGATATATATGAGAACACATATCCAGGTTTAATGCTTGCTTTGTCTTTTTAGACTGCAGTTCCATATGTGCTTTTACCCATGAGCTTAGGGAGACTTATTTCTGAGTCAGTATGCTTAGGAATTTTGCAGTTAAGCTGTTGTACCAGGTTTAAATGGGCTTCCCCTCACACCAATTTCCTAACACCTCCCCTGACACTTTGGAACGATGCAGCTTTTGCTATAAAGAACTGCAAGCTTATTTTTTTACTTTTTACAGCACCATCAACATACATGGCACTTTCCCTCACCAGTTATCTAGTCATCCCATCAGACTTGGCTGAAAGATCAGCTCCATCAGGCTTCCACTGGCCCCATTTGAATTCCAGCTGATCATTATTTAAGAGAACTACTGAATTTTAAGAATTGGTGCCCAGTTTGCTTTCTTCCTCTTCCCTCCTTATATTTTCCTTTTGTGTCATGTCGTTTTGATGACACAAAGAGGGTAGGGACTGTCTTGTTCTTTACGGCTCTGTAAGCTGCTCTGAGAGCCTTTTTGGCTAAGAGCTGGGTAAACATGTTTGAAATAAAGAAATAAAAGTTCAAGGAGTAGCATAGGCAAGAAGTTCCATGTCCTGAGGAACATGCAATAACTAGATGGGATGAGGCAGCAGTCCCTGTCCCATTCACATACAAAGGGTGAGTGGGGGAATACTATGTTTTACAAACAAGGAGTATGTGGATCTAGGAAGCAACCCCCTTCCTCATTTTGCCTTGCCTGTTCTAAGCAGTTTTTTCCTGTAGTTTGCTCCAATTGCAGGAGAAATGAGCCAGGCAGTGAGAAAATTGCTTAAAGCAATGAAATGCAACAAGGCAAGGTGCTCAGTGATGCTAATGCCCCAGTGACTCATAATGTGGCCCTCTTTGTGCTGGCGGTGAGAAAGATTAAGAAGAAGAATCTGGATAAAATTGCAAGGGAGACTCAGAGGTCTAAAAAGAAAAATACTGTATGATGTGTGGAGACCCCCAATTTACGTGTGTGCCTGCATTTTATGATTCTGATGGTTTAGGCAGAGGTTCTGTTTTTATATATGGATATATAGATTTATTATAGCTATTTCTCTCTTTGATAGTGTTTGTATGGTTTTGTCATGGCCTTTGGCCAGTACAATAAATAGTTTTTCCCCAAAAATTTTTTTATTGATTTTCACATTTATCATATGAAAAAGAAAAAAGAAAAACATTACAAAAACACACAACAACAACAACAAAAATTCTATGATTCCATGAAATGACAAGGAAACAGCAAATGGGGGGGGGGGAGGCAAGAGTAACTGGGGGTGGCTATGTACAAATGCAGTTTGCACACAGATAGGGGACTAATAGATAAGGGAGTGATCAGAGGTTTGGAGGCTGGATTTGAAGGGGTGCAAGAGAAATAATAATAATGTCACGGCCACCCAGGACGGGTCCCAGCTCACAAGAGACCTCACTCCGTTGCAGTTTATTTACAGGAAAAGTTTATTGAAGATTTCTGCTTCTCGTACAGTTCAGCATCGTGGCCGTACGTCTGTCACGTTAGACCGCTGAAGTCCCCTCTGACTCCTCCCCTCTTCCACACCAACTTAATAGCCTGGCTCTAGACCACCTCTTCCTCTCCTTTCTTTTCCGCAGGGTCTTCCTGCCCCCCTGGGTTCCCTCTCTCCGTGACTCGCCTGAGGCTGAATCCTCTGCCGCCTCTTCCCCCCTCCTTCTGGCTTTAGGGCCGGGCTCCTCCCCTGAGCTCTCTCCACTTCCGCGCGCCTCTACGTTTGAACTTGGCGCGCGTACGTTGCTGCTGACCTTTCTTTCGACCGCTACACCACCCCTTGTTCTGCTCTCCACCCTTTCCGGCTGAACACCTTGCTCCAACCCCCTTTCTCTGTTCTCTCCTAATCCTGCTCCCTCCGAGAGGCTGACGACTCCACCCCCTTTACTCCGTTCCGGCTGAGACGCCTCTTGCTGCGTCTGTCTTCCACTGGGCTCCTCTCCGCTTCTCCCTTCTCCTCCCTTTTGCTTGATTAAGGTAACCCCCTTTTGAGAATCCTCTGACTCGCTGCTCAGACTCGTGGATTCCCTCAGAATTCCGTCATCTTCTTCCTCATCCTTCTGCCCCTCCTCCCACTCGCTCTCCGTCTCCTCTGTCATCTCCTCCTCTCTCCCAGAAACCCTGACATCCATCCCCCCCTCGAAGCCCCCCCTTCCCCCCTCCCGCTCGCCGGGTGCAGGTTGAGGAAAACGTGGTTCTTCCGGGGTCGGTTCAGGATACAAGTTGTCCACTTCAACGTTCTCCTCTGTCATCTCCGTATATGTGTGTTCGAACTCGGGTTCCCCACCCACAGACCTCACAGTCTCTTCCTCCATCACTGCTTCTCCTGGCGCTGCCTGCCAAGGACCTACCATCCATCTCTGACTCCATGCCTCCCTTGGCTGATCCACCCACCAACAAGGGCCTGTCTCCTCCCCCCCCAGTCTCGGATCCCTGGTCGGGCTTGTTTCGGGCGTATGGCCCTCGGGTGAGGAGAAACCCTCGAACGTGCTGTCTGACAAAGTGGGCGTGAAAAGCCAATCATCAAAATACTCCTCGGGCATGGGCTTGTGCGGAAAAAGTGCATGGAACTCCTCCTTCAACAGGGGTTCGTCCAACGCGTAACCCGGCACCCAGCTATTGGCAGAGGCCGGAGTGCCTTCCCTGGCTAGAAAATATTCAACTCCCTCCTCCCCCCATCTCGAGTCCAGTATCTCTGTGACCTCGTTAAGAGGTTCTGGTCTTGGCGATTCCCCCCCCTCAGGCGCCCTCCTACGTGGCTCTGGGAGTGCTCCTGACTCTTGAAACCTGTGTGGGGTTTTGTAGGGAGTGAGCACCGACCTATGAAAGACCGGGTGCACCCTGGAACCCTCCGGAAGGGCTAGACGAAAAGCCACCGGATTGATCTTAGCCTCAACTTGATATGGCCCTAGCTGCCTGTGTCCTAACTTCTTCTTGGCCAATGACCTGGCCGGCATCGCGTGGGCTGCTAACCACACCCAGTCCCCAATCTGGATGTCCTCTCCCGCCCTCCTGTGCTTATCGGCCTGCACCTTATACGCCTGTTTTGCCAGCTCCAAATGTCTCCGCAGCTCCTCGTGCACCTCTTGCAACTCCGCTGCAAACTGGTCGGCATCTTGAGGCCCCCCCCCTCCTGGTGCCGCAAATCTCGGGAAGGTTCTGGGATGACGGCCATTGTTCGCGAAGAAAGGCGTCACCCCGGTGGATGCGTGTTTCGTGTTGTTGTAGGCGAATTCAGCCATCGGCAGATAGTCCACCCACGCCGCAGGTCGCTGGTTGGCGTAGCACCGCAGGTACTGCTGCATGATCGCGTTGACCCTCTCCGCTTGACCGTTGGTTTGTGGATGCCTCGCCGATGTCAGGTTGATTTTGACGTGCAAGATGCCCAGAAGCTTTCGCCAGAAAGTGGAAACAAACTGGCGCCCCCTGTCGGACAAGACGGACTGCGGAAGTCCATGCACTCTGAAGACGTGATCGATGAAGAGCTTTGCGGTCTGTTCTGCCGTCGCCACCTTGGCACAAGGGATGAAATGCGCCATCTTGGTGAACAAGTCCACCACCACTAACACCGCCGTCTTACCTCTGGAGCTGGGCAGGTCCGTAACAAAGTCCAACGCTACCCTCTCCCACGGTTGCTGCGGTGTCTCCAGCGGTTCTAGCAATCCCGCCTGCTTCTGGTGCACTGGTTTGGACCTCTGGCAGATATCACACCTGGCGACGTAGTCCGCCACCTCTCCTCTCATCTGGGGCCACCAAAAGTCTCTAGCCACCAACTCCATCGTCTTCTCTTTGCCGAAATGGCCTGCACTAGGGGCGTCATGCAATTGTTGCAGAACCTTGGCTCGAAGATCGTCGGTGGGCACGTAAAGGGCACCCTTACGAGTCAAAAGTCCATCTTGCAATTGGAACTCATCGTTGTCTCGCGACCCTCCGCGTAGCTCCTCCATCTTGGACTGTGCAAACTGATCCCTTTGCAACGCGCGTCGCACCGCGTCCAGGTCGACTGCGATGGTAGCGCACGTCCACGCCTGCGGTGCGAAAATGTGCTTTGCTGCGATTGGAGCTGCTTCCTCCAAGTATTGCGGCTTTCGGGACAGCGCGTCTGCAATAACATTGGAGTCTCCTGGGATGTATTCTATTTTGAAGTCGAAATCCGCAAAGAACTCCGCCCAGCGCATGTGTCGCTGGGTCTGTAACTTAGCCGTCCGCCAATACTCTAAGTTCTTGTGATCCGTGCGGACTTGCACCGTGTGCTTGGCTCCTATTAAGAAGTGTCGCCACGCTTTGAAAGCTGCATGAATGGCCAACAACTCCCTGTCCCATATGGTATAATTGCGCTCCGTCTTGCTGAGCTTCCGGGAGTAGAACGCACCCGGTCTCCAGTTGCCTTGTGAATCCTCTTGCAAAAGAACGGCCCCAACCGCTCTGTCTGACGCATCGGTCTCTACCCGCATGGGTCTGCCGGGATTCACGTGGAGCAGCTGCTCTTCGGAGGCGAAAAGACCTTTAAGCGTCCGGAAGGACCGCTCCGCTTGTTCGGTCCAGACGAACTTCTTCTTCTTGGAACTGAGGGTGTCAGTGATAGCCGCCGTCGCGTTCGCAAAACCTTTAATAAACTTGCGGTAAAAATTGGCAAAGCCGATGAACCTCTGGACCTCTTTCCGATTTCGAGGGCTTTTCCAGTCCAACAGCGCTTGAACCTTAGCCCTGTCCATGGCCAGTCCCTCGTCGGACAACTTGTAGCCAAGGAAATCAACCTCTCTGACATCAAACTGGCATTTTTCCAACTTGGCGTACAGCCTGTGGTCCTTCAGCCTCTGCAGGACCTCCCTCACGTCCTTATCGTGATCCTCCGGCGATTCCGAGAAAATCAGGATATCGTCGAGAAAGCAGACACACTTCTTGTAGAGGAGACCTGCTAGCACGTGGTGCATAAATGCTTGAAAAACGTGGCTGCCATTTTGGAGACCGAAAGGCATGACTCTGTATTCGTATGTGCCCAGAGGGGTGAACATGGCGGTCTTCCACTCATCTCCTTTCCGGATGCGGATGAGATTGTAAGCTCCACGTAGGTCCAGCTTGGTGAAAATCTTGCCCCTCCTGACGGTCGCTAAAAGGTCGTCAATCTTGGGCATGGGGAAAGCTTTGGGCTTAGTCAAGCTGTTTATGAACCTGTAATCCACTATAAGCCTTTTTTGGGGCGTGTTTTTCTTCTTCACAAAGAACACAGGGCTGCCACCCGCTGCTTTAGATTCCTGGATGAAACCTCGCTTGAGGTTATGGTCTATGAACTCCCGAAGCTCTTGCATCTCGTCTTCCGACATGGAGTACAGCTTGGCAGCAGGCAGTTGCGCCCCTGGCACTAAATCAATCGCGCAGTCGTAAGGTCTGTGAGGCGGCAACTTGTCAGCTTCCTTCTCACAGAAAACCTCCAAGAAGTCCTGGTACTTGTGAGGCACTGTTTGCACCATACCCAGATGCAACTGCTGCTCGGCTTCTCCTCCCTGATCGGTCTGAAAGCAATGCTGAGCACAATACGATGAACAAAAGGTGATCTGCCGCTGGTACCACGCAACCGCGGGACTGTGCCTCTCCCGCCAACTCATGCCTAACACGATGGGTGTGTCCGATAAGTGGGTGACATTGAAACTAATAAGTTCTCGATGGTTGCCAATCTGCATCATCATGGGAGGGGTTTGCTGCACCACTTGCCCCCCCAGCAACTTCCTGCCGTCTACCGTGACCACGTTTAGAGGCGTCGTTGCAGGCAGGAGCGCCATGTTGTGCTGCTTAACGAACTGCAGTCCCACGAAGTCGGCGTTGCTTCCCGAATCGATCGTTATTGGAACCTCGAGGAGTCTCCCATCAGGCAACTGGAGTGTTGCTGTGAGCAGAACTGCCGGTCTGGGAGGCAAAGGGTCCACGCTCTGCAGTGATGCTGGGGGCTTGTCTACAGATCCGCCTGGCTGAGCCCCAGTAGCTCTGCTTCCAGCCAGGCACTGTCGTTTCCCTGAAGCTGCTCCCCTGGTTGCACCTCTGCTGTTACAGTTGCCAGTGCTGCAGTGTGCTTCTGGAGCCTCTGGGGGCACTCTTTCGCCATATGGTGCGCACTGTCACAGATGTAACACTTCCTGGTTCCTCTAGGAGGCTTCGCTTTGGCTGCACCATGGACAGGGCTCTGGGATGGCTTCTGAGCCCTAGCACCACCAATCTCCATTGGCTCCTCGCTGTCCTTCCCCATTGGCGAGGGGTGCGCACGGCTGAAATCCCTGTGCACAAAAGGGAGAGTCCTCGCTTGCGCACGCGCTTGGGGCCCGTCCTCCTCGTGCCACGGACGTCCCTCATGTCGAATTCCAATAGCTAAAGCCCGTTGCACCACGTCTTCTAGGGTCTGGGGTCTGTCCCCCCTAGCGATCTCATCCTTGATGGGGGGGCTCAATCCCTCCCAAAAAAGATCTCTGACCGGCTTACTGTCCTTTGGCCAATCTAAGGCGGTGAGCAATGCAAAAAATTTAGAGTGGTATTGGCGCACAGTCGCTTTCCCCTGCCTCAGCCCGTGCATTTGACGGCGCGCAATGTCCACATCCACAGAGGATTGAAAACAAGAATCCATCGCTTTGATGAACGCAGTTGAATTGCGACGGGCCGGTCCATCTTCGCGCCACAGATTGCGTAGCCAAGCCCTGGCCTCCCCATGCAGGTGCGAAACAATGAACCCCACTTTCTCCTCCTCATCTTTAAAATCGTGACGGAGTAAATGCAGTGCATATACGACGTCCGCTCTGAAATTGGGATAGTCTTGCAAGTTGCCATTAAAATGCGGAACCAGGGCACCCCCCCTCCGTCCAAGCGCAATGCCCTCCGCTCTGGAACCTGGGGCCCCCGCCCTGTCCGCGTGTTCCCACCTTGCCTGCAAATCCTGGCACGTCTTCTCCAAGTCGTCATTCTTCTTCTGCGAAGCAATGACTGCCGATGTGAGAGCGGTAACCTGATCCCGCAGTGCAACCAGCTGCTCCTCAGCGCTCATGGCTGCTCCCGTTCGTGAGCTTCGCAAAAAAAATTTTTTGCTTTCTGAGAGGGGACTTACTGTCACGGCCACCCAGGACGGGTCCCAGCTCACAAGAGACCTCACTCCGTTGCAGTTTATTTACAGGAAAAGTTTATTGAAGATTTCTGCTTCTCGTACAGTTCAGCATCGTGGCCGTACGTCTGTCACGTTAGACCGCTGAAGTCCCCTCTGACTCCTCCCCTCTTCCACACCAACTTAATAGCCTGGCTCTAGACCACCTCTTCCTCTCCTTTCTTTTCCGCAGGGTCTTCCTGCCCCCCTGGGTTCCCTCTCTCCGTGACTCGCCTGAGGCTGAATCCTCTGCCGCCTCTTCCCCCCTCCTTCTGGCTTTAGGGCCGGGCTCCTCCCCTGAGCTCTCTCCACTTCCGCGCGCCTCTACGTTTGAACTTGGCGCGCGTACGTTGCTGCTGACCTTTCTTTCGACCGCTACACCACCCCTTGTTCTGCTCTCCACCCTTTCCGGCTGAACACCTTGCTCCAACCCCCTTTCTCTGTTCTCTCCTAATCCTGCTCCCTCCGAGAGGCTGACGACTCCACCCCCTTTACTCCGTTCCGGCTGAGACGCCTCTTGCTGCGTCTGTCTTCCACTGGGCTCCTCTCCGCTTCTCCCTTCTCCTCCCTTTTGCTTGATTAAGGTAACCCCCTTTTGAGAATCCTCTGACTCGCTGCTCAGACTCGTGGATTCCCTCAGAATTCCGTCATCTTCTTCCTCATCCTTCTGCCCCTCCTCCCACTCGCTCTCCGTCTCCTCTGTCATCTCCTCCTCTCTCCCAGAAACCCTGACAAATAATAATATAATAATTTATTATTTATACCCCACCCTCCCCAGCCAGAGCCGGGCTTAGGGTGGCTAACACCAGTAAAGTTACAATAAAAACATAATGGGGAGGGGAACCAATTTAAAATACAGGTTAAAAATACAATTTAAAATGCAGCCTCATTTTAATAGTAGCCCATAGATCAAAACCAGAAGGGGAGGGAAACATAAGGGTCAGACTGAGTTCAAACCAAAGGCCAGGCGGAACAGCTCTCTCTTGCAGACCCTGTGGAAAGATGTCAAGTCCCGCAGGGCCCTAGTCTCTTGTGACAGAGCGTTCCACCAAGTCGGGGCCAGTACTGAAAAGGCCCTGGCCCTAGTTGAGACAGGCGGTACCTGTCTGGGAAGAGAGCTTCAGCCATAAAGGGAGGCAAGAAATACTTGGCTGGGTCCACCATCCCATTTATACTCAGGGCGCTCCCACTTTTGGTTTGGGAAGTGATGTACACACATCCAGAGCTATCCTGTGCTTTCTTATGAAATACAGTAATGAGTTTTGATGCATCTCCCCCCGCAAACCAGCTTCCATCCAAACTGAGAAAAAGAACCACCTAGCTGCGTTTCAAGATGGTGGTGTGTACACTGCCTAAGTTTAAGAGAGCAAATGTTCTTCAGGAGGCAGTGGCCAGGGACATGTTGGGCCGAAAGATAGGACCCAGGAAGGACAATGGGTACTTTAAAGGGCAAGACAAGGAGCTAGTGTTGAATAATGATGATGATGATGATGGTGATATTTATGCCCTGCCCATCTGGCTGGGCTGTCCCAGCAAGATAGGCAGGGCATAAATATTATCATTATCATCGTCATCATTAATATTATTGTCCCAGCCAGAAGGAAAGGGGAAGCTGGTGGTGTTGCAGACTGAACAGCAAGAGAAAGTGAACCATTTGGGCATCTGAGTTCTGGATAGAGTTCTGGATAGAAGGCAATGAAAAAGATCTACGCTTATCCACACTTGCCCTTTGCACTTTCCTTTTGTGGCACAGGTCCGCACTTCAAAGCTCTGTGCTCTTTTTCCCCACCCTGGAGCTTTCCCAGCAAAAAACCCGGCTTTTTAAAGCTGAAGATTCAGCAGTGAAGAGCAGGTTTTCATGGGGAAAGCTCCAAAACAAAACAGCACTTGGAAATTGAGCTTTAAATCATGTTCAGTGCCTGGAAAGTGTGGAGGAAAGTGAAGTGTGGATATGCCCAAAGAGAGACAGTTGCGGACGTCCATGTGAGAAGTGACCAGAGGAGCATGCAAACCAGGGCTAGAATGGATGGGAATGAGGGCAAGGGTAGGTTTACGCCATGCTCTGCAAGGAGAATCAGTGTGACTTGGTGATAAAAGGAACGTGAGGTTCAAAGGAGAAGTCAAAAATAAAGGCAAGGTAGTGAGCAATGTTATCAAGTAGATACAGGCAGCAATTAAGAACAATGGAATGTGGGACACTGCCAGCAGTCACGGCCAGCCCACCCATGAGGCAAGGTGAGGTGACTGCTTCAGGCGGCAGGATCCACAGGGGCGAAAGAGCTAACCTCCAAGGACTGCATTGGTGCCTGCTCCTGCTGCTGCAGTGGCAGCAACAGCTAAAGCGCACTCCTTGGTGGTTCTCTGTGAACAGGAGTCACTGCTGGTCTTCTCCCATCTCTAGGGAAGAAATGGTGTGATTCAGAGCAGGTCCCTTTCGCCACCTCTACAGACTTTGATTCCCACTTCAGTCAACAGATATGGTTGATACGATTCCCCACCTTGTTCCCAATGTACCGTATTTTTTGCTCTATACGACTCACTTTTTCCCTCCTAAAAAGTAAGGGGAAACGTGTGTGCGTCTTATGGAGCGAATGCAGGCTGCGCAGCTATCCCAGAAGCCAGAACAGCAAGAGGGATTGCTGCTTTCACTGCGCAGCGATCCCTCTTGCTGTTCTGGCTTCTGAGATCCAGAATATTTTTTTCCCTTGTTTTCTTCCTCCAAAAACTAGGTGCGTCTTGTGGTCTGGTGCGTCTTATAGAGCGAAAAATACGGTATATCTTCCCTCCCTCCTCATTTCTGACGCAGATCTTTATTCTGCCCGCCCACGTTCCTGATGTAGATCTTCACTCACCCCTTCTTCCCTGGCAGATGCCAAAATGCCTTGGTCCAGCCCTGCTGCCAGTTGCAGGACAATGGGCACCTTTGCACATTATACGTACACGCAATAGGGGATCCATGGTTATGAACTAGCTCACAGACACACCACCATGGACTGCGTTGGGGAAGAGGCCTGCCGTCTCGCTCCCTCGATCGCTCTCCTCCCTTCCCTGAGACTTGCCATGCACCAGTTCACGTGTGCCCCTGCACAGGCTGGTGCTCAAGGCTGCTGCTGCAGTCTGATAGGCAAGCAAGTGAGCCCCCTCCCACTCCCCCCCGGTCTATTTATAGAAGGCAGTGTGGTTCAGGTTAGCTCAGCAGGGGGTGGGGGAAGCCAGAGCTCAATGCAAAGAGGGAGAGGGGAGTAAAATGGGATGGGGGGCTCAAAGGATCTGGCTGCCCACTGCTTGTGAGTGTGCATGACCAACCACTTAGCAAACACTTAGCATTATTGATGCTCCACTTGTGAAGCTCTCGTTTGCACCAATCCCTGGCTTGTGCGAGCAGGGCTATTTCTGGAGCTCCCATTCATTCAGCGCCTGCAATCCACCTCACTGCGTTAGCAGCTGCAAAGAACCGAGAGGCCTTTCTCCTCCCCTCCACAATCTCCCTCCCGGCAGCTCTTCCATGTCTGAGGGAGGAAGCGGGTGGCGGAAGAGACGGAGAGAGGGACCCACCCTAGGACAAGTGCAAACTGTGCAGAGTTGTGATTCCTGTGCAAGAGACTGGCCAGGTTAATTTAAAATAAAAAAAACACTGGGGGCTCGGACTTTCCCAGAAGCCCCATCCTCTAATGCAGACGCCTAGCTGCCTGGTCTTAGATCTTGGGGTGCTTTGTGATCAGCGACGATGAAAAAGCACTTTACGCTCAGGGAAGGAGGAGCAAATATTCATTCATTTATTAAACTTATTAGTTGCTTGTCCCTCAAACAAGCGACTTAGGTTGAAAAATTGTATCTACATAAACACAAACAAAGCCTCTTTAGCTTGCGTCCCCTTACCGTGGTGTGGCTGCCGTTTCCATCTTCCCCGAAATGGCGTTCCACGTAATGTGAAGACAGCAGGTGGCTGATGAGAGAAGGGGAAAGGGGAGATGCATGAAGAGCATTACAGACACAGCTCAGTTGGTTACAGCATGGTGCTGATAATGCCATGGTCGCAGGTTCGATTCCTGTATGGGGTAGCTGCATATTCCTGCATTGCAGAGGGTTGGAACACTAGATAATCCACAGATTCCCTTCCAATTCTATATTTCTGTGATATATGGGATCACACACACACCCTCCTGTTTCCCCCACTCCTTTCTTACCGAATCACATGGAATGAATAAACCTACCTAGACTTTCTGGTAGAGATGGCACACCAAATCCTAGGCCATTTTCCTTGGGTGTTTCTCACTGTGACCATTGTACTGAAGGAGGTGAGGACATGTGACCCCACCTAGGCCCGAAGTCAAATAATCACCCCAGGCCTCAAAACTGTCCAAAATTCCTTTTGTCTTCTAAAAATCCACAGCTAAAGTTTTCCTCTGTTTCCTCACAAGATGCATAGCAAACCGTTACTTTTATCAGCACGAGAAGGCTTCAAAAAGCTAATGAATAGACTCTGTCAGAGCAGGCCTGACTTTTATCTCATTCTAGTTGCAACATCTTGGACATGCTGAACTGTTCTCATTCCCCTTTCCTGGGAAGAGTCCCAAGACAGGAGCTTTCTGTTCATGCTCAGGGGAACTCAAGGCAGGACTCCTGAGGGAGGAGAAAGGGGAGGGAACTGGAAGGGGAATATATGCTCTGTGCAAATGACTGTGAACCCGTGCTTGTTTGTGAACTATCACACTTGCTCCTTCTACCAGTTCATGGATGGTAGAAATAAAGCTTTTTTCTCCTAAACTATTCCTTGAGTGTCTGTTGACTCCCATTTTCCCTTTCCCGGGCACAATATTTTTCCCACCCGTGGGCAAAGCCTCACCTTTTTTGCTCAGGGTGGCTGCTAGCATCTCATCCCTACCTGGCAAGTTTTCTGTGCACATGCCCATCATAAGGAAGCCTCAATGGCCTGGACAGGGCTCTGGGATGAGCCCCACTGCTCCCCAAACCACATGAATTAGTTTCCATTATCCCTTCCTTGGGTGTCAAGACCCCATTCATTCCAATACACCAGCAGCTGGCTCCTCTTGGCTTCTGCCAGCCTAGCCCTTTGAATATGCAGACTTCCCCTGGAAGGCCTAGGCCAGGAGATTTCTCGGGAGAAAAAGGATTTGAATTAATGCAGCTACTGGTAATTGATATTTCCTCTATGGTATATCTGGTTTGGGCAGTAACAAAATCCTTCTATTATTACAAAATAATTATTATTTCTAGTTTATTTATTTTATTGAAGAGATTTCTTACCTGCCCTTCACCATAAAGGCCCAGGGCAGGTAACAACCATATACTTACGTAACATTAAAACCCAATAAAACAGTTTAAAACAAGCCAAAGGATGTACATCAGTCACAGAGGTGGTCTCACAAAAACGACACAGATCTGAACTATCAAAGGCCAGGGGGTCTAGAGGTGCATCTTTATACCTAGTCCCACCTTCCACTCAAATGATATTCTGGGCTGCTTACAACAGATTGCAAGAATACAAATCAAAACAGACACTGACATGCACAACCCCAGCAGCTCCTATTGTCCTGGCCAATTGCAGAGGCCAGAATATGCTTCCCGCCAGTTCTACAGCGTCAAGGCAAATCCCAGCGCTAAGAAAAAGGTTCTGGGACCAGGCTGTCATTCTCAGGGCGTCTGGGCTCCTGGATGAAAGCACGCATTGGCAAGGGGCGAAACTCAATTACCTGACACATGCGGTTAATCACACCATCTCTGGTTACAGCCCAAGACTCATCGGCCACCTCGTCTTACGGGTAACCTGGTGCCTTGAGCTTAATTTACTTGCAGGATGGCAGGGGAGAGGCAGAAATCCAGATGCCCTATTAAATATTCAAGGGCACTCACCTAATCGCAGCATTCAGACACTGCTGTCTCACCAAAGAGGGTGAAAGAAACTTCCCACAAATATATATACTCATACATATGTGGTGACTACAGTACTGTGGGAAAAAAGCTAAACTTCTTCACAGCACTGTGCAGATCATACAGTAGTAAACACAGTCCCAGCACTGTTATACAGTGGGGCTTTGTTTTGTTCTTGTTCTTATCCCGTATTATTTGCTTTTATTTTGTATTTTTAGGCTGTGGACTCCCCTGAGATCTCCGGATGAAGGGCAGCATACAAATTTAATAAACAAACAAAACTATGCTCTATAAATTAAGACAAACTCATAATACACCCACAGACGCACGTCTAGTGTCACAAAATACATGGGCGAGTGCTCAGGTGCACAAGTTCACCTTAATTTGCTCAGTCACATTTGCATTTTGCATTCATAAATACATGCACCAACATGGTCTATATTCCATCACTCATATCTACACCCATAATCGCATACACAACTTCCAGGAATATCTGCAAAAATACAATTAGGAACAAGCCAGGCCAGAAGATACAACTTCCTGGCAGTTTAGATTTTGCTTCAGAAATCAGGTACTGTTTCCGCCCCCCCCCCCTTACATAGTGTCATGGGTTAGTGGGAGATCAGGGATCCCTCCAGACTCCTGGGTGCCAGACTTCCCCCTCTAGATTCTTGGGTGCTGGGCTTTAATCAGAGCTTGGTTTTCTGCCAGACAGAGGGGCAAAGGGAGAGGAGCAATGAGGAACACTCTTGGTGTTTGGATTTCATATCCCGCTTTATCACTCCCCTTCAGGAGTCTCCAAGCGGCTAACATTCTCCTTTCCCTTCCTCCCCCACTACAATCACTCTGTGAGGTGAGTGGGGCTGAGAGACTTCAAAGAAGTGTGACTGGCCCAAGGTCACCCAGCAGCTGCATGTGGAGGAGCAGAGACACGAACCTGGTTCACCAGATTACAAGACTACTGCTCTTAACCACTACACCACACTGGTTCTGCACCCACTCCATGGAAGCCTTCAGGTGTAAATGTGTGTAAAATAAACCATATTTCTTAAAGATACTAGTCTCCGCTGCATCTCTTTCCAAAGGAACACAAACCCTGGTTAAGTGCCAAGGTCCCAGGGATTTCTTGCTATCACTCGGCAGAGACTGGGGTGGCCTGTAACAATACCTTCTTTGTGCTTCAGCTACCATCAGGATTCTCCAACATGGAAAGAGAGTTGCACAGAACAGTTCTGTCTCTCCATTTCCATTTTCTCCATGGCATAACCAGCCGAGGGATGCAACCCACACCCAGTTTACTCCAAAACAGCCCCCCAAAAAGGAATGGGATAGTGCTGGTGTAAATGGGTGGTGGCTTTCCCTCTCATGCAGCAAGCCTCTCATTACAAACTCCCTCATGCATACACAAGCAGTAGGAAGACTGCACCCACACACACATCTTGCCACACATACCTTGGCACGTCGTGAGGAATACACAATCAGCACACAGATACACTTTCACAGCGGCTCCTATCCTGTCACACTCGGCGGCAGTCATGCGCTAAGAACACAAGCGCATGCACAAGCGTTCCCTTACGGCCTTGCACACCACCTCACACGTCGACAAGTGGCAGCCCTGCTCCTGAGACTTCCAGTGCAAAGACAAGCTTGGCATTCTGTACAATCAGAGCTGGTACATTGTTTATCCCAGGCCCAGTTTAAAAAAAACCTAAGAGCTTGAATTGAGACAATGGTTTTCTGTCCCACTACAGGTGTTCATTAACATAGCAAAGCTTGGATGGTTGCGCTGCCACCAATTACTGTTGTTGAGAAGAGGCAATGTATACACTTATCTTGTATACATTGAAGCTTTCTGTCACACACAGCTCCTCTTGCATTTCATAGCTATTTGACTCCACTATTAACTTTTTTTCTCTAGTCCAGGGTTTCCCAAACTTGGGTCTCCTGTTGTTTTTGTACTACAATTGCCATAATCCCTGACTGCTGGTCTTGCTAGCTAGGAATGATGGGAGTTGTAGTCCAAAAACAGCCGGAGACTAAAGTTTGGGAAACCCTAGTCTTGTCCCCATCCATCCATATACATGTCAGCTGTTTCATACATCCGATGAAGTGGGTCAGGTCATTTTATGCCCAAAGAGATTTGTTAGTCTTTAAGGGGCCATAAGACCATAAAACGAGATGTCCTGATAGACAGAAATCACATCCTCTGTTCCAAGTCATCTGGAAGATTGGAAAACGTTTATTGAATATATGGGAAATAATTATGCACAGCTGAAAATGCTGGCAGCATTAAGATAAATTCAACAGTGTAAACTAGTTTTGATGGCTGCAATAATAGAAACTGAATAGTATAGTTTTTGTCAAATATGCAGGGATTTATGATATGTAAAATGAACCATGGAAAGAGAAGAAGGGAAATCACTGATATCTTAAGGATGTAAAATGAGTATTTTAAATTGTAAAATAGAAAATTTAATAAAAATTATATGTAAAAGAAAGAAAGAAAAGAAACGTCATCCACAGGAATCAATTAAAGTCTTAGGTCTATTCCCACAATAAGTTCAGATGCAACTACTGCACTTCTGTAGCTTCCACTCTCTAAGTTCGACTGATATGTAAAAGGATTAATTTCTAAGCAGAGGTGTAAAGTGACTCTCAGGTGCATGGGGTTCAGCTGTAGTTACACAGTGGGGAGAAGCAGGCATTTTTCACATGCTGAGAGACACATGTCCAAAGCCTCAGATACCACCATAGTCCAAGAATTACTTTGCATGCTCAGATCTAAGTCAACTTAATCCAGCATTCTGTTTTCACATATGGTGGTGGACACCTCTGGAAGCGCACAAAGCAGGGCATGGTGAACAGAACTAATGTTTCTGCAGACTGCCCTTGCATCTGCTGCTAGACCATCTGTGGACATGGAAGCACAGTACAATTTTGCTGTGTGGCTAATTGATGGACTTGTCCATTGTGAATCTGATCCTTTTAAAAAGCCATCTCTGATCTAAAGGCCACCATATCTTAAGAGGTCAGAGGTTTTATTGCCATCAAGTGGTACATCATTTTGTTACATGAATAAAATAAGTATCTTCTAGCAGTGAATTCTTCATGGGTTCTCAAAATCTAGTCCACAGATCACAAGTGTGGCGTGTGGCAAGGATGCAGAACAGTTAATTATATCTGTAGAGTCCTGAACTTCATTTTTTTAAAATGAAAAAGCTGTTTTGATCAGGGCTTTTAAAGAAACCTGTAGAAGACCTTTCCCTCTCCCTTACCTTATTCTGAAGCTGTACATTCCAGCAATTGACTGGTTTTAAGCCCTCTCACCATCTGCCTGGAACAAATATATTCATGGCCACAGAACTGACTAGCCATTATTATTATTATTATTATTATTATTATTATTATTATTATTTCACACCCATCTGACTGTATTTGCCCCAGCCACTCTGGGTGGCTTCCAGCATATACAAAAACATAATAAAACAGTACATTAAACTTCACTATACAGGGCTGCGTTCAGATGTCTTCTAAAAGTTGTATAGTTACTTATTTCCTTGACATCTGATGGAAGGGTGTTCCACAGAGTGAGAGCCACAACCGAGAAGGCCCCTCTGCCTGATTCCCTGTCACCTCACTTTCTTGCAATGAGGGAACCGCTAGAAGGCCCTCGGAGCTGGACCTCAGTGTCTGGGCTGACCAACGGGGTAGAGACGCTCCTTCAGGTTTACAGGGCCAAAGCCATTTAGGGCTTTAAAGGTCAGCACCAACACTTTGAATTGTGCTCAGAAACATACTGGGAGCCAATGCAGGTCTCTCAGGACCAGTCACCCGCCACACCCCCCCCCATACATACAAGGGAACACCCACATCTGAATCTGAAGGAAAGATGCAGAGAATACTTACTGGTTCAACTCAAGGTCCAAGGTGAAGGCTGAGCCAAAGGCATGGACAAGGAAACTCACCTGGGCCAGGTGTATAACCTGATGGAAACAAAGAGAGACCATGTGAGGTCACATTCTCAGGTTCTTCCCTGGCATTTATTTTAAGTGTATCAGTTACACCAGCCTTTCCCAAGCAGCTGTCCTCCAGAAGCTGCTGGACTACAGCTCCCATCATCCTCAACCACTGGCTATGCGGGCTGGAGCTGATGGGAGTTAGAGTCCAGCAACATCCAGAGGGCAAAAGGCTGGGCTAACCAGTACTGACAGGGGTTGTTCTGCAATATTCCTTCAAAACCAAATATATGTAACTACGCTTGATCACATTCATTTCTTCCTTGTTCCACACCCAAACTGGAAGAAAATTTAGGCATGCTTTTGAGTATATCTAAACCTGCCCTTTCCCACTTCCAATAGTAGAAGAAGTGATTAAAACAAACAAAAAAACCTCAGTTCAGAAACAACTGAGAAATGCACAGTATTCTTCCGGCCTCAGTCCCAGGAAGAGACCAGCAGGGCTTAGGATGAGATAATTCACCCTCCCCTCCTTTGTAAAACCCCTCACCTTAAAGTAATGGGCACCTATAGCCAATGCTGGAATTCTGGGCCCACTTCAGTGCACTTCTAATATTCCATTATTACACTTTCCTCCAAGAAAATTAACATGCTCGGGATCATTCCATGGCATCAGAGCAACTCAGCCAACAGCTGAGGATGGGATGCTGGGGGCATTTTCAAGACAAGCAGAAAGTAGGCATACAGTATTTCCAAGTTACCTAATACACTGTACTGAACATCTTTACAAGACAGGTTTGGGCTTCAAAAACTGTTTTCACCTGGATTTGGACTTGGCATTTATGGGGGAAGAGTTGTAGCTCAGTGGTAGAACACATGCTTTCCATGCAAAAGGTCCCAGGTTCATACCCCTGAAGTCTTGCTGAGGGTCCAAAACTAGTCAACTTCTCCCTTTTTATGTCTTAGCATGTCTCTTAAGACCCCAGTTTTGGTCACTCAATATATTTTTTCCATATCCTTTCTCCATGTCTTCTCTAAGGCTACAGCTTTTAGTCATGTCCCACCCTGAACCCAATTTCTCCAGATAGGGCTAAGGCTCCTGCCTAAAACCTACTGCCAGTTAACGATGGTGATGCTGAGCTAAATGGACCAGTGGGCTGACTCAGTAGAAGGCAGTTTCTTATGTTCCAATGAAATAATAATAATACAATGGCCTGAATAGCTCAATTGGTTGGAATGTCGTATTGATAACACCAGGCCGCAGGTTTGATCCCCATATGGGACAGGTGCATATTCCTGCATTGCAGGGGGTTGGACTAGATCGGTGTTTCCCAAACTTGGGTTTCCAGATATTTTTGGAATATAATTCCCACCACCCCTAGCTAGCAAGACCAGTGGTCAGGGATGATGGGAACTGTACTCCATAAAAAGCTGGAGATCAAAGTTTAGGAAACACTGGACCAGATGATCCTTATGGTCCCTTTCAACTTCATGATTCTATGAATGCACACCCCTAGGCATGTGCAAAGTGCAATTCCCTCATCTTTTGATTAAGCATATTCCCTTCATATATCTCTGATAATGGATTTCTATATTGGCTTGGCTTAAGCTGCTGTAATGTTCTCTTTCTCTCTCTCTCTCTCAAAGGAAATTAACTATGCACATAGCGGTTTTCCTATTCTAGATGGCTATCTGGAAAAACTCCCACTTATCAAACCAAAAGTCCATCTGCCCAAGTATCTGGTATTCAGAAATATATCACCTTTGAACATGCAGGTTCCATTTGTCTATTACGGATAATAAACTGCTGGCAGACCTGTCCTCTATAAATTTGTCTGATCTCTCTTAAAGCTTTCTAAGTGGGTAGTTCTCATCACATCTTGTGGCACTGAATTCCGTCAGTCAATGCTGTATTTTGCAAAGTCCTCCTTTCCCTCAGTCCAGAATGTACTGCCAACAGAATTTACTGCATGTTTTCCTGGACCAAATCGCATCAAGTGAAAAAAGTGATGGACTTGTAAGATCCATTGAGATGGGAAAATAACTTCATATACAGGGCAGAGCTATGTGCTGTTGGGAGAAAGGGTGAGTACTGAACAGTTGAGTCAAAAAAAAGTTCTCAGAAGGACTGGATGTAGCAGGTTAAAAGCTTCTGGGGTTGAGCCCAGGCTCAAAGGAACCCCTGCTCAAATGCTGCTGCAGCAAATTGGGATAATGCAATTTTTGGCTGTGCGATGGAGGAAAGGAAGGGAGAGGGAGGAGGAGGAGGAGGAGGAGGGAGTGACTAAGGTTGGATGTGAAGGTGACTCAAACATTAGGGCCAGTTCTGGTTTCTCTGTTGTGCGCTCTCTCCTTTCTTTAAGGTGGGAGGAGGGGGGGGGGGAGAGAAAAGGAAGGAAAACGCAGGGTGAAATTACAAGAGCATTTCAAGGACTGAAAAATAAGATTTCCAGGGAGAGACATCAAGGGATCAACATATTTAGCTGCAATCAAAAAGATGACTGAAGGGTATGACACTTTCACTGAACACTCCAATAGAAGGAATGTGTTTTAACTCTTGCTGTGGAGTGACTTGTGCATCCAGTTTAGCATCTTGTAATAAATGTGCATCAAACCTCAAACCTTATTTCTATATAGATTCGGGGGGGGGGGCTAAAATGGGGTAGAAGAGAGGTGAAGGAATCCTAGCAGGGCCAAATAGTTTCGACTCATCTTTACCCCATGCCAGGATAATCAGCTGTGTGCAAGCAAACAGGATTGCCATATTTTGAAGAGCAAAAAAGAGGACACATTTGCCGACTTCTGCATCTAACTATGGATTGCTACGACACTCATTTTACATACCATGAAGAGGACATGTCCTGGGGAAAGATGACATATGGCAACCCAGAAGGACTTGTATATCTGGTGTGCTGAGTAAGGCAGCATACAGAGTTCCCTACAAGCAAGCAGTGGCTAGTGGACCGGCCAAGAAAAAGCAGTAAGAATTGGGCTATCTGATTGAAATGCCATGGAATCCCTTGTCAGCCAGCAGCTGTTGTCATTTAGGATAACAACCCTGAATGCAAATATCTTTAAGCAGGTATCCTCTCGCATACTTGGGCTTTCAAAAGGCTTTCCCCCAAGTGCAATGCTTTCCCTGCGTAAATTAAGCAGACATGGAATAAGAGGGAAACTCTGCATACGGAATGGCAAACTGGTTAAAAAAAAGAAAGCAAGCAGTGAGTAAGAATAAATAGACAATGGGACAGACGTAAGCGATTGGGGATCACTTGTGCCAGGACTTTGTTCATAAAGGAAACTGCCTTGGGTTTTTTTATTATTACAATCAAGAAGCATATAAGTGTTGTGAAATAAAGAAAGAAAGAAACTGAAGCAAGATTGTTATGGCAGGTCCACCTGTGACTTAGGTATTTTCACTAGACTGCACAGTCCCTATATGCATTCAAAGTATATACACCAGCCTGGAGACATTAGTCATGTATACTTTCAATGCACAGAAGGGATCCGGAGGTCCATTCTACACAATGGCAGAAATGAGTCCTCAGTATGGCGCCACTGACTTTTTGTAACTTCCTCCAGTTACATATCAGACAGACACTGATATGTGTCTGTCATATCACATGGATCACAGTATGTGATCAAATCCCACCTGAAAATAGTGACAGTCTGGAAGTGTTCCATGTCTAGTATATTCACTTAAAAAAAAAAAAAGTGGGGTCTAACTATTGCTTCAAATGAGCCATGAGCTGAACGCTTCCTGCCCTGACCTTGCTGCCTGCTGTCAGTTCAGGAAGTATTATCCTCGGCCAAATCCAGTTTTGGCACAGGCGCTGAGCGAAAGGTGCCCAAATTGACAGAGAGCAGCAAAAGCAGGCAGGGGAAGAGAAGGGAGAGAGCAGAGCTCCCTTCACCTGTGAGTCTCTTTTGGGGTAAAACATTAGTTTCCCCGCATACATTTTCTACATGTATATGGCAGACACATAAATACCACATGCAATTAGACATTCATTATTCTGCTTTCTGTTTTACAGATTCCATCTGTGTTTTATTCATTTTTAATAGTTTGCTGGATTTTATGTCCTATCAATCAATGCTTTTATTGTGTACACCTCTTATAAAGCTCTCTTCCCCAAGTAAAAAACTGGCTGCCCTGTTAACTGTTAGTTTGGCCCTTGGGGATACTTATTTATGACATTTATATAGCCACCCTATAACAAGAGTTTGCTGGGTAGCTCACAAAGCGAAAGCATCACCAACAACGTTAAAAAGCCTGCACAAAACAATAAACTATAACAAATTAATTAAATGCAATTAATTGGTAAACTGACTTTTTTAAAAAAGCATTTGACTACCAAGTAAATCGTGAAAAGTAATTGTACATGACGGGAATTAAAAATACTGCCTGATCAGAATTCAGATGGACATTGCAGACTTAAATTGATTTAGAAGCCTTGCTAAATAATTTCAGTTGCATAGCTGCTGGTTTCTAGACACTTAAGTTCTTCCACATTACAGCCCTTTAGCAAAGCTGAGGCTTTTCCTCAATCAACAGAAAGAATCAACAGAACATAATTAAAATGTAGATTCCACAAAGTGCCTGATATAGCACTATATTGCCCAGCAATGTATTTTCCCCATAGCCAGAATCCCTTTCCTGCTCAGCAAAGGTCCCCTGCAACATTAATTAGTGGTTTCCTTTTTGCAAATTCAGTCTGTTTTCTACCTTCCTGTTTGATTAATTACCACTTCTGTTTTCACAGGAGAGGGTCTTTAATTACTGGTCTCCTGTTCATTTCTCTCATAGCAAAAATGAAAAGAAACCAGTAATTATCCCCCACACACAAAACAGGGAACAGAAGCTGACGAATGAAGTCACAGTTCATCACTAACTTCCCCGGCCATGCTGAACAGGAATATATGAGGCAGAAGCTTTTAATTAAAGACACAATGTCTCTTGAAAAACCACAGTAGTGCTTTCTCACTCCTGAACAGGCTGCTGGTTCACTGCAAACAACTTCAACAAAAATCAGATGTGAAAAAGATGAGAAGCAACATTGGCAGGGGTGCTAACTTGAATAAAATACGTTGGGGGCAGGTAACCCTTGCCTCGCACAACCATTTGAATGACAATGCCCATCAACTTTTGGGAAGCTCAGCCGCCTCAAATATTTTATTGGGGGGGAAGGGACCACAGCTCCTAGGAGTTGGCTCCTATGAACATTGGGATGCAGTTGTTTTGCAACAACATCAAATGCATTATTTGTAAACAGTGAGTGAATAAAGCATGGTAATTCCAGACTAATTAGCTAGTATGGAAGCAATCTCAGTACATGCCCAGAAGCATTTCAACTTCATTATCATTTCTGTTATGTACTGAAGTTCTCACCCTGGGCCAGCAGGGGATACTGTAGATAGTTTTCACTCAGGTCCACATATGCAAATAAGGGACTGAAAGTGACGTTCAGTGATTGGATAGTTACAGAAAGTGGTTACTGTTGCGTTCTAGTGGAGCTCTATATAAGCAGGCTGACTGAACCCTTCAGTTCAGTTCTGTTCTGGCCTGTGAATAAACAAGAGCTGTTTGACGAATCGCTGTGTCGTCCGATATGTTCACCCACAACTTAACAATTTCACATTCTGTGGGATGGAGGCCTGTGCAGCCCCCACACCCCTCCAAAAAAATCTCCATAGGGCAGCTGTCACAAGGAAAAGGCTTGTCAAAGTGTTTGGGACACAAAAATGGTACCATGCACAGAGAAGAATCTTAACAGAATCCTGCCATGCCCAGCCTGATCAATCTTCCCACTCGCCTATCTAGGCAGTGCAAAAAAAAATTTGTTCGGGAGTTAGCTACCACCTGGAGGCGGGTAGGGAGGGACTGAAAATCACAAAGGACAACCTGCGGTTTTAACCGCCCACCTGCTGCAGTCAGCTGTGCATCACACTTGCTCAGCACCTTGGGCTTCCCCCACCCACCCTACCCCAGCCAGCAATCCACCACCAGAAGCAATTCTACCTTTGCTTCCATCGTGACTGAGTGATTATCTTATTCATTATGGATGAGATCTTCTACATGCCTCCCATTTAATCTAGTTTAACACTTGCATACACCTGCAGCAGAGAGTTTAATGGAATCTGTTAAAGAGGGTTGAAGGTGGGGGTGGGAGAAGAGTAGATTGGAAACATTTACAGGTGAAACTTTCTGAGTGGAAAGCGTGTGGGAGACATTAGCATACCTCCCAACATTACTCCAATGAAAACAGGGATGTCCTATTATTATTATTATTATTATTATTATTATTATTATTATTATTATTCTCCGTCCATCTGAATGGGTTGCCCCAGCCACTCTGGGCAGCTTCCAACATATATAAAGACATAATAAAACATTCAACATTGAATAACTTCCGTATACAGGGAAGCCTTCAGATCAGTGGCGTAGCGTGGGGGGTGCAGGGGGGGGCCGGCCGCACCGGGCGCAACATCTGGGGGTTAGGGTTAGGGGGCGCAAATCCACGGGTTAGGGGGCGCAAATCCACGGGTTAGGGGTCACAAATTACTTGCCTTGCCCCGGGTGCTGACAACCCACGCTACGCCACTGCTTCAGATGTCTTCTAAGGGTTGTATAGTTACTGTAAAGTTACTTATCTCCTTGGCTCATAACGCCATACCCTCCAACATTTCTCTAATGAAATTAAGGATGTCCTAAGGAAAAGTGGCACATTCCGGGATCAAATCAGAAACAAGGATGGCTTTTGTAAATCCAGGGCTGTCCCTGGAAAAGAGAG
Source organism: Podarcis melisellensis (assembly GCF_964234715.1). Taxonomy (NCBI): domain Eukaryota; kingdom Metazoa; phylum Chordata; class Lepidosauria; order Squamata; family Lacertidae; genus Podarcis; species Podarcis melisellensis. The sequence continues at coordinate 41,862,489 of NC_138545.1, read as the reverse complement.
ACACTTGGAGGGTCTGTTTTAGGGTGAGAATCTTCACAATCAAGGGCGTTGTTGGGCAGGAGAGGAGGGTAGAACCCTAAATCTTTTGCGGCAGACCCCAGATTTCTTGCATCTTCCCCTTTCTTTAAACTTGATCTTTTTAAGAAGCCGTTGTTTTAACATAAGACTTATCCACCATCTTAATTTGCCCAGAGGCACACTCTGTAATTGGATGGAGCAGGGAAGGAGACATATATGCAAATTTCATCCACATCTGTACCACGGGCCTGTGCCTCACTCAAGTCTTTTACAGTGCCTATACTAACAATACCCCCATTCTCAATAGTGCCTTGCTAAGGTTTCCTCATAGGCAGAGGCAGTCTCTTGCACCTGGATTCCCAAGATCACATTCACACCATACACATTTAAGGCACATGGATTTCCCCACAGAACCCTGGGAATTGTAGTTTAACACACATTTCACTTCCCAGCACTCTTAACAAACTGCAGTTCCCAGGATTATTTGAGTAAAGCCGCGTGCTTCAAATATATGGCAGGGATGTAGACCATCAAGTTTTGTACCCCAAGATACCAACTAGATGGCATTAGATGCCATTTTTTAAAATTTCTGTATTAATATCACTCTTTTTGAACAATGCCCAGGCTGGGACAGATATTGCCCCTTCTTTAGGAAGATCCCCATACTCTGCTTCAGGGCCCCTGAAGTTTAAACTTCTTTTCAGGAAAAACGGAGGTAGAAATGTTGGGAGATCCTGGGTCTTTCACATCTCGATCTAGTTTGGCTTTAAACCATAAACTGTGTGCCATGAAGAAATGTAACTCCCAATGAGATATTAATAAAATGTCTGTGTGACTCCCAAACACCTACTTACAGAGTTCTGCATTTCTGTCTCATTTATTGACCAGGCCTAAAAAGGTAAAGGGACCCCTGACCATTAGGTCCAGTCGTGACTGACTCTGGGGTTGCGGCGCTCATCTCGCTTTATTGGCCAAGGGAGCCGGCATACAGCTTCCAGGTCATGTGGCCAGCATGACTAAGCCGCTTTTGGCGAACCAGAGCAGCGCACGGAAACGTTGTTTACCTTCCCGCTGGAGCGGTACCTATTTATCTACTTGCACTTTGACGTACTTTCGAACTGCTAGGTTGGCAGGAGCTGGGACCAAGCAACGGGAGCTCACCCCGTCGCAGGGATTCGAACCGCTGACCTTCTGATCAGCAAGTCCTAGGCTCTGTGGTTTAACCCACAGCGCCACCCGTGTCCCTTGACCAGGCCTAGCCTTCTTCAATTAGCCTGCTTTGGGTTGGGTGATTCTGCCATAACTCTTCAGGATCCAGAGGAATTGAACGACCTGATAATTTTGATCTGATGCAGAGATATGGAAAAATCACCTGCCTTTGAAGGATGCTGCCTGTTGGGTCTCTGTATGGGTCACTGATCTGAGTTTGCCTCTTTTCAATCAGGTAGCATCCCCAGAACAGTGACGCGCAAAGTAACAAAGACGTTGGGAATCCTCTAAGGGCTATGCCTTTTGCATAGTGCTTGACCTTTCGGATTGAAAGAGTAAAGGGTAATTCCAATTTTAATTTCCAAAAATCGACCTCAGCTATCAGAGGCATGGAAATCAAGGGGCTAACTTGCATTTGTTGGCGTAGGAGGAAATGACTCTCCTACCAAAAGCCTAGATCTCTGGACAACAGCTAGATTTTGCAAAAAGGCCACTTTGCACAGGGAAGGGAGCCAAGGCTCCGAATCCTGCCAGAAAGTTCCACAGATGTTCTGCCCTCTGAATCTCCAGCCTCTGCCCCATTGGGGGAGGGGGTTGTTGAGATCCAAGGCTGCCAGCTGTCATTTCCTAGCAGAGCTACTGGTGCGGTGGGGGGAATCCCTCTTGTTCAAAGGAGCCAGGAGCCGTTCAGTTCTCTTTGGCTGTCTCTAAGTCTCCACTGCTCTCGCCTCTTAATTCCCTTGCATCTTTGCACTGTTCGCGGAAGGCTGAGCCAAACACATTTCAGAAAGAGAAAGAAACCCAAACAAACTCCAGGATTCATTCTGTAGTCGAGTGGCTTGGCAACTCCATATGTTGAGAGAAAAAGAGATTTTTTTTTAACTGTTTCCAGTGAAAGAGATGTGAAAAAAAGATCAGGAGACCCAAACGTAGAAGGGAAAGAATGGTTTGCAAATGTTTTTAAGTGGGGCAGGGCCGGAGGATAACCAGTATGAGAAATGTGGCTTTTGAGACACAGAACAGCTACATGTACTATCCCCCCCCTTTAGGTTCTAGTTGGAATATTGATATATCTAACAACCTATACTAAAAATAAACCCATTAACATGTCTCTATTCTTTGCAAGAAAGACAAGCTATTTCTCAAGTGTGTTTCGTAGGAGGATTTGGTGCAAAGCAAAGTACTGCTTGCATAACAGCTCCCCTAAAAACCATGGTGGAGTGTGTGTGCGCCAAGTCCTGTGGTTTCAAACCAACAGTTCCTTCCTTCCTTAAGACTGCAAGAATTGCTTTGATAAATCAAGTGGTGTCAGTAAGATTTCAGTGATGAAGCTCTCAGTAGGGAATGATGCCAATCCCCAGCATGCTGCCCCCCCCAGCATGCCCCCCCAGCTAGCTAGCTAACTAGCTAGCTTCTGAATATAGAAGTTTTTGCTTTGCTTTGGCACAATGTCTTCTAACCTCCCCACAAAGAAAACAAGAAAGAATGCTCATTCAATGGCCAACATCACCTAATCTCCCTGCAAACAAATCAGGATGAATGTTCAATAAATAGGTCATCTGGAAGCAGCCTAAATTAGTTGTCATCAATAGGTCTTGTGGCAGTGAATTCTGTATTGTGTGTAGTTCAGGATTATAGCAACATGTTAGATCAGATCCAGCCATCATTTTCCAGTGGTGGACAACTAGATGCAACAAGGAAACCTCATAAGCAGGGCATGGAGGCAGCAACTTTCCTCTGCTGTTTGCCTGCCTGCAAACAGCATTAAGAACTTGGAACTCCTGAACTTGGAGACGTACATTGCAATCCTAACCATGTCTACTCTAAAAACTCCTGCTGAATTCAATCGGGCTTCCTTCCAGGTAAGAGGGGTTAAGATTACAGCTTTATTTATTTGCAAACTTCTTCCATCACCTTCCACCAGTAATTTCAAAGTGATTTGCAAGAAGGTTTGCAAGGTTATATTTGCTGTCGCAGCTGCTACCCAGTCCTCCATGCAAAAGTTAGGAAAGAAAGAAAGAGCAGCAGACACACAAAAAAGATCATGAGTGCTAGAAGGAAAGCAAACAGTGAAGAGCTTCATATCCAGGGGACAATGAAATTAGCACTGAAATATGGAGTTGTTAGGCTAGAGTACATGGGAAGGTTATCTAGGCGAAGGGCAGGGAACCTCTGGCACTGCAGATGTTGTTGGACTTCAACTCCCATCAGCCTCAGCTAGCAACGCCAGTAGGAAGGAACAATAGGAGTTGTGGTCCTATCTGGAGAGCCACGGGTTCACCACACCATATCTAATACATTTAAACTTTCCAATGGCGTACAATGGGATCCATACCAAATCAGGTTTCCTGTTATTGAGGAGCAGCAGTGCTACGCTGAGAATTGACTCTGGCCTTTCCTTGGGCCTCCCCAACCCCAACCCCTCTGCATCCTTGATCTCCAACTGGGGGACTGCAACCAACACATAGGTCACGATTTTGCCTAAACTCCACACACATCCAAAACCAGCAGGGCCACAAGCATCTTCCAGCAAGAGAGGAAAAAGAAAAGATGTGCACAGAAAGTTATAAGGCCAACAGGGAAGGTGTGTGTATTTGTGTGGGCACAGTGGCAGACCTTGGCATCTCAAATTTCAGTGGCGCCCTGTGTGATGCCAAGATCTTCCTTTGGAAGTCGTTGCTGGTGGTACCAAACCAATGCTGCTCCCCTAGATCTGCCTTTGATGTGTGTGAAGAGGCAGATCTAGACAGTGAGACAGTGGAATAAGTAACACACAAGCCATGAAAAATCTAACATGGCCCCATTTGGGAGGTTAGAGTTAAAAGTGATATGTGAGCTTGGGGGACCTGAAGGCTACTGCATACTTGTTCCCCCCAGCCCCATCAATTTTCTCTGACTCCTCGTCCTTCCGTTTTTTCTGTGACATAGAAACCAGGGCAGAGATTTCTAATTCTGCTCTAAGTCAGGACATTTACAGTTGCAGCATTTCATGTTGTCATGTTTTAAGGCTTGAATGATATATCTGAATATTGTTCTACTCTGTTTACAATTTCTGATCGCAGTTTTATTTGATTATGCTCTTAAAATGAACTTGCACAACCTCAGAACCCAGCTATCACACAACCTTAGAACCAAGCTATCTGGCAAGTCAGATTTAGCCAATGTAATATTAGTCAATAGTTCAAAAAAGAGCACAAAGCTCTGCTTTTATCTAACAATTTCAGTCTTTCACAGCTTTTTCCTATTTATCCTGTGTAGAGGAGTTGAGAACTTGTGAAGCATTCTGCTTTGATGTAGCACTCGGTTTCCAAAGCTTACCAACAATTGCCGAAAAATATTGTTTTAGGAATCCTTGGCAACAGTAAAACTAGCCAAAACAAAATTCAAGGGACCAGATGGAAAGATCAAGATCAGCCCTAAATGCTAGTGTTTCCTGTTCAAAGGAGGGAGGCTGCTGGGGCTGCAATATTTATTGCCTTCCTTGAATACCCCTTCTGTCATTTCCATGTGATCACCACATATGTGAACCCTCATTTCCTTGGGACCCTCAGTAGCTAACGCGCTGCTAACCATCTGCCCCAATTTTGCCCCTCCATCTAGACCAGGTGGGCAGCCTGACCTCCCTCTACATCGCATGAGAGAGTTGGAAATCCTGGAGAGCTGCTGCCAGCTGAGAAGAATTAGATATGTATTCTATGCAGGTGGGGGCAAGGGCAGAAAGGATGTTGCAGTTGTTTGCCTGGTTGCATGTTCTGGTTTCTAGGAAAGGAGCAGCACACTCCATTCTCACCTTCCTTACAGCCAGATGGGCAAGTGTTTCTCAGGGCAATGCGGACTGCCAACCGAGACAGCACATGTGGCTACTCGCAAACTTCCTGGACAAATGCTCCAACTGCCCAAGAGGCCAGGCGGCTCTGCTCTGTCACCGACACTGCATAACCGTATCTTATTAAAAAGTTGGAAGCAGCCCTTGCCACCCAACCATTGTGTCTGCATACCATCTAGCTTCACAGAACAGCTTGGAGCCTGCTCTCCCCACCCACACCCACACCTGCTATAATGTTAAGAAGAGCCTTAGGACAATGTCTTCCTTTAAAAAAAGAGAGAGAGAAAGAGAAATGGGGAGAGAGGGTTCACTTACAGGGCTTTCTCCTTTTCCGCCACCTCCTGCTCCTCCGCTGCTGCCAGGCTCTTTTCTGACCCTGGTGTCCAGCTGATGGTTTTGGACCTCTCCCCCAGAACTCTGTCCCACTAGCCTGGTGGGGTGGGTGATTTCCGAAACACCCCATCTTTTGCGCCAGCCGGCATTCGGGACCCGCCTCCGCAAATCGCCAGGTTGCGTATCCGCTTTTACAAAACCTACTCCAAGGAAAGGAAAAGAAAGAAATGCGAACCAGTTATCATGGTGTGATCAAGGACAGGAGGGAGGACTTGATGAGCTGGGGCTTCATTTTGGAGAGGGGCAGCTAAGGCGGGCAGAGGGGCTGCAGCCAGCCTGCAGGCCACCCTCTCTGATCTGAAAGCATTTACTTATAAACTCAGAGATGCAGCAGAGGGGAATGGTGGTTGGTTGAGGTCACTTGGTGGGGAAGGAAAGCTATTCTAAATCATGCGGAGATGCATTCTTTTCCAGACTTCAGGTTTGTCCCAGGACAGGTTGGGGGGGCTAAATTCTCATCAGATCAAGCCATGGAAGATACAAAATGAATTCAACGTGTTGCAGAGAGGCCTACATACCAAAGGAACAAGGGCTTAGATGGAGCTCCTCCAACCATCTCAGCATTCATCTACATTGCCAGGCCCTTGGATAGGCTGGCATAGTATTGTTCTGGGTATACTCCCTGTAAGGGCATCCCTGGATCAGTGGTTTTATTAGTTTCTTAAAATAAAAGGGTGCTGGGGCTCAAGCATTTTTTGAATCCGCATGCCTTGAATGGCATGCCCTGTCCCCAAATCCTGGATCTGGTTGTTCAGTGCTGATGGAAATGTACTCTTCACATGCTTAGGGAGCCCTGGCATAAACAGACACCTAGGGCTGAGCCTGGGCTTGTTCCCAAGCAGTTTGGGGGTCAGAGTCCCACCCTTTTTGGCCAACAACACTTGGCAATACATTCGTGATCAGAGTCTGATCCAAACCCACGCATCCTCTCTAAAATGTGAGCCCAAGCTGTGTATATCAGGTTCCCCCCCCCTTTCCCTCAACTCTCTCTTCCATCCCTGCCATTCCCAGGCAGAACCGACAAGATATTTTCGCCGTCCACCCCAGCTGTTGCTCAACCATCTCCACCTTAGGGCTGGAAGGAACTGCAGAAAAATGTGTCTATGCAGCAGAAAAGACTGCAGTCACAGCACCGGCAAGGTGGGTGTAGAAATGGTACTGTGGGGAAGGGGTGCCCAGCAAACTTGGGGAATGTTTACAAGCAACAAATTGCAACCCACCTGCCCCCCACCCTCCAAGTGCTCCATTCAAAAAGGTGGTGCGGAGCAACCCTGTATTATTCGGGAGAGGGGAGCAGCGGTGGTGCAACATGGTGCTGCTCCCAGTTAGCTCAGAGAGATGCATGCATTGTAACTCCCACTCCTTTGTTAGCTGGTACCCGGGTTCCCCGCCCCGTATGATGCCCTCTGCCCCAAAGCAATTCAGGAAGGGACTGGGGAAAGTTCGGGGGGGGGGTCAAAGCTAAGAGAGGCTCCCCTCACCTGAATGACAAAGCAGCAGAGAGAGGAAGGCTGTCAACAACACCCAGTTCTGTAGCGGGCAGCTCATAATGCCTTCATAATCGGAATCAGGGCTGGCACCAATTGGTACAGCATGCGAGGAAGACAGGTCTCAGTGCCCTTTCTTCTTTTTCTTTTGCTTTGCATTGAAAGTCTGGGATGCTCCCTGGTCCTTGCCTCTCTTCCTTCCTTCTTCTTTTTCTCCTCGGAATTGTTGCTGAGGGGAGGAAGGTGGTCAGAAGAGGAGCGGAGAGGAAAGAGAGACGAGAATGTTTTGCAGAGGCAAAATCAAAACCAGTGAAGAGCCAGGAACGGGCAGGAAGGATACGGAAATCTCTCCATCCTGGCTCTGCAGTGATGGATACAAGAGTCTAACATGATGTGAGGGAGAGAGATGGGGAGAGTTGGGGAGGGGGGAGGCAAAGGAGAGAAAGGACACGTGAGCTGCAAAGATCCCTCCCTCCTGCCTTTTTAGCATGGAAGAGCTGTCTCTTGTCGCTCCCCCCCAACCACTCTCTTTCTGTATGGACAGGCAGCAGGGACCCGCAAAAAGCAGGGGGTGGGGGAAGCAGGGTGTGCGCACACTAACCTTCTCTGCACATGCACACAGGCAAATCAGACCCGTTTACTCTGGTGGAAATCAAGGAGGAATAAACATGCTCCAAAATCATGGAATTATTTCTTCTTTCAGGAAGATTAGGCCAGGAGCTCAGGTTGATTCAGGTCTCAGGGTGGATTTGAGACATTCAGCACTGGAACATGGAAGAAAGGAAGTATGCCTCTGAGTATATGCAGAGTGCCTACCATCATTACTGGGTAACCTGTAGTTTTCACCACAATTCATCCCCTTCGTTCAATGTATCTGGGATTAAGGAGCAAGGATGACCTATTTAGAAGAAATGGGGAAGTGCTTGGTAGCTGATGCCAGGTCAGTCAAATCAGGTGTGGTCTTATATACTGCAGGGCCAAGCAAAATTGGTGAGCAAGCCTAGTGTGCATATGTTCTCCTGAAGCATATACCTCTCTTCACCTGCTTGAAGAGCTAAGTCCCCTGCCAGGTAGCTTTTCAACAGCACCTCTTTGTCATATGCCACGGTTAGGGTGGTGGGCTGATTAGATATGCGTTGGCAGACAGAAGATCCAGTCTTGAAACATGGGAATGGAATTAGGGGGCAAATTAAATGGCTTTAGTTTCTACCTTCTGATTGAATTCTACGTTCACCTGAATAGGTTCAGGAAGTCCGGCAGTGGCCTGAAATCATTATCATCATCAATTTATTAATTGCCTTCTAAGCAACCACAAGGCTATGTATACTAAAAAATATTTTAAAACAGTTAGCAACACAAAAACAGCAAATACATTTAAAATTAAAATGATGCAAATCAGACACTCGTGGTTAAGACCCATTTATCCAGCTTGGAATGTCGGTTGGAACAAAAATGTATTCAGGTGGTTCCAGAAAATGCAGAAAGTGGGGGCCTGTTGTATCTCCCAGGAAATGTTGTTTCACAGAACAGGGGCAGCCACATTGAAAGCCCTGCTCTGAGTTATTGCAGAGCAGGCTTCTGAGATCTTTGGAACTTGCAGGAGAAACTCTCCCACAGCAATCCACTGAGTGTACTGCATACGGGATAAGACAGTCTCTCAATTAATTGCACAAATCAAATGTTGCTAAACTGAATGCACAATACGAGGTCCCTTCTCCAACCTATCCTATGGTAGTTCTTAAGAGGTGAGATTTGCAGTTTATTAGGCGTACCCTCTCCTGTGCAATCCAAACAGGGTAGGGGCAGTCTGTTGGTACTCTGTGGTAAAGAGGGAAAGGTAATTTGCACGTGCTCAGAGACACAAATGTATAACTGTAGGATGGAACATTTGGTGTAATCTGTATTCTGGGCACAATGGGGGCTAACATGTTCCATTAATTAAGGGATGTTGTTGTTGTTTAGTCGTTTCCGACTCTTCGTGACCCTATGGACCAGAGCACACCAGGCACTCCTGTCTTCCACTGCCTCCCGCAGTTTGGTCAAACTCATTCTGGTAGCTTCGAGAACACTGTCCAACCATCTCGTCCTCTGTCGTCTCCTTCTCCTTGTGCCCTCCATCTTTCCCAACATGAGGGTCTTTTCCAGGGAGTCTTCTCTTCTCATAAGGTGGCCAAAGTATTGGAACCTCAGCTTCAGGATCTGTCCTTCCAGTGAGCACTCAGGGCTGATTTCCATAAGAATGGATCAGTTTGATCTTCTTGCAGTCCCTGGGACTCTCAAGAGTCTCCTCCAACACCAGAATTCAAAAGCATCAATTCTTCGGCGATCAGCCTTCTTCACGGTCCAGCTCTCACTTCCATACGTCACTACTGGGAAAAGGGATAGTCCATTAAGGGATAGTCCATTCTTAATGATGTAATGGAGTGGGAACACAGGCTGAAGCTCTGAAACATTTTCCAAAGAAGAATAAATGTCAGCAGGTACAGCACCTGAGCTCAGGGTGGTAAACATGAATGCAAAGCACCTCCCTTTATAGTGTGCCATCAGGTAGTCTAGGCTCAGATAGTGGCTGGCCCAGTGAAGCTCATGATAAGTCTTTCCAGCCAGAGTCCAAACTTGCTAACTCCTCAGTTACTAGTCTCTGACTATTAGCACCACGGTTTGATCCCTGTATGGAACAGCTGCATTGCAGGGGTTGGACAAGATGATCCTTGGGACCCCTTCCAACTCTACTATTCTACAAGTCACCACATGTGACTGGTTTCTTTCAATATGTTAGAAGTTGTGGCAGGCCCATTTCTAAAAAGTGCAGGGTATTTAAAGTCCAAAGTCTAAGAATGGCTTTTATAAGACTTCAAATTTTGCTGCAAGTGTACAGCAATATGACATGAGAGAAACCACAACATGATTGTGTGTTTATTAACAGTTTGTTGATAACTTTTCATATAGCATGCAATACATTCAAATTTACTCCTCCAACACCCACCCAAGTCTCCCCACTGGTCCAAACTTAACCCATCTCCACTTCCCCAAAGAAACAAAAATTAGAATGGAAAATTTAAAATATTCTTATTAATCTTTGGTTGGCATTAAACTGCCTTGGGAGACAATAGAGAAGTACACCTTTGGGAGTGAAGTCAATTTGTATATCAGAAATAGTGGTTTGTATGACATCTCTCTCCTTGGTGCTGCATACAATTCTATGAATCCATCCCAAATCTGTTTGAAGCCCCCATCTCTCAGAGAACCTTTTCATGAGCAGCCAGCAGAAGCAGATCATACATCCAACCCTTCCATCTTTGGTGTCATCCTAGATTTCCAGTGCCTCAAGATTATTCTTTTATGCTGTCAGCATGGCTTTGCTAAACCACCCCCTCACATGGTCCCCATTTATCTGATATGTAGGCCAACTATCAGTAATCTCTGAAGTGCTATCCAAAACTAAAATTCATTCAACTTCTTTCCAAAAAGAGGCAACAACAGGGCGCCGTGAAAACAAAATAAATGACTTCACTCTGATTTCACACCACCAGCTCTCATCATCTGTTTGGATCCCCAAGGCTTAGACCATGTGGGTGTCCAATAAGCCCTGTGGATTAACTTTAAGGGAAGATCTAACGTGGAAAACTTGATATTGCATGCAGCAGGCCTGCAAAACACCGTCTGAAATTTCTTGTTGAGCTCTGCATTCCCCCAAAATCTGATTTCCTTTCTAAATTAGGGATTAGCTTGTTGTGCATCACAGAATACAAGCGTCTGCTGAATCTCCGGTGGATCCACTGCATTAAGCACATTTGGGTTAAATGTTACCTCAGCTTTATGCTCATGTTGTATGTTCTGCCGTGACACTGCTGCTGAAAGGATACATTTCTCCTGTAATGATTTAAACATATATTTTTTTGGTCAAAATCTGTGAGCAGGGTGAAATGTTAGTTTCCACTCGTGAGGCTTTTACTCTGTTCAACCTGCATACATAGCTAAACCGTTATCTCTAATTACAGTAGGTAAGATATGGAGGGGGGAAAGCAGAGCGTTCAATTCTGAGGCGAGCACAATTTGAGGGAGATCTCTACAAAAGCTGGGCCACGTTATAGCATTTTTGACATTCAGGTATCAGTATGCCCGCCACAAAAGTTGCCAGGGGTTGGGCAGTTGATCGGTTTTGAGCCGCAAGATAGTTTTGTGACAGAAATGTTAGTGGGAAAATGATTGACAACAGGGGAGTGAACAGAGTGACTGGAATGAGTGTGGCAGTTGGGAAATGAGTTTGCGATTCTGAGGGAGAGGTGGGGGGAGGGGCAAAGAGAAATGAGACAAAGGAAAACTTAAAAGTATATATTTAAAAGTTAGGATAGCTATTGTGACATTTAAGATGTTGTTATGTGAGGTCAGGAAATGAGAACTTTTAAGAACTCTGTATATAAAGATGACTGACTTAGAATGTTTCTTTTCTTCATCATGCATCTATGTTTAACGGTCTGATCTGAGAGGATCCCAAAGCAAATATAGATCCACCCACATATGTGATGTAGATGCGCTCAAGTAATAATATAAAGGGAGAGGCGAACTAATCTCTTTTGAGTTAATAGGTAGAGATGGCCGATACTTTGAAGGAAACCTTGATTCAGTGGAGCGAAAGACAGCTTTTTGCAAGGGATCCTGGGAAGTCACCATTTTGTGGGGTCTCAAAGCGTGAGATCTTAATTCCTATATATTAATATTGTGAGAGTAGAATCACAATTTAACAGCAATGTGGGATTCAAGGGTGCGAGATATTCATAAAGAGAAGCAGAAAGTTGGGAGAGTCATGGAATTGTAATCTTTTGCCCAATGTGGGACTCAAACCCACGACACTGAGACTGAAGAGTCTTCTGCTCTACCAATGGAGCTATGCTCTCCATGAATTCAAAAGCTGGATATAGAGGAATGAGTGAATTTTGGTAACCAAGACCTTAAAGGAAAAGGACACGGAACAAGTGCAGTCAAATGTTTGCCGTTGTTTATTTCGGTTCAAAGGGGATGCAGAGCAGAAAAAAAGCCAAATTAAGAAGCACACAAATCAAAGAGCACTTGTAAGGATACAGTTATGAATCCTGACTCCGTAGGATACTGGAGGAGAAAGGAAGACTTGACGGTAGCCCGCCTGCAAAAGGAGTGAAGGAGAAAGAAGCTCAGAGATGGAAAGAGGCAGAGCAAAGAGAGGGCATAGGAAATAGAGATGGAGGAGGATGCAGAGCAGAGGAAGCAGGCCTCTGGAAGTGAAGCCTAGCTTATCCAGTTTTCCACACAGGCCCCAACTGCTGTTGAGTCCCCTCCATCTCCATACAGCTGTTCCTGTAACCCTAGTCCTCCTTGCAGCCTGAGATTGGCTGTTTTCTGTAGAAGCACAGAACAGAGATGGGATTCATAGTTGCTGCCTCCCACAGGCTGGCGCAGGTCCCTAGCAGCGCAGCATCTGTCAAGCTCTTGAAGGGGCGATGGGAGGCAGTTTATCCCATTCTGACATGGAAGGAGGGCTCTTTGCCTCAGGAGAAAGACTAGTCAGTGGGCAGAGAGGAGCAGAGAGGCCATGGCTAGGGCCTAGGCCCAGTTGCTGAGGTAACACACCAAGCTAGTTCAGATATATCCATGAAAGACAAGCAGTGCTGGTCCACAGAGCCCAGCAGCGTGGGGGCTATGTGCTTGCCCATGGGGAAGCCAGACATGCTTCTTGATTCAATACTAGGGCTGGGAAAGTCCCAAGAAATGCATGCGTTCTTCCCTTGATAGGGAGAAAGAGCAGCCACCTCGCCCTGGTCCAACTGCTGCACTGCGTCTTGGAGGCAGCCGGTGTCTATAGCAAGAGGCTCAGAAGACAGACTGTCCCAAGTTAAGTGTGAGGGGCCAAGGTTGCTGAATGGTACCGCAGAGAAGCTGAGGGGTCTGGAAGCCATCTGATTCGGAGGGCATCCTGTCGTGCCAACCTGATGGTTCTCAGGGAGCAACTTCTCATCCGGCAACCTGTCGTCTGAGGGATGCTTGGATAAGGCTCGCTTCTTTCTTGCCTGCCCGTGCAGGCTGCCCGAGAGCTTGCGTTTCCGAGACAGCACGGCAGGCTGAACTAAGAGCCCCCTCTCTTGGGGGACGGCACCGCGGTCGGCCTCAGCGGAGGCTGCGGCCTCTGAGCGAGTGCTGGCAACCAGTCTGCCCGCTTTGTGATGCTCAGATGCTGACCCCAGGGAGCCAAATGGCACTGGGGTGAGGAGCATCTCTAGGGGTAGCTCTGCAAGATGGAGAAAGTCTTGGTCCTCGAGCAAGTGAGCTGAAGCCTCTGGGTTGACAGTCTGTCCTCCAGCAAACATGCAATAGTCCTCCAAATGAAATTCAGAATAGTCACCACTACAGGCACTGGGAGGCACCCTAAGCAGAAGAGAATATAAAGATAGCAAATGATATAAATATAGCACACTTGGGCCCCAGGTGAATATATTTTTTGTACCTTTTTAAAAAATAAATCATTATTTTAGTGCTCCCAAACCAATTATCTGCTTCTGTTCAGTTCTTCTACTGGAAGTTTTAATTTTATCTTATTACACAAAGAACAATGTCATTGGACTGCTTTATCTACACTAAACAAAATAAAATGGCCCCACTGTGGGTTTTGTTCTTCAGTCAGAAGCAAGACCATAAGACAGATATTCTCCTATATTTTTCAGCCACCTAGACAAACTTTTGTCATAAGCAATGGAGGGAATAATAGAATTAAAGAACTGAAAGGGACCCCAAGTGTCAATTAGTCCAACCCCCTGCAATACAGAAATCTCAATGAAAGCATCCATGACAAATGGCCATCCAACCTCTGCTTAAGAGCCCTCCACTTTCCAAGGGTGTCTGTTCCATTGTTGAACAGCTCTTACTGTCAGAAAGTTCTTCCTGATGTTTAGTCAGAATCTCCTTTCTTGTCACACAAATCCATTTGTTCAGGTCCTATCATCCGGAGCAGGAAAAAGCAAGCTTGCTCCATCCTCCATGTGACAACCCTTGAGATATTTGAAGATGGCTATCATATCTCCTTTCTGTCTCCGCTTTACCAGGCATAACATACCCAATTTCCTAAACCATCCCACAAAAGGCTCCAGGTGTGGTCTGACCAAGGCAGAATAAAGCAAGACTATTACTCCCCTTGATTAGTATTTTTGGCTGCTGCATCACACTGTTGATTCATGTTAAGCTTGTGGTCTAGTAAGACCTGTAAATCCCTTTTACATGTACTACTGGCAATCCAGGATTATGCTGCATGAAGAAGTGCTTCTTTCTGTCCATCCTGAACGCCCTGCCAAGTCAGTTTCTACAACTGTAGCCATGCAGCAGATCAGAATCCCTGAATATAGCCACAATACTCATCAGATTTATGCAGTGATTCCTCAGTCCTTCAAAAAGAGCTGGATACTTATAACTCTTCACCCCCTCCAAAACCCATGAGTTAAACTTTCACCTCAGTGGTGGAGAGGAGGAAGAAACCACAAAGTCATTGGTCAGTTGAGAGAGGATGCTGTCCACGAGAGTGTAGTGGGACGGATCCATCGCAAATTCTTTATGCCGTTGACTTTGAAGGTGCTGCAAAAGGCAAAATGGCTGCATCAGAGGCAATGGGAGAGGTCTGAAGATGGGAACGAAATGAAATATTCTGTACCAGCAAACCTCTTCATTTAAGCATCCAGACAAAATAAATAAATGAGGAATTGCCTTGTTTAGGAGCTGGGAAGACTGATACAACCTCAGGAGCTTACCCACCAAAGAAAAGCTGCTTTGGTGGGGAGAAGGAGAAGGAGACTAGAACTGCCAGAGGAGAGGAAGTAATACTAAATCAGTGCCCAACTGAATATGTTTGTGCCAATATTTAAGGAACTGGACCAATTTGGGGGTTTGCATTCTGCGCAACAGAAAACCACTGGTCTCCAAGAAAGTCACCAGACTTTTAATTCTCAGGAGGGATAAACAGAGGCATGAGGACTTGTTCCTCCTCCCAGTCTGTTCAGCATTGAATGCATTTATTCTTCAGTGACATCTGCACTACCAGGCCTGGGAGACATTAGTACCCAGAACTGTGCATATGCTGGGATTCTGTAAGAGCACAGAACACAACACTATCACAGAACGTATCTTCCTGAAAAGCTCAGCTTCTTTAAAAACACAAGCAGATTTATCCCTTATGCTGCAAAGATGAGCCAGTTAGTACATGGCTAATGGTGCTGATGTCTCCAAAGCCAGACAGTTGGCTGAATGAGAGCTGGGTCTGAAATTCCAATGGGAACTTTTTGCAGATCTTCAAAGTGGTCACGTGTGTGTGTGTGTGTGTGTGTGTGTGTGTGTGTGTGTAAAGGCAATACATATTCAGGGGATGGGGGGAAATTGTGAAATTTTTGAAGTGGCAAAGAGCTTTACCTGAAAAACGGCAGCAGCAACAAAGGCTTTCTGTTTCCTTTATAAAAATGGAATTCTATTTCAGCCCACCTCCATATACAGTGGTACCTCGGGTTATAGATGCTTCAGGTTACAGACACTTCAGGTTACAGACTCATGCTAACCCAGAAATAGTACCTTGGGTTGAGAACTTTGCTTCAGGATGAGAACAGAAATTGTGCGGAGGCAGCATGGTGGCAGCGGGAGGCCCCATTAGCTAAAGTGGTACCTCAGGTTAAGAACAGTTTCAGGTTAAGAAAGGACCTCTAGAACGAATTAAGTTCTTAACCCAAGGTACCACTGTACAATTCACCTGGAACAACACTATGCTGTGATGCAAGGCCACTCAGAGGTGTCACTGAAGGGCAGATGTGGCCACCAGCTGTTTCGAGGATTTTTGGGAAAAAGCCATTCTTCTGGTAAAGCTCTTCACCACTGAAAATTTAATATTCTCCTCATGCCTCCTTCAAAAATTGCATAAATCCCCCAAATGCTGCCATGGCCTGCAAATAGGTTTACAAAAAGAGCAGGGAACATTTTCAGCACAGCACTAGGCTGAACATGATATAGATTGGTATATGAAAAGGCTTTAGTACCCTGCCTAGCTTAGACTTAGTACTACAATGGAGCAGATGTTACATGCTCCAAGGCCGAAGCTGCAAAGCCTGGTGTAGCTTTAGTACATGCAGTTCAGAATGTAGGTACAGTGGTACCTTGGGTTACATACGCTTCAAGTTACATACGCTTCAGGTTACAGACCCGCTAACCCAGAAATAGTGCTTCAGGTTAAGAACTTTGCTTCAGGATAAGAACAGAAATCGTGCAGCGGTGGCATAGCAGCAGCAGGAGGCCCCATTAGGTAAAGTGGTGCTTCAGGTTAAGAACAATTTCAGGTTAAGTATGCACCTCCGGAACAAATTAAGTACTTAACCTGAGGTACCACTGTTGTCCCAGGACTGGGCAGACACTGGTAAACCCGTATTTTTTGCTCTATAAGACGCACCAGACCACAAGGCACACCTAGTTTTTGGAGGAGGAAAACAAGAAAAAAATATTCTGAATCTCAGAAGCCAGAACAGCAAGAGGGATCGCTGCGCAAAGAAAGCAGCAATCCCTCTTGCTGTTCTGGCTTCTGGGATAGCTGCGCAGCCTGCATTCGCTCCATAAGATGCACACACATTTCCCCTTACTTTTTAGGAGGGAAAAAGTGAGTCTTATAGAGCAAAAAATATGGTAAGTGGGCTTGTTCTCCTTCGGAGGAAGCCCGAGTCTGGGGCAAGGGACTTTCTTACCGTCTGCAACTCTGCAAAGACTTCTTCACAACATTCACAGTAGCCTTTCTGTGGTTTGGGCATGATACAGCAGGCCGAAGGAGGGAAGAGTTTATTGGGTGACCGTTTGCTTTCAGGTGCTCTGCAGAAAGGACAAAACAAATGTATTCAGGACACTCCATTCCCCTGCTGCACAAACCCAGTATCCTACTTTGTTCCCCTCGCCTTCAGATTTGTCGACACAATTTAAATCTCTTATAGTCTCCTCAGCACTTGCAGGTCCCATCCAGGACTATCTTTGGTTTCTGAACTTCAGGCCTGCCCAACAATATTTTTGTGGCTTCCCTTTCTACACCTGCGGCAAAAATAGCCCGGTGCTATAGGCAGGATTCCAGTTTATTTACCTGGTTTCCCCACCACATAGGCAGTTTTGATTTGTCCTGTACAGTGGTACCTCGGGTTAAGTACTTAATTCGTTCTGGAGGTATGTTCTTAACCTGAAGCACCACTTTAGCTAATGGGGCCTCCTGCTGCCGCCGCGCCACCGGAGCCCGATTTCTGTTCTTATCCTGAAGCAAAGTTCTTAACCTGAAGCACTATTTCTGGGTTAGCGGAGTGTGTAACCTGAAGCGTATGTAACCTGAAGCGTATTTAACCCGAGGTACCACTGTATATTTATTGGCAGAGCTTCCTAAGTTTTCCTCCCATGCCATTAGCTACCTTACCTACCCGTCCCCCACAAACACTTACTTTGAGCTGGAAGAGGTTCGTGGGGGTTGAAATGGGCTATGTCTTCTCAGCGGCCGGAAATACAGTTGGGGGAAATTCTTGAATTGTTGAAAGAATGGCCTGAGTTGCCTAGACAGAGCGAAAAAGCTCTCAGTAAGTACTTGGGAAATGAACAAGAATGGCCCTTGGGAAGGCAGCATGCACAGAGATCCACCTACAGGACCTACATGGAGGGATAGCTGGGAATCATGCCAAGATGGGAGACGTCATTGCCCACTTTATTCCCCTGGACCTCTCAATGGGTTTACCAGAGAAATCCGTACCCGTACCCTGCATTATGTGGGAAAAATTGAAGAGTTTCTACATCAGAGGCCAGGGCAGGGGAACTGGATCTGGCTAGTGAGTCAGATCTAGAACTCCCCCATGGACTGCTTCGACAGAGCCAGGTGACATCAAGCTTCCAGTCTTTGAGAAATTAATAGGCAGGGGGAGAGTCCCGTCACTCTCCATGACTCTTACCTGCTCTCATCTTCAATTTTCAGGAATGGAGCTTTCAGCCTTACTACTAGGAAAGAAACAGGAGAAAAAGAAAAGCAATTGTTGGCAGCTCTCGTTATTAAAATATCAGAGGAAAGATAGATACAGCCACCACCATCCCAGACTTTGGATTAGTGGAAAGGTCACAGGAAGCTAGGTAGCCCGGACACCTCTCTTTAAAAAGCTAAGCATCAAGTCATTACAGATTTGTGGAAGTCAGGAGGTGGGGGAGGAGGGGGGAGGATTGCAGTTAAGCAGCCAGCTCTGGGGGGAAACAGCTGAGCAAGCTGTTGCAGGTGACTGTTACTTAAACACTGTGCAACAAGGCGATTATTATATTAAAACAACAGCCTGCCTCATGGGCAGGCACCGTGCCAGCACCATGCCAACGCTGCATTGTTAGCAAGTGGGAGACAGTCCAGAACTGGCAGCCACAATAGCACATCTCCAGGGAACAGGAGATGTGGCTGGACCTTGTCGCCGGCACAAAGGAAGCCCATCAGCAGTTTTAAATACCAAGGGAACACTGGAGATTTCCCTGGAAGGGGGGGAAGAGGCGACAGGGAGAGCAAATAATGTACAGTGAGCTGTATATTTTTAGGACCCATTTTATGCTTGTGATTGGAAGTTGTTTTAAATTGTTTTTAGTATTGTGTTTTAATTGTTGTAACCCATCTTGGGACCTTAAGAGTGAAGGATGGATAGATAACAAACAACAACAACAACAACACCATGGCATACAAAGCATATGCTAAAATGTACACAAGAAAAATAAATAAGTTAGCACAGTGGTTTTCAACCAGTGTTCTGTGGCACCCTGGGGTGCCTTGAATGATGGTCAGGGGTGCTGCGGACAACACTGGCCTCTGTCCCTCTTTCTTTCCCTCCCATCTCTGATGCCCTCTTGCATCTCTGCCTCCCAAAGGCTTGCACAGTTGTTTGTTGCAGCAGACCTGGCTACAAGCTCTGCGGGCAAATGGTGCCTCTGGGGCTGGTCAGGGGGTGCCAGTTGCTGAAGTGGCCCCAGAGTAAGCAAGCAAGCAGGCAAGGCAGCCCAGCCAGCCAGTCCCTGCTGTTGGGAATGGACAGACAAGTCCCAGGTCCCTGGGGGGCAGTGTGAGAAGGCACCTCTCTCTGGGGCAGGGCAGGCAGCTCGGAGACCACGGGCAGCAGCAGTGACTGCCCAGAGGACTCCCAAGGAGAGGGGAGAGGAGGCTGAGGAAACGCCCCACAAGGAAGGGGGTTCGATAAAGAGTGAGAGGCTGCCAAGCTCTGCAGGGAAGAGGTGGCATAACTGGGCTCCTGAGACCCACAGGGGTGCCACATAAATAATTGGTTGGTCAAGGGAGCCGCGGACTCAAAAAGGTTGAAAACTTCTGAGTTAGCACAACTCAATGTAAGTTCCTAGCTCTTATTATCGCTAGGCTTGGAAACATGCAACACTTGTTTGGAAAATGAAGATGAAGCGATGGGACTTTAACTGATCTGGACAATGCTGTCTCCTACTCACAGATCTGCAACTTTTCTTCCTGTTTCTTGCCTGCAGCCAAATTTTCTCCCTCAGATTCAGAGTTGTGTTTTTTTAAGTGTTTAGAATTGGAACTGACTCAAGTCTCTTTATTTTGCATGAAGTGATTTATATACCTTTTCTTGTAGCAAACCTCTCTGGCTTTCTCTCCCCGTCTCATTTAAGCACAGAGTGTACATCACCAAACCGCAAAATGAATTTTGGAGTTTATGCAAGGCGATGGGAGGCAGCAGGTGGCAACACAGGGCGTCCCCTGGCCTCCAGCAACACTGAAACCTCCATGCTTACCTTCTGAAGGCTGGAACCCAGAAGCAACCAACTTCACCTAACCCAGGGGAAATAGACAGTAAGAGATGTCAGGACAATGAATGTGCAGCAAGCATTAAAAAGGCTGACAGAGGCAGGCAAAAAAAAACCCTAAATGCACACGGCAGCAGGTCTTCAAGGTTTCTGGCAGCTGGTCCCAGCAGCACTGACTGCCAGTGCATGTAGCAGATGGTGTCCCACCCATTCTCCCAGTGCCAATGGTCAGGGAACATGCTTGTTCACATGGCAGTTTATGTAACACCAGAGCATATGAAAGTGGGTTATGCTGGTGTGCTCTAGAACTAGAAACCACAACCCCTGGAAGAGGCGGACCTCTGTAGTCTCCCCAAACCCAGGTTCAAATTCTCAGTCTTCTACCCCACAGTTACATTGTGCTTTTGAGAACCTGTTTGCATAATATGAAATGATCTCCTAAGAATTGGCAAATGCATGGAAAACAGCCTCAAAAGTATTCTAGCTAAATCTCTCCTGCTCTGGGGTGGGACAAAAACCGAGTCCGTTTGTGGGAAGCCAAAAGGGCCACAATCATTTCAGTCGTGCGGGCAACTAACCTTCCAGACAAGTGGTGTCAATCAGCCACAGAAAGAAAGACCATGATGCTGTAGTGCAGGATTTACCACATCTTAAGTGTGGCATTTCCCGGGCATGTTATGATCCTTAAAACATAAAAGCTGCACAAAAATGTACCTCTTAACGTTACCAACCTTTGCCGTGGAAGGGTGCTTCTTGGACAATAGCCGTATGTAGGACAGCATTTCTGAGGAGGAAGGGCCATTAAGGAGAACAACATTGTATTCTACGCCCTAGAAAAAGATAAGAGTAGGGGAACAGGAGCACAGTCTAACTCAGGCAGTATATACATTGCTGGGTTAAAACTCAGGAAGGCGTTTCTCAATTCAGATCATATTTGGGTTGGGAAAGAACGCATCAACACACTGTATTTCAAAAGAAACAACAGGTAGCTATTGATAATGGCTAAAATCATTTGCACACCACTTCTCTATCTGTTAATGGATGGCCATCCTGACTCGGCCCCAGACACACTGACCAGATGTTTGGAAGCTGTGGCTGGATGGTTACGTGGGAGCCGGTTGAAGCTAAATCCTTCAAAGACAGAGGTCCTGTGGCTGGGACAGGACGATATGGGATTGGGGGGGGGGCAACTCCCATCTCTTGCGGGGGCACAATTAGTGCCAGCACCGTCCGTTAAGAGTTTGGGTGTAATCTTCGACACCTCCCTTTCCATGGAGGCACAGATTGCAGCTATAACAAAGGCGGCATTTTTCCATCTCCGCCAAGCTAAGCAGTTGGCTCCTTACCTCTCTCGCCCTGACCTAGCCACTGTGATCCATGCGACGGTCACCTCCAGACTGGATTATTGTAACTCGCTCTATGTGGGGCTGCCTTGAGACTGACCCAGAAACTCCAGCGGGTGCAGAATGCTGCAGCAAGACTCCTTACGAGGTCTTCGTTGCAAGATCACATTCACCCGGTGCTATACCAGCTGCACTGTCTCCCGGTGGAGTACAGGATCAGATTTAAGGTGCTGGTTTAAACCTTTAAAGCCCTATATGGCCTAGGACCCTTGTACCTACGGGACCGCCTCTCCTGGTATGTCCCACAGAGAAACTTACGGTCTTCAAATAAAAACATCTTGAAGGTCCCAGGCCAGAGAGGTTAGGCTGGCCTCAACTAGAGCCAGGGCTTTTTCGGCTGTGGCTCCGATCTGGTGGAACACTCTGTCACAAAAGACTAGGGCCCTGTGGGACTTGACTTCTTTCCGCAAGGCCTGCAAGATAGAGCTGTTCCACCAGGACTTTGGCCAGGGCACAGCCTGACTCCCTCTCTCGGCAATCTTTGCGGAGCTCTGGCCCAATGGTTGCCAGTGGCTTGATTTGAATTAATTTTATAATGAATGATTTTAGAGTGTTGTGTTGTACTTTTGTACTGTTTTATTGTTGTTAGCCGCCCTGAGCCCGGCTTCGGCTGGGGAGGGCGGGATATAAATTATTATTATTATTATTATTATTATTATTATTATTATTATTATTATTCTCAAGCCAGTGGTGGGCTACTACTGCATGTGGAATAAATGGGAGTGTGGACACAACCTCACAGTTTCAACACTTGGATGGGGGAGAAGAGAGAAGGAGGGGGAAAGAGGCCACACCCAGTTATCAAACCAACTTTGAGCACTTGTTAGGTCACCAACTTTTCAAGCAGCTGCTGCAGCTGTGCCCTGAACAGCAGCCTGATCAGCAGACCGTAGCAAGTGATCACACTTACCTTCACACCGTGGAAAAAGCTAACTTAAAATTTACCTACTGATTTCTGCAGATCAAGCACAGGAACAGGGTTGATCAGCGGACAATTTA
This sequence comes from Podarcis melisellensis, assembly GCF_964234715.1. Lineage (NCBI taxonomy): Eukaryota > Metazoa > Chordata > Lepidosauria > Squamata > Lacertidae > Podarcis > Podarcis melisellensis. The sequence goes on along the minus strand of NC_138545.1, from coordinate 41,840,347 downwards.
AGTAAGCTGTGTCAGAAACTAACTGAAAGAGGGATTAGAATGAGGCATAAAGGAGAGATGGGGCCCCACAATTAAGGTAAGGTAAAGGTAAAGGCACCCCTGACCATTAGGTCCAGTCGTGACTGACTCTGGGGTTGCGGCGCTCATCTCGCTTTATTGGCCAAGGGAGCCAGCGTACAGCTTCCGGGTCATGTGGCCAGCATGACTAAGCCACTTCTAGGCGAACCAGAGCAGTGCACAGAAACGCCGTTTACCTTCCCGCCGGAGTGGTACCTATTTATCTACTTGCACTTTGACGTGCTTTCGAACAGCTAGGTTGGCAGGAGCAGGGACCGAGCAATGGGAGCTCACCCCGTCACGGGGATTTGAACCACCAACCTTCTGATTGGCAAGTCCTAGGCTCTGTGGTTTAACCCACAGCGCCACCCGCGTCCCAATTAAGGTAATGTTTGTCTAATGTTTGCATGAACCAACAAGCGCTCAGGTTGAGGAACAAGCCTTCTTTTCTCCCACCCCAGCTTTTTCAGATGCTCGCTGCTGAAGCAGTACTGATGCCACAAAGAACTCTGCAACATCTCAACAGGTTTATCCTGCAGGACACCTGCTAAATATGCTTAACAATTCTGAAACTGAATGAGCAAGACAGAACATGTGCATGAAAAAAAAATGCACACATTGTACAGAAGCAAACTTTTTGTATAGCGAATCACATAAATTAGCTGGTAGCACTTGCTTATGTCATTCCAGCCTCCCTGGTAAGGAAGAGGCTGGAACTACATCAGTCTTTTGGTCCAATTAAGGCTATGGTTGCCAACTGACAGAAAAGAGGCCCACCCCGGTGCATTTAGCAGCAGACTGACTCACAAAAATACAACTCAGCAAATGAGGCATTTCAGTGGAGAAGAATGTCTGTTGATCAATCTGCTGAGCCACGGGAGTCAGAGCTAGTAAGACTGTCAGCAATCCTAATCAAGACCCATGCAGACAAGAGCGAGGGAAAATCTCCCCGGCAACCACCCAATACCAATGAAAAGCTCTTCCATCCATTGCTCTGGCCTGCCACCTTCTGGCAAGGAAAAAGCATTGCGCTATTTCATGCAGAAAAGAGGTTTGCCTCTATAATGCGGTGTTATCGATTGAAATCAAGGTGATTTAAATCACTCTGGGAAAAAGACCAATTTAAATCATTGATTTACATCAGGTTTCCCATTTTGAAATCCATCATTTTCTGAGCAAGCATGCACTCTTAACTAGTTGCTCTAATAACTGGAGCATATTGGTCTGCATCTAAATAGAGCCTATATGTAGCACAGGAAAATGCCTTATATTGGCCCACCTAGCCAAGTAGTTTACTCTGGCTGGCAGTAGCTTTACGGGGTCCAACACAGACAAGTTGCCCATCACCAGATCCCTGATCCTTTAAACCAGAGATTGAACCTGGAATCTTCTGTGTGCTAAGCACACTTTCTGCCAGAGCTAAAATCCCTACCCTAAACCTCAAAGTAAGTTGAAAGCAGAATTCAAATCCTTTGGCGTTGCAACCCATATTTAAGGATAAAATAGGTTTAGATAGGTAAAGGACCCCTGACCATTAGGTCCAGTCGTGGCCGACTCTGGGGTTGCGGCGCTCATCTCGCTTTACTGGCCGAGGGAGCCGGCGTACAGCTTCCAGGTCGTGTGGCCAGCAGGACTAAGCTGCTTCTGGCGAACCAGAGCAGTGCACGGAAACGCCATTTACCTTCCCGCCGGAGCAGTACCTATTTATCTACTTGCACTTTTGACGTGCTTTCAAACTGCTAGGTTGGCAGGAACAGAGACCGAGGAACGGGAGCTCACCCCATCGCGGGGATTCGAACCACCAACCTTCTGATCAGCAAGTCCAAGGCTCTGTGGTTTAACCCACAGCGCCACCCAGGTCCCTTTTAGGTTTAGGTATATTGAGATAAAATATAAATACAAGTTTTCATGAAGATTAAAGAAAGGTTTGCTGATTCATGCAAAAAACAGAATCGAAAGGATTTATGCCTGAATGTATGCAAAATGGACACAGACTAAAATAGACACATCTATCCCTAGCTCTGTCTCTCATCATTTTATACCCTCCATGCACTCCAGAATCTGCCCCATGTTCTCTTATTTACCTATTATGCAGGATGATGTCTAGTACTGAGCTGTGAGATCCAGGTTTGTATCCCTGCTCAATTACAAAGTTCACTTGGTACCTTCAGACAAGCACCTTCTTTAGCCCAACTTGCCTCCCAGACTGTTGCAAAGGCAGCATCAGACAACCCACCCTAAGCCTCTATAGCAGGACAGGAAAGTTTATATTAAGATTTAACAGGACCTTGGGGTGGGAGAAACTTTCAAGTTGCTTGGAAGAAAGAAGCACACAAATGGTGTATTCCAACCATACAGGATCCTTTTAGGGAATCCTGGGAAATGATAATTTCTAAATTTTTATTTTTGAGGGAACAGTAGCAAGATTTTTGCAAGGCTAGTCACATACACAGGGGGAAAACCATACCCTTTAATTCAAGATGCAAAAAGAAACCCAGAAAACGTCAGCTCACAGAGGTTGTCTCTCTTAGGGAGGGAGCCCTGATGGGAATCAAGGAGCTGCACTGGTAAAAATATTTGGGAGAGTTCTTTCTTCACTGTCAAGACTAAATGCTTCTTTTGCAAGGGACGATCTATCTTTGCAAAGCCATATGCATGGACACCCCACTCCAGATTAGAAAAAGGATACCATCTATGTGTATAATCTGTACCCCCCAGGATCGTGAAGTGGCAAGGATGCTGTTGCCGCAGGTGCTATCCTGAAAGAAAGAAAGAAAGAAAGAAAGAAAGAAAGAAAGAAAGAAAGAAAGAAAGAAAGAAAGAAAGAAAGAAAGAAAAACAGAGAATGTATATAGCAATTACTAATCAGAGCGCCTATAACAAATCAGGTGGGGCAGAGAGAATACTTTTCACGAAACAGGTGCAGGACCAAGGTAACTCACCGACGCAAAGGTCGTCTTGCCAGTACTCTGCTGTCTCAGGAAGGCCAACCCCCAGTTTTCTCATGGAGCAACAGACTACCGCTAATAGTGACAGGCGTTTGTCTGGCATACAAGCTCATGCCACCTAGATTATCTTTGACAATAACCCTGAGAGCTTTCTGTCTCCCCTGCAGCACATGAAACTTACCTGCTTATAGAGATGGGAGACACAGAGGCATACCAAAAAACGAACGTGTTTGCATTAGGGGATGTTCTGAAGTAGAGGACCTTATGCATTATATCTTGCACTGTCCGTTATATAATGATGCAAGGAAAAGATTTTTGGTACCTATAATGACAGGGTCCCCTGGCCAGAACCCCCTTGACATGATTTTATATCTCCTTGCAGACACAGATAAGTAGGTGACCTGGCGGGTAGCACTTTTTGCAACTGCTGCTAGGAAAATTAGAGCAAATTATATAGCCAAGGTAGCCATTAACTGTAAAGGTGATGAATTTACTTGATCCTATCTATCTACCTCAGGCTATGCTCTATCTTTGTCACCAAACTCTGAGTATAAATTGCACACTGTATTAATTGATATTGTTTTTAACATTAGTGACCATGTGATGATTTTAGCTTATGAATTTTATTGTTTAATGTTTTTATTTGTACATTGGGGTATTTTTATAGCTTTGTTTAGAGTACGTAATGTTTTAATAATATAAATGTTTTAAGTCTTTTTTTATCAATTCAGTATATTTTCTTTTAATTGTCAAATAATTCTGTGTACATTGCGTCAGCCTTTGGCCATGTGCAATGAAACTGACTGAGACCTGCTTGGTGGGCATATTTCTGTAGTATGTCTGCTCTCTGGATTGCATGGGGGAGACCTAGATTATTAATGTATCTCTTTGTTTTGTCTGTCACCTGATACACCTACCATCACATTTGAAAACGTACAAAATCGTTAAAAACAACCACAATTAAAACCTAAACACTCTAATAAATACATGATAGAGAGGAAACATCTGCTTCCAAGGGGGAGGGGGTATTATTAGCAACCCAACCCAACACTAGCCTTGACTCATTTGGGTGAAATTTCATTGAAAGCCAGGATGAAAATTAAAACCTGAAAAGTAGCACCTTGAATTGGTCCCCAAAACCAATAGATAGGAAGCGCAGTTGTGCCAATACAGTGGTACCTCGGGTTAAGAATTTAATTTGTTCTGGAGGTCCGTTCTTAACCTGAAACTGTTCTTAACCTGAAGCACCACTTTAGCTAATGGGGCCTCCTGCTGCCACTGCCGCCGCCGGAGCACAATTTCTGTTCTCATCCTGAAGCAAAGTTCTTAACCCGAGGTACTATTTCTGGGTTAGCGGAGTCTGTAACCTGAAGCGTATGTAACCTAAAGTGTATGTAACCCGAGGTACCACTGTACTAGTGTTAGACCCATGGGTAATCTGGTGGCTACATCGACACCAGCTAGCCCTATGTCCATCGCAGTAATCCAATCAAGAGGATACTGGGAAATAGATCACCACAGCCAGGCCATCCCTGCCCAGATGTGGGTACAGCTGGACCACCAACCAAAGCTGGGGGTAGACGCTCTGTGCCATTGAGGCCACCTGTGTCTATTACATTAACCCATCTCAGTCGGGGTTAAAGCTCAGTTTTGAGACAGAGGGAGTACAACCCTGTTGCTTTTGCTTGATCTCTCAGGGGCTTCTGATACCATTGGCCACGGTGTCCTGAAAGACTGCCTGCCCCTGTGCAGTCCTATAAGACCACTTAGATCTGGGGAAATTCCACTCATGGGACTGCACCCTAAAGAACATTATTGTATTTTTGTTCTAATGGATATTGTTTTTATATTGCACATAGATTAGAGATTTTTTTACATCTGAATCAGGAGATGCAGTGACTGTTCTGAACCGGTGCCTGGATGTAATGGAGAGCTGGATGAGGGCCAGAAAACTAAGACTGAATTCTGGTAAGGAGGTGACTTTGCGAGGAAGTGATTCCCAGGCACAACAGATTACCAGTTCTGGACAGGATTGCACTCCCTCTGGAAGAACAGATACAGTGGTACCTCGGGTTAAGTACTTAATTCGTTCCGGAGGTCCGTTCTTAACCTGAAACTGTTCTTAACCTGAAGCACCACTTTAGCTAATGGGGCCTCCCGCTGCCACTGCGCGATTTCTGTTCTCATCCTGAAGCAAAGTTCTTAACCCGAGGTACTATTTCTGGGTTAGTGGAGTCTGTAATCTGAAGCGTATGTAACCTGAAGTGTATGTAACCTGCGGTACCACCGTATGTGCTTTCGGGGTGCTTCCAGAATCATTTCTGTCACTGGAAGGCTAGGCAGTCTTCCTGGTGAGGAGCACCTATTACCAACTTAGGTTGGTACGTCAGTTACAACCTTAACTGAACAAGGAGAGCTTGGCCACTGTGATTCATGCATTGGTAACCTCACAACTGGACTACAGTGAGGCATGCATTGAGACCGGACTAGATGGTACAGAATGTTGCAGCAAGGGTGCTAACTAGAGCACCTGTAAGGAGGGAGCTACAGCAGTGGCTGATTAGCTACCAAGCCAGGTCCAAGGTCAATGATCTTGGGACCAGGTTACCTGAAAGACCATCTGCCCCTGTACAGACCTGTTAAGATTGTTTGGATCATCTGGGGAAATTTTACTTGAGGCCCTGCACCCTGCAGAATCTAACCTAAAACTGGGCAATAGCCGCTGCTGCCCCCATCCTTTGGAATATCCTTCCCTCTCTACATCATCCATAAGTTGCTTCAAAAGACCTATTTTTGCCCAGGTTCTCTATGACTCATAAAAAAAATATTTCTGTTTTTTTATGATACTGTTTTATGTAAGAGATTTTAAATATTAAGCAGTTTTTAAAATGCTTATAAATAAATGAATAAAGCAACAGAAGAGGACCCTAGAGAATCCTCAATGCCACAAACCTGATCCTTCCGGGGTGGTGCAGCCTCATTTAGAACAGGCTGAACTCCACTCATCTGGTCAGAGGAAACAACCACTAACTAACAGCATCTCAGTCTTGTCTGGGCTGAACTTCAGCTCACCGAATTATTGTTCAGGTTAAACGTTAAGCAGGGGCTTGAGCTAGGTTACCTGATGGTTGCATTTCAACTCTGTTGTTTCATCCACAACTGTGACCCATCACACCACCCCAAGGATAAACAATGTGATTGGTAGGGTTGCTCACCTGACCCCTGATGGCTTTATGCAAGAGCTTTTTCCCACGACTGATCAGGTTCTGCATAAAGAGTTGGGGAGGGTGTGGTTAAGAATGGGGTGGGGAAAGAATTGGGACAAAGGAAAGAGCAAGTTAAAACAAATGGAGAAATCAGATTTCACTGGTCTTGGCAATGGGCTTTATCGGTTTCTATTCATCACTTCTTCATAAGCATTAGGCATTAGCATTAGGCTTATTTTTGCGCTGTTAGTTCAGTTTAAGGGGTTTTGGGGCATCACATCTGGACTTCTTAAAATCGGAAGTGGGAAGGGACAGTTGGACAGATACATACATACATGCATACATACATACATACATACATACATACATTCAGCTATGGCCAGAGATGCAAAAACAAAAACAAAACTTATGTCAAGGTCAGCAAATGGAATGCCCATCCAGATCTCCCCTTCTTAGAAAAGACGTAAGTGACAGTAAGCACTTGAAAACCTGGTTTGGTTGAAATGAGATTTTTTTTATGGTAAAATGGGGCGTGGCTGTCTGATGCTTGAAACCCTGTCCCACCAGAAGGGTGTTTTGCATCCAAGGCAATGGAAGACCAACTTTTTTAAAATAAAAAAAATGCTTTTTTTAAAAGCAGGTGCCGCCATTCTTCCCAACTAGCCCAAACACTGGAAGAAAATGTTTATCTGTCTGATAAAACCTCTGCAGCTTATTAGGACTAAAGAGGCTTGTGCACATTTTTCTTCTTTTTAGCCTAAACAATAAAGTTGGGGGAGGGCAGCAACCTCTGCACTGCTAAGTAAAACTGCTTTTGGGCAGTGGAGAGAGATAAAAAGGCTGAGCTAGACATGACAACTGTGTAAATTGGAACTAGCATGCACTTTGCTGTTTTTGCCATATAGCCTAAATAACATCAGGTCTGCAAAAAAAAAAATCAAGAAAAAAATCTCCCCATTGGCAACAGTGATGGGTGATAAACATGGGCTTCCATCCTGATATACCGTGTTTTTCGCCCTATAGGGTGCACCGGCCCATAGGGCGCACTTTTTTTTGGGGGGGGGGGGAATAAAGAAAAAAAATATATTTCCCTCCCCCCGAGCCCCAAAGAGCAAAGAAGCCACGACAGCGAGCGGGATGGATCCCGCTAGCTGTCCTGGCTTCGTTTTTAGCTTTGGGGCTGGGGGTCCGGGAGCGCAACCTCGCCATCGCTCCCAGAGCTCGCTTGCGGGGCTGGGGGCGGGAGAAGCCTGAGCTTCCCCCATCCCCAGCCCCAAGAACAGGCTGTTGCCCGCAACACGGGGCACGCTCCGGAGTGCGCCCCGTGCTTCAGGCTGCTGCCCGCAAGCCTTGCGAGCCCAGCAGGCACTCTTGCCGGGCTCCCAAGGCTTGCAGATAGCTTCCTGAAGCGTGGAGAGCAAGAGGGGTCAGTGCGTACCGACACCTCTCGCTCTCCAGGCTTCAGCGAAAGCCTGCATTTGCCCCATAGGACGCACACATATTTCCCCTTCATTTTTGGAGGGGGGAAAGTGTGTCCTATAGGGCGAAAAATACGGTAAATAAAAGTAGGGGGGATTTTTGCTGGTACCATGACAGAAGGGAAAGGGCTTAACTCTACTTCTGGGTCATTGCAGTTGTTTACAGAAAATCTGCGGTTGTTTACATGAAACATGGAAGAAGTGAAGCTTTTTGTGTTTTTTTAATGAACCAATCCATCTTTTAAAAATGTCACTTGAAAACATGCTTCGAAGCCCAGAGGTTTTCTTTAAGAATTCAGAGCAAATAGAAAAAAAGGTTGCATTGGCAAGGTTGATATTTAAGTAGCCTAGTAATTCTCATACTGAGCGCAGGGGCTGCTAGCATGCCACAAAAAGGAAGTTAATTTTTAGGGCGGTATTCAATACACTTGTCCCATCAGCACAAGGACTTTCGTCCAGGCAATGGGATTTCCCCTCCCTCTCTTCCTGTGCACCACTGTGGTGTACAGTCATACCTTGTAAGTTGAATGTAATCTGTTCTGGTTCATTCGACTTCCAAAACATTCAAAAACCAAATCACGGCTTCTGATTGGCTGCAGGAAGTTCAGGTTCCAAAAGAACATTCGCAAACCGGAACAATCACTTCCAGCTTTGCGGCGTTCGGGAGTCAAAATGTCCGAGTTTGGGATCCAAGGTATGACTGTAATTGCTAGAGTGTGGACATTGAATATCAGGGTTCTTAGCCCCACTCAGCCATGAAGACCATGGACCAGTCACACTCAGCCTAACCTACCGTATTTTTCGCTCTATAAGACACACTTTTCCCCTCCTAAAAAGTAAGGGGAAATGTGTGTGCGTCTTATGGAGCAAATGCAGGCTGCGCAGCTATCGCTGAAGCCAGAAGAGCAAGAGGGATCGGTGCGCAGCGATCCCTCTTGCTCTTCTGGCTTCAGGGATAGCCACGCAAAGCCTCTTGAGCACAGCGGGAGAGCTCCTGCCTCTTTGCTCAAAAGGCTTTGCAGTGCTTTCTTGTTTTCCTCCTCTAAAAGCTAGGTGAGTCTTATGGTCGGGTGCGTCTTATAGAGCGAAAAATACAGTACAGTGGTACCTCAGGTTAAGTACTTAATTCGTTCCGGAGGTCCGTTCTTAACCTGAAACTGTTCTTAACCTGAAGCACCGCTTTAGCTAATGGGGCCTCCTGCTGCCGCCATAGCCCGATTTCTGTTTTTATCCTGAAGCAAAGTTCTTAACCTGAAGCACTATTTCTGGGCTAGCGGAGTCTGTAACCTGAAGCGTATGTAATCTGACGCGTATGTAACCCGAGGTACCGCTGTACTTCACAGGGTTGTTGTGAAGATAATATGGGGAAAGGGGAAGAGGTGTGTATGCCAACCCTGAGTTCCTTGGAGAAATGGTGAGATATAGATACAATAACAAACAAACTTGTTCTGGGTTTCCCCCCAGCTCTCCAGATTTGAGGAGAGCACTGGTGTGGGGGTGGGGGGTGGGGAGGTGCATTGCGAAAAAATACATAAAACTCCTAGTCCTAGTCCCCCAACCCACCCTGTCGCATCTCTTACTGTGTCTATTGTCTTGTGCAAGGGACCCCTTGGGAGCTCTGCAGAAGGCCGGGATCCAGCTTGAGCATCCTTCAACGCAAAACTACTTTGCTTTTCCATCCACCTCTCCCGCCTGGCCTCTTGGCTACTGGAGACAACGCAAGTCACTTCTTTGCTCAGAAAACTTTCAACAACCTGGAGCCAGAAACAAACAGGAAGACAGTTTCACAGCTGATCATTAATCTTGACTGATTAATGGTGGACATTTCTTGCTTGGAATGAATCACGACAGCTGCACACACACACCATACATTCAAAGCACTTTCCCCAGAAGAATCCTGGAAATGGTGGATTGTTAAGGGTGATGAAATTTGTAGTTCCATGAGGAGTAACTACAATTCCCAGGATTCTTTGGGAGAAGCCTATGGTGTGTCTGTGCTGCCAATCCTGCTAACAAACAATCCTAAATTGGGGAGGTTGACGGAAGACCAACAGTATGAAGGCTACATACACATTATACCTTTATAGCATGTTTTCCCCTGCAAAGAATTCTGGGGACTGTAGTTTGTTAAGGGCTGCTGGAACTGGAACTCTGTGAAGGGTGAACTACAGCACCCAGAATTATTTGAGGGAAATAAGGTGCTTCAAACCTGCTTTAAAGGTACATCATGTGTATGCAGGTGAAATTATCTGAGCCTGTCTTGTTCACACACATCATGCAATATTCACACAATGCCAAGTGGATTCCCTCAGCAAGCTATAATCAGTGCAACTAACCAATGCTTCCAGTTCATATATATATTTTTAACTCTGACTGGTAATTTGGAACAGTTGGCAATTTTGTGGAAATGTCTTTCCTGTTCTGCTTCCAAAACTGCAGCGCCTTAAGGAAAAGACGACAGAATGCAAGGAAAAACTCGTTATGTCCCAGTTTCCCCTGTGGTTAAGTTGCAAGAGGGTGGCCAATAGTACTGAACTTTGAAAAGACCATCCACATCTCTTGTCTGAGCCAATAGTAAGCTACCACGTTTAAACTGATGAATGAAATACACTGAATGCCGTCCCACCTACCCATTTCTGATCTAACTGTGCTACAGTGCTGAACTGGCACAAAGAAAAATGTTGGGACTCCTGCCTGTGTGGAAGCCACACCTGCTTCCCTGGAGACATTGCACTTCCTGGTGCAATGGGCAAACTCTGTCCACTCACGGATGAGGGACACTCATTCTGCATATGCTCAGAGGCATTCTAGATGGAGTCCTCCCTGTCAAATTGGTTCTAGTTACAATTATGCCTAACTGAACTGTAACATTGGCTTTCCTGACGGAGACCAGTAAGAAAAACAACCCCACTGTACTCACCCCACCCAGTTGCTTCACACTCTCTGCCAGAAACTCCAGATTCTTGCCCCTGGGGAGGTCCAGGTAGAAAGATTTCCCAACCAAAGGACGGCTTCTGGCTGAACGGGCAGCCTCCTCTCGTTTCCTTGTCGCTTTCAACTGGCTCTTCTGGGCGCGGCCATCTAGACTGGCTGCAAAGTAATGAGGGATGTTGTCCAATCACATTGCTTTCTTCGCTGTTTTCCTCTGCCAGCTATTTCTGTTTGCCACGCCAGGGGCTAGTGTGGTGTAGTGGTTACAGCAGGGATAGTCAACACGGTGCCCTCCAGTTCTTGCACACTACGATCCCCATCACCCCTGACCATTAGCAATGCTGGCTGGGGCTGATGGGAGTTGTAGTCAACAACATCGGGAAGGCACCACAGTGGTTACCCCAGGAGACCTGGGTTCAAATCTCCACTCAGCCATGAAGCTTACTTGGTGACCTCTCTCTGTCTAACCTACCTCACAGGATTGCTGGGAGGATAAAATGGGAAGAGAACAGTGTATACTACCTTGAACCCTTTGGGAAAAAAGGTAGGGTATAAATGCAGTAATTAATAAATAGAATTTTGTAAATTGATGTGATCTTGCCCCTATGTTAAACATTTGTGAGATTGATGGTGTCCTATATATTGCATCTTTGCTGTTTATAGCTAAAGGCTTATTGTAATCATGCAGAGTGACTTGGTTTCATTATTGGGTTGAAGCCAGAGAAAGTTACAGGGAAATCCTACATATGTCTGCTCAGAAGTGTGTATACTACATGGACGCTCGTGTTGCGAACGCGATCCGTGCGGGAGGCATGTTCACAACCTGCAGCGCCGCATCTGTGCACGCGTGGATTACAATTCGGCGCTTCTGCGCATGTGTGAGTGCCAAAACCCAGAAGTAAACCTGAAGCGTCTGTAACCCGAGGTATGACTGTACAATGTACAAATTGCAGCCTTAAGCCATCCTTTAAGCTACAATGCTATGCACGCTTATCCGGGTATAAGCCCAAATGAACACTGTAAGATTTACTTCTGAGTAAACATGCACAGGATTGTAGTATTAGTCCCTTTGAAACCAATGGGACTTCAGTTGTGCCCACCGATTTCACTGGGACTAAAGCACCCTCTACATCAAAACCATAACTTGCCAATATTCTGTTAGTAGATATTATTTCACCATCTATTGAATTTTACATTACCTGATTTAAAACACTACTCATGAGGACTTATTTACATTGCACTGAATTGTTACAGGATGTGATTTATGTTGTACATTATTTCATCACTTCTATGGGTTGTAAATTGCCTTGAGTACAGCAGTGCAGAAAAGCAGGTAATGAATTAAAAATGAAAAGTGAAAGGAACTCCTTATCCTTCCTTTCTCTTTTAAAGCTTTAAAAAGGTTTGGGTCCAAGTTATTTGAAGGCCCAAGTGCACTTTGAGTGCAACATCTGATATCAACACAAAACCAAGTCCTCAGTGTTATCAGCCCAATCGTGTGGAATACTGTCCCAACAGAGATTCAGCAGGTGTATTCTGTATTAATCTTTACTCTCTTTTTTGGGAAAACTTTTATGCTGCCAAGTTTTTGTAGACAATTCAAAAAATCATTTTTGTAACAGTCAGTTGGTGATCTGTGGTTTTGGTTTTTATTGTATATATATTTGTTATATGCCATACTTAATTTTTTAAATAAATTGTTGTATATAAGTATTTTTATAAACGAACAGGTGGAAGTTCTGCTTGTCACCAAGTGCAATTAAACTGGCATATAGAAAGGGGAGAACATTTTCCAGAGTAGCCCCAAGGCTCTGGAACTCTTTATCAACTAGGCTCTTGGAAAGATCTGAGAACTCAACTATTCTTGCCGAGTTTTCCTTGAAGATTTTTGGAATTAAAAGAAATTGCTGTGTTTTCTTGCTGCTGTTGATTTTGATTATATTGGACTTTAATTTCATCTGTCTGTTTTATTATGTATTGGCTTGTCAATCTTTTTTATTTGTGATTGCATTAGGCTGCTTTTATGGATGCCACTTTGAGAGAGCTTTTGCTTTTAAAGGCAGCATAGAAGCATTTTAAATAAAAATAAATCCACAGTTATCTATGCTGGCTAGGGGACTCTGCCTTATCTAGAGATTGTGTGTTGTGTTCAGCTTTTATTCAGAGCAGATTCACCAAAGTTAAGGGACCCAAGTTTGCCATGGCCATTCATTTCACTGGGTCTACTCTGAGTAAAAGTTAGAAAGACAGCTGAATATAACCCCATGGGTGCATTCACTCACCGAGATTTTGCCAGTGCCGAAGCGTCCAGTCAGCCATTTTAGCAGAGAAAGCTGGGATGGGCTAGGCCAGCAGAATCCTCAGCATTACAAAATAATCACTTCAGAAGGCTAAAACAAAAGGAAAATAAAGTTATCAGCCTTGAAGTTGTCACGTTCTGAGGACGTTTGCTGAAGCTCCAAGAATATTTAAAACAAAGAGTTCCCAAGAGCACAGATAAAAGTTCTGCTATACTGCAGTCCAGAAAACCTTCTCATATTAAGGCAGTCAAGTGCGCTAACTCTGTAACAGACCCTTAAAAAGAGAATAACTGTACCCCAAGCATGCCTCAGCCAACTCTCAGCTTTCTTCTCCAAATTCACATGACAAAAACTGCTTTGTTTTCACAATGACTCGCATGTATCAAACCCCCCACCGAATCCGCCCTTGCAGGCACGTTGTCCATTCAAGAAATGAGGAGCACACAGAGTAATTGGGGAATCATAACTCTTGCATTCACTGGGGAACACCAGGCAAAATCACAGCGGGACCCATTAACATGGCGAAGGCTATTTAGCAATAATGTGTGAACAAACATGTCCACGAGACCAAAAACACTGCAATCGAGTAAAAGCTTTAAGCAGATCCCATCAGTGGGATCCTCAACCAGCATTCCTTTAAAAAACGAACCTTTTACTTACACGTAAAACTTTCTTCCGCCCATGAATTTAAGACCTTGTTTTCCCGAAACTGCCAATGGACCAAGTTTAAATTTCCTGCCAATAGCTATGGTTGTTAAAGAGTTTGTGAGCTACGGCGGCCGGGAAGGGCGAAACTGAAGGGAGAGGGAGGGGCTTGAGAGGGAGAAGCTTACATAGGAAACAACTCCAGATGCAATTCGGATCGCGTTATGCATTGGGAAAGGGAGCAAGTGGCGGAGTGCGGTTTCAAGTGAAAGGCGAGAGGTTCACTCAACACCACCTCTCTGCCTCTGATTTCCTTGTTATTCATGGTTATTTCATAAAACAGGCTACAGCTCCTATGCTGCAGCTATGCTCTCCCACCCACTAACTGGGAGCTCAATGGATTTATTGGTTATGGGGCTGAAAGTCAACTGCTTCGGGCTCTGATAAAAAAACATGGGTTCACATGGCACAAGGGTGGGGTGCTGATGTATCCTGTTTTACATGAACCAGTCCTCCTTTGAAAGGGCTGTCCACTTGAAGCCATGGGTTACATACGCTTCAGGTTACATACACTTCAGGTTACAGACTCCGCTAACCCAGAAATAGTACCTTGGGTTAAGAACTTTGCTTCAGGATGAGAACAAAAATCGCGTGGTGGCAGCAGCGGGAGGCCCCATTAGCTAAAGTGGTACCTCAGGTTAAGAACAGTTTCAGGTTAAGAACAGACCTCCAGAACGAATTAAGTGCTTAACCCGAGGTACCACTGTGTGTGTGTGTGTGTCGGTGTGTATACAAATGTATATATATGTGTACCCCTGTATATATGTGTATCCCGATTAGGTCCAGTCTTGGACGACTCTGGGGTTGCACGCTAATCTCGCTGTATAGGCTGAGGGAGCCGGAGTTTCTTCACAGACAGCTTCCGGGTCATGTGGCTAGCATGATTAAGCCGCTTCTGGCGAACCGTTTACCTTCCCGCCGGAGCGGTACCTATTTATCTACTTGCACTTGACATGCTTTTGAACTGCTAGGTGGGCAGGAGCTGGAACAGAACAACAGGAGCTCACCCTGTCGCCGGGATTCGACCTGCTGACCTTCGGATCGGCCAGTCCTAGGCTCTGTGGTTTAGACCACAGTGCCACCCACGTCATTCATATATATATATATATATATATATATATATATATGTGTGTGTGTGTGTGTGTGTGTGTGTGTGTGTGTATCTATATCTATATATCTTAACTGAGATCCTTCCCCCCCCCCAATAAATCCTGGCTATGCCCATGCTTGGAGCCCAGTTTAAAGATGATGCACTAGAAGAGATGCTGATATGCACACGAAAGCTCATACCAAGAACTAACTTAGTTGGTCTTTAAGGTGCTACTGGAAGGAATTTTTTTTTTGTTTTGCACTAGAAGAGGGTTGGACTAGATGACCCACAGGGTCCCTTCCAGTCTGACTGTCCATTTAAGAGGAGTATGTTGTGCAGCAGTTATTAATCATGGACAGAAGAGTAGGCCAAGCTAATTTTGTTTGGCTGGTTGGCAACCCTGATGTAGGTTACTGGGGTTAGAGGTGGGGGAATCAGGATTCTGTAACTGTCACAGTTGCATGGGTGGCTTTCATCATCATCATTGCAATCCCATGGTGGGGAAAAACTGCAAGCAATGGTTTTCTATCAATCATGCCACCCAAAAGTGCAAGATGGAGAACTCTGAGGTTAAGGTGCTTTAGGGTAACTCATCTACACCAAATGATATGGAGAGTTTGCTTTCTACATAGTAATCTGAGTACAGTCATTGCATTCAGCATCACTCTGGGCAGGCCAATTTCTTTCTTACCCTCCCGGATGTCTGAATTATTCAGAATGAATGGAAAGGTGTCAACATGGCAAGGGTTGAAGACAGCTTACTAGGCATTTTGTTTGTCAATTAATGACAGGTTCATTTAGGAGAGCAAGCAGGGGGTTTTTTCCTTCCAGCTTAGACTACAGTTGCAATGAATACTGGAAACCCCAAAGCAATAATTTTTAAAGTGGGGTGGGGGTGTAGCATTGATTCTGTGTAGCACTATCTTTCCAAGTATAAACCGGTATATATATTTAATGACTTCTGAACATTTTCATTTCACAGCATATATAGGGTGTTAAAGGGGCTTCCGATTGCACCTGTTTTGTGGAACGAAAACATCTGAAATACGGTGGGCTCAAACGGGTATGCATCAGGAATCGAATGACTAGCAGAGGCAGGTGGCCGGTTGGTTGCCAGACTCCTACACTTGCTATAAAGACAGATTGGTTTCACTCGCCTGTGCTGAACACCATACATTTGACTTGACATCTTGCATTGTAGCTGTTTGATGTTTTTAGTATTTTAAAGTAAATATAAGAAAAGTTGAGTAGCTATTTGAATTTGACCTACCATTTGAATTTGGATGGGGGATTTTTAAGAACTTGTTCCTCCTTGACAGTATGTCCCCCTCATAAAAACTTAACTTTCTTCTACTTAGCTGTTTCCCGACTATTGAGGCCAGTTTTAAACTGCCTTCTCTGCTGGCTTGATGTTTTACTGTATTGATATACTTTATTGTATTTCAGAGCTACTGACGGTGATCTTTCAGAATTATTGGAGAATGGGTCAGATGCCAGGAGACTGGTGGTGAGTAAATGCTGGTCCCATTTTTAAAAAAATGGGTGGTGGTGGCTGATCATGTGAAGAGAGTCTATGCTTGTGGAAACACTATACCTTTAATGTACCTTCAAAATACATCGTTTCCCTCCAAGAATACTGGGCATTGATGTTTACCCATCAGTTTCAATTCCCAGCAACCTGTAACAAACTATAGTGTCTATACAGTAATTATTTGGTGAAATAATGTCCTTCAAATGTGCTCTAAACGTACAGTGTATACATATGAGTTCCATTCTTCTTCTTCTTCTTTGGCGATCACTCGTAGCCGAGTAAGTTTGTCTTCCATGAACACGGCCTTACCAGTGAGTCCGTAAGTGACAGTGGAGGCCAATTCTGGATCCACACATCCTTCCACAGTGGAAACTGTTGAGAAAACCATGAGGATCATCTACACTGACTAGTCCAGGATCATGGGCGTAGCCGGGATTTATTTTTTGGAGGGCAGGCTTGGGTTGGGTGGGCAGAACTGGGTTATCTGCAACACAATTAGTCAGTTAAGTATTTTTATTTATTTACCGTATTTTTTGCTCTATAAGACTCACTTTTTCCTTCCTAAAAAGTAAAGGGAAATGTGTGTGCGTCTATGGAGCGAATGCAGGTTGTGCAGCTATCACAGAAGCCAGAACAGCAAGAGGGATTGCTGATTTCACTGCGCAGCGATCCCTCTTGCTGTTCTGGCTTGAGATTCAGAATATCTTTTTTCTTGTTTTCCTCCTCCAAAAACTAGGTGCATCTTGTGGTCTGGTGCGTCTTATAGAGCGAAAAATACAGTACTTGATTTAGGGGGGCAGCTGCCCCCCCTGCCTCTTGGCTACTACGCCCATGTTCTGGATGCCCCGATTTAAGGAGGACATTGACCAACTGGAGCATGTTAACAGATGAGTGACTGGGACGGTGCGAGGTGTGTTATATCTGGAAGAGTAAGTCTTTCCAGGGTAATGTTTATCTTGGAAAAATGAGGAATTCCAGGGCTTGCAGGACAAAGGGCTGGAGCAGACTTTCTCTGTGGCTCCAAATGGCAAAACCCTCTGCAAAGAATTGTGGAGTTGGGATCCCGAGGGTTATCTACTCCAACCCCTTGCATATGCAGGAACCTCAGCTAGATCATCCATCACGGATGGCCATCTAAAAAAACCCCTTACTTCAAAACCTCCAAGGAAGGGGAGAGAGCAAGGATCGCTCTGAAAGCAGCAGGATCAGTGCAAAGCATTTCACCGAGGCGGTTTGCAAGGCGGGTCTCTCTAAATCCCAACCCTACGCGCGCTTTCTTGGGGAGGCAAGTCTCCCATGGAGCGAAACGAGGGTCTGCACTTGAGTATCGCGCTGACACGCAGAATGGCAGCAACTCTCGGGTTTTCCGAGCACGTCTGAATCAACCCCATGACATATCCTCGCGAGTTCCCAGCAACGCGCTTCTTTTTCTCTCACCGCCCTCGGCAAGAAGCGACACGGGCTGGTTTCTTTTGCCGTCGTTTTCGTCCTGACAGAGAAAACGGCGTCGCCTCAGCCCTTTCTGCAACCTCTCGAGGAGGCGGGTAAGCGCGAGCTGGCCCGTACTGCCCATGCGCAGCTTCCGCCGCCGTCGCGCAGGCGCGCTTCCTCCTCCTCCTCCCCAGGGTTGGTGGCGAGCCAAGATGGCGGCGCCCTGCGCGTTCGAGCCGTGGCTGGAGGGGCGCCTGGCTGCACTGGGTCTCGACGGGGACGTGTACGGCGGGTACATACAGGGCGTGCTGCGCGAGGCCGAGTGCGACGCCGAGCGGCTGGAAGGGCTGGCGGGGGCGCTGGCGGCGGGGGAGCAGGTGAGCGCGACACCCACCGCACCGCATTGCAGCGCCAGGGGGGAAAGGGGGCCGAGGCGACCCTCTCCGTTCTGGAGCTTATTTCGCCCCTGCCTGTCTGGAAGCCAGGTTCTCCCGTGAGCAACTTCTGGGGGAGGGAGCTGATCTGGATAGCAAGGAGTGGGTTCGATTCCTCCCCACAGGCCTTGCCCTGCTATGGGGGCAGCTGCCTCGGGCGCCCAGTTGTGAGGGGTGGTGGAAAGGTGCCTAGAAAAGTGCCCCTCGAGCTAGATTTCTGCCTTCACGTGGCTGGCACGCTAGGGAAGCAACTGTTTTGGGTGGCATGCACCTCCTACCCACCCCACCAGGGTGCTGGACCCGATCTGTGTCGGTGGCACGTCTTGACCCAGGCACTGAAAGGTCTCTGTATATAAAATAATAATACAGTGGTACCTCGGGTTACAGACGCTTCAGGTTGCGCATTTTCGGGTTGCGCACCGCACTGAACCCGGAAGTACCGGAACAGGTTCCTTCCGGGTTTCGGCGCTCACGCATGTGCAGAACCACTAAATCACGCATGTGCAGGAGCGCCGAATCGCAACCCGCCCGTGCGCACACGCGGCGCTGCAGCTTGCGAACGTGCCTCCCACACGGATCATGTTTGCAACCCAATAATAATAATAATAATAAATTTATTTATACCCCGCTTATCTCACTGGGCCTCTCCATCCACTCTGGGCGGCTCCCAACAAAATATTAAAAACATGATAAAACATCAAGCATTAAAAGCATAAGTCAGCTTGAACCAGACAGAACTAGCTGAGCTGTGGGGTTTTTTGGGGGGTGGGGTGGGGGATATCAGTCAATATTATAATTTATACCCTGCCCATCTGGCTGGGTTTCCCCAGCCACTCTGGGCGGCTCCCAACAGAATATTAAAAACACGATAAAACATCAAACATTAAAAAACTTCCCTAAACAGGGCTGCCTTCAGATGTCTTCTAAAAGTCAGATAGTTGTTTATTTCCTTGACATCTGATGGGAGGGCGTTCCACAGGACGGGTGCCACTACTGAGAAGGCCCTCTGCCTGGTTCCCTGTAGCTTCACTTCTCGCAGTAACGGAACCGCCAGAAGGCCCTCAGAGCCGGACCTCAGTCTTTGGGCTGAACGATGGAGGTGGAGAGGATGCTTCAGGTATACATGACCGAGGCCGTTTAGGGCTTTAATGGTCAACACCATCACTTAATTGTGCTTGGAAACATACAGGACAGGTTCAAAATGGTCTCGGTGGCCACACCCAGTTAGCAGTCTAACTGCCACATTCTGGATTAATTGTAGTTTCCGGGTCACCTTCAAAGGTAGCCCCATGCAATGAGCCTTGTGTGGTGTACTGGCTAAAAAGGCTCATAGAATCATTGTACAGTATGAAGGGGTCCTGAGGGTCATCTAGTCCAACCCCCCTGCATCGCAGAAATTTGAACACACTGTTCCTGGTCCTGATCTAGCTTCTTGTCATGAACTTGGTTGGTATGTTGGTATCCTTTTTAAGCGTCCTGCAACCAGCTCTCCCTCCACCCGTATCTGTAATGTGAGGACAATGCCGATCTACGTTGCAGGGTTGTCGTAAGGGTTCCAATGAGATAATAGTCCTCCCCAGGTGTTCTATTTATTCATGGGACCGTGGTGGTGAGTCCTGTCCTCTCTCTTGTTGTATTTCCTCGGCCCCCTGTGGGTTGAAGGGTGAGCTTCTGAAACATGGAGGACCTGTGCTCATTGAGGCTCCTTGAGTAATTGGGAGGTTCCCCACTTCATGCATCTCATAGGACCAGGTTGGTAGACTGTGAATGCCAGCCATTTTCTTTTCTCAGATAATTCTCTCCATGAGTTGTAACTCTCATCATGCTTCAGAGAGAGAGAGCAAAGATCTGATATTTTGTATTGCCACAATAGTCATCAGTCTGTAGACCTGAAGAGTGTTTTGCTCTGTGAATTAGTCTCTTTACCTGCACTCGGCCATAGCATACCATACAAATATAAACATGTTACAGACATGTGATGTACAAAGTAAAAAAAGAGAGAGAAAAGTAGCTTTAAAGCAGGCTTCCTCAACCTCGGCCCTCCAGATATTTGGAGACTACAATTCCCACCATCCCCGACCACTAGGGATCATGGGAGTTGTAGGCCAAAAACATCTGGAGGGCCAAGGTTTAAGAAGCCTGCTTGAAAGTGTATCCATCTCTCTTATTTATTAAATTTGTATACCAACCTATACCTGCAGATCTTTTTACATTATAAAAAACACAAAAATACATAATAAAAACGAAAACAACTAAGCTAAACTTTTTGCTACACCTTGGTTAAATTCTGGGAGGGCTATGAGGGCTTTAAACAAAAATTGGCCAGGGGGCAGGTCCAGGTTTGGCATTCCAAGTCTCCCAAGTTGTCCCTTACTGTGTCTTTGTGATGGACAAGTCTCTTCCACTGACAAGCATCTTTTCTTTTAATCAGGATGAAGATGTACTACAAGAAGTTTGCAGAGAAATCGTTGAAAGGTGGTCAAAGGCCCAAAATGACGGAAGTAATGAAAAGAAAGAAGGTATTTCACATTCCTTTTGGCATCACTGGAGTGGTTGCCTATTTGTTATTTCCTATTTTCCTCCCCCTTGATCTGTCAGGCATCTGTTCCCTGGAACAGTAACGGAAGCTTTTTAGAAAAATTGTTTTCACTCTGCAGGTGAGGATCTCTTGAACACACTGTCTTGTCAGGAGATCTTGTTCCACACAATGTAGGAATTGGGCCTTTAGTGTTGTGGCACCTGCCCTTTGGAATTTGCGCCCCTTGAATATTAGACAAGCACTGTCTCTGTTGGCTTTTCGGCACCTACTGAAGCTCTTCCTCTATCCAACAAGCCTTTTAAATTGAGGTCTTTCTCAGCCTGCACCTTTATTGGAATTGTTTATAATAATTTTTAAAAACACTTTATTGTTTGTCTGCCTTGGCTCCTTTGTAAGTAAGGACAGGATAAATAAAACAAATAAGTAAAATAAAATAAATCTGAAGAGCAATTACAGAGTAAGGGAAAAATTACCCCCTATTCTATATTGCATGCATTTTATTTATTTATTTATTTATTTGGTGGTACCCATATACCACTCCATAACACAGTTATCTGGGCAGCTTGCAGTAAAAACTGTATATATAAAATAAAATATTAAAGCATAAATTCAAAACTATAGCAGTACAACAAAACCAAGAGTACATGAGACCTACAAGATTATAAACAATAGATTTAATAAGGATTTTTCAGTCTTCTGTGAAGAAATGGCAGAAAGGTTTATTAGTTATCGAGAGGTTAATAGGGTTACCTTGTTTGATAAAAGTTTGATATTTTTCCATAGGTCTGGCTATAACAGAACATTGGTTTTTGCCTTCGCAAATACAAAAGATGTATGGTACAGAAAGCAGATGTTGGTACTGCAAAGCAGCAACAGGAGACTTGAGCCACTTGTGGTGGGAAAACATTTAACGTTACTGGAGAATTATTACACAGATAATAGGACCAATGCTAGCAATGCAAAATAAAGTCCTGTGATATGTTTGCTTAATTATGTAAAACACTGTAATGTGCTGCCTGATCATAGGCTCCTCTTTTAATCTACAAGCTAAGGAAATACAAAGATGGTATTGATTTCATGTGTGTAAAATGACAAATTTAAACACTAATCTTTGTTACGTTATGAATGTTTGTATGTACAGCACTTGCATATAAATACATATGATGTTTACCGTATTTTTCGCTCTATAGGACGCACTTTTCCCCCTTCAAAAATGAAGGGGAAATGTGTGTGCGTCCTATGGAGCGAAGACACCATAGCCCCACGACCCTCTCCCGGCTGGAGAGGTGAGGCGCGGCTATGGCAGGATAGCCGTGCGTCACCTCTCCAGCCGGGAGAGCGCGCGGGGGGTTAAAGAAGCCATAGCCCCGCGATCCTCTCCCAGCTGGAGAAGTGATGCGTGACTATGGCAGCAGCCTCTCCGCTGCGCCTTTCTGCTGCTCCCTGACCTCCTCTTTGGGGCTGGTGGTGGGCTTCCCCCCGCCAGCCCCAGAGAGCAGGTCGAAAGGAACCTGAAGCCTGGAGAGCGAGAGGGGTCGGTGCGCACTGATCCCTCTAGCTCTCCAGGCTTCCAAGGTAGCCGCCTGAATGCACCCTAAACGACACCTTGTTTTAGAGCGGGAAAACAAGAGGGGGGAAATTCTCCCACTCTCTGCGCAGCGCTTCCTGCCGCTTCGCTGAAGGGGCACTGGGCAGAGAGCGGAAGAATTTTTTTCCCCTTGTTCTCCCCTCTCTAAAACAAGGTGCGTCCTATTGTCCGGTGCGTCCTATGGTGCGAAAAATACGGTACATATTTTTAAAAATCAAAATCTTTAAGAGTAGTAGGAATGTGCCCAGTGTTCTTAAAGTGACTTGGGTCTGACCTTCATCTTTCATGATTTCTGTGTTCAGCTCAAACATGTGTCATCAGAGCTTGAATATCTTCTGGAAGTGATGCAAGATTTGAAAAATGCATTTCGGGCAAGCAATTTGGGATGAGATGGGCGAGAAGTTATTTTAGGGGCCTGCTTAAAATACCAAACTGTTTTGATGTTGATTCCAAACGTTACTCGTCTTGTGCTCAAAATAGCACATGAAAACTGGCCACAAGCTGTTCCTCTCCAGTATCTTGGCTGTGCTGTAACTACAGAACATAAGGCCCCAAGGGTGAGATTCAAATAGGACTCAGCTCGCCTATGTACGTTTCCAAGCACAATTCAAAGTGTTGGTGCTGACCTTTAAAGCTCTAAATGGCCTTGGTCCAGTATACCTGAAGAAGCATCTCTATCCCCATCGTTCAGCCTGGACACTGAGATCCAGCTGCGAGGGCTGCGAGAAGTGAGGTTACAGGGAACCAGGCAGAGGGCCTTCTCTGTGGCACTTGCCCTGTGGAACGCCCTCCCATCAGATGTCAAGGAAATAAAACAACTATCTGACTTTTAGAAGACATCTGAAGGCAGCCCTGTTTAGGGAAGTTTTTAATGCTTGATGTTTTATCGTGTTTTTAATACTCTGTTGGGAGCCGCCCAGAGTGGCTGGGGAAACCCAGCCAGATGGGCAGGGTATAAATGTTGTCGTTGTTCAAGGGTGATCATGGACTTCTCTTTCTTTACCCTTGCTTTGTCCCCTTTCCTTCCCAGATGAGATCCAAGCTATAGCTAACATAATTGAAAAACAGGCACAAATCGTGGTGAAGCCCAAAGAGGTTGCCAAGGAAGAGACACTACAGAAGGCTGCCCTCCTGGCACAGTATGCTGAGGTGACAGATGATGAAGAATATCCTTTGTGCTGCAAATTCCCAAATCATGTTGAATCTACTCTCGGGCTGGCTGATCCATTAACTGTGGGGCTGGAGTCCATGGGTTCCTTTCCCCCTCTATTATTATTATTTGCTAGTTAGTTAGTTAGTTAGTAAGTTAGTAAGTATACAGTGGTACCTCGGGTTACATACACTTCAGGTTACAGACTCCGCTAACCCAGAAGTATTACCTTGGGTTAAGAACTTTGTTTCAGGATGAGAACAGAAATCGTGCTCCGGCAGCAGCGGGAGGCCCCATTAGCTAAAGTGGTGCTTCAGGTTAAGAACAGTTTCAGGTTAAGAATGGACCTCTGGAACGAATTAAGTACCTAACCAGAGGTACCACTGTACCTCCCTATGCCCGCAGGTCTCAGGGAGGTCACAACATAAAAACACAATGTAAAAACACAGAAAATATATATATATATATATATATATATATGCAAAACTCAATAAACCTCCTCCTCCCCAACACATTTTAAAAGACCATTGGATGTCGGTCAGCCAAAGGTCTGTATGAAGAGGAATGTTTTTGCCTGGCGCCTAAAGGTGTATAATGAAGGTGCCAGCCGAACCTCCCTAGGGAGAGCATTCCACAGACAGGGATTCACTGCAGAAAAGGCCCATTCTTTTGTTGCCAACCTCTGGACCTCGTGGAGGAGGTGCACGAAGAAGGGCTTCAAAAGATGATCCTTGGGTCCGCATTCCTATGGAGAGAGGCCCTTGAGGTCTTTATAGCCTGCTCTGCCCCATGAACTTAGTTTACAGTATACAGTAAATTACAGTATACAGTGGAACCTTGGTTCTCAAAGGGCTTAGTTGACGAACAAATCGGCTCCCAAATGCCGAAAACCTGGAAGTAAGTGTTCTGGTTTTCGAACTTTTTTTGGGAGCTGAACATCTGATGCTGCTGTCGGCTATTGTTTCTGGGTTGCCTGTGCCAATCGGAAGCCACACCTTGGTTTTCGAACATTTCGGGAGTCGAACGGACTTCCGAAATGGATTAAGTTTGAGAACCAAGATTCCACTGCACATGCATATTTATAGTAAAGTTCTCTGCCTTGGACTGTAAGAACATTCACTGTGGGTCAGTGTGTGTATTATGGGTTAATGAGGGGTAATTAGAGATCTGAAACTCTCCCTTAAAACAGATTTCAACAACGGCAGTCCATCAGATGGAAAATAGGTTTTTATTTCATTGCAGTATGCACCATTACATTGGCAGCCTGTGATTGTCACATATCCAACTGGTGCGGACTGGTCAGGCAAACTAACAGGAAAAAATGCTTTGAGATGAGTGCAAGTACAGATGGCTTTCAAAACGGACTAGACACAATCATGAACGGCCGGTTTATTGTTGCCTATGAGCTGCGATGGCTAGGAATCTGATTGTCAGCTTCTGGGAAGAAGCAGAGGTTGGAGATCTCCATCTTGCCATACTCCTCAAATGTCTTCAGAATATTCTGGCAATGGGGAATCAGATTTCAGTGTCTTGTTCGGCTTCACGGTCCTTTTTTTGAGGTTGTGGTCATGCTGTCTCGTCACCAGAACATCCCTCCCACCACAGCATTCCTTATCGCCCAAATCCTAATTAGTGACGAAATACCCTTAACTCGGCGCACTGAAGCAGATGGCGAAGATGATCCTGGGGCAGCAGCAGTGACCGTCAGTTCCGAAAAATGTATCCTTACAAATAGGGTATTCTGAGGCCACAATATTATTTAATGTGAGATGGGGAACGTTGACTTGAGAACAAAAGTGGGGTAGTAATTGGCAGGGAATGCTGTGTCTGAGGGGGTAGCAATTGTATATAGTATGGAATCTCTGGAAGGGAATCTTGAGAAGGCAGGGATGAAACAATCTTACTGGGTGGTGATTGGGTTGCAAGCTGTAGATACTGAGTTATGGAGTCATTTTATATCTGCCGTTAATAGGAAAAAATCGAGCTTGATTTCATGTGTTTCTTTTAAGCTAAATTGGCTGGGTTACTGTAGCTCATACGACAAATATTACAGGTAGTTTATATAGCACTTCCTAATCTCCAATCTGCTATATAGTTTTCATTGTATTACCTCTCAATACAAGTGAGGTTGGTTGAGATAAAGTCAATGGAAATCAAGGGTATAGATGAGGAAAATGTGGGAATTGAATGCAGGGA
This sequence comes from Podarcis melisellensis, assembly GCF_964234715.1. Taxonomy (NCBI): domain Eukaryota; kingdom Metazoa; phylum Chordata; class Lepidosauria; order Squamata; family Lacertidae; genus Podarcis; species Podarcis melisellensis. Next base: position 41,814,763 of record NC_138545.1, on the reverse strand, counting down.
TCCCAGACTCTAAATCATGGGTTAGCAAACTAAGGCCTGGGGGCCGCATTCGGCCCAATTGCCTTCTGGATCCGGCCCGCGGACGGTCCGGGAATTGCCACGTGGATCGGCATGGGGATTCTGATCGTTTGGGCTGTGCGATTCCCGCCCCCCCACACCACGGCAGCGCCTCCTCCCTCCCTCCTCCTGGCTTCTCGCCGCCCTGCCTAGAAGAGGAAGGGGGCTGGGCTTTGTTGAGCCACGGTTGGCTGAGCACCATTTTAAGCAGCCCCTCTCTGGAGCAAGCCCTTTTGCGCCGCTTATTGTCCTGCCGCCACCATTCGCAAGGCACAGGTGCTGCGGTTGGCTGAGCACTATTTAAAGCAGAGCAGCCCCTCTGGAGCCAGCCGTTTTATGCTGCTCATCGTCCCTCTGTGCCGCCAGTCCCTGCCGCTCGCATGGCACAGGTAAGCATCCACCGGGGCTCGTCCGGTGCTGTGGAGAAGGGAGGGGAGAGTTGTAAGGGGGATTTACCCCCCCCAAAAAATATAGTCCAGCCCCCCACAAGGTCTTAGTGACAGTGGGCTGGCCCCCTGCAGAAAAAGTTTGCTGACCCCTGCTCTAAATCTTTCCATGAACCAGCTTTGGTCAGTTGTTTTGATGTGCCAGTCGCAGGAGGAATGATGCTCATAATTCACTCTGTGTGTCGAGTTCCTTGTTCTCCTCAACTCCCTCCTTGTCAGCTCTGTTCAGAAACACAAACCTGGAAGCCGTTATGAATGCCCGGAAGCTGGAAAGAGAGCACCTGCGGGACGAGTCGCATCGGAAGAAGGAGCAAGACAAACTCCAGCGGGAGAAGGACAAGTTGGCAAAGCAAGAACGTAAGGAGAAAGAGAAGAAGAGAACACAGAAAGGCGAGAGGAAGCGGTAGCGCGGAACTACAGCTGGACTCTTCTCTTTTCTTCCCTCCCCTCCCCTCTGTCTGTTATATGGCACAGCATGCACACAGACCCAGAGTGCTCAGAGGAAGGAATCCTTTCAAACACTTTGGTGTGTGTTGGCTTTCAAAGCTGCAAATTTGTCCTAGGCAAGGACTGTGGGGAGGGGTGAAGGGAGTCCTCTGAAGCACTGAAAGAAAACTACACACACATTTTTGTTGTCCAATTTGTTGGGCTCAGTGGTCGTGGCCAACATCTGTAACCAAAGAACTGTGTGGTGGCTGCCTTCCCCCTCCCCTCGTCACTTTCTATTTTTATTAACTACACATGGGGAAACTGTATGGTTGAGGGAAATATTTGGAAACCCCTTTATATATTCACTGTAGCCAAAGGTTGCTTTTGGTTGGTGGAACTGTGAATGAAACTCAGTTTCCCATGTATGTATGCCAGGGAGAGGCAACACCCTTTATGAAGTTGAATTAAGAGCCTAGTACAGCACCCGTAATCTTCTGCAGCCAAGTGTCACCTAATTTTTGTTTCTTTTTCTTCTCATTTGGGGCTGGGCTAGTAAATCTCTAAACTTCTACAAGGTTGTATTATTGCCATCTAAGTAAAGTTCTGTGAATTTTATTAGTACGTGACATGTTTGAATCCTTAGCTCTTTGTCATATACTGCAGTAAAGCTGAGCTGGAATAGAGGACATAGGGACCAAAGCTGTTTGTAACAGGTTGCTCACAGCCCAGAGTCTGTGAGAAAGGATAGTTTGCCAGGGTTAAAGTTCCCAGTGAAAGGGAGAGCTGTGTGGATCCATCACGGTGTTTCGTTGCACCAGAAGCAGTTTAGTCATGCTGGCCACATGACCCGGAAAGCTGTCTATGGATAAACGTTGGCTCGCTCGGCCTGAAAGCAAGATGAGCTCTGCACCCCATAGTCACCTTTGACCTGGCTTAACCGTCCAGGGGTCCTTTACCTTTACCTTACTCTTGGAAGATAGTGAAGCTAAGGGCCAGAGTGTCCGGATTAGGGCTGGGCAATATTTGGTTTTCTACATTGCGATATATCACAATGTCTGAAATAAGGATGGAGCTACGTAGAAGCATTGGCTGTCTTCACTGTTTCTCCCACATGGTGATTTCTGCATAGTGCGCAGACACACCAGGATTCGTAATATATTGCCAGGTCAAAAACAATGAAACCGTGAACATGATACAGACTCAAAATGGTTTTGGACAATATATCAAGATATTGCTCAGTCCTAGTCCAGATGGACAATGGCAGAACAAGCAGGAGAGATGAGTCTGGGTGAAGGGTATATGACTATGTTTAAACTGGAGGGTCTTAGTTGCTGCTTCCCTTTCCATCTTAAAGAGGAAAAATCTGCCTGATCATTCAGGCTTTTTATCAGGCCAGTCTTTTTTTTCTTTGAGAGCTCTGTGGAAGAATTCTGAAGCTGCTAGAAAAAAAGGGACCTGGGATTTTCAGTGAAGGAAAAGGAGGAACATCTGCCATCAGACTTGAGAAAACAGGTTCCTGAGCTAAACCTTGGCACAATGTAGCCCTGGGTGGGAACGAAAAAGAGAGAGCTTGGCTGGGACCAGGGAAATGGAGCAAATCGCCTAGTAGTAAAATAACCTCCTAATCTTGGTTTGCCAAGGTCACATTCTGTCTTATAATTAATTAATTAATTAAATTTATATACTGCCCCAAAATCATAGGGCAGTTCACAACATGAAAATACAAAATGAGAAAATTCATAATAAAACCAAGAACAAAAATTAACCAATAACACCTCCCCCATTTAAAAGAACATACTGTTTTATTAGCCAAAGGCCTGGGAGAAAATGGACCTCCCTCCCTCCATCTTTAGTGTGTGTTTGCGCTATCAAGGATGATTTCATTTATAGAAAGGTGTTTATTGCCAAGGGAAGGAAACTGCTTTCAATAGGTGGATTAAGTTTGGTGAACAAGGAGTTGGAAGGAAAAATGGAAGACTCATTGCAGGTGGATTCTAGGGTGTTCCACATTATTGTATCAATAACTAAAGGTGGGTCATATATACAGTAGAGAAGGCACTTAATATCTGAATGGCAACTAATAGATGGCATTCACATGTCTTTGTAGGTGTAGCCCATAAAAGCCTGCCCAGGCATCTCATGGGTGATACTTACAGAGGGCATTCTGCCTTACGGATTTGAAGTTCTTTCTAATGTGACTTTCAGACTTCTGTAAGCTTGTAAATTTTACTTCAAAAAATGAAGTGGAAAGTATTGCCTTGTGTTCTAGTATGCAGCTGTCTATAATTTAGGTACAGATCGACAATTGTAGCCATCAGTCTTCCAGAATGCCCGTTTAACCTCAGCACCTACATCTTCACAAGAAATGGCTTGCGTGGTTTCTAAAAGTTGCTCAGATCGGACTTTTGTCAAGTTGTTTAAAAGGGAAGGCGTTCTATAATTGTGGTGACTCACGGTCAGTCTTGGAAATAGTGATAAAACAGAGAGGGACATGATCTGCTATGGAGGCCTCAGGTTTGACATAAAACTCTTGATAGCAAGAGCCTGAATTACTTCCAAAGATAGGAATACAAACGTAGAAATTGTAGCATTCTTTTCAACAAAAAGTCAGTTTATTAGGTGAGAGTAAAGATAGTACAATATTTATTTTCATAACATGTAACGTATCAATGTCAAAACTCAACCCATCTTTGTGGCTACTATGGTATGGTGGTATGAGTCTGCTGCCTTATGAAGTTTATGTGGGCAGCATGGAAAGTCGTATCAATGATCAAAATGGTCCCCTACAGTTTCTCCTGCAATCTCAATCAGTCCCTTACATCATCTAAAGGCAATTTGTAGTTTGATTACACTTTTTAGCATACCGGGATTTCTAAAAGTTGGAAGAACACAGATGTTTAAAATATCTGTGTACCTAACCAAGGGTAGATAAGTAAATTTTATCCAGACATTATGTATTTATCTTCATGCTAGATTGTTAAAACCCAAGATCTCCTGAGCCACATAATAACATGCTAATTGAATAAATTACTCACATACAATAAAAAGATCAGATATTAAGAAAAAAAACCAAGCATTCAACAGTGCTAAAGTATGCAGAAGCAAACTAAGAAAACAAAATATACACCAAACAATCTCAAACCAAACTGGCTAAAGAGTTAACGTCAAAGAAAGTGCACTTCAGAACTTCTTGATACCCTCTTTAAAAGTAGTAAACCAAGGGTGTTAAAATATTCATTATTTCAGCTGCAGTGCAACTGCTAAAGGCTCAATTATATAAATGTAATTTTGATCACATTTAAATACTTTTAACAGATAATATTGATATTATTTAAAATAGGTACAAATGATTTTTGCAAGTTTTTTTTAAATGTTCCCTAACATGCATGGTTAGATAATGGCTTTATATAATATCACTAATTTAAGAAAATCTGGTCAATTTCTTTTAGATTCTTAAGATTTCAAATTCATAAATAAGTATTTTTAAATATTTTCATTTAACATTCATACTGGGTATGTTTAGCTTTGTTTCCTTCCTGTTTCCAGGTACTCATTGTCTAAAGAGAACAAATTCTTTTTCTATCACAATCAAAACTTATCTGTTACTAGACTGCACACAGTAACATGTGACAGTAATTCAAATTCATTATTTGAAAACAGAATTACTAACGAAATCTAAAAGAACTGTATCACACAGGCAGAATGATCACTGCATATGCCTGCACTGTAGAATGGATTTAAGTTCTACTTTGGCAGTTTAAAACTTTCTGATTTATTTAACATAACATTAGATCTGCCCAGTCAATATATTGATTCTGATAACATCAAAGGCTTCTTGGCTTGCGTTAACAGCTACTCAGCAGGTAGCTGCTGGGTTTAGGATAAGCAAACTTCAGTTCACATATCTCTTTACTTTTAATTTGGAAGGAAATCTTTAAAAGTTCATTTACAATATTTAGTACAGTGCTATAATACATCCATATCTATTATCTCTATTTTTTCCTCAATGTTTTTTTGTTTCTCCCCTCTGGATCGCAGGGTTGCCACTATTCATCTGTTCATAGGTCTTATCTTCAGGTAGGACTAGCTCATGTAAGGCTTTTTCCACATCTGCTGTTCCAGTTGTCGGGGTTGTTTTTGGCAAGGTCATCTGAAGGGCACACCACAGCGTAGTGCGAGCTTTGCGTGTTGCTGTGCACATCTCTTTAATGGCCAGCGCAAGAGCAAAAACATCTGAGATGGGGGGGGGGGAACAATATTTGATGTTGCTACTCTTTTGGAAGTGTTCAAAATTGTGTACTTTAGCACAGAAAACTGCATTAATGTTTTGCTGTTTTCACTGGCTGTTGTACAAGAATAATTCCTGTCAGTTTGAACAGTGGTAGAAATGCAAGGTATGCAAATTATGAATGCCAAATACACATTCTCCCCCTAAAGAACACAATCCACAAGGAACTTCTTCAAAGACTCAGTGAAGCAAAAAGGAACAGCTAAACAGCTAAACTCACATTTGTGTTTTTGCATACCTCCCATTATTTCAATAATCCATTTGCAAGAGATATTCAAGGAGATAAAGATTTCTGAGCTAATCAGTCAAGTATAATGTGAATGAAGCAGCTTTCCTTTCAAGTCATGTAAACAATAACTGATAGTTGTCTTACAAAGGATAAACATCTCTTAGGGATGATGAAAGGCTGGGAAATCCTACTATTGGCAGGGCCAAGAGACTAAATTCTCTGTGAAGTCCCTTGTAAGTAGTGCAGAAGACATCTGTGAGTACAAGTTCTCGCTCCTTAAAGGAGTTTGCCTCTCCTAATTCTCCTTAAGAAAGTGTGGTGGGGTGTTTTTTTCTGCATTCCACTAACATAATTCAGAGTTTTCCCATTACCACTGTTTCAGATGGTGGGTAAAAACAGGGGTAGGCAACCTAAGGCCCGTGGGCCGGATGTGGCCCTTTTCAATCTGGCCTGCGGACGGTCTGGGAATCAGCATGTTTCTACATGAGTAGAATGTGTGCTTTTATTTAAAATGCATCTCTGGGTTATTTGTGGGGCACAGGAATTCATTCATTTACCCCCTCAAAATATAGTCCGGCCCACCACATGGTCTGAGGGACGGTGGACCGGTCCATGGCTGAAAAAGGTTGCTGACCCCTGGGTAAAAAAGAACAGCACAAAAGAAGAACCAACGTACATGATGGAATACCACTCCTGAATTCCAGAAGACATTCTGGATTCATTGCATCAAGTAATCTGGCATCTCAACTCTGAATCTTGTACAGTGGTATCTCGGGTTACATACGCTTCAGGTTACAGACTCCGCTAACCCAGAAATAGTGCTTCAGGTTAAGAACTTTGCTTCAGGATGAGAACAGAAATCGTGCTCTGGCGGCAGCAGCAGCAGCAGCAGGAGGCCCCATTAGCTAAAGTGGTGCTTCAGGTTAAGAACAGTTTCAGGTTAAGTATGGACCTCTGGAACGAATTATGTACTTAACCCGAGGTACCACTGTACCAATGTTTAGCACTGTAATGAAAACCCAAAAGTGCCAGGGGAGACTTGCAGTATATGGCAGTAAGCTGATTTAGCAGTCAATACACCATAGTCAAAAGAATTTGCTTGCACAGCAATTCTTGGATTGTAGTGCTCAAATCATTTACTCCAAAGCAGCCTTGGTGAAATCCTACTGAATCTAATACTACCGTATTTTTCGCCCCATAAGACGCACTTTTTCCCCTCCAAAAATGAAGGGGAAATCTGGGTGCGTCCTATGGGGCGAATGCAGGCTTTCGCTGAAGCTTGGAGAGCGAGAGGGGTGGGTGCGCACCGCCCCCTCTCGCTCTCCAGGCTTCAGGAAGACATCCGCAGCCCGGGCAGCCCTGCAGGAGGTCCGGCAGGGATGTCTAGGCTGCGGATAGCAGCCTGCTTCCCGGAGCGTCGGGCGCCCTGAAAGCAGAGCGCCCGGCGCTTCGGGAGCACATCCGCAGCCTGGGCAGCCCTGCAGGAAGTCCAGCAGGGCTGTCTAGGCTGCGGATAGCAGCCTGCCGCCGGGCAGGCGGGGCGCCCTGAAGCAGAGCGCCCCGTGCACCGGGCACACATCCGCAGCGTGGGGAGCGCTGCAGGAGTTCTCCGCAGGGCTCCCCACGCTGCGGATAGCAGCCTGCCACCCGGCGGGCGGGGCGCCCTGAAGCAGAGCGCCCCGTGCGCCGGGCAGACATCCACAGCGTGGGGAGCCCTGCAGGGGTTCCCCGCAGGGCTCCCCACGCTGTGGATAGCAGCCTGCCGCCGGGCGGGCGGAGCACCCTGAAGCAGAGTGCCCCGCGCGCCGGACAGACATCCGCAGCGTGGGGAGCCCTGCAGGAGTTCCCCGCAGGGCTCCCCACGCTGCGGATAGCAGCCTGCCGCCTGAGGCAGACATCGGCCAGCCCCACAAGCTCAGGGAGGTGCAGCGCCCTTCCTCGACCTGGTTTGGTTTCCCCGACCTGCTTTTGGGGGGGAAATAAAGGAAAAAAAATTTCCTTTATTTCCCCCCCAAAAAACTAGGTGCGTCCTATGGGACGGAGCGTCCTATGGGACAAAAAATACGGTACTTTGGGAAATTGTTATTTAGTACACAATGTGCTTACTCTTTGCTAGGTGTGTAAATTTCAAACAAATATTAAACATGCCTCTCTTATTTGGGGCAAAAGCCCTAAAACGGCTCAAGGCAGAGAAACTGGGAGAACAAATATTAAAAGAAAAGTGCACCTCTATCATCTTGACATCTGGGAGCTCCTTGTCTTTGCCGATGTGAAGCATTGACAATTTCATCCTTTCTACGGGACTGCACAATGTGAATTGCTTCCAGGTGCTTGTCAAGAGCAGTAGAGATGTTAGCATGAAGAGGAGAACTTCGCAGGCGTTCCATTTTTCCCAGCAGAGTCACAACCTGCAAATATTCAAGAACAGCAATTTAAATTCTTTCATAGTTCTCTTCCTTCCTATAAAGCAGTTCTTATAAGGTCTGTTGATGTCTGTCTATAAATCCACGGCTACAAACATCTCATTTAAATCAGAACCATGTAACTAGCTTTTGGTCTTGTGTTTCTCAAAGAGCAGATCCCCAAGTCATATAGCAAGATGGGTTTTTTAATCTAAGCGTTTCAAGGTCATCTAATGCAAATGAGAAGCTGAAGTTTTGAACCCTGTTGATTTCAAAATAATCTTAACATAAACCTATATAGGGTTCCTAAGTAATGCTATCCTGGCACTGAAAAGGCTGATTCCTAATACTGTAGTCTTAGACTACAGTAATGGGTATTTAGAACCAAAGCCATAATGTAATACTGAAGTTTAATTCAGCTGTACACCAATTTTGGTTTAGGTAAAGGTTAGTTCCAGGAAATTATAATGCATTGCTTTACTGATTTTTTTTAATTGTCAGTTTATCAAGGCACAATGCATAAATATAAAACCATGTTTCTTAAGCTACAAACTTTATCACCAGTGGTGGTAGATGGTCACTGGGACTTGTGAGAATCATAGAAATGTAGAGTTGGAAGGTGTTACCAAAGGTCATCTAGTCCAACCCCCTGCAATGCAGCAGGAATTGCAACTAACCACCCCTGACAGATGGCCATACAACCTCGTGCTTTAAAAGGGGCGCAACACCAAATGGAGGTGGCACCAACTAATTCTGTTCCCATCCTCCTCTCTGCTGAGTTCCACAAAGGGAAAACTGAAGCTAAGGGGGAAGCAGATGGCCACAGCCACCCTCTGGAACTGGTTGTAAATGAGAAGGCAGGTGGGCTTGGAGAAATCAAGACTGATGGGTGTGCTCTAATGTATCAGCCTTCACTGCTAATTACCCTCATGAATCCAGCAAGGCACAACCAAGTTCTTCCCCAAAGTACAGCAAGCACTAAAATTCAAACAGCATAAATTCAAGGCACACTTCTGAATTGTTACATCCTTGCCCTTTGTTGAACGTTTGAGTTGCCTGTATGTATATATCAATCAACTAAATTCACCAAGGAAGGAAAAAATCCCAGCTCCCAATGAATTCTGTTAAATTATTGGGGCTTTTTTACAGGAGAGAACTACATTTTCATGCCAGCAAAGCCATGCAGTTCTAAGGCAAAGAAATATATCTGGTTTAACTCAACGAAGGAACATATAGATTTGATTGGGGGCAAGGGAAGGAGACTAGGCTATAGGAGGTTTACCAAGTTGGCTGTGGGAACCTACAGAAAACAGATTAAGAACTACACTGACAGCTTCAGAAAGGACAGTGCCAGGAGGTTTGGCCAAGAAAGCAAAGGAAAAGTTTTGATAACCCATTTTGGATCAGGACCTCAAAAGAAATGCATGGCGAAAAAATGACCAGATTTCCCTATGAAATGACTTTTCAGAAGATAAGTGCTGCGTTGCTAATCAAGTAATCCAAAGTAGGTCAGAAGACTATGAACCAAACTACATAATCATTTCCCCAACTTTTTGAACTTTTCTCCCTTTTTTCCAGCTCCCACTCCCTACAACCAAACACCTTTTCTACAGTTGAATGTGCAGGTATTCTTGTGTGCAGCCTGCTGTAAGATGTGAGTTCATGTGCACGGGTGCTAATCCAATCCTTGCTTTACAAGACTGAAACAGGACATCTCTGATGCCCTCTGATCTACTACATCACTTCTCCCAACTTGCCTGGAACTTCAGCCCCATTAAGGTTGTCATATTTCACTTAGGTAATTTGAGATGGAGACAGGTTTAAGTGCCTCCTCCTTGCCATTTCTCAAGCAGCTTTTGAAGCAAAGCAAAGAAGCAGCCATTGAGCTTCCACTGCACACATGTAGTTTGGCCCTGTGTTTTCATTTTGTGTGTGATTTGTTCCAATTTTCAGGAATAGATGAAATGGTCCGACTTTGAAGTGCGTTGCCTTTCTAACCTTTCTGCTTCCCAAAGGGCTCGGGGATCAGGGAAGCCACTGCTGGGGTTTCCTATGCTGTGAAGACCAGTCTAGTAGGGGTCTGAAGCCAAGAAGCAGACAAAATGTCTCCTTTTTTTAATCTGTTGCCTCTGCCAAGGTTTTGTAAATTGTAGATAGATAGAACTGGAATTAGGACTGGCTCTGCCTCACACAGAATGGAGTACACAAAGCTATTTTGCATTGTCCTCCCAACTGGAATAATTGGGAGGAACAACCCATATGCAGATACCCTCCAACAACCATATATGTTTTGTGTTTGGAACATCCAGCATCACAATTCCGATGTTCAGGAGAGACAGAATTAGAGGCATACTTATGCCAGTTTGGGGAGCAGAAGAGGCTAATAAGGTCTTGGGCGTGAAGGGTCCAAACTAGTCAAAATTTGATATTTTGACATTAAATAACTCACTCTGGCTTGTTCTCGTAACTGATCCACAATTAAGCGATCAACTCTGGATGGATTTGATGTCAGTCTTGGAATTGGAGTGTTGTTAGTACTAGACACTTTCTTCCCAGGGTAATTCTTGGCAAGAGCTGATTCAGTCTGGAAAAGATACAATTAATCTGTCATGTTAAAGACGGTAAATTATGGGGAGTATATTATAGGAAACTTGATTTATTCTTCTTTTGGGATACAAATGATGAGGATATCTACTTGAAACACAGCCATTAGTGGCATCTCAGTTGTGAAGCCAAACCCAAACTCCTGAAAATAAAAAACCTATAGCACATATTTACAAAACTCAGCATCCTATTTCTAATTTGACAAAGGGTGTTGAGCTGGACTAGAATAATTCAAGATCTCAAGCAGCAAAACACACCTGCAGCTGAGGTAGCAAACTGAAAACAAAACATAAATAATGTTACCCAAAGTAACAAAATAACTAATTGTTGCCATGCTGCCTGCAGAGAACAAGGATTATGCAGCATTCTGTAGAAAGGGTACAATTTAGATCTACATTGGTCAGTGTGAAGGTTTTCCTACTAATTTTAGGTAAAGGTAAAGGTAAAGGTACCCCTGCCCGTACGGGCCAGTCTTGACAGACTCTGGGGTTGTGCGCCCATCTCACTTAAGAGGCCAGGGGCCAGCGCTGTCCGGAGACACTTCCGGGTCACATGGCCAGTGTGACATCGCTGCTCTGGTGAGCCAGATCTGCACACGGAAACGCCGTTTACCTTCCCGCTGGTAAGCGGTCCCTATTTATCTACTTGCACCCGGAGATGCTTTCGAACTGCTAGGTTGGCAGGCGCTGGGACCAAGCAGCGGGAGCGCACCCCGCAGCAGGGATTCGAACCGCCGACCTTTCGATCAGCAAGTCCTAGGCGCTGAGGCTTTAACCCACAGCGCCACCTGTGTCCCACACCTACTAATTTTAACAGACCATAAATTACATTCAGAGCCTTCAAAAAGTAAAACGGGCATATTTTAATGTTCATTATTTTAACTTCCAAAGACCAATTATATTGGAACACTGTTAGAACTAAAAACGTATCACAACAATTTAGAATATTCATTATGTATATTCCATATTGGCCTGAGTATAAGCCTCTTTTTTTACAAATTCCGACTGTGAAAAGTTAACATGCGGCTTAAATTTGCGACCTTACAAAAATTGGCTTTTACGATATCACTGCTGAAACAGATATACGGTAAAACAGAACAGGTGTGATGTGAGTGCCTACAGAATTTTAAGGGAGTAGTTTATATTCTGGTGAGGCTTATAACCGGGCCAATACAGTAGGTCTTTTAACTGGCAATCAAAGCTGCATCATACAGCTAAGTAAAGGATTTAGCTCCAGCAAGCACAAGTGACATTCTAAAATGCTACTATGTTGCAAAAAATGCAGGAATATGTGCTCAAAGGAGGCTGCTAGAATAGAATTGTGGAATGTTAGGAAAACTGTCAGAAGTATTTTTTTCGATTGGGCTTTAGAGGCTAGAAACTAAATTGCCTCTTGCCTGCAAATTCAATTCAAGTGGTCCACAAAAAGGTTTTGCAGCAATCAAAACTATCAGTTCTTGGACCTGCACTACATTTATGTTTTCTGACAAGCTTGAGGCTGTTTTAACCAGGATCAGATTACCGAACAGTTAAACAAGACCCTGACCTCTCTAAAGTAAAGGTAAAGGTACCCCTGCCCGTACGGGCTAGTCGTGTCCGACTCTAGGGTTGTGCGCCCATCTCACTTAAGAGGCCGGGGGCCAGCGCTGTCCGGAGTCACATGGCCAGCGTGGCGAAGCTGCTCTGGTGAGCCAGCACCAGTGCAGCACACGGAAACGCCGTTTACCTTCCCGCTATAAAGCAGTACCTATTTATCTACTTGCACTTAGGGGTGCTTTCAAACTGCTAGGTGGACAGGAGCTGGGAATGAAAGACAGGAGCTCACCCCGCCGTGGGGATTCAAACCACCGACCATGCGATCGTCAAGTCCTAGGCACTGAGGTTTTACCCACAGCGCCACCCGCGTCCCTTCTCTAAAGTAGTACTGGTTTAAACAACTGTGCCAGCAATTTCCAATTGATCAGGACTGAAGACTGAGCAGCCCAAACCTGTTCCATGTCCCTGGTCCTAGGCATTGATAAGAAAGCTGTTCCTATAAGCTTAGCCTAATCCTTCTGTTTCTTAGATACAGTAGTGAACAGAATATTTGAAACTACTCAATATACTTATTAAGTAATTTCAAAGATTGTTCACTGCTGTATCTACTCCCCGTTTTGTACTCCCTTCTGATATGCATGTTTCTTCTTACCTTTTTCCGTTCTTTCTCCAAAGCTCTCCATTGTTCATAACATTCTTCCAACCTAATATGAAGTTCACTGGCTGACCCACTCCTAGTTTTCATTGGTCTTTGAAATCCAAATGTTGGCATGAAGCCTGTGAAAGAATTGTCTCCGTACATCATATCATTAAAATAAGGGTACAAGTGGCTTAAATCATCATAGGAGAACAAATCATAAGAATCCATCAGGGGAATGACAGAATGCCCAAAAGGATGAGTAGATTTCAAAGGAAATCTGTTTGAATTAAGCTGTGGAACACTTGGACTGTGCCTCAAGTCACCCATCATGAAATTGTTTGAAAAGCAAGAAGCCTGAGTGCGGTTCACACGGTTACTGACAATATTGTCTCCACTTCCTTGCCTGTGACTACTGAAGTGACCTTGAGACTCCAGTAAATCTTGGTAAGTATTCTGTGACAGTCCATCTAGATGTTTTTGTCCGTCCTCAGCATCATAATGTCCATTCTGTGATTTAACTTGAAAATTGTGCTTGTTCACATTTTCAATGATCCCATATTGCTGCGTATAGTTATCACAAAAACCATTTGGTTTGATTTTTTTGTCAATCATGGACTCAAAAAGACTTTCGTCTGTTACCTTACCCAGTCCTTCTGTATGACCGGCAGACTGAACTCTGTCTCCAGCGTTGCTATCATTGAAATCAAAACCGGAAAATACTGTGGGGTTTTCTTGGCAATATTTCTGGAGCAACAAATTATTGCTTAAAGTTGCATTGCTTGATGGCAACTGAGAAAAATCATAAGAATGATTGGAACCTTTTGAACCAGCAGTTAAATGATTATTCAACTTTATCAAGGTGCTTTGATTCCGAATAGGGATGGAGGAACTGTTTTTAGTCTGTATGTTGATCCATGTTGGCCTTAGATTTGTGCCTGATGAAGAAGTTACTGGGTTTGTTGATAAGATATTCAGTGATTTGAAATATTCTGAATTTTCTGTAGCATTTGCAAAATCACCACTCCCCGAAACAGCTGTGTGAGATTTGAGGGCAAAATCTGATTTTAAACCAAAGTCAGGGGTAAATGAATTTTCATTCACGAACTGCTTTTCTGACATGAGTCCGGTAGTCTTTTGAAATGTAAAATTCTGCTGTTCTGAAGAGACATCTTCCATTTTCTTCTGGACAGCTGGTTTATTTGGAAAAAGTTTACTATAATTATCAGTATCTAAACCTGGTAACTCAGGTGTTCCACTTGGCAATTTTTTACTCTCTTGAACATTATAATTTGCATTTTTATTATGCTTTGTTTTATTTGGATGAGAATAATCCAGGTATCTACAATAATCTGCACTTTCACCATATCTACTGAATTGTGAAAGAAGCATCTCAGCTCTCTTTTGGTGCACCTGTGCATCATGTCCTTTAGGACCTACCTTATCCCTTCCATAAGCATAAGTATCTGCTCCTGATTCTTTTATTGCTTCTAAAAGACTGGTTTGTGGGGCAAAACATGTTTTCACATATGAATAGTCTTGAAACTGTGGTGTCTTTGCATTCTCATTGTTCTGAATATTATAACAGCTGACATGATCATTCCTGGAAGGGTACAGCCATTGCTCATCAATGTCGATGTTAGTGAGCCCATGGTAAAGGTCATCCACTTTCTGTTGCAATGCTACAGGACCAGCATGCATATACTGTTTGTCAGACACGGGCAAAGTTTCTCCACCATAAAAAGTCTGTTGAGGGATGGCTCCATCTATTGGCCTCTTTGTTTCCGACAGCAGGTCAGGGTGGTCTGTAAATCGGGTTGTGCTCACAGGCCATACTGATTTTAAGTTGGAGGCGCACGCCCTACAAGAATGAAACATAAACAGTTGCACAATTCCTTACATAGATTTTAACCGATTATACTAATCTTTATTTTTACTTTTGGTATGTCCCATGGCCAGTGTGTTGTCAGAGCTATTGGTATAATTTCAAATGAAGACTGTAAAAGCCAGAGACCTGTATCAAGCTAGATCACACTAAACTTTTTTTTTGGGGGGGGGGTCAAAACCGATACTTGAGGTCTGCATGTAGTTGGCATACCACTTATTTAATGCACATCTTTATATATGAATGATGTGTAATAAGCTGTTTAAAGTACTTGCCAAAACCACAAATACACTAATAAAAAATGTAAGATTCAGGTTTAATATGCATTACTGCCTTCTTGATAATGGCAGCAGAAATTGCAAGCTTCCACTGATGGCAGATGCAGAATATTCTCAGTCGAACAAGAGCAGTTGGAAAAAGTGAGTAGATGTGTAGGAAATTACTATCCTATGTTGAATATATTACCAACCCGTCAGCAAAATATGGCTGAGATTTATCTTGTTCTTCCAAGATGTTAGACACAAGTCCATATAAGTCTGTTTCACTGCCATAGTCATTTCTTTCTGTTTGAATCCTAAGTGGGGTGAGAAAAGTAGGTTAAGTATTTGCTAAGAATGTCCGCCTATATTCATATTTACATTTCTATTATTTCTAGCTATAACATTTGCCACCAAAAAAAAATAATCAACAATATCCTGGAACTGCAGCTTTTAGAGCTAGCATGGAATGTAAAGGCTGAATGTAGACCACTGAGACATTTCACCATCTACAAAAGGGGGAAGAGAATCAAAATCCCTTTAACCTCTTGACTGTGCTGCTTCCCAAGCTGTCAAAGACCCACGTCACAACCATCATGTTGACTTGAAGCCTAGCAAGTTCTTTTTTTGTTCAGATTATTTATAGTACATTGTACACCCAGACATATTATGAGAGCCTGCGGTTCAGAATTCCCGCAGACTATTATGAATGACAGCATGTTAAACCTGTCCATGAGTGGAATATACAAATGATTCAATAATTTAACTTGTCCGCCTCACATGCAGACTGCGCATATTTGACTGCATGCAGACTTGAACCACATACAATGTGTTCATCCCTGCTGCAGGCAAACCCCAAGGACAGGTGTGGGAAACTTTTTCTGGTTGGCAGGTCAGATCCTTATCTCCCTACCCCTGCTGGGCCAAATCTGACAGGTGAGCAGGTCCACCAACCTGTCACTCACCCATCATCGTGATATCAGGTGACAATGAGCTTTGACTTCAAAGCACAGTACAGGACTGTTTGAAAGTCTGTAAATAGCTCCATGCTGCTACATGAACCTCTCAAATCAGAAGGTTCAAACAGCAGAGTGGGGCTGCTTGTAAAGGAGCTTTCAAACAGTCCCACACTGCTCCTTGAACTTCTGGTTGTCAGAAGTCGAAGAAGCAGTACAGGGATGGAGAAATGGTTTCCGCTGAAACTGCTGATAAACTGGAGGTCCCACCCACCTGTGTTTTTCAGCAGTTTAGAACTGCTTACCCCTCTCGGAGCAAGGCTGCCTCTGCCAGCCATCAGCTAATGGGCAGTAAAAGCATGTCTTGCTATAGCAAAGGAACAACTGGCAACTCATTTTAAGCTCCCAATTGTTCCTTTGAAACCCTGCCCTTACCTGCCTCACACCTGATGTCATGTATGGAGTAGGTAGGCATGGCTTGCTTAAAAAGAGCATGGTGAGCTAAAAGTAAAAGCCTGGTGAACCAGCTTCCCCACTCCAAGTTGAGGCAGCCCAGCTAAACAAGCTCTTGTAAGATTTTAGACAGCAGGAAGAAAAATGATGTTACTATGTTGTAAGTAAATCAACTGATAAACAGTGATGTGGTTTAACAGCAGATTTTGAATTCAGGTAATTTGTATCAATTTTCTTATGCCCTAGACTGATCTTACTTGCCATGTTTATTTTACTTTAATAAACAAAGCTAAAAATGTGAAATTACCAACTTTGCCTAATATTGTATTTGCACAATGCTGTATTTGCATGTGGCTCCCATTCATTGCTGCTAATAAATATATGAAATAGAAAATTTCCATGGAAGGATGAAACACTGGGAAAGTTTCCAAATAAAGGATCCATAGATTAAGTGGGCTATACCAGGATCTCAAGATCATCTAAATTACACCGCTATCCTCTGACATATGCCGTACACTAACCCACTTCTAGTGGTGCTGGCAAATTTCTCCCAAGCCAGGCTCAAAGGAAATTTCAGGGCACTGGAAAAGTGCCCTGCAAAAGGAAAGGTGTAACTTGTAAAACCCTGTAATTCAACCATAGTGCCCTCTTTTGCCCAAGTTTCTTGAAGAAAGATGATATAATGTGTTTGCAGATAGGAACAGAAATCACTGTCTTGGGTCTTGTTCGGCCACCAAAAGGAAAGGTATGTTTTATAGCAAGTGTGGAGAAACTTCAGCCCTCTAACTCCAATCATTCATTGCCATTGGCCATGCTTGCTAGAAGTTGTAGCTCAGCAATATCTAGAGGGCCAAAGGTTCCTCACACCTATTTTACATACTCCAAACTTCCTCTCCCACTCAAATAAAAATCTGCCACTCCTCTCCACACCCTAAAGCCATCCCTGCTACGCACTCTGAACATTACCCTTCCTTCCCACATTCTTCCTTCCCCCATCAGTGGAAAAACAGGTAAAGGTAAAGGGACCGCCGTAACCGACTCTGGGGTTGCGGCGTACAGCTTCCAGGTCATGTGGCCAGCATGACAAAGCCGCTTCTGATGAACCAGAGCAGCGCACGGAAACACCGTTTACCTTCCCGCCAGAGCAGTACCTATTTATCTACTTGCACTTTGGTTTTTGTTTTTTTGTAAGATATTTATTAAGATTTTTTAGATCTACTTGCACTTTGACGTGCTTTCGAACTGCTAAGTTGGCAGGAGCAGGAACCGAGCAACGGGAGCTCACCCCGTCGCAGGGATTCGAACCGCCGACCTTCTGATCGGCAAGTCCTAGGCTCTGTGGTTTAACCCACAGCGCCACCCGCGTCAGTGGAAAAACAACAGAAGCACAAATAAATTTTCTCTTCCCTCGCTCGCTCGCTCCCCTCTTCTTTTTCCCTCACTGATGTGGTGCAGTAGATTATAACAAGTGTGATGGGGTGCAGTGAACTATGGAAGATGCAGTTCTTACAGTTCATGCAACTGCAGGAGCTCTTGAAATAACTACAGCCTCTAATTAGACTGAGGGGGGTGAGAAAAGGAAATAAGTATTTCTTTTCAACTCCCCCACAGCCTCTGCTGCTCCCACCAATAACATGGGCAGGGGGACTGTGGTTGGGGTATAGAAGAGGGTATAATAACCCCTTCCTGAGTTCTAAGTTTGGCTCAGGATTTCCACACCCACCCAGAACCAATCAGGAAAGCTTCAGAGGGGTCGCTCATTCTCTCATGCTATAAATAGGTGGTAAGAACAGAATGAAGTGGCTGATGCCTGACGGACACCTTTACAATATATGGAACAAATTAAAGCAATATAAATTAAAGAAAGTGAGCATAGCTGCATTCTACATCAAAAAAAAAAACAAAAAAAACTTCTGAGTTGCTAGCCTGACCTGAAAAGAACTCTATTCTGACACCAAATATAGAGTCAAGATGGATTCTGAACATGAAAAATAAAACCCACCATTCACAAATTCTCTCCAAAAAACACATCATGTTTTTTGGACATGTTTTGTCAGTTTGTACCCTTCAGTCCTGTAGAAATTAGCAATTAATGCAATGAAAATAAGCAAACTATTAACCATACAATTTTCTCTTCCTAGTCATATAACAGTTAAATTATGTACCTGTTCTTTACACTAATCTGAGAACTAGGGGGTTGTTTAATATCATCTGCATATGTAGACCATGGGACATAGAAAAGAGAAGAATCAGCGAGGTTTGAACATTCAGAAGCTGTAGAAATTGAAGTACTGTAAGGCTGCCGTAAGTCTACATTCTCTTCACTCTGTATTTTAAATTCAAGAAGAGAAAATTAATATTAAAAATATTATTTATTTTACTGCATTAATTTCATAATTAATTTCCTAAATTGAGAATAAATTGGTTGGAAAGGACCAAAGGCCATCAAGTTCAGCTAATTGATTCCAGACAGTACTAGTCGTCCCCACGACTACTGCAAAGGAGCCACATCACGACACACTAAAGAGAGATTACTCAGCCACTTTGATGGGTAGGGGGGCAGGGACTTTTACTGATCTGAAATAGGCTACAGCAAAGGTATATAATAGCAACCACAAATGTAGCTACATTTTGCTTTAAAACCCTTGAGAGTATTCCGCCCCCCCCCCAGTTCCAGAGATAATGTTCCCAAATTTAACATACTTCTGTTTTCTAGTTTCTAAGAAAACCAGTAAACAACACTAAATAAAATTTGTTTCCAAATTAATCTCTGAGGTAGGAGTAAGTTATTACTTCTGCCAGTTAAAGGGACTTTGTTGTTGAAACTTAACACAATTCAGCAGGATTTTGCATAGTGGAAGATAATTTATACTTGTTGGGCTAAATTCTATTATACAACACTTTGTACTATGGGGAATTCTATTTGGATTTCATTTATTACTAAGGCATTCAGTGTGCAATCAGTTTTACTTGTGTAAATGAATAAAGTATGTCAAAGTGATGTGTTCATCATATGACCACAATTAAGTAATCCTAATCCACAGTTTTGTATACTGGATGCACGAAAGTGTGATGTCCAGGGAAAACATCCAGCAATAGAGCAATGTGTGTAATGCTGCATGGCCTAAGCCCATGTGGTATACAACACATTCTGTCTCCATGGGAAATATAAGCTTATAACTGCACTGTGATACCTGATCAAAGTAATTGAAAATGAAAAATGAGTTATGCCTTATGCATTGAATTTTAATTGGTGAAATGATTGCTTGTTCAGTTTCCATGGCTGTTCATTCACATATATTATCATTTATACAGTGCTTTTAATGAACAAAATATTTTACAATTCTCTTTAATGTTTTGAAAAATGAATTTGAAATATTTTCTAGTTCTATATTCTAGCATCAAGTCTAACAACCAATACCAATTGCTAAGGAGCTAAAGAGACAAGACTTGTATAAGACCTAAAGCAGGTTTTACTTCAGGCTTTTAAATCATTTTTTTTCTATCAGAACTAAGTTTACATCACTTTTCCATTAAAAATCCCTAATTTCCCTCACACAAGCTTTCTTTATTTGTTAAACAAGTGAGAATCAGATATACTTGCCAAACTACTATACTTGGAGTAGATTACTACAAGATCTTTCAGAAGATAGTAATCTACCTTCTGCCCACCTGAGCTAGACAATTCATGGCTGAGAATACAAAAATGTTTGAAGCAGCTATGGTTGCACAAATTCATTATGGACAATCTGATAAGTAAAAGGTAAAGGTACCCCTGCCCGTACGGGCCAGTCTTGCCAGACTCTAGGGTTGTGCGCTCATCTCACTCTATAGGCCAGGAGCCAGCGCTGTCCACAGACACTTCCAGCGTGACAAGCGTGACAAGCTGCATCTGGCGAGCCAGCGCAGCACACGGAACACCGTTTACCTTCCCACTGGTAAGCGGTCCCTATTTATCTACTTGCACCCGGGGTGCTTTCGAACTGCTAGGTTGGCAGGCGCTGGGACCGAACGACGGGAGCGCACCCCGCCGCGGGGATTCAAACCGCTGACCATGCGATCGGCAAGTCCTAGGCGCTGAGGTTTTACCCACAGCGCAACCCGCATCTGATAAGTAGTACCTTTTAATATGCAAGTGTTAAACTGAATTTGCTAAACCTTTCTTTTAAATCCCATTAAAAGTTAAGATCCCTGTAAATTATCTATCAAAACTGGATGGTTAGCTGAGAAGCAAATGGAAGATAGTTAGCTATTCAGAAATTTTATTTTTAAAGGATATATTATTTTATTTGCAGATGCAGTCAGAAGGGAGTTAAGATATTGTGTACTACTCTCTCGCTGAAAGATGGGGCTATTTATTAAATTTATTCCCGATCTATTCTTCCTGAAGAGTACTGAAGGCAGCTAACAACATAAAATCCATTGAGACAATTTTCAATAATTAAGGATTAGTTATAGAAACCACAGTGCCTATATATACCTATCCGCTTCCAATGATCTTAAGAATTAAAAATGTATTCAAATTCTTCCTGAACATAGCCTTGCAAAAAGTATGCCTGGTCTTCCTCAGAGGGGTTTCAGAGATGGGGTACTGCCAGAGAAAGCCCTTTTGTGTTTGTACACTGGTAGCCATCCATGGTATGGAGAAGTATGAACCTTCCTCTCTATATCACAATTTGTATTTGTCTAGCACTCAATACAATAGGTAGCTTACTAGGACAGTTGGTATAGTTGTCAATCTACAAGAAAGTAAAAGGTACCCCACTAGCTCAAATTAGCTCAAACTAAATGACCATCTAGTTAACAGAGCAAGAAAGCAACAGCCCTGCCACACTGTTGTCCCAGAAACAGGTATTCAGTCAAACACTGCCTCTGAACCTGGATCATCAATCTACAGGGCTGCATCAGCACATCAGCTCATCAAACTAGAGGACATGGTGCCACACTAATACAGCAATTGGGGGTGTGAAGATAATTTTTAAAAAAGTAAGTCCACTATTCACTGAAAAATTGGATACTTCTACTAGACGCCCAAGCAGTGTTTGCGGGAAAAGGAACTCTTTACCTTTCAGACCAGCTTGAAAGCCCATACACACCACTCTGGAACTCCTTGGAGAACTTGCACATTAATAGAGTTAACTGCCATTCAAAAATGGGCATATGCTTTTTCACCCAAGTTTTCAAATATGTTTAACTTAAAGTTCAGCTATAATGAGTTATCATGTACTTAGAAGTGAGTGTTGAAATGTAACACATTAGAAGGGGAAATATTTCATGTAGTCCCATTCCTTCCAAGTTCTTCTGGATATGACAAGAGACTGAATATAGACAGCTGCCCTCCTGGATATCATCGTACGACACAGATGCTAAGGAAATGAGCATTATGAGTACAGCAGGGGTTCCCAAACTGTGGTCTGCAAGATGCATTCAGGTGGTCTGCAGCGTGTCTGAATTTGTGGCTGAAGGTGGAAGATGACATAGCCACTCCATACTGATTTTTAATTGTATTTTTATTCCTTCATTTATTTCTTATATTGTACTTTACTGGACTACAATTTGAATCTGACGGACTTTAAATTATAATCCAATGAATCAAATACAATATATAATAACTAAAAGAAGCAATAAAGGTAAAAATTAAAAATTCTATAGAATCAAGTACAATGTACTGCAATTTCTACAACTGGCATAAAAATAATTGTAGCCTGCCAAGAATCTCAGGAATTTTCAAGTTGCCCTGGAGGGTGGGAGTTTGGAAACCACGGAACTAGAGTAACATATAAAGAGCATGTCCCCCCCGCCGCCGCCCCAACATACTTACTTTAATTTATAAAAGGAACCCTGACCATTAGGTCGTCGTGACCGGCTCTGGGGTTGCGTGCTCATCTCGCTCTATAGGCCGAGGGAGCCAGCGTTTGTCCGCAGACAGCTTCCGGATCATGTGGCCAGCATGACTAAGCCGCTTCTGGCGAACCAGAGCAGCACACGGAAACGCCGTTTACCTTCCCACCGAAGCGGTCCCTATTTATCTACTTGCACTTTGATGTGCTTTCGAACTGCTAGGTTGGCAGGAGCAGGGACAGAGCAATGGGAGCTCACCCTGTCGCGGGGATTTGAACCGCCGACCTTCTGATCGACAAGTCCTAGGCTCTGTGGTTTAACCCACAACGCCACCAGCGTCCCTTACTTTAATTTATAGTACCCTGTTCTTACTCAAGTACAGAAATCACATGAGAAGCAGCTCTAATGCATTTCAAATACAGTGTTTATTATCAGGCCAGTAAAATCAAATAGAACCATGCTAATAGTGTGATGCTACTAATGCTACATAATGCTTTATTATGAAAACTCTCTAATGTATTTCTAAAAGAAAATTATCTCAAGTTGATAAAAAAACTGACTGAACCTGCAATTTGTAGCAATCATAGAAGGAGCTGCAACCTGTCATGATAACGTTATTGAACACATCCGTCAGTCTTCCACTGGACTCTGCACTATTCAAATAGCGGCTGGTGCCTCTGAATGCTACTTTGGGCTGAGACAAAAAAGTGGAAAGACAAATTAACCTACATCTAAATTGTTTTACAGATACCAACATCCCCCCCCCTTTCGGATTGCCTACACACTGCATTATTATACTGAGTTTGAGAGAACCAGGCTATTACATACACACCCCTCCCCATTTCTCTAAAACATCGACGAGGCCTGATCTGTAATCACACACACATATATATGAAAGCCAAGGGGGAAAACCGCACAGGTGCCTTTGACTCTCTCAAATTCTGCTTTTCGGCCGACTGAGAGCCAAACAGGTGTCGCTGTTCTGAAGGCAATCATTTCTCTGCCGAGGAACAACTGAGAAATGGCAGGCAGATGAGGGGAAAAAGTGTGATGTGAAAACAAAAAAACACACGACTTGGCCAACAGTTGGTTCCACACAAGCGGGTTTCCCAGTTCTGGTATCCCAGGGACACGCCGAACTTGTCGAGTCGTCCGCTCCCCCAAATTCCTCTGCACTCCCGCCTTGCTTCCTCAGCCCGCGACACCCGTTTCTCCTCGTCTCTCCCCTTCCGACGACCCCTTTCCACCCCCCTCCATCTTCCTATTCAAACCTAACTCGGAAGAGCTGCTTTCCCACTCTCTGGGGAGGGGGAGCCCACCAGACGCAGCCCCCCCCCACCGTTTCAAGACCCCTTACTCTTTCGACAGCGCCCCCCGCGCCTCAACTCCTCGCCCCCTCAGCGGCTCCCTTGGGCCCTTCTCTCCCCCCTCAGCGCCCCGCGCCCCTCAACCTACCCGCCCTAGAGAGAGCAACCCCCGCCGCTTGCTCTCCCTCCGCTCGGCCACCCCCTCACCTCCATCCCCTTCCCTACACAGGTTTAAGGGCGCCTCTCACTCCACACACACCCGCCCCCTCTTCAAGGGAAACCAGGGGCCAGAGAGGGGCGTCGCGCTGCCCCCGCCATGACCGCGCAGGGGGGCGTGGTAGCTCCCTTCACCCTGCAGCCCAGACTGGCTCTGACGGCGCTGCGAGAACAGCCAAGGCAGCCGTTACCAAGCCTGACAGGGAGGGGGGAGGGGAGGGGACGGCCGGGTGGCAGAGAAGGGGCCCGCCGAGGTTCTCCCTCCACCGCGCGATTGGCCAGCACCCGCAGCCGGGCTGCCAATAAGGCGCCGACCTTCCCCCCTCCGCTCCCTTTTCTCCTCCCCCGTAGGCCCGCCTCCTCCTCCCTCGGGTCTCAAGACATTTAACCACGAGGGTATGGAGCTCAGGGCCACCAATAGAGGGCGAGCCCGAGGCAAAAGTGTGATTCCAGCACGCCTCCCCTCCCCCTGCTCGCGTTAACTGGCGGTTGCCGATGTCCGTCTCCAGAGAGGTGGGCCAATCCCATGTTCATATAGGGTACAGCACCTCCTCCTCCTCCAAACCCCCAGATCGGCGCCGGCTTCTTTGCGCATTGGGCAGCCCGCGCGTCCAATCGCAACCTCTCCGTTGTTTTTTGCCCCTTTCCGCCTACCCCATTCAGCGGACCGAGGGACACCTGGCGCGCGATTGGACGCGTCGCCGCCTGCCCAATGAGAAGCCGGGAAAGTGGTTTGTTCACCCGGTGATAAGCAAAAAAGGCGGTTGGAGTAGAAGCTTCAAGCCTTTTCCCGCTCGAAAAAAAGGGGGGGGCTAGGAGTGTGAGGGGGAAGCAGCTTGAGGAAATATGTGGTGGGATTGAGAGAGAGAGAAGCGGGTAGATTTAAAAACTGAATTTTAAAGAACTGAACAAAAAATTTAAAAAAAAACTGAGGTAAACCCACAGCTGGTGAAGGGGAGCTGTGAGAAGGACTGAGGCAGGAGCAGGGCTGTGGTGCAGTGTTTGTACCTGCGGCAAACGAGAGACTTCGCTTGGGCTACTAAGATTCAGCCCTATATTCTCCTTTCCACCTCCCCAAAAATAAAAATAAATGTGAAAAGGAAAGATGTTGCATATGCGCTGTATGTAGGATTTGATATGGGGAGAGTCCCACTGCACCTTGACCATTTTAGGGGTCTCCACAGGGCCAGAGACGAGTCACATAAAAACCTAAGAGAAGCTTGCTGGAACAGGCTAGTGGCCCAACTAGTCCAGTATCCTGTTCTCACAACCAGATGCCCATGGGAAACCCGCAAGTGGGACCTGAGCGCATGAGCACTCTCTCTCCCCTCCCCTGGTTTCCAGTATTCGGGAGGATACCGCCTCAGACCTTGGAGGTAAAATACAGTAGTTATGGCCAGTAACCACTGATAGCTTTACCCTCCTAATCTTAAAACCATCCGGGTTGGTGGCCGTCATTGTCCTCATGTGGGAGTGAGTTCCGTAGTTTTATCCACTGTGTGAAGAAGTGCCTGTTATATCTGTCCTGACATTCACTTTTGCTAGGGTCTAATGTTATGAAAGAAGGCAAAAAAACAAACAAACCCAAAAAATTCCACGCATAACTTTATAAACTTCAGTTGTCACCTCTTACTTGCTTTTTCTCTGAACTGAAAAAATCCCAAATGCCGCAACTTTTTCTCATAGGGAAGTTTCTCCATTTTGGTTGCCCATTTCTATACCTTTTCCAACCCTCCAATATCCTGTTTGAGGTGAGGTGGTGAGAATCATACACAGTATTTCAATTGCAGTTGTGATACAGATTTATATAACATGGCAGTTTTACTTTCAATTCTTTTCCTAAAGACCCCTAGCATAGAATTTGCCTTTCCCACAGCTGCCATATACTGGGTCAACATCTTCAAGCTAGCCACCGTGACCCAAGGTCTTCTTCCTGGTTTGTCACTGCCAGCCCCCATGACACCATCATTTATTGCAGATAATTAAACATTCTGTCTGTGTGTGAGCACTTAGAAAGGGATGCTGTGGTTACTAAGACCCAGCATAGGTTTCTCAAAAACAAGTCATGCAAGACAAATCTCATTTCTTTTTTTGATAGAGTTACAGGCTTAGTGGATTAGGGGAATGCTGTAGACATAGTGTATCTTGAGTTTAGTAATTTCCCCATGATAGTCTTGCAGAGAAGCTGGTAAAATAGGGCTGGATGAGGTAACTGCTAGGTGGATTTGTAGCTGGTTGACTGTTGTCTAATGGAAATGTTGCTTGTGATGGTGGAGTACAGTGGTACTTCGGGTTAAGTACTTAATTCATTCTGGAGGTCCGTTCTTAACCTGAAACTGTTCTTAACTTGAAGCACCACTTTAGCTAATGGGGCCTCCTGCTGCTGCCGTGCCGCCGGAGCACGATTTCTGTTCTCATCCTGAAGCAAAGTTCTTAACCTGAAGCACTATTTCTGGGTTAGTGGAGCTGTAACCTGAAGCATATGTAACCTGAAGCGTATGTAACCCGAGGTACCACTGTATATATTAACCCCTTCAGGGCCCAAGTGGGATTTGGCACAGTTATGTACAGTATCGACTCTTTCTAAGGCACCAGTATCTCTATCCTGTAGCATGGATGGAACCCTATGTGCTGTTCTGAAGTATATGCAATTGTCTCTGAATTTCTGTCCAGCATGATACCCACTGGGGCACATGTGCCTGCAGATGTCTTCCTTGGTGTCTCTGGTGTCCCCCCCCCCCGCCCTGAAATTAGACATTATATTGTAGTCCTTTTAGGAACCCAGATCTCAAGCCACTTAGGGCTTTATAGGCAAGTACCGATCAGAAGGTCGGCGGTTCGAATCCCCACGACAGGATGAGCTCTTGTCGGTTGGTCCCTGCTCCTGCCAACCTAGCAGTTCAAAAGCACATCAAAGTGCAAGTAGATAAATAGGTACCCCTCCGGCAGGAAGGTAAACGGTGTTTCCGTGTGCTGCTCTGGTTTGCCAGAAGCGGCTTAGTCATGCTGGCCACATGACCCGGAAGCTGTACGCCGGCTCCCTCGGCCAATAAAGTGAGATGAGCGCCACAACCCCAGAGTCGGCCACGACTGGACCTAATGGTCAGGGGTCCCTTTACCTTTACCAGCACAGAGTAGAATTGTGTCCAGAAATAGAGCAGCAACCAGTGTAGCTTTTTAAGAACTGGCAAGGTAAGTTCAGTGTAACTAGTCCCAGCTAGTAGCCTAACTGGTGCATTCTGTACAAACTGGATTTTTTGGGGGGAAAACCCTGAATGGCAGTCCTACATAAAGTGCACCGTAATCAAGTTCCCTAGAGTTTACCAACAAATATTTTGCATTTACTTGTACAAGGTGACTCATGAGTGATCCTGTCACCACTTAGACATATAATTGTGATAGGGTCACCACTTAGATAGTGTAGTAAACTTGCATAGCATCCTGACCTTTTTAATCTCCGTTAGTCATTTGTCTTTTCTGGCCTCTTTCTCCATCCATTCTCCCATACCTTCTCTCTTCTCCTAGTACCGACAGCATGCCAGTACCATGACAAACAATGCAGAAGTTAGAAGTTACGGTAATAAATTTGAGTGCTGCTATGTATAGTTTACCTATGTTAAACTGATTTTAACTTTTTATGCATATTTTTCAATTAATATTCTCTTGAAACCAGGGGGGAACAGTTAAAAATCTGTGAAGTATATACTGTACAGGCTGGGAATCAGAACAGACAGCAGATGGTGCTAGAAGCAAAGGCAAATTTCAGTGCTTGAGTCTAGATTTGTGTCCAATCCTTTTTTAAACCATCAGTATAGGAATTTTCTGTGAGCTTCAGTTGGGAGTTGGCTAGGTTTTCCCAGTTTTTCTGGTTTTGCCACAGTATAGAGCATTGAAGTTCTCAAACCCAGATTTAAGGCCTAATCAATGCAGAATTAGATGTACGTACGTACACATGCATACTCAACCTGGCTGCCCCCAAATCCTCTTACTCTTCCCCACTTCTCCACAACCAAGTTTTACCAGTTAAATCCAAAAGTATTGTACCCTTCCCAACTGCAAAAGAACTGGCTTCCCACCCTGCTTCCGAGTTTAAGGCAGATTATGCAAACTGATAGTCCTTAGTCATGTTTCAAAGACAGAGTGGCAGAATGTGCTGTCCAGGTTTTTTCTTCTGTTTATTACCAGTATTTCTAGATCTTAAGAACAGCAGAGCTCAGGGTGGTTGCCAAAAATCCAAAGTATAAAAATAAAACGAAATGAAATAAAACACTAACTAAAATGACTTACGAAAACACCCAATTTCCAAAAGTTTGGAGAGGCTAAGGAAGAACACCAGTGGGTTTTTCAGGGGAGCATGTTATCACACTATCACAGTTCCGGGAGACACTGCAGAAGAGACGATGTTCCTGATAGATGATAATATTTAAGTGGACCCAGATACAACCTGTAACCATTACAAAGTTTTCAGAACAGGTGTTATAGGTTATTACCTAGCTTAGCCATACCTGTCAGCAGATTGGTGCTGATGTTTTATACTATCTGCCATTTCCCAGACCGACTTCAAAAGCAACCCTCCATAAATCTCATTGCAGCAGTCTAGTCTGAAAGACTCTTAAGGCGTGGATGGCAATAGCATGATCATTGTCTAGCAGTAATGGGAGCTTTTCCCTTTTCTTTACACAACACTTGGAGCTCCTTTCTGGAAATTTCTCTTCCCCCTTTCATGCAGGTACAAAAGTATCCGAGCCACATTTTGCTGACACAAGAGAGCTGCGCATTTTCAAGAAATGCTTATCTGTAGAACTGAAATACTTGTGCTGTACCCTATACCTACAGACTTTGGTCCTATCAGTAACAGACAGACAATTCACCTGTTCCCTTATTCTCTAGGCCTCAGAATTGGAACCAAGTTTGCAGTCCCAGAGGGACATTGGCATTAGGAAGAACTGAGAAAACAACTGTAAAGAAAAGCAAGGAAAGCTGGAATGGAAAGAGGTATGCTTAGCCTTAGGAAAAGAAGATTAACAAAGAAGTTGTTTGCACACTCCCCCACCCCATAAGTTCCATTGTGTTAAGCAGGACCTACTGCTGAGCAAATGTATCTAGAATCAGAGTATGAGTCATTGGTGGGCGAAAGAAAGGTTTTTTAAAAAACAACAACAGCAACAACCTTGATTAGAACAGGCACTCATTTCATCTGCCAAAACTGGGGCAAGAACAGACACAAGGGATTTAAGCATTGGGGTCAGGATCCTAGATTTACTTATATCTAAATCCTACCAGAGCAAGTTGGGAATAATTACAATTGCATGGCTCTAAGCATATGATTTCAATCAACTCAATAAGTTGCCATGGGGTAAAAAAGAAAAGAAAAAAGGATATAATCTGCAATTATTTCACTAGCAAAAATGGTCATCATTATAGCAGGTTCTGTGTGGGGAGGAGGGAGGGTTTGTATGATGTGAACCCCCATAGAAGGTTTCAGCGTTCTCCTACTCGGCCCCTATCAGGAGGGGTTGGGCCATCTAATTTTCTGTGGGGTGTACTTTGAAATTAAGTGGGACCTACCATAAAATGTTGCTGTGTATCTTCACCTTACAGCAGAAGTGTTTTTCTCAGGTTTCTGCCTGCTAGCCAACCATGCCCTCTCTCAGGACTACTATAAGATACAAGGAGTCCGAGCAGGCCTTTCCACTCCTCACTCCCATTTTTCCATTTTCTTTTTCTTTTGAGTGACATTAAACATTCTGTGGCTACTGAGCATGCTCAGTACTCAGTGGGCTGTTTTGGGGCTTAGGACACACATATTATTCTAGAATCAAATCAATGGAAACGAGGTACTTGTTTTTTCTATGTAGTCCACACACAATCTAGATCTACTGCAGGTTTTTTGCTGCTGAAAAGCACTTCTTGGGAAACTAGTTTCATTCAGAAAATAAAAGCTCATTGCAGATTAAGTCTGCATCACCCTGTAGTGCATCTATTTGAAAATAGATGTTGGCAGTCCTGGCAAAGGAGTGTGTGTATCCACACTTGTGTAATGGCATTGTGGGTGTGCATATACCAAGACAGCAATCACCACCACCTCCTTTGTTCTTCTGGGATATTTGTAGGGAGGAAAAGGTGTGGATAGCTTCGTCAAGGGAAGGGTTTTCAAATGTGTATCAAGTAACCACATCCACTCCTGGATGGCAGGAACTAGAATAATTTTAGATTGATAAAGCAGCATGTTGAGGATGAACATGAATGATTCCAGGTGGAGAAAAATGTACGCTTGTGCTACAAGTGGGTTACTGTGCACACAGCCTTTGCTACCTTTGGGGATGACAAGTAACCAAAAAGAGACTATTCTTTAAAAGCCAATCTGAGGTAAGTATGTAAGCCTGCATGCTTCACTAACTTCTCATTCTAGGCTCCTTTTCTGAATGTTTAGCTTTCATTGGAGCTTGTGGATATACAAGGAAGATAGTACAGTCTGTCTTCTACCTGATTCCTCAGTAGGAAGTCAACCTGCTCCTGACTTCTCAGGTTTTGGCAAAAGCACTGGAATAACTGAGTACATATTGTATAATGCACTTTATAATTAGTTAATACAATTAAATGGATTTACACATATGAATAATACCTGTGTTTAATACCTTTATAGGTTGCTCTGCATTAATTTCACCTGCCCACATGCATTCTTAACCACCCAGCTGCTTGTATTCTTAGCCGTTTGCCCTCTCCCCCCATGGACATGGTAACAGGTTGTTATTGATTGATTGATTGATTGATTGACTGATTGATTGATTATACTGCCCATCATCCGAAGATCACAAGGAGGTTCACAACATAAAGTTCCAAAATGAGAACACAAAATATATAACAAAAACAAACCAATGACCCTTCTCCTACAAAGACATTAAAAAAACAACCATGGATTGTTTAATCAGCCAAAGACCTGGTTATAGAGAAACGTTTTTGCCTGGTGCCTAAAGATATGTAATGAAGGCACCAGGTAAGCCTCCCTGGGGACAGCATCCCCTGGGGAGCCACTGAAGAAAAGACCTGTTCTTGTGTTGCCATACTCCAGACCTCTTTTGGGCACAGGGGGCACAGAAAGAAGGACCTTGGGTCCCATGGTCTGGGTTAGTTCATTTGGGGAGAGACTGTCCTTGAGGTATTGTGATCCTGGGGAGAAATAAGGCGCAGTGGAGTCTGCAGTGTCTTTAAAAATATGGTTTGTTAACATATATGTACAAATATGGTTTGTTAACATATATGTACAATCTGAGTGTACATAAAGGAAATGTAGTTTATAGCATTCTTAGGAGTAGCTTGTCCTTTCCTGCCACCTGCTACTGCATTCAGAGCCATCTTACGCACCACCTCTTTCTTCCTGCTTATCGCTTCCGTAGCAGCCCATAGAATTCTGCCCCATTCCTTCCCAACAAACCATTATATTTCAAAAAGGACAGATCTTCCTGTGACATCATGCCCCTGCCTCACCTTGGCAACCTGCCAATTCTCCCATCTCTGTCCACTGCTTGGGATGAGGGTGGGAAGGACAGCTTTTTTCATTGCAAGTGGTCCTCCTTGGCTCAGTTCCCCTTTGTTTCTCAGTGGCTCTGTACTTGGCCAGGCTGGTTTGCATAAGCTAGCCCACGAATTCCTTGTCTGACACAGATCTGCAGCTTGTATTTTCCCTTCATATCTCAAACATTATCTAAATACCACCGTTTATTAGTTTTTAATATTCGCTAACAGACTGAAGTGCCTCAGCTATAACAATACGAATGTGGTAGAGTCAGAAAAACTCAGCCATTGAATTAACTGTCTTTGCCATATCTGATGCTTTCAACCCTCCCACTCCCTAATACGTGTGCACACACACACACACTGGTTGGCCTCAGACGCTAGAGCCTACAGCCTGCCTGGCTCCTCCCATTTTTCTTCTTTTTGCAGTTCACCTCCTTGTACCTTGGGATGCTCTGGCTAAACTCCACTGAATGTGTTCCAAGCATTTTCCCACTCCCTTTGTCTCCTGAGATTTTACTTTTATTTTATTTTATGTTATGTTGCTCTTTGCATCTCTTTCCAGCGTACAATCTGATGTTTTAGTGAGACTGGTTGGGTCTCAAATCCTTACATCACTCTGATGCAGCCCCCAGACTTTCAAGCCATACAGTATTTCCCCAGCTCTAAACAAGCAGTTTTGATCTGATCACAAGTATGGCTTCCCTTCTCACTCATCACTTCGTTGCCAAAGAAAATATATTTGCTTTTTTGGCATGCGTGTCTCAGACAGTCTGTGGTTCATCTTGCAAGATTTGAAAGTGGCGGAGGGGAGGTTGCACATACCCACACCCCAAATCCCCTTCACATACACAGTTTTCAGCCAGCTGATAGGATGTTTAGCATTTCAAACAATCATTTAACTCTGACACACGCAGTATATGCTCTTGGAATGTGGTGTATGTATACTTGTGTCACTGTGTGTTGTCCACAAAACAGGGAACAGCTTAAGATGCTTCAGCAAATTCTGCCATTACTCAAAAATGTATGGTGAGAGATAGTACACCGAGATTCTGGGGTGGTAGGAAATGAAAGAGAACAACCAGAAAAAGTAATAACCTAATAAAATGATACAAAAAATAATAATTGTATTATTCACATGAATCTCTAATGCTTGTCAGCTATCCCATTACTTTTGCAGTCATTTGCCATAACACTGTACAATACTCTCTGCACAATTTTCCTTATTCTCTTCCAATAAATTAGCTAGTTGTTTTCCCTTTCTTGTTTTTCTTTAAAATGCAAGCTGAAAATACAAGAATCTCATGTGAGCCGTATCCTTGCAGATGCTCCCTGTGCTTAAGGACCGGAGCACCTGTTAAGTCCATATGCACCAGGGTGCAGTGTACTGAAAGCAGCTCCACTGTTCTGCATTCTGTGAATGAAAGCCCACCCACTCTGTGCAGAAAAATGGGGATCTTGTATGGTTTTGGCCAAGCGGGATCTACAGATCACACTATACATGTGAATTCTGATTGGCAGGAAATTTCAGAGGAAATGCACAATAATAAATGAGCCAAAGCTACAGTTGGGTTTCCATTTCTTTTTGTTCAGTCTTGGCTTCCAGTGGCCTGAGCTTAAAATGCCCGAGTGCAAAAGCTTTAATGTGCTTGCCCACTCCAGCTCATTGTTAGGTAATTTTTCAGTGTTGACTATACGTTTAGCCAGTAAGCTCTGGAGCAAGGCTCCATGTGTCTATGTGTCTGTCTCTCACTGGATTAGCCTCACAAGAGGCAGAAAAACAAGGCCCCAGAAAGGGGAACAAAGGATCTTCCACTCAGCCCAGAGGCCAACGCTCTGTCTCCAATTACCTAGGCTGAGCAGGGAGGAGGAGGGAGGAGGTGTGTCTGTGAGGGGAATACCATTTGATATGTGGTGTGTGTGCAGTGGACTTCACTAGAGTTTATAAGATTCCCTCCCGCCTGCCCTCCCCCCACACCATGGACAAAAGGGAGGATTCACTACAGATTCCACATTGCTTTTCAAGGGGATTTGTTATCGTCTATTCTTATTTCAGAGCCTTTTCCTAACGTAAAATGTTAAAGTTCTGCTGGATTTTGTGGTCACTGCAGCAACGTGAGCTGCCTTAGTAAGTTATCCACAGTGACACCCGCCCCTTCCATAAGTGGATTCGGACCAGCTGCATCTACAGAGGAGAGCATGAGACTACTGTACAATATAGCTTCCTCTATTGCCCCCCTGCACACTACCTATGAGAACTTGCATCTTGTTAAAGAGGTTCAAACCTTCCTTTGATTGGTTGGTACAGACACATGGTCCCTTTCTCCAGACCATTGTCTTGCTCTTCTTCCTTTATTATCTGAACTTTTCCCTATGCCAGTGGTGTCCAAACTTTTTTCAAAGGGTTTTTTAAGGATTTTACCCCAGGAAATAAACTGTAACAGGGGCCGGATTGAACCGACCAGCGGGCCAGATTAAGCCCCCAAAACAGACTTTCAACTTGCTTGTCCTATACACTTAAGAGTGTATCCTCTTGAGGCACCATCTTCCTTTAAACTAGAGAGCTCACATGC
Organism: Podarcis melisellensis; assembly: GCF_964234715.1. NCBI lineage: Eukaryota > Metazoa > Chordata > Lepidosauria > Squamata > Lacertidae > Podarcis > Podarcis melisellensis. The sequence continues at coordinate 41,781,133 of NC_138545.1, read as the reverse complement.
CTTACTTTACAGAGGGCAGACCTCAACTGTCCAATCCAGGTCCACTTTAAGGATAAAGAACCATGAGAAGGGAGAGGAGGGACCTTCAGGTTGACCATAAATACTGAGCCCTTGCACAGCACACTGAGCAGTCCCACAGACCACCTGGTCAGATTCTTTCTCTCCATGGTTAGATATATTGCATTCCTATTTAAATTATAGTAATTATGCATTTGCATCTACGCATGTAAATCAGCACACATTTTATACAAACCTGTTTCCTCTTTTTCTTTTTTTGGTGATGTGTTTTCTTTTTTGGAAGGGAGGGGGATGTATAAATGGCCACTCAGTTTTGAGCAGCTTTTATTCTGACAATTCAGGAATGATCTGGGCTATTACTTCGATTCTGCCCTGGACTCTACTCTTAACAGAATACTGGACACTCTGATTCCAATTTCTGCTATTGTGGCCATTTTAGTATCTTGAACCAAAAAAACACATACCTTCATCTGACCTATTTCACTGGGAAACATATTCTTCCTGGACCCTATCAGGCTTGGTTTGTGTATGTCAAGGCTCAAGCATTGCAAATAATGTCTGGCCTGGCCCCAAGCTAGCTAACGTCAGTTCTTGTAAAGCTGTGCCCACACTAATGCAATTCCAGTACATTTTCTTTCATAGCATCATCTTTTATTGTGGGCCCCATGCATCGCTGTACTTGGTACGGCACAAGCTCTGCATGCAGTCTCCTGTCCAAACTACATTCATTTTTTCTTTTCCTGTAATGGTTGAGTAGGCTGTTTTTTTACATTGGGGTGGGGGCAGGCTTAGTCTTTGCTTGGTGGTTGTTTAGAAATTGTGCCAGGTTTGTGCATAGCAATGCCTGGGTTACAGGTTCCCAGCCTTATGTTTGCTTAATGTGGGACTGCAGATGAAGGCCTCTGAATACTAGTTGCTGAAACACGCAAGTGAGAAGAGTGGGGTTAACAGACATGTCCTTGCAGGATTCTTATAGGCAACTGGTTGGCCACTGACAACAGGATGCTGGATTAGATGGGCCTGTGGGCTGATCTAGTGAGGCTCTTTGTATTTCAGGGGAGACGTATCAGGTGGGAACATTAACTGGGGGCTCATCCACACATATCTTTTGCCCTGTGCTTTCTAGGCAGAGGTCTGCGCTTTCCCAGTTCACATGCCCCACCGCCCACCCCGTTTTCCCTAGGAAAATCTGCTCTTCATGCTGAATCAGAACAAACGACAATTCAGGTTTTCTGTGGAATTTTTTTTCAGCAGTAAAAAGCGGGTTTTCTTGGGGAAAGCACTGGGGCAAAACGAAAAACGCTCGGACACGAAGCTTCAGAATGCAGACCTGTGCCTAGAAACACTACACAAAAAGGAAGTCTGGATGAGTCTTTAGCCCTCCACTTGCCCATCACTTATACCTACCGCCATCCTCATCCCACGGCCTTCTTTCTTCCTAGGTTAATGGTAAAGGGTCCCCTTCCATCATTTCTTCCATCTCTAACTGGATTGATGCATTTCTTTGCACTTATTTGCAAAACCAGCCTGACACAAAACCTGAGTTTCTCTTTCTCCCTTTGCCACTAAAGTTATCTCTGGTGTTACTAAGAAGGTGCAATCAGAGGTCCAACTTTTTCCTAAGAACCGTGCTTAGCACTAGCATTTAGCAAACAACCAAAGAGGTTCTGATAACAAATCGTTCCCCCTTTGCCGACCGGATTGAGTGTTTGAGAGCTGTGGCCCTTGCAAAGGCTTTGATGGCAAATGAACCCCTCTTCTCCTTAGGATGAAGCTATAATACGTCTGCACGCATCTTGTTGACTTCAGTGGAACAATGCGTAAAGATTGCCGCCTTCGTCACCTTTTTCGTGGCAAGCGTGTAGCAAGCTACAACAAAGGGTGTTCTGTGACAGGCAGGAGGAGGTGGGTAGGTGGAAGTGAAGGAGGAGGGTGGGAGGGAGCCAATAATCCTTGCTCCTCCCCCACCCCCACCCCATTCAGCTGGCCCATGGCCCCCTTTGATTCGTTTTGCCTGTACCAAGAGAAGGGACTTGCACTTGATATATGAAGTGTTTTCAAACGGAATGCTTGGAAATCTCCACAAAGACTTCTGTGTCCAGGCCACGTTATGCCTCCGCCTCCCCCACTTCCCCACTCCTGACCTACACCCCTCTCAGCTTCACATTGGCTTGCTTCTTTTTCTTCTTCTTCTGGCTCGATCTCAGAAGTCTGCCAAAGTGTAGGAAGGATGGGTAGATGGAGTGATCAGAAAGGTGTTCGGCTGCAGACGGACACCATCCAAATGCGTGGCTGGAGGTTGAAGTACAGGGACACTGATTATAAGGCTGCAACTTAGAAAAACCGATGACACACAGGACGGCAGTTTTCTCTAGGCAACTTGTGGCGAGTAGACTGTTAGCTTGCCCCTCTGCACCAGGGGTGAGGGAAGCTGTTTCAGCCTGCAATATTCTCATGGGCAATCTTGAGCACATGCCAGTAGAGGGTGGGGTGAGAAACAGATGCGATCCTTTACTTTGTTCAGTAGGCCTCACAACCGAGTCAGCGGTTCCTATGCACACCCGCATACATGCATTGCTTCATCTGGGCAGGTCAGAGGCGTTATCATAGTTTAAGGGCACATTCCAGCCCATCAAAAATAGTTAAAAGAGGCTGGGGAGAGGAAGCGTGGTCTGGGGAGATTCCCAAGGGCCAGACGGGGAGGCCTTGAGGGCCACTTTTGGCCCCTGAGCCTCCTCATTCCTGCCCTACACTCATCATGGTTGTGTAAAGCAGCAATAGTCATAACGAATGGTCCCTAAGCATGCACAGAGCTCTGGCTTAAGTTGAGCTGCAGCTTAACTTTGGAGCCTGTTTTCAGTGCCAAGTTTGGGCCAGGAATGTAATGTGTAATACCCAAGAAGAAAGTGGTTCTAGCTACTACGTATGGAGTGCATTTCCCTTGCCATCTAGGATTAGAAAGCAGTGCCTCCCCGCTTTTGGAATGCTTTCCCCAGGGAGGCTCGGCTGGCACCTTCATTATACACCTTTAGGCGCTGGGCAAAAAACATTCCTTTTCAACCAGGCCTTTGACTGATTAACACCTGATGCACTATTAAATGTGTTGTGGGAGGGGGTATTATTGATTTGTTTTTTCCTCTTATTTCTATTGTGTATTTTGTGTTTGTTATATTGTGGGGGGGAGGTTTATACCACCCTGAGATCTACGGATAAATACAAATTTACAGATTTAATAAATAAACACATAAAATAAAGCCAAGCACGTCTGAATCTGCTCAGCTGCTAAATGGGAGACCTGCAGGAAACACTGACCTAAGCTCATTGGAGGAAAGAGATAATACAAATGTCAGAAATAAATTTGTGAGTAGCTAGCCGCACTCCTGCCCTGTCTATCTTACAGAGTCATTCAATCACAGGTCACAGGATTTCTCTGAGGGATTGTCAAGGCTCAACCACCAGAGACAACCACCCTCCTCTTGTTCTCATGGTCATTTACCCTGGAATGAAAGAGGGAATCCTAAGGGTCATCACTGACACTCTTTCAAGCTATTTCATCCTCTCTTCTAGAGCATGTAAATATATTCCCAGAGTTCAAAAGTGGCTATCCCAGGACTTCTAATCATGTAAACAGGCCTTTGGTTTGTTCCATTGGGTAACTATGCTATTTCGTCTGTGCATTTCTCAGGCTTCCCTTCTTTGGTTTTGCTTAAGTCTTCCTCCTCAGTAACAGTGCTTCAAGTGATAAGAGCATATGCAGGAATGCACCCTCTTTGTAGTCTTGGAGCAAGCAGCTTGTAAAACGCCACATTCTCCCTACCCTTGGCAGGCATCAGGCATCCCATGGGAGGGCAAGCTGTTCCATCCCGTCTGACTCACAGTGCTGCTGAGACAGGGATGGGCGGGACAGCCAGGAATAACTAGGAGCAAGGATCGGACAAAAGTTCAAATATGGGTTTTCCCCGGCTGCCGACCTCACAGTGCCTCAAGTTTGCAGGGCTGCATCTGGTTAAAGGGTTGGGCTTTCTAGGACTGGGGTTCCTGGCTTGCGGGAGAGAACTTGGGGATCAGCCACGGAGACCCACCACAGTGAGCAGATGTGTCTAGTGCCTATTGCTTCATTTCTAGAGTAATCAGTACCTGGGCCGAAGCCTGCCCTGGGAGTTGCACTTCCTGGCCTGGAAGCCTTTCCCCTTCACATCCCTGATGTATGTACGAGAGCAAGTTGTGTTTGCTCAGTGGTCAAGATGTTAAACATTCCTAGAGGGTCTCTCCTTCTTAATTGCCTGGTATATTTCAGAGTGGAGCACTGGTCTTGAAAACAACTTACAGGCCCAAGCCCTGGCTGAACATCAGCCCTTCCCAAAGCTTCTCCTCTGCCAAGGGAGCCTTTCTAACCTCTATGATCACTCCCAGAATCCAGGGGTGTTGTTATGGGATGGTCCAGGGTGCCTGCACCCCAGGTTTTTGCTGTGGGTCCTGCCCACCCCATGTCTTTAGCAAGAGGCACCTCTAAAATGTTTTCCACTTGTTTTATTAATTAAAACTTGTTTTGAAAGAGTTTGTGCTCCTTTTGGGGGCAAGGTTTGATTTTCTGCAGGAAAACTTTTTTATTTTTATTTTATTTTTTATTTTCAATTTTCAGTTATATCTATTACAACAATTATTCAATCATAATTTTAACATTTCAAACTCCGACTCCCTTCCCCCTCTTTCTGTGGTTTTTTACATTTTTCATCATACGCCAAATTATTTCAACATATTCTTTTATATGTATTCCTGTATATATCCCATATATATTGAAACTGCAGGATTTTACATTAATCCTGCCAATGTCTTAATCTGTTTACAGTTTGTAAATACTCAATAAACCATTTCCATTCTTTTCTTAATTTTTTTTAAAACTTGATTTCTAATTATCCCGGTAAGTTTTGTCATTTCTGCGTAGTCCATTAACTTATGTACCGGTATCCACTCTTCTCCCGTCAGAACCTCTTCTTTCTTCCATTTTTCGGGAAATAACATTCTTGCACCTGTGGTTGAATACATAACTGCAGGAAAACTACTTGCTTTCTATAGCTTCCTTCCATTAACCGTATTACAGTTCTCTTAGATTTTTCCTGATCTGTGAAAGTTAGTTGAATTCTTTCTTGAAGTTGATTGTGGTGGGAATTCAGCAGTGGTGGCTGATAGGTGAAACTTATATGCGCTTGGAAATGCAAGTTACTTTGACACTAGCCTTTTTCTGCAATTGCCATCCTTTTTTCCATTTTTATGGAGAATCTGGAAAGCAAAATTGTTAAGATTGTTACAACCCAGTGTTTACTATGTTGCCTTCCCTGTTTTTAAAATGATTCCCTCTACCAATGAGAGGCAACTGCAGCTTCATTGTGAGCTAGCAACACACTATTTTGACTTTCAGGGCTCCTGTGCCTTTAATTAAATGTTTCCCCTTTTCTGATAGTGACTAGTTTATTGCTGCCTATTGATGGCGAAGGGAAGTAGCGATGAATTCTTCCTTGAATAGCCTCTTTAAATTGTCCAAACAGTGGAACCTTGGTTTTTGAATGTAATCCGTTCCGGAAGTCCGTTCGACTTCCAAAACGTTCGAAAAGGGTCAAAGGGCTGTCAGCAAGTTCAATGGGGAAAATTTAGAAACATGTCTCGGAAGCCGTTCAGCTTCTGAGGCACATTCGAAAATGGAAGCATTCACTTCCGGGTTTTCGGCATTCGGCTTCCGAAATGTTCGGCAGCTGAGACTTTCAAAAACCAAGGTTTGACTGCATCAAGTTCCGTTCCTGCAGTGGCAAGGAGGCATTAATTACTGATTTCTTCGCATTTTTTGTTTGTTAATGTCTTCCAGTGGAATAGTGCTACTTAACGTTAACAAATGAAAATAAAATAATGCAAGGAAACCAGCAATTAAAGCTTATACCCTACCTATAGGGAAATAAACAGGCTCTTTTTCTAAAGCCCTGACTTGGGTTTACTGCCTTGCTGAGAATGAAGCCATTGGGAGGCAGATTGTGGCAAGTGATAGGGCCTTACGCTGGCTGAAAGGCAGTCCAGTCTTTATTATTTACATGTAGCAAGAATGACCCTTGGCGCCAGAGACCAATTCTGAAGCAGGCCGTGTATGCATGCCTACTGGGAAATAAGCCCTGTTGAGTCCAACATTTCTGAACAGAAATTCCTCAGGATACATTTTTCTTTGTTTCACCCGCCTTCCTAGAAAAAGGCGAGTTTGCATAGTTTTCTCACATTTTTCCTTTCTCTTCCCCACCCTACCCTGTGATACCTTAGAATGACACCAGGTCTGGGACTGTGTGTAGGATGGAATATGGTGACAAGGCTTCCAGCACAGTTACTGCTCCTATTACCACTTGCAGTGACTGCATACATGTCTGTGTGTGTGCATGCACACACACAACAAAAAAGTTGGGGGAGGGAGGAAGCTGTGCTACTGCTGCTAATGGTGAATCACACCCCCACATATTCTACTACAGGGGTAGCCAACTTAAGCCTGGGGGCCGGATACTGCCCAATCACCTTCTCAGTCCAGCCCACAGATGGTCTGGGAATCAGCGTGTTTTACATGAGTAGAATATGTCCTTTTATTTAAAATGCATCTCTGAGTTATTTGTGGGTTCTGCCTGGTGTTTTTACATGAGTAGAATGTGTGCTTTTATTTAAAATGCATCTCTGGGTTATTTGTGGGGCATAGAGATTAGTACATTCCCCCCCCCCAAAAAAAATATAGTCTGGCCCACCACATGGTCTGAGGGATGGTGGACCAGCCCATGTCTGAAAAAGGTTGCTGACCCCTGTTCTACTCCCTATGGAAAAATTTGGTGAAACACTTCCTCCAATTTTCTATCCACAAATAGGATAGAAACAAAGTTTCATGAAAGGTCTTTTAGGCTATAAACGTGTGGGAGCTATGGGCCACAAATTTTTTTATGGGCTACTGATTCTTGTTGGTTTATTTGCAAATTTGCCTCTGCTCCCAACCAGTTCTATGGCTACAAGGGGGCTAGCTGGGTTTCTTACCCCCAGGCCATTGAAGCTCCCAGCCTGTGTGTGTATATGTGTATGCAAATATGCATGGGGGTGTGTGTGCCAAGCTGGGTCTTTGACCCGGATGAAATAAAACCTAGTTTTGCCCCTGCCCAAATATGCTTGCTAAACTTTTGGCAGTCTAACCTAGCATGGGTGGAAAGTTCCCAAAGTGTGGGTTCATAGAGAATTTAAAGCAGTGGTCCTTTCTTTGGGTCAGGCTTTGAGAATATTATGAAAGCTTATCGACCTCCCTGCCCAGAAAAATGCACATAAACGCATACACAATTTTGCATCTGATTTTATTTTATTGTGTTGGGGAAGTTATTTCCTTTTGTGTCCGGCTCACATACTCCCTGAAGCCCGTGCATTACTATGGGAAAAGGAAGGTGGGAATGAGAAAGAGGAAGTTATGAAGAGGTGCCTGGGGAAGATAGAAAGTCTTTCAGTTCATTCTGTGCACCAGGGGGTGAGGACAGGGCCCTGGAGACAGGCAGATGAAAGAGAAACCTTCTGGTGTGCCTTTGAAAGGGCTTCTTCTGACAGCCCAGTTCCTGAGAAATCCTTGAGCCAGGAAGGCAAAGGGGAGAGGGGATGGCCTTGTTATCAAGAAAGAAAACAGAGCTGGCTTGATTAATGTATGGCAGGCACGGCTGGGCCAGCAACTGGCATATTTGGTTGAAAAAGCTTTCTGTCAAAAAGGCTTGGAATACTGGGAGGGAGGAGGCAGGCAAGGTGAAGCACAGACAAATGAGATGAATCTCCTTCCTCCTGGGCCGTGTTCAGAAAGTGGTGGGGGGGGGATGAGTGTTCAGACCCCTGGGGTCTCACTTGTGGGGTGCCTCAGGGTTCTGTCCTCTCCTCCATGCTTTTTAACATCTACATGCAGCCGCTGGGAGAGAGAGATCATCAGGGGGTTTGGGCTGGGTGTTCATCAGTACGCGGATGATACCCAGCTCTACCTCTCTTTCAAATCAGAACCAGTGAAGGCAGTGAAGGTCCTGTGTGAGTGTCTGGAGGCGGTTGGAGGATGGATGGCGGCTAACAGATTGAGGTTGAATCCTGACAAGACAGAAGTACTGTTTTGGGGAGACAGGAGGCAGGCAGGTGTGGAGGACTCCCTGGTCCTGAATGGGGTCACTGTGCCCCTGAAGGACCAGGTGCACAGCCTGGCAGTCATTTTGGACTCGCAGCTGTCCATGGAGGTGGAGGTCAGTTCTGTGTCCAGGGCAGCTGTCTACCAGCTCCATCTGGTACGCAGTTTGAGACCCTATCTGCCTGCAGACTGTCTCTCCAGAGTGGTGAATGCTCTAGTTATCTCTCGCTTGGACTACTGCAATGCGCTCTACGTGGGGCTACCTTTGAAGGTGACACAGAAACTACAACTAATCCAGAATGTGGCAGCTAGACTGGTGACTGGGAGCGGCCGCCAAGACCACATAACACCGGTCTTGAAAGACCAACATTGGCTCCCAGTACGTTTCCGGGCACAATTCAAAGTGTTGATGCTGACCTTTAAAGCCCTAAACAGCCTCGGTCCAGCAGACCTGAAGGAGCGTCTCCACCCCCATCATTCCGCCCGGACACTAAGGTCCAGTGCCGAGGGTCTTCTGGTGGTTCCCTTGCTGTGAGAAGCCAAGTTACAGGGAACCAGGCAGATGGCCTTCTCAGTAGTGGCACCTGCCCTGTGGAACGCCCTCCCACCAGATGTCAAAGAGGAAAACAACTACCAGACTTTTAGAATACATCTGAAGGCAGCCTTGTTTAGGGAAGCTTTTAATGTTTGATGCACTATTGTATTTTAATATTTTGTTGGAAGCCGCCCAGAGTGGCTGGGGAAACCCAGCCAGATGGGTGGGGTATAAATAATAAATTATTATTATTAACTAGGACATGAAGGCTAGATCTATCGGTGCCATGATTGCTTAATGCATGCAGGGACGTACCTAGGGGTTAACCTGGTTGGCCCACCAAGCGCGCAAGCCCAAGTGGGGAGCAAAGATGGCACCTCTCCACTCTGGCCTGGAATGCCCACCCACCTGTCTGCACACTGCCTGGGCCACTCCTCCACTGCTCTGGGTAGCTGGGCAAGGTGCACAGGTTTTTCTGTGTGCCTCGGCAAAGGAATCTGGTCACTGGCGTTGACCATTGCGCAAGGGAGAGGTGGCACCAATACAGCTCCTTGCCAAGGGCACAAGGGAGCCTAGGTACGTCTCTGAATGCAGGTGGGGAATCTGTGGCCCTCCAGGTGTTTTTAGACTACCATCAGCCCTAGCCAACATGGAGGGCTTTGTCATGAATCCAGTCAGATGCTTTGCTTCCACAAATCTGCCCGATCAGCCTTCCCCAACCTGGTGCCCCCCAGCACTACAGCCTGCACCATCCCTGTCCATTGGCTCCACTGGTTGGGGATGATCAGAGCCAGATTCCAGCATCTGGAGTGCTGGGGAAGGCTGTTGCAAAAAGACTGTTTCAGAATTATGCAGCTTTAATTATTCAATAAGCTTCTCCTGATTTTCAATCAGAATTTATGAATGACCTACCCTGTGTCACATGCTGTTGTCATTTAAAAAAATTCTATGTTGTTTATCTTAATTTATGGCGCTGTGGATTGCACAGAAGCAAGTGGAGACAAAAAAAGATGATCTAAATGACAATAAGGCAAGATATGAGGGGTGAGCAGGGGTGAAGGAGAAAAGAAAAGAAAAGAAAAAACTCAATTTATTATTGATGGCACCGAGAACTGCATCCAATGATTTGTTAAACTGAACATCATTAGGGTAAGGCACAGAGCCAAGGTCCTAATCATTTGCATTCATTAGCCACCCCCTGGCATTTTCGTTGGCTTTGAGGATGCCTTGGACAAATGCCAGACAAATTGTTATAATCATTTCCCCTAAATTGCTCCTGGAGTTTCAATGGGCTGCCCAATCCCGCTCATGGCAGACTTTTATGCATAGTAGTGGCCTAATCGGTTGTTAAACAGCTGTAGTGAGCCATCCCAGAGGTGGTTGCAATTTAGAAGCATCCCAAATCATGTTAAGCATTTTGAAGATCTGCATAGTTAATGATGTAGCTAATTCTCACCCTAACCCATATCCCACCACCCCCCACCCCCAAAAAACCTGAAATATGCCATTGGAAAGTTTCTAAGCGTGTTCAACAGAAGCCTCTTAAAAACCAGCTCAAGATGGTCCTGAACCCCTGGCCTACCTGGCAGCAGGTTAGTGTGTCAAGTCCAAGTCCAGGGGTCAAGCCATACAAGCAAAGTCCAGGAAACACAGTCCAGCGTCTAGCCAAGTCTGAAGTCCAGCAGTCAGAATACAGTCCCGCATGATACCCAAATCACAGTCCCATAGAGGTTCATCAACGTGGGCAGTAGAGCATCCATAGCACCTCAGTTCTGCTTCCCTTTTGTACTTGGCATGCTGGTTGCAGCATTTGGGCTTGATGTAGGCATGTGACTCTCACCTGTCCCAAGCCTTCTCCAGCTGAGGAATCACACCTGGAGCCAGCAAGCCCCACCTAGCCAGCTAGGGAGCTTGGGCTCTGCACCCTTGTATGCCTCAGCCTCCTAGAGTGCCTCTCCCACTGCTCCCTACACCTCAGAGGCCACTGCATTTGTGGAGACAGGCTCCTCTTGTGATGGGTTCTGCTGCTCTTATTCCTGTACCTTGACATCCCCTTGCTATCCTCTGTCATCCTGTGAGTACTTCCTTCTCCATCCCAACGTTTGCCCCGGTGTGTCCCATTCCCTGCTACACCCCTCGTGTTGGGATTCTCTTTCTCCTCCCCATCATCCTGCCAATGCAAAGATGTTGGCACTAGACACAGGTACACCCCTCCCCCTGCTTTAAGACCTTGAGTGTTCTGACAAATGCCTGAACGCAGTTAGTGTGTAGAGCACTTCTCATGATTTTTCCCTTTCAGCATTAGGCAAAGTCCTTTTTATTTTCCCCAAGCTTTTTAGATGCAGTCTTAGTCCTGTGGTATGTTTCATTTATGATTTTGTGGCTTTTACTTGTTTTATTTTACGTTGTTTTGTATATACATTTTAATTGTTTTATTCTCTTTGTAAACTATCCTGGGAATATAACCGAAGAGTGGTATAAAAATAAACAAACATGGAAAATTCACTGTATAAATGTTTCAAAAAGAAACAACAGATGCACGAAGGAGCAAATTTATATGTACAAATATGTAAATGCTACATATTATTACCAGCATGCTGATGGTTTGAGTTTCCATTTTGAAAGAAATTAGAACAAATTTCTGTGCCAGTGTTGCACCTTAGATTGTATATGTGCATAGCTGTCAACTTTTCCCTTTTTTTGCGAGGAAAAGGGAAACGTTGACAGCTATGTGTACATGTAGTTTGGTCTCTTTTGCGCTCATCATTACCTTCATAGGTAATGGGGCAGACAGCAGATCAGTGCATGATGGAGGGGTATAGATTTTTTGGGGTGAAAACATTTTTATTTTATTTTTTACACCACAATAAAACAACATACCAGTAACTCACAACACATCAACCATGTTGCTTAAAAACATAAAATCAAATTCTTAAAGTTCAGTCCAAAAAAATATTTCCACATAGTAAAAATGAGATCTCAGGGCATTATAAACACAATCATATTGATACATATAATCCAAAACTGTTATCACACATTATAGAAAATGTGGTTTAGAATTCCCTTTGGTCTCACAAATCTGGCACATCAGCTTTTCATCCAGGGCTATTGTCCATGTTCTGGGGTATCATGCTTCAATTTTCAAGTCCAAGGCAGTACGCCATCGCATGGCTATTTCTATATGTGTTGCCACAAGGAGGAACGTTTAAAGTTCTCTGTGAGCAATAGGTGGAGCAGGCATGTCATTTATTCCAAATAAAGCAAGTTGAGGGGAAGGTTGTAGATCTGTTTTGTATATTAAACTCAATTCTTTAAATAACAAAACCCAAAATGGGTAAACAAATTTGCAAAACCACCACATACATATGTAAAATCCAGTCTCCCCACATCCCCTTCAACAGGTTGATGTTGCTCCTGGTATCTTGTGGGATGAATTCACAAGGGAGGAAAGGCCACCTATTGTAAGTGTTTCAAAAGATTCTCTTAATTGGGCTGAAACAGTTTTAAAAGTCGCTCCCCCTCCCCAAAGCATGTTCCATTTTTCATTAGAGATTCTTAATTGAAAGTCTGTTGGAGGGGTATTTAGCTCTATGACCATCAGCTCCCTTTTGGATGTTCTATACATCAGTGACACCTGCCATTCCACTCACTGAAACAACCCTGTTTTACCTGGGAGAAGTCAGCTTTGTGGACCACACAGAATTGGCTCCCTTAAATCAGAGCTCTCATCAGGATTCCTGAAGTTAACTTTCTTCACACATCAAACAACAGCTTAAGAGGTAGACACAGTTATCAGGACTGTGGCGTGGGATAAAAGGTTTAACCCCCGCTCTCCCACGTACTGTGTTCCAACATCTGCTATTTCACTTAATGTAGTTTGGTTTAAGATGGGTGATTTGGCTGTCTATCTGTCTCTGAAGGCTGCGCACCTTTGGAATGGATGCCAAGTGCTTTGTAATATTTGTGTGTTCAAGGTGAGTCTTCCCCGGGGCCATCCTCAGCCTTTCATTCTTTGGCCATCATGGGAGATAACTGGAGAGGAAGTGCTTTTCCCCAGCCCCTCTCTAATTATTGCCAAGACCCTGAGCAACAGAGGCACCTTTTCTGCCCTCTGTCACTTTACATCCTGACATTGATGGACTGAGGGCAAAGAAGCAACTGCAGCTCCTGGCTACTACTATGAAGCCAGTGCAGTTGATCAGATGGAAGAGCTGGACTTATCCTTGGTACCTGAGTTCAGATTTCATCTCTTGGAAGAGCTGGACTTATCCTTGGTACCTGAGTTCAGATTTCATCTCATACGCTGACTCTGCTTCACATAGCTGAAAATAGGAATTAGAGTGGTCTACCTCAAATGGGTATTGTGCAAGTGACATAAGGATATATACTATGAATAATTGTTTCACAGCAAGAGCTAAGGATCTTTTGTCTGTACTATTTCTTTTGAATCTCACTCAAGCCTTCATTGATACATCCCACCATTCACTTCTCTCGGCTTTTTGGAGTACCATTTTGTCATGTATTTCTTAATGGTTATGTTTTTGGTTTTTTAAAGTGTATTTGAATGGTCCTACTTTCCCCCTTTTTCTTCTTTCTGTAGAAGTTCCCCAGGGATCACTCCTCTTCTTTTCCCCTCTTCATAATCTCCCTCTTGGTTCCATTATCCATTCATTTGGTCTTCAATACCACCTTTATGCCAAGGACCTACAACTCCACATTCTTTACCTGATCTTTACCCTTCATCACTTGGCCCCAGTCTCTGCTATCTCTCCTTGGATGAGTGCCCATTGTCTCAAACTTACCTCTGCCAAGTCTGAGCTACTGTTTCCCCTCCTTTTTCTCAGCCATTTCCAACATCATTTTCTCTTGTTCTTGCTAACATTGCAGAGTGTTCTGGTAGGGCTCAGAAGTACTTTTTAAAATTCTTCTCTGTGTCGAGGTTCTTTCAAAGGTACTGTTGATGTTTTCAGATAATTCATATATCTACGATGTGCTCTTTCATTTCTGTTGATGCCATTTTGTTCTTTTTGTTTTTTATGACATACCAGTCAAAGAGAGTTGGGGGTGCTAATTTGGCTAGAACAGCTGGAGGTATTTAACCCTTTCTGCCCATACCATTGTCCTAGTATAAATTATCTCCCTCAAGCTGCTGTAGAAATTGCAAGACTGCTGTGAAGCAGTCCTGTGAATTGTATTTCAAGATTTAGTAGGTTCCTATCAAGGCCCAGGAAAAGAAATTGCTGGTGACAATTGTGCAACAGACAAATAAACATCTTCCTCTATGCCATGACGCTTCACATCTCTGAAAATGTGTTGTCTGAACAGAGCCTTATGCCATAACAAGACACGACTTGGGAGATGTGTGACCAATATCTTCCACAGTACTTAAAAAAACTTTTTAGTAGTCATATCCAGTGAAGGAATTGGATTGGGAACATGGCACTGTAGAGAGAGGGCAGGGGAAATCATAAACGCATCATATAGATACTGTACCTATTTGTTTTCCCATATGGGGCAAAGAGCAGTTTTAGGTGGTGGAGTTTCAGCTGTAACTGGCAGTAGAGTTGCAAGAGGGGAGGTTAACACCTCTCTTCCTGTCCTGCATTGTCTCTCTGATTTCCCTATACACACTAGGCTACTATTAATCTTTACAATAAGAAAACAAGAAGTAAATACAGTGGTGCCCCGCAAGACGAACGCCTCGAAAAGACGAAAAACCCGCTAGACGAAAAGGTTTTCCGTTTTGGAGGTGCTTCGCAAAACGAATTCCCCTATGGGGTTGCTTCGCAAGACGAAAAAATCTTGCATCCCCCCGCAGGTTTTTTTCCGCTTTTTCCGCCCTTTTCTTAAGCCGCTAAGCCGCTTATCAGCTGTTCCGCTGATAAGCCGCTTGACAGCTGTAGCGCTAATCCGCTAAGCTGTCAATGGGCTTGCTTCGCAAGACAAAAAACCGCTAGACGAAGAGAATCGCGGAACGAATTCTTTTCGTCTAGCGAGGCACCACTGTAATTCATTCAAGCCATGTCTCCAGGATGCCATAAAAGTGAAGGACAGTTGTTGAGTGCGTGGCAGGCTCTTTGTGATCCACAGCTGCTCTTGCTAAGAAATATTGGTTTACTCAGGTGGCAGGGTGGTACAGTCCCTTGAGGGGTGCCACCTTTTTTCTTCTAAATTATCTTTATTTCAGTTTTCTGCTGAAGAGGGCTGGAGCCTCGCATTGCTTCTGCTTGCTCACCCAAGCAGCCTTAGCTGCTATTTAAAAAAGCAAGCAGAAGTACTTTCTGTAGCCTTAGGAGATCTAAGCCATTTTGACCAGGCTAGCAAGAATTCAAGGAGGACATCCTGAAGGTCTCTTCCTCCCAAGTTATATTTATCCACCAATCTGTGCTGCTGCCAGCCAGTTTGATTCAGAAGTGAAGTGCTCAAAACTAGAGTCCTGTTCAGGTGTTCAAAGAATGCGTAAGGGCATAAAATGTGTAGAAGGTTGGGGGTGCATGTGCAAGGGACCATTGCCTGTGATATCTTAATCCCCGCTGCTCCATACCAGACCTCCCCATGTTGAGTGGAAAGGTCTGGATGGCATTTGTAGGCACAACTGGCTGAACATGCTTACAAGCCCCTGCCCTGGTCTGAGACCCCTGTGTTACCCTGCAATCTTGGAGAGGCTTTTTAAATACACTTAGCCCAACAGTGGCTGGGAATGCTGTGGTCCTGGCTGGTGTGCGTGTCCTCATGTTCACTACATACTTTGTGAAATTATGCTCTTGCATATTCTTTGAACCTCTGAAAAGGGCTTAGGGGTCATGCAATCTGTGCTCCTCCAAGTCGCCCTTCCTGAACAGCAATCCACAAATGCATTCACCATGGATGTCATGGAAACTGCTCCTCGCAACTCATGTCTCTCTTCCTCACTTGACAGGACTGAGTGAACTCAGAAGGATGTGGCTCAGGCAGGCATTTAAAGTTTACTGCTGTTTGGATCATTAAGGCAAATTCTGAAGATGTGGACAAGCAGGAAGGTGGACAAGCCACTCTGAAGAAGCATTATGGGTAGGTACCACTAATCTTATCTTTGCTAATTGGAGCTAGTAGATTCCAGACTGAAAACAAGTGGGCAGAGTCGGTTTATAACTTTTATTTTAAGTGTGTGCAGGTTGTATTTAGACATGGCAATTATTGTGTTAGTTTTCTTGGTTATAATGCTAGTGCTTCTGTCCCAGTTTCTAAAGTTCCTTTTATTCTCCATTGCCTGTCGCATGTGGATTTTTGATTGATATACTCCCATTTCACACTGAATTTCCTTCACACCAGTGGGTGTGTTGTGACACAACAGAAGACGTCATCAGATATGTTGCCACCCCTCCTTTATGCACACGTGCACTTCTGTTCCCCCATGATTCATCCATATGAAGAGCTGGAATACTGTCCCAAATTTTGTCCCACCATTTTTTGGTTTTACAGGGATGCAAACGGATTTTATCTGGAAGCAATTAATGTGGAAGTGAGCTCTAAACTTACGTAGATTCTGCTAGATTGCAGTTTGCAATGTTAGAATGAAAATGTTTTCTTAGTCTGAACTTTGCTGGAAACATCCAGAGAAAAGGGAGGAGCGAGGGAAAGAATTGTGCAGGGAATGATGTTATATCTTTTGGAATTATTATTATTTAGTATAGCTTCTGCCCTTTTATTTGATGGGAACTCTAGCTCAGGCTAGCCTCTGAAAGCTTAGAAGAGCAGGGCAGCATTCTGAAATGGTAACCACTGTTTGTAAGATTGTTCAGTCAATTATTGGTACTGCTGTTTGCATTACAGATGACTGAAGACCAAACTGTCTTTATCAAGCCTGATCCAATGAATGCTTACTCCAAAGTGATTGGGTCTCAGGGCTCATCTATAGCTCAGTTGGTTAGAGCGTTGTGCTGATGCTGCCAAGGTTGCAGGTTCTATCGCCTTAAGAGACAGCTGCATATTCCTGCATTGCAGAAATCAGGACTAGATGATCCTCAGGATCCCTTTCAACTCTGTGATTCTGTTCTAATATTGTCGCACCACTTTCCCCTGGGAAAGTGTGATCTTTACCACTCAGCTGGAGCAAACATCAATTCATGGATTAACATTTGCTCTAATAATTCAGGCTTTCCTGGGGAAGCCAACAGAGCAAACAGAAAACTGCTTGGACTCATGCTTTGTAGGCATGGGACAAGCTGAAAATCTCTTGGGCATCTGCTGAAGTGTGGGTGAGCCTTATTTGAGTTCAGTTGAGTTTATTCTCATGTAAGTGTGCATGGATTACAGTCTTAGAAGAATACAGTGAGGAATCAATGTTTGTAATCATGAAAGTTAGGAAATGTTATAATTGGAATGGAGAGGGCTTTGTGTCTCAAGAAAAATTGCGAGAAAACTTGAAACTATTTTCTTCATATATAAATAAAATACCTTTTTACCCAGAAACCAGAGATGCTTTATAATACATGTGGTCGTATTATGCATTTCCTGTTCCCATTTTGCCCATTTCTGAGCAAATACCTCTGCTGAAAGTGATACAAACCACCACTTTGAGTTTCCATTGTTGGCTCCCGTATTAATTCTCTCACCTGTGTTGCACAGTTTTCACTCTTCACCTGCTGTTATCAACTGCCTTCCCTTCCCCCCTGTAAAGCATTGAGGGACTTTTCGTGCAAAACGAGCTTTCTGTGTGAAGTTTATTCAATCATGTTTACTGCGAAGGAGGAATTTATACAACCAAGTGGAGCAGGGTGGGCGTTCCTCTTTGCACTTTATGGCGCAGTGTCTCTGTCCACAGGGCACTTATTAAAATGGGAAAGCCAGAATTTGAACAAGGTGTATTGGGTTGGTGTTTAATGGTGAAATGGCCTGCCTAGTCTAGGTCATTACACTGATAGAATAATTGCATGTTAGGTTTATAGAGGACCTTTATTAACCAAAGGATAGTGAAGTATAGTTGATAGGCTTCTGAGATGAAACCACAGCTTGAGTGAAGCACATTAGCCAGTTAACAGCTGCACCACAATGGTTCAAAGTTGCCCTAAGGGTCATCTAATCAGTGTAACCATCTGCGATGGCAGGTTTCCGTAAACATAATCCTTATCTTCAGTTATCTAGACTTTGGTATCCTACTTGAAAAATAAAGACAGGGTACATGCAGTTTCTCTCAACTTTCCATCTTGCATACACACCAGTTTATGGAGTTAGCTGCTCTGGTAGCTTCCTCTGATATAGGCTGCTCTACAATCCTCCTTCCTAGCTGTGGTCATCTCCACCTGGAAACTCAGACCTCCAACAAGAGGTTGTCAACTTTTTTGAGTCCATGACCAACTACATTCTTTCTGCCCCTGTGGGGCTCAGGGGCTGGTTATGTCACCCCTTGCCTGCAGAGCTGGCAGCCTCTCATCCTTTTTTGATCACTCTTGTAGAGTGTTTCCTCAGCCTCCTCTCTTCTCCCCTCTCCTTGGGAGTCCTCTGGGCAATCACTGCTGCTGCCCCTGGTCTCTGAGCTGCCCCCCACGCCCCAAAGAGAGGTGCCTCCTCACACTGCCCCACAGGGGCCTGGGACTTGTCCATACATTCCCAACAGCAAGGGCTGGCAGATTGGCTGGCTGGGCTCCCTCGCTTACTTACTTACTTGGAGGCCACCTCAGCTGGCAACCAGCACCCCCTGGCCAGCCCCAGAGGCACCATTCACCTGGGGAACTTGTAGCCAGGGCTACTGCAACAAATAGCTGAGCAAGCCTTTGGGAGGCGGAGACGTGAGAGGGCATCAGAGGAAGGAGGGAAGGAAGGAAAAAAGGACAGAGACCAGTGTTACTTGGGCACCCTGACCATAATTTAAGGCACCTCAGCATGCCATGGAACACCGGTTGAAAACCATTGCCTCCAACCATAGTGATCCAAGAAGAAGCTCACCAAGATTCACAAGACAAATCCTTGGTTATTCCAAAGAGGGCAGCCCGCAAAAGCATTCAAGCAGATGCGCCAGCTAGACTTCTCAAGGTTCAGGCCTTAAAGATGTAATTAAGAGAACATGTGTAACTTTGAGGCCAAAATTAGTGAGAGATAGATGGTTTCATTTGATTCACAAACCTTTATAGTTGAAGAAGATCCATGGTGCCACCCTTTCATGTGTGTTGCTTAGCTGAAATGTTATCCTCAAATGGCTGTCGTGGGGTGGGATTTCAGACAAAAGGGAAACAATCTCTGTTTTAGAGTCAGTTACGGAAGAGGTACACATCCTATTGGTTTCAATACGTGTCAAATCCTATTGGCACAAAACACACAGACATTCTACTATGCTACTGCAGAACTGCCTGACAGGCAGATGCAGTCTATCTCCAGAACACGATTTTTATATACGATGGTACCTCGAGTTAAGTACTTAATTCGTTCCGGAGGTCCGTATTTAACCTGAAACTGTTCTTAACCTGAAGTACCACTTTAGCTAATGGGGCCTCCTGCTGCTGCCACGCCGCCGGAGCACGATTTCTGTTCTCATCCTGAAGCAAAGTTCTTAACCTGAAGCACTATTTCTGGGTTAGCGGAGTCTGTAACCTGAAGCATATGTAACCCGAGGTGTATGTAACCCGAGGTACCACTGTATTATTCTCCCTGGCCTTATATTTGTGTGCTGGTCTTTTTATAAAAGAGGTGGCTTCATGTGATGCAGAGAGCTCCTGTTGTGGTTGTGAAATTTTGGTGTGATGCCACTTTTAGTGGATACAGATGACAACACAAATCACCACTGCTCTGTTGGGGGCTGGTGCTTTGAGTCTTTTGTAGAATAATCCCTTTTATCAAGTCAGTACAGTGGATTGAACTCACTTTGGCCAAGTAGCCTACAAGACCAAATTTCCAGTGAATTCCAGTACGAGACTCCCGACAGCTTTGCTCACAAGGATTATAGGAACATGCAAGCCCACTCAACACGACAATGCAATCATCCAGCAAGTGAGAGGTGCTGTATAGTTTTCATCTGGAAAATAGCATGGAGGGAAAGAGTTAAATCCCTTCTTCCCCAGTGCCACAGTTCTGATATGAATCTCAGACTCACATGTGCACATGCACACACACAGACAGGGCTGCTGTCCATTTTTTAAATGAGTGCAGAAGATCAGTATCATGGAACTCCTGAGTCCCACGTAGCCTGGCTCTGAGATTCTCAGGATGCTGAATTCTGTGTGCCACACCAATGCTCTATGACTGTGGAACAGCCCTATTCCTGACACAGCATGCCTTTAAAGGACCTCTACGCCCAACGAGAGAGAGGGATTGTGTTTGTACAGCAGCTGAGCTCCACGTGGGAAGTCAGAGGGATGTAAAAGCAGCAGTGTGCAAGACTTAGACCCTGCTGAGGCATCTGCGAAGGGCATGCCCCGGCAGCAGGCGAGGCAGGGAGGGTCCCTGCAACCTGCTGCTTGGACTTTGACTGTAGGCATGTCTGGGGCACATCTTGGCTGACTCTGTCGTGTGTGAATGGCCTGAGCTGTGAGCACAGGACTGTGTTGGCTTCGGAGCTGAAACACATCCTGTGAACGTGTCAGAATGTGCGGATGTTTCTCATTCTGACATTTGCAGGGGAAAGCACAGTGGTGGTTGCCTGAAACAAGGTTTTCAGCCTTTTCACCTTACTCTAAGTCTGGACAGCTGGTTCTAGGAAAACCAACTTTGGGCTTATGGCTTAAGTTGAGTTTAACCCCGGGTAGGTAAATGTAAAGGGACCCCTGACCATTAGGTCCAGTCGTGGCCGACTCTGGGGTTGTGGCGCTCATCTCGTTTTATTGGCCGAGGGAGCCGGCGTACAGCTTCTGGGTCATGTGGCCAGCATGACTATGCTGCTTCTGGCGAATTAGAGCAGCTCACAGAAATGCCGTTTACTTTCCCGCCATTTATCTACTTGCACTTTGACGTGCTTTCAAACTGCTAGGTTGGCAGGAGCAGGGACTGAGCAACAGGAGCTCACCCCGTCGCGGGGATTTGAACCGCCAACCTTCTGACTGGCAAGTCCTAGGCTCTGTGGTTTAACCCACAGCGCCACCCGCGTCCCTTTTAACCCCAGGTACCTTAATGCTTTTTTAAAATGCACACCTTGGTATGTAAAAAAATAATGGCTCTGAGCACGTGCAAAGTGCTTTCCCTCCCTAACACATCACCACAAGTAGTCTGTCCAGGGCATATATTGAATTAAGAGGAAAAAGCCCTGACACCCCTTGCTTCAGAAATGATGCATTGGCTAGCTGGAAGTATTAGCAAGCACAACGTGTTCCCCAGAGATATCCTTGAAGTCACTGTGCACCTATTTGCACACGTGAGTGAGTGAGCGAGCGCACACACGCCTGCCTTTAGGAGGCTCCTTTTGAGCTGTAAGGCTGGGATTAATAAAAGGAAAGGATCCCTCCTCCTTAATAGACTGCAGCTGCATAAACATTCCCAGAATTCATAGCCGGCCCTGTCTCCGGGAGCCTCCTCCCTCCCAAACCAAGGCAAATTCCACCCTCCCCCTCCCCCAAATTCGGTGACAGCTGCTCCGGAACTTCCCTCCACCAAGTCTGTAAGCCTGGAGAGGTTCGCTTTCCATTAGGGCATTGTTTTGCTTAAGGTGAGAACCCATGGGAGGAAGAAGTGCATGCTGGGAAAGTGGACCTGGGCCTCACGCTTGCCAAACCACTGTCTGCGAGCTGATTGGGCCTCTGGCTGCTCCCTAAAGTCTTTGGGAGGGTTTGGAAAAGGGAGCAAAGTCGCTTTCTGACTCCTAAACATGTTACAAACAGGAGGCGGGAAAGTTTTCACTGCCAGGTCTTATATGACCAAATGGGACATGGAGCAACGTCACCCGTGCTGCTTCGTTTCTGACCTCTTCCAGCAGGTGGCACTGTAGGGATGAGGGCAGGAGTAGCGCCTGCTACTGCTTCTGCTAATGGTACGCTGGGCAGTGCGGTCAGGAGCTCTGTGATTCCAAGACTGCGTTGAGGGAGACAGATACCATAAATTGGCCAATAAGCAACTGCAATAAAGTGGGGAAAGAATAGAATGATAGCCCTGATAGTTAAAGTTAAGTTGAATCTGGGTAATGTGTGATATTAAGGAGCACCCCAAGCTACACACACTCATTTCTTTTTCTGCTCTTTTAACATGTGCAGCAGCTCTGCAAAAAAAAATAAGAACACTCGCTTGCAGTTATCTTCAGCACAGCCCTGAATAACCAGGTCACCCTTTAGTGCAAGGGAAACTGAGGCCAACAGGTAACCTAGCCAGTGATTCCACAGCATAAATGGGGCAAAGCCCTGGTTTGCGTCTCTCTGGCTGTAGTTTGACACTGATGCCAATGGGAGCGTCTTCGCTTCACAATGTACATAGCAGCAGCAGTAAGGTGATTTTTTTACTGGGACTGGGGCAGGCAAGGAAAATGACAGAATCCTTCACCACCACCATGCACTGCAATCACAACCTGACTGCCTCCACAGCAGCTGCTACTTACAGGTTGGATTTTTAAGACCATGCTGTGTTAAAGCACGTGTTTTAACTGGGCCTGTTTTATCTCTCTAAGACAGGCAATGGTCCTGCAACATCTCAGTCCCAGTGGCTCAGCCTTCCCATGAAACAACATAAATAAGCTGCTTCAGGCAGCAAATTCCATTTTGCAGTCTCCAGGCTCCATCTCAGGGTGTGTTTTGCAAAAAGAAAGGAAAGATCTCCAACAATTTTCACTTTATGTTGCAAGTGTGAAAAAAATGCCTCTGTGGCTGGCAATGCAACAGCCCCATTCAGGCCACCTGACTCACAAGGGAGTTCCCACTAACCTCTGCTTTTGAGGTCTGTGTCATGGTGGTGTTGGGATAGGGCCCCATTTGAACCTGTTTTCAGTACCAAAGCTCAGCCCTGTGAGAAATGTAAAAAGAGTGCCTCTGAGCATGGGCAGAGTGGTTTCCTCCCCATTCCCCACTGATCCTGATGGAGAGAGAGTTTGAATTGCAGCTTTCTTCTGTTACTGTGTTCAGTCTTGCTATTTGTGATGTTGAAATAAAGAAAAGTGTTTATACAGTACAGTACAGAGTCTCTCCCTCCTCACTGCAAAGCTAAGGACTCCTCCCTTTCCTCATATACAACTGGAATTTGGGTGTGTAATGCCCAGCCATGCTGGAGCCCTGGCTTCTCAAACTTTTGGAATTAAGTACTGCTTTTGCCCCATAGCCCTTCCCTCATTTAACCCCTCTGGAAGATTCCCAGTTTTTTCTTGTCACTGGAGTTGCCATACTTCATAGGAGCGGAGGAACTAAGCTGCCTTCTACCATGTCTGTCTATTGGTCCAACTATCTCTGTTTTGTCTGTCTCCATGGTGGGCAACCTCCAGCCTGTAAGCCTAATCAAATTAGTAGTCCTACTTTGGCCCACGAGGGTCCTTCCACCAAGTCACGTCCACCTGTCCTACACATGGCATACATGGCATCATGTGTGAAGCAGGTAAAATTGTTGATGCGAAGAAACAATTAGGAGCATTGAAATGCACTTCCAGTTGTTTCTTGGCAAGCAAGGCTTATATCCAGTGACAACCAATGGTGGCAACCATTTTGCACGGGGGTTCCATGCTTCGGCGGAGCGGTCATAAGCTTTTTCCGCCCTGTTACACTCCACCCTGCCCCCGTTATGCCCCATTACACCCACATTCTGCCCTCTTCTGGGTCCAAAAGGACCTGTGTGTTGGGGGCCGTGTATCAATTGGACACACACAAAATGGTCACTACCTGTATGACAACAAATACAAGCCCAGGTCTTCCAATCCAAGCTCCCGAGTGGAGCTGATCCCGGCTGAAAATGTGACTTTCAACCAATCTGCAGTTACTTCAGGCCCTACTAGGATCAGCTGCTTCCAGACTTTCTGACTGGGAACTCCCATGTGGAACCAGACCCAATATGATTTGTATCGGTCGCCAGCTGCTCGGCAGTCACTTCAAGTCCTACCTGTATTGGCCAGGATCTTCCTTTGTAGGACACTTTAAGCTCAAGCTGTGCTGCAAAAAGGAAAAAATGGTCACCTGACACCATGGTATGATTGACAGGTGGGCGGCCCTGTCGAAATGGCCCACCGAAGGTAGGGGACTTCAAGGTCCCTACCCCTGATCTATCCTGGCAAGGCTCTCAGTGCCATCTCTAGGCAGAGCGAGACAGCTGCTTTAGGCGGTAGGTACCAGGGGTCGGAAGTGGTTGCGAGATGATGGAGGACAGGGCTATGTATCACATGCACAATTTGCCCTGTACCCCCTAAACTAGCCTGCTGGTCTCAGATGCAGTGGATGATGCTGTCCTGTTGCTAGTTTCAATGTAAGACTGGCTTCTGTATATGTAAATGAGGGTATATGCCATCTTGTCCTTTACCTCAAGCAGCAAGGGCCAGCCCTAGCAGCTCTCCAGGTTTCCCAGCCTACCTGAAGAAACTGAACCTGGGAGGTTTTTGCATGCAAAGCTTGTCCTCTTCCACTGAGCCACAGCCCCTCCTCTCCATCCTTCCATAGATGGTAGAAAGGGAAGTCTGGCCTATAAACTACCTCAGCCATGAGGTTTGGCTTCATTTACCTTGCTGCTCCCCTTCTCCCACCCATCCCCCACCTTCCCTTTCAGAGCTACTCACAGCCAGCAAATCTCCATGTCTCTTCTGGAATTCGTCCAGGGACTTGAGCAGCTTTCAAATAGATTCTTACTGAGTGCCGAGAAATGTGTGGAAGCTAGCTAGGGGTGGAGGAGGAGAGGGAAGCAAAGAGGCAAGGGGTAGATGCTCACATTACCTGCTGAACCCCCAAGCAGAAAACATTTTGGGTGCGATGAAGGTGGCCGCCTGACGCAGATCATCTTGCGTGGTGGAGACCACAGGATGTAACAAGCAAAGCACACTCAGTAGTTTAGTTGGACTCTCCTCACTTCTCCAAGTGGTCAAGTTTCAGGGGTGAAGCACTTAACCCGAGTCCAATTTTCTTTGGAATAAGGTTTTTTAATATTTGCATTTGGCTGAGTATATACGGTATATGGAAGTTCTCTGCCTTTCTCCAGAGTCTTTGTTTCTGTATGCAGACAGCTTGATGACCTCATCCCCAGCCGAGGAAAGGGGAGGTGGAGAAAGAAAGTCATGTCCCTTTCTCCGGAATGGTTCTCCCCTCCCAGAACAGTCATTTCCTGGGCATTGGGCATCCATTGATAACTTTGATAACATTCAGCTAATCTGAAGGTTATCAAAGTTTTTTTTTTTTTAATATAATTTTTATTGAGTTTATAAAATACAAAATCCAACTTCCAATTACATATTTCCATAGATCTAGTGGACTTCCCCCATCTTCCGAGCCCTGCATTCTCTGTACATTCAAAACATCAGCAATTTGTTAACTTATTTCAAACACAATAATGTATCTTTCATTTTATCGTGATATCTGGTCTCTAGGACATTATAGTCCAAATCCTTAGACTTTTAATTTCAACACAATAAAATTATTTCATTACTCCACCTCTTGCTTGTTGTACCTTATTTTCCATTTCAAAAGTTTACAAATGCTGAAGCTATAGTTTCCTAAAAAGGAGCATTTTTTAACACTCATACAACTTATAATGCTTTTTCAAATAGTCCTTAAATTTTTCCCAGACTTCCTCCGTGAAGGTTATCAAAGTTTTGGTGATGGAGTCCAAATTTTGGCTGCTCTCCTTTGCACATACTCTACATCCCCATAATGCCAGTTCTGTTTCAGCAGCAGTGGTGCCTATTTCCATGGAGCTCTGAAGTTTTGTGTGTGTGTGTGCGCGCATGTGCATGCTGCTCTTGCTTTCCTCTTTCTCCCTGCTGCCACTACTGTTGTCCCAGCTCCTGCCAACCTAGCAGTTCAAAAGCATGCCAGCACAAGTAGATAAATAGGTACTGCTGTGATGGGAAGGCAAACGGCGTTTCCGTGCGCTCTGGCTTCCGTCATGGTGTTCCGCTGCACCAATAGCGGTTTAGTCCTGCTGGCCACATGACCCGGAAAGCTGTCTGGGGACAAACACCGGCTCCCTCAGCCTAAAAGCGAAATGAGCACCGGAACCCCATAGTCACCTTTGATTGGACTTAACCACCCAGGGATCCTTTACCTTTTTTACTTTTGATGTTGCTGCTGTGTGAGCATAGAAACCTAAGTACAGTGATGTAAGCTACAGTATAGCAGCGCCATTTAAAATGTACAGGGTTGCCTATCCCATCTTTGAATAATGATTCTAAATCTGCATATACATCATACAATTAAAGCACATTTAAAACGTGTGACTTCTTTCAAAGAATCCTGGGAACTTTACCCCTCACAAAGATATAGCACTCATAACAAACCACAGTTCCCAGGATTCTTTAGGAGAAGTCATGTGCTTCAAATGTATGGTGTGTACACAACCTAAGACAAATGTTTAGGTAACCAGTTTTGGTTTTCTTGGCTCAGTTGCTAACAAATGCAGAATTTGGCTTGTCAGCACAGAGAATTTGGGCTTTCTGTAGAGTTGCTTTAGCTTTCATTAGTGAGCTTACGTTTATACACCACCAGCTTCAGGCCAGACTGGCTTGCAATTTAACACGAAAAATGCAGTAAGAATAACAAAGAAGTTTGAGGTTCAGCAGGATTCTTGTCACATCCACGCAACTTTTTGTGCTCTATGGCTCACATGTGTCCCTGGGAGCTTTAGGTGTTTCCATGGTGTGCTCCGCTCTGTGCCGTGTGGTTTTGCAGTTGGGTATGGTGTGCAAGCTATGTGTGCCTGCTTGCAGTTCATCTTGCAGTCCAGATTTCGCTCATACTGTAAATGTTTCTCGGAGAGCTACACCACAGCCTCCTCCCTTCTTCCCTCCGGGCTTCTCCTAGCCTCAGGAAAATGTTGTGGAATGTAGACACATATTCCAATGCTGGGCACTCATCAATCACTCCTTTCTATACATAGAACCACGTTTCTCTCTCTCTCTCTCTCTCTCTCCCTTGCCTAATTGCTGCTTATGTTCCCCCCCCTCGGCAGCCCCCCCCCTTTTGCTGCCTTGCTCTCTCATTCTCTTTTCTTGATCTGCTTCTTTTGTTTCTCTGGTTCCCTTTGCTTGATAGCTTTGTTTTTTACCCCCTTGCTAAACTTTCCCCCACTCTCATTTTGTTTAGTTTGTTGTTGCATTTATTTCCTTTTCCTGCTCTCGTTATTCTTTTATTTTTACGCATGCATCCCTCCCCGTCTCTCCAACCCCCCCCCCAACGCACACACTTCCATCCATTTCAAGCCTCAGCTGTTGGCTCAGTGTGTGTCTCAGCATCTGGAGTTGTTTGAAGAGAGGAAATCGCCCCCCTCTCACAAGGGCTTTGTTCTATAGGCCTTTTCCCTCCTTCCCTCTCCCTTGCTGTTGTTCTTGTCATAGCTGGCTTGGCACTAAGGGGGTACAGTGGAAAGTGGGGGAAAGTAATTAAGGGAGAGGGAAGGTGGCTGGAGGAAAGAAAGGGATGCTGGGGTAGGAGAGAAGCCTAGAAAGAGAGAAAAGGAAATTTGCGAAATGTTACATTGGAAAAGGAACCAACAGGTCACCTTGTCCAGCCACCAGGACCAGCTCTACCATTAGACAGATTGAGGTGGCTACTTCAGGCAGAAGATGATGGCTGGTGGTAGGACAGCTGTGGCAGTCACCACCATCCTGTCCTGTTCGCTTCTGTGTGCCATACAGGTGCCTTGCATCCCCTAAGCGGGTGGCGCTGTGGCCTAAACCACTGAGCCTCTTGGTCTTGCCGATCAGAAGGTTGGCAGTTCGAATCCCCGCAACAGAGTGAGCTCCCGTTGCTCATTCCCAGCTCCTGCCAACCTAGCCGTTCAAAACCATGCCAGTGCAAGTAGATAAATAGGTACTGCTGCGACGGGAAAGAAAATGGTGTTTCCTTGTGCTCTGGTTTCCGTCATGGTGTTCCGTTGTGCCAGAAGCAGTTTAGTCATGCTGGCCACTTGACCCAGAAAGCTGCCTGCGGACAAATGCTGGCTCCCTTGGTCTGAACTTGAGGTGAGCGCCTCAATCCCATTGTCGCCTTTGACTGGACTTAACCGTCCAAGGGTCCTTTACCTTTTACCTTAATGCTCTCAGGTGTAGTGGAGGATGCTTTCCCATCAATATCATTGAAGTAATATTCAGCTGCCAGGCCAGTTGGTTTCTGCATGTGGAATTGGTAGTGGGTAGGGGAACCATCTTGTCTTTTCCTTCAGGCAGCTAAATATACTGCACTAGTCCTGCCAACCACCTGACCTCAAGCACAGAGACCCTATCCCAGGTTTGGGGAACCTTTGACCCTCCAGATGTTGCTGAACTACAACTGCCATCATCTCTGCCCATTGGCCATGCTTGCTAGGGCTGATGGAAGTTGTTGTTCAGCCACATCTGGAGGGCCAAAATTTTCCCTTGCCTGCCCTATGCCAAGGGGGATGGTTTGGGCCCTCACTCCCAAGAAGCCTGTCAGGCGCAGAACAGATTATTCTTGCCAGAGGTCTGAACTGATTGCTCATAGAGGGCTGCATGATGCTTCAGAGGGTAGGATCTGGTCCAATGGGTTCAAAATTCAAGAAAAGGGGCTATAGATTAAAATGTTAGGGAGAACCTTCTGACAGCATGAGCCACTGTCTATGGGGATATTGAATGCTCTAGCTGCAGGTTTCCTGCATCATTGTGGGATTGGGACTAGATCATCCTTGAGGCAGCCTTCCTAAAGTGCATCATCAACTTAAAATGCAGCCAGGTTTGTCTTTTTCTTCATTTGGATTGAAGCTGGGGGTTTTTTGGGGGGGTGCCTCAAAAAGCAGTTTTTCCTAAGCAATGACAGAGTAGGTATGAATTGTGTCTAACATGATGGGTATACCACTTCCCAGACCGGTGGTGGGAGTGCCCTAGATGCAGAGTAAATGGAAATGAGTATACAGCCCAGCAACTGAAACAAAGGGCTTATCTACACTTACCTTTCCTCTGCTTTTTCCAGACATAGTCCACTCCTTAAAGCTCCATGTCTGCGTACCCTTTTCTTTCTCTCCAGAGTTTTTTTGTGTGAAAACCTGCTCTTTAAAGCTCACCCAGAGCAAGCAGCTATCCATGGAAAATCTGGATCAATGTTTGCTCTGACTGAGCACTAAAGAGCAGGTTTTTAAGTGAAAGCTCCAGGGCAAAAACCGAAAAACAAAATGCTTGAACACTGAACTTTAAACTGTGGGCCTGAGCCTGGAAAGAGCAGAGCAAAAGGTAAGTGTGGATAAGTCCAAACACTCCCAGCCCCAGATGTAAGCCCATCTCATTAGACTCTAGGCCATATTGCAGGTGGACATTGATATCCCACTTAAATGCAGTCTGGAGCTGGAGAGCTCTGGTATTTGAAACATGGTCTGGTAGGGAATCTTCCCTTCAGATGAGTTCTGGTCTATGCCATTCTTTGTGTGTGCTTTAGTCAGATAACTAAACCTCCCATCATCTGAGGCTGAGCAGACAAGTTATTTCAGGCTTTGTGGGGGACCGCAGACTGCAGATTGTACCTCTCTGCTGTCCAGCCTGTTTCATTCTTTATTACCCTCCCTAGTCCTGGGGTTGATAATTTGTTGACACAGCCGCCCCCTGTCCTGATTATTCCTAGGTGATGGGAGGGCAGCAAACAGGCTTGTTTCAAGTTCCCCCATCCCTGGAAATAGGATCTCTGGCTGTGGGGCAGAACTGGCCTCTTGCCCTTTTGTTATCGGTCATGACCTTTTCCTTGGAGACGCCAGATTTCTCTATGTATCTCTGCTGACAATCAAAGTGTCTTCACACTCTGTAGAGCAGTAGGATGTCTTTTTGTTACTCCCTTCCTAGTCTCAAGGGTGCAGGGGGGAGTCCCACTTAAATCCTATCTGATTCAAAATGCACTGTATGAAAATAGATTGAAATTGTTCAACACCCGCTCATCCTGATGTTAAAAGCCAGCCCAAATAATAGCTGTATTCAAGCTTCCAGGAGAAGGAGGCTCCGCAGCTGTGGGGCAGACATCAAGAATGGCTATGTGGGGGCCTTTGCTCTTCAGAATCATTACCTGGAAGATAA
The DNA here is from genome assembly GCF_964234715.1 of Podarcis melisellensis. NCBI lineage: Eukaryota > Metazoa > Chordata > Lepidosauria > Squamata > Lacertidae > Podarcis > Podarcis melisellensis. The sequence continues at coordinate 41,751,352 of NC_138545.1, read as the reverse complement.
AGTCAAGGGTCTCCAAGAGAGGTGGTTACTAAAGTATTGCTTGTTTATAGACCCCTTTCCATTTACCAGTTGCAACCTTTGTATATGTGCACATTCTCTCCACAACTTTTGTGTGCTTCCATGTGCTCTTTTTTGGTAACTTTCAATTGCACACTGGCTAATTCTGGTTACACAGTTATAGTTGGCTGGGAGGTCTTGTGCAACAAACTTGCTTCCCCAAAAGCTTCGACTTTGGGCAATAAGGAAGGTGTTTTTGGAAAAGTGCACTGGAAAATGTGAGATAACACTTGCTTTGGATACAACAGCATCTAACTTTTCCACAAACAAGGAAGAACGAATGTTCATTAAGTTGGCAACATCATCTAACCTCAATGCAAATTACTCAGGATAAATGTTCAGTAAACAGGTTGTCTTGAAATGCCCCTGTTGATTCAGGGTGATGGTGCTTTTCCCGTTTTACGTATGGTGAGGCTTGAACCCAGACCCCTAGTTCAGCTTTCTAATAGTTTACAAGGTTGGTTCTTAGCTATGCTTGTGGGCTCATTCACTTGCATGTATTTTACTCACAGGTATGCAGGATTACAGATAAATGCATCTGCCCACATCTAGACCTGTCAAGCTATCTAGTTGAAATTGAAGGTAGCAGTTTTGAACTAATTTGTTCCCGCCGCTCCTGCCTTGTCTCCTCTGTCCCAATTACCTGTTTGTTTATGGTCAGAACCATCTTCATTAAGATGTTCTAAATAATGCTATTGGCAATTAACAGCTCATAAAAAGCTAAGCATGTTGCAAGGTCATTTGCTCTGCAAGCTTTGAAAGACCCCTCTGTAGTTTACTTTTCTAAATCTGAATTGCTGCAGAGCTCTCATATCTATAACCCTGCAATTTCTGCTTCCAAGACCAGAGACCAAAGTGACAGCTCAATTTCCCCAACATTTCTTTAATTTGCTCCCAGTTAGCCCATTTGTAGTCATTTGAAAATAAATGTGTGTCAGAATTATAAGGATTTAAATCTATTGGTCAGCCTTGAATCATACCATTATGAACTACTTTGCTGTTTAAAGCATGGCAATGGAAAATATTGGGTGATCTCCTGCTCTTGCTATGCCAGGCAGTCACCATGCCATGACATCACTCTTCCCCATTGCACACGCGCGCACACACATACTCACACTCAACACCCAAGGAGGCAGCCAAAATGAAACTGGCAAAGCAGTTAGAGAGCTGTTTGGACAACTCAGATAAAGCTCCCCAGAGAAAGATATTATCCTGCAAGAACAATGCCTCCATGCAGATGAACTCAACCTCATGGCCCACAACACATTTGCACTCTTGCATTTGTATAACATTAACAGTATTTCTATAGTGTTTTTGGGTGTTCAAAACAATCCACACACATACATTATTTTGTTGTCAATACTTCCCACAACCATTTAAGAATGGTCATGATGATTATTGTTGGCATCCCTCTGTCTTTAGAGACAATGGATTGCGCCTCTGGGGGTGGTCAAACTGCTGGAGAATCACAGTGTTTGCTGTGGCAGCAGAGACTCATAACTAGTGAATGCTGCCTCCCGTGTTGTTTTTGCTACATTAGCAGCACCTAAGTGACCTCCACTGGGGTTCAAGCCTGGGCAGTGTGCATGGAGGTCCTGGGCTTTCCAGGCGACCAGACCCTTCTCTGGGCTTCGCTGATGGGGTCCAAAGGAAAGCTGAGCAATACGTTTGGCACCAACTTGGCTGCAGGAGTTGCCAAAAGGAGGTGTACAAGGCACCATTCAATCATCTTAAGGATTCCACTTGTGTAGGGTTTACTCCTGAGCCTTTTCTTCTCCTGAAGACGTCTCACAAGGAAGCGAGTTAACATGATGACTATCCCTATATTATAAATAGGGACTGAAGCTGAGCCTCAGGTTTTCACTTGGACAGGAAGGTTTCATGCAGGGCATAGAAAGCTCAGGCACAGGAGCCAAATGTTACTTCTTCCAGTCCTTTCTGCACTCTTCACAGGCATTTTCTATCCCCAAGCCATGCCCCTTTCCCTCAGGGCACACCACTCACTGGCTCCTTCCTTAGCTCTCTCACTGAACATCCTCAAGAGTCTTTGCTGGGTTGCAGTGCATCCTTGAAGCATAATGATGCCTGTTGCTTGCCTGGAGGAAGAAGTGTGGTGTGTGTGTGTGTGTGTGTGTGTGTTTGTATAGAAACATCTGGCCTTTTCTGTGGCAGGAATGTAGCCTACTATACAAAGGAAAGAGCCATATCCATTGCTGCACCCACTTTTCCCTCTAGTCCCACCCACGTTCCCCTCTGGCTCCACAGACCACTGACAGGAAGTCTTGGGTGTCCTTGGGCAGAAGGGGATTCCGCACCCCTGGTTCAATGGAAGGCAGGAAAGAAATATGGCAGGTGAGGGTGTCGCTTTCTCTGTGGTCTTCTGTCCTATCCCCAGTTTCAACATAGCCTTCACAGTCTCCCTCTTTCAGAAATGGCATTGAACAGCAGTGCTATTATTGGTGTGATGTATCCAGGGCAGGCCTCAGGCCTGATTTATGGTGTGCCTGGAGCACTGTGGCTAGCAGGGGAACTCTCAAGAGCCAGGATGAATGTGAGTGGAGGAGGTAGAGTTATAAGAGCCAAGACCTGTCTCTCTCCTACTTTGGATTGTAGCGGTATACTGGAGATGCTAGCAACCTCTTTCCTTCCTAAATGCTTTCCAGGCACTTTTCTTTAAGAGAAACAGATAATCCGCAGCCCACTTCTTCCCACGGCCAGAGGGACTGGAAGGGTTCTAAAGGGTAGATTTTAAAACCTTGGTGATGTTTGCATTGTCCAGTGCTTTTTGCTCTACTGCACTTTTGGGGCTGCAGCATTCAGCTGAATACCTTGATTGCTTATACATACACACACACACACACACACACACACACATACACATACTCCCTTGAAAATTACAAACACCCCCTGCACGCCCTCTGCCAAGGTTGCAATTAGCATACATTAGCAGAAACATCCAGTCAGCGGAACTCCAAACCAGCTGGATTTCCCCTCATCTTGCCCCTCTTCTTTTCCAGCACCTGGCTTCTGCCAGAATGGCCAAACATGGAACGAATGGGACCTTTCCAGCTGCTTGGCAGGCCTTGGGAACGTGTTGAGTTGGGCGATGGAAGTGGGGGGGGGGATGGGTGACATGGTGCAAGGGGGTGGGTGGCAGTTAGGCTGGGCCCTTTAATTGACTTCTCCCAGAACTGAGCCAAACTGAGCCAGCTGAAACAACAGAGCAGGGGTAATTAGTTCACATCAAAGCAAAGCCACCTTGCCTCCGTCTGGCAAAGAAGAGGCAGGCAGGCATTTGTGCCTGGCTGCTTGCCCTCTTTTTTGACTTGCCCTCTGAGGAAAAAATTAAAGCCACACATCAAAGCCCTACACCCATGGTGTGCCTCCCTGCCACTGCTGGATCAAGGCCTTTCTAGGTAAGCATGTAGGACTTCACCTCAACTCAAGGCTTGGTGCGTGGCTAGGGGCTGCCAACAGTACGGGCTAACAGATCACCCTGGTAGATGACTGGATAAGCACCAATAAACTGTGCTTAGAATCTGGAAGGTGGAGGCTCTTTGGGTCGGTGGATCCCATTCCTGGAAGATGGGAAAGTTACCTGTCACACTCCCTCTGAAGGAGCAGATGCATAGCTTGGGACTACTCTTGGATGCATGTCTGTCATAGAGGCCCAAGTGTCCTCTGTGGTTTGGTCAGCTACAGCCATTCCTAGACAGGCAAAGCCTGACCACTGCAATCCATGCATTAGTAACCTCAAGGCTGGATTACTGCAATGTGCTCTGTGGGGGGCTGCCCTTGAGGCTGATTCAGAAGCTCTATCTGTTACAGAATGTGGGGGCCAGATTGTTGACGGGGGCACAAATCTGCACATATGGCACCATTGTTAAAATATCCACCCTGGCTGCCCAACTACTACCAAGCACGATTCAAGTATTTCTCAAGCCCTTGGGTCCAGGGTACCATAGGGATCACCTAACCCTTACAGTATATTTCGACTCAGTCACTGAGATCATCTTCACAAATTTTGTTGGTTGTCTGCCGAGTTATCAAGGCTCATCTGACAGCAACAAGAAACTGAGCCTTCAGTGTCATCGGTCCAGTCCTGTGGAATGCTCTGCCAATAGAGATTCAGTCGGTGCCTTCGGTTTCAATCTTTAAATGCCTGCTGAAAACTCTTCTATTCCTCCAAGCTTATGCAGGCAATTAAGAAAATACATTCCTGTAGAAGTTAGCTGATTTCTGTTTTTACATTTATACATAGTTTTTATTGTATGATTGTTGTAAATCACTTTGATTTTTTTTAAATGAATGGCAGTATACAAATACTTATATAAATAAAAATTACTTACACCAGGAGATAAATGGGAAGGTGTGCTGTGGTATACTTCTGGGTCACCTGGCAGGCTTGAGTTTTGGGGGGGCTACAATCCTTCCTAAAGTGCAAATTTCTGAAGGTGGTGCTGGGGGACTCTGCTCTAGCCCATGGCCTTTGACACATACATCTCCAGAAGACTCCATCCTGTCCCCATCACTTGTTGAAATCTACATGAAACTTCCAGTTGAGGTCATATGGAGATCTGGGCTGTGTTGCCATCAACATAAGAGTCGCACCCAACACTAGAGCTCTTGCATGATCTAATCTGGCATGGGGTGGGATGAGACAGTGGAAGTTCTGAACTGGTGCCTGGAGGCCATTTTGAAACGGAAGAGGTTGAACTAAGTGAAACGTAACTCGGATGTGATGAAAGCAGCTGTTGTTTTGGTGGTTCAGAGGAACTGGGGAAGATATTCAACCTGTTCTAAACAGGTTTGCCCTTCCCTTGAAGAAACAGCCTCACAGTTGTGCTGGTTCCGTGGGTTACCCGAGAGGCAAGGTCCAAGTCCTGTCCATGGTCAAAGGTGCAATGTGGAGGCAGTCCGAAGTAGCTGAAGCTGGGTGCAGAGCAGGGAGCTGGGTGCAGTCAGGAACAGGCTTGCAAGAAGGGGGCCAGGGCGGGTCAGGAGTTCAGGCAGGAAAGCAGGACAGGGTTCAGGCAAGAACTAGCAACCAACAATGTTGCTCCCACAACTTGGGAGTGGGGCTGTCTGTCTTTTATCTGCCCCGAGGCATAGAGCGGCCCCAATCCTCAGATGACTCGCCTCTCCTGGCCTGGAGGTGAGCACTCCTCCTGCAGGAACTTAGTTCCCTCCACCTCTCTGCCCTGAGCCTCTGCAGCTCAGGAGAGGCTGGAGGGTTAGCAGACCCAGAGGCAACCTCAGCTTCCCCTGACGGGGCTGAGAGTGCAATACCTGCAGGCAATGGGTCCTCCATCACCTCAGGAGCCAGAGCAGACTCAGCTGGTGCCTTCACCTGAGGATTCAGCACAGGTGAGGACCCTTCAGGCTCATGCCCCAGCCCCGGCTCAGCTGGTTCTGGAGGCGGGGAATCCTGTGCAGGCTGGGATCCCTCAGGTTCAGCATCCGAGTCCGAATCCCAGGCCATCACAACAGTTTAGAGGTACTCCATCCTTGTTTATGGACATGCAGGTGGCAGTGGTGGCCAGGAGCAACTTCTGTCCCCATTCAGCCATGAAAATCCCTGGGTGAACTAACCCAAACCTAGCCCCTTCCTGTGATGGTGAGAATAACATTGGGAACATCATGTTTGCCACCCTGAGCTCCTGGGACAAAAGGTGGGATAGAAATGTAATAAATAATACTAACTCCCATCGTCCCTGACGATTGGCCATGCTGACTGGGGCTGAAGGGAACATCTGGGGGTTCCCTATCCATAGATTACTGTCATTCACTCTACACTGGGGCATGAAGACAGTATAGAAACTTCTGCTGAATAGGGATGGTTAATTTGCGGCCTTCCAGGTGTTGCTGAGCTACAACTCCCAATAGCCTGAGCCAGTATGACCAACTGTCAGGAGTGATGGAAGTTGTAGCTGAACAACATTTGGGGAGCCACAGATTAGGCCCCCTGTCTAGAAAGTGGCAGTTAGACTTGTGCCTGGAACCAACAGGATATATCATATTATTCCAGTTCTGCGCTGATTTTGTGCTGATTCAGTCAGAGGGTTGGGCCAGATGATCCTCAGGGTGCCTTCCATTCTATGATTCTATCTTCTGAGGCAGTCCCTTGTGGCTTTGACTTCAGGAGAATCCCCCAAAGAATTAAGAGAGCCCTCAGTTTCCTAAGGGGTCATCCATGGCAGGGGGATGTGGGGAAGTTTGATGCTGCCAGACCAAACTCTCTGTTTGCAATCATGCCACTTGTATTTCTATGCTAAAGGAAAGTCATTAGGATATTGCTCATTGTAATGCTTTAAGGATAAATTGTGACTTAGGGACTTTATTCTTCATACATGTGTATGTCTCCTGGTTAGCTTTTGAGACTAATTTGAATTATTCAGCAGCTGAGGCCTAGCAAAGTTTACCAGAAATGGTGCCTTGCAAGTGCTGTAGCTATGGGCTAGGCAGGTTGTTTCCCCCAGGTGAAGCCCCCAGAGGGGCGCCATTGAGGCTCTCAGCCTCTCTGTGTGTCTTTGTGTATGTAAATGTGCATGGGAGGGGGCGTGCCAAACTGGGTCTTTGACCCAAGTGAAATAAAGCCTAGTTTTGCCCCTGGATTTCATAAAGCATATTTTTATCCAGGAGGATCCCCACTTACACGGGGGTCCTGCACAAGTTGGTTCCATCTCTTTCTGTCCCTGTTCTGCTCCCACCCCATTTTGGTGCCGAAAATGGTACACATGTCAGCAGTCACACATGTGCTGATCATGCACAACTGGGGAGGTGCCTGTGTACTTGCAGAGAAGCTACCTGGCAAAATGTTTGACTTGGTTCAGCTAAGCTCAGCATATGCGAAGTCGGTTTGTTATAACATTGCTTAGCAAATTTCAGTGAAATTTCAGTGAAATCTGTCACTGAATCTGACAAAATTCAAGTGATTTAGAAAGACTGAACGGCAAGGCAGAGGAGAGAGAGGTCCCTCTGCTAACCATCTCCCCCTCGAAACAAGGGCAGTTCCCCTGTCTGTTTTTTTCTAGCCTGTGGGTACACTATTATGGTTGATCTCCTGTTTTCTGGATTCACAATGCCCAGAATCCCAGCTTTTAAAAAATACAAAATTTCTGTCTTTTGTGATTTGCAGACCATACAAAATGTCACAAGGGACTGGGGGCGCAGGGAGCAAAGACCAAGCATTTCAGTATTGATACTATTGAACTGCCACGATTTCTAACACTGCTGAAAGATTACTGGTACTCATAGCCTCCATCTTATGTGATATTTCTGAAAAGGTTCTTGTTGTAGGATATTTCACCTTCGCTGATGAGTCTTTGACATTTAATTGTGTTGTCCTGAGCAATATGGCTAGGAATGAGATTAATGAAATGGACTCTGCAGAAAAAACGACCTTTAGAGCAACCCAGAACACTTTGCAAGGCCTCTGCAGAACAGTGTTTACAAGTGCTACTATCAGAGCTGCTTGCAAAAGCTCAGTTGCTCTGCATATAAATCCCTAGGAATAAGATATATTTGGCAAGTGGTCCATTGCTGGCTTAAAATACAATCCTGTACAAGAGGTGAGGTTGAGGTGACCAAGCTAAGCTTTATAAGAGAGTAACAGTAAGGATGCGAGTGGCGCTATAGGGACATGAGTGGTGCTGTGGTCTAAACCACAGAGCCTAGGGCTTGCTGATCAGAAGGTTGGCGGTTAAAATCCTCGTGATGGGGTGAGCTCCCATTGCTTGGTCCCAGCTCCTGCCCACCTAGCGGTTCAAAAGCATGTCAGAGTGCAAGTAAATAAATAGGTACCACTCTGGTGGGAAGGTAAACAACGTTTCCGTGCGCTGCTCTGGTTCGCCAGAAGCGGCTTAGTCATGCTGGCCACATGACCTGGAAGCTGTCCACGGACAAACGCCGGCTCCCTTGGCCTATAGAGTGAGATGAGCGCACAACCCCAGAGTCATCCGCGACTGGACCTAACGGTCAGGGGTACCTATAACAGTAATCTAGGTAAGATTACAATGTACAAGTTGACAAAAACCTGCTGCTTAGATGTAAAACATTGCAGTGGAAAGTACTGGGTGGTCTTCTGCTCTTGCTATGCCAGGCAGCCACCATGCCATGACATCACTCTTAATCCAGTGCACACAATACCCTCCACACAACACCCAAGGAAGAAGCCAAAGTGAAACTACTGCGCCATCTCCTGCAAAAGTCTCCGTGTCATAGTAGTTGAAGGGCTATATGAAGAACTTGGAGGCGTCCTTGGAGCCCTGCAGTAAGAACAATGCCTCTATGCAGACAAACTCAACAACACTGCCCACAAAACATGTGTATTGCCGCCTTTGTGTGTTTTGGGGCCAGCATTTTGCAGGAGAGTGGGGGGTGGAGGCTGCGAGAAAGCCACTACTTGCATAAGAAGAATGGTAGCTACAAAAGCAAGCTCAGGGGGTAGCTCAGTGGGAAAGTCAAAGGGTAGATGAAACAGGAGATGCACTCCTGGAGAGATCTGAATGTGACCTTTGCAAAGCCAAGAGTCCCTTTTGAGGGGTTAAGCTGGTAACAATAACTTCAGAAGGCAAAAAGGAGCATATTTGTGGCCCATGAACTTGAGTTAAAGGGAGTGGCCTGTCCTGCCCCCAGGATGCCTTTCAGCTTCCTTCATCCCATCAGGTTGTGCTGTCCCATCCCCATTCAGGAAAATTGCCAGTATCTGTTGGTTATTTTCCCGACACAATATTGCCTGTGATCCACTCAAGTCAACAGCAACCCCTGTTTTGTATGGTACATATTTATCTGTGTCCTCTCCTTAAGGGGGTTACTGCTACCATGAGTGGAGTAATGGAGGGTGGATAAAACAGTACATGCCATTTCCCTGTAGGGAATGGGAGACACTCTGTGGGCCTGAGTGTTTTGCGATCTCGGGACTCCCACCCCCTTTTTTGGGGAAGATTTGGAGGTGTTGGGGAAAGGGATGGAAGCTTTGAAGTGTGGTCCTCCCTCCCTTTCTTTCCAACAGCCTTGCAGCTCCAGTTGTAGCTGCAGAGTTGTGATTCCTGTTGGGCATCCAAAGTCCTGAAGTAGAGTACCTGAAAGGTTGCTAAGAAGACAATGTTGGCAATGATTTCATTGTGAACCTTGGGACTTTTATGCTGTGTGCCCTCTCAGCGGTGAACTCCATGCTAAGTTACCACCTGTTGTGCTCTGAAGTTCATAAGCAAGAGAATAGATCAAAATGGCAATGGTGTTCCTTGGCTATGTCTCATATCATGTTGTTCATGTACTGTGATTGGCTGAAGGGTTAGAATCCAGGCCTCCATTACGGCTGTGAGGGTAGAGTCCAGTCGTCTGAGGTCCCCTGTGGCAGATGTAAACATTATCCTTGCCTATTCAACTAAGATCAAGTAGTGGAGCCCTTCACTGTGTCTCATCCATGGTCAGCACAAGTTTGTTTGGGACGAGGGCTAGGGCTTTCTCAGTGTTGGCACCAGAATTGGCCTCCTTTCTGGTTGCCTTCCATCAGTTGTGAATATATTTTCATTTTAGCAGACTTTTCATTTGTCAGATTAAAGTACTTTTACTTTCATCTGCCAACCGCAGGCCAGCTCTGTTATGTTTTAATTGTTGCTGTATTTTATTATTGTGATTTGAACTATTGTAAGATGTCTTGAGTAATACATATGGATTAGAAAGCCATGGTCATTAAATCTTATAATCAATAAATCAGTACATACCAGGTAGGACCAGCCTGTGAGCCCAGAATTCTGACTAGGCTTCCTTCCTTCCTTCCTTCCTTCCTTCCTTCCTTCCTTCCTTCCTTCCTTCCTTCCTTCCTTCCTTCCTTCCCAATCTTCCCAGTTTTCCTCCTTGTTTTGGCAGATATTAATTCATTCCTAAAAATTATATACCACTTAATAGAAGAATAAATATCTTAAGTAGTTTAGGGTTTAAAACATGAACCACAAAAAATTAAATCCGGCTCAGAACCTAAAAGGCAGCTAGTGCAGATCTTCCAACATCTGTGTAGAGTTATGTGCAAAGCTGAGGGCCCCAGTAAGCAGCTGCATGCTGCACTGTCTGCATCTTCCAAATGAGGCGTGACAGTAGCCCCACGAACAGCACATTATAGTAATCTAGAACCATTACTAGTGCAGGGTTATTGCTGGACCCATGTTAATTCCAGCCACTCCCAGCTAAGGCTTTTAGGAATCATCCAATTCCAACCTGTAAATGTAACTTGAGGATAGGACAGGAATTGCCCACGTTAATTTGTCAACACACCTTTCCCAAACAAACGCAGGCATTAAAATGCCCCATGTAGCTTTCTTGTCTTAACTTTTTGAAGGGATGGGGCTTTGGGGACCAAAGCTTGTAAGTGCTGAAGAAAACTACACCGGAAGTCAGTTTCTATAGAAGAAGCATGGATGCTTATATTTACCTTTAAGCTTGGGTTGGTGGGGACCTGGGTGGTGGTGGTAGAAGGTAGACCAAGATCTACTAGTACGGTAATTATAGGGATGTGATAGTGGTGATCTCCCGTCACTCTGTCCCAGCTTCTGGCAGCCTAGCAGTTCAAAAGCACACCAGTGCAGATAGGTACCGCTGCGGAGAGAAGCTAAGCGGCGTTTCTGTGTGTTCTGGCTTCTGTCATGGTGTCCCGTTGCGCCAGAAGCGGTTTAGTCATGCTGGCCACATGACCCGGAAAGCTGTCGGTGGACAAATGCTGGCTTCCCTTGGTCTGAAGCGAGATGAGCACCACACCCCATAGTCACTTTTGACTGGACTTAACCTTCCAGGGGTCCTTTAACTTTACCTTGCCTTACCAGTAAGAAGAGAGTAGGGCAGGGAGGGATAGATTGGAAAAAAGTAATCAGGGAAGTTTGGATGTGCACAGTAAATAGCAGATTTTTGTGTGAAAGAACTATGAGCTCGGTTTCAATTAGGTACAGTACTCAGAATAAACCCTAGGACGGAGAATTATTCAATTCTATGTATTTTGCACCCAACTTCAGTTGGTGGATCTTGGCATTCTAGTAAAAAAAACCAAATAGATTCTGCAAGCCTGAGATCTTCCTATCCCTACTTTGCAATCCTAGATTTGGAGACTGGTTATGGTTACTCAGTGTTGTCAGTGGGGAGGTACTCTTCTTTGGGTGACGAAGGAAGTAACATTCAGCCTTCAGTCGAAACGTATCTGTTCCTCTCCAGGGCCAAGCTCTGAACAGGTTTGAAACTGAAACCAGCTGCTTGCATGATGCTGTTTCTGTCCTGTCCTCTGCCCTGCCCCCTGCTGTGATGCCACCAGGAAACCACCCCCTACCCAACTCCCTTGAGCAGTTTCGCACATGTAAAAATAAGTTTCTTTGTTGTTGTCATTGCATAATTAAGGCAATAAATGCTCATACAAGCCTACACACATGAATATTCATGTGATGTTTTTAATGATTTTTGTTTTTTTTTAAGTATGGACATACTACCTGAAGCATAGGGGAAAGGGCCAAATCTGACACTGAGCCAAACTTCAATTCACCACTATGCACATTGGTAATTTCCATTGAAACCCCGGTACAGCGACATTCTCTTGAGTTACATTTTTATGTTATGCCTGTCTTCATCCCATATTACTTTTTATTAAATGTATAGTGCACCCTTCCTTCCAAAGCTGGCCAGGATGGCAAACATCAAGCGATAAAACAATGAGAATGTATTAAAGAACATTTTCAAGAACGATTCCAATGTACTTGCAGATGGGGAAATATCTTGGTTTAAAAGGCTTGTTGTTCAAAGAGGAAAGTTTTTAAGTAGGCACCTAATAGACCACAACATTAAAGGACCTCCTGATAAGGTGGTATCTGCAAGAGGCCCTCACTGGCAGGGATCGATTGGCTGTATAAAGGGTTTGGGCGTTTGAGGGATTAAGATACATTCCATGGTGGAACCCCAGCACTGAAGACTGATCAAAGGGCTTCACCCCTGGATCCAGACTCTATAGGAGAAATTTAGTGCAGCTTGCTGTTAATTGCAGTGAGTCACATTCTGGACTGTACTAGGATTTTTGGGAAATGGGATTTCTCTCTCCCCCCTCCCTCTGTTAGTTCCCTGCCTGAGTTTTTTTGGCAAAGCTGCACAGAACCCTATAAAGAGCCTCATAAGGGTCTGCATGCAGAGGAGGCTTTGCAGGATAAAGGCATTGCAGAGGCTATGGAGGCACATTTAAGGCACGGCAACTGCTCCAATAACCAGAAAGCCCATCTTGATGGGAGTTGGAACAGAAGCCTGACTGGGAATCCAGTTGCTCGCCAACCCCTCCTTCGTGTTCTTTCGTTAAACAGCTCTGGTTGACTCTTTGCAACTGTGAGTCATTTAAAGAAGGGCTTTTTTGTCTGCACGACTGGACAGCCTTCCCGTCTGCTGCAAAGGAATTTCATATTCCACCGCCCCCCCCTCTTCCAAATAGCTCCAGGTCTGTAGCAGTTTATTGCACAAACAGCCCCACACTCTTGTCTTACACTGGGGGGGGGGGTTGGAGGAAGAGAGGAGAGGAATCCACCCAGTGCAGATCAAACCTCTCCCCTTTTCTCCCTTCCCCCTGGCAGCTGGGATTCTTAATGCGTTAAGCAGGCTGCTGCTCTGCTGAGGGACAAATCTCCATTTCAAAGCCCGTGTGTCAACTTTAAGTGGGAACACACAAATGTCCTGTGCAACTCCTTTTGGGGGCATGGGAGGGAGTGATCATTCCACAGAGGGAGAGACAGAGAGAGAATGTGAAATGGGTTTTTAAAGCAAGGTGGGGAATCTGGCAATGGCTATGCCCTTTCTGAGTGTAGGGTAGCAAACTTTTATTTCCAACAGATTCAGCACGCCCACCCTGCTCCCCCAAATTGGAATTGCAAGCAAAAAATGGTTAGGATGAGCAAGGAGAGGTTGGGAGGGGGTTTCTGCTGAGCTCCAAGTTATGTATGCACTTAGCAAGAGGCCAGGGGAAAAGGGGAAGAGGTGGGTGGAAAGGGGGGGGGAGAAAAGAAAAGTTTTCAGGCCTTTTGTTAAAACACACACACATACACACAGAGGCACCCGCCTGATATAAACTGTCTTGACATTAGATGGTCTTGTTTTTCTAGGCTTACAAAACCAGAAGGATTAAATTAAGAGCAAAATGGGGAGAGGGGGAGAGAGTTAAACTCCTGGCCTCGGCATTCCTTGGCAGAGGAAGGCCGCTCTCCACTCCCCGCCTCGGGTCCACGTTGCACGTCGTTCTGTCCACAGAGCTTGGAAAGCGGGGCGCAAAAAGTTTGGGTGTAGTCCCTTCTTGTGTGGGGCGAGCGGCTGAGGTACCTTTGCCAAAAAAGAGGAAACTAATGAGATCCATCTGTCGGTGCTTTTGAAAGATTCCTAAGACAGGTCTAAGAGTTGGAGCGGGGGGGGGGGGGGAGGGAGAGAATGCTGGAATATGAGCCATGCAGAAAAACTTTCGGCAAATGCGATTCTTACCAAACAAAACAAAAACAAAACAGAAAGAGGCCCTGGCAGCAGAACTAAGGGCTCAATCCCACGGGGTAGCAGTTGGTGATGACGCTGTGGCCGACTCGAGAGTTGTGCTCTTGTGTCACTGAAGTCACCTGGAAAGGAAGGAGGAATTCCAAAACTGGGTCACATAAATAAAGTGGCAGGGGGGTGGGGTGTGTGGCAGAGAGAGAAAGTTCACACACTTCTTCGGTTTGAGAAAAGAGAAAGTTTAAAAGGCCATTTGTCACCGAAAGCTCTAAGTCCATTTTCCCCCTCTTGTAAATTTCAGAGTCAGTAGAAAGAACTCCATTTCTCTCTCTCTCTCTTTTTTTTTTTGGAACTTCCCAAATCACCAGTTGTCGTGGAAAAAAAAATCCAGTGGGAGTAGCAAAAGAGCCACTCTTAAGTGGCGACAAGGGGGTGGTAGCGGGGCTGGCATGCTCCCTGGCAGGCCGCATTCAAACACCAAGAGGAAAATCCCATTCAACTTCTTTTTTTAAATTAGACCAGATGGAATTTGCTCCTCCTCTATCTAGCTGGATTGCTTTGATACTGGACACATGTTTGCAGCCTTCCAAACGTCCATCTGGTTTGCTTTAGTGGCCCTCTGACTTTTGGCTTTAAACCACACTCGCTTCTCTGATGGAAGAGGATGCGTGTGTCTGGGGGTGGGTGGGTGCGTTCTGGAGGCTCTCTTTTCCACCCTCGTTCTGTTAAGGAGGCTTAAAATGTGGAATGCAAAGTTGTGCACTCTTTCTTTCATTCCCACCCCATTCCTTGCTGCAATGCTTTACAACTCTCTCTCTCTCTCTGCCTCCCCCATCTTTTTTGGTATACACACCAGTCCCATAATCCGCAGGACCAGTAAGTTGCTTCCTCCAGGAACATTTTGGTGCAAAAGAAAATGCAAAACTATTTATTTCTGTCCATTACCTTTTAAAAATCAACTAAGTGACACAAGGAAACAGCAACAACAACTCTTTCAGAGTCACAATTCCACCACAAAAAGCTGGAAAAGGATTTGGGTGGGGATGATGTATGTGCTCCCTCCTGCTACTGAGAAATTAAACTGAATTAAAGGTGGGAAGTTTTATTTCAGGCCCCCCTCCACTTTTCTGAATATACGTGCTAGTGACAATGGGATTCTCCTCCCCACTTCCAAGTTTTACCCTTTAGTGTACTGCTTCTGCTTTAAAGAGATATATTACTAGAGGTGTTATCATCTCACAAGCATGGGTGGAATTTTCTAGCTGATTTCTGGTTAGGATCAGAGTGACTTCTATAAAGCCTTTTTAGGAGCTTACTTTAAATACAAAAACGACCTTTTGTGTATATGTGTGTGGCTAGGACTGAATTTTGATTGTTGCCAAATCAACAGAATTCCATTTAGAAATTTAAAAGCGGGATAATGATTGGCGGGAGGCAAAGACATTTAAGTAATTCATTAGAAGCTTTTAAAAAAGACGTTAACTGTTTTTAAAATACAGGAATTAATTTTCCACTTGAGAGAACTGAAATTTAGGCTGCAGTTTACTTCGGTGCAAGAACCACTGAACTTAGTGGGACTTATTTCTGAGCAAAAAGCTCAAAAGATTGGGCTGCTGTTATATGTATGCTTTCACTGTTATGACAAAGGGCACCGGAACCCCTAATAGATTTACTTGGAGCGGGAAAGAGAACAATGAGGTGGCAATTAAATCTTTCAAGAGGTTACATAACATTCAGCAAAATGCATGTGTAGGCAATTGCCACATATTATTATCTGCACATGGTCATCCTTTTTTTCTAGAAAGTGCTGTTTGATTACGAATTCTAACACGTGCATCAACGCGCATAGATTTCAGTGGAAGCCTTGGGCTGTGGTCTCACAAACATTTTTGGAAATCCATTCTATCAAAAAAAACCAGCAGAACTTACTTCCAAACAAATTAGTTAATGCCGTGAATGCTACAACATTTCCACCAGACACACCACTCTTTTACTGAACAAAAAACACAAACCTGATACTTCCTCATAAAGTCACTTAAGAACCTGTCCAAATATTTTTGACTTTTTTTGAGAGCTGGCAAGGGAGGTGGGGAAGGAGTAATAGCATACCCCCACCAAAAAAAAAAAGACAAAAAATATAAATTTCTCTCTGTGCCGAATTTCTGGTAATGTAAGGTACCAGTTCTCAAAAGTTAAATAAATGCCTTGTCAATATATATATATATATATTGGGGGATTCTCCTTGAAAACTTTATAAAATGTCATCAAGCACTTTCCAGCGTCCCTTTCTGAAAAGGTTCTTTCTTTAAGAAAAAAACAGATCCATCCCTTTGGCAAGCAGGCATTGTGTGCTGGTCTGTGAAGTATGCATTGCAGCATTTAACTGCTTTATAGAATTTGACGGAGGGACATCTCGCCAACAGATTGCTTTTGAAGCTGCTGCTGTTTCTGAAAAAAACTCAAAACTGAATTTGCAAAGAACAAGTCTGTTTAATACAGGAAATGTAGTTTTTAAAAAGACACTTTTTTTACAAAACATCTAAAGGGAGGGGGGGAATAGAAATGTACAAATGCAACAGAAAAAAGAACTCTGCAGCTTAAGGCAGGAGGGAGAGGGGAACCCTTTTCTTGCAGCAGATTTCTTTCTTTAGCAGAAATCACCATAAGGAGATCCGCACAGCCAGGGCCCAATTTTCAGCAAAGGACTCACATCCCACCCCCACCAGCACTGCGTTTTCATAGATGCAGAAAGTTACTTGCAAACCTTCAGAAGTGGAGAGGAAAAAATGAGAGAGATGGAAGAAGTCTTCCTGGAACCGTACCAAAAAAACTGTAGTCTCCAAAGGGGAGTTGGTGGGCGATGTGTTTTTGCAGGGGGTGGGGGAGCAATTCCAAGCCTGGCTCTTCAGAAAAGTTTAAGCGAGAATGTCCTATTAAGGGGCCAACCCAAACAGCAGGCAGTCCTCGTGGCTCCATGGAGAGGGAGGGGTGATGATGGTATGGCAAAGGCAAAGGGGAAAAATATATATAGTACCCAAAGAAGGGGGGGGGAGAGAAGAATATGGGTGACCATTTCCTTTCTTTGACCCTCTCCCTATGTTTCTGGGTCCTTGCTGGCATTCTCTCTCGCTCTTTTTTTAAATAGAAATATATAATTAAATTTACAAATGCTATTTACAATTTTAATTACAAAAGACACCCTTTAATAGTTAATAAAAAACCTAAAGCAAAAAAAAAAAGTTTTAATTCAAAGGAGACAGTTTTAAATACTTCGGTCTCTCTCCCTCGTTCTTTTCCTCCTGTGCCTCCGCGTTTTCTCTCGAGATTGTCAAAAGGAAGGTCTCGGCTCTGTGCAACAGGACTTCCCAAATTCCAGAGAGAGGCTCCCCCTCCCTGCAAAAAAAACCACCCCATACCCCCCACAGAGCACATCCGGGGTGGGGGCTCCCTGTTTTTTTCTCATAATTGTTTCAAAGTTTGGGGCCGGCAAACCAAGTCTCTCTCTCTCCTTCCCCCACCTCTCGATATCCCCCTTTTCAAACGGTCGTCTCCCCGTGTTTGCTGTTAGTTAGCCTGGTATAGAATTTCCTCCAGGAGTGCAGGGTTTTGCCCGACCAGATCCAGAACCCCGAGGTGATGCCCACGATGAGCGTCATGAGATACTTGATCATGTAGACGGTGAAGTCGGGGTTCATCCTTGGGGTGTACTGGAGCGGGCAGGGGATGGCCAAGCTCTTGCAGTTCTGGCTGATCCAGCTGCGCTCCCAGTGCTCACGGAAGGCCTGCTCGTAGAAGTAGCAGGCGATGACGATGGTGGCCGGGACGGTGTAGAGCACGCTGAAGACCCCGATGCGCACCATCAGGCGCTCCAGCTTCTCCGTCTTGGTGCCTCCGTGCTTCATGATGGTCCGGATGCGGAAGAGGGAGACGAAGCCCGCCAGCAGGAAGGAGGTGCCGATGAAGAGGTAGACAAAGAGCGGCGCCAGCACGAAGCCGCGCAGGGGGTCGATGTTGTTGAGGCCCACGAAGCACACGCCGCTGAGCAGGTCGCCGTCAATCTGCCCCATGGCCAGGATGGTGATGGTCTTGACGGCCGGCACGGCCCAGGCGGCCAAGTGGAAGTACTGGGAGTTGGCCTCGATGGCCTCGTGGCCCCACTTCATGCCAGCCGCCAGGAACCAGGTGAGCGAGAGGATGACCCACCAGATGGAGCTGGCCATGCTGAAGAAGTAGAGCATCATGAAGAGGATGGTGCAGCCTTCCTTCTTGGTGCCCTGCACCACCGTGCGGTAGCCGTCGTCCTGGAAGCGCTCGTTGCACACCACCCGCTCCTCCAGCACGAAGCCGGCGATGTACGCCACGGACACCATGGTGTAGCAGCCCGAGAGGAAGATGATGGGCCTCTCCGGGTAGCGGAAGCGCTGCATGTCCACCAGGTAGGTGGTGACGGTGAAGAAGGTGGAGGCGCAGCACAGCACCGACCAGATGAGGATCCAGATGCGCGCAAAGCGGATCTCCTCCTGGTTGAAGAACATGTGTCCGTCGGGCTTGGCCGGCTCGCAGGGCGCAGCACAGTCCTTCTCGCCCAGGAACTTGTAGTTGAGGTAGCTGGGCACCTTGAGCACGCGCGGGCAGTGGAAGGGGTGCTCCAGGGTGGCGTAGCGGGGGTGGCCCGCCGTGCCTTGGCCGGCGATGGGGGTGGCGCTGGTGAGCAGCGCGGGCGAGCCGCCTTCCTCCGAGTGGTTCTGCCCCACGCAGATCTGCTCCGCGCCGTGGCGGGGGAAGTTCTCGCAGCGCAGCCGCTCGGGCCACTGGAAGCCGAACTTGTTCATGAGCGCCTCGCAGCCCTGGCGCGCCCGCTCGCAGATGGAGCGGCACGGCGGGATGGCCTGCTCCAGGACGGTGCAGACGGGCGCGTACATAGAGCACAGGAAGAACTTGAGCTCCGGCGAGCACTGCACCTTCACCAGCGGGTAGAACTGGTGCACCTCCAAGCCAGCGTCCTCTTGGCTCGTGTGCCCCAGCAAGTTGGGCATGATCGTCTGGTTGTAGGCAATGTCGGTGCACAGAGGGATGGAGATCGGCTGGCAGAAGCCGTGGTCGGGGATCGAAATGCCCTTCTCCCCATGGAACTGGGCCCGGCAGGAGCCCAGCAGCAGCAGCAACAGCGGCGGCGCCAGGCAGCGAGCCAAGGACGCGTCGGCAAGGCGCATGGTGGCTCTCTCCCCCCCTCGGTTCTCACCGACACCCGATCGCCTCGTCTCCTCCCCAGGACGAGCTGGGATCTGTCACTCCCTCGGGGGACACGGGTCCTGGCAAAAGTTTCCGAGTTGGTTTTCTGCGGGGGGGGGGTGAAGAGGGGGATCCGCCTGGGAGATCCAGGGGAGCAACTCCACTCACCCAGCGGGAAACTTCCTTGCTGTGCGTCTCTCCGAGCGCCTTTCGCGTCCCTTTGTGTCTTCGCTCCCCAATTAGTCCGTTTCAAAGGAGGGCCCCCGGGCTGAGCTGCGCTTCGCCCAGCCTTCTCCTCTTTCTCCTCCCAACTTAATCAATTCCAGTCCGGCCCCCTCTCTTCCTTTCCCCCCTTCCCAGCGCCATCAAAGAGACCTTGGCTGCCTAAGCCCCTTCCCAAAATTTCCTCTCGCCCAATCAGATTCAAAATCAGGGACCAGCCCTCCTCCCCCCACCCTCCCTTCCCAGGATTGGTCAATCGCGGAAGGGGAAAAAAATTAACGAGATCACGAATCAGATGCCAAAAACCTCTCTTCTCTCTCCGCCTCCCCCCGCGCCTGCTCAGTCACGAGCCTGTGGCTGCTTTTAAGGAGAAATAATTTACCTTCGATGATGATTATTCACCTCCCGCCACAATTATAATTATTAGCAGGCAGATTATCTTGGTTGTGCGGGCAGCACAACTACTCCCCCCCCCCCACTTTCCGATTCTTAATAGGCAAAGTGCAGAGCGCCGCCTCTCCCTTCTCTGCAAACAATTTCCAGTCAAAACACACAGAAAACTGCCGGAGTGAGTTGCATGTTTATCCCCACATCCTGTTGCCTCTTCTTTCTCGCCAATCTCCCTGCCTCCAGTTCCACACACTTCCACACAAGAGATGGAAAAAAAGTTCATGAAAGTCCCTGCTTCCTGGGTACTGTATTTCATTATTAACTTTTTTTTTAAAAAAAAATGGTTGAGACCCCCTCAAGCCAGCCATTTCACCCAGAGGTTGTGCCTGGTGTTTGGGAAGTTGGAGGCAATTAATGCTCTCTGCTGGTGCTCAGAGACAGACATGTCTGTATTACAGTGGTACCTCAGGTTACAGACGCTTCAGGTTACAGACTCCGCTAACACAGAAATAGTACCTTGGGTTAAGAACAGTTTCAGGTTAAGAACGGACTTCCAGAACGAACTAAGTTCTTAACCCGAGGTACCACTGTATTAGGTTATACATTGTTGCTCTATATATCACTAAGTTGGGAACAAGGTGTGGGAGTGAGCCCTTCAGTTTAGACCTGATGCATGACCTTGTTGGAAAGGAATATTCTCCCAACACAATGTCTGATTGTACTCAGTCTTGGGAGGGAGGTGGGGTTGCCTTCCCTTCTTAGGCTCAGAGCAAAATCTAGAGCAGCAATGGGGACCCCCACCCCGGTCCTCCAGATGTTGCTTGAGGACATCTCCCATCAACGCTGATCATTTGTCACGTCGGCCTATGGGAGCTGGAGCATCAGCATGCGGAATGCCACCTGTGATTCTAGAAGGTGGAAGGTGCCATGTTGCAGCCCACCCCCCAAATTATTTTGAAAAGATCTAGTGGTTGTATTTGGCTCATGTTTATCCTAGTCCAGGGGACCAAAAGACTTCCTCCCTTTCTCCCCAAAGACCTGGGACTTGTGGAAGTTATGATTTTCCTCTATAAGTGTGTGGGCCGATTCACTTGCTCAAATCATCTGATGGCATTTGCTCTGCAGTCCCCATTCTGATGGACAATTGCTCTCCACTCCTGAAACATGAAAGACTGATCTGGTTTTTGTCTGTAGTTTGGTGGGTGAGCCTGCTTTTAAGGCAGAGAGCGGAATTTTCTGGCATTGGAAGGGTTCTGAATCTACAGGAGCTTCCAGACAATCTGTTTATTGACCATTCATAGAATCGTAGAATTGCAGAGTTGGAAGGGACCTCAAGGGTCATCTAGTTCAACCCCCTGCAACACAGGAATCATTCATCCTTATTTGTTTGCAGGGAGATTAGATAATATTAGTTATTTAACGACCATTCATTATGGATCTGTTTGCAGGGGAGGTTAGAGGATGTCATGTCTAACCAAGCATTATCCCACAATTCCAGTACATTTTACCATCACTTCGCTTACTGCAGAAAATCTTTTTGGGAAGAGAGTCTGTTGCACAGGACCTCTCATTCAGTGTAAATGTGTGGTCTGAATTTTCCTGGATGCAATTGAATCCCACCCCAAAATAGTGACACACTGGAAGCACCCCATGAATTCCAAATATTACATTTGCAGAATAGCTGGACAGCAGCCCAATTCATAGCTAAGCTAAAGGACTTAGATGCAAACCAATTTAGCTTTGATGGAAATAAGTTAGATTATAGTCAAGTACTTTGGCTTAATATGGACCCTCAAGGGAAAATGTAGGGCCCCTCCAGATGACCTATTTGCTTGTACAAAAACTTACGTGGAAGTTAGATTATATCTGGCCCTCAACAAATGCTTCCAGAGTGTTCTAGCATCTTCCGCATAGCCATTAGTTCATTCCACACTTTTCAATGCATTTCCCCTTCACCTGTCAAACTGCAAAAAGTCCTTATGTTTTTTACAAGTGGATTTGCTGCACTAGAGCCAGAATGCTTTGAATTCATTTTAAATGTGTAAGCCTACAGTTCTGGGGTGCCACTGAATCCCTCCCACAGAATACTGAGAGCTCCTCCAGACTGGTGTTGTTTTTTTGAGAGTGCGTTCTGCAACATATTAATGACACAATAATAGTGCATTCATGCTGGATATATAATGGACTGTTCACACGTTTCCCTTTATGAGCTGTTCTGTGGTGCTTCCGCAATGTTACAGCCTTATTGCCATCTGGAGGGGCATCCTTGTGCGATAAGTGGCACCAAACAACAACACCCCACCCCGGAAGATTTGTTGTGTGAAGTTACAGGATTTCAGCAGGAAGCTATGGTACATGCCCTAATTGCAAATGAAGCAGTATGTCCACCCCAAATCTCCTCTGCATCCGGGAGTTGTAGGCCTGTGAGACAGTGTTCCAGGCATCCATGGAACAGTCCATGCACATCAGAACACATTTCTGCTCGGAGTTGTTGAGGGATCTTCCAGGTTTTCTAATACACTTCAGGAAACATTTTCCCGTCATCCTCTGCAGCAGCTCCTGCGAATTTGCCACAGTAATCCGCACCTTGACCTACTCCACCAGCACCCCAGGGATCATCAGCCACCAGACGAGAAGTCCCCGTTGTCCAACTCCATGCCCATCGCAGGCCTGCCAGCAGGGGCATTGCTAATGAGAAGTTTCAGAGGACCCAAGACGTATGGGGATGAGCGAGCGAGTTACATCTCTGGTCTCCAAAGCACATAGAGAACTGACATAATCTACAGATACAG
Source organism: Podarcis melisellensis (assembly GCF_964234715.1). Lineage (NCBI taxonomy): Eukaryota > Metazoa > Chordata > Lepidosauria > Squamata > Lacertidae > Podarcis > Podarcis melisellensis. The sequence continues at coordinate 41,729,171 of NC_138545.1, read as the reverse complement.
CTATAAGGTGATGGCTTAAGATGACACCATCTGAACCAATTAAGTATAAGTTCTCCCATCCTTGCAGCACTGTGACAGAAAATGGTACGCCTGCTGGTGGCACCATCATCATCTTCATCTAGATTTCTTAACTGCCTTTCGCCATGAGGTCCCAGCGAGGCTTACAACAGTCTAAGAAACAGTATTAAAAACATCAGTTTTGTCTATGCTGACTCCTCAGAAGGAGAGGAAGTACAACGCCTAATTAATTCATGGAATTTGCTTCTCCAGGATGCTGGGAATAGCTTTTTAAATACAGATTAGACATCTTGACAGACGGACCCTGAAAGCCAAGTGGAACCCACAATGGAGAGGAGGATCAACAGCTATTAAGTCATGATCACTCAGAACAGAATTTCTATGGTCCAAGGCAGTATACCTTTGATTATCAGATCAGATAGGAACATAAGAGTCTGTCTTACACCTTCATCCATCTAACTTAGTCTTATCTACACTGATTGGCATCAGCTCTCCAGAATTCCAGAAGGGAGTCTTCCCCGGCTCTTTTTGTAGCACGTAGGGGTTGAACCTGTGCCCTGCCATCAAGCGGCAGTCATTCCTTAATAGAAGTAACAGGGAAAGAGCTAGTGTGATGTTGGACTGGGACCCAGAAGATGTTGGTCTAAATCCCCACCCAGCCATGAAGCTCATAGGGTGACCCCGGCCTGGAGCAGTCACAGTCTCTCAGCCTAGCCTACCTGAGCCTTCTTTTTTGTGAACATAAAATGAGGAAAGAGAAGAACTATGTAAACCACCTTGAGCACCTTAGATGAAAGGGGGAGATAGATGTGTAATAAATAAATGAAAGATAGCATATATTGGCTGAGATGGCGCTTTGGTCTTTTCCAGCAAAGGAATCCTTCTTTTCTCTCTCTCCCCCCCCTCTCTCTCTCTCACACACACACACCTGGGGCACAACCGTAAATCACACTGTATATGTTTGCAGTACTGGTGGGCCAAAAACGGGCAGCAAGGAAAGCAAAGGGAAAGACTTAAGGCTGTGTTTGCATTCCCATTTACTCTGCACCCAGTGTGTTTCCACTGCTGGTTTGGGGAAGCAATGTGCATACGACGGTAGCTGCCATCCATAGTTTCTTCTACTGCGTTTTGATGTGTGTGTCCCGTCCCCCCAGCTTCGATTGGAATTGAGAAAAATAATGACCTAGCTGCCTTCTAAGCTGGTAATGTGTACACAGCGTAAGATGCAACACTGAGAGCAGCAGCAAAGGGAGACACACCCACACCCCATTCCAAATATGCTGAGAGCACTCGCAAGCATTGCACAGCCAGACCGATGGTTACCCAGCGGAGCCCTCTGCTCCCTCTTGGGGGAATGCAAAAGTCTACAGAAGGGTTCTGTGCAGCTCCCAAATGTATTTTAAAGAGATCGGCTGGTCCAGTAATAATTATACGGAGATTTCCCCCACCCAAAGACATAAAGATCCTCTTAAGAGTGTCTCTCCTCCCTCCCCCACCTAAGCTGAAAGCCTCCATCTTTCTGTGCGCTGGGAGACCTCTTAAAGGGACCCCTTTAATAGCTAGGTTGCTCCTTGTTTATAATTGCCCCTTTTCGCGAACAAAGAAATGCATTATGGCCCCCTTTTCTTCAATGGCACCTCAAAGCAAGAACATTCTTTAACATGTTGTTGTGAGAGTTTGTTTGGGAGAGGGAGAAATTTAGGATTGGCGGAGGAGGTCTTAATTATGCAACATGTAGGGGCCATTAACAAGCAGATCTTAAAGCAAAGTTCATTAAATTTTAATTGATTGTAATTGTATGTTGGGATCCTCCCATACTTATGGGATGTGCTGGGTGGGTGCAAATTTGATTTCTATGTCAGTTCTGGTAGGAAAGGAATGCTGGACTGGGGGGCACCATTTATTAAAACAACTGTTAGATACTTATTTCAAATCCTGCATCAAATTTACATGTTCTTGTATACGTTGGGATGAAGTGACACTGAAAAGGTGTGGAAGTCTTATTTTATTCTACTGAAATGCTTTAACTTTGTTTATTTTCACATTACAGAAAGATGGAATCATCAAGCAAGGCTGGCTGGTCATTAACTACATAATCTCCTTAAATTGTTCCTTAAGATAAACTTAAAGACACTGGTTTGGAACCAGAGTCAAGCTGCAGTCCACTTACCTGGGAATTCAAAAGTACTCATTTCTGAGCATCTGTGGTTAGGATTTCACTGCAAATAGCTTGAATTTAGGGTGTCGTACACCACCACCCCTTCATGGAACGGCAGGGCCATTGCTGCATCCATAGTCCTGGGGGTGGGCGAGACAATGAGAAGGGGCTAAGTCCATAGAGCTGTGCATATCTGTCCATAGGCAGATACTCAGGCAATAGAAATACAATCGGTAGAGAGGGCTCTGTGTGATGTCATTTCCCCTGCATCTTCTAGAGGGAAAGGAGCATACAGTACTTCCTGTTCGTCTCTCTCTCTCTCTCTCTCCCTTTGACCAGTGTTGGATTCAAACATGCCTCCATTTGATCCAACTTTAGGCACGTGCCCACACCTTCCCAAGTGTCCTATTTTCCAGGGACGTCCCTGATTTAGAGAAGCCATCCTGATTTCTGATTCGATCCCAGAATGTCCCACTTTTCCTTAGGATGTCCCTAGTTTCATTGGAGAATTTTTTTTAAAAAATGTTAAATGTTTTTCTATGTTTTTATTTATGTTGGAAGCTACCCAGAGTGGCTGGGGCAATCCAGTAAGATATGTGGGGTATAAATAGTAAAATTATCATTATGGAATGGGATGTCCCTATTTTCATCAGAGAAATGTTGGAGGGTATGCATCCCTGAAGCTGGTTATACTATAAATATAGATATTTTGCCTGCATAGTTTTTACTGCTGCCATTACTACGAACCAGTGTACGATTATAAGTAAATTATATTTTTTAAACTTATTTCCCAAGTTGTTCCTTGATTCTTTATTAGGCTGGGTAAGAAGGGGGAAGCCAGAGTACAGTGGTAGCTCGGGTTACATACGCTTCAGGTTACAGACTCCGCTAACCCAGAAATAGTACCTTGGGTTAAGAACTTTGCTTCAGGATGAGAACAGAAATTGTGCTCCTGCGGCGCAGCAGCAGCCGCAGGAGGCCCCATTAGCTAAAGTGCTGCTTCAGGTTAAGAACAGTTTCAGGTTAAGCACAGACTTCCGGAATGAATTAAGTACTTAACCCAAGGTACCACTGTACTTTGTTAACTGGACTTGCTCAAAACAGAGTTTTGCAGCCTGATTCCTAGGCTTTTAATTTTGCTGACAAAGGATGGGATTTTTAAAACTGTTCAGCTCTCACACATGGGTACCTGGAGTAATAAAATGCAATTAAGGTATCCTCTCCTACCCAATGAAACCCATCCCACAGTCATTGCAGTGAAGCTGGTCCCTAAGGATACCATAGCTCATCCTACTGAAAGCCACCAAGAGGTCAAGGAGAATTAAAGAGGGTCACATCCTCGCTGCCCTGCATTCCGACATAGGACAATCAATGGCCTAGTCATCTACTACCTGACTCAATTTGTACACCACACATAAGAAGAGTCCTGCTTGATCAGGCAAAGGGCCCATCTGGTCCAGCACCCTGTTCTCACAGGGGCCAACCAGATGCCTACGGAAAGCAGGCAAGTAGAACATGGGTGCAACAGTGCAATTCACTCACCAGCGATTCCTGGTGACTGGCATCATAAAATACTGTGGTACCTCGGGTTAAGTACCGTATTTTTTGCTCTATAAGACTCACTTTTTCCCTCCTAGAAAGTAAGGGGAAATGTGTGTGCATCTTATGGCGCAAATGCAGGCTGTGCAGCTATCCCAGAAGCCAGAACAGCAAGAGGAATTGCTGCTTTCACTGCGCAGCGATCCCTCTTGCTGTTCTGGCTTCTGAGATTCAGAATTATTTTTTTTCTTGTTTTCCTCCTCCAAAAACTAGGTGCGTCTTGTGGTCTGGTGCGTCTTATAGAGCGAAAAATATGGTACTTAATTCGTTACGGAGGTCCATTCTTAACCTGAAACTGTTCTTAACCTGAAGCACCACTTTAGCTAATGGGGCCTCCTGCTGCTGCCGCGCCGCCGGAGCACGATTTCTGTTCTCACCCTGAAGCAAAGTTCTTAACCTGAAGCACTATTTCTGGGTTAGCGGAGTCTGTAACCTGAAGCGTATGTAACCTGAAGCGTATGTAACCTGAGGTACCACGGTACTGCCTCTGACAGTGGAGGGAGAATACAGCCATCATGGCTAGCACCCATGGATAGCCTTAACCTCCACGAATTTGTCTAATCCTCTTTGAAAGCCACCCAAGATGGTGGCCATCACTGCCTTGTGGGGAGGCTACCTTTCTTGTGTGTGTGTGTATGAGTGTGTTCGACTGCCACCACCCAAAAAAATACTGTTTTTCCCTCCCCTTCTTGCTGCAAGGAATCTTTTCTCCCCACCCCCACCTTGCGCTTTTGGGGAATGTGGTCTGTGTAACAGGACCAAGCCATCTGCCTTCCTGACACGAGGTGGCCTTTCTTTCTGAACAACTGACCCTAACCCTTTCTTCCCTTATCTCTCTCCCCTTCTCCGCTGCCAACTTAACCTCCTCCCTTCCCGCCTCCTCCCCCTCCTGCCATCTCCGCTTACCCTCAGCGTCTTATCTCCTGGCCGTTGTAATTCTTCCTCTGTCATATTTCAAAACCCCTCTTAGCTCTCTCATGCCTGACCCGGGGCCTTTTATCTGGGGCCATTTTTCTCCCCGCAACTTGACCCTTTTTAAAAGCATAAAAAGGAACCCCTTCCCCTTTCTGCTATCTTCCTTCCCTCCCTCAGACATACTTTCCAAGTTTTCTCAGATAGGCAGCTCGGAGCTGGGCTTTCGTCCCTGGAGCAATTGACCCAGGGCCAGAATTCTCCTGGCTTCCTCAGATCCTATTGCCTGCTTTGTTTCAAGCTATTTGGAAACAACCCCCCCCCCCAATGGAGGCAGGCCAGGGGCTTTCTGATGCCACATTTGAAGGCATATGATTTGTCTTCATCTATTGGACTGTTGGAAAATGCTTTGCTACTCTTGTACGATACCATCACTGGTAAGCATGGCTTGCACGATTCTTTGGATCTTCCAAAATACTACAATTTAAGCTCAGTAAGGCATGTTCATGACTTATAATGAAGGAAGGTGAGGACAGGTGACCTCACCTAGGCCCGAAATCACCCCCCACCAAAGCAGGCTCAAAGCTTCTCAAAACTTTTCAAAATCATTTTCTCAGCAGCTAAGCATCAGAAACATTCCGCTCTGCTGTAACAAAGGTAGAGAACAGTCCATTGTTTCTCAGGCCTTTCTCATGTCTTCTGGCCTTGCTAAAGAACCACATTGCAACTTACTTTCTGTCCGGGAACCATGCCAGAACAAGAGATTGAAACACACCTGAACACTCTGAAACCCCTTTCTTGGGAAGGGTGCCAAGAGTCCCAAGACAGCTTTCTGTTCATGCTCAGAGGACTCCTGAGGGAGGAGAAAGGAGGAGGGAACTGGAAAGGGGTATATATGTTTGTGCACATGACTGTGAACTCGTGCATGCTTTTTGTGACTTATCACACTTGCTCCTTCTACCAGTTCATGGATGGTAGAAATAAAACCTTTTTCTCCAAAACTATTCCTTGAGTGTCTGTTGACTCCCACTTCACTTTCCCAGGCGCAATATTTTCCCCACCCGAGGGCAAAGCCTCATAAGGCTACAATTATTTTCCTGGATTGACATGGTTTCTTGCCAGTAGTATTTTGCACATGTCCATTATTGCCCATTTTAGGAATATAGAGTTGTAAACAAAAATTTGCCCTTTTCCTTTATGGGGTATCCAAGAGCCCATATAGAGTCCTTACATAGGTTCCCTATTGATAGGAGAGAATAACAGAGGCCAACCAGAGAATAATGATAAGCAAAGCAGCTAGTAAGCTTGATCTTTATTGATCTGTTGCAACAGGGTGTTCCCCTCACCCGCAGGAGAGAGGAGGGACCCAGAAAAATGGCGTGCAAGGCCTTATAAAGACTTTTGAAATTGCCACCCTGTACATCAAGACCACCCCCAGAAACATCATACATACATCACAGAAGGGGTGTAACCTAAGACCACCCCTCAGATACATCACACCTACATCACAGAAAAGGTGGGGAATCAAAATGGTTCCAGGTTGGTCTTCCTGTGCTGATCTATGTATGTGCTTGGTTGGTACACTTATGAACAATACCATATATCTAAGACCATAAAATTTCTATCACAAAAGGAAGCTGCCTTATGCTGAGCCACACAGACGTTTGCTCCATCTAGCAATCTAACTCAATATTAGTAGCCCTGCAGGATTTCATACAGATGCTCTACTCCTGAGCTATGACCCTTCCCCAAACTTTCCTGACAGCATGGGGCTTCCCTTTTGCTTTTAGCTTGTATCTACAACCAAAGCTGTCCCCAGTGAGCTATGTGGCTGAGTGGGGATTCAAACCCTTGGCTTTCAGGACCTAGCCCAACACTCTGACCAACACATCACACTGCCATGATGTGCTCTGAGTGACTTTGGCCCAGTCACTCTTTCTGAGCTACTTCACCCCTGTCCCTCTCAAAGATCTACAATCCTCAGTGAAGAGGGGTAAGTTGTCAAAGCATTATGGGAACTGTACCTCTGTGACAGGGAAAGTGGTACCATAGTGTTTTAAATGTATGGTGTGGATGTGACTTAAGCTGCTAGAATTTGTTGAACCTGAGATATGAGGCAAAATGTATGGACACACTATTCTCTTCCATTTTTGTCCTCAGAAACTGTGCCCTCCCTTTTTCTCTGTGTGTCTGCCTCTCTTTGTGTGCCCACCTCAGTGGGTTTTTCCAGGTTGTTGGCTGGGGTCACTGGCTTGTTTGGGCAAGTTGTTTTTCAGCCTCACTAGGCAAGTTGTTTTTCAGCTTATCCAAACTTACTTTTTGCACCATTCTCCCCAGGTACAGGTCTGCGCTTAAAAGTTCTGTGTCTGAAAGCAGGGTGTTTTTTTTGCTCCAGAACATTCCCCATGAAAAGCTGCTCTTTAGCACCCAATCGGAGCAACAACTCAGGTTTTCTACTGATTGATAGTTGCTCTAAAGGTAAAGGTACCCCTGACCATTAGGTCCAGTCGTGGGCGACTCTGGGGTTGCGACGCTCATCTTGCTTTATTGGCCGAGGGAGCCGGCGTTTATCCGCAAACATCTTCCAGGTCATGTGGCCAGCATGACTAAGCTGCTTCTGGCGAACCAGAGCAGCGCACGGAAACGCCGTTTACCTTCCCGCCAGAGCGGTACCTATTTATCTACTTGCACTTTGATGTGCTTTCGAACCGCTAGGTTGGCAGAAGAGTTTCTCTACTTGGATGCTAAATCGTGGGGCGGGGGGAAGCTCAGGAGCAAAAAAGGGGGGGGGCAAGCAGACATGGAGCTTTAAAGCATGGACCACGCCTGGAAAGAGCAGAGGAAAGGTAAGCAGATAAGCCCTCTGTCCCATCTGTGAAAGGGATACATGTTTTCTGGATGCTTAATTCCTTTTCCATATCCTTCTATATTATTTTTGCACTAGGTTGTCGTCAGGCTTCTTCGCACTGGCTTCACCACATTTGCATAGAGGCCAACGTAGCTACCTCATTGGCTCTCAACCTGCATGCCTAGCTCCTCCTACCCCGTGTGCCTATTCAACTTGCGCATGCCTATGCATGCATTGCCTTATTCTCAACTGTTGGGCAGGTGTGTGAGAATAATGCACGTGAGTTCACTACAGTGGTACCTCGGGTTAAGAACTTAATTTGTTCCAGAGGTCCGTTCTTAACCTGAAACGGTTCTTAACCTGAGGCGTGCTTTCGCTAATGGGGCCTCCTGCTGCCGCTGTGCCACTGGTGCACGATTTCTGTTCTTATCCTGGGGCAAAGTTCTTAACCTGAAGCAACCACTTCCTGGTTAGTGGAGTTTGTAACCCAAAGCATCTATAACCCAAAATGTATGTAACCCGAGGTACCACTGTACCTACTTTTAGACACACACCCTAGGGTGTACCTATTGGAGATGCTGGCTCTGTGTCTCGGCTTGCTTTCTTGAGTGACCTGCTCAGAGGGTGAGAGTTCTGTGCCATGGATTTCGTGGTTGCCCTTGAGACTGGAGACTCTTAAGCCCCAGAGTTCCCCATCCGTAAAATGGGTGAATGTTTGATGTCTTCTGAACACTGTATATGTTCCATGTGCATATATGTGTGAGATACATATACCTGGCTCATCTGCTGTATATGTGCTTTCATTTCTCTTGCGACAAGAGTTGTAGCATGGATTGTGTTGGTTTGCTCTATAGTAGTCTGATATCACCAAGCAGTACCATCCAAATGCCTGAGGTCCTTGCTATAACTGCACACCTTAGAAAGATGAACAGAGTGTTTGCTATCCTTTCCACCCTTGAGTCTATGATTGGGGTTTACCTAGTGACCTGCTGGGCTATGTCCTCAGGCCCTGCTAATCTGCCAGAACATTGTCTTTTCAAGGGTTGGTAACCCTGACCTAGAACTGTACATATTCCACCATTTCAAAACCACCCAATGCAAGTGCAGAAATCAGTGCTGGCAACAGAATTCTACTTCTTAAGAATCTCTGCGTTCATTTCAGGGGCGCCGACTTATAAAAAATATTGGGGGGGCCCAAGACCTCCAAACCGCTGCTGCTGGGGGAACGAAAGGGGCGAGCCCCGGGCTGCCCCGACCTTAAGTGAATCTGTGAGGGCCCGCCCTTTGCGGCAGCCGATTGGCTGCCGCCGTGGGCGGTGAATATTAATGAGCTAGGGGGAATCCCCGCTTCTCGAGGGGCTGACGCCAGCCCCGCGAGATTGTTGATGGGTCGAGAGCCCGCAACCCCACCCCCTCTCTAGATCAGGAGTGGCTTTGTTTTAACTCATTACTGAATGTATTTTAAAAGGTAACTATTGTCAAACAAGGAAAATAAAAAAATACCAACATAATTTTGTGATTTTACAAAGCATAATATAACTAATAATTTTCTTAAATTATTGGGGGGGCAGAGCCCCCCCAAACGAATTTTTGAGGGGGCTCGGGCCCCCTCAGGCCCCATGAAGTCAGCTCCTATGGTTCATTTTAAAAGCAAAACGAAACATCTCTGCAGCTTCTAAGGCTGTAAAGGTATACAGTGCGTGTACAAGATGGGTGAATCTCACTCGCAAGACCTCAAAAGAATGATTTCCAGGGAGCAGCCCTTCGAGGGGCAGCCAGAGCTCTTTGCCTTCCCTGTGTTGAGCAGAAGCAAATTAAATACATGGTGCAAAGTAAGCAAATATGCTCAATGCGCATTATGAATTTTCACACACTGTTCTGCAGCAAAGAATTTGGGTTGCCTTCCTGCCAAATTTTGATTTGGGGGGGGGGGCAGAAACAGGCTGCTTGGGAGAACTGGGTGATTTGTAAAACTTGCCTGTAGATGGATTTAATTCTACCACCAAGCTTATTTCGAGACAGGGCCAGTCTTGTCTGCACCCCGAGACTCGGTCATAAATAACATCAAATTGTCCTGTAGTTTTGACGTGTCCTGAATAAAAACTCCAGCGGAAAGTCCTCAGGGAAGAATGGGCCTGTTTCTCTCTCCTACTCCGAAATTTGCACCCAACACCAGGGCCTTTTCTATCCTGCTTCTCCCCCCTCCCTCTAAGTTTTCTCTCCATTGTTCTTTCTTCTTCTTTTTCTTTTGGGATTTTCTCCCTGACCCAACCCCCCTGCTTGCTTTTTTCTTTCTTTCCCTCCTTCCCCCTTCTCTACCCTGGCCTGTTTTTTTTCTTTTCTAACTTCTTTCCCCCACTCTCTCTCTCTCCTTTTCCTGTAACTTAAGCTTTTGTTGAGAGTAGGAGAAGGCCAGCCTGCCTTGAAAAGAGGCCCCCTCTCTGCCTTTCAGGGCGTAATTGAAACCATCGCGCTGTTCGTAGCTGTGGGGTGGGGTGGGGGGTGGAGAGAGGGGCTCCCGGAATCAAAGACCTGGGGCTTGGGCGGAGGGGAATAACTTGACCCTTCAAGACAAAATTTGATTTATGACCCTCTTGCCCACCAGCTAGTCAATCGGCTTTTCCTAACCTAACACTTGGCAGCAGAATGAGAGCGAGAGATCTCCCCCTGCCCCCAAAATCAGAGGACCAGAAGCAGAAGGCATTAACCGGATCTTATGCATGTACATCTAAACGGTACTTGCTAGCAGACCCCACCAGCAAGAACTGTGAGGGAAACGCTTTGTGCCAATTCCCTGCTGCAGTGCAAGAGGCCTGTTTTTTTGTTTTAAGTTCCTTCGCCTAAAACAGCTGAAAGACAGGCAGAAATTCAGCAGGACAAGCAGTTTACATCCCTGGGTCGCCTCCAGCACCAAGTCAGTAAATCCTTAACTAGTTGAACTTCTACCTCTCATGCAAGTTGTTGAAAACTCAGAAAGTCTGCTGCCAGAGCAATGGGCATCAACCATAGATGCTACCTTTCCTTTAGCAGGGAATCAAGTTGCCTGTTGCCTAAAACTGTCTCATTGTTCCAGCCCTTCAACCCACCCCAGAATACTCAGTGAGGACTAACCAGGGCTCAGCACAAGTATGTGACCTCTGGAACGTGTGTGGTGATAATGGAAGGAGTGCCTCTAAGCAGTATGGAATTTGAGCCACGGGACTCAACCTCAGACCTGTTTTCAGTATCAGGCTTGGATTGTACTTCCCTGAAAAAGCTAGTCAGATGGTGAGCCTCTGAACATGCGCAAAACGACTTCCTGATCTGGAAATTATAAGGCACGCACCTTTGTATCTGTCTTGTTGGGCTGGAACTCCCTGCTAAGAGAAAAAGTCCATCATCCTGGCAGATTTCTCGTTAGATATCATTCCCTGCTCCTCATTCATGTTGCATTTCCATAGTGCAGAACCAGGAAGTCGTCTTAGGCTGGATTTGCCAGATGCATTAATTCAGCTCCTGCTTCTCAGAGTTTTAAAGACATGCAGGCACATCTCTTACTATATTCTAAGGCAGAGCAGTAAGTTTTATGCTTCCAGTGGAGGAACCTCATTGCAAAGTGTGTCTTAACTCGTTGATTTCCAGAAACCTGGGCTTTTGCTGGGAGCAGCCCAGCTCTTGCAGAATATGCTTTAAATTGAACCGAGCTCTTGCATACCACTCTTGCAAAAGTCTGAGCAGGATGCCCTCTCCAATACATCTGATGACATATCTTTTATTGGTTATAGTTTCCTCACACCAATTTTATAGACTTTGCTGTCTGCAAATCATGTGTCTTTGAGCTTTCCAGGTCAGTCATATGCTATGTTGGGAAAACATATTTGTGCTATTCATAAATGTTGAGCATGGGTACGCCTCCAGCTCACTCATGATGTAAGCTATTTCCTATTCACTTCAGTTCTTTGAAACCCTCCATACGCCAGGCAAATAGTCATACACGCTGCAAATTAGTTTCAGCATTTTATGCTGGGTGTCGGAAAAGAAGATGATTCACACCTTGCTTCTATTTCATGGGCTCGCATGCGGAGTCACACCTCCTCTTTCCAGTCCTCTCTATAGAATCTTAAGTCAGTGTCTGCATGGAGTTGCATTATTTGTGCATCATTTTGTAGAGGTGTGCCAGAAATGTAATCCTCCTCATGGTGTTGCAAGCACATGATGCTGCTGTTTGAAGTTGGTCAAAAACCGTCGCAGGCACACGTTTTTACCATAAATAGCAATAGCTGTTATTTTGAGGGGGCTAAGGAAGTAGTGGGGTGTCAGGTAGTGGGGTGAAAAGCAGGAAGTAGAGGGAACGAGGGGCAAAGGAGCCATAAAGCTGAAGAGGAAGGGAAGGAGCTAGGGAAAGGTGAGGGAGCTAAGGGAAAGAGAAGTCAGAACGAGGAGGAAACCTTACATAGGACCTACATGCAGTTGACAGGAAAGAAATGGATGTTAGCTTTGGGTACTTGGGGGACAGAGGAAGTTAAAGCAGCAGCACAGCAGCTAAGAGCTGAATCCATCTTTTCCCAAGACACGTCCATTGTAAGTCATAGAATGTTCACAAACAGTCTAACTGCTAAGGGGCAAGAGTCCACCATGGAATGATGGCAAGACGGTCTCTGCAGAGAATTGTTTGCCTTAGAAAGAACAGATCATGCCAGATTTTAGCAGTCAGTAGGGTGCTCTGCAAGGATGCAGGGAAGAAAGGAGACTGGAGCACTTGGGGAGCAGAAAGAGTCAAGAGAATGCCAAGGAGCAGGAGTATAAAACTTAAACAGGGACTAGATTGCTAAATGAATGCGTTTTTGACATTGTTGTTTTGGCTGCGTTGTACTTGCGCCAGTGGGAGTGGGAGGCTGACCTGGTGCTTCCTGAAGAGGTTGGCTGACATCATTTGAGAACCCTTGATGCAGTGTCACTCTTGGAGGGGAGGAGCAAGGGGCAAAACTGGCTCCAGCTTTGGCTCCCGAGACCGTGACTCATTTAGGGAGATTAAATGCCATGCGCTCGGTTAATGAAATGTTTGCGTCCCGGCCTCCCCGCACCCCACCCCAGTTGCTGTCTCCGCTCAGCGGGAACAGCTGAGGGCCCTCATATGACCCAGCATGGGGGGCTGCACAACGGAAAGCCAAAGAGATAGTAGCCGGGCTACAGATCCCACAGCTGTGCTTGTCAGGCTAGATCTGGCTGGAATCCTCACCCATCCAAGGAGGAGGAGGGGTGGCACTGGCAGTGATGCAGCAGCCGCTTCTGTAGAAGAGGGACAGCCACTTTGCAAGAAGAGGAAGGGGAGAAGAGTCTGCCCCTCCGCCTGAAGCAAATTCAAGGAGTCCGCCATCTTGGCCAATTTGCTGCTGCTGCTACTTAAAAGAGGAGGAAACAAAACTCCATACCCTCCAGCATTTCTCCAATGAAAATAGGTGGCACTGTAGTCTAAACCACTGAGCCTCTTGGGCTTGCCGATCAGAAGGTCAGCGGTTCAAATCCCCGCGACTGGGTGAGCTCCCGTTGCTCTGTCCCAGCTTCTGACAACCTAGCAATTTGAAAGCACACCAGTGCAGGTAGATAAATAGGTACTGCTGCAGCGTACCTAAACGACGTTTCTGTGTGCTCTGGTTTCCGTCACAGTGTCCTTTTGTGCCAGAAGCGGTTTAGTCATGCTGGCCACATGACTTGGAAAGCTGTCTGTGGACAAACGCCGGCTCCCTTGGTCTGAAAGCGAGATGAGCGCCACAACCCCATAGTCGTCTTTGACTGGACTTAACTGTCCTTTACCTTACACTAAATAATTATATTATTATTATTATTATTATTATTATTATTATTATTATTTTATTATTTAAAGGTAAAAGTAAAGTGCTCCTGGACTATTAAGTCCAGTCAAACTTGACTGTGGGGTTGCAATGCTCATCTCACTTTCAGGCCGAGGGAGCTGGTGTTTGTCTGCAGACAGCTTTCCAGGTCATGTGGCCAGCATGGCTAAACCGCTTCTGGCACAACCGGACACTGTGCACGGAAATGCTGTTTACCTTCCTGCCGCAGCGGTACCTATTTTTCTACTTACGTTGGTATGCTTTCAAACTGCCAAGTTGGCAGTAGCTGGGACAGAGCAACGGGAGCACACCCTGTCACGTGAATTCACCAGGCAAGCCTCCCTGGGGAGAGCATTCCACAAAAAGGGAGCTGGGACAGAGCATTCCAAAAAGAGAGCTGGGACAGAGCATTCCACAAAAAGAGAGCTGGGACAGAGCATTCCTGGGGAGAGCATTCCACAAACAGGGAGCCACCACAAAAAAGGCCTGTTCTTGTGGAGGAAGCACACGAAGAAGGGCTTCAGATGATGGTCGCAGAGTCTGGGTCAGTTCATACGGGGAGAGACGGTACCTGAGGTATTGCAGTCCTGAGCTGTTTAAGACTTCATAGGTCAAAACCGGAACGTAAAATGGGCCTGGAAACTAATTGGCAGCCAGTGCAGTCGGGCTAAGATTGCCGTCATATGCTCAAAATCTACTGGTTGCTAAATTCTGCACCAGCTGAAGTTTCCAAACCGTCTTCAGAGGCAGCCTCACATATAACACTTTGCAGTAATCTAACCTAGAGGTTACCAGATCATATACAAGAGAAGTTAGGGGTGTAGCTGGGCCACCAGCTGAATCTGATGGAAGGCACCCTGCACCACCAAGGCCACCATAGCCTCAAGCGACAGTAATTGATTCAGAAGTACCGTACCTCCCAAACTGTGTACCCGCTCCTCCAGAGGCAACCTCCCATCCATCTGATCTTGGAAACCACCCTCTAAGGGGGCCTCAGTCTTATGCAGATTGTGCTTCACTTTACTGATTCTCATCCAATCCATTACCAAGGCAAGACAGTGGAGAGTGCTCTTGTCTGGGCAGAGGCAGATTTAGGGGAGAGCACGTGGTTTGGGCACTCTGGGTGCAGAGCATTGGGGTGCTGCAAGAGACAATGCACCTATGATGTAGAATGGAGCGTGAGAAGCAGGGGGCACTGAATTTTGGCATCACACAAGGCACCATTGAAATTTGAGACCCAAGGTCTGCCACTGTTTCAGGTTTCCTACAGGTACCTGGTTGGCCACGTTGAGAACTAGACTCTGGACCAAATCTAGCAGGTTTGCCTCGTGTTCTTACGGCCGTCTGCAAGGAAGTGTGGTCCTTTTGAGTGGCCACATCACATGATAGCTACTGCAAATGAAGGGTTGCATTTGTTGGGTAATTTGTATTGGCTGTAGTGATGTATGGAAGTGAGAGCTGGACCATAAAGAAGGCTGATCGCCGAAGAATTGATGCTTTTGAATTATGGTGCTGGAGGAGACTCTTGAGAGTCCCATGGACTGCAAGAAGATCAAACCTATCCATTCTGGAGGAAATCAGCCCTGAGTGCTCACTGGAAGGACAGATTGTGAAGCTGAGACTCCCAAGACTTTGGCCACCTCATGAGAAGAGAAGACTCCCTGGAGAAGACCCTGATGTTGGGAAAGATGGAGGGCACAAGGAGAAGGGGGCAACAGAGGATGAGATGGTTGGATAGTGTTTTCGAGGTTACCAGCATGAGTCTGACCAAACTACGGGAGGCAGTGGAGGACAGAGGTGCCTGGCGTTCTCTGGTTCATGGGGTCACGAAGAGTCGGACATGACTAAACGACTAAACAACAACAACAACAAGCAACCTGGATGTGGGTCAGCAATGAGAGGTCCAAGACCAGATAAATATCCTTTGCTGCATGACTCTGTAGTGTGCCCGTGTGCTTTGCTGCAGGATTCATTTTCTCTCTGATCTCTACAGTCAAGTCACAGGGAACCCAAGTCGAGGAGCCTGCCGTCGGTTTTGGCAAAGGGTACCAAACAGAAACTATTCCTTGCTTCCCATGGGAAAGCGATATTGCAAGGGGGGAGGCAGAAAGAGACTGCAGGTGGGCTTGGAGACGGCTGAGCTGGTCTTGGACCCTCTCCTGGTGCTTCCATTCACCTCCACCCGTCTCAAGCTTGCATGTGATGAGAAAATGCCGAAGGGGACAAGCTATTTATAGGGTGAGGGATCTTCCGGGACGCTGTGACAAATTTTATCCCATGTAAGAGATTTGCAGCACGGAAACTAATTAGCTGTATATTCCCCACCCTGGGGCAGCAACACCAACCTGCTGCCTTGCGTTCTTTTCTACTCCCCTCTCTGCCTCTTGCATTACGGGGTATTGCATAACTTGTATCTAGCTTAAAAGAGGCAGCAGTAGGATTCCAGTCTACTCCTGAAAGTATGAGAGCTGGCTGCTCTGCATCTAGGTATAAAGGTAAAGGTAAAGGACTCCTGAGAGTTAAGTCCAGTCGCGAACGACTCTGGGATTGCAGTGCTCATCTCGCTTTACTGGCGTTTGTCTGCAGATAGCTTTTCCAGGTCTTGTGGCCAGCATGACTAAGCCGCTTCTGGCAAAACCAGAGCAGCGCACGGAAACACTGTTTACCTTCCTGCCGGAACGGTACCTATTTGTCTACTTGCACTTTGACGTGCTTGCGAACTGCTAGGTTGGCAGGAGCAAGGACCAAACGACCTTCCAAACGGCAAGCCCTAGGCTCAGTGGTTTAGGTAAAGGTAAAGGGACCCCTGACCATTAGGTCCAGTCGTGACAAACTCTGGGGTTGTGGCGCTCATCTTGCTTTATTGTCCGAGGGAGCCGGCGTACAGCTTCCGGGTCATGTGGCCAACATGACTAAGCCGCTTCTGGCGAACCAGAGCGGCGCACGGAAGCGCCGTTTACCTTCCCGCTGGAGCTGTACCTATTTATCTACTTGCACTTTGATGGGCTTTCAAACTGCTAGGTTGGCAGGAGCAGGGACCGAGCAATGGGAGCTCACCCTGTCGCAGGGATTCGAACCGCTGACCTTCTGATTGGCAAGTCCTAGGCTCTGTGGTTTAACCCATAGCGCCAACAAAAGTGGGTTCAGAAGCACTCATGTATATCCTGAATAGTTCAGTTGGTTAGAGCATGGTGCTGATAATGCCAAGGTTGCAATTTCAATCTCTGTATGGGACAGCTGCATATTCCTGCATTGCAGGGGGTTGGACTACAAGATGATCCTCAGGGTCGCTTCCAGCTCTACAATTCCATGATTCTATGATGTTTTCCTTTTCTCGTTTTTTTGAAAGAGCTTCTCTAAACAGAGGGAAGTCGTCAGATAGCCATAGAGAAATGCAAAGGATCGCAGAAGTACAGCAAACTTTTAAAGTGTGGGGGGGGGGGGAGAAGAAGCTCCAAGACAGTTGAAGGAAGACTAAGCACGCTTAGTGGCCACAGAATGACAACTAAGAATTGAGGGACAGGGAAGGAATGGAAAAATTGGAAGGGAGGCAATGGAATGGGGTGCCCTGGAAGATGGTATGGCTAGCTGGCTGGCATCCAGAACAGGAACACTAGTCCACACTGCAACATTTTGTTGCAGGCTCCACTTGAAGATACATAATTCACAAGTATACGTCTACCAGTATTTACCACTGTGGTTCCCACTTTCACCCAGCTTTGTGCCTGCACTTGAGAATTTGCTGCTTTAACTTCTTTCCCCCGCACGTTGCATGTTTTAGATTGCGAATCGTCCAGCGGGAACTGTCATTTTCAATTATCTGTTCAGTGCACAGTATTGCCTTGAAGTTCTATTGGAGGGATAATAACACGACAAGAATGGGAAATTCCTGGGCCTGACCCTGCTTCCTAAAACACATCCAGGGGCCTGACACTGAGCAGTTCTAGTTCTTGCTGCAATCAAGCCCTGCAGCTTGAGTCTTCTGCCAAATGAGTTGCCAGACTGAATCTAGAGGATATGTTCATAGAAATACAGAGCAATCCCATGCACACTGTCCTGGCAGAAGGTCCCACTGGATGCGGGAGTGGGCAGGGAAACAACACTCTGCACATGCTTCAACACACTCTGTTTTTTATTATTGTTTTGCATAGGTAAAGGGACCCCTGACCATTAGGTCCAGTCGTGGCCAACTCTGGGGTTGCAGCGCTCATCTCGCTTTATTGGCCAAGGGAGCCGGCGTACAGCTTCCGGGTCATGTGGCCCCATGACTAAGCCGCTTCTGGCGAACCAGAGCAGCGCACAGAAACATCGTTTACCTACCCGCCGCAGCGGTACCTATTTATCTACTTGCACTTTGACATGCTTTCGAACTGCTAGGTTGGCAGGAGCAGGGACCGAGCTCACCCCGTCGCGGGGATTCGAACCGCTGACCTTCTGATCAGCAAGCCCTAGGCTCTGTGGTTTAACCCACAGCGCCACCATATATATAATATATATATATTATACCTTGGGACTGAAAGCAGAAGAGGCGCCAGGTTAAACTAAGCTTTATGGCAGAGCGAGAAGTTGCATCTCAAGGAATCTGTGTCTTATCTGAGAAAGAAAGCCAGGCCAGCTGCAGCAGCCTCCCTTCCCTGCCCCCACCAAGGTTCACACCCTTGCTTATCAAGACATGGGAGGTGTTGCGTTGCTGGAGCTCCCCATCCATCAAGCCAGAGTCGCCAGCCCCTTCCAAGTATACCATGTCAATTCCTCCCACCACCACCACCCCTGCCCCTCTGTTGACACAACCTATTCCCCAAGCTAAATACTGGGCGTAAAGGTTTCTTTGCTCAGTTCATCAAACTTCAAAGCACACCCCAGTCATATTTCAGCCTTTGCATGATACTTCCATAAATCCCTCCCCCTCCTGCCCAGTTTTTACACAGTAATAGATGAGAAGATATAGCTAGGGATGGGGACGCAGAGGAGGGGTTAGCTGCTCTTCTTCGTTCTGCATATCCCTTTGGTGTGGGGAAGGCTAGCCGTGCACTGCAAAAATGTAGACAGGCAACAGAGACCGTTTTTGTGTGTATAAAATTTAAAGCACAGTTTAGCCAAAGCCAGACCCTTTCTAAGTCCCATTGATTGCAACAGGAGAACCAGATGAAGATATTACAAGTGTCCTGTTCAACAGGTTATAACTTGGATCATACGCTGGACAAAAAAGGTTTTTGGAGGGCATTGCTATTGGGGAAGAAGGGAAGTCTGTTGGAGCCCTATTTTTTTATATATAAAAAGTGGGGGGGGGATTTTTGACCCAGTGTGTAGCTTGGTGCTGTGCAGAGAAGGGGAATATTGACATGCATAATTCTTTGCAACTGCAAGCATCCCTGCAGAGCCACACTAAATCATAGCCAATGCACTTTTATAGCACATGAGTGTTTGCCCCCCCCCCCCGGCAAGAATCCTGGGACATGTAGTTTGGTCAGGTGCTGGAAATTGCAGCTGTTAGGGGGGAACTATAGTTCCCAGGATTCTTGGGGGGGGGATCACACAGGCTTTAAATGTGCATTTAAATGTCTCTTGTTGATCTGCCTGTGATTCTCGCTGTAAAGTAAAGGTAAAGGTACCCCTGACCATCAGGTCCAGTTGTGACCGACTCTGGGGTTGCACACTCATCTCGCTCTATAGGCCGGGAGCCAGCGCTTGTCCGCAGACAGCTTCCGGGTCACGTGGCCAGCATTACCAAGCCGCTTCTGGCGAACCAGAACAGCACACGGAAACGCTGTTTACCTTCCCGCCGGAGAGCGGTCCCTATTTATCTACTTGCACTTTGAGGTGCTTTCGGACTGCTAGGTTGACAGGAGCTGGGACCGAACAAGAATCCTGGGACATGTAGTTTGGTCAGGTGCTGGAAATCGCAGCTTTGTTAGGGGGAAACTACAGTTCCCATGATTCTTTGGGGGGCGGAATCACACAGGCTTTAAATGTGCATTAAAACGTCTCTTTTTGATCTGCCTGCGATTTTCGCTGTAGAAAATCTTAAAAGACATTCCTCACCCAGTGAAGTGGTAGAGAGGGGCTATTTAGTTCACGCGGAAATTTGGGCTGGGTTCATATGGGAGTATGTGTATCAGCACAATTCTTTCTACCTTCCCTTTTCTTTCCCTCCCCTCTCCGCCAGTTGCACCGCAACAGCTAGGCGCAAGACTGCTCCCAACTGTCCTGCCCTAGGTGGGTGGTGTTGATGCCGGACGGTTTGGGGTGGGGGTTAGGGTTAGTGGTTGCATACCAGGCTGGAAGAATAGAGAATAGAGGAGCCCCCCTCCCCGTTTCCCCCCTGCACAGACCCCTTCAGCTTTGCCTTTGTCTCACACTTAAGAGCCTTTTAATTAAAACCAGCCACAAAAGGCCTGGCTAGCTGAGTCCTGCCGGCAAGAGGAGGGAGGGAAGAGTATCATTGCTATGGAAATGAATAGGAGAGGCTGTGTTGCCATTACATACTTGGCATCGCCAGCCTGGCAATGATGGGCAGGGGGAGCAACGCATATAGGAAAGGCCGCCACCCCCTTCTCACGCACCAGGAACGAGGTAGCAGCTTTTCCCTTGCAGGGCAGCTGGCTGGTGGCTTGGGAGTCGAGGCTGGTGCAGTAGCACCACAATGGTGTGGTCACGCATACAGAAAGCTGAACTAAGGGTTGCTTCACCAGCATTTATCACTGACTTGAGGGTAACTGGCAAAAGGTTACTATCGCCCAGGACTGGTTTGGGAGCCAGAGTACAATGGTGCCATCACCTGGCAGCATATCACAGGTAGGGCTTGCCTATTCCTGACTCCATGTGGCAGGTGCTGGCAGCGGATGGACTCCCTTCGCCGCCGGTACCCAGTGGAACAAGCTGCAGTTTCACCCTGGCACCTTGGGGGGCTGCGGCCGATGCAGCTCGTTCCTCTCTCCACTTTTCAACATTGTGATGTATCACATTGGCACAATGTTTGGCTGGTCACGATGACATTGCCTGGCCCTAGTGAGGGATAAACTATGCTTCCCAGGATTCTTTGGAGAAAGCCATATGCTTTAAATGTGCCTGCAGTCACTGGGTGAGCTTTGCCTCAGCCCTTTCCTTCCATCCTATACAGCAGGGATGTTGAACCTGCTTTCGGATGTTGTCAAACTCCTAGCACCAATCAGTTCTGACCAGCATGGCCAATGGGCTTGGGAGTTAAGCAAGTCCTGGAGGACCACATGTTCTCAATCTCTGCCTTGAGGCTTCTGCCTCTCATGAGGCACTGGGGGCCTGTGAACCAAACCATGGTGTCCCTATCGCCAGAGCCACACAGCTCTGGGAAACTGGTCACCAGCTTCAGATCCACAGAAGGCGGGGACAGGCAAGTGAGTGTTATCTGGGGCCAGGGCCCAAGGTCCAGTCTAGTGGTTCAGAGACAAGCCACTATTTACTTAGACAGCAGTGGTTTTTAACCAGTGTGCCGTGACACCTTGGGGTACCTTGAATGATGGTTGGGGTGCCACAGAAAAAAATGTAGTTGGTCAAGGGAGCCATGGACTCAGAAAGGTTGAAAACCTGATTTATACAGTATTGTCAGGGCCAGCTCAATACATTTTGGCACCTGAGGCGAACCAAAAAATGGCCAAAAAAACCCCTGCCAGTAAGAATGGGTGAGTGAAGATATATATCAGGAACAAGGTGGGGGAGACTAAAGATCTACACTGGGACCTGCTGCCCCTGTGGATCCTGCAGCTTGAGGCAGTCATCTCACCTTGTCTCATGAGTGGGCCGGCACTGAGTACTGTTTTGTGCTCCACACCTCCCCAACAGGTGAAAAATTCCAAGGGGAACTGCTAGCCAGGTGTGGCTTCCTCTGGAAGAGAGAGCATCAGACAGTTATGAGTTTTGTTATATTTGGTTTCTTTACAAGTAGACCATAAGCGGAGGCAAGGAGCATACAACACGCTCCTAATGTGCAGCAGTTTCGCTACCTCTTATCCAGACTTTGGAAAATGGGCCCCTGAACACCCAGGTGTTCCCAGTAAGGATGGACAGATCAGACCCTGGGACTCAGCTAGATTGGTAAAGAAAAAATGTCTTATATGTGTTGTATATGTGATATAACACTGTGACACCAGATGGCGTTGTAGAGTCCCGTCTTTCCTTACCGGATTTCTCTGTATGAGTTTGCAACACCGCCTTTAACTGAATCGCTTCTTTGACGTGTCTAGATCCAGCCTAAATCCGTCCACTTTCATTTTTTTGCTGGCACTCAATCATAGGTTTGTTCCATTTCTATTTTGCATGTTTTTTTAAAAAAAGAACAGACAAAAAGTTTGCATTTAAATTTTACACGTTATTGTATGCCTTTCCCCCAAATACATCCTTTCCCAAGCTGCTTTCCCGTAAAATTTCGCATTTCAACCGCAGAATATGCACACATTTCCCCCCGACACGCCGTTGCAGAATCTGGATTAGTGCAACGCCCAGTCACAAGCTGCATTCCGATCCGCAAGCAAGGTTTGGGACTGTTGAACTGGATCGCTCTGCTGCGAAAAACAGACGGAACAAATTCCTCCTCCGCCCCCGCTTTCCAGTATTCAGCAAACTCTCTGCTGGCTCTGGGCTCTCTGTGTTTCTCTTCCAAGCAGTTTCTTTTTGTTCCTTCTCTCTCTCTCTCTCTCTCTCTCTCTCTCTCTCTCTCTCTCTCTCTCTCAACCTCAACCTCAACACACACATACCCTCACACACAAATTACACCCCCCCTTCCCTTCTTAGCTGGGGGAAGGGGGTGAGTCACCTTTCAAGCTGATAGCTCTCCTATTCAGAATGCTCAAGAAAGAGATCTCCCAGCTACTTCCTAAACATCTACCAGTCATCCTGGTAGTCATTAACAAGCAAGACCCTTCACCAAGGAATGCTGTGGCCAGCAGCCATGACAATATTTGCACCCCGCCCTATCCCAGGCGTTCAGGCTCACAATTTCATCCATATCCATCTCTCTCCCCAAAGGGCTCACAACGTCAGTATTAAGTTTGGACGCCTTGAGCAAGCAGAGGGGAGGAAACTAAAAAATAATACACCCTTTTCCACTCGCATGTTCCCGTTGCTATGACTCCCCTCGCCCCACAATACGAGGGTCTCACAAACACAAACTTTGCTCTACTTCTTGTTCAGCTCCCTTTCACAAGTAAACGGGGGCATTTATTTGTTTACCTCACAAAAATGGACACAACCTTTCCGATAGTAAGTAAAAACCTCTGTGTGGATTCCAGGACATATGAAAACGATCAATTTTTAAAAAACGGTTGAAAGCAATAAAGAAAAGAAAACAGTAGAAAGAGATCTGTCTGGCTTGCCCGAGCCAAAATGTTTTAAGCAGGCATTGAAAAGAGTACAGCAATTACCCAATGTCAATAGGCAGGGAGTTCCACAAGTGCAGATGCCACCACATTAAAAAAACTGATTTATTACGACTGTGGAATGAGAATTATGCGGCACTTGTTAACAGTGCCAGTTCTACAGATCAACGCAGTTGAGTGGGCATACTGTATATATGGGGTAAGGCACATAAAAGAAGCAAAATGAAATCAATGTTAGCACAATTTTTCTAGAGCTCTATGCTTTGGTGAAACCCGCATCTGGTTCTTTCTTACTGCATTGCATTCCCATCCCACATTTTTCTCCAGTGAGCTCAAGGTGGTATATGTGGTTCTCCCCCTTCTCACCACAACACCCCTGTGAGGTAGGCTTGGTTGACAGGCAATCACTGGCTCAAGGTGACCCAGGGAGCTTCATGGTCAAGTGTGGGGATTTGAACCGTGGTCTGCCAGGTCTTAGTCTGACACTGTAAACCAGGGGTCAGCAAACTGTCTCAGCAGGGGGCCGGTCCACTGTCCCTCAGGCCATGTGGTGGGCCGGACTATATTTTGGGGGGGGAAATATGAACAAATTCCTATGCCCCACAAATAAGCCAGAGATGCATTTTAAATAAAAGGACACATTCTACTCATGTAAAAACATCCGCGGGCCAGATTTAGAAGGCGATTGGGCCGGATCCGGCCACCGGGCCTTAGTTTGCCTACCTATGTTCTAAGCACCCCAACCCACTGGCCTGCTGCAAGGAAAGGGCGTTCCAGTCCAATTTACGGAGTAGCAGTGACCTTGCATGCTGCTGCTTTTCTGACTTGGAGGGTATTCAGCTCTGATGTCCCCTGCGAGGGGAAGAGATGCTGTGTACCAGCTAGCGAAGCAGGAACAAGTGGAGATGGCAATAGTTACAGTTCCTCAGCCCGCCCACCCAAATCTGTAGTATGGGCAGAGGCAGTTTTAGGGGAGCACGACCGATCCGGTTGCTCTGGGTGTGGAGTCTCAGGGGCACCGCAACTTTTATTTCAAATGGGGGGATAAGAGGCGAGAGGGGCGCTGATTTCTTTGCAGGGTGCCACTGAAATTGGAGACTCCAATGTCGGCCACTGTTATGGGGAAGCGTGGGGTAACAATACAGTAGTGGTCTAACATTATATGGCTCGTGGGAAGTGCCGTGGACATTTGAATAGGTTACATAAAGTATTATTGTTAAAAGGGGCATATCTAGGCATTGTTCCGCTTGGCTCCCTCCAAGGTGCAGGCCGGGTTGTGTTGTGTGTGCAAAAATTGCGCCTCTCCACTGTGGCTAGAAGCCCGTCTCTTTGTCTGCACACTCCCTGGTCCGCTCCTCTGGTTCGCCAGATAAGACGCACAGGCTCATTTGAGTGCCTCAGTGGAGGAATTTGGTTGTTGGCATGGGCCGTTGCAAAGGATTAAAGGTAAAGGGACCCCTGACCATTAGGTCCAGTCGTGGCCGACTTTGGAGTTGCGGTTCTCATCTCGCTTTATTGGCTGAGGGAGCCAGCGTACAGCTTCCGGGTCATGTGGCCAGCATGACTAAGCCGCTTCTGGCGAACCAGAGCAGCGCACAGAAACGCCATTTACCTTCCCGCCGGAGTGGTACCTATTTATCTACTTGAACTTTGACGTGCTTTCGAACTGCTAGGTTGGCAGGAGCAGGGACTGAGCAACGGGAGCTCACCCCATCGCAGGGATTCGAACCGCCGATCTTCTGATCGACAGGTCTTGGCTCTGTGGTTTAACCCACAGCGCCACCCACGTCCCTTGCAAAGGATTAGGGGGGCACCAATACATCTCCTTGCCCAGGGTACAAGGGATGGGTGTGTGTGCAGGAACAGCTCCTTGCCACAGAAGCCAACTCCTAGGGGCCGAGGCGGCTTCTCCCCATAAAATATTTAAGGGGGCCACCCCCAAAGTTGATAAGCATTGTTATTCAAATGTTGTGCATGCACCATATCATGTGATTATGTAGGGTGGGGCTTACCTCCCCCCCAAAAAAATATTTTATTCAAGTTGGCACCCCTGCTCTTTGCTTAGGGTGCAAGGGAATCTAGGTACGCCTCTGCTGTTGAAACCCAAGAGCCCATCAGGTTGACACAAGATATAGGATCTGTTGGAAGAACTGCTTTGGGCCAGAAAGGGAGACCTGATGGCCACTGAAAGCAATGGGCCCTGGATCTCGTCCTCCTCCTTCCTCAGCACGCCTAGTAAAACATGCAGAGCGCAATGCCGTCACGCTGCGACAGGGTGGTGCAGGGAAACGGAAGAGCACACGGCTTCACATTACATGTTTTGCTTTGCTAGGCATCGGCAGGCATGCGCTCCAGAGAGGGAGGAGATGAGGCCTTTCCTTCGGGCAGCCTCATGAAATGCCTGGTCCCACTTGGGAGGCTACACCGAGCTTGAATCCTGCTTGAAATGTGCAGAATATTTCACCCCCCTAGCAAACCACCGAGGGGGGGGGAACAGTATTCCATGATGGGGTTGCCACACGCCCCCAAATTGCAAACCAACAGTAGGGCTACTCCTTGTAGCAGCCAGGAATATAGGGGTGGGGAGAGGCAGACTTACTGCTTTAAAGCAACAACAACTTGGTAGCATGGCAAATCCATCCAAGAGGCCTCATTTTTCAGGCGGTTCTTGTCTGGTTCAGGTACTACAACCCTTGATCTTGATGGCGCGTAGCAGAGGGTCCAGAACCCAGGTGACTTGTCACAAGATGACAACGATGCACACGCTTGTATTTCTTTTGTGGCACAATGCAGAAGTCTCCCAAATAAAAGCAGAAGTGGTAGCAATTTGAGTAAGATGAAATACACCAGCTGTTTTCTGCTTTAAAAAACGGAGGGCTTAAAAACCTACAGAGCTGCCCAGTCGTGCCCTTTCCTGTCCTCAAGCCACTGCGGCTCCGGTGGGCCGGAGCGTGCTCACCCAAGCGTGCACTCAAGCTATTTCCAGTGTTCTTCTGGGTCAGAGGAGCACCCATGCGCATACACTATTTCCGGCACTCTTCTGACCCGGAAGTCGGGCCCTGTAGCAAGAAAAAAAATGGTGCCATGGGGGGAAAAACACTGAATCCCCATGCCGATCCACGGAGCGGCCGTGGGCCAGTTCCAGGAATCTCATGGGCCAGAAGCAGCCCAAGGGCCTTAGGTTGCTGACCTCTGCAATATACCCTTCTTTACCAACTAGCAGGGGTGGCGCTGTGGGTTAAACCACAGATCCTAGGGCTTGCCGATCAGAAGGTCGGCGGTTCGAATCCCTGTGACGGGGTGAGCTCCTGTTGCTCGGTCCCTGCTCCTGCCAACCTAGCAGTTCGAAAGCACGTCGAAGTGCAAGTAGATAAATAGGTACCGCTCTGGCGGGAAGGTAAACGGCGTTTCCGTGCGCTGCTCTGCTTCACCAGAAGCGGCTTAGTCATGCTGGCCACATGACCCGGAAGCTGAATGCCAGCTCCCTCGGCCAATAAAGCAAGATGAGCGCCACAACCCCAGAGTCGGTCACGACTGGACCTATTGGTCAGGGGTCCCTTTACCGTTACCAACTAGCAGGGCTGGTGCCATCATTAGGCCAACTAGGTGCAGACCTCAGAGAGGCGCAGTACTGACCTTTGAAGGGCAGTTTTATGCAGATTCAGTTTTTTATGTCTTATAAATTTCCGGTTATAATTTACTTTCATTTTATATTTTGAAGAATGTTACCAGTTTTGAAGAAACTCATACATTCTAATTGTTAGCAATGTTGTGTGGGTGTACGGAACTAGTTAGCCTTGCCTAGGGCACAAAACAGGCTGGCGCTGGCCAACAAAGGTTGCCACTTTTCTTCCTGCCAAGGCTCCTGTGCCTTTCTCAGTGGCAGGACGCCAATCCCTGGCTCTCTCTCCCTCATTGCCTCACTGTCCCTGCTAGCAGCTAGCCCTTAAAACCAGAGACCTGGTTGGAAAGGGATGCTGATTACTGCCTTAGCAAGCCTGCAAAGCCGTGGTTTGGAGGGAAGAGCAGGGGTGCAAACTTGAATAAAATATTGCGGAGGGAGCACAAGAAGAAATGCACACACACCATAGGAGCCAACTCCTGGGGCCAAGGTCCCTTTGCCGGCACGGTAAAATACAGTCATATCATACCTCGGGTTACAGCTGTTTCAGGTTGCATTTTTTCGGGTTGCGGACCACCAAAACCCAGAAGTACCGGAATGGGTTACTTCCGGGTTTCAGCGGCCGCGCATGCGCAGAAGCGCCAAATTGCAACCCACACATGTGCAGACGCAGTTGCGAACATGCATCCCGCACAGATCATGTTTGCAAGCCGAGCGTCCACTGTATTTGAGGGGTCTGGACCAGTGGCGTAGCGTGGGTTGTCAGCACCCGGGGCAAGGCAAGTAATTTGCACCCCCTAACCCGTGGATTTGCGCCCCCCAACCCTAACCCCCAGATGTTGTGCCTGGTGCAGCCAGCCCCCCCTGCACCCCCACGCTACGCCACTGGTCTGGACCCTCCCCACAAAAAGTTGAGAGGGATTGCCATTCAAGTAGCGTGGGTGCCCCCCATTATGTGATTATGTGGGGCAGGGCTTGCCTGCCCCCCGATATTTTATTCAAGTTGGCATCCCTGACGCACACCATTTGAATGGCAATGCCCATCGACTTTTTTGCCCATCGATATTTTATTGGGGGTGCCGGAGGGACCCTGGCCCGCAGGAGTTGGCTCCTATGCCCCCCCACCCTCTGGGTGCCGGAAAGGCTGGCGGGTCTGGATCCATTCTCGGGGGCCGATGGAGAGAGAGCGAGAGAGAGCAGGGAGGCTTCTGGCAGTGGGAACAAGCGTCGGCATTGTTCCCCGGCGCAGCCCTCCAACCTGGCCCATCGGCGCCCGCCGCCCCGCCGAGGGAAGGAGCTGCCTTTAAGCGCACCTTGACCTTGCTGGCGGGGGACGGATCCCTCCACTTGTCCAACACGTCTCCTGCCAGGGAGAGCCATTGAAAGCGCCGAGAGCCAGAGCGCGCCGAGGAAAGGGCCTGAATAGGCAGCTTAAGGCCTCCCGCTGCGGCGAGCGAGGGATTAGGAGGGGCCCTTCGGGGAGAGGCAGGAGGAGAGGGAAGGAGGGAAGGAGGCGAGAGCCCCGCCAAGGCAGCCGAGCAGGAGGAGGAGGCGGCGGAGGAAGGGGCTTTGCGCCGCCGGCCCTGCGCTCCGCAGCCTCCAACCACCCGGCGCAGCGGCCCCTGGCGCACGGCTAGCAAGCGCGCCCCGCGGCGCGCCACATCCGAAGGGAAGCTCTTAGCGAGGGGACGTGGAAGTCGTCCCCGGCCCTCGCTCCCGGCCTGCCTGCCTGCCCGGATTGGAGCCCTCCGGGCGGGACGCCCCCCTTCTCTCGCTCCTCCTTTGTTCGCAGGGAAAAGCTCGAGGCCCAGGCCGTTGGTGGCGGGCTCTCCATTTGGGGAGGAGGAGAAGGGAGAGAGAGCACGCTTCTCCATGTTGTGGCCAGGGACGGGATCCTTGCTCGGGGGAATCCTGGGGATCCCTCTTTAACTGCAGAGATTGGTGTGTTTTCTCGGAGCAGCGAGGAATGATAAATAAAAAAAAAAAACCCCTGGGAAACGCGCTGGCTTGCGCGAAGCCTTTTTATGTCGCTTTTCTAAAGCTCCAGGCAGCTTGTAAAATAAACGGGCAATTAGGAGAAAAAGAGCCAAACAAACCAGGCAAGAATTGCCTGGCAGGATTGAGGGGGAAAGGGCAGTAGCCCAGGGGTAGAGCATCTGTTTCGCAGGCAGGAGACCCCAGAATCGTAGAGTTGGAAGGGATCCCAAGGATCAACCCCCTGCAATGCAAGAATGTGGGGCTTGAATCCACAATCCTGAGAATCGGTGTCTCATGCTCTACTGACTGAGCTGTCCCATCAGGAGCCACCAAATCAGGCTGGGGTGGAAACCCCTGTCTGAAATCCTGGCGAACAGCTGCATACCAGGATAGAGAATACTGAACTAGGTGGATCTGTGGTCATAGTATACATAAATCAACTTCCTATGTACCTATGTTCCCTTCTTAATTACCTGGCACCTAATCCATTATGCCAAAACCTAGCTGAACTCCTTCCCTCCCAAAGTGTCTTGTGGCAGCAGGAAGACTTAATTGATTATGGTGTCGGCTTCAGTGGACCACAGATCCCTTCATCAGATGCATGAAATGTAACACTAAATTGGCAAGCATATACAATATTTGTTTTTATTTAAGATATGTAAAAAGTAAAGGTAAAGGGACCCCTGACCATTAGGTCCAGTCGTGGCCGACTCTGGGGTTGCAGCGCTCATCTCGCTCTATAGGCCAAGGGAGCTGGCATTTGTCCGCAGACAGCTTCCGGGTCATGTGGCCAGCATGACTAAGCCGCTTCTGGCGGACCAGAGCAGCGCACGGAAACACCGTTTACCTTCCCGCCGGAGCGATACCTTTTTATCTACTTGCACATTGACGTGCTTTCGAACTGCTAGGTTGGCAGAAGCAGGGACCAAGCAACGGGAGCTCACCCTGTCGCGGGGATTCGAACCTCCGACCTTCTGATCGGCAAGTCCTAGGCTCTGTGGTTTAACCCATAGCACCACCCACGTCCCTTAAGATATTTAGGTGCTGCTTTATTATTCTAAGTGGTGTGCATAAAAACAATCTACAGAAGAGGGGGATAATAAAACAAACACTACCTAAAGATGCCTGCTGTACCAAAAAAAGTTTTACTCATGCCTGAATTTCAGCAAGGAGGGTGACTATCTAAGCTTATTGGGGAGGGAATGCCAAAGGATTGGGCCCCATACACTGAATGCACAGTTAGTAGTACTTCTGTGCAGTGCGTATCACCAGCAGAGACACTCCCCAAGATCTCTGGCCAGGATAGACCATAATATACACAGTTGTGGGGTGTTAGGGTAGGGGGATGAGGTCAAAGGGAAATTAAATGTAAAAAAGAAGAGACTCTGTCAATTACCTAAAGGCGGAATAATAATTACACTGACCAATTAACAAGGCAGTGTTGGTGATAACACAAACATCCCCCAAATGGTCAGCTAATTAACACATGCGGTGTGATAAAAGTCTGCAATCTTGAGCCAAGCCACCACCTGTGACAGAGCTGAATTGCCTGATAAATTGTTCTTCAGCCAAAGAAAGGGGTGCCTTGCAGTTTACATATACAGTGGTACCTCAGGTTAAGTACTTAATTCGTTCTGGAGGTCCGTTCTTAACCTGAAACTGTTCTTAACCTGAAGCACCACTTTAGCTAATGGGGCCCCCTGCTGCCGCCGTGCCTCCGGAGCACGATTTCTGTTCTCATCCTGAAGCAAAGTTCTTAACCTGAAGCACTATTTCTGGGTTAGCGGAGTCTGTAACCTGAAGCGTATGTAACCCGAGGTACCACTGTAGTGTATATTCATACTAGATCCCAGTGCCACCCAGTTCCAGAAGGTTCGCTCTCATAATAATATTGCAGCAATCACCATAATTTATATAGCAATTTAAAGCATTCAAAGCATTTAACTTATATAATCTTGAGATTGCTATGACAGCCCTGTCAAGTAGGCCAGTTATTGCAGAAAAGGCGGTTACTGAAGTTTAGGGGCACACAGATGAGGTACAGGAACCCATGTTTGGATCTCTTATTTAAATTTTGACCTCAAAGAAGGAAAGTGTTTGAATTTAATAGGAGCATCTGGGGGGGGGCACATTAAACTAGGTCTGCCAAATGTCTGGAATTTCCCGGACATAGCCGGAATATGGCAGTCGGAAACAGTGTCTGGGGGGGGGGGGATTGCTGAAATGTCCGGGGAAATCCAGACATATGGCAACTCATGTCGCAAGTCTATATATTGGCGAATTTTCTTTAAAAATAGCTCAAAAACAACGTATTTTTAGAGAACTATGGCCCAAAGAAGCTCAACAACTTTTGTGTCGTCCCTTTGGGCAAACAGCAGCTTCGAAGAGCAATCTAGGTCACATCCATACCATGCCAAAACACACATTTAAAGCATATAGCTTCCTCCAAAGACCCTGGGAATTTATCCCTCACTGCGCTACAGTTCCCAGCACCCTTAGCATGCTACAGTTCCCATTATTCTTTGGGGGGCGCCACATGCTTTACATGTATGATGGGGATGATTGCTGCCACTACTGCTTGCTCTGGTAAAATAAGAATCCCAACCCCCATGCAGCCTGCTTTAAAGTAGATTAAAATGTGGGCAGATCAAGCCACAGATCTCTCTTGTATCGGCTGTTTCGGCCCTGAGAAAAGAGTTAGGGTGCTTGGTGTCTCTGGACGGGTACCAACATCCCAGAAGGGCCTACCTGCTCAGGGCAGCAGCCACCACCATCTACCCCTGCTCTGGGTGGGTGAGAAATTTGACCCCTTGCTTCTTGGGTGGATGGGACCCCGCCCCCCCCACCCTCACACAGCTGGCTGCTTTGCACTGCTTGTTCACTGCAAGGAGCAGCCACTACT
Organism: Podarcis melisellensis; assembly: GCF_964234715.1. Taxonomy (NCBI): domain Eukaryota; kingdom Metazoa; phylum Chordata; class Lepidosauria; order Squamata; family Lacertidae; genus Podarcis; species Podarcis melisellensis. The sequence continues at coordinate 41,697,954 of NC_138545.1, read as the reverse complement.
GTCACTCCTAGACGGGACTTTTAGAAGACATCTTCAGGCAGCCCTGTATACGGGCAACTTTTAGTGTTCGATGTTTTACTGTGGTTTTATAAATTGTTGGAAGCCACCCAGAGGGGCTGGGGCAACCCAGTCATCAGATGGATGGCATATAAATATAATATTATTATTGCTATTGTTATTATTATTAGCCTGCAAAGCAACCAAAACTGTGGTGGAGTGGGCAGAATGTGGGCAGCCCAGGGAGGAGCAGACATTTGTTGTATCTTCTATTCTCTGCACCTGCGTTGACATCTTTTCACCTTAAAAATTAAAACAATTGCCGTTGTTGTCAACAGCTGCCCCACCGTTGGGGCCAAGGGCAGGAGAGGTAAAAAAAATGACAGCAAAACACAAGGCAAGCACACTAGAGGTTGAATGTGCTGGTGGCTGGTGCCCTTTGGGTGGAAGGCAAGGAGCCCAACAGTAGGTGGCGCCAGAGCCAACGACAGGCAGAGCCAACTCAATTCTACTTTTCATGGAATCATAGAATTGTAGAGCTGGAAGGTGCCCCCCCCAAGGGTCATCTAGTCCAACCCCCTACAATGGAGGAATCTCAGCTAAAGCATCCATGATGTTTTGACTCCATCCTCTTCCCTGCTGTGTTCCACAAGGCAGCACTGAGGCTTAAGGAGGAGGAAGCCGACATCCAAGAAAGAAAGAAAGAAAGAAAGAAAGAAAGAGAAAGAGCAAGCAGGCAGGTAGCTGGGGATTGGCTGAGGGCATAATGAGGTTGGTGGGGCATATCTTCCTGTGGTGCAAAGTAAGCATCCTTGACTGAGGTCCCATTCCAGGAACAGCAAGTCCAGGAACATCAATTAGGATAACTAAAAAACGGATCTTCTGAAATCCGCAAAAAGACAAGTCCAGGAACAACTATTAGTCAGGATTTTACTTTCTTGGGCTCCATGTTCACTGCAGATGGTGACAGCAGCCACAAAATTAAAAGAGCCCTGCTTCTTGGGAGAAAAGCGATGATAAACCTAGACAGCATCTTAAAAACCAGAGACATCACCTTGCCAACAAAGGTCCGTATAGTTAAAGCTATGGTTTTCCCAGTAGTGATGTATGGAAGTGAGAGCTGGACCATAAAGAAGGTTGATTGCCAAAGAATTGATGCTTTTGAATTATGGTGCTGGAGGAGACTCTTGAGAGTCCCATGGACTGCAAGAAGATCAAACTGATCCATTATGAAGGAAATCAGCCCTGAGTGCTCACTGGAAGGACAGATCCTGAAGCTGAGGCTCCAGTACTTTGGCCACTTCATGAAAAGAGAAGACTCCCTGGAAAAGACCCTGATGTTGGGGAAGATGGAGGGCACAAGGAGAAGGGGACGACAGAGGGAGAGATGGTTGGACAGTGTTCGCGAAGCTACCAGCATGAGTTTGACTAAACTGTGGAAGGCAGTGGAAGACAGGAGTGCCTGGCGTGCTCTGGTCCATGAAGAGTTGGACACGACTAAATGACTAAACAACAACAACAAACTAAAAAATGGATCTTCTGAAATCCGCAAAAAAGACAAGTCCAGGAACGGCTATTAGTCAGGGATAACTAAAAATGGATCTTCTCAAGTTTAGAGGCAATCATTAAAAGGTAAAGGGACCCCTGACCATTAGATCCCGTCGCGGACGACTCTGAGGTTGTGGCGCTCATCTCGCTTTACTGGCCGAGGGAGCCGGCATACAGCTTCCGGGTCATGTGGCCAGCATGAGTAAGCCGCTTCTGGCAAACCAGAGCAGCGCACAGAAACGCCGTTTACCTTCCCGCTGGAGCGGTACCTATTTATCTACTTGCACTTTGACGTGCTTTCGAACTGCTAGGTTGGCAGAGCAGGGACGCCTTCTGATTCGCAAGCCCTAGGCTCTGTGGTTTAGACCACAGTGCCACCGGTGTCCCAGAGGCAATCATTAAAGGTAAAGGTAAAGGTACCCCTGCCCGTACGGGCCAGTCTTGACAGACTCTGGGGTTGTGCGCCCATCTCACTTAAGAGGCCAGGGGCCAGCGCTGTCCGGAGACACTTCCGGGTCACGTGGCCAGCGTGACATCGCTGCTCTGGCAAGCCAGAGCCGCACACGGAAACGCCGTTTACCTTCCCGCTGGTAAGCGGTCCCTATTTATCTACTTGCACCCGGAGGTGCTTTCGAACTGCTAGGTTGGCAGGCGCTGGGACCGAGCAGCGGGAGCGCACCCCGCCGCAGGGATTCGAACCGCCGACCTTTCGATCGGCAAGTCCTAGGCGCTGAGGCTTTAACCCACAGCGCAGGTGCTAATTACCACATTAAGGGGAGGTGGGGGGAGGGGGAGGCTGCTATACTCTGCTGAGATTCAATAGCTTCTCTAACAATGACTTTGAAAATAAAGTATCACAGAAGGTAGGGTAATTGTGCCACTGACAATGGTGTCTTGAGAAGCATTGGGGGGGGGGCGGGTTGGGTTATTTCCAACCCTTGTCACCTCCCCATCTCTTTGCAACCATCTTACACATGACAATTTCATTAGCAGTGACAGTAACAGCGGAGGAAGGATCTCGCTTTCCCAGCGGTATTAAAACATTTTCCCGCAGCATCAGTGCAATGCACAAAAAAAGACATCTGAAACGAATCCGCCACAGCAAATGAGTAATACTGTGTAAGGAAAAGGGAGGGGGGGAGCTCTGCTTCAAGTCTGCAAGTTGATTTACGGGATCCATTGATGGTTATGTAAACATCTTTTGGAGATGCTTTGAGATAGGATATCCTGGCTTAGGACAAGGAGCTTAGAGTTGCCAACTAATAATAATAATAATAATAATAAGCAGCTCTGTGCCATTAACACAGTCATACATTAATAAGCTTTCCCTATTGCCACATTTTTGTAATTTTAATTCTTGTGCAGCTCTAAAAGGCACGGAATACTGGTCTATTACTTACAGATGGACTACATCGCTTTAAAAACCCACAACTGTTACACTCTTAATAACTTGCAAAAATTAGATTCAATAATAAAAAAGGGAAGGAAATAATTCCAAAATCCAGGAGGTTGCACAGCACAAAAAAGGTTAAAAATTAGATGACCTAACTCTCTGCTCGTTTCAGCAAGGAAGTTTCTCACTGGATTGTGCCCGATGAGTCACATCTGTCTGTCTCCTACTTTGCTGTTTTTACTGATCCTTAGAATCTGTGCACTGAACCAGCCAGCAAACTTTGCCTCTGCAAACTCTCCAAAGAGAGGGAGATTTGTTCAGACTGCTCTCTTGAGCACACCAGTGTGCCCTCATACAGTTTAAAATTGGCAGTGGGCTATCAAGAGTCGGTTGATGCATTTTTCCCAAGATGGGTGAACACAGCCCTCTGGTGGTTAATGCCAAAGGGTGAAAAGGCAGGAGAAGCAAGCCTGAAGCAGATTGCAATGCAAACTAGAACTCAGGCATGATTAGGGTTGTTGTTTAGTCATTTAGTTGTGTCCGACTCTTTGTGACCCCATGGACCAGAGCACGCCAGGCACTCCTGTCTTCCACTGCCTCCCGCAGTTTGGTCAAACTCATGCTGGTAGCTTCAAGAACACTGTCCAACCATCTCGTCCTCTGTCGTCCCCTTCTCCTTGTGCCCTCCATCTTTCCCAACATCAGGGTCTTTTCCAGCGAGTCTTCTCTTCTCATGAGGTGGCCAAAGTATTGGAGCCTCAGCTTCAGGATCTGTCCTTCCAATGAGCAATCAGGCCTGATTTCCTTAAGAATGGATAGGTTTGATCTTCTTGCAGTCCATGGGACTCTCAAGAGTCTACTCCAGCACCATAATTCAAAAGCATAAATTCTTCGGCAATCAACCTTCTTTATGGTCCCACTCTCACCTCCATACATCACTATGCTTAGGGTTACATCACCCCAACACAAAAGTGGGTGGAAAGCAAATTGATTCTTTTCCCCCCCTTTTCTTTTTTGCTAGTTACTGGGTTTATTTTTCTGCCCATAAACTCTGCAAAGACCGGAGGTCTTCCTATTAGGAATAATGTCAACATAATTTAAGAAAAATGTCAGACCTCTCTTCATGTATGCAGCAACAGCGGACAGGATTCTGGTAGTGAAGAACTGGAAAAGTGAAAAGATCCCCACGAAAACCGAATGGTAGGTAAAAATGATAGAATGCATACAACAGGCAAAGATGACAGGGAGAGTTAGAGGATATCCGATGCAGAAGGTTAATAAATAATGGATAGCATTTAAAGAGTATTTGAAAAATTATTGTGATAACAAAAATCTCCTTGAATGATTCTTGCAATATAAAGGTGATAAACAGTAGAATATCCTGGATAAGACTTGGGAAAGCAAAAAACAATAATAAGGCAATGTGTGTATAATAACAAAATAAGAAATAGAATTGATGCTTTTGAATTATGGTGCTGGAGGAGACTCTTGAGAGTCCCATGGACTGCAAGAAGATCAAACGTATCCATTCTTCAGGAAATCAGGCCTGAGTGCTCACTGGAAGGACAGATCCTGAAGCTGAGACTCCAGTACTTTGGCCACCTCATGAGAAGAGAAAACTCCCTGGAACAGACCCAGATGTTGGGAAAGATGGAGGGCACAAGGAGAAGGGGACGACAGAGGATGAGATGGTTGGACAGTGTCCTTGAAGCTACAAACATGAGTCTGACCAAACCGCAGGAGGCAGTGGAAGACAGAAGTGCCTGGTGTGCTCTGGTCCATGGGGTCACGAAGAGGCGGACACGACTAAACGACTAAACAACAAGAAATAGTACAATGAGAATAATCAGAAGTTCATTTTATTTACTTTTATCTTTTATCCTTTTCTTTACTTTTCTTTTTTCTCTTCTGTAAAGTAAGTGTATTTCGTAAGATTTGTGGTATGTGATGAATATATTGTATTGTTGTTGTGTAAGTTAATGTTGATTGTTTAATAAAGATTTATTCCCCCTCCCCAAATAAACTTTGCAAAGACCTCATGCTGAGCTGCACACACTTGAAAAATCAGAAATTAGGCCTGAGTTACAATGTAGTTGGCCAGCCAACTAACCGTATTATTATTAATAAGAAATTTATTATTTATATGCCGCCCATCTGACCAGGTTGCCCCAGCCACTCTGGGAAGCTCCCAACAAAATATTAAAGGCACAGTAGAATGTCAACCATTAAAAACTTCCCTGAACAGGACTGTAGTGCTCACAGCAGAGATTCTACTCATCTAGGGCTGTTTCCATCCTTTGCCAAGAAAAAGAAGGGGGGAAATGTCCGCTATGATTTTGAGTGCTTTAAAAGAGTGACGGGTAACTTAGGGTTAAAAAAAAAGTTCAGGTCACTTCTATATTTCAGCCTTCAGCAACAAGCACCCAGTCCTGTTCTACTCATCATAATAACTGAAGAATAAAGAAACTCTTACTTCTTACTGCAGGCAAACAAACATGCTTCTTCATTGCTGTCTGGTAGAGAACACAACCGAATCTGCAAAGCAGAGCAAAGGAAGGTTCAAGAGGTGGAGTCTAACTCTAGTCCATAATTCATAGAAATTCACAGAATCATAGAGATGAGGATCATCCAGTCAAACTGTTATGTACTGAAGTTTTCACCCTGGGCCAGCAGGGGGATACTGTAGATAGTTTTCACTCAGGTCCACATATGCAAATAAGGGATTGAAAGTGACGTTCAGTGATTGGATAGTTACAGAAAGTTGCTACTGTTGCGTTGTAGTGGAGCTCTATATAAGCAGGCTGGCTGAACCCTTCAGTTCTGTTCTGTTCTGGGCCTGTGAATAAACAAGAGCTGTTTGAAGAATCGCTGTGCTGTCTGATATATTCACCCACAACTTAACACGAACTCCCTGCATTGCAGGAACATGCAGCTGTCCCATATGATGATTGAGCCTGCAACCTTGGCGTTATCAGCCCCACTATTCTAAACCAGGCATAGGCAAACTCGGCCCTCCAGATGTTTTGAGACTACAGTTCCCATCATCCCTGACCACTGGTCCTGTTAGCGAGGGATGATGGGAGTTGTAGTCCCAAAATATCTGGAGGGCCGAGTTTGCCTATGCCTGATCTAAACCAACCAAGCTATTCCATGCGAAGTTCAAGTTTTAGGATCGCTTAAGTCATTATAGGGTGTCTGTGATTATGAAAAATCCATCCTCAATCGGGCAAGTGAGCAGACTTTGTGGGGCTCTCCCAGGTGTGGCTTTTGTCTTATTCACCAAATTTTTCAGAGGCTCCTTTTTCTAAATTGCTCCTGTTCTTAAAACCAGCTGTCATTCTTTAGACAGAGGCTCTCGTCATCTGTCATGTCACAAATTTAAAAATACAATTTCCCAAAAGAAATCTTAGCGGATACAGGGGTAAAGCACAGCTATGGGAGGTGGTAGTGTACCCATTTGATGGAATCAAGTATTTTGAAATGGTTGGCTTCAAACAGGGTGTCTATTGGACCCATATAAGGATACACCCATTTACATCACCCTAGATGTTGAAGAGGTTGTTCGGAAATGGTCCTATTTGGTGGGGATGTGACCAAGTGCAACCATTTTGGTCTCTAGTATTTAGGGAGATAAAATCTTACACTGTCACACTGTTCCTACATCCCAGTTGGTGCTCCTATCTATTTTTGACTACAGTGGTACCTCGGGTTACACACGCTTCAGGTTACAGACGCCGCTAACCCAGAAATAGTACTTCGGGTAAAGAACTTTGCTTCAGGATGAGAACAGAAATCGTGCTCCAGCGGCGCAGCAGCAGCGGGAGGCCCCATTAGCTAAAGTGGTGCTTCAGGTTAAGAACAGTTTCAGGTTAAGAACGGACCTCCAGAACGAATTAAGTTCTTAACCTGAGGTACCACTGTACAGTAACCTACATTTACACAACAAAGAACTAATAATACATTTATCAGAAGTGGTTATAGCAGGCTTTGTCAACCTCCAGATATTTTGAGACTACAATTCCCAGCATCCCTGACCACTGGTCCTGCTAGCTAGGGATCATGAGAGGTGTAGGCCAAAAACATCTGGAGGGCCGAGGTTGAGGAAGCCTGGGTTATAGGGTGGCGTGACCCCAGCTGCCACACTGCTCACTGTGCTGCAGGGGGGCGCCAAAGCAATGCTATAGATTCAGCCCTCCAGATTTTGTCTTCGAGTGGCTGATTATGGAGAGTCCTCTGCTGTGCGTAATGAAAATATGTTCCGTACAAGGCCAGCAGGTGGAAGAGTCACCCACACAAATATACTTTTAAAGCAGGCATGTTGCTCCAATGTGTTGAGTTTCACCACATAATATACAAGAACCCACATTCATGAAAGTTTTGAACTGGATCCAGACTAAGGCTGTGTACATATTCCCATTTACTCTGGCTCCAGTGTGTTCCCACCACTGCTGTTTGAAGCCTCATACACATGACGTCAGCTACAATCCATATGTATCCTGTATTTCCTCAAGAAATACTGATGTGTTTTCTCTCAAACCCACCCAATTTGAATACGTAAGACAGCTTCATTAACAAAGGATTTGGGGGGGGGTTCAGGTGTGGGGAAACCAGACAGGAGATGATGCACATCAGGTGATGACACCCCTGGCCCCTATCTTGTGTGGACAGCAATGTGTAAGGTAAGGTGTAAGGTAAGGTAAAGGATCCAATGTGTAAGGTAAGGTAAAGGATCCCTGGACAGTTAAGTCCAGTCAAAGGCAACTATGGGGTTGCAGCGCTCATCCTGCTTTCAGGCTGAGGGAGCCGGCGTTTGCCCATAGACAGCTTTCCGGGTCATGTGGCCAACATGACTAAACCGCTTCTGGTGCAACAGGACACCGTGACGAGTGTCAGAGTGCACAGAAACACAGTTTACCTTCCCGCCAGAGTGGTACCTACTTATCTACTCGCACTGGTGTGCTTTTGAACTGCTAGGCTGGCAGGAGCTGGGACAGAGCAACGGGAGCTCACCACCGTTCAGTAGATTCAAACCACCGACCTTCCCATCGACAAGCACAAGAGGTTCAGTGTAAATGTAGCTCAGTGGTAGAGCTACGGTGGTGGAGGCCCCAGTTTTGATCCCCGGCATCTCTTAGTTTGAGGCGCAACTAACAACCTCTCTGCATTTTAAGCCAGTAATGTGTACATAGCCTCAGTTAGTCTCATTTATGACTCATTGAAATCACTGTGAAAAGCTAGTGGTGACTAACGTGTCCCACTGTGCTAGTTAAGATCGTCTGGATCCAACTCATTATCTTTTAAAATATGAAAAGAGGACAGAGAGGTACTGTGGCTGCAATATGTAAGAATATAATTATGCTTACATATGCTTGCTTTTGGGGGGGAAATTGGGTGCTTTTTCGTTAACTGTTGAGGATAATCTAACCACTGTTTAGGAAGGCATCCACCCAAAGTCTCAGTACTAGACCTAAAAAAATGGAAAGGTTGTCAGAGAAGGTGTTCCCACAGATAATCTGGACTCTGACTTTTTAGGGCAGGCATGGGGGAACCTATGACTTGTGGTGGGTGGACATGGCAATACACAGATTTCATCATGCCCTCTGGGTCGCCTTTCAACATTCAGCTGTTCAGCGAGAAGCAGCTGAGAGGGGAACGACTCTGATGTGCAATTTCAACTTCTTCCATATGCTGTTGGACTACAAATCCCATGACCCCTGAGCGTCAGCCATTCTGGCTAGGACTGATAGAGTTGGCAGGCAAATAATATCTGGAGTGCCACGGTTCTGCATCCCTGCTCTACACAAAGACATAACAACAACAACAACAACAACAACAACAACAACAACAATTTATTATTTATACCCTGCCCGTCTGGCTGGGTTTCCCCAGCCACTCTGGGCAGCTTCCAACAAAATATTAAAATACAATAACCTATTAAACATTAAAAGCTTCCCTAAACAGGGCTGCCTTCAGATGTCTTCTAAAAGTCTGGTAGTTGTTTTTCTCTTTGACATCTGATGGGAGGGCCTTCCACAGGGCGGGCACCACTACCGAGAAGGCCCTCTGCCTGGTTCCCTGTAACTTGGCTTCTCGCAATGAGGGAACCGCCAGAAGGCCCTCGGCGCTGGACCTCAGTGTCCAGGCAGAACGATGGAGGTGGAGACGCTCCTTCAGGTATACTGGGTCGAGGCCGTTTAGGGCTTTAAAGGTCAGCACCAACACTTTGAATTGTGCTCGGAAACTGCCCCTGCAGACTTGTGTCGCTTGCAGATCTACAAAAAGCAGTCTAGGCATTTCACAACTGCATTCATGCTACCTTCAGGAGGCAATTGCATTTTGAAGCGAGGTTTTTAATAAATGTAACGCACGGCTTGTTCAGTTGTGTATTTACCTTATTTTCTTTCTTCCGCTGGGATCACTCAGTTTGTTTCATTTTTTTTGCACAGTCAGGATAGATAATAGGTTCTGAGCTGCTGCTGCTTCATACTTTGTACACAAAAAAGTCTAGAGAGAAACGGAAGGCGGAATTTGAGTGGAATTACTAATAATATAGCATATGACCTTTTTTCTAAGGCTGTATGCCTCTGTGCATGTGTGGTTGTGTGCCAGCGTATCTGTTAAGGTTGTGATTGGGACTTGGAGCTGGCCCTGTCCACTTTAGGGTCTGGCCTTGGCAGGGGTTGGACTAAATGATTTTTGGGTCCCTTCCAACTCTACGATTCTATGACTACTGGAATGCGGACCTCCACAGCTCTCCACTAGGGTAATGCAGTTCTTGGCCCGAAAAAAGACTTCTCACCCCTGGTTTAGGGCTTTAAAATTTGAAGATCAACACCTTAAATTGAGCTAGAAGTTTAGAACAGGCATTATACATTTGTGACAGCTTAGGCTTGTCAGCAGCTGAGCAACCATATTCTGAACCAGCTGAAGTTTCCAGAACATCTTCAAGGGCAGCTGCACATAAAGCTCATTAAAGTAATCTAATCCAGAAGTCACCAAAGCATGAATGACAGTAGCTGATCCCTGTCTTCCTGCAGCGGGAGCAGTTGCCATGCAAACTGACGTTGAGAAAACCCATCTCAGACCACAGTCGCTACCTGGGCATCCAGGAGCAATGTGAGCCCTCCTGCAGTGCAGTGGTCCTGATCCCCAAGGGAGGGGGCATGACTCTGTCAAGAACAGATATTTCTCCCATCAACCACTAGTCAGCTGTGCTTCCTGACATTACCTCTGCTTTATTTGGACTAAACTAGTGTAGCAATTCGAAAGCACTTCAAAGTGCAAGTAGATAAATAGGTACCGCTCCGGCGGGAAGGTAAATGGTGTTTCCATGTGCTGCTTTGGTTCGCCAGAAGCAGCTTAGTTATGCTGGCCACATGACCTGGAAGCTGTACGCCGGCTCCCTCGGCCAATAAAGCGAGATGAGGGCCGCAACCCCAGAGTCGGTCACGACTGGACCTAATGGTCAGGGGTCCCTTTACCTTTACCTTCGTGTAGAATGTGGCTTAAGACATGGGTGGTATATACATGGAGGCCGCAAGGTTTTAGTGGAACATAGATAAAAGTTTGCTAAATTGATAGAATTAAGGAGTTTCTAGGGAAAGGGTTCTAAAAGATCTACCTTGGATTCCCGTAGTCGTGCGTGCACTGTGGAACGCCCTCCTGCCAGATGTCAAGGACATAAATAATTCTACAATCTTCTGTAGACATATGAAGGCAGCCCTGTACTGGGATGTTTTGATTTGTGGCTGTTCTGCTGCTGCTGTTGTGTTTCTATATATTATGTTGGAAGCCACCCAGAGTGGCTGAGGCAACCCAGTCAACAGATGGGTGGTGTGTATGTGTATGTGTGTGTGTGTATTTTTCTGGGGGTGTGTGCAGGGGATGCATACCCCTAAACATTTTGTGAATCTTTGTACTTTTGTCCATTTACTGTATTGATTTTTCCCAATTTGAACTATAAATTGGTGATTTCCTTGAGTCAAAATTAGAGTACCCCTAAACATTTTTTAAAGCAACACACACACAGAGAGAAGAGTTTTCTAAATTGATAGAATAAAGAGTTTTTAGGGAAAGGGTTTTATGTTATAGAATAGATAGAAAAACCACCTGAACCCACCAACAGGTGGGGAAACAAATCAAAGGAAAAATTAAACCCTGCACACTCTCTTCCTCTCTCTCCACATTCCCATAGGTACAGACTTCTACCCATCCTCTGTTCTCTGACACCCTTCTCCTGTACTTCCTTTGTCCCCCTTGATCTAACTCTCAAAAGGCAAGTCACTGGCAGATATAGCCTCTGGGTACTGGCTTGCAAAACACATTCAAGGAAGGTTTTAATCCTCTGCTCTACCTGGTCTTCAGTGTATCCACATCCCAGCAGAGATGCAAGATACTGTATTATATTTTTTCATAGCACAATACAGTGCAGTTTATAAAAGCAAAGCCCATACAGTCTAGATAACCAAAGCTCTTTTTCTTCACAAAGTCAATACTGAACAATGAAGAACCATGGCAGATGCTTCCACAGTGTTGCTTATGATGTTGTTGTTATTGTCTTCTACACACATTGTGTCTAAGCTGTGTGAACCTTCAGAATATAAGTGAAAAAAGCAGCCAGAGGAGGAAGAGAGGACAGAGGGTGAAGAAAGAGCTGTGAGTCACGGGGGGCTCTTTCCCCATCCTTTGGACCCCCAGGGAAACTCAACAAACCAGCTGTACTGGTGTGCAGAGCGCAGCTGAATGGGACACAGCTATGAGCAGCCTAAAGGAAGTAGCATCCATCTTGGCCCTACTCATAAAAAGCAAGTCTAAAGATTAGGGTGATGTCCGCTGAGACCAAAAACTATTCTCGTTGTGAGACTTTTGTGGGTGATCCGAGAGATTGTTTGGACCCTGGGTGAGAACCTGGAGGCTGAGAGGGAGGATGTGTCAGAAAGAAAATGAATTGATATTATTTATTAATATATATTAGGCACTTCGCATTAAGGTAACATGTCTACAGTGGTACCTTGGGTTAAGTACTGAATTCGTTCCGGAGGTCTGTTCTTAACCTGAAACTGTTCTTAACCTGAAGAACCACTTTAGCTAATGGGGCCTCCTGCTGCCACCACACCGCCAGAGCATGATTTCTGTTCTCATCCTGAAGCACTGTTTCTGGGTTAGCGGAGTCTGTAACCTGAAACATATGTAACCTGAAGCGTATGTCACCTGAGGTACCACTGTATATGTAACTGGATATTTTTTTAAAAAGTATATGTAACTGGGTATTTTAAGTTGTTGGTTGTTTCAGTTCTTTGTACACTGCTTAGAGACATTTCTAATATATTAAGCAGTATAGAAATTAAATAACTCACTCTAACCTAATAAAACTATACAGTGGTACCTCTGGCTGCAAATGGGATCCGTTCCAGAGGTCCGTTCGCAACATGAGCAGAACGCAATCCGCGTCTGCGCGTCTCGATTTGCAGCTTCTGCGCATGACGTCATTTTGCGCGTCTGCGCATGCGGCAAAACCCGGAAGTAACTATTTCCGGTACTTCCAGGTCGCCGCGGGACGCAACCTGAAAATGCTCAACCTGAAGCAAACGTAACATGAGGTATGGTCTCATGCGTACAACTGCGCCCCTGTCATTCTCACACTCAGAGAACCGAGCGACATGTAATAATATTTTAAGACAGGATAGAAAATGTTTCATTCTACTCACAAGCCCTGCTATGTTCGGTGGGGTGCAGGCTGCAGTCCTAGCCCTGCTTAGCTGGAAATAAGCCCCACTGAATCAAATAGGACAGTGGTGGCAAACCTATGGCACACGTACCAGAGAGGGCACTCAGAGCCCTCTCTGTGGGCATGCATGCCGTTGCCCCAGCAGGGCCATAGCTTGCCATTCAAAGCCTGCGGCACCAGGGCCTGGCAAAGGAGCGAGGGACTGAGCAGGCATTGACTTTTGATGCATCAGGGCCTCCCGCCAGTCTGTTTTTCCTACTCAGGAGTAAGCCGCCCTGAATTCAGCAGGGCTTAACTCCCAGGTCAGTAAGCATATAAAGATGGCAACCTAAGAAGGGGCTGCTGGGTTTACATGTTCGCTGGGCTTTCCCACAGAAGCCAACAGAGGAATTCATTCCATTGAGGCTACGATCAAATGGCAGCCGAGGAAACGGCCAATAATAATAATAATAATAATAATAATAATAATAAATTTATGCCCCACCCATCTGGCTGGGTGTATTTATTTATATTTATTTGTATGTGCGCACGCAGCCAATGATTATTATCTCATATTAAAAATTGGGAGAGGGTGGCTCTTACTACAGCCCTCCAGTGTACACTAGTGGCCAAAATTGTGGAACCTCCTGTATTTCCGAAGTTTGCTGGCTCATAACACCACTTTGTTTTGGAGTAATACCAGTGCTTTTCCCCCCTGTGGGACGCAAGGGGACGCATACCCCTAAACATTTTGTGAATTTAACGGGAGAAGAAATTCACTGTATTTATTTCCCCTGATTTGAACTGTTTTTATTTCCCCCCGGTGGTGATTTTCTTGAGTCAAAATGAGAGTACCCCTAAACATTTTTTAAGAGAGGAAAAAAGCACTGAGTTATAACCATAAAATTATATATCAAGGGAAAGATAATTTAATGAAGAATGTAATGCAGTAACTTTTATGAAGGATTATTTATTACAACAGCAGTCATAAAGAAGAAACGTGAAACGCACACGAAAAATGAGATATGAAGGTTAAATTGCCGTGTTGGCACTTTGCGATAAATAAGTGGGTTTTGAGTTGCAGTTTGGGCACATGGTGTCTACCCGGTTTGCTATCACTGCAATAGGACTTACCAGGGCCAGCCCAATACATTTTGGCGCCTGAGGAGAACCCCAAAAGGGTGCCTCACCCGCCAGGAATTTGGGCGGTAATAAAGATTGACATTGGGATGTGCTGGTTCTGTGGATCCTGCTACCTGAGGCAGTTGCCTCACCTGGCCTCATGGCTGGACCCAGGACGAACTTCAGAGGAGACGGTGATAAAATTCCCCAGTCAAACGCACTGTCGTCTGAGACCTATGGCTCCTTCTTCGAAAGAGCAGTGCAGAGAGAGAAGGGGAGCCGTCCAAATGCTTGTAATGGCTACATGGGTGATGGTGGGGCGTGTACACAATCTTTGGGAGAAGCCAGGTGACATGTTAAGAGGGTTACCTCAGGCGTTGGTTACCTGAACACACTGAGGCGTTCTGAAGGAACTCAACCAGAGGCAGAAAATGTTTATGAAGCATGGCGGTGTGACAGGGACAGTGGAGGACAGAGACGGCCTTTTATATTAAAAAAAAGTATCTTCTCAATAGAGAAAGGGGAAGCAAACTTTTTCTGCAGAGGTCCACTGTCCCTCAGACCTTGTGGGGGGCCGGACTATATTTTGAAAAAAAATATCAATGAATTCCTATGCCCCACAAATAACCCAGAGATACATTTTAAATAAAAGTACACATTCTACTTATGTAAAATAACACCAGGCAGGCCCCACAAATAACCCAGAGGTGCATTTTAAATAAAAGGATACATTCTACTCATGTAAAAACACGCTGATTTCTGGACCGTCCGCAGGCCGGAGCTAGAAGGTGATTGGGCTGGATCCGCCCCCCCCCCCGGGCCTTAGTTTGCCCACCCATGGTTTAATGTGTTGCGAGCAACTAGTGGGAAAACTGGGAATTAGGAGCTGGGCGAAAAGCCACACACACAGTCCTGGCTGTCGTGATTCTCAGGCCCGATTAGATTTCTGAAGTCTGTGGTGTTGGGTTTGATTCATAGAGGAGTATATTAGAGAACTTTTTTTAAACAACAACAACAAAAGAACCTCCAGGGGTATTTTGAAGTCTTTTAAAAGAAAAAGAAATCAGATCAATGAGCTGCTCCTTAAAATTATTATTATTATATATTGATCTATATATATTATATTTTCCCTGACAGGGACTTAAGGTGGCGTTCAGATAAAATAAGAACACCTTAGAAATATAAGGGGAGGGATAATAATTTAAAACATATATAAACCACCCCCATCGTTCTGCCCGGACACTGAGGTCAAGTGCCGAGGGCCTTCTGGCGGTTCCCTCACTGCGAGAAGCCAAGTTACAGAGAAACCAGGCAGAGGGCCTTCTCGGTATTGGCACCCGCCCTGTGGAACGCCCTCCCATCAGATGTCAAAGAGATAAACAACTACCAGACTTTTAGAAGACATCTGAAGGCAGCCCTATTTAGGGAAGCTTTTAATGCTTAATAGGTTATTGTATTTTGGTGTTCTGTTGGAAGCTGCCCAGAGTGGCTGGGGTATAAATAATAAATTATTATTATTATTATTATTATTATTAACCATAATGGAATTAATATATACAGAAAGTTACAATAAAGACCACATGGTGCTGGCTGTTTCATTAAAACAGTGAGTTTCCAAAAGCCTGGTGGAACAAGATCTTCACCCACTGGCAGAAGAACAACAAGAAGGGAACCAGTCTAAGTTCTCTAGGGAAGGAGTTCCCATGTTGTCTGGGAGCAGCCACCACCAAGAAGGCCCTCTCCTGCGTCCCCAGCAAGTGTCCCTGTGAGGGTGGCAGGAGTGAGAGCAGGGCCTCCTCCCCGAGGTTCTCAAAACAGGTCAGGTTCGTATGAAGGGAACAGAGCCTTTCAGATAGCTTGGACCTGAGCCGTACTCAATTATGAATTAAACGAATGATAAAACCCAGGATTTAAGCGTAGCTTCTACGACTGGGTGATTGCCTGCATCCACCCCCACCCCCCGACAAAGGCAGCATAACCGGACATGAGTTTCCTTTCCAGCTCAAGATAAAAAGCAATTTTAAGGAATTTAAAAAACACGCACCCTGCAATGGACGCGTGAGGTCCCAGCTAAAAAAAGAATGGCAATTTAAGCTGATGGAATATGTGCAGCTTGCAGACTTAACATATAGAATAAGAGAAGAACATATGTTTACAGAAGATTGGAAAATGTTTATTGAATACATGGGGGGAAATTGTGTACACTTGAAAACGTTGGCAGCATTAAGATAAACCCAACAGTGTAAATACGTTTTGATGGATGTAATAATGGAATACTGAATGGTTTCGTTTATGTAAAATATGCAGGGATTTATGATATGCAAAATGAACCATGGAAAGAGAAGGGAAGTCACTAATATTTTAAGGATGCTTAAATAAGTATTCAAAATTGTAATTTTTAAAAATGATATAAACACCCTACCAGCCCCAGGAAACTGCTCTATTTTTCTGCTGACGTTATAGTGCTGCAGACTGCGGGGGTTACCACAGCCCTGCAAGGCAGACCACCGCTTCTGTTGTAGGTCAGCCATGTGGGGCTGAAGCTCTTTCGGCCGGAAATCACAAAACACCCTCGAGGTTGCAGCAAAGGCCAATCTATTTAAATCCTCCTTCTCGCATCCAGCCGCGTGCAAACAAACAACTGGCGCATTGTTGACTTGTTGCCTGCTGCGCTTTAATAAATTAAATTAAATTAAATTCCCTTACTCGGAACGAGACCCGAGTTAGAACGAGAAGAAGCTCCTTTGCAGCCACTTCCACCTCCGCTCAAATCCCGGCTTGCCTCCATAGGCGGCCGAAGAGAACCCGGAAGTCGAGAGCCACCGCTAAGCCTTTTACTCTCTGAGGCGTCTCTTGCTGTTTTCTCTCTCTGCGCGCGCGCGCACACACACAAAGCGAAACGAGACCCGCCGCCGGGCGGGCGCGCGCACGTCGAGCGGCGTACGGCCCCCGTTTCCTTCGTCGCAGTCTCCTGACTAAGGTAGAGGCGAACCGAGGCAAAATGGCGGACAGGTTCTCCCGCTTCAACGAGGACAGGGACTTCCAGGTAACCGGCGGCGGCGAGAGAGAGAGAGGGGGGGGGTAGCCAGCTTTGGCTTCTTTGAATCCCTCTTCTTCCTTGACTCCTCGGGAAGTGGCGAAGCCCCCCCCCCCAATTTCCCCCTTATAACCCCCTCCCCCAGCTTAGGTTTGCTGAGGCCTCGCCCTAATAGGGGGGTCCCTCATCTGCCCCCCCCAAAAAAAACTTGTTTGGATGTTGAGATATGTGTGCGAATCCTGCCCCTTTGGCTCTTCCCGAGTATTCCCCTGCCCCCCCCCCGCCCGCCATTCTCCCAGCCAGGTGCGGTGGGGCTGGCTGGTGTTTCCCCCTCCCCCCAGGCTGGTTTTCCTCCGATCTGGGCCTCCTTCAAGGATTTGGGTGGGATGGCGAGAGATGCGCTCCCTTGTGCAGCAGCAAGGAAGGCGAGGCGACTCCCTGTTTTGCCGTTCCTATCCGTTGCCATAGGAGATCCGGGGAAGAAAACAGGTCTTTGGGGGGGGCTTCGAGGGGGGATCAGCCACGTCTTACTCCGCCGCCTTCCCCTGACTTTTAATATCGGAGGTTAATTTGAAAGTACCTATTTTGTTCCCCGCCCCCCACTCTCCAGCCCTAGGATCGCCGAGTTTACGATGCTCCGGTCCTTCCCCTCCTTATCACTCACCGAGGACAAAAAAAGGGAGTCTAGAATAATGAGCGTCTTCAGGCAGTTACTGCTCTTTATTGTGTAACTCCCTCCTGTAGATAGGGATATGGTGTGTTTGTGTGGTGCCCTAGCTCGGCTATGGGAGTTTTGTTACCTTTCTGCTCATACACAAGTTTTATGTAAATATGAACATCTGTTTTTTGTCTTCGGTGAGTGCTTTGGGTGTCTTGTCTAAGGGTTTCCTTTTTGTATGTTGAGGAGGTGAGAATGGTAGTACAGAAAATGAAACGTTGAGATTGAGCGACACATGGTAGAAAAATAAGGCCCTGGCCATATTGACTGGTCAAGTGGGGGAGGGAGAGGTCGTATCTCTTTACATTAAGAGGATAACTCTCCTTTATATATATATACCTGACTCTTGCTTTCTTGACACAGAGGAACAATGAGGATGGGGAAGCAAGCCCCAGCTGTCAGAGCTCAGTTCAAAACCATCCCTGCCCTGCAGGTATTTGGATGAAGGATTGCGTGACCTCTTTTTATTTTGGCTGTTGTTGTTTTTTTTTTCCTGGCTAGACGATAATTGAACAGGCAATTTTGAGGTATAATTTCCAGTTGTATCCACTGAATTTGGGGAGAGAGAAGTTCTATGGGAACTTCAGGATTCTCCTTGTGATTTTTGTCGCTCTCCTGCCAGCCCCAAAGGGGAAAGTGTGGGGACAGAGGGGTAGCTTTGATTGTCAGTTACTGGACTTACTGAGGATACTGCGTTTGGTATGCATTAGTAGTAGTGGCTGATCTTTAGATGGGTGTTCCAGATGGTTTTGGTCACTGAGTCTCATGGTGATGGCCTAATTTGATAGGAAAATCATAATTATGCATGTTGCATAATATTAGACAGGTGTCTTGACAGAGGCCTTCCTTGCAAATTACTTCTTGATAGGCTGCAAAAGCTTGAAGTAAACACAATCTGTTCCTTTGGAAATAAACATTCATATGCAAACTTACGTTGTCCATTTGCACCGTTCAGATTTCTGCCTCTTAAAACTAGTTGGCATTTGCTAAGTTTGGGCATCTTTGCTATAGCATAC
This sequence comes from Podarcis melisellensis, assembly GCF_964234715.1. Lineage (NCBI taxonomy): Eukaryota > Metazoa > Chordata > Lepidosauria > Squamata > Lacertidae > Podarcis > Podarcis melisellensis. The sequence continues at coordinate 41,679,417 of NC_138545.1, read as the reverse complement.
TAGCACTGTGGAAAATCATTGAATAATGCATAAATATTGGGGTGGTGGCTTTCTGTTATCTGGATGAAAACAAACCCTTTTGCAGCCTCAAAAGTACTGCATTACAGCTGCACATCCTGGTTAACAGAAAATTTGGGTCAGCGGATAGATTCTGACTAATACACAATATTGTTGGATTGTGTGTGTGTTTTTTGTTTTGCTTTGTTAGATTTCAGCTTCTTTTTTAGTGCTATATGAAAATAGCAGTCATTCCAGCAACCCGATTAAGAGGGATTTAGGGATATTCAAGGTAACTGGGACAGTGCATGGAAAATACAGTTTAGCATAGATAATTGTGAAATAAGATGTCTGATGGGGGCTGGCATGCAAGGTCTGCCTATGCAGAAGTCATTTTTGAAGTCCTTTCTGCAGCAGTAGGAGCTTCTGAACTCGTTTTAGATCTGAAGAAGCCATGTTTATCCTCAAGTTGAATGGTTATTTCTTTACCCCCTCCCCTCACCCCTCTTATCTGTCCTCCATAGGGGAGATGCTGCACAGGATGGTAGGATGATGGTAAGCTTTTTAAAGAAGTAGTTTCAATTAAACAGTTAACTTTTGAAAACACCATCAAGGTATAGGGTTAGTTCTTGCTAGAGGCAAACAGAGGAACTTATAAAGCACTTAATTTGGAAAGTAACAGAAGGATTGTGACTTGACAGGGTCCACATAATTAACTGCTGATTAGAAATTCGACTCTGGTCTTGTAGATCCAGTAGTCTGAGGGATTGCTATCTTTGAAATATAGTATAGTGATGGAAGTAGTATACTTAAACGGCTGTATACTGGACTGGAGTATACTGCATCCTCACATTAATCTTTTAGGTAGCTATTTTGCCACTTCTGTGGTATGATGTAATGGTCAAATTGTCTTGGAAGTCGCCTCAAAAAAATATTCTCTCTTGAATTGCTCTACTTGATGAGGCTGCAATGTCCTCGTAATTCTAGTTGGAGCTTATTTATCCCAGGTTACTTCCAGTCATAGGGACGCGGGTGACTCTGTGGTCTAAACCACAGAGCCTAGAGCTTGCCGATCAGAAGGTCGGCGGTTTGAATCCCGTTGCTCAGTCCCTGCTCCTGCCAACCTAGCAGTTCGAAAGCATGTCAAAGTGCAAGTAGATAAATAGGTACCGCTGTGGCGGGAAGGTAAATGGCATTTCCGTGCGCTGCTCTGGTTCTCCAGAAGCGGCTTAGTCATGCTGGCCACATGACCTGGAAGCTGTACGCCGGCTCCCTCGGCCAATAAAGCGAGATGACCGCTGCAACCCCAGAGTCGTCTGCGACTGGAACTAACAGTCAGGGTTCCCTTTACCTTTACCTTTTTACTTCCAGTCATGCCTGCTTTTTAACTGGTTCCCTTATAGATGGGTTCTCTGTGTTTTCTCAAAAGAGAACCACAGCATTGTGTTTTTGTTTTGAGAAAGCAAAAGAAAGACCATTTATATTTATCAAGCTGTATAAACGTAGCAAAAAATGTGTCGCTTATTCTAATAGAAGATCCCATTGTACTTAATGTGGCAAGGATTTGAGTGGGTGTGTTAAAGCATTTAATTATCTTTAGTTAGCCAGTTCTCACGAAATCTTTAAGCAGAAGCTCTGTGTGTGCAAATTCATGCTTAATGGAGAGATGGTACAGGGGCACAAGTTGTGGTGATAATAACGGAAGAGGCATCAGAGGATGACTGAGCTAAGACTCTCTTGTAAAAAAAAATACCAATAATTTTATATAAGTTTTTAAATTCATGATGATCCTCAGTTGTTAAGGTTAGGAATGTAATATTTTTGTTGTTTAGTTGTCACCTTGCTGACAAAGGAATGTAATATACTTAAGGCATATACATTGCTCCCTTATAACTAAATTTGCAGGGTGGATTGCAACAAGAATGAAAACCAAAAGACCAAAACTGTAAGGTAGACCAGTGACAGTTAAAAGCAGCCCCCCAAAAGATGCAAAGATAAAACTGACTAGAGCAGATTAAAAGGCTTATAAAAATAAAAGGGGATCTTCTTGGCACTAAAATAACATATTTAGTTTATTTAATTAATTAATTTATAATACACTATATCATTAAAAATATAGAAAAAGATATAAATAAACAGTGATAAGTGCCAGACAAGCCTCCCTGATGAAGGCATTCTGTAGCTGAGGTGCCACCACTGAGAAGGTCCTTTCCCCAGTGTCCCCCTGTCATACCTAATCTCTTGGCAGGGAACCCTAAAAAGGTATTGAAAAGATGATTTTATGGGCTAGGTTGGTACATAGGAAAAGTCTGCTGGATCAGGCCAAGTAAATGCCAGTGGGAAACTGGTAAGCAGCACAAGAACACTTCTTTCCTGTGACTTCCAGCCACTGGTATTCTGAAGCATTACTGCCTCTGGCTATGGAGGCAGAGCAGAGCTGACTTGGCTAGTCTCCACACATTAATCTTTCAGGTACTCTGGTCTCAAGTCGTAAAAGGCTTTAAAGGTCAACAACAGCACTATGCATTCAGCCTTGAATGGACAGGGAGCCGCTGAAGTTGGCACATCACCAAAATGATACTGTATAGTCTAAGGTGCACAAAGCATTCGCCGAATCATCTTTATATAAGAACTGCCAGTGACCTATTGTAATATGGTTTTATCTGTTGAGCAATTTTCAGTAATACTACTACTACTCCTTCCCTGTTTCCTGTTAATTTCTTCTAGTGGTTACTAGAACGATTGTTCACCATAAGTAAACAGGTGGGGAGAGAATCTACCCTCAGTGACAAATTGGTTGTTCAGAATATGGAATGTGGTATACAGTATATGAACAAATTTAATAAATATTGTCAGGATAAAGAATGAGGCATTGAAAAACTGAGTATAGTGTATTTGAAATAGAAGATTTAGGATCTTGTTTCAGTCACATGTGTTGGGTCTTCTAAGCATTGGTGAATTATGTTTCTGATAAGGTTTTGCAATATATGTTTGTAGGGTAGACTAATGCATAGAGAAAAAAAATAATTATTCGAACTATTTAAAGTTATTTGTATGCCTTTATAGGAAGCTTAAACTTTTCTATAGCCTGCCTGTGTCTCTTCATAGTTCTGTCCTTGACTTTCACTTTTCCACCCTAAGATACACAAAGGTCTTCTACTACCTGTCCTTTCTTCTTTACTTTTTCCTGTGTCTGGATAATCACCAGAAACTTAGTTGGTTCTGTGTTTTTCTCCTGCAAATTCTTCACGCATTGTATATGTAACAAAATTTATTAATATTCCTGCCTTGTTACCCCCATCTTTATCATTTTGCTTTTCCTTATATTGTGTCCGTCAGCGTTAAAATTGAGGAGGTAAGCTCCTTGTTCGAGGGGTCTACTGCTTTTGCTTATTTTGTTGTTTAAAGCACCTACTATACTGATGGTGCTATATAATAACAGTAAAGCAAAATGTTAATCATAGTGAGATTCCAGGAATATTGCTAGAATATTGCAACAGCTTGTATTAGGACCTTGCAGAAGAAAGTCTGCCCTACCTTAAATTCACCCTGCAACTACATAGATAGTGTGGAAATAATGTGGTTAATTTGTCTGTTTTTGTCATGCATGCCAGATGTTTCTGCAGAGTCTGCGAGGCATTACCATCAATTCTGAATAGTTTTCTGGGTTACAGTGTTGTAATCTCTTGCAAAGTCTTTTGCCTAGTCTGAAAATGTTTACCACCTAAAAACTAACTTCTTCTAGTCTTTCTCTTCTTAAAAACATGTTTGTGACCTTTACAAAAGAAGGCAACAAAACTTACTAGCCCACCTGCCCTCATGTACCAAGTTGATGATTAGTGCCTAAAAGAGAATGGGGTATTTCATTTATATCATGAGCAAATAGCGGGTGAAAAATCCCTTTAGGCCAGCAAGTTTGGAAATTTGTTGTTGTTTAGTCGTGTCTGACTCTTTGTGATCCCATGGACCAGAGCACGCCAGGCACTCCTGTCTTCCACTGCCTCCCGCAGTTTGGTCAAACTCATGCTGGTAGCTTCGAGAACACTGTCCAACCATCTCGTCCTCTGCCATCCCCTTCTCCTTGTGCCCTCCATCTTTCCCAACATCAGGGTCTTTTCCAGGGAGTCTTCTCATGAGATGGCCAAAGTATTGGAGCCTCAGCTTCAGGATCTGTCCTTCTAGTGAGCACTCAGGGCTGATTTCCTTAAGAATGGATAGGTTTGATCTTCTTGCAGTCCATGGGACTCTCAAGAACTCTCCAAGTTTGGAAATATGCTGGCCCAACCCACAGATCATGTAACCTTGATTTCAGAAACTATATAATCACAACATAAACTGGGTCAGTGAGTCAAAAGCAGGCTAGCAAACATCCTGCAGGTGACCAGGCAAATGTGAGTTGCCTTCAGCAGGGAAGCTTTACCCACAAAGGAAGTTGGTCCTTGCCTTGCATTCTCTTTTCTTCTGTAAGAGAGCCAAACTCTGGAGAAGATGAATGTGACCCCATTGACTATCTGTTAAAGAACTGGTTTGGGCACTCCTGTGTGAATGCTTAAGAGTGGTTCTGGATAACGCCAGATGATTAAAAGAGTTAAATGCATCTCTGTGTTAAAAAAGCTGTATGCATCCCACCTCTTTCAAGGATTCTCAAACTTGCCTCCACACAAGTCAAACCCAGCTCAGTGCTGATCCTGGGACCTTGCAAACAGGGACAAGAATTGCTGGAGGAGACTGAAGAGAGTGAGCTTGTGTCTTTTGGAGCCTGAGGGTATGTGTGGCTGATTGCTATGTGGGAACACAGGATCTGACGGGGAGGAGTTATAGCTGAGAGGAAGCCAGGCTGAGGGAGGAGTTAGCAACCAGCAGCAGTCAAGCTTAGCTCACTGCGGATCCTGGGATCTCGCAATCTGAGCTCACAAACAGGGGCGTTTGCAAGGACGTTTAGTGGATGAGTTTAAGGGGAAGGCCCAGAGTTCTGTCTCTTGGTGTGCATAGGACCAGAGACATGGAGGGCAAGGGAGCTGCTGCAGTGACCTGTAACACCTGTGGCATGTTTGTCATTCTGCCAGAGAACAAGCAACAGTACACTTGTAGCAAGTGCAAGCTGGTTGTCATGCTGGAAGAGAAGGTGCAGCAACTTGTGGCCCGCCTAGCCACACCTCAAGCAACAGGACAAAATGCAGAGTTACGTGATACAGCTGAGTTGACTGGGATTGAGCACCAAGATACGATGGGGTGCCCCCAGGGTGGAGAAAGATTGCCCATTGCAACAGTCTAACCCGGGGTCAGCAAACTTTTTCAGCAGGGGGCTGGTCCACTGTCCCTCAGACCTTGTGGGGGGCTGGGCTATATTTTGGGGGGGGAAATGATGCAAGAGCACCATGAGCCCCGGTGGCTGCTTACCTGTGTCTTGCGAGCAGCAGGGGCTGGCGGCAGCGGAGGGACAATGAGTGGCGTGCAAAATGGCTCCGGAGAGGGGCTGCTTAAAATGGCGACTGCTCAAGCGCTGCTGCTGCTGGCACCAACAAAGCCCAGTCCCCTTCCTCCTCTAGGCAGGGCTGGTAGAAACCAGGAGGAGGGAGGGAGGAGGTGCTGGCGCTGCCGCTGTGGGAGGGAGAGGGAGGGAGAGGGGAAAGAACGTGCATGCTGGTGATCCACACGTCAATTCCCGGACCGTCCGCAGGCTGGGTCCAGAAGGCAATTGGGCCTGATCTGGCCCGTGGACCTTAGTTTGCTGACCCATGGGCTAACTTCTGGAGGAATGTGATACACAGAAGTAGGACAGTCACAAAACACACTTTGTCATTAGAGTTGCAAAATCGCTTCCATGGACATGGATTCTGGGCCAGAGGAGCTAGGACAGCAGTTCCAACCTTAGAAGACACGAAGGTGGCTGTGAAAGGTACAGTGCACAGGATGATTATTGCCACTCCCCAGAGGAGAAAGAGACAGGAGGAGATGGATTTGGAGAAGTCTTTTTCCATTCTTGATCTAACCCCATCAGATCCAAGGCTACTGATCGTGGATGAGTATGCTGATAACGTACTTGCTACCTTCCGTGGAGACAACATTAGAGAAAGGGAATTGCAGCCTAGAGATGACAAGCTGGGAGGAAGGAGTAGGAAGTACTCAAACCATAAGTTTCCGGCCTTTGTAATTTAGCCCAACAATATCAAAATAAGCTCCAATAAACAAGAGGGGAAGACTCAAGAATGACAGAAGCAGACCTCAGAACACTCCAAGCAGCCTTTGGAAGGCACAGCCCATAGAATTATTCCTGCTACTCCCCAGAGGAGGAGGAGGAGACGAGTGGTGGTGATAGGTGACTCCCTGTCTTGGAGAACAAGTGAGGTCCCTACAGACTGGAGGTGGGCAAATGTCCCCATCTTCAAAAGGAGAAAAAAGGAAGACCCAGGTTACTACTGACTGGTAAGCTTGACATCGATACCAGGGAAGGTCCTAGAACAGATAATTCAAAAGTCGGTCTGTGAGCATTTAGAAAACAGTGCTGTGATTACTAAGACCCAGCATGGGTTTCTCAAAAATAAGTCATGCCAGACCAATCTGATTTCTTTTTTTGATGTAATTGCAAACGTGGTAGATCAGGGAAATGCTGTGGACATAGTGTATCTTGATTTCAGTAAAGCTTTTGACACACAAGTTCCCCATTATATTCTCAGGAGGAAGCTGGTAAAATGTGGGTTGAAAGAGGTAACTGTTAGGTAGATTTGTAGCTGGCTGATTGACCGAACCCAAATGATTCCTTGTCATCCTGGAAAAAAGGGACAAGTGGGGTGCCGCAGGGTTCTGTCCTGGGTCTGTTGTTGTTTAACGTCTTTATAAATGACTTGGATGACAGAATTGAGGGAATTTAAGAAGGATGTTGAGGAGCTGGAACGTGTGCAGAGGAGGGCAACCAAGATGATCAAGGGTCTGGAAACAGCCTTATGAGGAGAGCTTGAAGGAGCTGGGAATGTTTAGCCTGCAAAAGAGGAGACTGAGAGCAGATATGATAGCCATCTTCAACCATCTTAAGGGCTGTCACATGGAGGAGGGAACAAGCTTGTTTTTTCCTGCTCTGGAGGGTAGGACTCAAATCAATGGCTTCAAGTTGCAAGAAAGAGATTCCGACTACACATTTGGAAAAACTTTCTGACAAAAAGACCTGTTCAGCAATGGAACAGACTCCCACGAGAAGTGGTGGACCCTCCTTCCTTTGAAGTTTTCAAACAGAGGTTGGATGGCCATCTGTCATGGATGCTTTAGCTGAGGTTCCTGCATTCCAGGGGGTTGGACTAGATGACCCTTGGAGTCCCTTCCAACTCTAAGATTCTATGATTCTAAGTCGTTTTTTCACCTTCAATTCAGGGCCATTTTTCATCTTGGTTCATAAGTACACACTTGCTATCATTTGTATACTCAGGGCCTTTTTATGCATCCAGGGCCTGCTATCTTCAGAACAATTCTTGCCTAAGCAGACAACAAATTCCAGGGTGCTTCAAACACACACCCTTGCTAGCTTTCTTTCAGGATCCGTAGCTTCTCTAAGAGGCGCTGAGCTCCACCTACAAAAGATACTAGCCCCACAGCTGTTCACCTTAGTAAGCAGAGTAAGATTTTTTTCAGTTAATCTCCTTGCTCTGAACTTGCAGAAGCCTTGGGATGATCTCTGAATTGTTTAAAGAAAGATGAAGCCAAAAACAGTTCCGGGGTTATTGATTCAACATAAGCTCTCATACGGACAAGCCTTCAGCATCTCATCTCCACTAATAACTGGATCGAACCTTCAGCAGCAAGCTGACTTCCCCTGCCATCCAGATTCTGTCTGTATGGGCTCAGTTGGACTTACTGACCTTTTCCTGCCTAGACTATGATGCTTCCTCTCAGCCTTTTATGTCTCTTGCTGGGTTCCAGATCCCCCTCTGCTTTGGGGGAGGGCAGCAGTTGCCCTATACCTTTGACTATAAACATCAAAACAGTTTGCACTTTTACATTCAGGCTGTGCATTGAGAGCGGCATTCCAAAACTGAGCTCTTGGGTTGCACAGTTTTCTCTCTGCTTTCAGGTTTCATGCACAAATGACTTGCAAGGGATTCCTCTTACTGCAGTGTCAGGCCTCATTCTGCCTTATTCCATTGATCAAACTGTAGAGACAGAATGTGTAATAACAGCGGAAAGGAAAGCTGCCTCCTGCTGCAGCCTTAAACCGAAACCTGATTGCTCATTATTTGTTTCCTCCCAGATAACGTAACGGAATGAAGATTGTATTGCTGAGGCTACAGTTATTTTTTTTATGCAGCGGTGTTAGACGATGGGAGGGACACACACACACACACACACACACACACACACACACACACGGTAAATCTTGACAGATTTAGGATTGTAGGAGAATCTTGCTGCTTTCTTGGATAAGATTTTTCCTCTGTAACCCCATCTTTAAGGGTACCGAAGCCTCATTTTGAGTAGGTCAAGCTGCAAAACTCTTTGAAGCTCACATAATGCTGCTGTAGTGCAGATTTGAAATGTAGGGCAATCATTCCCCACTCCACCTTTATTGTATGCAAAGACAAAGAAACTGACTGAAGGGGACAGGTGCGGAGCAAGCAGATTGCCTCTCCATCAGTGATACCTCCTGCTGCAGCTCCCATGTTTCTTCTGCTATCTTATGACTGTCTCATTTGTTCCAGCTCTTTTCTTGCTGTCCACCCCCTCTCCCATGCCTCGGTAGCTGCGTTTGTGAAGCCATGTTTTAAGGGCTGTATAGAACTTAAAAACAACCAGTTCCCACTGAAGGGCTTTCGGCTCCGTTTAATAGGCAAGGCAATAACGTTTGCAGGGAAGAGAGGCAGAGGCAGGCTTTGATTATTAAGCAGTGAGGATGGGCTAGGAGAGTGAAGTGAGGTGAGGGTGGCTTAAGAAAGGCTTTGCAAAGGAAGAGGGACTTGGAGAGGCTGTGTCAGCATTGTGTAGGATAGTAGAAAGACACAGAGGTGGGCGTGGGAGAAGGAAACAAAGGGAGCCAACACAAGCTGAATTTGCACAGGCTGAAGGGAGTGGATAATGCCAGGAAAGCTTCATGAAGAATTGAAGCTGCTGTAGAGCAAAATCAGAAGCCCAAGTGAGGAGCACAGAGGCTAAAGATGAACCTCAAGAATAAAATAAGGAGGTACAGTACAGCTAGAAGGCAAGATGCCCATGGAAGAAGAGACTAAACAGGAGGTGATGGTCTGTTGACGAGGGATTCAGAGTGCAAAAATCAGGTTGTGGAGATTCTGAAAAGGAGGGAAGTTTTTGGCTTTGGCTTCTTAGATGTGGGAAAGGAAGGTAGGCAGAAGCCACGGTGGTTGAGAATGGAGGAAAGGCTGCTGAAAGTGGCAGGAGAGGGAGAGGTTCAGATGAAAATCTGAGTTTAGTCGCCACTGTGTAGCAGGCTGCTTCTAAAGAGATTTCTAGATGCTTTTCACAATGGTTTTGGGCAAAAGAGGAATGGTGAAACAATAGAATTTATTCCTAGAGAACTTAATGATTGAAGAGGATATAAGAGTTTTCTAATTTAGCACATAACACCTTTCAAAAATTTCTAGGGTGGTTTACAACAATTCATAAAATGCAATAAAGTAGTGGTAATTAATTTTAAAAAGTTTGCAACAGTAAAAGAGGCAGTACAGTAGAACCTTGACTTACCACTGCACCCCCCCCAACTCGTGAACAATCCAACTCGCGACTGCGGCAAACCTGGAAGTAAATGCACAGAAGTGGTTTCTGCCAACTGCATATGTGCAGAAGTGGCTGCCGCTATCTGCACATGCGCAGGACAGCGCTACCGCCAAATGTGCAAGCACAGAACAGCGCTTCTCCCAGCGACCCTGTGCTGCACTGTGTTGGTTTAGCGCAGCGTGCAGGAACTCGCCAAGCAGGCGACTCGATTCAGGGGCGGCTCGTGGGCCGGTTAAACGACCCCCATGGACCGCTTGTGGCCCATGGGCCTTAGGTTGCCAACCCCTTCTGTAGAGCTTCCTCAGAGTGTGCTGTCAAGGCTGCGTCATCTGCAAACATCATCTCTCGGATAATGGCCTGCTATACTTTTGTCTTGGTGTAGAGACGTGCCAGGTTGAACAGACTCTCATTGCTCCTTTAGTGGATGTACACACTGTCTTCAGCTGAGCGTCAGGGAGAAGAATATGTCAAAGAGAGTTTCACTTCGCTGTTTATAGGGAATGCATCCGAAATTATTTGCCATTTTGTTTGGCACCCACACTCTAGGTCCCAGGAGCCACATGGCTCCTAGCATTCCTGTCCCAGCTTCTAACATTGGTGTTGTAGTACTTTCCTTGACATTTGCTAAGGACACGGGAGAATCATGCTCACTGCCCTGGGCTCCGTTGAGGAACAGTAGGATAATTTTAAAAGATTTTTTTTCAATTTTAAAAAACCATCCTTGCGACAAAACAGAGTCTTTCCACTTCCCAGGACCACATGCCACTGCCTTTGATTGTGCAGCCTGCATGCCTCATATTTGCTTAGAGGGGAATGTTTGTAAAATGAAGCACACCAAAGAGAAATCTATCTGCTCATGCAGTGTCACAAAGCAAGATCACTTGCTTGAAGACATAAGTGTCCAGAACACTCTGGAAGCAATGGCTAGTAGCTACAGAGCAGAACAGTGTCCTTTCATGACATGAAAAGTTAATGTCCAAGAGTTGTTAGACACATCTAAATTGTAACGTATTTGTACTGAATTTGTACCATAAGAAATATGATACATGATCTACTGCCATTTATAAAATTGAGACTTAAAAAGCCATGTTTTCTTGCCCTTTGTTCATTCTCTCACATCTCTCACTTTTGCTGTGAAAGTGAGATTTTAAGAATTTGATTTAACCGATGCCTGAATGCAGTATGCACAAATGTATTAGAAAATATTTTTAACACAGAGTATAAAGTTAAATATATTTATATTACGTACAGATATCACTTAAACCAAGTTATTTTATTGTCAGTAGCACATAATATAATAATAATAATAATAATAATAATAATAATAATAATAATAATATAATAAAAAAGATGTAATTTTAATGTGATGATTCTCATCTGACTTTCGTTTCATTCTACTTAATCACTGGCTCTTGTCTACTCCGTGAAGTGTCCAAATATTGTTTGGCTGTTCTGTCAGGAAAATAATAGGTAAGTGTAAATGACAGGAGAGATGCACCAGGCTCCAATACTGGGGCAAGCATAGGAGAGTCAGAGTATCAGATGTCAGTGGCCAAACAAAGGTATTTTTGCATATTGATCACAGGCAATCTTCCACCCACAATCTGAAGTAGTATAGTTGATTAACAGTTATACCATGTGTGGGATTTACTGGCCTGGTCAGGGAAAATCCAGATGTATGGGAATGCAATAGAAAAAGTAGCGAAAACAAGTAAAAAAGCTTAAAATCATTTTTTGAAATATGGCGTAGCCAGGATTGTGTTTTTTGGGGAGGGTAGGTTTTTTTGGTGGGGGACAGAACCTCTGATTTGTATTGATTTCTACTTATTGGGGGGGCAGCTGCCCCCTGACACACACACCCCGGCTATACCCATAGGGGGTCACAGGAAGGAAACAGGGTTGGGAGGGGGCCACAGTCAGAAAAGGGTTGGGAAATTCTGGTCTAGACTAGGTTTTAGAAGTATAAATTGTCAAGAGACAGGTTGCTGAGACCCAGTGGATCATGTATCATGGTCCCTTTCCTGTGATATGAAATGAGTCCCCCCTAAAAGTGCCCTTGATAAGCATAACTCCTGTTGAAAGGCGTCTAAGCAAGATGGTTGCTTGCCTGCTCTTTCAGGAACGGCTTTGAGGCTTTAAAGGTAAAGGTACCCCTGCCCGTACGGGCCAGTCTTGACAGACTCTGGGGTTGTGCGCCCATCTCACTCAAGAGGCCAGGGGCCAGCGCTGTCCGGAGACACTTCCGGGTCACGTGGCCAGCGTGACATCGCTGCTCTGGCGAGCCAGAGCTGCACACGGAAACGCCGTTTATCTTCCCGCTAGTAAGCGGTCCCTATTTATCTACTTGCACCTGGAGGTGCTTTCGAACTGCTAGGTTGGCAGGTGCTGGGACCGAGCAGCGGGAGCGCACCCCGCTGCAGGGATTCGAACCGCCGACCTTTCGATCGGCAAGTCCTAGGCGCTGAGGCTTTAACCCACAGCGCCACCTGCGTCCCTTTGAGGCTTTAGTACATGATAAACTGAACATGTTAACAGTGTGTTGCTGTTGTTCCAAAAGCTGCCTAAGAAAGCAGTGCAATATTTTGGTGGAGGCTTTCAAGAGATGTTTGCACAGATATATATCAGATACACTTGGCTTCCTTCAGCTATACTTACATACAGGATGCTTTGATGTGGAAAAGGGATGTTGTAGACAAGATGATCCAGAGTTAAAGTTCGGTTTATTGGTTTGCTAAGTATGCAGTGTTTACTTTTCTACAAAAATGGTAATTGTTTGATGATCCCTGGGCTTCTGAGATAAAAGCAAAAAATGATTGTTAAGTCTGCATTGTTCAGAGCAGTTTATTAACATCGTTTGTGCTGTGAACGCAAGTCTCTGTTACAGTTCTACTAAATTAATTCTCGGAATATTTTAGCTTTTTCTCTTTTTGTTTTTTGTCAAACAGGATGACTTGATTTACAACCAGTGAAAAGGTTGCTTTAAATAAGTTTTAAATCAAGTTTAAACTGCCTGGGCAGAGGAAGTTGTGCCTGCATCTTCTACCAGTCTGCTGTTTGCCTACCTGCAAATCCCTGAGCTTTTGCCCACATGGTTTGATTTCATGGTGATGTAAGATTACTTGAGGGTGGGCAGTTCCATGCTGTCCTGGCTTTATATTGGCCATCTGGTTCAGTATTGTCTACTCTTAGGAACATTGGTTCTCCAGGATTTCAAACAGGAATCTTTTCCAGTGCTACCTGGAGATCCCAGTATTGAACCTGCAGCATTTTCCATGCAAAGCAGATGTTCGTTTATTTGTTTTATTGTGCAGTGGAACCTCAGTTTTTGAACATCTCGGCTGCCGAACATTTTGGAAGCCGAACGCCGAAAATCCGGAAGTGAATGCTTCCGTTTTCAAACGCGCCTCAGAAGCCGAACAGTTTCTGAGGTGCGTTTCTCAATTTTCTCCATTCACTTTGCCAACAGCCCTTTGATTTTCAGTTTTCGAACATTTTGGAAGTTGAACAGACTTCTGGAACAGATTACGTTCAAAAGCCGAGGTTTCACTGTACTTGTTTTTTGCCCTTCCTCACAATTGGAGTACAGAGGAGTGAACAATAGAGTATTATATATATGGCACAATTAAATAATAATAATGTAACAGCATCATAACTTACAAAGTAGCAGTGCGAGCAAGATGATTAATTACTTTCCAAAAGCCCGGGTGATCCAAGGTTTTCACATAAAGCCAACCCGGAGTTTGTGGGCACTAGAGAAGGCCCTGTGGCCCCTCTGTATCTGCTGGTGTCATGCTGATGACCCTGCACCCTAGGAACAATTCAATCAGTACCTGTCTGCTAGATCTTGGTAGCAAAGATGGACATGGATTGAGAGGGCATGTGGTTGGTCTAACGCAGCGGTCGGCAAGGCTTAATGGGCATGGGCCAGATCACTCCTGCAGAGATCCTCCATGGCCTGGACTGGCACAGCGCAATGCCGGAAATTGCATCTGTGCATGTCCGGAATGACAGCGCAATGCCGGAAATCGTGCCTGCGCAGAAGCACTTTGGACATGTGCAGACGCAATATCCAGCGTCTGGGCATGCACAGAAGCGATTTTCGGAGCCGCGGAAAAGAGTCCCCATGCCGCGCTGTGCCAGTTTAGTGCAGTGCACAGGGACTCACTGAGCGGATGGCTTGGGTTTGGTGGCGGCTTGTGGGCCGGTTAAACGGCCTCCATGGGCTGCAGGTTGGGGACCCCTGACCTAACTTCTTCAAACATCCATGCTGTATCATCAGGCCATGCCAACTGAAACTGATCCTAGGAATTCTGAGCAAACAGTTTCTTAACACCTCCACTAGAAGCTGTGGCATAGTGTTTGGACTGCAAGTCAGAGTCTTTGCCCTCAAGGTGGTTTTACAGTACTTGGCACCGCCAAGTTTCCAGACGACCTCTCTGTGGTTTAAGAAGTCCTCTCACTGCTCCAAAACTTTCTGCTGGGTGGTTCAATGAGGATGCAGTGGAGCTGGAGAATTAAGTCCCCCCCCATTGCCAAGCTCCTCCCAGAAGATTAGCTTGCGTAACCCTATTAATAAGCATGTCCTGTAAAAGCAGCTGTACCTTGTCTTAAGCCACAAACAGGCATGTGGTCTTTGCAAGTATGCTAAGTTCATATTGCTCCCACTGCAGACAAGGCTCTCTTCTCCTGTAGCAATTCATGCTTTGTACACCACTGTTTGAGTGGTATGTGCCATGGTAAACTTGGAGGGGAGATAGGCATCCCCAAATACCCAGGAACACAAGGCATGTGTGTACTTGGCTGCCACAGTTGGCCATGAGTCTCCGGCAGCTTTCCGCTGCTTGTTGGAGACACGTATCTTCTTTTTATACGATGTTCATCACAGCAATTGCTGTGAAATTTCGAATGTGAGTTAGCTCATTTGAACTTGCTCTTTGCTTCAAGCGTAAAGCTTTCTGCTTCTAAGGGGTACAAGACGGTTCCTGTAGGAAACAACTTCTGTGATGTCTCACCTAATAGATTGATGTGATAGATAGGACAGAGGGTGCCTTAAAGAATTTAGACACCCCCCAAAGGAGAGGGAATGGTCACTGTATATGATATACGATGTAGAAAACTAGATGTATCTAATTAAAACAGTATTGCGTTTCTCCCCTATCATTTACAAGTACTCTCATGTTAGAATATAATGAAGTTTTCTAAACAGAATCAAAACACTGTTGAGTTCATGAATCTTCCAGGGTTTCATTTTTTTCTTGCTCCTTGAGGATTTTCATGTAGAGCTGGAGCCTTGGGGGGAATTCACAGCTTGATTCTCATAGTTTGATGGCAACTATTTGATTTTGCCTTAGAGATCCTTCCATGCAAGAGTCTACTGTATATTGTAGATCTACAGTGCCAACATGCATAATGTAGAGACACATTCAGTTCTGTGGAAACTGTAATGTAATGAATGAAGGAACAATTTCTTGAAATGAGGGGTGTTCCTTTGTGCAGTGGACATCTCTCTCCTGCTTTTGCCTTACTCCAGAAAAAAATAAAAATCAAGACCTAGGTGGAACAGCTGAGCATGCTACCCTGTTCCAGCAGACAAAAGAAAATCTCCTGGCTTTTACAACAGCTTAATTATAATGCTGAATTCTGCCCTTGAGAGAATCTCTTCCTTTGAAAACATTCTGGATCATTTTCTAATTTAAACAGTCAATGCATTTGAAAGGTAAATTATTAGCTTCTCCTAAATAAATATACATGAAAATGGGCACTTTTAAGTTTGCATCTGGCTCCCAACCTATTCGCTGAGTTGTTTTTGTTGCATTGAAGTGAGCATCTTCAAATGTTGAAGTACCCTAGAAATGTAATTACAGTCTGAAAGTAGGGAGGCTGGCAGTGGCATTTAGAATGGCTGACTAACATCCATTTCACAGACCAGTTCTCTGGTGGGGTGCGGGGTTGGTTGGGCATGTGCTGCTGTCAGCACTCAGAGCAGCTCTCAAGCCCAGGCAAGTGTTTGCTTTAGCATGGTGGAACTTCCAACTTGATTTCTTTGAATAATTGACCCTCACACCATATCAGAAACCCATGCAGACGTTCCAGGGGTTGTTTGAGTAGCTGCTGTTCAAGAAGAAGATATGTGGAGCCTCTTTGGACCCACAGAATTAAGTTTCATGGATCTTTGAGACCAGGCAGGACCTTCTGTAGTGCTGTGCTGTTTTTAAAGTGGGTGGCACTCTAAGGCAGGCAAACTCGGACCTCCAGATGTTTTGGGACTACAATTCCCATCATCCCTAGCTAACAGGACCAGTGGTCAGGGATGATGGGAGTTGTAGTCCCAAAACATCTGGAGGGCTGAGTTTGCCTATGCCTGCTCTAAGGTTAAAGAACCTGGAGGATAAGGAAGCAAGACCTCTTCTGCACTTCTTCCTCCTTACATTATTAGAGGTACATGATTAGAGATGGGCGTTCTTAAGTCATGTGCCCTTCACATTGCGACTTTAGAAGGTAAATGGAAAATGAGTTGAGCTTTGTTGCATAGAGAGACTTTATTTAGAGGACCTTTTCCACGTCCCAGCAGAATCTTAGCTTGGTTGGCTCTGATTATTCTTCATAAGCTACATGAGAAGCAAAATGCCCACTAAGGGAGCTCTCCAAATGCTAGCCACTGGCCTTCATTGTAGAGCTTTCTTCAATCAGTTTTCTGATTCCTAAGATTAGAACATGGGTAGGCAAACTAAGGCCCGGGGGCCGGATCTGGCCCAATCGCCTTCTAAATCCGGCCCGCAGATGTTCTGGGAATCATGTTTTTACCTGAGTAGAATGTGTCCTTTTATTTAAAATGCATCTCTGGGTTATTTGTGGGGCATAGGAATTCATTCATTTCCCCCCCCCAAAAAAAATATACTCCAGCCCCCCACAAGGTCTGAGGGACAGTGGACCCAGCCCCCTGTTGAAAAAGCTTGCTGACCCCTGGATTAGAAGATCAATGCCATGCAGTTTAAGACTTTCTGGTCCCTATTAGCCTGCATACTCTAGTCCAGGGACCAAGATATGAGCAGAGCAAGATGGTACTCACATCTGGTTTCTCACATTTAACTACAGAAACAGAAATGGAGGAAAGGGATGCCTGCAATTTTATTGCATGGCATGCTGCGAGAAGCAGGATTGGCATAATCCCAGGTGTCTATGTCGTTTAGACTTTTGAAAGTTTGAGTCTGGTGTCTGTAAGAATTTGAAAGTCCCTTTCTGGGGCTTTCCCTTCAAGATATGCATTACATTTTTTATGTTCTGCATGTCTTCCTGTTAATAAAATCACAGCTCTAGGCTTAGCAAGGAGGTGGAAACCTTGAACAGAAGCAGAGGGGTGATGCTACTGCTGTTCGCTGCTTCTCCCCACCCCAGCCTTTGCTAATGCTTCGTGTCAGAAAGGAGCTGAAAGTACCTAACTGGCATGAGGCCTGCTTCTAGGAAGGAGAAGGGTGCTAGTAAAAGCATTTGTGCCAGTTCTCTAGGTAGCTGTCCATTTCCATTTTCCAGGTCTCTTGTCCCTTTGTTTTTCTGTGCATACACAGACTTCGTGTACTAATGAGCAGACTTGTTGTGGTCAAGCATTGTACATTTTAAGTGCCTGTCCTTTCTGATATAAAGCAGGAATGATTCCATTTGTAAATTTCAGCTTTTTTGCGTGCTTGATAGTTTGGCAGCAGAGTAGATTTAATAGCCAGATGTTTATGGCTAGAGGGTTGGTCTGGTCTTGCTACTTTTGGAGCTGAACCTGCATTCAGCATGTGTGCTGCATTGCTTAAATTTGCAGAATGTATTTACACCACAAAGCAAAAAGCATGTTGTGCTTCATTTATTTTGGAAATAACTTCGAGGGGCCTGTCACGTAGGCTGATTCTTGCCTTTGTTGTCTGGGATTTTGGCAGTTAAACGTGATAAACGGGCCAACTGAGCCATTTAGCTTGACCCTTTGTGGACAAAGATAATCTCACACTGTGCTTGGTTACCAGTGAAAGCCTTTTTGGAGCTGTGGTGCAACATTCGGGGGGAGGGGTTGTGCTGTTATTTTGCCCTAAATTTCCATCAAATCCTAGTTCTAAGATCCAGAATTGCATGGGAGCAGCATTTATCCACATTTACCAGACTGTAATATGAATGCTCTTGAATAATCAAACTTTTCTGCAAACACCTCCAAACTCTTCTGCATCATGAGGGTCTTGCTTACTTTTCTGGGTACTGTCATTAAGATACATGTAATAGGCTGCTGGTTCTCTTGTTTGAGTTTTTGGAAACTAGTGGAGACAGAAGATGGCCTTACGTGTTACCTGAATAGAAACTCAGATGCTTGACTCCACCCTCAAATTTAGATTAATGTTAAATATTATATATTACAGATTTGTCAACCATGATAATGTGTATGGGGCAAAACCTCATAGAAGCTACTGTGTTATATTTTTTCTACTCTACTCTGCCTACCCACCTGCTGCAATGTCAAATAAACAAGTCTGGTAAAATAAAGGTTCAAGGGGTATTTATCCCTCTTTTCCCTTGGCTTGGGTTTCAACTCCTCTTCTCTCCCATGCATGCTCAAAAGAAGGGAGGGAGATGGGATGGGCAAAGTGCCTGTAGCATTATTCTGTGTTTCCATAGAACAACCCTGATAGCACCTTTGTGAGGAAGAAAACAGGCCTGTGTTAAATGGAGTTGCATGGTGGTGGTTGCCTAAGGAGCAACCTTTGACCTCTAATCTTAAAGAACCACCAGCAGTTTAAGGCTGAAAGGATCACAGGGACTCAGTTATTGATAGGAAACTGCTGAACATGGTGTCCCCCTGCCACATAGAAAATACCAGCAGGCTTGCTCAATACAGTGGACGCCCGGGTTGCGAACGTGATCTGTGTGGGATGCACGTTCGCAACCTGCAGCGTTCGCAACCCGTGTCTGTGCACACGTGGCTTGCAATTTGGTGCTTCTGCGCATGTGCAATCACTGAAACCCGGAAGTAACCCGTTCCGGTACGTCCGGGTTTTGGCGGTCTGTAACCCAAAAAAACGCAACCTGAAGCGGCTGTAACCTGAGGTATGACTGTATTCTTTTCCACCCCAACCTCCAGTTTTTGAGATTGCCATGGTCATGGTGCACACATTTCCCCAAAGCTTTTTCTGTGGATCTAAAATACTAGGAACCTTGTTCCTTTTTTTAAAAAAAAGAAAAGGTGCAAGGTTCTGTTCTTAACTTGGAACTGTAAATTCTCAGGTAGTGAAATAACTCTGCTTTTAAAAAAAGTGCATGCAAGCTTTTGGGTTGTTGTTTTTTAACCTCTCTCCATCTTGGGGCTTGAATAAAAAGAAGCTTGCCCATTAAAAGTGCTCAATTTGCCTATTTTCTAGGAGAAAAATTGCCTAAAAGCATTGAGAGCCAGTGTGGTGTAGTGGTTAAGAGGGGTAGTCTCATAATCTGGGGAACCGGGTTCGCGTCTTCGCTCCTCCACATGCAGCTGCTGGGTGACCTTCAGTTAGTCACACTTCTTTGAAGTCTCTCAGCCCCACTCACCTCACAGAGTGTTTGTTGTGGGGGAGGAAGGGAAAGGAGAATGTTAGCCGCTTTGAGACTCCTTAAAGGGAGTGAAAGGCGGGATATCAAATCCAAACTCTTCTTCTTCTAATATAGCCTTACTATTCTGAACATATGGTACATCTTCAGCTGATATTGAGCTGTCTGTTTTGCTGTTGAGCAGCTAATATTGAAATGTCAGGTGATCTCTGGACATTTAATATCCAATAAAAGCTGCAGTTGAAATGTTACAGGCTCTTCATTACATCAGTATCAAGGCAAATTAGTTTAGAAGCCATGGCTGTGCTTTTTCTGAGTATCTAGAACAATTCTGAAAATGTCTGGGTGCTCTACCATCAAGTCATCACCCCCATCCCCACTGAAAGTGATGCCCATGAAACCTTCCTTGTCCATCTCCATTGATTCCATATAAGATATATATACCCTATATGGAATATATGTAAAAGGTAAAGGGACCCCTGACCATTAGGTTCAGTCATGAATGACTCTGGGGTTGCGATGCTCATCTCGCTTTGTTGGCTGAGGGAGCCGGCGTACAGCTTCCAGGGCATGTGGCCAGCATGACTAAGCCGCTTCTGGCGAACCAGAGCAGCGCAGGGAAACGCCGTTTACCTTCCTACCAGAGCGGTACCTATTTATCTACTTGCACTTCGATGTGCTTTCGAACTGCTAGGTTGGCAGGAGCAGGGCCCGAGCAACGGGACCTCACCCCATCACGGGGATTCGAACTGCTGACCTTCTAATCGGCAAGCCCTAGACACTGGTTTAGACCACAGCCCCACCTGCGGAATATATGTAACATAGAGCACATACAGAAATATAGCATGATCAGCTAAGGAAGGAGGTTCTATATGTTTGGGCCTTGATTGATTATAAACTTTCAGTACCAAACCATGCAGAACTGTTTGTGCTTTATGGTGAAAACAACGTTTTGTTCTTCTCTTGCAGGGTAATCACTTTGATCAGTATGAAGAAGGCCACTTGGAGATTGAACAGGCGTCCTTAGACAAGCCTATAGAATCGGTAAGAAAACAGTTTTCATTCTCAAGCCCCAAGCAAGTGCAGCTCCACTAGCCAAGTTCAGATCTTACATTTAGATTAAGGAACTCAGGGATGTGTTCTAGTATATATGCATGTCTTATGTTAACGTTAAAAATGAGGCAAGTCACTAATCAATCTAATCTGAAATAAGAAGAAAAAGCTATCTCACCTCAAATTGAAATAATTTATAGCAGCTGATTGTGCTAAACAATATTGTGCTAAAACACCTCTTTAATGGCCCGAGTGGATATTGAGGAGTAAAATATATTTTGCTCTTCCTTAGTTCACATTTTCTTTGGCACAAGGAAGAAGACTGTAGAGCAAAGAGGGCAGCATTAAGAAGAATTTAGTAAAAATAGGTTGCATAGGATTCTTTTTAAAACTGCCTATGGCATTAATAAAAATATTGGTGCAAATCTCCTTCTACCTGAATTTCCTGGCGAGAGACTACAGACAGGAAAGAGAAGAGCCACTTGGCTTGCTTTTCCTTTTAAACATGTCAGGTTTTTTAACTCTCTTAATCATACCACATTTGTGTGTTCTCCCCTCCGCACCGTGGAATAGCTGTAGTTCAGCTGCCTAAATGCCCCTTTGAGATTCACTATTTAATATTTGTGTTGGGCTGTAATGTCATTGGAGTTGCACTTTAAAAAAAGATGTGATGGATACATATAAAGTATTATGGATAAGGCTGTGGAAATGAAAACAAAACAACTCCCCAGCATTTTCAGGGCTGGATTAAAATAATTATGTCTGACCCCTTTACAACTTTCTGTCCTGCTCCATCCTCTGAATTTTATGCCACATCCTTCTTTGGTGTTTACTCTTTGAGGAGCCCGAGATGCCTTTTGCCTTCTGATCTCCTCTTTTGAGCAGTCTCTAAGGCAGTGCAAAGCACGACAAGGCTCCACCTCTCTCCCCCACCTCAATTCATAATCACCCTTGCAGTTTTACCCTGTGGGATGAGCTGTAGTGTAAGCAAGCATGGTAGCTGAGACTGTTGAGCACCTGCTGGCCACCCCTAAAGTAGCAGTTCAGAAGGTGAGCAAGCCCTCTCTGTAGCTTGAGTAATGTTAAACCAACCCCACATCAAGAACCTGTGCATGAGTTGAGTAGGTTTCCTGTGCCAAACACAAACAAGGGAAACATATTGGTTGAACAATTCCGACGACCCCACATGTAAGATCATTGGGTCCTGGAATCTTCCTTAAGAGCCTTGGAGCCTATGAATCCTCAGGATGTTACTCTTCTTTTGTGTTCTCCAAAGTTGCAAAGGCAGTTTGTCTAAAAACTGTTCTTTGCAGGTATGGAATAAGGGCATATTGACCTTTGTATGGTAATAATGTCAAGAGTGACAAAGCCAATTGACCCCCATCAGCATTCTAGTGCTTGCAGTCGGCCCTTGTCAGAACACAGCACTTGCTCCTTGCCCTTTCCTACATGTTCTTATTTTGCTCTCTTTCTACACGGTGTTGCTCTTTGCTGATCAGCCCACGCAGCTTTCACCCTGATCAGTCGGAACCTCACCTGTGAAGTTAATCCAGCCCTGTTAATGCTTTGTATCCAGAGACTACTGGCTGTAGGCTCTCTGGAGTCCAATTTAGGAGCACTAAAAACCTTATAAAAAAATAGTGTTAGGAACGAAGCAATATACATATATTTGCTTTCCTGTGTAGTAGATTGGTGTTTGTGTGTGAGTATTTGTGTGCGTGTTGAGATGTTCACAGAAATTTACACAACTTGGGGTGTTCGACGTTTTTTCTTCCACAGCAGTTGGCCCAAATTAGCTAAGCAGCCATGACCTGGTTTGTATTTGCACGGTCTGCATTTTTAATTTCTTTTCTAGGGTTTCCTCTCCTCCTTTCTCCTCTCCCCCCTCCCCCATTTCTTATTTCTGTTCTTCTGGTCCAGTGAACACTGCATTCAGTATCTACTGTCTTATTGTGCTGGCATGATGCTAGAATTAGGCATGGCGGTCACTGATGACACATGAAATAATGCTGCAGAGGGGGGTGGGAAGGATAGTGGTGATGCAGCTGCATTTGATTCTCCTGAATTATTCAGCGTTGTGTGTGTGTACATGCACACCCCAATTGAAATGCGAAGCCAGCTTCCCTCTTTGCAAATGTCATGGAACAGTATTGCGTGCCATGCTGGCGATGTTCGTAATAAGACAAATGACGCTGTGTTCCATAGTCATTCATGCTCACAGGGTTCCCTTCTCTGCCTATGCCAGAAAGGGACTGTGAGCCCATGAAACCCCATCCCCTTTCATAGCGAAGAAACTGGGGCTTTCCTGTTATCACCAGAGACCTGTCTCATTGATTGCATTGCAATGTGTACAGCAGCTGTAGAAAAATCTCCAGTGCCTCAATGTTTGCTTCTGGACCACAGATCTACAGAATGAACCAGTGTCTTATTTTTCTAAGCAACATGCCCCAAAGTTGTTGTTTTTTTTAAAAAAATGTTCTGAGTTGAACACCCTCCCGCCCATGTTAGTGGAGAGTTTAAAATCAGCATGTAGTCCTTTCAAGGTGCAAAATGCTTTCACCTTGATGTTTTTTGTGCAACAATCTGTAATTCTTCCCCCCCCCCCACCTCGGTTAGAGCCATGTTAGTTTAGTTGAACTCAGGTAGCTCTTAGAAATCAACGGGGCATGCTAGTTGTGGGTTGACTTAAAGGCCTATTGATTTCAGAGGGAACTAAGTGCCGCTCACTCAGCCTGGGTTCAGTTTGTTATCTTTAATTAAACTTAAATCAGATTTACAGGAGAACACCTCAATAAATAGTTTAAGCAAGTTACCTGATGAAGAGCAGTTGAGATCCAGGTCATGGATCAGTCACAGCCCACCTCCACTTGTTATTATCATGCTGGTGTTTTAATTCCTATCCAAACTTATTATTTTCTTTGCCCAGTTTAAATACCCAGATTTCCATTTTAGGTGTTGCATCACCTATCTCTTGGAGCAAAGCTTTTTGTCCAGTGTCATAACATGATGTGGACTCAGTTTGGCTGGGAAGGGGGGGCCAGGGCCACCATGGAATCTTAAAGAATTCCCATGTCCACCAGGTGGAACCCCCATCATCTGGCTGCATATTGTCAAATAAGTCAAGCACCTCAAATGCATTAACTTTATTAGAACAGCAAGAAAGATTTTAGTTTTCCCGAACTCTCCATCTCCATAAGCTGAAGTGCCATTGCAGCAGTCTAATGTGTCTTCAGCTCTTTCAGCAGTAACTGTTTTTGTATACGCGAATCTTATCCCTCACAAGAGTGTGGCAAAGCAGACAGCCAAGTCACATGGAGGTGATATGGAGTCGTGGGCAGTCCTAGGTAGCAACCTTTGTCACTTATGACTGCTTGTGTTCTTGTTCTGACTTGGAGGTGCCAACAGCAGTTATAGCAGGTGGCCAATTGGAGAAGACTTGCTGTGCTGTTAGGTTTGCCCTAATAGGGGGACAGCTAGCCCTTTCTGGCAAATGTTTCCATAAAGAAAGAAAATAGTAAGCTGTCACCTACGCAGTGGCATTCTTAGTTTCATTAAATAGTTGGCAATATGTGAGCATGAGTGGCAACCCTAATTGCAAAAGGAGGCAATAAGATATGCAGTTAATTTTTTAAAATGTATTGTCCACTCACAGACTTATTCAAATAACTAAAATAGCTTTAAAATTTCCAGAGAGCCTATATCAATAGTTCCCAAACAATTGTGGGCCACTGCCCCCTTGGTTTCATAAACTCACCCCCAGTGCCCCCTACCCCATTAAAAGCCTTATTCAGAATAGTGGTTTGTGTGACCCTGCTAAGGAAGATAATAACTCAGTAAAATTCAAAACAGTAACAATTACACATTTATTCAAACGCCCCCAAAAGCTGTTTTATTTAATTAATTCATTAACTTGATCTAGTGATACCAGCTTTTCATTTATACCTCCAGCGCCTTCAGCTGCCCTCTTGCCTCTTAAAGACCCCCTGGATAATCTCTCTGCTCTCTAGAGAGTGATACTAGAGAGATTCCCATTTTGGGAACCACTTGGCTTAGATTGTTGAACACTCAGGCTTTATTCAGGTTGTTGTTGTTGTTTTTTTAAAAAAATATACTGGTTAGATCAACGAAGCGGAAAGTTTTAGTCTCTCAAAGTACATGATTAGGGAAGATGTTTGTCCTATGGACTCTCAACAGCTATGGACCGTGTTTTGGGAAGTTTATTTTCCAGCATGACTAGAACAGCTGTGAGTGTATATCAGGAAAAGTGAAACACTTTGAAAGGCTTAGTGCCGGAATGTGCTCTGATAGCAGTCATTGTTGCTAACATTTAAAAACACAGTGCTTAAAGCATTTCTGCTCACCCTTGGGAAGCAATATAACACAGAACATTTCCTTTTACCATTCAATGTTGAAAACTGATTTTTTTTCTTTCCAGCAGCAAATAAAACCCAATTTTCAGCTGGAAACGTAAAGTGGATTTACCATAAGGGCTTAACGGTAGTAAGTAAAGCCTTCTAAAACATAAGTGGATTTAAAGAGCTGTTGAGATCTCTTGGTTCTGGAAGCTATATAAAGCCCAAGGGATACTCCTGGAAAACTCTGGGGAATGGCTTTGCTAGGGAACACAGCTGAATTCACATGTGGCTCTGCAGCATTATCTATTGAGGAGATCCTTACCTGTATTGCTACAACATGGAACTTGATAGTGACTGGAATAAACTTGGTTTGGGAGTCTACAGATCTTTGCATTGGTAAAGAACATGATGCTGTTTACATAATTCTTCAGCAACTGGTGGCCAGAATAGAAAATGTCAACATTCTCCCTCGCTGGGGATGCTTTTCTCCCCAACTGCTCTATCTCAGGCTAGTGTTTCAGCCCCACACACTTCAACACTGCTATAGCCTCCATCATGTAGCCAGCAGGCCAAAAAATAAACTAGTTCAGGTCTTTTCTTTAACAGTTTTTGCCATGTGTAATGAATCCCTCTTTGGGGTCATTCTCATTAGAGTTTTGGGGGTTCATGGGACCTTGACTCATCTCTAAATATCTTTGGGCATTTCCATCTTCTGTTGGTACGGTATCAGGTGTCGTAACCTCAGAAGTTTGATGGCGATGATTAATTAGAAAAAAACAGAAAAATTAACTTAAATTGCTTTGAAGGACCAGGTATTGAAACATTAGAACATGTCCATCATGAATGAGAGATAGTTGAGGTGGGTGGAAGAGTGTTGGAGCCAGTTCTTGTCAGGTTGGAAGATGGGAGCAAGATGGTGATCTGCTGCAACAGAGTCAAGGAAGTGTGACATGGAAATTTCTTAAGAGTGAGACAGTACTACATACTATTCTGGCTTATCTGGTCTGGCTAATTTTATTGAGGTTTCCTCCTGTAGTTGGAGCTGGAGTACAACCCCACACAACGTCTCTCATGACACCTACAGTTTTCCTGGGAGTAGTTTGCAGACATCCATAGGGTTCCTTTTGAAGATAGCCACTCAGGAGAGGAGGCTGAATTTGCCTGCACCACAATGGTGTCCTCAAATCTAGAAAGAACTACTACAGCAGTCCCTATCATCTCCCACTTTCTTGCAGAAAGCAGGGGACTGCCCCCAATCTTCCTTCCATCCCTGTCCTTAAAGTTAAAAATCTCCTGTTAAGTCCAGTAGGTGTAGCCTGTTCTGGCTTACCTGCTGTCCTGCTGATGTGTCATAGGGGTTGCAGCCCAAAGGTGGTCATGTAGAAGACAACACAGTGGAGAAAACTTGATAGAATTGTCAAGACTTGGCCAAATATTTTCCTTGGCTACAGTTCCAATTTTCTGTGCACTTAATGTTTATTCCATCACAGCAATACATGCATGGGGGAGGAAGGCAGTAAGAGGCCCAGAATATTTAGACAAACCATACCTTTTCTGTCCCATTGATGTGTCACAAAAGGATAACAGCTTCTCACCATTTTGGATGGGAAGCAAGGTTGCCTTAAGGCCTACTTTCTTTCTAGTTCTATCCCCTTCCTCTCTACCCTCACCAACAAAGATGCCACTGTGCATATTATTAATCTGTGTCTTAGGGCCATTGAGAGCTGCAGGCGAGTTGATGTTGGCCAAAGTTAACTTATTCCAAGTACACTCTGATGAGACTTGGTTTTTGTCACATTGCATATCTATACCGATCTGTGGACTCCCCTGGTTCCAAAGTATGTAACTTGACACGGCTGCCAATTTGACATTTAGCAGCAGCCTGTACGTTGCTGAGCACTATAAATACTGTGCTTTCTAGAGAAGCTGAATGGTGTAGCACTACTCTTGGACTATTCTCTCTTGCCTTCATTGTGTCATATGCAGTAAGCTCTAGGTTTTTGTTTTGGGGGATCTTTTTCTTTTCTTTTCCTTTATCTCCTGTTTTGCATGGGATCACCCTTTGTAGCGCCTAGTCTTCCTGCTTATGGGTTCTTTGATACACAGTCAGCATCCCTTATGGAGCCACTCAAGAGATAGCGATACCTGTCAGTCTTCGTCGGGTGGGACAGGGGCCTTTTGGGGACAAATTTGACATGGACTCTATTCACCTTCTCTTCTTTCTTTCCTTAAATGTCAAACTACTCATGGACACACCACTCATCACAGCCTCATTAAGCAGCTATACATACAGCCTTTTCCGAGGAAAGGGTTATGCCTCTGTTGTTACCATTCCTGAATGATCATTATGTCCAATGAGGAGGAGTATGACACCCGGATGCTTGTGGATCATCTCAAAATCACTGGCTGGTCCAGTTTGATATTTCATTGCTGCTCATTGGTTAGCCCCTGATTTACTCCTTGAACAAACCAGGGTGATCATTCTGCTATAAGGGGCTTCTGGAAGGCTACCCAACCAGTCCTGTCGGTTGACCTCACACATAGCAGAAGCCCCTCCATAAATCTTAAGAGGCGGTTGCCTTCAAAGCACTCCCATTGGGAGTGGCATTGAAGGAGAAAAAATGGGGAAGGTGACGGCTGAGAAAGCAGCTAGCCACACTTTTGCTGCTTTGGTGCCTCATATGTTGAGCATTTGACATTATTTGGAAGAGAAGAGGACCACATGTTGAGCATGGGGAAGATGACAGGCTCAAAGCTTTACCTTTTCATATATTGCTCACCCTCTTGAGTGGCTTGGTAAGTGTGGTGCTAATGTGTATAACCCTCCTCAGGTTTTTTTCCTCCTCCTTCCCCATGTCCCCCTCTAACGTTTGTTTCTCCCCCCGCCCTTCACTGTGTCAGTCACAGCGCTCTTAAAACTCCCAGCTGGTCTTGTATTTATTTTATGCTTTCATTCTTCTTTAATAAGTACATTACTTGCAAGCAGTGAATTGAAAACAAAGCAAACGAATTAAAAACAAAAACAAATTACCATTAGTTGGTTGGACAGTTTCTTACTTTGTGTTACATTTAACTGTTCTTTTGACAGCCCAGTTTTTAAAGCCAGGTTCGTATGGAAATGCTTTCACTCCACCTGCACCGCTTTTGGAAATAGCATAACAGCTTCATTTGTCTGTTTCTTTTTAGTGCATTCATAACACAACACATGGAGCACAATGTCTCATCTGGGCGGTAGCTGTTTCCTTTTGCAGGAGTGGGAGTACAAGCACAGCTGTTTTTCTGTCAGAACTTCTTGCCAGCCTGATGTTGACATTTTTTATTGAATAACTTTCCCCATGTTTGCTGCATTTTTCCATATTAAAAGCCATGGAAAAGGTTTTTTAAAAAATTATTATCACAGCTACATATTCCACCCCACCCCGAACAATCTCAGTATCCATTTGCTGACAGAAATAGAGCCAAGCAGAATGGTATAGGCATATTGAAGGAATCACAAGATTTTCAGGAACACACAAAAAATCTAAACATACTCCAAACGAGATAACCCCCAGCCATGTAAGGCCCAATTAGGATTGAGCATGTTCAGTTGACCAAAAAATGAGTGCCAGTTGAAAAACAAATGGAAAACCAGGGAAAGAGGGGTTTTAATTTGTTTTCTCTGGCTCCTAATAGTGTATCCAGGAAAGGTGTGGCTGGCTGGAACCCTGAACAGGAGCGCTCCTCTTAGGGACTGACAAGTGCCTATTAACTACCAAGGGTCCATTAACTATCACCACACTGACAGCGGAGTCCTGTACATGTCTATGCAAAAGTAAGCCCCATGCCGCTTAGTGGGACTCTCACTCAGGTGTGCATAGGATTGCCACTTAAAATACACATGAACATACCCCCTACATTCACCTATGAAGCTGCCTTGTGCTGGATCATATCATTGGTCCAGCTAATTAAGTATCGTCTACTCTTAACTGGCATGTGCTTGCCAAAGATTCAGGCAGAGAACTCTTTCTCAGCCCTACTGTCTGAGATCCCTGGGATATGCAAATCATGTGTTTGATCGTTGAGCTATGGCCACCCATGGACAGCACCATTGGTGGGGCAGCACCATTCAGCTGACTTCCTGAGTTGCTGCAGCTTCCTGGGGAAGAGAGAAGCAGGGAAGCTAGTGTCATGCAAATACACCAGGCCAGAATGGTTCCACTCCAACTTCTTCTACTCTGCTGACCTTCTCACTGCCTCACCCATCCCTCTAAGCAGCAACTCAGTTGTCAGGAGGTCAATTGAGTGCCACTGCCCCATCATTCTGCCTGCTATTGGTTATGGCCCCAATTCCAGGGGCTTTCATGGCTTATGCGTAAATTTAAATGGCTTGAGGATTGTAAAAGATAAGACAGTAAAATTTTGGTGGGGTTTTGTTAATACTTTTTTCCTTTTGTTTTGTTTTGCCTCTGCCAGAATTTGGCAGTAGCTTCGTTATATGAAACAAAGGAGGCTTCTCATCTTTTCAGAAAAGGTTTGAGCCATTGTGCTCAAATCAGTTTTAAGAATTGCAGGGAAACAGTAAAATCCCACAAGACACTTTTGGTGACTACAAAGGAGCCATTTTCTAAAGTGCTCTGAAAATCACTTCATCGATGTGCCCTATTTTTCCTGTAAGAATTTTGTAAGTCCTGAGCACTGAAATTGAACAATTGGCTCAGCTCCATAATGAATGAAGCAGGTTATCTGGAAAATTTCTTCTGGAAAAAGAGGCAAATTTCAGTGCCTAAGGTTGAGCTGAAACTTTGAAGGTGGAGCTAAATGTTATCTCAACATGTGGATATTCCCAAATCTGTGTCAGGAGATGATGGTGAGGGTGAAGAGGGATGCTTGGTCTGTGGCCTCCCCTCTCTTCCTTCATATAGACCTTTTTCTCTCGGCTGGGTTTGCTTCTAGTTTTGGAGCCGAGCTGGGGAAAACTCAGTAATTAAAAATAAAATAAAATTGTGGGAGGGACTAGCAAAGGAGTCTTGCCTTGGAAGGGTTCTACACCCACAAATTGTTCCCTTCAAGCCCGTCTCCCTCATATTGACATTACGTAGGATTGGGAATCCTGTGTTTCCCTTGGAACATCTAGCTCCAGCTTCATTATGTATATCCAAGATCAGGGGTGGCTTCATGGATCAGATCCTCATCAGGATCATTCTCAGTGACCATATTTCACAGATGGACAACACTGTCCATCTGTCAGTCCTGTGGTGTCATTATGATGACACGTGATAGACAGGGGGACAGTCTTGCCAACCTGTAAAAAAAAATCCCTTGTGCAGTTCTGCAAGCTTCCTCCCACCCATTTAGTGGGTGACTCAGTGACCATATTTCACAGATGGGCAACACTGTCCATCTGTCAGTCCTGTGATGTCATTATGATGACACGTGATAGACAGGGGGACAGTCTTGCCAACTTGTAAAAAAAAATCCCTTGTGCAGTTCTGCAAGCTTCCTCCCACCCATTTAAACACTCAATTAGGAGTTTTAAAGAGGAGCCTGCAAAGACTTTGAAAGGGTTCTGCAAGTCTCCCCACTCTTCCCCCGTAAGCGCCTGAAAGGGGAGTGTGAGGAGACTTAACAGAGGCTTCAAGACATCCCTGTGCTCCCATTCTGAACTCTGAAGGCTGAAATGTGAGCTTTCCTTAAGCTAAGGTTACCAGACGTCCCTGTTTCCGGATTGACAAATCAATCCCCATACAAAATCCATTAAAGTTGAAAAGTGCCCCCGGATTCATTGAAAAATAATAATCTGGTAACCTTACCTTAAGACTGCCTTTAAATGTGACGACTTCATTAATGTGCTTTGTAAAAGTACTGTTTGAAACAGCTTGTGCTGCTTCTTTGCTGCAGCAGTGGATGAGACGCTGCCATCCACCTTTCCTGCTTGCTGAAAAGAGAACTGTGAACTGTTTCAAACAGCACTTCTGCAAAGAGCTTTAATTCCTGCTCATGAGTGGGGATTCAGTCCTGCTGCCTGGGCTGCACCATCCTGTTCCCTGCTGATAGCAGCAGGTGGGCGTGGCTTGAGGGAAATGGCTTTGCTGGCCATATTGGTCACCCTGGTCAGCCAGGATTGGCCCAATGGTGAGAGTGTTCCCACCCCTAGATTATGTGGGATTTGTGGGATTTTAAGTCTACCACTGTTGGCTAGTTGCCAAGGAATAAAGGTAAAGGGACCCCTGACCATTAGGTCCAGTCGTGGCCGACTCTGGGGTTGCGGCCCTCATCTTGCTTTATTGGCCGAGGGAGCCGGCGTACAGCTTCTGGGTCATGTGGCCAGCATGACTAAGCCGCTTCTGGCGAACCAGAGCAGCACACGGAAACGCCGTTAACCTTCCTGCCGGAGCGGTACCTATTTATCTACTTGCACTTTTGACATGCTTTCGAACTGCTAGGTTGGCAGGAGCAGGGCCCGAGCAACGGGAGCTCACCCTGTTGCGGGGATTCGAACCACTGACCTTCTGATCGGCAAGTCCTAGGTTCTGTGGTTTAACCCACAGCGCCACCCGCGTCCCTTTGCCAAGGAATAGCTCTGGACAAATGATGAATGCAGCTTCCTCTCAACTTTGCTTCTAAAGTAATCCCCCAGGTATCCAAGCAAACTCCTTAGATACGCCTCAGCCCCAGGGCTTTCCTTGTTATAAATGCAGCACTTATCCATAGGAGAAAACCTTTTTATTTTCTTTAACCGTTGTGCAAATAGCTGACACTGAATTGCTGCAGTACTTTCCCCTCCGCCTACATTAATTTTTGACCATTTTGATTTTCTTTTCAAAAGATGAGACATTATGCTTGTTGTGTTTTCTCCCTACATGCACTAATGGTTCCTTGCTGTTTTAACCTGTTGCTAGGCCTGTTCCATTCTAACATCTTAGTACTTCTGTTAGCTTACATGTGAAATGCATCACCCAGTTTGTGCTTGAGCTCATTTTATTTTATATTTTAAATTCCTTTTAATTGGTTAATATTTTCAATTTGTTTTGTATTTTTTTTTTACTAACCTCACTGTATATTTTCAGTTTAACAATTGGCTGCATGCTAATATATATATATATACACATATATGTATATTATATATCTCTTGTTATATAATATATATATTATAATTGATTTATTTTTATTTTTAAAGAAAACCCAATCAAGTCTAGCCTGGATTTTGCTCTGATTGTGTTTTGGTTTCTAGTGGTGGGGGCAAGTCTGACACTTAACAACTTAACTTGGTCTCTTTAAAGTCTGACACACAAACAAGCTAAAAAAAAAAAAGCAGACTAAGCACATCCGTCAGTTTTTCTTTGCACAAATCAAGTGGTGCTCTCTAGGTGATGGATATGATTGTATAAAGTAGCTTGATTTTATGCTTTTTAAATGTCATTTTTTTATTTTCTCCCCCATTGCTTCCCCTCCCCTTGTTATGCACAAAAGTTGCCCAGCACACCATCAGAAAGTGTGATGACCCTCCCTGAAACCCTGTTCCTGTGGAAAAATCTTGCCAGCAGGTGTTTTTTTGTTTTGTTTTTGTTAGTTATTTTTTATTATGTAAATATCTTTTCCCTTTTACTGGGCATATATTGCTCGTAAGTAGTTTTTATTTTATTTCTTTTGCATGCATATATGTAGAAAAATGTCTTGTTCATAATGTGTTTCTGTGGAAGAGAAGAATATATTATTGGAATATTTTTGGTTTGTTTCTCTGTTCTGTCTGTCAGGATAATATTGGACACCGCTTGCTACAGAAGCATGGCTGGAAGCTGGGCCAGGGCTTGGGGAAATCTCTCCAGGGTAAGTAAGAAATCTGATTTGTTTACAATGCTCATTTTACTTCTGCTTACATTTCTAGATTCCTCCCCTTCCCTCAGCCCTCTGATTGTACCCATTGAGTTTTATGTTTCTCATAT
Source organism: Podarcis melisellensis (assembly GCF_964234715.1). Classification (NCBI taxonomy): domain Eukaryota; kingdom Metazoa; phylum Chordata; class Lepidosauria; order Squamata; family Lacertidae; genus Podarcis; species Podarcis melisellensis. Next base: position 41,646,824 of record NC_138545.1, on the reverse strand, counting down.
TGCACTCAGTTTCTCTTAATACACACAGGTCTAGTATTGGGTTTATTCTGTGAAATATAGTTTTTATTTCACGCAGACTGAAAGCAAGGAAGACAGTTGGAGTCAACTTAGAGAAATTTGTACGCTGTGCTCTTGATAGCTGACCATAGTACCACCATGATTTTGGTTTGCAGATGAAGGCACAACCAAAAAACAAAGAAAGAAGAAGATATGAACTGTCTCAACTAGCCAGAAAAAGGTTCTTTTGCTGAGAAGGTGTGTGTGTGTCCCAGAACAATGTGATTTGAAACTTGAGACAAAGAGGATGTAAAAGACGTTAGCTTTAATTTAGTCAGGTTGCTTGTTGAGAGGTTAAATGTCTTGATTTGACTAGTGTTTGACAGTTTCCAATTCCTTCCTTTTCCTGTTGTAACCTTTTAATTTGGACTTTAAAAAAATTCATATGAGAGAATAACTGATATGAGAGTTTTACCGCATTTGAGCTCTGGGGTGCTGTGTTGGGTAACCAACTTTTCAATTCCAAATTGGAGACTCCGTGAGTCATTTGCAGAGTGTGATATAGGCCAGCCAGAGGAATAAAGAGACAAGTTTTGTTTTCTTCCTGGAAGCAGAATCCAGGCAGTTGTTGGAACCTAAGAATTACTGCACTGTGAGACTGGTTATTTGGTTTAGCTCACTGTTAGGAGTTCTCTTTTGGTAAGTTCCATGATGGGAGTATTGCCATCAAACTCCTGATGCTCACTGCCTGGCTAGCGTGTGTGTATGTGTGTTTGTTTGTTCATTTTACGAGGTATCACTATGTTGAATGCACCACAGCGGGTAATGCAGGAATACACTTGTATTCACTTAATTGATCCTTCTATGCAAGCTGATACTCCAGGTCGAGTACATGAACAGTCCAAACAAAGTATTCAGTGCTGTCTTTTATACTGTTTTCTGCAAGCCGAGCCATGAGAACTTTCAATATTCATTTGATGACACACACCATGAAAGGGCCCCTATTCAGATAAAAACGGGGGGGGGGCAGTTCTTCTGGTAGTGCGGTTTACAAGTAAACTTTAAATTGTGTAAAATGTTAAATGGGGTGTGAAGGGCATAATATGATTTGAGAGGCTAATTTTCTTGAGTTCTGGGGAGAGTGGATCAAGTTTCAAAATATGTTTGACTTTCATATGCAGAGCTGCAGTTTGATTTAACTCTGTGTTCCTCAATTTGGTTCCCAGGGCACCATCAGACCCCCACCCCATGCTGCCCTGCAAGCTCTTGCGTCTCTTCCAGTTTTTTTTCATAACAGTTGGTTGCCAGGGATGTTGGCTGTGGTTTCTTTTTGTCTTTTGTTTTAGTTGGGTGTTTTTGGGTGTTTTCTTTTTGTCTTTTGTTTTAGTTGGGTGTTTTTTTGGTATAGATATTCTGCTTGGTTTCTTTGCTGGGGGTTCGGGGATGGGAGCAGATTCTAAGCCATGGGTAGGCAAACTAAGGCCCGGGGTCCGGATGCGGCCCAATTGCCTTCTCAATCTGGCCCGCGGACGGTCCGGGTATCAGCGTGTTTTTACATGAGTAGAATGTGTCATTTTATTTAAAATGCATCTCTGAGTTATTTGTGGGGCATAGGAATTCGTTCACCCCCCCAAAAAAAAATATAGTCCTGCCCCCCACAAGGTCTGGACTGGCCCTCTGTAGAAAAAGTATGCTGACCCCTGTTCTAAGCATCACCAGTTTTTCTTTTGTGAAATGGGTATTTGTATGGTGACATGATGTCCTCATGTGCCCCCAGGCCCAGAAAGACTGGGGACCCCTGATTTAAGCTATTTTCCCATCAAACATTTTCAGCATGGCTTCTTCCTGGAATGCTGCATGCTAAGGTGCAGAATCTTCACATACACGTTAACTATATTGCAACCAGCTGTGATGGGTGTGGACTGGATGGGAGGTTGTCTGCTCTTGATGGGGTTACACTCCCTCTGAAGGAGCGGGGACATAGCTCGGGGGTACGTCTGAATCCTTTGCTGTTGCTTGAGGCTCAAGTGGCCTTAGTGCTGCAGAGCACCTTCCCACAGCATTGGCTGGTGGCCCAGCTGTGCCCACCTGGACAGAGATAGTGGTTGTCTATGCTCCAGTAACCTCTAATTAGATTACGGCAACACATACGTAGGGCTGCCTCTGAAGATGGATCAGAAACTTTAGCTGGTGCAGAATTCAGCAGCCAGGTTGCTCACCAGAGCAAGACAGTTTGAGCATTATTACGTTGATCCTGGACCGACTGCACTGGCTGCCAAATAGTTTCTGGGTCCATTTCAAAGTGCTGGTTTTGACCTATAAAGCCCTAAACAGCTCAGGACTGCAAAATACCTCTCTCCATTTGAACCTACCTAGACCCTGCAACCATCACCTGAGGCCTTTTCTGCGGGGCTCCCCATTTGTGGAATGCTTTCAGGGAAGTTTTTAACGTGTGATATTTTACTGTATTTTTGGTTTCTATGGAAGCCGCCCAGAGTGGCTGGGGAGGCCCAGCCAGATGGGCGGGGTATAAATAAATTATTATTATTATTATTATTATTATTATTATTATTATTATTATTATTATTATTATATTTCCCCAGGGAATCTTGCCTGGCACCTTCATTGCATATTTTTATGTGCCAGGTGAAACATATTTTTTATTCTTAATTTTCTGTTGTGAACTGCCCTGTGATCTTCAGGTGAAGGGTGGTATACAAATTTAATAAATAATAACAATAATCCTGTGTTGGTATTGTAAGAGAACCAAAGGAGGGTGTTCCAGATTTCATTCTGAAACCTTCAGGGAAGAAGGCAAGAGGCAGAAAACTTGTGACCAAAAGCTGTCACGTGTTCATTCCCTCTTCGCCATCCATGTTTATAAATGCTAAGCTAGGAGAGATGTCCCTCTGGTATTTTTTTGTATAGGAACTTATTCTGTGCATGCACATGCACAAACACACACACATATACACATGTGTCATGGCAGGCACCCCACAGTGTGAGAACTGCTGGTTAGCACCATTCTCTACATCATCAAGTGATGCGGGTGGCGCTGTGGGTTAAACCACAGAGCCTAGGACTTGCTGATCAGAAGGTCGGAGGTTCGAATCCCCACAACAGGGTGAGCTCCCGTTGCTTGGTCCCTGCTCCTGCCAACCTAGCAGTTCGAAAGCATGTCAAAATGCAAGTAGATAAATAAATAAAGAGCGGGAAGGTAAACAGCGTTTCCGTGCGCTGCTCTGGTTCGCCAGAAGCGGCTTAGTCATGCTGGCCACATGACCCGGAAGCTGTACGCCAGCCCCCTCGGCCAGTAAAACAAGATGAGCGCCACAACCCCAGAGTCTTCCGCGACTGGACCTAATGGTCTGGGGTCCCTTTACCTTTACCTCTACATCATCAAAGAAATGAAGTTTTTTTTCCAGATTTCAGTTTTGTGCCTTTCCCCCTATTGAAAGCTCCAGTTGAAAGCTATTCTGTTAACTTCCACTATTTATACATCATTGGAGGTGTGAACTGCAGCTCCCTTTGTCATGAAAAGAATATTCTGAGCTCCTGCGCTGGAGCTGTGCCTAGAAGGCATATTTAAAATTCTGGCATAATGAGGATCAATTGAATTTAGTCCTCTTATCACCACACCCAGCCTCTTGTGGAATGTTGAAAGAGTGAACAGCACTCCCATGGATTCCAGCTGTTGTATGGCCAAGGAATAGTGTCCTGGCCATTCAAGAGGTGAGGGGAAGGGGGCTGCTGCCCGCAGACATTTTTTTCCTCCACCGGTGCATTTTGGGAACTTCTGCCATTTCCTGCAAGGCTTTGAACAATCTCCTTGTGTGTTTTTTGAATGGCCACTTGTACCAGAAGAATACTCTTGCTGCCTGCTTGTTCATTCAGTCGGCCTGTTCAGCCCAGTCTGTCTCAAAGGCCTGTGTGTAGAGAGGCTTTATAATGGTCAGTAAACAGCACACTGCAGCATCTTTGGACTGCAGCATAGCTGCAGCACCACAACCCCCAGCAAATGGGAGCTAGTTGAGTGGAATGATTGTTAATATTGGTTTGAAATACTGGTTTGAATAATCTATAGACACGCTCTTGAAATAATTACATTCTGTGTCTGCTTCCTACGGTACAATGTATACAGCAGAGCCATTTTATCAAGATGTCTAAAGAGACAGCTCTGACTGAAGAATCAAATAGCTTTTCTAAATTCCTTTTGTAAAACAAAACATCGCCACACTGGTGTCTTACGTAAATACAGAGGGTGAGGGGAATCAAATTGGTTTAATGGCGATTATTGCTGTCCTCACCTAGAGTGGTTGGCAGAGAAGTGCTGTCATAGATGCAGCTGGACTGTCTCTTGTCAGCTTCCTCCTTCTATCTCACCTGCATAGTTAGGCCTTCCTGGGTGCAGGTATTTGAGAGTGTGGGATTGTGCTGAATAAGTGTGTCCAGGGAACACTCTGCACATTCCAGAGCACACTTGCAGGATCAGCATGGGCTGTACATTGCCAATTGCACCAAAGCCCCACATTTGAAATGTTGGTGTAGTTCCTGAAATCCAGTGCATGGTTTGGGTTTTGAAATGAACAAGAGAGGCAGGTTGCAGTTCAGGGTAGCTTGAATCCCCCTCCCCCCCAAAAAAAAACCTGTGCATGGTTGCTGGCTTTACAGAATCTCCTAGTTAAAGGCAGAGAGCTGAGATGGATGATTATTCAGAGGTTGCCATGGGTATGGCGGTCTTGCAACTCTCATTGGGATTTAGCAGCAGCTACCAATTCTCTGCTAACACAGTATAAACTCTACTTAGATGCACTCCACTGACTTTGATTCTCCTATCTACACATCTGGTTGTCAGAATATCAAGGCATTTGATACTGATGCCAGAGGAATTTAAATGTATTCAGTCCTGTGCGGAGAGCTAGGAGGTAAAAATGTAACATTGGCAGCAAAGGACATCCATGAGATCTCCATTTCTCCCTCTCCCAAATTAAAATTTAATTCTCGCACACCTCTATTCTTGTTTAGATTCTGTATATTTTCTGAGTGCTGAGGCTGAAACAAAATCACCTATTAATCAGTAACAGAGGGAGAGAATCTGCACTTCCTATTCAAATACCAGTCTTCTCCTTCCACCTTCATTTTAGCAATTAACTACTCCTCCTGTTCACTGTGTGTAGGTTGTCACTTGAGTGAAGATTAAATTAATGTACCTCTCCACTCCATGTTGAGCAGACAATTAATTACTATCCCATATTCCTCTGCATTGAATGGGAAATGTCCCCAGTTGAAAAGTGCATTTTGACTAGCTGTATCTGTTCTAAACTCTAAGGCTGTCCATGCTTGCTTCTTTACCAGTTGCTTCTGGAAAGCTCAAAATGATTGCTGGATTCAGCTGCTACTAGTCAAGTATACAGACTCGTACAATAAACTGGAGGTAAATTGCCAGTGGTAGTAATTATTGGTCTGAAGGCTCCCACAAGTTAGTTAGAGACAGGAAGCCTTCCTACCATTTAATGTTGGTGAAATGCTTTATGTTTTGCAGACGTGCTTGGGAATGCCCAGGTTTCTGGTAGCATCTGTACATCCCCCATATCCAAAGCAGGTGTAGTACACATCATGGTGTTACCCTGCATTCCTTTTTAGCAGCCTGAGTGTGTGCATTTGAAATGGTGATGGTAGCCTGGAGAGGAGAACTAAGCTGCTGTTGTCTACTGAGTGTACCAACAGAAATAATGCTTCATATTCCGGTGTGTTTTTCTTAAGGGTGGTACTCCAGATGTATTTTCCTTCCTTTAAATAAGTCCCCTTTTTTCTTTTCATGTTTGGTTATATGTAATGCAATCTTAATTTTGGCTCACTTGCTTCAGGAAATAGCCATAGCAGCTATTTCTGTATTAGTGTGGTGCACTCTATGTGGGGATGCCCTGGAGTCTGATCTGGGAGCTTCAGCTAGTGCAGAATGTTGTGGCTGGAGCAGGCTACTGCCAACACATGAGACTGGTGTTAAAAGACTTGCACTGGCTTCCCAGCTGCAACCAGGCCAGGGTCAAGGTTTTTCTACTAGTGTACAGAGCCCTGAATAACTTGGGCCCAGAATGCCTTTCCCTGTATATGCCAAATTGATCACTGAGATCATCTGATGGAGCTTGGTGGTCATCCATGGACCAGAAGTGCAACACATATCAACGAGGTTATGACTTCAGTGTTGTGGGCACAACTCTGGAACTCCCACCAGAACTCAGGCACTGTCCCTGCTGAATTTCAGGTGACTGGTTAAAATCACTTTACAGTATTTCAGGAAGCATTTACGTCATGAACGCTTCTCTGATGTTGTACAATTTTCTGATGTTCTTTGTTTAAATTTATGGGGTTTAATTTCTTCTAAATTTTGCATACTGTATTTTTATTGTTGTAAGCTGCTTTGAGACCTAGATGCTGAAATGCAGGATATAAATTTTAACAGCAACAATGTTTATAGGATGGACTTTTAAACATGGGTCATTTTAAAAGGCTCAGTGAGTTAGGTCAAGAGGGCTTTCATCAGTGTTTTCATGCATGGTCTGGTGAGGAAAAGGACCACTGTTGAACTGCCTCTTGAGAAAATGTTTATTCTCCATCCTATCCCAGTTAATGGCTGCATCTGATAATAACAAACTTTGTTTTATTGTTATGTGAACAAGCCATAGGCATAGCCACATGGAGGAGAGAACAAGCTTTTGCTGCAGTTAACCTTGGTTTGGTGTTTTATCTGAACCTGGGCAAACTGTGACTAGTCTTAACTATGGATTACTGAAACAAGCCAATTTAATAAACCATGGCTTAAAATTGGCTTGTTTCAGTAAATGCCTTTTCTGGGTTTAGATAATAAACTGTGATCATTATATTCAGCTGCAGCCACTGATTTTGCTCAGTGTTAAGCTAAAATACTCAGTTCTGCTCCTGTAACAGTGTAATGGCAAGTACAATACTGTGCTTAAAAAGTTATTGAATTGCATTAGAGTGGGTGAAACAGTGCTAAGCAATCATTGTTTCCAGACTACTTTCCCCAGATCACTCCACCATTTCCAATGATGGTGGGCAGCTTGGGTAGGCATTGTAAGAGGATGGGTACATTTTTCCTCCAAGCATATTTCAGAGTGGCTTCTTTGTCTTCTTGTGTTATAGTGGTCTATACAAGAACAGTGATTCAACCTTTTCTGAAAAGCAGAATGCAGCCACTTCAGCTGCTTAGCAACACTTTGTCCTTGTTAGTGAAGATGTAGCAAAATGGTTATCTAGATTCTAGAGAGCATAGTATCCTGATTTTGTACAAGTTTAATAGGCAGCTGATTCCCCCCCCCAAAGCAGAAAGTGTTGATTATTTGAACTGTATCAGGGCATGGCTCAACCAGAAGTGTTGCTTATGGTTGAGAATGGGCTATGGGTGGCTGAAGTTGTATTCCTAAAGGGCAGGCCAAGGACCACCATTGAAGTGATGTGGCCCTTCAACACTAGACCCATTAGAGAGGACAGGCTTCTTGGCTCCAGAAAGGATGGTTAAGTCAGGTCATGTTCCATTGCTTGGCTCCCTCTGGGCTACTGACCTAGGTTTGCTTGGGGATCACATGACCCCTTCAGAGTCTTCCCACAAGGAAGGCATTTGGTTTCTTTAGATAAATATAATCCTTATTTTCAGCTGGTTGGTTGGGAGGTACAAGTGAGGTCTCTTCTGAAATCATTGTCTTTGAGCTGCTACCCAGTCTCTGCTTCTTCCCATCTTACTATTGTGGCTTTTATTATTTTCCTAAAATGTCCCTTGTCTATGCTTGACTTGTGCCAACAGCATGAATGTCCACTTAGATAATCTGGTTGGTCTAGCTTTTGATAGTGCTACAGATAGGCCAGATAAGATCAGCCCAAACCTGCTCTCTACTACCTTCCAACCTCCAGTGATATAGTTTATTACCAATTAACTCATGTATGAGAGGCATCCAACCTGTTCTGGAGACGGTTGCACTTCTGCTAAAGGACCTGGTTCATAGCTTGGGGGCTCTCCTGCGTCCATTATATCACAGAAGCTACAAATGGCCTTGGTGCTATGTGTCTTTTACGAGCTTTAAGACATATCTGGGTGACTAGCCTATCTTGATGTAGATAACCTGGCTTTTGTGGTCTGTGGTCTAGTAAACGTCTGCCTGGAATTCGTGCAATGTGTTGTTGTGTGTGGAGCTGCTTTTGAACACAGTTTAGAAACTTCAGTTGCTGCAGAATGTAGTGATTAGGTTATTCTGACCATATTATGCCAATCCTTGCCTGCTTGTTTGTGCTGGCTTCCAGTTTGTTTCCAGGCCCAGTCTGAGTGCTGGTTTTAACCTCTAAACCAGGGTGGTCCAATATGCAGCCCTCAATATCTTTTTTGGGCAGCCCTCGGGAACATTTGACATTCCCCCTGAGCCTTCATACTGCCTTCCCTAATAATAATAATAATAATAATAATAATAATAATAATAATAATAATAATAATTTATTTGTATCCCACCCATCTGGCTGGGTTTCCCCAGCCACTCTGGGCGGCTTCCACAAAATGTCACACATTAAAAACTTCCCTGAACAGGGCTGCCTTAAGATGTCTTCTGAATGTCAGATACCGTATTTTTCGCTCTATAACACGCACATCGTTTTTAGAGGAGGAAAACAAGGGAAAAAACATTCTGAATGAAACAGTGGGTGTATCATTTTTGTGCTTCATGCTGTGGCCACAGACATGTGATCTGATGGTGAATTTGGGGTGACCCAATGCAAAAATCCTGAGAATCCCTGTGGATCCATGCTTTGTAACCACATTTTTGCACCATTGCAGCCCCAGGCAACAGTGGGTGTGTGATTTTTGGGGGGCAGGCTGTAGCCATGGACATGCTATGTGATCTGATGGTGAATTTGGGGTGACCCAATGCAAAGATCCTGAGGATTCATGTAGATCCATGTTTTGTAACTACGTTTTTGCACCATTGCAGCCCCAGGCAACAGTGGGTGCGTGATTTTTTGGGGGGGGGCAGGCTGTAGCCATGGATATGCTATGTGATCTGATGGTGAATTTGGGGTGACCCAATGCAAAGATCCTGAGGATCCATGTGGATCCATGCTTTTTAACCACATTTTAAGTGGGGAGGGAAGGAAAAACACAGAACGGACAAGGAGCACGAGAGGGGTGTGCAGAGAAGCAGCTGGCTAAGAATGCAAGAGAGGGGTATAACGGGAGGGAGGAAAGGAAGGCAAAAGTTTTCCCTCACCTACCCACCCAAGCCAGCCAGCTCATGCGCTCTCTCTCTCTCTCTCTCTCTCTCTCTCTCTCTCTCTCTCTCTCTCTCTCCCTTCTGCATGTTTTCAGCAGCAGGACACTCTGCTTTCCCCTCTTTGTTCCGTTTGAGCAAACACAGCAAGGAAACAGAGGAGGGTGGGCAGTAAGACCCTGAGGCAGAATGCAGGAAAGCAGCCGCTTCCTCTTTTCAGGTTTCCCTTCTCCGAGACGCGCAATTTGATTTTTGCCTGATTTTTTTTGCCATTTGGCTCCAGGGACCACACATTCACTCAATAACACACACAGACATTTCCCCTTCCTTTTTAGGAGAAAAAATCTGCGTGTTATAGAGGGGGAAATACGGTAGTTGTTTATCTCTTTGACATCTTGTGGGAGAGCGTTCCACAGGGCGGGCGCCACTACCGAGAAGGCCCTTTACCTGGTTCCCTGTAGCTTTGCTTCTCGCAATGAGGGAACCGCCAGAAGGCCCTCAGAGCTGGACCTCAGCGTCTGGGCAGAACAATGGGGGTGAAGACTCTCCTTCAGGTATACTGGGCTGAGGAAAGTGTAGTGTTGGGCTTTGGGAAGGAGGCATGAGGGCTCTGACAGGGACCCAGAGTCCTCCTACCTCCTTCCCAAAGCCTACCTAGCACTTTCCCAGCTTTGGGAAGAAGGTGGGAGGGTCTAGGATTCTTTCAGATCTTCATGCCTCCTTCCCAAAGTCCGACACCTTGTTTAGCCGGCTTTGGGAAGCCAGTGGGGGGGCTGGAGGGTCTTCAAATTTTGGGCTCGCTCCTCGCCCCCAATCGACAAGGCAGTGTGTGGCCCGTGAGTTCTGTATCAAAGTATTCTTGCAGCCCACTTGATGTGAAAATTTGGGCCACCCTGTTAGAAACTAAAGCTTACACAGCTTAGGGACCTGTTACCTAGTGTAACACTTCTTTGCACTAGGAACTACTCAGGTCTAAAGATCATGCCCTCCTTCTTCTGAGGCACAAAGGGTGGCAGTGAGAGGGTTTTCAGTGGTGACCCACTACTTTGTAGAATGTGTTCCCCAACTCAACTGGCTCATGCCATTCTGACATCTGGTGAAGATCTTTAATTTTCTCCCAGGCTAATAACAATAATAATCAACCTGTTTCAATATATGTTATTATCTTGTTCCCTATAAATAGACAGTTGGCTTTGATTTGCTTTTACTGATTATTAGGTGTATTATAATCACCTACCGTATAATCAAGATTACATTGACTTGTGTTAAATTTTTATTGTACATCACCTAGAGGTTACAGTGTTAGGCAACTGACAAGTTGAAAATTATTATATCATATATAATATCATATTATATATCAATAATATAGATGGAACTTTCCTTCCTGTCAAGATGAATGTGGCACAGCGAAGAACAATGTATATGCTTCCATATTTTAAATATAGGAAGAAATCTAGATGTTTTAGGCCAGGTATTGTTTGAGATGTGTACACCTCAAGGTGAAAGTCCTATGTGAAAAAGGAGAAGTATTCCATTCCTGAAGAGCAAAGAGCTACTTGTGAGGAGCCCGCTATAAGTCAGCCTGCTATTTTGTTGTACCTCTTGGCTTATAAAACCAGTTGTGCAGAAAGGAGCGTGACTGGCATATGCTTTCATATCTGGGACCAGATGTTGGAAGACAGCAAGGAGGAGGTAAATTATTCATAGTGAAACCAATGCATGCAATAATAGTTGTACTGGTACAGGAAAGGAAGGTGGCAGGAATAGACAATGAAAGCAAAAGATCACATGAATATATTCAACAGGAGAACAAAGCAGAAAGAAACTAAACTAAAAATGAAGCTAGCTGCATAAATGAGGATTCCCGTATGACCAAGTACTTGTAGCATTTTATTGCCAGCAAGAGAAGGCAGAGATTGCCACACTGGAAGTCAAATTACAGCTTTCATCATAATTGTTCAGGGTTGAGGAACCTTGGCCACCCCCATCCCTGTTTTTATCTGGCCTTTTGCGACTTTCCCATTGTCCTTATGAATATTGATTCTCTGCTTCTTCTGGAAAAGCTGTGCCTGCATTGGCATGGGCCATTGTTAACATGGGGGTAATATTTATGAAAAATTACACTTTTGCCCGTACACTTTTGTGTCTGTGTGCATGGGAAAAGAGGTGACAGGCCATATTCGGGCTGAGCTATATAACCTGGAAAGTACTGTGGTACCTCGGGTTACAAACACCTCAGGTTACAGACTCTGCTAACCCAGAAGTAGTACCTCGGGTTAAGAACTTTACCTCAGGATGAGAACAGAAATTGTGTGCTGGTGGTGCGGTGACAGCGGGAGGCCCCATTAGCAAAAGTGGTACCTCAGGTTAAGAATGGTTTCAGGTTAAGAACGGACCTCCGGAACAAATTAAGTTCATAACCAGAGGTATCACTGCATATGTGAAGCATCCAAGGACAATGTCTCACTTTTTTTTCTGAGATCCAGCGCCGAGGGCCTTCTGGCGGTTCCCTCATTGCGGGAAGTGAGGTTACAGGGGACCAGAGAGAGGGCCTTGTCAGTAGTGGCGCCCGCCCTGTGAAACGCCCTCCCATCAGATGTCAAGGAAATAAGCAGCTATCTTATTTTTAAAAGACATCTGAAGGCAGCCCTGTTTAGGGAAATTTTTAATATTTAATGCTATATTGTTTTTAACACTCAATTGGGAGCCGCCCAGAGTGGCTGGGGAAACTCAGCCAGATGTTGTTGTTTAGTCTTTTAGTTGTGACCCCATGGACCAGAGCACGCCAGGCACTCCTGTCTTCCACTGCCTCCCGCAGTTTGGTCAAACTCATGCTGGTAGCTTCAAGAACACTATCCAACCATCTCGTCCTCTGTCGTCCCCTTCTCCTTGTGCCCTCCATCTTTCCCAACATCAGGGTCTTTTCCAGGGAGTCTTCTCTTCTCCTGAGGTGGCCAAAGTATTGGAGCCTCAGCTTCAGGATCTGTCCTTCCAGTGAGCACTCAGGGCTGATTTCCTTCAGAATGGAGAGGTTTGATCTTCTTGCAGTCCATGGGACTCTCAAGAGTCTCCTCCAGCACCTGAATTCAAAAGCATCCATTCTTCGGCGATCAGCCTTCTTTATGGTCCAGCTTTCACTTCCATACATCACTACTGGGGAAACCATAGCTTTAACTATACGGACCTTTGTTGGCAAGGTGATGTCTCTACTTTTTAAGATGCTGTCTAGGTTTGTCATTGCTTTTCTCCCAAGAAGCAGGCGTCTTTTAATTTCGTGGCTGCTGTCACCATCTGCAGTGATCATGGAGCCCAAGAAAGTAAAATCTCTCACTGCCTCCATTTCTTCCCCTTCTATTTGCCAGGAGGTGATGGGACCAGTGGCCATGATCTTCCTTTTTTTGATGTTGAGCTTCAGACCATATTTTGTGCTCTCCTCTTTCACCCTCAATTTCAGCCAGATGGGTGGGGTATAAATAATAAATCATCATCATCATCATCATCATCATCATCATCATCATCTAGTTACAACCCCTGGAGATTGAACCTCTCCCTTGAAAAGACCTTGCTACACTGCAAGAAAAGTCACCCTTTTCAGAAGTTTGAAAGAAGCCCAAGAGGACACTGTTAACACCTTTTTGTTGAAGATAGGTCTACAAGCAGTGGGTTCAGCTAAGGCAAGATGGAGCTGGTGTAGCATGATAGCTAAAGGATATGAGCTGAGGATTCCCTGAATCACCTTGACCATAAACTCACCCGACTGCCATCTGTAATCATCCATAACTCTGACTCGGCAGTGTGGGTTTGACTTAGCCCTAATTCACTTGTTGCATAATTTTAGGCACCAAGTAAAAATATCTGCTCCCAGGCCTTTGGCTAATTAAACAATTTATGAGCTTTTGAAGTGCGAGGGTGTATTTTACGTGTGTTTGAATGTTATGTATTTTTGTGTTTCCATATTGTAAAACACCCTGTGATCCTTGGATGAAGAGTGGTATAGAAATTTAATTAATAATATTAGTTAATATAATTATTTCTACAACTCTCTATTCAAAGCATGGGTGCCATCCTGATATTGCTGGACTAGATCTCCTATTATCACTGACCATTGGCCATGCTATCCGGGGCTGATAGAAGTTGAAGTCCAATAACATCTGAAGGAAACTAGGATAGCTATCCCTGCAACTAAAAGCATTGTAGAAATGCGGAATGTGACTTTTGGGTAGATTTAGTGAAAGTTTGTAACTAGGTTTCTAGCAGTTGGAGCAAGTTTCCTTGGTTCCGTAAGAAGTTGGCAGACGCTAACGGGGCATGCTTTAGAATCACTTCAGCAGGATGCACATATTCACAGACTCTGGATAGCCGGTTCCCAAATATTCCCCTAAGAGGGTCTTTTGCTCATATGGCTTGTTTGTTTTTTAAATAAAGTATTTTAAATCTGCGATATGCTCATACGTCACTGAAGCAGTTCTGAAACGGTCTGACTGCACACATCTTTCTGTGCATGCTCATGGCTGAACATCCAGCTTAGCTGCTGTTGAAGGACCATCTAGCAAGACATGTGGAGGTGGAGAAAGGCAGAAGTCACGAAGAGTCAGACACAACTAAACGACTAGTTTGGGCTTGCACATAATGCTTAAAAAGGTAAAGGGACCCTGACCATTAAGTCCAGTCGCGGATGACTGGGTTTGCGGCGCTCATCTCACTTTACTGGCTGAGGGAGCCAACATTTGTCCACAGACAGTTTTTCTGGGTCATGACTAAGCCGCTTCTGGCACAACGGAACACTGAAACCAGAGCAACACATGGAAACGCCGTTTACCCTCCCGCCGGAGTGGTACCTGTTTATCTACTTGCACCTAGCTTTCGAATTGCTAGGTGGGCAGGAGCTGGGACCGAACAACGGGAGCTCACCCCGTTGCGGGGATTCAAATTGCCAACCTTCTGATCGGCAAGCCCTAGGCTCAGTGGCTTAGACCACAGCGCCACCCGCGTCCCTGCACGTAATGCTAAACTGTGATTAATCAATACTATTAGCACATGATTCCCTTCCCTTTCTCATGGCCATGACAGAGCCAGAGCAAGAGAGGGAGGGCAGAGCACGGGAGCTTGGAGCATACATTGGCTCATCCTTGTAGCACTAAACTTGGGCCATTAAGCCTCTGAGATCTCCCTCCCATTAATCATGAGATCACAAATGTTACCCTTCTCCAGTGCTTTTTTTTTTGGGGGGGGGGGTACACAGGGGTACACATACCCCTAAACATTTTGTGAATCTTTTGTCCATTTGCTGTATTTATTTTTCCCAATTTGAACTATAAAATGGTGATTTTCTTGAGTCAAAATGAGAGTACTAAACATTTCTTAAGGGGGGAAAAGCACTGCCCTTCTCCCTGAAAAGTACCTAACAGCTGAAGCAGGAAATCAAACAAACTACAGTGGTGCCTCGGGTTACATACGCTTCAGGTTACATACGCTTCAGGTTACAGACTCCGCTAACCCAGAAATAGTACCTCGGGTTAAGAACTTTGCTTCTGGATGAGAACAGAAATCGTGCTCTGGCAGCAGTGGGAGGCCCCATTAGCTAAAGTGGTGCTTCAGGTTAAGAACAGTTTCAGGTTAAGAACGGACTTCTGGAACGAATTAAGTGCTTAACCTGAGGTACCACTGTACCGTACTCCTTTCTGTTCCTTTTACAGCTCTGTGTAAGTCTCAAAGCTCTTGAACAGAAAGTGGAGAAGCCAAGAGGATAGAAAGGAAAGGAAAGAGCTCTGGGAGACTGTGCGAAGGAAAACAGAGAAACTAAGGGAAGAAAGTGTGCTGCTGCAAGAATCAGGAGAGAGAAGGTGTGCACACATGTTGGATCCAGTACAATACACACACAATTTTTTTTAGTACAACACTCCTTTTGAAATTGCAAATCCCACCCCACCGCCACTGGCTATCTCCTTTCAGAGCCCCTTCCAACACACATGCTGCTAGCAAAAATGCTTTTTTATTATTTGTGAGCCAAGATGCATATCTGGTTATATGCATGTATTTTCTATATTAGCACCCCCCCCCCAACAACCTGCAGCAGGAAGGGACTTTTGTCAGGCTCAGACATCCATTCCCAACTCTTTATCCCCTGATTAAGAATTATAGTATCCTGCAGGATCAGTTCCTTAGACTCCTTCACTTGGTGCTCAGGCCAGTGCTGGGCAAATCATAGTGTCCCTGGACCTCAGGTGTTTGCATGATGTCACTGGTCTTGCCTGGAGCAGAGAGAGAGAGGGATTTCTGCAACTCAGGGCTTTGCTACAGAGCATACAGTGCATTAGTCCTTACTGCACAGCAACTGAAAACATAGGCCTTTGGTTGATCTTACTGACATCCAACACCCTTTTAGAATCTGGCTTTTTTTTTGGGGGGGGTATTGCTTTTGGTTTGATTTTATATGTTGTGGTCTTGTTATGAACCGCCCTGAGACCTCCAGATATAGGGCAGTGTATAAATTGAATGAATAAGTAAATAATAGCCCTGCTCCTTTTTTTCTAATGCAAAGTTTTAATGTTCAAAAAGCACTTCTGTTTCTTTAAATCCCAAGGAAATGTGAGAACTCAGAGAACGGACACCTGCTGGGACTGACCCAGAGACTTCACACAGCCTGCTTTCTTTCTCCACCTCCACATGTCTTGCTAGATTATCTTTCAGATATTTGCAAAGCTTAAGGCAGGTGCTGTGTGAGGAATGCAACTTGGAGTTCCTCCTTAAAAAAAAAAGGTTAAGCATGTGTTTCTGTCACGGGTGTGCAGATGGCATGGGGTGTATGTGGAGTATTTAAGCTGTAGAATATCAAGCCGTAAAGATACCATGTACAATGTTTAAAAAGCTATCTTGGTTTTCGTCTTAAAAGGGGTTGGTATTTGGACAGGAGCAACTTCTTCTGCAGGCTAGTAGTTTCCCATCTTGCCCTAAGAATCAGTAATCCCCTTCCCTTCTCCCAAGCTCTGCTATGTCAGAACTGCCAAACAACTTGATTAAAGAGAAGAGAATATGACAGAATCTTCTATAGTCTTTGATTTCCCCCCACCCCAGATAATATAGTAATATAGATGGTAGTAGCCTATTTAGTCAGTAGAGAATAAAATTTAATGTGTTTTTATTTCAGCTGCTTTGGGGACCCTTTTTAAGGCCCCCAAAGTGACGCACACATATTTATTCAAATGAATTTTATTTATAGAACTTGGATGATGTGGAAATTTGTTGGCAAGATACTTGAAGGGATTTTGAGGCTTAAGCAATGGCAAATGGGGAAGGGGCTTAGACGATAAAGGGGGAGTTGACAAGGGAAGATTGGTGCTGGTTCTGTTGAAAGGATTTTGGCAGGCAGTACGTGGAAATATTGCTTGAATGATGAGGGCTGGGATATTTCTAAACACGCTCTCTGCTATTGGTGATGCAAAAATATGTGTGTTGCCTCTGGACATATTTATTAAGTGAGCATTTTGACCTTCTGGCTCATCTGAAATTTAACATCTCTAGCCTAAAGGCAACTCATTGTCTGGCCAGCACCTTGAGGGGAAAGGAAAACAGCCTGGGTATTTCATTATATGCAGCTCTGAGCTCCTTGGAAAAATGTCTCCCCAAAGAAGGCATGAACACACCATCTGCTTTCCTCCCCCCTTCCATTTTGCTACGTGAGATCTCGCCAAGCATTGCTCACATCTTAGAAGTTAAGCGTTTTTAAGAACAACTTATTCTTCTTACAAATAAGACTGAAATGATCTCTTTCACACATAAATGGAGGAAGTTGTTAACAGCTTTTAACTATTAATTGCTTTGCCTGAATCAATCAATGAACGTGCTGTATTGGAGAGCTTGCTGCTAGTGATGGGGTCAGTCTGCAGCATCCCTCCTAATGAAGGGAATCTCCTTCCAAGTGGTACCTGTTAGAGTCAGGTGCTCCATTTCATAGAAGTTGGAATGGATTCTGAGGATCACCCAGTCCAACCTGAATATGCAGCTGTATCATACAGGTATCGAAACTGCAACCTTAGTGTTATCAGCACCACACTCCAACCAACTGAGCTACCCTTGGGATGTGAAGCATCATTCTATTTCTTAACACCGCAGCCCTGGAAATACTTTGCCTCACTATACCAAGAAGTATAGATTCTGCTTTTTCAGAAAGGTGATTCTGGAACCAGGGGGAAACAAACCATTCAACTGTCTGCTAATTAGGCAAAGGCAGATAAAAGTTACTGGATAATGCAGATCACGTCGAGACATCTCATTCTGGTTTCTGGACCCAGAGACTGAGACCGCATTGGTGGACAGCCTGTGCTGGACTAGGGAGTACACCTATGTTCTCTTGGACCTTTCAGGGCATCAGCCATGGTATTTTTCAGGATTACCTGGCCACTCAGGTGCTGGGGAGGGCAGTGATTTGTGCTGTTTCTGGTCCTTCTTGGAGTGCAGGTTTCAGAAGGTGGTCCTTGGCCATTGGGTTGTCATGTTCCCCGTCTTCCATCCTGTTTGTCATTGGAATGAAACAACGGGGAAGGGGATTGTCCAGAGAATTAGAGTGTGGGGTTGTTTGTATGTGGATGACACGTAACTCAAACACTGGGATCTTCTATGAAGGCAGTTGAAACCCTAAACTGTGCCTGGGAGCAAGGTGTAGTCTAACAACCTGAAAACCCAAGCAAGACAAAGTTATCTTGGTCAGCGAGAAAGATTGTGTGTTTGACCTGTTTTTGGAGGGGAAGCACTCCCTTCGAAGGGCTCAGGTTTGCAATTTGAAGGTGCTTCTGAGCCCGGCTTTTCTCCTTGGCTCCATTTGGAGTCAGAAGTGCTTCTGCATAGCTTAAGGCAGTGTACCATCATTGGCCTTTTCCTGGAGAAGGCAGATACAGCCACTGTCACACATTTGCTCACGTTCAGCTTAAGACAACTGAAGTTTGTCTCAGAACTGGAAGCTGATGCAGAATGTTGCTCCTAAGGTGCTGAGGCCTCCCATTCAGAGCATGATATTTTAACACGCTTTGGTCTATACTGGTTCCTGGTTTATTTCTGAGACCAATTTTTAAAGTGCTGGTTATCACCTTCAAAGCCAATAAATGGTTTGGGTCCAGGGTGCATTGAAAGACATACTCCCTTATTATCTGGCTTTTTGCTGCAGATGCTTGATGTAATTTATTTCTTCTGTAATTTATTTCTATTTATTTTTTGCAGTTTATTTCATTCAGTTTTTTGTCTTAAAACAACTTAAAATAATAATGATGTAAGCAGCTCTTGGAGGACATCTTTTTTTGCCCCCAAAACACCACATAAATTTTAATGTAATTGAATCAATGTTGCTTCGGTTTGGCAGTGTAATTAATACATTTAGTGACAGGTGTGTAGAGTTGACAGCCTTTGCCCTTATATTTGAATTCTGGAAAGGAAAGGATGACTTTACATTGGGGTCTGGAGCAGGGGCCATGGTGGATGTATTTCCAGGAAGCTGTCAAACGGTTCTTACAAGGAAACTGCTACAGCTAGCTGTGTTCTTGTTTTGTGACACATGTTCTGAGTCTATCCAGATTCTCAAGTTGCCATAGCGGCTAACTAGAGAATTGGATCAGTTTAATTTCTTCTCTCATGCATTGTTTTCCCAGTATAAATCAGCCACCTCTGGCCTGCTGGTCCTGCTGGGAAATGCATACAATTGATTGTGATATTGGTGTGGGTGGCGGGAAAATTTAACTCTCTCCCCCCCCCACTCTGTCCATCGTTCATCATTCTTATGAAGTGTCCCACACTCCCCTGGCTGAACAACTTAACATAGAACACAAGTTGGAAAATTAGATCTTCCACCTCTTCCCTTAAGTGGCAAATGTCAGCCAGGTGGAAACATGTGATTGAATGCTTCATAAACCCACCCCCATGCCCTCACCATAGAAAACTAACATGTCAGGGGAAATAAGTTGCAACATATAATCTTTTCACTGACATACTAGTTTTTCTTTTGTGAAGTAATAGTCTGCCCCCTATTCTGTGAGACTTCATGCAGGGGGGCACGAAGCCAGGCCCCTCTTCTTCCAGCACCAGTCTAGATACTAAATGGCGCCAACCCATAGATTAAGAGGCTCCATGTTTCAGACCTTCACCCTAAAGCTCATGGGGGAATCTAGACTAGCCTTTCTCAACCTTTGATGCCCAGATGATTGTGGACTACAGCTCCCATCATCCCTAGCCAGCAGGACCAGTGGTCAGGGATGATGGGAGTTGTAGTCGAACAACATCAGGGGACATGTTTTCGTTGTCAATTTGCAAAAAAACCCTTTGTAAACCAGAGTTGCAGCTTGTTCCCAGTTCCAAGAAGGGTGGGGCGGGCGGGCAGGAAGTCTTAGGCACCACTTTCATTCCTTCCCCCTACACATCCCCCCTGCCCCATAGGCCTGTTTTCTGTCCCTGACAGTTTCCTGCCTAACAAATGGTGTTTCTTTTTTACAGCATAATGATCCGGGACTTGTTGTGGTGATGGTAAACTTAGTGGTAATTTTTAATTTTCAGACTGAATTTACTTCTTTTTTTGTCATCAGAGCACCAAATATGTTAGGCTTACTTTTCTCTGTTGTAGCCTTCATCTTTTCTGCTTGGTCTTTTCATTTCCCTTTTTTTCCTTTCCATTTCTTCATGCACTCTTTCGTGTCTGATCCTTGTTCATTGAGGGGTTAATGCTCAGAAGGGATGTTTGTGTTAGAGCTGCCAAAAATTTGTGGAGAATCACTTCAAATATCAAATTTCTAATATTGTCCAAACCTGATTTCCCGCCTCCCTTCTCCCAACATGTGGTGGGTGTTGTTAGCAGTTGCTACGGCAATTTTCTAGCTAATTGAAAAACTAAAAACTTTGACTGCCTTAGAAAGCAAAAGTACTGATGCATTCTTCATATTATGAAGGAGCCCGCCACAATCACAAACCTGGATACAACAATCACAACTCTTGAAGAAAACAAAACAAACATTTTGGGGGGTAGGGAAATGTGTATAGTTTTTAATAAGCTATCATGAATTTGGTCCTTTTGCTCAAAATTGCAGTCACTGCTTCTTATACCATTGGGCATAAAATCCCCTTCCCACCCCCCTTTTTACTGAAAATGTGTGTATACCTATATAAAAGCTACATTGGTGGAAAATGCTATTGGAGAGACCAGTTTTTCTAGATTTGAATCTTTCAGCCCCACATTCCAAATTATAAATATGTTGAAAATGGTTCTTTTATGTAAGACACTTGTTTGGCTTGGAACCATGCTGATATTCATTCCCAAGTTAAATTTATGTCTGGGAGAGTCTGGAATTAGTTTGTCTTTGTTTTGATGGCACTTCAAGTGCAAAGAACTCTTCAATAAAAAAAACCCTCACAATGATCTTGTGAGGAAGTCCACAATTCATACTGCAGAGATAAGGAGCAGAGGCAAGGCCACCTGAGTCCTTTGACAGAGGTGAGATGTGAACCCAGGTCTCTTAAGTGCAGCCCTCTGTCAGCTGGACTACACTAGCTCTCAAAAGTCAAAAGGTGTTGATAGCCAACTTTTTGAGACATGGGTTCTCTAAAGCAATACCTCTTGTGCCATTTGGATTGGTTTTGACAATCTGGTCTCCTTATTTTGGCACAACTCAAGCTTGGACATCTTTTGGCCCAAGGGTATAATAATATGTGTATTTGTGTGTATAACAAAGAGAGTATATTATTGACACCGATCCCCCCAAGACAGATAATAAGGGAAGTAAACGTTCTGTTTTTTCACTCAAGGTATGCACCGGATAAGGTAAGTAACTCCTTTTTTCCAGTGGCCTTACATCACAACTCACAGCGCATGTTGTGATGTAAAAATAAACACCCCCCCCAAAGGCTGTGATAGTCAAAGTGCTCGTCTGCCCCATTTTGCTTTGTTTGGCTGGTTATGAGTGAATTAAAAATACGTACGGAATCTTCAGCATAGTTTGATTAGTTTCAAAGTCAGTTTTCTTCGCAACTAGTCCTTTTCACAGCTTACAAGTAAAGGATAGGACACCCAGAGCGGCAGAATCCAGGAGGCCCATTTTTTGGTTGAAAGACTTAAAGCTTAACATTGCAGAGGGAAGAATTCTGTCTTCCTATGACATCACTTCAGTATTTTGTTTGTGAAGCTAGACTTGCTGGGCATTAATGCATTTTTATTAACTAGAACATTTCTGATCTTCAGCCAAGATCATTCAAGAATACCTAGTATTCTGTTTTATCACCTGAATCTCTCTTTTGTGTTCTTCGTCCATGCCCAGAATTATTTTATCTTCCGGTGTGAGGGTGTTTGATCTCACTGTAAAGTTGCTAGAATATCTGGGCTGAGAGCTGCTGGCAGCAAGGGCTAAAAGCAGAACAGGTCTGGCACCCGAAATGTGCGGGCTTGTGATTGTAAGCTGTGAGAATGGCTTGTGTTTGGTTCTCTGTAGCTTTCTGGTCTCTGCACTCCAAGGCAAGATCTCTAACCAACCCAAACCCAATGTGTACAAAGCGACTCACCAGAGGCTGATCATTCTCCCCACCCCACCCAACACACCCCTAACCGGTTTTCTTCTCTTGCAGGAAGGACAGATCCCATCCCGATTGTCGTCAAATATGATGTCATGGGCATGGGACGGATGGAAATGGAGGTAAGTGAACTACCATTCAGTGTACAGTATGTGTTGTTGTTGTTTAGTTGTTTAGTCGTGTCTCACTCTTCGTGACCCCATGGACCAGAGCACTCAAGGTACTCCTGTCTTCCATTCCCGCAGTTTGGTCAAACTCATGCTGGTAGCTTCGACAACTCTGTCCAACCATCTCGTCCTCTGTCGTCCCCTTCTCCTTGTGCCCTCCCATCTTTCCCAACATCAGGGTCTTTTCCAGGGAGTCTTCTCTTCTCGTGAGGTGGCCAAAGTATTGGAGCCTCACCTTCAGGATCTGTCCTTCCAGTGAGCACTCAGGGCTGATTTCCTTAAGAATGGATAGGCTTGATCTTCTTGCAGTCCATGGGACTCTCAAGAGTCTCCTCCAGTACCACAATTCAAAAGCATCAATTCTTCCGCGATCAGCCTTCTTTATAGTCCAGCTCTCACTTCCATACATCACTACTGGGAAAACCATAGCTTTAACTATACGGACCTTTGTTAGCCTCTGTACATATGGAGCTCCTTGGGGGATGGGGGTGCTTTTTGAAGATTTTGAATATCTTGAATGACTTGACATTGAGAACATAGACTCCTCTCTCCTCCTCCTGCACTTTTCTTTTCCCGGAAAGAAAGTTGTATATTAGCCTTCAATCAGCAGATTAAAATTGTAATTGAACATTTAACAAACATATTAATTGGGTCTGTTACTATTCTTGTGCGCAAACGTTCGCCTATCCCCTAAAAAGTACAAAACTGCCCCACACTTGTGCCGTGGGAAAGGTTACTCAGTTAACACTGTTGATGATGTGAGCAAAACTCGCCAAGTTTAGGAAAGTAAACTAATGCAGTGTTTCCCAACCTTTTTTGGGCAAAGGCACACTTGTTTCATGAAAAAAATCTCGAGGCACACCACCATTAGAAAATGTTTAAAAAATTAACTCTGTGCCTATATTGACTATATATAAAGTAACTCTCTTTAATAGGAATGAAATAAACACAAAGAAAGTATTTTATAATTACTTTATTATGAAATAGTAAGTAAACAGAAATTTGAAAAATTATAAAATACTTTATTCAGTGCGCCTTTTGTCCCTCTCCTCGAAATGCTCCAACTCAATGTTCCTCCGCGGGCTGGCCATTGGAGAGCCGTGTCGCCCACACCGCAGCCCAATACAATATGAACCCTCCCCTCGCAAGCGGCAACCCCTCCACACTCCCCACCTTAAGCCTCCACACGCGCCCTGCCCAAAGAGATGCCCGCCCGCGCGCGAGGGGATCCTTTACCTCAGCATCCCGCCAAAAAAAAAGGGCGGGAGACTGTGGTCCCTCAGAGGCTGGGCGTTAGGAAGAAGCAGCCGCCTTCATCCAAGCAGGAGCAGCAGCAGCTGTAGCTGTAGTAGCGCCAAGCTGTGCCGGGGACTCCGTGCCCAGGAGGAGAGGGAGGGGAGAGAGAGGAGAGGCAGCAGGTCGCCCTCTTAAGTCACGCGCGCGCAGGCACCACCACGCATCCCTCGCGCCGAGCCCCTGCTCAGCACCTCCCGCCTCGGGGACGCCCGTCATGAGCCGCTGAGAGGCCGCCAAGCCTCCAGGCTGCTCCCATTCAGCCTTAGGCGCGCGCCCGCCTCGGGAAAAGCGGTGCTGGGAGGCGGAGAGAGAGAGAGAGAGAGGACGCCGCTGGCCGCGTCCCACCCTCAGTCAGTCGGCTCGGAGCTACTGAGGAGAGGGAGGTGGGGACGACGGCGCGTCTGTTCCGCTCGGGGCCAGCGCGCCCCCGCCCCCCTCTCCAGAATCCCCAACTAAATACGATGCGCTAAGGGAGGGGGGAGAACCCACCCACAAAGAGGACACCTTTCTGCAGGGCGCCTAAGGCCTCTCGCCGCCTGACTCGCCCGCCTCCCTCCCACGGCACACCAGGCAACGTCTCGCGGCACACTAGTGTGCCGCGGAACACCGGTTGGGAAACACTGAACTAATGAACAGATGAACTATAATCCTGTCAGAAGAATGCAGCATATTTTGATTGCTGAGCACACTGGAGAAGTAGTGATGACTTCTCTGCTTTCTAGCTGATGCCAAACATCCTACCCCAGAAGTTCCCAAACTGTGGTCCCCAAGCTTCACTCAGGTCGTCCATGACATGTTTGTAAAACTATAATTAAAAACCATACAGTCTCTAGCACAGTGCCCTTACAATTGCTACAGTTGTCTTCTCAAAACATGAGCCGGGGCCATCCATTGGAATTGCCGGCAGATTCATGGAAATTCAGAAGTACGTGGCGTCAATTTTTGCTAGATGTGGTGAATCCTGTTCATTTAGAAGGCTTTAAAAGGGACTAGACAGATGGATGGTGGTTTCATGCTGCTATTGTTAGTAGCTATCCGTTATAATAATTAAACTTGGGATTTCCAAAAGTTCAGAGTCAGTATAGTCAGGAAGGGACTCTAGCTTTGTGTGCTGAAGTTTCCAGGATCTCTTCTTGGCACCTCCAGTTAAAAGGCTCTCCAGGACTAGGAAAAATTTCTGCCTGAGACCTTGGAGAGTCTCCGTCAGCCAGAGTAGACAGAATAGGCTCTGAATAAGACAATGTAGTCATTTCTTAGACTGGGTTGGCATAAATTTTGAATGCTGCTTTTTTAGGGATTAAGGTTTGCAGTATTGTGGGGGGAACTGTCCTCTCTTCTTTTCTTTTTCTTTCTTTTTTGATCCTATTGAAACCTTAATGTCAGGCTCCTAGTTTTGTGCATAGGTAAAGGTAAAGGGACCCCTGACCATTAGGTCCAGTCGTGACTGACTCTGGGTTGCGGCACTCATCTCGCTTTATTGGCCGAGGGAGCCGGCGTACAGCTTCCAGGTCATGTGGCCAGCATGACTAAGCCACTTCTGGCGAATGAGAGCAGCGCACGGAAACGCTGTTTACCTTCCTGCCTGAGCGGTACCTATTTATTTGCACTTTGACATGCTTTCGAACTGCTAGGTTAGCAGGAGCAGGGACCAAGCAATAGGAGCTCACCCCGTCGCAGGGATTCAAACCGCCAACCTTCTGATCGACAAGCCCTAGGGTCTGTGGTTTAACTCACAGCGCCACCCACATCCCAAGTTTTGTTCATAAATCTTGCTAAATCAAATAAATAAAACTAATTTCCTTGAAACAAAAATCTATTCGCATCTGGTGTCCCTACTGGGGGTTCGCCAGCATGGAAATATTAGCTAATTGTTTTGTGTTTTGTTCTCACTGTGGGGGCGAGCAGACTCACATTGGAGAGGAATCAGTTGCATGTTTGCTACATGTGACATTTTCTTGACTGGTTGGGTAATGCTCAGTGTACATGCATGGCTGACTGATCTCTCTCACTCTGCTTTTGTTGATTAGCTTGATTATGCCGAAGACGCCACAGAACGGAGGCGGGTCTTGGAAGTGGAGAAGGAAGACACCGAAGAACTGAGACAGAAGTACAAGGTACCCCAATGAATTCCCTCTGCTGTGGATGAAACGTCTTTGTGCGGACTCATTTGGTCACACATGCACAAGACATGAACTTTATAAACCAGTCAAGGGACAGGATCCATCAGTGGACCATTGACTGGTTGCTGAAGTTCTTGCAAAGGCACTGGACTAGCAGAATGCATTTCAGGTCCACCCAGTTTCAACTATTAAACTTAATAGCCAAGTCCTTCTGGGAAGCCTTCCAGTGGCCCTAGATCACATGGCTGATGGTAGAGGCCAGAGCCTGTGCTTCCCTTCAGTTCTTCAGTCGCAGGTAACTGACACATTTTCCTGTACTTGGGAAGGGAACAAACTCCCTGCAGTTGCTCCTTCTCTGGCTAATAAATGGGGCTGGATTGGTCTCCCCATTGCCATGATGATCTTTCCTGGTAACAGGGTCCCTGAGGCTGCATTCCTATGGCAGCTAGCGGCTTAAAAAACCAGTACAGTGGTACCTCCGGTTGCGGACAGGATCCGTTCCGGAGGTCCGGTCGGATCCAGAGGTTTCCGCAACCTGAGGACCGCTTCTGTGCATGCGTGTGCAGCAAAACCCAGTAAAATACTCCTGGGTTTGCCGCTTTCGCATCCCAAAGTTTACGCATCCAGAGGGTTACGTAACCAGAAGTACTACTGTATAGCCTAAGCAGTGAGTTGAAAAGTAGCGGCTAAATAGACTGTTGCCAGTTGGCCTTTTTAATGCTTTCTAGACCTTTCCTGACCATTTTGTTGTTGTTAGGCTAGTTAAACAAAGTGTAATAGACTCTGTCTGCTGTTACAGGATTATGTGGACAAAGAAAAGGCGATTGCCAAGGCCCTTGAGGACCTTCGAGCCAATTTTTACTGTGAGCTCTGTGATAAGCAGTACCAGAAGCATCAAGAGTTTGACAACCACATCAATTCCTATGACCACGCCCACAAACAGGTAAATGGACAGCCTATTGTCTTATGTGGTTTGATCATCTTCCTGTGGGGAGAGGCAGTAGTTTTATCCATACAGTGACTTTATTTTCTGTTGTCTGCTTTGCTGTCATCTTCCCCACAGTCTGCCTTGATGCCCCATGGTTTAGTGAATGATTTCAGCTGAACTTAATCCTAGCATCAAGTGTTAATTTTTTGTCCTGACTTGGAAGGAAATTAAGACAGCACCTGTTTTGGACTTTGATAGTAGGTGATTAGCTTAAAGTTGGGGAGGGGGGAGAGGATTTAGAGTTATGGAAATTGATATAGTTATAAATAGTTATAGATTCTGTGTAAATATGTCAGGCTTGAAGGCTTTCACATCTAATGTAGGAGGTAAACAGTTGGAAGCTTTTGATAATGTAGAATGGACAACATGACACAATAGAAAGAAAGCTCATTAGATCATTAGTGCCATTTTGATATTTTTGGCAAACTGTAACAGGCAGAATGATCCTCATTTACTGGCCAGGTCTTTTAAATCATGTTTGCCTGATTTTTGCATTAGATATAAAGTGTAAAAAGCAGGTGAAGGGGCTCAAGTTTCCTTTGAAACTCCTCTGACCTGTGTAAACCTAAATGTGAGACTGTAGAAGACTGTGATCTCACTTTGTGGAGTGATCTGAATTCTGGGCATGCTCAGAAGCATTCATGTTCTAAGGCTAGGATTATCAACATGAGGCCCATGAGATCACTGACACCCTTGAGAGCTTGACCTGGTGCCCATGAGGCCTCTGAGAGTCTTTCCTATTTCCTTTTTCAACTCCTTGTGTTTCTCAAAGTTCAGTTTGGCATTTGAGCAGCAGAAAGCAGAGCAACAGAGATGTTAGAAGGGAAAGGAGGAAGAAAACAGAGGTGCAAGGAAAGATAATGTGTGGTGCCGATGGGGGAGGGGGAGAATAAATTTGTGTGAGAGAAGGCATGTGCAGGGATTCACGCATGCCTGTGTCAGATTCAGAAAAACGGGTCTTCTTAGAATTGCATGTTTTCTTCATGTTTCCTCTTCTCCCAACAATCATCAAATTGCAGGTCATGCCTGCCTCCATTGACTAAACTGTGAAAATCATACATTCAGTTCTTTTTACTGTGCAGTTTGCTACTAGAAGCTTTAATTTAGTGGGGTTTAAGGGGACACTGTAAAATCAGACATACGTAAGTGTATCTGTTTTTGATTCTGTTAGTTCTCATATTTACCCGGACACCTTGGAATAGTAGAGAGACCCACATGCATGTACCTTTGTTCTTTCTGTTTGTCTAGCAGAGGGAAAGGGATGGAGAGGTGGCAGGGTGATGCTCACAACCCTCTCTCACATGGGCCCAAAAAGGTTGGCAACCCCTACTTATGTCAATGCAATCAGGTCCCAAAACTGAGGCTTGGGGAGTGGGGTGATACTTCAATCAACCTGACCTCGTTGCTTTTATTGTTTTGTTGTTTTCTGTGGTTTTGAAGTGTTACAGCTTTTAATTCAATATTGATTTTGCATAGGCTTTAACTTCTGTTAGCTGCTTTGAATTTCAATAAAGGAGGGGGATAATATTCATAAAATGTGTGCTTCAGGTTTGAACATTTAGATTTTTTAAAAAACATAATCAATAGTTCTTGGGAATAGACAGGCATTGGAGAAAACAGCTAAGATTGCCAATAAGGTTGGAGCCAGCAAGTACTGTGTGTGTATCGGTAGGAAACCTTATAAAGTGAGAGTATGACACAGTCCTGCTTAATCACCCCATATTGGTCCTGGTGGCAGCATCACCCTTCTCTTGTGGAGTGAGAGAGAAGCCCCTCGTGTCATTTGGGGCAAAATTATACAGAAGTCACAATGAAAAGAAAACAGGAAATGAGATTGTAAACCTGTTTTGCCAACAAATATGCTAACTGCTGAAAGCACACTTGGAGTTGTATCAGAATTCTTGAAGCTTATGAGTACAGAGCATAACCATTAAAAAATGAGATCATGGTGGTTATGTATGCTAATATAAGCCTAATCTTTAGAGCACCAGAAAGTGTTCCAACTAGGGGCTGTTCATTGGGGAGATTGTGTCTGGAAATCAGGAAAATCAGTGTCTACCTTTTGCTTTTTTTCAAGTTCAAGAAGGAAAGCATTTGTGCTTCAAGGCATTTTTGCTTCACACCTTAAAATAGAGCAGGGATGAGGAACCTCAAGCCCACAGGCTTAATGAGGACTGCCAGACTGTACCTGTCATCCACCTGATGTCATATAAAACGTCAGGTGTGGAGCAAGGAAATACCTGGCTCAGCCAAAAGGGGCTAATCAGTGGTGCCTTTCAAAGCCCCTTTCAAATCATTGGCTCAAGATCATGAAATGAGTTTCTGAAGGCCCTTGTGAATTGAAGTCACCCAATATAATAGTGATGTCAGTTGATAGGCAAGTGGGTGAGTCAACCCACTAGTCAGACACGGACTGTGAGGAAGGTGGAAGCTACTGATTTGGCCCTCCTGCCTGATCCAGTCCCCACCCCTGAAATAGAGAGAAGCAGCTTCACTTGTCCTTTAGTTAGCTGAGCTGAAGACTGGTTCAAAAGCATGCTAGGTCAAAAGGTAAATTCAGGTCAGTGAGAGGATTTGTTATTTCACTCCCATCTCTAAGTTGCTCATGGCTTACATTTTTCATCTCTTCCTCCAGCCATGTGCATCCTCCCCCTCTTCCCCCGCCATGATCTGTGCCAAGATTTAATTTGAACTGCAGCATTTCACCAGCATTCGGTTGGAGATCTGCTGCAGCAGGACCTTTTTTCCCTGGCCCTGCAAGTAGTCCACTTCAGCGGTGGATGTCAGCCAACAACCTCTTAGCTTCACCTTCGCCTATGGAAGGAATGCATGGTCACTTATATACACACACTTAACTTTGGGATTCATTGTTGATGAATCTGTCAAGGAAGCCGAGTCGAGCACCTGAGCAAATCCCCTCTTGGAACATGTAGAAATGACTTTGGTTATTAGTGAGTTAAGCTGACCTTGTGTTTGAAATAAATCAGGCACAGGCAATTTAGATGTTGGTCCTATGTGGCTTGCTAGCTTGCCTTCACAACAACACTGGCGGGGGGGATAGAAAAGGAATCTACATTAATATACCTTGATTAGGGAAGCTTATAGCATGTTAGAAAGCTTCCCTCTTGATGTATTTCCTCCTTCTACTTCCCTTAGCTGCTTTTCCTTCCCTAGTCCCCTGTGGCTCTTGAGATTCTTTTTTTAGAATAATTATTATTAGATAAGGGCTTTCGAAAAATTGTCAATTTACTTGCAGTCCTTTTGCTCTAACTGCATTCCTGCCAGCTCACTTGGATTTTCACCCTCAGCTTTCCTCTCCATTCCCACCCCGCTATTCTTCCCATGTCTCTTGAACCCACACCACCCTACTTCATTGCTCCTTCACTGATAGTGTTCCTTCCCCTAAACGTGGCATCGTTATCCATGTCACTGTCACCCCCCCCCCCGAAAAGTCATGACCAGATAGAGAAGACACGGTTGTTACTCTTCAGGAAGGAATTAAACTTCAGGAATGGCATCTTCAGCTATTTGAGCTGTTCAGCACTAGTACAAGCTGCCCAAGGAGACCTTGGAATTTTCTTTATTTGAAGTTTAAAGAAAGGAATGAGTGTGGTAAAGGTGGTTAAAGACAGGACACTCTAGTGATGAGGATTGTGTATTGGAAACACCTGGTCCCAGTTTGCTGTTCTCATGGTGACAGCCTGGGATCCAGAGTGTGGTGCATTTTTTCTTGCGGTCTCTCAAAATAATGGGGCGTAAAAAGATCTACACTTTGCACCTACGGTACTTATTCGCCACTGAATTGCTGTTATTTAAAATTAACTCAAGCTGTGGGATCCTTCCTTTTGGAAGAGCATAGGACAGTTTTAGGAGAGTCCTGGGTGCTGGGACTATAAGAATGATCTGATGGAGCAGGAAGTTGAGTAGAACTGGGGTTCCTCTTTCTGTGCCGCACCCCTACAATGGGAAAACACTGCATGTTACCACTGGGGAAAGAAACTGCTTCATTTTACTCATTCAGGCCAGTGTCCAGAGCATCTAGACCTCTTGCTCGAGGGAATGGGGTGTGTGGGAAGGAAATAGGAGCAATCCTGCTCAAAGAATCTTTCATTCACCCATTTTTAAACCATGTTGAGAAAAAGGACTCTACAGTACCAAAAAGGAATGCTGGCTTGGTACCAGTTCTGGACTGTCAACACCTTCATTCATTCCTGTAAGTTTTGGGTAGCCTCCCATGCCAGAATCCTCCTCCTTCTACACAACACCATGTGGTTTGCTTGCTTTCATATCTCAGTCCACCCACTTTGCTGCTAGTTCCTTCACTTCACCATCAGACCTCACTGCTATCACTACTGAATGTTGCCCTTTGATATTTTCTTGGTGCCAAGGGTTTTTACAAATTGCATGACAATTATTGCTGCTCAGTTGGTACCGTAAAGGTTTCTGATTTCTCCCTCAGTACATTTGGGTGACTGAGTCATATTAGGGAAACCAAATCAGTCACGAACCAAGGGCTCAGTGTCACTCCAAATCAGTCTTCAAATGGGAACAGTGAGGAGGAGAAGGTAGAGAGGCCCTTCATTTAATGCAAAGGACCCACCTCCTACTCCCTACAATTTTAACCAAATTGTGGCTCCACTGTAGTCTTCTTAAAACATGCTACGAAAGCCAGGCCTGTTCTGCCCTATGAGAACAAAACAAATAACTTATCATCAGTTTAGTCCTCAACACCTTTCCCGGCAGGATCACTCTACATTGAGACTGAGCCTTATGTCTTGTGTCAGACCAACAATAGGTGAATTGCAGACTTCGTAGCTGGGCCTGAAAACTTATGCTGCTTTAAACCTGCTGAAAAAGGTTTGTTTATTAATCAAATGAAATTTATTATAAAAAATAAAGCACATATATTTGCTTGGTCATCAAAGTATTTTGTGTTAGCATGGGGGTCAGGATTCACAATACAGTAATACAGTAGCTACCTTTAGCTTTTTAAGGGACGCGGGTGGCACTGTGGGTTAAACCACAGAGCCTAGGACTTGCTGATCAGAAGGTTGGCGGTTCGAATCCCCACGACGGGGTGAGCTCCCGTTGCTCGGTCCCTGCTCCTGCCAACCTAGCAGTTTGAAAGCACATCAAAGTGCAAGTAGAGAAATAGGTACCACTCCGGTGGGAAGGTAAACGGTGTTTCTGTGCGCTGCTCTGGTTCGCCAGAAGCGGCTTAGACATGCTGGCCACATGACCTGGAAGCTGCACGCCGGCTCCCTTGGCCAGTAAAGCGAGATGAGCACCGCAACGCCAGAGTCGGTCACGACTGGACCTAATGGTCAGGGGTCCCTTTACCTTTAGCTTTTATTGTAGGAGAATTTCTTGTCAAGTGTCTGCAGGCTCTGATTCTCACTTCCATTTGAAACAAGACCCAGTAAGAGAACAGTAACAAAGATGGGAATGTAGCTTCCCCACATTTTCCTCTCTAGTCCTCAAACAACACCCTAAACCTGAAAGCAGAGCCATCTGAGAACATTAGAAACTGCATTTCACATGTTTCCGATGCTCCGTTAGATTTTGTGGGCCAGATCGTCCTTGCTAGCATGCTATAATGAGCAGAAATATTTTTGCACGTGGAAGTTGTCCCCCGCATCATATGGCTGCACATAGAGGCTTGCTTTTGAGCAGAACTCTTGACACCTCTAACACATTTTGTGTTTGTGGCTTTGCTCCTCTGTTGCTTTGATAGCGCTTCCCGAGACATAAAATGCTACCCGGTGTCACCTTTGGTGTTGTTCGGGGTCACTTCTTACAGTGATTGATTGAGAAATTGCTTAAGTGCCCACGCAATGCATTGCCCACAAAGAGCAGCACTGCCAGAGGAAGGAAATGGAAGCCAGCAGACCTCTGAAAGAGCCCCTTCATCCGCAGGCTTTCCGATTCTGTGCTCACATCACAACAAGTGTGTGCATTCATGTGACTTAGGCATGCTCCGCCAGGCACTCCCACATACAAAGCCAAACCGTGGAACTCCCTCGAGTAAGAAGGAGGAAGAAATGCGTCTCAGCATGCATCATGTCAGCCTTCAAATATGCTGAGGCCACTGCACAAGGCAGGGAATGTCAACAACATTGCTGGATCAAACAATTGGGAAGATTCTGTGAAGAAATGCCAAGGCTGCTTTGGTCACTGTTGGGAAGCTAAAGATTATCTGTAGTCCCTTTGTGCCAGAATTGAGGGCGAGCAGGGTGGGGCGGGGCGTGATCTTTAGCCAAATGTGCCAAGAGGGATGAGTTGGTGCCCCCCCCCGGCTTACCCAGCACGTGATGTGCAGTGCTTAGTGGGGGCCAGGCTGTTGATGCTGCTAGATAATGTGTACAACAAAGTTTATAATGCCTACTTAGCAATGAAACTCCCTGGTTTGCATGCCTTATATTAGTGGGCTGTTGTGAAGAGCAGACGAGGGAACTTGCATACCTTGGAGGAAGGCTGGGTATAAATGAGACAACTATTTAAGGACTCTGCTTCCTGATGTGTAGGAGCGCCCTATATTTCACTTGAGACGCACAACCCACTTGTGGAAATATAATTTAAAAAATTGTCTGGTAGCACCTTAAAGACCAACTACCATATTTTTTGTTCTATAAGACTCACTTTTTCCCTCCTAAAAAGTAAGGGGGAATGTGTGTGCATCTTATCGAGCGAATGCAGGCTGCGCAGCTATCCCAGAAGCCAGAACAGCAAGAGGGATCACTGCTTTCACTGCGCAGCGATCCCTCTTGCTGTTCTGGCTACTGAGATTCAGAATATTTTTTTTCTTGTTTTCCTCCTCCAAAAACTAGGTGCGTCTTATGGTCTGGTGCGTCTTATAGAGCAAAAATACGGTAAGTTTTGTTCTTCGTATGAACTGCTGAGTGCATGCATACTTCTTCAGATGACTTCAGATAACTCACTTGTGGTTAATAATGAGCTAGCTACCGTTTCACAATTTCAGCTTGGGTCCAGCAGTCGTCCTACTGTTTTCTGCCAGCCAACTCTGGCAGAACTCAACATTTTCAAAGCAGATACCAGTTTAATCAGAATGAGAGGCATGTGTTATTAATTTGGGTGTTATCTTCTGCACTAAACATATGAAATCAGGTTTCCGCACATTGTGGCTAAACTTCCCGGATAATCATTGTCCCAAGGTTCGTTCCAAAGCCCAATCTTACCATAATTTTAGTGGGTCTTCCTTCTGAAGAAATAGGTTTACACCTTAAATGGATTGTGAGTTGTATTGAGATTCATAATAATTTATTTGAAATTTAGTAGCACTGAACTCAGCAGGGTTTATTCTCCAGTAAGTGTACGTAGACGAGTAGTCCAAGTAGCCAAGTGAATGACTTTCCTTTTGCGTGCAAACTAAGCCATTTTACAGTTTTTACCAAGCAGAAATTAAAAATACTTTTTCAGTTGTTTGGTTTCCTATAAAGCACACGGTCTCTTGGTTTAATTAAACCTCCAGAAAATACATTATGGTTTTAAGAGCACACAGCAGCTGACATGGCTGTGAAGTTTCTCTAAAAAGCTCTCGCAATGACCAATTGGATATGTATGGCTTTGAGGAGCATCTGCATGGGCTGAGGCAAGCAGGAGGCATAAATGGCATGTGAAGAGGCTCTTCCTCTGCTTCAGCAAATGGGGTGGGGCGGGGGGGGAGATGGGTCTGCCCAGTTCACGAGAATTTGGGATGGGGATGAAAAGCAAACTCCCGTCTTGGCTGCAGGGAGCATTCACTGCTAAGCCTCTGGCTTGCTCTGCAGGGGAAGAAAAGGCAGCACAGTATGCCTTGCATGTCACTTGTGTCTTTGTCTAATGGGTCCAACAGGCCCCTTTGCTTACCAGCAAATCTCTGTCTGCCCATTTACTGCCTGAATCTATGCTTCTTTGCTCAACAGCATGTCCTCCTGAGTTCAGTGGAGCTTCCTCTTCAGTAAGCTTGCATGCTGCCACAGCCTAGACATCCAAATTAGCAGCTATGGTTACATCTGCAAAGCTTTGTCCTGAGCAGCCTTCAAGCACCACATTTTTAAGCTGTGTGTTTGTGTGTGTGTGTGTGTGTGTGTGTGTGTGTGTGTGAAAAAGAGAGAGAGAGAGAGAGAGAGAGAGAGAGAGAGAGAGAGAGAGCGCAAGCATTCACTGCTCTTGGGAGTTTGCAAAGGCAGCCCTTTCTCTTAGTTTCAGGCAGCAAATTGTTTATACAGTGGTACCTCGCAAGACGAATGCCTTGTAAGACGAAAAACTCGCAAGACAAAAGAGTTTTTCGTTTTTTGAGTTGCTTCACAAGACAAATTTCCCTATGGGCTTGCTTCGCAAGACGAAAACGTCTTGCAAGTTTGTTTCCTTTTTCTTAAAACCGTTAATACCCAGGGTGCATCCGTGCTTCGCAAGACGAAAAATTCACAAGACGAAAAAACTCGCAAAACGAATTAATTTCGTCTTGCGAGGTACCACTGTACAGTAACTACCACACTTAATTACCCGCCCCCCTCCCCGTAGTTTATACATTCATACCTCGGGTTACAGACGCTTCAGGTTGCGGACTGCTGAAACTCGGAAGTACTGGAACGGGTTACTTCTGGGTTTCGGCAGAAGCGCTAAATCACGCAGAAGTAACGCCGCTGCGGGTTGCGGACGTGCATCCCGCACGGATCACGTTCGCAACCCGAGCGTCCACTGTAAAAGAAAACCATGAATATAGCAATAAATAACAAGACTAAAGAGTGAAACACAAAAGCCTTAAAAAGAAGAAAACATTACAAATCATTTATAAAGTGGATGCTGAAAACTCCATTTTAAAATTCCATCAAAATGCTAAGAAAGAGAAAGCTTGGTGGTGGATTGGTGGGGCAGGGAGAGAATCGCTACCCATCAGCAACACCCAACTCCCTTAAGGTTGGGAGAATAATGCCTCACACATATTTCTACTTTCTCTGCCGCTTCTTCCTAGAAGGTCGGCTTCTGTGGGAATTGAGTGAGCTTTTTAAAAATTGAGAGCCGAGTAAGATTTTTGTAATTTGTTATTCCCAGCTTCTGAGATTCCCTGGAGCAGGGGATGATGATAGCTCCATTTTCTGATCTGATCCTCGAACAAACAATTTAACAAGCTAAACAGGCCATTAGGCCTGCTTGAAAGGAATCCTCTTGCCCTAGGTCTGCTTGTTATGCTTATCTGGCAAGTCTCAGAAAAGCCCTTAGGTGCAGGCTGAATTGGCAGGCAAATCTCCCTGCAGTCCTCTACTCCCTCTACTGGGACTCAGCTATTCCTGTGCATTTGCTGCTAAAGCACTTTAGAGGCCTCCTGAACAGTACATTTTGCGAAGGGGAGGGAAGACGCCCACCCCTACCTTTGCATGCTTCACCGGAAGCTGGGGTGGTGGAGGGAACTTGCCAGAGCAAAGGGGAACACAAGCTTTCTCTGTCGATGTGCCAGTGCAATTTATATTCAGATGAAGCAAAAAGACCTGGATGCCTTACTCAACCTGCCTCCAAGTGTACTTATATTGCACCCCTGTTGTTGGTTTTGCTTTCTGCAATTTGTTTTAAAGGTAAAGGGACCCCTGAGCATTAGGTCCAGTTGTGGCCGACTCTGGGGTTATAGCGCTCATCAGTCCCTCAGCAAGGCATCAGTCCCTCAGCAAGGCTGGGACCACCTACGTGAGGCAGCAGAGGCAGCAGGACAATTTGTGCTCTTGTTCCCACAGGGTAAAGGTAAAGGGACCCCTGACCATTAGGTCCAGTTGTGGCCGACTCTGGGGTTGCAGCACTCATCTCGCTTTATTGGCCGAGGAAGCCGGTGTACAGCTTCTGGGTCATGTGGCCAGCATGACCAAGCCGCTTCTGGCAAACCAGAGCAGCGCACGGAAACACCGTTAACCTTCCCGCCAGAGCGGTACCTATTTATCTACTTGTACTTTGATGTGCTTTCGAACTGCTAGGTTGGCAGGAGCAGGGACCGAGCAACGGGAGCTCACCCCGTCACGGGGATTCGAACTGCCGACCTTCTGATTGGCAAGTCCTAGGCTCTGTGGTTTAATCCACAGTGCCACCCGCGTCCTACAATTTGTTTTACGTTTGCAAATAAAACAAAAGAGCTGGAAGTTAGAGCATGATAGTATTCAGAGTTGATGTTGCGGGGGTGGGGTGGGGCCAGGATGAAAAAAAAGCTCCATTGGGGTCTAGAACTTGAAGGAGCAGGAAGCTTCTGTATTTTAAATAGGGAAACATCACAGGCTAACTCATCCTCTCTTATTAACTATTCATACTGTTTTGAAACAAGTTTTTCCACCTGAGCACATATTTTATATATATGGTTGTTTTAAACTACTGCCTTTAATTATGGCACAAGCTAAATATGTTGGTTTTAGATGCCTTGTTATTCATCCTGCACCTTACCTGCCTTATTGCGCTACTCATAACTGTCTGGGACAGTTCATCACTTCCGGAAGTTAAAGGGCTGCTTCGGGAAGGCAACAAGGGAAATAAAACTAGTGGTGAAGACCAAAGAAACATGCCAAATTAGTGGATCTGCATGCCTCCTGCCCCTCTAACCGGGCACGCTAGAGCCCACATGGCTGTTCCATTTGTGGATTATTGTAAATGGCAACAGCTTTTAACCACCATGGGTAACTTCCCTCACATTTAATGGCTGGCAGCAATTCTTCACCTGTGTGAATGAATGCAAGTAAAATGCGTAATTCCAGATTAAGGTGGAGTGCAGATGTAAAATTTTAAGCATATAGATGTTTCTGCTGCAGGGTGACCAAGTGATCAGGTGGCAGAACCTCCATGGCTGAGTACCTGCCCTTTTCACTGACTAGCAGGACATAATAAATGCAGGTTTCTAAAATCGGCTTTCTTGGTGCAAATTGCAAGGCGTTCACTGAGAATGTGCATGCCTCTGCTAACTATATTGCCCTCTTGCATGTATTAAAAGTGCACTCTGCCAAGGGATGTAAATTTGTGTCTTACTCTGCTCTTGCAAATTCGAAACGCAAAGCGAGCCTCTGCAAAAACAAAACAAACGAACAAAAACCCCGCCTATCCTGTCACCCAGTCTAATAAATGCAGCGCTATAATCATATCACAGCTCATGCCAAACCGCTACAGATGAGCCCAACTTGTCGCACTCTTTGTTCCCCACACTTGTCAAAGTGCTAAGCAAGAGGCATCCTTACGGCCCATCATTAAAGTGGGCTATAATTTTCTTTAATAGCAGAGCTCTATCATGCACATGGGGCTTGCTGCAAGAGCCTTCCCACTGCTTTGGTGCTGTCTTCCCACGCTGCTGGTGCTTTTGTTCATTCTTGTGAAGACTTGGTTTTCCCAGCTGTGTGTATTCTTCAGATGGGCATGAACAGGATTTGACCCATCTGGGGGTTCTGTGGCTGCAACAGGGGAAGGTAAATCTAGAGGTCTTTTGCATACTCATTTAGAGGTTTTTGCATGCGCTATTTATATACCACCCTTATGTTGAACATTTTCAACTGAACATTACAAGAGTGGTTCATGCAAGGGGTTGAAGGAGACCAGGATTCATTCCAAAATGAAACTGGTTCCACAAATGCTTCCAAAGAACCTTGGAAATGGTTCTTTATGGAGGGATCCGGTTTATGAAATTTCAGACTTTCATAGATGTACTTGAAAGCCATTTGGTTCTCTCAAGGCTTCTCCTCCAGCTTCACCTTTCCTGTAAATCAGCGATGGGGAACCTATGGCCTGTCAGATGTCGTTGGACTACCAAGCTCCATCAGCCCCAGCCAGCATGGCCAGCAACTATAGGAATTGTGCTCTAACAAATACCGTTAATAGCAACATCTGGAGGGCCCCAGATTCCATGTCCCAGCTATAAATGCTGCTCCTTTCACATTACAGGGATACTTACTTGTTTTGTGTTTTCTCTCCTCTTCTCCGCTCAAGGCAGCCTCGTAGAACCAGTGTTTGACTATGTAGTGACCCACCCCAGCTTATTTGTCCTGGCAAAGTTATTAGTGTTATCCTACTTGATGAGAGTCCTGTTCCTCTGT
Source organism: Podarcis melisellensis (assembly GCF_964234715.1). Lineage (NCBI taxonomy): Eukaryota > Metazoa > Chordata > Lepidosauria > Squamata > Lacertidae > Podarcis > Podarcis melisellensis. The sequence goes on along the minus strand of NC_138545.1, from coordinate 41,608,400 downwards.
GCCTTCTTAGCTGTGAACCAGTTCCATATCCAATAGAATAAGCTTGCAGATATTCTGAGCATTGATGTTAGTAATGGTTGCCCTTTTTTTCTTTCTCTCTCTCTTCTGCTCTCATGTATTTTTTTTTACCTCCCCCCCCCCACTCATGATATGATATTGTCAACTGATATAATGAAAGCATATTATGGAGGCCAGATCATAAGAGTGAGTTTTTTTTCCTACTAGTGTCTGTAGCTCTGTCTTTCTGTGTGCATGTCTGAGAACGTAGCTATGCATTCCGCTCCTCTTCTTCCACTCTCAGTTCAGTGAAACCATAACCCCATTCAATGATGTCTTACTAGTTTTGGAGAACCCATCACCTCCCCTCCCTGCATCATCTCATCTCATTCAAAGTGGTGTCCATTTTCAGCGGAGTAATGCTAGACTTGAGTCTGCTCTGGGCTAGGGGCAAAAACTCGAGAGTTCTGTGCCAAAGCCGCAGCTTCCATATTGTGGCCGGGGACAAGTCCATATAAGCCGATTCTTTCTAAAGGCGTATTCTTCACCTGATGCATTTAGTTGCTGGGGCAAAACTTTCTTCCTGCTCTCTGCTATGGATGGATGCGTGTGGGAGGGGACGGGTAGCTGTGGCTGCAAAGAGCACAATTTGAGATATGCTAAGCCTAAAAACAATTGCAATATTTAAACAATTGCTGTGTCACCAGACACAATCAGATGAGTTTCAATGCTTGCTGTAGCAAGAGCACCCCACTCCCAGTCTTTGTTCAGTCACTGGGATTTCGCAGCAAGGTTGGTTAACAAATTTAGCCCTTAAGCCTTTTCCGCCAGTTTTCCTCTGAAAAGGAACCTGCAATTCTAAGCATCCTGGATTGTATAGGGAGATAGAACTGTTCCTCCCTACTGCTCTTGTATACCTAAATATAGTATCTTCTTCCTCTCTTAATCCTTTCTCGGAAGTGCTTCAATGCTTCTTGCTTACACTCTAAAATGGCTACTCTTTGGAGACTTTTAGTGAGCCCACCCTGTGACTATATGGTCTGCTATTAAGTCAGACCACTGAACTATCTAGCTCAGTATTGTCTACTTAGAGTGTTCAGGGTCTTGGGCAGAGATCTTTCCAAGCCCTCTTATCTGGAGATGCCAGGGACTGCATCTGGGACCTTCTACATGGAAAGGATGTGCTCTATATCAGTGAGTTCAGGGAGTGCCTCTAAATTGTCTAGTGCACAGGTGGGAAACCTATGGCTCTCCAGATGCTGCTGGATTACAGCTCTCATCATCCCCGATGGCCATGCTGGCTGGGGCTGGTGTGAGTTGAATTCCAACAAAATTAGGAGAGCTGCTGGTTACCCACCCCTGGTCAAATGACGCGGAATGGGTTAAGGATGGCCAGCTGGGAAACTCTTTTGGAAATACTTGAAAAGGTTCACCGTTCCATCTTATTCCCTTCTATTTTCCTTTTCTCTTGCTTTGCTACAGAGGTTGAAGGATCTCAAGCAAAGGGAGTTTGCTCGCAATGTTTCCTCGAGATCCCGGAAAGATGAGAGGAAGCAGGAGAAAGCCCTCCGTCGTCTCCACGAGTTGGCTGAGCAGAGGAAGCAACCTGAATGGTAAGTGAATGGGCTCCTTGTGCCAGCAAGTTAGTTAAGTTAAACATACAATTGACTTCCCCTTTTATTCAGGCTGTTTTTAACGGACTGGATAGCAAGTTATTCTTCATATTTTTGTAAAACATTTATTATGCCCGCCCCCATGAGGAATGCTTAGCTCACCAGTGGCCAGTCCGCAAGTTTGATTCTCCATTCCCCATGTTGGAAGGGCAGTGTGTTATGTGAGTGGAGGGAGACAGATTTAATTGAACTAACTGCTCTAGTGAACAGGATCTGAGTTGGGGAAAGGTTCAGGCCTGAAATGGATGAGGCAGCTCTTACTTGTGTGCATCAAAACCTTGCGATGTTTTCGTCTTGATTCTTTTATATAACCAGGAAGGCTTGAATCTTAAGACACCTTTTAAAAAAAAAAAATCACGAATACTTGAATTCTGTCAAGGATGTGCTGGTTGGAGCACATGAATTATTCCACATACAATACAGTGGAAGTGTAGATTAAAACTTTGTTCCTGGACATACTGTTAGCTTTCAAAGCAATTCCAGGAAATTAGTGAGAGGTTGAATAGGCATGGGTAAGAGATAAAGGTTAAGATGTTAATGTTAAGCAGTATCTAACTATTGTTTCTCCCTCCCCTTTACCCCTGTCCCATTTCAATCCCCCAGTGCTCCAGGAAGCGGGCCGATGTTTAGAACCACTACTGTGGCAGTAGACGAGGAAGGAGGAGAGGATGACGTCGATTCAGCAGCTCCCAGCAGTTGCTGCTCTTTTTCACCAGCTCCTGGGCCAGTTGCCAGTATGACCACAGACAAGGGTCTTGTTTGTGCCACTGGGCAAACTAGTAGCAACATCGGGCTTGGGCAGGTTCCTGTCCAGGTACCGCAAGCCATCAGCTCAGGGGTTAACCCTCTTAAGATAGGCGTGTCTTTCTCATTTGCCAAAAAAGCCCCAGTGAAACTAGAGTCAATTGCCTCCGTCTTCAAAGACCACGTTGATGAGTCCAGTTCTCCCGATGACGAAGTCAAAGCGGATGAGAAAGCCCAGTCCGATCCTGGAGCCCTGGGGAAATTTGGGGAGGTCGAGGGGACAAACAGCCCTGACAGCAAAGGCGACGAAGAGGAGCAAGCGCACGAGAAGGAAGGTCTAAACACCACCCTGTCAAAGCTGAAAAAGATGAAGCGAGACGACGGCCCCATGGCACTAGAGCCAGAGTATTACCACTACATCCCGCCTGCTCACTGCAAGGTGAAGCCGAACTTCCAGTTCCTGCTGTTTATGAAGGCCACGGAACAAGTCGAAGCAGAAGCCATGAGCAAGAAAATGGCTCGCGAAAGAAAGCGGAGCAACTCCCCAAAACCCAAAGCGACAAAGAATGGTGAGAAGGTGACAGCAGCAGAGTGTGCCACCCACCAGAAGGAACCGAGTCCTTCCAGCAAAGGCAGCAAAACTGAAGTTAAAGACCCTCCAGAAGAGGCAGGCGGGCAGGAAGGCAAGCCACTCAAGGGAAGCGGTTCTGCGGAGTCTGAGGTCACCAAAGAGCTTCCCCAGCTTGCGTCAACCAGTAAAGAAGGCACAGATGGGCCTAAGCATTTGACAGGACCTTTCTTCCCAGTGCTCAGTAAAGACGAGAGCACCACCCTCCAGTGGCCTTCCGAACTGCTGATCTTCACCAAAGCAGAGCCCTCTGTGTCATACAGCTGCAATCCCTTGTATTTTGACTTTAAGCTGTCCCGCAACAAAGACATTAAAGCGAAAGGGGCGGAGAAACAGAAAGCTGCAAGCAGCCTTCCCAAGGAGAAAGCACCACCTGCTGAAGAGGGCAGCATGAGCAAGAGCAAAGAGGTGGGCGCTCCTGCAGGCACCTCCACAGCAGTGCCGGAGAGCAAGTCCCTGTCTGCCTGCAGCAAGCAGGAGTCCAATCCTGTGTCGGCTGGCAAGGGCGAGGGGCCAGAAGACAGCAGCAAAGGCAGCCTTGTTGGCCGCAAGGACAAAGTGGGGAAATCCCACAAGCACAAGAAGAAGAAGAAGCACAAGAAGTCCACGAAACACAAACGCAGGCGCAAAGGCGAGGCAGAAGACAAAAGCAGGGATGGGGACCTGGCAGAAGAGAAATCCAAGAAGCGGAAGAAACACAAACACAAAAAGAGCAAGCCGTCCTTTGCCACGGAGCTGGAGCGGGCACAAGGGGCCGACGAAACCGGCCACCTCAAGAAAAGAAAGTGGTGCGCTCAAGACTCTCAGCGGAAGTCTCTTTCCACCGAAGAAAGCGGCAACAAGAAAGAGGACGGCGGCACCTCTTCCCAAGATCATGGTGGCAAAAAAACCAAAGGGGACCCGCAGCAGGCGTCATCCACCGCCAAAAGGCGAGCCTCTACCTCCGCCCACTCCAGCCACAGAGGCCGGCAGAGCAGCGGCGGCTACGAGAGCGACGAGGACTCCTGCCACAAGCACTTCCGGCAGAAGTCTGCTTCGCAATACAGCGACGATTATGACTCTGGTAGCAACTGTTCCCGAAGCCGCTCCCGGTCAGGGCGCCGGCATTCCTCCCGAAGGTCATCCCAGAGGTCCTACTCAACGAGTTCGTACGCCTCCTCTGACAACAGCCGGTACAGCCGGCGGCGCAGCTACTCAGAAGACAGCTACAGTGACTACAGCGACCGCTCCCGGAGCCGCACCAAGCGCTCCCACGACTCGGAGGACGATTCCGACTACGCCAGTTCCAAGCGCAGGTCGAAACGGCACAAATACTCTTCTTCGGAAGACGACTACAGCCTGAGCAGGAGCAGATCCCGCAGCCGCAGCCGAACCCACACCAGGGGGAGGTCGAGGACGAGGAGCCGGGGCAGGACGCGCAGCAGCAGCTGTAGCCACAGCCGGGGCAAGCGGCGGAGCCGCAGCCGGACCGGGCACAGCTGGAAACGGAGCAGGAGCTACAGCCGGGAGCGCAGCCGGAGTGCCAGGAGCCTCTCCCAGCGGTCTCTCTCCAGGAAGGGGTCCCGTGGCCACGAAAGCCCTGGGGAGAGGAGATCTGCACGGCGAGACTTCATCCGCTCAAAGATCTACCGCTCCCAGTCCCCCCACTACTTCAGAGGCAGACCAGGGGAAGGGCCCGCGAGGAGGGAGGAAGCGAGAGGCGATGAAGCGACAGGGACCACTGCCAGCCTCTCCCAAAACAGCGGCAACTCCAGCCTGGGGAGCAACTGCAGCTCCGAGGAGAAGAACTCCGCCACGGCTAAGCTCCTCCTGGAAAAAGTTCAGTCCAGGAAGGTGGAGAAGAAGCCCAGCGGCAGCGAGGACTCCCCCTCAGGGCCTCACAAAGTTGGGATCAAGCTGAAAGATCCCCCGCAAGGCTACTTTGGCCCTAAGCTCCCTCCCTCCCTAGGCAACAAGCCAGTCCTTCCCTTGATCGGGAAGCTGCCCACAGTCCGAAAGCCAAACGCCAAGCAGTGTGAGGAGTCCGGGTTAGGATTGGGGACCGGGGAGGAGCTGGAGCTGTCTGAGCTCGACGAAACTCCCCACGATGGCGGGGAGGCAGCTGCAGCAAGCCAACCCACAGTGGACGAAACCCTGGTGATAGAGACCCAGGAGAGCCTTCTGGGAGATCAGAAGCCAGAAGAAGCAGGCGTGGAGATGGCTCCCATGCCCCTGGAGCCGCCAGCCCTCCCGGAACACTTTGGATCCGGCGACCTGCCCGTGCCGCACCCGTTCCCTGCCCCCGCGGAAAGTGAAGCCGGCGAGCCTCTGGATGGCAGCGCCCAGCCCATCTCCCTCGAAGGCAGGATGGTGCCCCTGGCCCCCGAAGTGGAGCCCTTCCCCAGCTACGTCCCACACAGCGCGGAGCCGAGCATCAGCGGGGAGCCGGAAGGCAGTGAAGACTCTTCCCTGGCGCCACTGGAAAGCCAGCCCATCACCTTCACCCCGGAGGAGATGGAGAAGTACAGCAAGCTCCAGCAGGCCGCCCAGCAGCACATCCAGCAGCAGCTCCTGGCCAAGCAGGTCAAGGCCTTCCCAGCCTCGGCCGCCCTGGCTCCAGCCACGGCTCCTGCCTTGCAGCCCATCCACATCCAGCAGCCAGCCGCAGCCGCAGCCACCTCCATCACCACCGTGCAGCACGCCATTCTGCAGCACCACGCTGCCGCCGCGGCCGCAGCCATCGGCATCCACCCCCACCCTCACCCCCAGCCTCTTGCTCAAGTGCACCATATCCCTCAGCCCCACTTGACCCCCATCTCCTTGTCCCACCTGACCCACTCCATCATCCCTGGGCACCCCGGCACCTTCCTGGCCAGCCACCCCATCCATATCATCCCCGCGTCTGCCATCCACCCGGGTCCTTTCACTTTCCACCCCGTCCACCACGCTGCCCTCTACCCGACCCTCCTGGCACCCCGGCCAGCGGCAGCGGCAGCCACGGCGTTGCACCTCCACCCTCTCCTGCACCCCATTTTCTCAGGACAGGATTTGCAGCACCCTCCCAGCCACGGCACATGAAAGAACGAGAGAGGCAGCCTCTATCGGGGAGGGGAGGGTTAGGGGAAAGAGAGGACAGGGGCATGTCTGTCTGTCTCTGTGCGTGTGCATCAGTCTCTCTCGTTCTCGGGAAGGCAGTGGCGGCTGTCTCTGGACCTGAGAACAGCCCAGGAAGGGGGAGGATTGGGCAGAGGCAGGGAGGCACGAGGGAACAGGCCTGTGAAAGATGGGAGAGCTGTGCTGCTGGTGGTTTGCTTGTAAGGATATTCAGGGGCTCGTGCGCCCAGGGAGGTGGCTTCTTCAGGGATGTGCAGTCCTTTAGCAAATGCAGCCCTTTTTAATTTCCAGTTCACGTATTAGAAATCATTTACTACCCACTCTGAAGACCTAAAGTGGGTATACACATCTATCTTATTTGGGCATCAATATCAAGTTAGTGATTTGAATCCACCTTAAAGCTTAGCCCGAGCAACAGAACCAAGAAATACTCAGCACTTGATCCATCTCCTCTGTTGCCCTCTCCCCTCTCTCCAGCTCCTATTCGGGGAACCATGTTCAGCAGCCCCCACTGAGCACCACAAACTGGGAAGTTGCTTTTTAGTGACCAGTTTCCACCCCCAGACCAGCTTGGCAGTGCTCTCCTTTCTACACACCCTTTACGGCGCTGCTGAGAGAGCAGAGAGCAATTCCTTGATCAGTCCTTGAAGCAATATGTTGTACTGGAGTCCTGTGAACATCCTGAACATGACTCTGTAACTTGTACTCTTTTCCTCTGTAATATTGATGGTTCCTTATTAACTTATGATTATTTTTTTTCAGAAGAAGAAAAAAAAAAGAATTTAAGAAATTGCACTGAACTCTGTACATGTCAATGCTGCTTTTTGTAGCTCCTCTGACAAATGTTCCATATTGATAGTATACCGCAATAACATTTTTTACAGCCCGTTCTTTGAGTGGTACTCGTTCAGGTGGCTTTAGTTATCTATACATTTTAACGTAGTTGGAAAGGAAATTCTTGTCAAAGGTTCAATGCTTCTAGTTATGGCTAGGGCACAAAATGATTTCAAGCATGTATATTTTAATTGAGCTCATTTTTTTTAAATGTACCATAAAAAAAGACTTTCATTTTATAGGAGAAAATGTCACAGGGTTTGGAAATAAACAAAGGAGCAGTGATCTGGACTCCTTTGTCCCATAGCTAACAAAGTCCATCTTGTGTAATGACATCTCTTGTAATTTCTGTGAAAAGGCAGGTTTGTGAGGCAGCTGAGGTGTCATTCACTGTGTGCTTCAGTCGGTAGCCAGGCCCCTTACGTTTGAGAGAAAGAGTCCGTTCGTTTGGCAAAGCAAACAGTCGCTTTCTGGTCGCAGGAATAGACGGGACCCACAAAAGACAACAACATCTGAGAGCCCAGCTATTTCCCCTGGGATTCAACCACTTGTTTTGAGTCATTGCAGCAACAACATAGCTTCTAGGTGTGTGTGGATGGGTGTGTGTGTGTGTTAAGGCTCTTTGTTTTCAAATATGTGCCTTTTTTATGTTTTGGAGAGGTTTTGAGTGGTGTGTTTTCGTTCCGAATCCCTTTCCTCCCCCCCCCCTTGGGGTTTTCTTTTATGGGATGCCCTTTCCTCACAACTGCCCCTTGAGAGAAAAGACATCACCCAGTTGCCACTCCCCCGGGTGCGGCCCCAAAGTGAACTAGGAATCTAGGGCTCCTGGAATCTCAAGGTTCTTTTGCTGAGTGCAAAAGGAGGCCGAGATCCTGCAAAGCAGCGGCTGTTTTGGGACACGTGTCCAGACCCAAAGCGCGCTACTTGCTTGTATATCCTGAGATGCGGCCTGCATTTTCAGAAATTCAGAAATAACCACTGCTGGCTGCTGCCCTGAAATGGCAAGACTGTGGACTGCTTTCAAGCTTCCTTACCCTTGGCTACAACGAGACAAGCACTGGAAACTGCTGCTGTGACAAAGGGACTCGGTTCTTGGTAGTCGCTGTAGATAATTCAAGAAGTAACAGTATTAATTTCTCAGTGCTTCATTCCCTTGAGGTTCAGACGGGAGACTCGGCGCCCCAGCAGGGAGGAGGAGACTGGACTTCCACAAGAGTGCTTACCACAAAAGAGAACGCACTATTACTTCAGTATCGGCAGGCTATATTTAACTTTTGTCACATAAAAAGTATATATATAAATATATATACATGCTGTAAAAATGAGGAAAATAAACTTTCTAATAAACTAGTAATTTGGGGGAAAGCGTGTGTGTACTTGTTTCCCAAAGGGTCAGAGTCAATTTGTTAGTCCTCATGTTGTGACTCTTCCCACTGCCGTTACCCCTATTTATGGCCCTGCATTTATTCGCTGTTTGCACAGAGCACCGACTGATCTTCCCATCCCCTTTATTCTCTTTGGTCCTCCCAGCATCATTCCATGTACAGTGGTACCTTGATTTAAGAACAGCTTAGTTTATGAACAACTTGGATTGAGAACTTCAAACCTGGAATTTTGGTTTGTGAACTTTGCCTTGGAAGCAGAACATGTTCCGCTTCCTGTTGAGCGTGTTCCATTTGTAAATTGAGTCCCCCGCTGCTATGGGAAAGCACACCTTGGTTTAAGAATGCTTTGGTTTAAGAACGGATTTCCGGAATAGATTAAGTTCGTAAACCAAGGTACCACTGTATCATGTTTCTTTTGCTGGGGGGAAAACATCCCTGTCTGTTTTCAACCCTTTTAAGATTCCCTTGTTGCTATGATCCATCTTCCCTCAATTTGCCACTCCCAAGATTGGACCATGTTCAAGCGAGGAATTCGCTCATTGGATTGATACAGTCCAAATCCACATTTCTGAGATTCTGGAACCCTCGTCTCCTGATCCTCGCTGAACGCTTGCAGGATAATGATCATCACATTCAATAACATTGGGGTGGCCCTGTGTGTGTTAGCTGAGGTAGTCTCGGAAAAGAGTTAAGTCGCAGAGAACATAATCCTGATTTGCACATTGGTATTCAAGATGTATCGTGTCCCAGCAGTGGAGCAAGATCTTCCTGTCCTCATGGTCCCTCTTGCCCACCAGCTCAAATGTTTTATTAAATACACTTACACACTTGCCCTTCAATATAAGAATTAAAAATACATATATCAAAAATATTTAATAAAATACAAAATAATGCAGTATGCATCAATTTATAATTCAGGATTTATTCTTTTTAAACTTAGGAAAATGAGGCCTTTTGCATGCCATCAGAAGGACATTATGTAGCAGGCATCAGGCAAGCTTTCCTGGGGAGTGTTCCCCAGATGGGAGTGCCACCACGAAGAAGGCCCTCTTCCTTGAGTGCTGCCTGCTGCTTCACTGGAGTAGCAGTTTGAGAAGAGCCTGTGAAGTTGAGCTCAGGGCAGGGAAGCAGAGACAAGAATCAGGCAGTTTTTCAAGCACTTTCCAAACTTGTTCAAATCCCAAGCATGAAGGGCATCAGCTGCACTTTGAATTCAGCCTGGAAACTGGTAAGGAGCTGTGGCAGCTGCTTAAGGACAAGTGAGAGATTCCACCAGCAACAAGTCCAAATTCACCAACTAGCAAGTTACCCTGAACTAACTACATGCTCTGCCCAGGTTTGAGGAGTGGATAACTGCAGCAAAGCTGTCTTCCTAGAAGGGCTTGAAATTGCCTGCCAGCTAGTAGAAGGCAGTCCATTTCCATGGAAGCCACCGGAGCCTTCTACGGCAAAGCAGAATCATTGAGTGCTCCTGGGCTGCAAATCTGATTACTCCATCTGTAGCAGGTGGACACCACTGAGAATAAAAGAACCACACGTAGCACTTCTGCCTTGTCTGGATCGAGCCTTAATTCACTGGCCTTATGGAGCCCAGATAGTGGTTCAGCACTTCCATTGCCTCAACTGAATTTGCTGTATAGGAGAAATAGGAGCTGTATGCCATCATAGCTGGTAGAACAGTGCAGGAAGCAAAGCCAGGAAATGTGTGCATTGGAGAACATTACAAACGGAGCCTAGTTTCACTGGCGAATTAAGAAATTGGTTCAAAGGGTGAACTCAACATGTCACCCATTCTCACTTTCCCCTCTAAACAACCACCATGGGGTTTCTTTTGCTTATGTTTCCTGATAAGGCCTGTGCTGGTTTCCCCTGCGGTCAGGGAGGGGGCGACTGTGCTTGGCTGATAAAACATTCCTACATGCGAGTGGGATAGAAAATGGGATGTCCTGAATCCTCCAGTGCAGGGGTAGGCAACCTAAGGCGCATGGGCCGGATGCGGCCCAATTGCCTTCTTAATCCGGCCCACAGACGGTCCAGGAATCGGCATGTTTTTACATGAGTAGAATGTGTCCTTTTATTTAAAATGCATCTCTGGGTTTGTGGGGCCTGCCTGGTGTTTTTACATGAGTAGAATGTGTGCTTTTATTTAAAATGCATCTCTGGGGCATAGGAATTCGTTCATTCCCTCCGCCCCAAATATAGTCCAGCCCACCATATGGTCTGAGGGATGGTGGACCGGCCCATGGCTGAAAAAGGTTGCTGACCCCTGCTCCAGTGCATCCAGTGGGAAAAGGGCTTTGCAGCTGGGTCTTTGTAGCCTTCCTGCCCTGTAAACTTAAATCATTTCAGGATGTTTAATGGTGGTGGGAGGGTTTGCTGTAAGTTCTGAACTGGTCTCTTGCAAGTTTCTGGATTGCACCCACTCTTTGAAAACACTTTCCTAGAACCCAACTCTCAAAGCTCCACATACGCTTCTAATCATATGTTGCAACGCATTGAGCCCTGCTGCTTGAAAACAGCTCTCTTTAAGAACCCTGCAGGATCCGGTAAAAATGCTTACCCTTACCACTGTGTGACTGTAGCTAATCTCAAAGCATTCCAGACTAGGAACAGGAGTTTTCAGAGCACTTCCTGAGGGTCTGTCTCGTCTCACGTGTTTCTGATCTCTATGCCCCAAGGGCAGATGGGGTTGGGAATTGTGTATGGAAGACCACAGCTCATACTTGTGCACACTAGCCTGGAAATGGCAGCGGTGGTTCCCCAGAGCCGTCTTGTCAATGGTTGATCCTGCCTGTTACTGCCGCCAAACATTGTTCCAAGTGGTCATCGCTGCGCACACCCAGGGTGTTCCTGTTGGGAAATTCCTGAGAGACTTCTGATAAATGTTATCATCTTCAGCTGAAGAGGCTTCAGCAGGGGAGGAAAAGCTTGAGGAAATGTGTCATGTCCGTGGTCACTATTATGAGCACAGAAGAGACGGCATTAATGGGTAAACACCTAGCATTTGGAGTGGGAATAGGAGGGAGATGCTGGTGATGGCAAGCGGAGGTCATTCCTTGGGTCTGCTTGCCCCCCTTTTGCGCTGTCTGGTGGGGTTCTTGCTCCTCTGTTCCTCAGTATGGACCCTGAACTTGGATGCAAGTTCTCCAACAGTGTACTCTGGGCCCAACGGAAGCTATTTTGGGTTTGCCTTGGATTTCTACCGGGACAGCAAAGGCAGGTAGGACAGCCCTGGGCATGGCGGGAGGGAATGATGCACTAACAGGACCTCAGGAGGTGGACAACGGGGTCTTGGAAGATGACAACAGATGTCTTGGGAAAGGCCAACAGCCTATTTGGCTGGCAAGATGCACGACAGCAGTGTATGAGGCTATTATCCATTGAACCTTGACTGGGTGCAGGCACTATGCAGATGTTCATACTTAAATGGTATATTAGACAAGGTCTACAGAGCTCTACAGGGACATGGGTGGCGCTGTGGGTTAAACCACAGAGCCTAGGGCTTGCCAATCAGAAGGTCGGCCGTTCAAATCCCCGCAACGGGGTGAGCTCCCGTTGCTCTGTCCCTGCTCCTGCCAACCTAGCAGTTCGAAAGCACGTCAAAGTGCAAGTAGATAAATAGGTACCACTCTGCCGGGAAGGTAAACGGTGTTTCCGTGTGCTGCTCTGGTTCGCCAGAAGCGGCTTAGTCATGCTGGCCACATGACCTGGAAGCTGTACGTCGGCCACAACCGGACCTAATGGTCAGGGGTCCCTTTACCCTTTACAGAGCTCTACAGCAGGAGTCTAAACAAAGGCCTGGGGCAGGGGTTGTACTAGTTCATGAGTGCCAAGGCTGTGTCACTGCTGGACGGGGGGAGAGGGCGTAATAAATTCACTATTCCCAGATGCAGCACAATACTCATCCTAATATTAACATCTGGCAGCCAGAGATATCCCGTCTTCAAACAGATGCATCAGGAGCAGCATGGGAAGGGTGAAAAGGGAAGGGCTGGTCATTCTTAAAATTCAGTAATTGGGCGGGGGGGGGGGATTTAGCAGTTTGCCCAAGATGAGGCAATAGGAACAGCATTTGTTCAATCATAATTTGCAAGCTGGCATGACCATTGACCAGGGATGATGGGAGTTCTAGTCCCAGAACAACTGAAGGGCCACATGTTCCTCATCTCTGCCACAGAATGTTAATAACGGCTGCTGGTATGTGTGGCTTTTTAAATACAGCAGATCTGGTGCATGTTGATGGCAACAAGTTATTTCCTTGCAAAATAAAAGCCTTCCCTAAGTGAGATGTAAGTTCAGTTTCAGGAGGTTGAACCAGGTTATTTTTCAATCAGAAATCCACACATCCAGTTACAAAAATTGGTGTGTTGGAGCTAGATTTGTGATTCGGTAATCAGCCCTGAGTGCTCACTGGATCCTGAAGCTGAGGCTCCAATATTTTGGCCACCTCATGAGAAGAGAAGACTCCCTGGAAAAGACCCTGATGTTGGGAAAGATGGAGGGCACAAGGAGAAGGGGACGACAGAGGACGAGATGGTTGGACAGTGTTCTTGAAGCTACCAGCATGAGTTTGACCAAACTGTGGGAGGCAGTGGAAGACAAGAGTGCCTGGCGTGCTCTGGTCCATGGGGTCACGAAGTTTCGGACACGACTAAAAGACTAAACAACAAGAAGTGTACGTGCCTAAGCAAAGGACTAGTGCAAGACCCTTGTGGTCCAGCTGGGCTGAGCAGCCCGGGCTACTGCAGAGGCTTGTAAAACATTCCTAGCAGGGAGATTCTTCCAACTGGTGGTTTGCCACATGAGGCCGCTGTGCACAAACATTTGTGATTCTGCCCCTAGTAGGGAAGGTAAAGAGGGCCAGAGATAGGAAACTGACAGCAGGGATGAGGTGTACCTGTGGTTGGCTCTGCCTGTCACTGGTTCCACCTGCTGCTGGCTCCCTGCCATGTATCCTGCCAGTCCCAGACTGACCTTTTTTTCCACCTTAGCATGAATGTGGTGGTTGGGGCCCCACAGGCCAACAGCTCGCAGACTGGTGTGACGGAGGCGGGTGCTGTCTATCTGTGTCCCTGGGCGCCTGGTGGTAGTGCCTGCGCCCCCATTCCGTTTGATACCAAAGGTGAGTGTCCCCCATGATTTTGCGGTAATTATATAGGGTCTATACAAGCAGGAAAGGGCAGTCTCACTCAAAATGTCAACAGGTGAAGATTTGCCCATAATTGTGTATCCATAGTAGAAAAGGTTACCTTGTTTAATTTGTGCCATCCACAATGGTGCAAGGCAGCATTCACTTGTTTCTTTACCTGTATTTCTTGTTGAAAGCTGCTCCTGTCAAAAAAAGAACTAATCTGTACAGCAGGAATTGGGAAGATGCAGGAAATGCCTCACATTCCTTCCTTCTGATTACTTAGCAGCCGTGTTAAATGCCTAAGCATCCTTTAAAAAATAAATAAATGGATAATAACAAAATTTATTTTGTTATTTATTTAAATTTATTGGATAATAACAAAAACCACAAAGCAGAATAACACACAAAAACAGAAAAAATACATTATTGAACAAAAGAAAAAAGGAACAATAAACAGATAAAAAATAACAACAAACTTAATTCTTTACAAATCCAACCTTTGAAACATCTTGGTTGACTTCCTCTAGTCCCTCCCTTCTGAGTTTCCTTGTAGTTGAAAGTAACAGCTTTCCAATATCATTACTGAACTAAAACAATTTCCAATTATAGTCCATCTTATTCACATTTCTTAATATTCTAAATCCCATTTATTTAATTATAACTTAGTTTAATCCTAGGCCTATTTGTTTCTTTCAAGTAATTTCTAATTTTTTATATTACAATATTTATTCAAATAGTCCTTAAATTTCCTGCCTAAGCATCCTTAACAAGAGCAGTGCCTCTGTATGTGTCTAATAAGCCTTAGAATGTTGCCTCCGTGCTTTGGCTATCCAACTTTCTTAATAGATTTCTGATTGATTTACTTTTTTACATGAAAGCTAGGAGTTCAGGTGCCCTTTTATTTATGGGGGTGGCTGAGCAGGAATGAAGATGAAGATGGACTAGGAGTCATTACCCAAAATGAACTTAATTCACCTGGCAGCCATTTTCAGATATTTCTTGTATTTCAGTGATGTTCAACTGCATATTCCAAGCACTGGTCTCACTGCCAGCATCAGTAGCACTTGTAGGGCATGGGCATGTGTGAGCCAGTCCCAAGATCAAAAGGAAACTCATCATGGAATCACTGTATGTGTGGATGTGGCTAACATCTGCAACTGCAACCTCAGTTTAAACTGAGGCAGGTAGGAGTTGTGATCACAGATAAAGGCAATGTTGTCATGTGCAGGGACGGTGTGCACGACCATTTCACGCAGCTTTCGTGAGATCAGCGAGCAACCCCAGTGACAGTGCATCATGCATTCCTGTCTTACACATGTGTGGCTACTGCCACCACTCTGAACTTGCCCTGCAAGGTCCATCCCCTACCTTCATGGCTTAGGACCCTTGTACCTACGGGACCACCTCTCCGGGTATGCCCCACAGAGAGCCTCAAGCGCCATAAATAGCAACACCCTAGATGTCCCAGGCCCTAAGGAAGTTAGATTGGCTTCAACCAGAGCCAGGACCTTTTCAACTCTGGCTCCGGCCTGGTGGAACGCTCTGCCTCATGAGACCAGGACCCTGTGGGATCTGATTTCTTTCCGCAGGGCCTATAAGACAGAGTTGTTCCGCCTGGCCTTTGGCTTGGAGCCAATTTGATTCCCTCCCCTCTTTCTTTTTTCATTTTCCTATCTCTTCCTGTGATGAGGCTGCATTTTAATATTTTAATGTTTCAATATTTTAATGTTGTATTTTAATCTTGTTTTTAAGTTGTATTAATTCAGCTTGTTTTTATTATTGCTTGTTAGCCGCCCTGAGCCCGGCCTTGGCTGGGGAGGGCGGGGTATAAATAATAATAATAATAATAATAATAATAATAATAATAATAATAATAATAATAATTATTATTATTATTATTATTATTATCCCAAAAGGAGATGGAAAATGATGCTTGTGGTGGGGAAGCCATGTGAGATTTGGGGGTGAGAAAATCGGGGGCCGAGGATGAGATCCCGGCTGACTCATGAACTTGAGGTGGGCCTGGGAGAAATAGGAGCTACTTGGAGGTGGGCATCTGATGAGATGTGAGGAAAGAGCTAATGGCATCTTGCCTGCATGTACAAACTTGCAGTCAGACTGACGACTCATGGATGGCATGCGACTGAGGGGGGTGATATGGTGGGTCAGTAGCTTCTGCCTTCAAATCTGACTCCTCTCTTCCTTCTCCTATGCCACTGCTGGCCAGGTGATGAGGTTGAGAAGCTGCACAGAGTGGTTGTGAAAACCTTCAAGACTAAACAATGGTTCGGAGCCTCTGTGAGCACCTGGAAAGACACCATCGTGGTGGGTACAATAAACAGACCATCTCAGAAAGGGGTGGAATTAAAATTTCAGAAGCAGAAAGGGGTGGAATTAAATCAAGCCTCGCTGCAAACAAACCAGAAGGAACGCTCAATAAACTTTAGATGTTGTACAACTTTGTTTGTGGCAAATTGGGACTCAGTAAACAGGTCATCTGGAATCAGCTTATAATTGTTGGAAGAGCAACAGCAGGGCTCTTCCTATTAATAAACTAAGGGTTAAAACTGGCTAATTATGTTAAGGGTTAGTCAACTAGCCAAGGGGTGGGAGGAGGTGTTGCTTAGCAACCAGGCAGAGTGGCATGATCTTCACTGAGGGAGCACATGCTCTGATTGGCTGGTTAGTTCTGAGGCAATTTGACCTGACCTAAGAAAGCCAAATCGTCTCTGTTCCTTTCTCCTCAAATTATGCACCATTCTTTAATTCAGTTTTGCTTAGTATAGTGTTAACAAAACTTTTTCTCTCTGGATGCATTATTTAAGCGACTCGGCTAACGATAATTTCAACAGACGCAATACATCTCACTATAATGAGGAAGACTTGTGACCAGAAAAACCTGTCTGCTTTGTTCAGTCTGCTGCCCAGATGTTAAGTGCTGGTGGGCAGCTTAAAGGCCCCTGCTCTCCCTCCTTAATATTTTTCAGCCTTAAACAGCAGCCCTTCAGACGACACCTTCAAAAGTTGGAGAGTCATTTGATAGCCTTTTAAATATAAATATAAGTAGGGTGAACAGCCACCCATCCTCTGCAATTATGAGGTTGTACCTCCTGGAGGGGTGTGATTGTCAATGATACAACATCCTGCTCACCCCAGTTTTTCACCCTGCCAGGCTTGCGCCCCTCTCCAGCACTGGAATGCCATTTCTGGCCAAGAGGAGGCCACAAAGACCCCCACGGGCAGCTGTTTCTTAGCCACAAGTGGCCTACAGCGCTTTGTTGAATTCTCGCCATGCCGCAAAATCCAAATGGATTCATTTTACAAGTGGACAAGATATGGTGAGTGCAATATGCAGGTGGCAGGGAATGTGCAATAGCCGAAGCTCCAGGCCTTAAGGAGAGGGTGTGCAGAATTTTTGCCCAGAAATTTTGTCTTTGAATGAATGGCGCCCTTGTTTTGCTTTTCAGACCGCTCTAGTCTGCTCAGATTCCATGTCTGGCCTCGTTTAAACGGCTGTCAAGTGGTTTGCCCCATGCTCCTACATGCTCAATTGCAAACAAACAGCATGTGTGGCTTCACTCAAGCCACAATGGTCACAACAATCCCTCCCCATTCTAGAAGAAAGATGTTTGGCTCCTTCTGAAAAACCAGAGCCTTGCAATGTCAAGTGGAGGCTATTCCGTTAGGGCAGGGGTCTGCAACCTTTAAGACAAAAAGAGCCACATGGACCTGTTTCCGAAGGAAAAAAAACCTGGGAGCCGCAGCGGGCGGGAAGGTGAGGTCGGGACGGTGCGTGACTAACGCACGCACCGCCCCCATGCGATGTCATAGCCAGTACAGCGCCCGCCACAGTGGAGAGTGTCGGGGCGCACAATGTGCCTCCTCCCCTCGCTAGTATCCACCCCGGAGCCGCGGCAAAGGTGTAAAAGAGCCACATGCGGCTCCGGAGCCGCGGGTTGCAGACCCCTGCGTTAGGGATACCTACCTACAACCAGCACAATTTGTACTCAGGAGCACTAGGAATATAAGCCATTAAAAACTGTTTTACAAATCATTTGTGCAAATTTCAATAATAAAGCATATAAGCCCAACTTAACATGTAAATTTTTATCAAACGGGGGGGGGGGAAATGTTATGGAAAAGGACGGCCAGATTATTTATACTAAATTAATAATATGAAATTATTTTGATATGAAATGTTGATAAGTAATTGGTGATGTGAATGTATATTTAACTTAGGTTTTCTGATTACAATTCATGTTTTGGTAAGTTAAATATACATGTACATAACCAATACCAGTGATAAGAAAATAAATGTGGTAAGAAGACCATGTTTAGGCAGCCCAGTCCGAGGTTGAAGGAGGAACAGTGTTTGGGTATGGTGTCTTGGTATGTGCACAAAGCAGGTTGGGGGACTTGTGGGGCTCCAAAGGCCGCTGGACTACAATTCCCATCATCCTTGACCTCTGGAAATGCTTGCAGGGGCTGATGGGAGTTGAAGTCCAGAGGGCCACAGGCTCCCCATCCTTGATGTGAGGGTCTTCCCCACACTGTCACCCAGTTGATTTACATGGCTTTTCTGTTTCTTTGCCTTCAATCAGCAAACGACCACCGCTACTGTGAGGTTGGATTCAGTTCTGCCATCTCTGAGGTGAGTTTTGGGAGAGAGAAGGGCATGGCCCCAAGAAGCATGGCTCCCCACACCTGAGACACAATTTCCAGAGTGATTTAGCAATCAATCCCTCTTCACAGAGAATTCTGGGAACTGGAGCTCTGTGAAGGGAATAGGGGTCTCCCAAAAACTCCCAGCACCCTTAACAAACACCAAGTCCCAGAATTATTTGGGGGAAGCCATGACTCTTTAAAATGGTTGTTGTTGTTTAGTTGTTTAGTCATGTCCGACTCTTCGTGACCCCATGGACCAGAGCACGCCAGGCACTTCTGTCCTCCACTGCCTCCCGCAGTTTGGTCAAACTCATGCTGGTTGCTTCGAGAACACTGTCCAACCATCTCGCCCTCTGTCATCCCCTTCTCCTTGTGCCCTCCATCTTTCCCAACATCAGGATCTTTTCCAGGGAGTCTTCTCTTCTCATGAGGTGGCCAAAGTATTGGAGCCTCAGCTTCAGGATCTGTCCTTCCAGTGAGCACTCAGGGCTGATTTCCTTCAGAATGGATAGGTTTGATCTTCTTGCAGTCCATGGGACTCTCAAGAATCTCCTCCAACACCATAATTCAAAAGCATCAATTCTTCGTCGATCAGCCTTCTTTATGGTCCAGCTCTCACTTTAAAGTGGTACCATAGTGCTTTAAATGTATGGTGTGAACAGGGCCTTAGTCATCTTTGGAATTGCCAACATAGCTCAGTGGGGGGAAACCAGTTGTAAAGAGGCTGTGCCTATTGTTTTAGGTTAGCGGGTAATTGCTGATGTCTTCTGAGTTGCAAATAGGTTTGTTCGACACACATTGAGGCTGTGCCTTTTTTTGTGAAGCAATCAGCTGCCAAAATGCTGGCCGCAAGCTTCAGTGTCACACAGAAGTCATCCTTGAGTGTGCAGAGCAAAGCAACAACTTTTTTCTGCATGGCGTATAGAGGCAGATGTTTGCTTCTCTGGTTTTGTAGAAGTGTGTGTGGAGCTGGCATGCCACCCTCTGGGTCTCATGGGTGGTGGGCAGCTGTTCACAGGGCTTCTTCTAGTCTTGTGTGGCTGTTGTTTTGTGACTCTGTCCTCCTCTCTTCTCCCCACAGTCTGGGACACTTTTACTTGGGGCTCCTGGTGGACATTACTTTGGAGGTAAGTGCTTTCATTCCCTTCCCTTCCCCGCAGCAGACAAAGGACTCTCCAGATGTTGTTGGACTACACCTCCCATCTTCCCTGACCTTTGGCCATGTTGGCTGGAGGTTGATGGGAAGCATCTGTAGTGCCACAGGCTCCCTGCCACTGCTGTAGGCCGAGAGCTCCAGGAATATGGGGAGGCCAGTTAAGGCCATTAATAGCTACAATCCCTGATGGATAGGTTCCTCCTCTTTTTATATAAATTTTCTTAGAGTTTGTGGAAAGGGATAGAAAGATTATCATCTATTATATTTTTATCAAAACGTTTAAATAAAAACAAAGCAAAAAGAAAGCAAAGAAGGGGGATAGAGCAATAGAGAAGGGTTGAAGGGGAAAAGAGAGAGGAAGGAAGGAAGGAAGGAAGGAAGGAAGGAAGGAAGGAAGGAAGGAAGGAAGGAAGGAAAGAAAAAAAGAAAGAAAGAAAGAAAGAAAGAAAGAAAGAAAGAAAGAAAGAAAGAAAGAAAGAAAGAAAGAAAGAAAGAAAGAAAATACAAAACTTCCAATTCTTCATCTGTTCACTACATATAAATGTTATTCAACTCAGTCACTCCAACATAGGTAAAGGTAAAGGGACTCCTGACCATTAGGTCCAGTTGTGGCTGACTCTATGGTTGCTGCGCTCATCTTGCTTTATTGGCTGAGGGAGCCGGTGTACAGCTTCCGGGTCATGTGGCCAGCAGGACTAAGCCACTTCTGGCAAACCAGAGGAGCGCAAGGAAACGCCGTTTCCTTCCCGCTGGAGCAGTAACTATTTATCTACTTGCACTTTGACGTGCTTTCAAACTGCTAGGTTGGCAGGAGCAGGGACTGAGCAACGGGAGCTCACCCCGTCGTGGGGATTCGAACTGCCGACCTTCTGATCGGCAAGTCCTGGGCTTGCGCCTAGCGCCACCCACTTTCTATAAACCAACATTATCTTCAGTCCTCAAACCCAAATGTCATTAGTTCATTTTCTTTTTCACGCAAAGCGTCTATGAGAGGTTTCCTATCTTCAGTAAATGTTAGCAATGACTTTTCTCTGATTAAGCAGGTCGGTTTCGTCATCTCGGCTAAGTCCACTAATTTTAACCACCGTTCCTCCATGGTTGGTAACAACAAGTCCTTCCATCTTTGTGCATATAAAAGTCTCGCCGCCATAATCACATATTTATCAAAGCTCCTTAATCCTTTCCTAATTGTATGGATATGTCCTTCCTCCACTGTCAGAGGCAGCATGCTTCTGAATACCAGTTTCTGGAAACGGCAGGAGGGGAGAGTGTTGTTGCACCAGGTCCCACTTATGGGTTTCCCTTGGGGACCCCTGGATGACCTCTGAAAACACAGGATGCCAGACTAGATGGGCCACTTGCCTGATCCAGCAGGCACTTCTTATTAGAGAGTGTGAAAAATCCATATTTAGCCTTTGCTTGCTAGTCTGCATTCCTTACTATTCAGCAGGGTGAGGCAGACCCTGTTCAGTTGACCACTATCCTTTTCAGCACCTGGTTTGTGGGAACAAATGGGACGCGGGTGGCGCTGTGGGTTAAACCACAGAGCCTAGGACTTGCCGATCAGAAGGTCGCGGTTCAAATCCCCGCGACAGGGTGAGCTCCCGTTGCTCGGTCCCTGCTCCTGCCAACCTAGCAGTTCGAAAGCACATCAAAGTACAAGTAGATACAGTAAATAGGTACCGCTCTGGCGGGAAGGTTAACGGTGTTTCCGTGCGCTGCTCTGGTTCGCCAGAAGCGGCTTGGTCATGCTGGCCACATGACCCATAAGCTGTACACCGGCTTCCTCGGCCAATAAAGCGAGATGAGTGCTGCAACCCCAGAGTCGGCCACAACTGGACCTAATGGTCAGGGGTCCCTTTACCTTTACCCTGTGGGAACAAGAGCACAAATTGTCCTGCTGCCTCTGCTGCCTCACGTAGGTGGTCCCAGCCTTGCTGAGGGACTGATGCCTCTACCTTGCTCCTCTTCCAGGGCTGATCTTTTCATCCAATTTGTCCACGGTCCTAGCAAATGCTCCTCTCAAACATACCCTTTTGTGGTCACTGAATGAGCTGCACTTCACAAAATTCACCGCCGTATACTACGATGAATATCGAGGTAAGGGGACATGAATCTTCATCTGCAAACGCTGGAGGAGCTGAAGGAGAGGCAGAGCTTATGAGAGGAGTTAAAAGGAGTTTGGGAATAGACTAAGGAAAGAATGCAAGGAAGTATTTTACCCCCCAAAGCCACATCGCCTTGGGGAGAAATCTTTTGGGGGCTGCACACCAAAAGTGGGTGAGACCCAGAGGGACCCCCCTCTTCCCCTGCCCCATAAATCTCCTGCCCATCTCTTTCATTGGACTTTATCTCCAAGTTGACAAAGACTGTTCTAAGGCCTCATCAAGTGGGAGAATGCCTGTACCTTCCCCCTTTTGATGCTACTGTTATTGAGGTTATGAATACTGCACACATGGAAGCCGCTGGGTGAAAAAAAATATATGACTCTCATTTGAAATAAAAATTCACCAGTCCAAAAACAGGGTTCAAAAGTTTTACATACAGAACTTAACTCCAAAACAAATTAAAACAAATAAAGCTACTTCCAAGTAGATGCATAGTTTCTTATACTTGTCCAAGTGTAAGGCATAATATTTTAGATTGCATATAGCTTGCATCCTGAGCTAAAAATTAAAGTTCTGTCTTTTCCCCAAACAGCCTCCAGTGGCCCGAGGCTCTTTACTGGAGGACAGAGGTTAACACGTCCATTCTCTTCAGTAGCTTAGAACAAATTTCTCACTCTACCCAAGATGGATGCCTGCAGATTAGCATATGCTAATTAGACCTTTCATAGGATCTCTTTCATGTGACTGACCCCGGGGAGATACAGTCCCATGATAGATCCCCACTAATGAGTAACCTGTTTGGCTGTTCTTCAGCTTCAATTAAATTTTCCAGTCTTGCTTCACAGTGTACATACAGTACACATATAGGCACATTCTATATTTATTTTGCATTTCAATGTCTGTTCCTTTTTCCAGCACTGCAGCTAATAAATGGTACCCAAGCATACTGGCTCCCAGTAGCACCCCTTCTTCCCCAGTGACTGACCCTGTTCCAAGTGGTTTGGGGGGGTTCATCCAGATGGGACAGAAAACACATTTTGGGAAGGGGATGGGAATATAACTCAAATCAAGTTAAAAACAAAACAAAGCCTGGTGCAAAGCTGTTGCACTGGTTGTGCTTCTCCTCCTCTCGCCATTGCCCTCCCCATTCTGACTTGGCCCTTTGGCCAGAACTAGCCCTTGTGGAAGGAATTGTCTACAGATAGATGAGCCTCTAAGGCAGGGCTTCCAGTGTGCCCTAGAAAAGATGAACTTTCTATCCAAGGGGGGAAAGAAATCTAAACTATGTCAGTCATGCAAACTAAGCAGACTTGCATATATTAACACATACTATATTAATACATACTTTTCATACTTGGTTCTACTTCTGCTGCTCATGGGTAGGAGCACAGTGAGTCCTTCTTAGCTTTGGAGATTTTGCCAGATGACTAATCTTCTCATCCTTCCATCCACGCAGGGTATTCAGTGGCTTTTGGGGAGTTTAATGAGGACCCTGAGTCGCCAGGTAAGGGAATGAGTCTTTGCCAGGGGTGGTTTTTCGGGGTGGAGTAGGGTGGGGTCTGGAGCTGAGCAAAAGTCATCTCCTGAAATTCTCCATCCTTTTAATGAATGGCAAAATTGGGGAGGGAAAGGAAGCCATTAAGTCAAATATTCTCAGGGGGAGTAGAAATTCTCTGATAGTTCCTCGGAGGTGGGGGATCACCAATAGCAGTGGCACGGCTACTTCCTTTCCCCCTCCTAACTAAGGCCAGATCAGGCCCAATTGCCTTCTAAATCCGGCCCCCGGACGGTCCGGGAATCGCCAGTGCATGCGTTCTTTCCCTCTCCCTCCCTCTCCCACAGCAGCAGCGGCAGTGCCTCCTCCCTCCCTCCTCCTGGCTTCTCCCTGCCCTGCCTAGAGGAGGAAGGGGGCAGGGCTTTGTTGGTGCCAGCCCCTCTCCGGAGCCCTTTCACACGCCACTCATCGTACCTCCGCCACCGCCAGACCCTGCCGCTCACAAGACACAGGAGCCGCAGTTGGCTGAGCAACCCTTCAAGCGTCTGCCATTTAAAGCAGTCCCTCTATGGAGCCCTTTCGCACGCCGCTCATCATCCCTCGTTCATCCCCCCCCCAAAAAAATAGCCCGGCCCACCACAAGGTCTGAGGGACAGTGGACCAGGCCCTTGCTGAAAAAGTTTGAGGACCCCTGCTCAACATCCTAGCATTGTTTAGGGTATTGTGGGGAAAACCTGAGCGCTTCTATTTACATAATAGGGGAAGTAATTGGAGGACAGTCAGCAGAATTGCCCCCCCCTTAACTCTTTTCAGAAATGTTGGCTCAGCTCTAGGGTCAACAGGGGTACAGTAGGTAGACTTAGCTGGCTTTGCGGCTTGGTTAAGCTTAACTTTGCTCAACATAAACGATTGGCTCTTATTGCTAGGCATTTGAATTGCAGCTGAATGCTGCAGACACGGTATACATTTAAAACACATTTAAAGCACAGTTCCCTACCCTCCCTCCCTCCCAAAAAGAATCCTGGGAACTGTAGTTTGCTAAGGGCACTGGGAATTGTAGGTATGTGAGGGTTAAACCCAGAACTATTTGTCTGGGGGAGTGCCTTTTGGTGTGTACACAAGCCTTAGTCATGGACTGACTTTGTGACTTCAGTCCAATCAGTGTCTCCCAGCCCCAGCTTTCCCATCTGTAAAATGGGAATTATACAATTAACGTATTTTGCCAGGCTGCTGTAAGGAGCAACAGAACAACGAACTGCTGCTGTTCCTTGCCTACAGTGTGGGGCAGAGGCCTTTTATCTTTAATAATAATAATAATAATAATAATTTATTATTTATACCCCACCCATCTGGCTGAGTTTCCCCAGCCACTCTGGGCGGCTCCCAATCAAGTGTTAAAAACAGTACAGCATTAAATATTAAAAACTTCCCTGAACAGGGCTGCCTTAAGATGTCTTCTGAATGTCAGGTAGTTGTTTATCTCTTTGACATCTGATGGGAGGGCGTTCCACAGGGCGGGCGCCACTACCGAGAAGGCCCTCTGCCTGGTTCCCTGTAGCCTCACTTCTCGCAATGAGGGAACCGCCAGAAGGCCCTCAGCACTGGATCTCAGTGTCCGGGCTGAACAATGGGGGTGGAGATGCTCCTTCAGGTATACAGGACCTTTTAACGTTATCAGTAAGATTTTATGATGTTGCTAGGGCCATTCCTTCTTGGCCACAGTGCTCCAGACTAAGATAGCTCTTCCCGAGTCTCCAAGCTCAGTCTTCAGGACACTTTAGCACAAACCTCATGACTGGAGTGTTGTGAACTTAGCCTACTGGGTGATTCACAACCTCTGAGATGGCTCTTCTCTTTGCAGAGTATGTTGTGGGCGTTCCTAACAAGAGCCTGACAAAAGGAGCGGTGAGTCCTGTGCAGGAGATCTACCTTTTTTCCTCTGCGCATCTGGAAAGAAGTGCACAGGCTGTGCTGAATTCCAGACACAAGAGGTTCCAGGGGTGTCAGGCCTGTATGCTTTGTGTTGTGCCCTCCATCTAATCCGAAACAAAAGAGCCCTGCATGCTCAGAGACACCCTTGTCTTTACTGTTGTTCCAGTATACAGTGGTACCTCTGGTTGCGAACAGGATCCTTCTGGAGGCCTGTTTGCAACCTGAAAAGAACGCAACCTGCGTCTGCGCATGCACGGGTTGCGATTCGCCGCTTCTGCACATGCGCGTGACGTCATTTTGCATGTCTGCGCATGCGCGAGCGGCAAAACCCGGAACTAACCCTTTCCAGTACTTCCGGGTCGCCGCGGGACGCAACCTGAAAACGCGCAACCTGAAGCAAACGTAACATGAGGTATGACTGTATGTTCTAGGGCTGAGAGCAGTGGCAGCTAGCTTCAGAGGAAGGGGTATGTGCTAATAATGTGCCAAAAATAAGCCCTGTGCCACTCTGCCGTTATTATTTCGCATGTTGCCTTGCATTGAAAGCAGGTTCTGGGGGTCATAGGGAAGAGTTATGACACAACCATGTAGGCTTTGCGTGCCACTGCCCCAATGCCACCCTGATTTGGGGCTCCATCTGTGCTATTCTTACCCTGCCCTGTGAAGCACACTGTGGTCACTCTCAGCAATGGAGGGCGGTGGTTGCTTTCTTACCTCCACCTTCTTGAGAAATATGAAGGGTGGGATTCACTAACCCTTGAAATCCCCCTGACTCTCTTCTCCCTGTCCCCCATCCTAGGTGCAAATTTTCACCTTCAAGCATTCCTTCCGTCTTCTGCGGTCCCTCCCCAGTGAGCAGGTAACAGAGCCTTGAGCATCATGGTTCCCTTCCCTCCTGCCTCTTCCCTGGCATGCTTTTCTCAGCCAGACATAATGCCAAAGGGGTATTATGAAACCTGGCACAGGGCCTTCTCAGTGGCTGCACCCAAACTTGGGAGCTCCCTACTGAGAGAGGCTCAGCTGGCCCTTGGTGACCTCCTGCTGGCCAGCAACCCATCCTTTTTATTTATAAAGGCTTCTTGAGATTATTTCCCCCCACTGTATTTAATCTGTCATTTTTAAATTGAATTGTGTGTTGAAATGGATGCCTCTTGCTTTTATTTGCTTTTTATCTGCACTTATTTGATTCTAATACGCTCTCATTTCAGTATTGCTTATTAAGATATATGGATTGGCTATTTTGTGTTGTTGCCTTTACTATTACTGGCTGCCAGGATGATGATGATGATGATGATGATTGTAATATAAAAGTGGGAGGTGCACATTGTTTTTCACCCTCTTACCTCTTGCAGGTGGCATCCTATTTTGGGCACACAGTTGCAGTTGCAGATATCAATGGCGATGGGTAAGGCCACAGGAGTTAGCACTGCAGTTGGCAGTTGATTTGGAACAGCTCTATGGATGGTCAAACTAAGGACTCAGCAACATTAGTAAAGAAAAAGCTTTTTATATTTGTTATAATACTGTGACACCAGATGGCGCTGTGGAGTCCTGTTTTTCACTAATGTGACTTCTTGCTATGAGGTTTTCAACACATTTTCCTGAATTTCCTTTCTCATGTGTCTAGATGCAGCCAGAGTTTTAATCTATCTTCCCCCTGCTATAAATATGGCTTCAGGTTGAAGACCTCATCCCCTTGCACTCAAATCCGAACCCTAACACTAGGCTTAAATTACAACCCAGTGCACTGGGAGGGATATTAATTATTGTTCCAGATATTAATAGCGCATAGTTTGAAGGTATTGGAATCATAAGAACAGATTCCTTTTGGAAGAAATAATCGTCCTGGCCCATAACAATATTATTAAAACTTTTGCTTGCATAACTCTTTAAAAACATAACATAAGCATCCAAGATACACCCCAAATACAGTGGTACCTGGGGTTACAGATGCTTCAGGTTACAGACTCCGCTAACCCAGAAATAGTACCTCGGGTTAATAACTTTGCTTCAGGATAAGAACAGAAATTGCATGGCAGTGGCGTGGCGGCAACGGGAGGCCCCATTAGCTAAAGTGGTACCTCAGGTTAAGAACAGTTTCAGGTTAAGAACGGACCTCCAGAACGAGTTAAGTTCTTAACCCGACGTACCACTGTATCCATACGATGTCTTGTGCTCTCTGGAACAGGCTCAGCATCTTAGAAATAAAAGATGCCGGTAACTCCCAAAATCAAAATGGTGTCTCTCTCCCCAATTCCAGACTGCTTTAGTCTGCCTAAGGCTATGCAACTCTTTTTGGAGAATCATTATCACATACTTTTGTTCTCTGCCTGTTCTGAGAAAGACTAAATAGGCAACTCCCTTCAAAATGGAGATTTACAACTCAATACCTTCATCGCATGATCAAAGGTTCACTCCCAGCACAGAGAAACAATCAACAGGTGATCATTAACTAGTTACAGCTCAGAGTCCTTTAGAAACTTACTGTGGAAAATGTTAGCCCAAAGTCAGCCGTAGAATTTAGCCATTTCCCATTTTAAAACTTCATTAATACACATACATTTTTCATTTCCGTGCCAATTAAACCAATTTATACTTAACTGGGATGTGGTTGCTTTAGAACAGACATCATCTGGCGGCTCATGGGACCAGACCTGGGCCCCTTAGAAGTACCATGTGCTAAAGCAAAGGCGAGAGTGGGGGGCTGGAGTGGCTATCCCAAACCGCCCCTCACTCCAGTTTAAATGGTCATACAGTAAAACTGCTGCTGATCACAATTTTAGAGTAACTCAGAAGCATGCATCCTCCCCAGTGAGCCCTCTGTTTTAATCTAGAAGCTTGCACACTCCCACTCCCCCCAAAAAAAGTTAATTGAAGGACAATGCTTTACCTCTGTTTCCTTTCCCGTGAGATCTGGGTCCCCATTTTTGGAGTCTGCTGCCATCTCTTGTCAGTTGGCTGCTCCTGCAGCCTTGGCAGAAACACGCTTAGGTTTTACCCTGATATAAGTAAAAAACCTGATCCTTTTCCCTTATGGGGTACCCAAGAGCCCATATAAAGTTCTTCTGCAGTTGTCATGTTCTATTATGCTATTGCTATATCTAGTTTGCAAGCCGATTTGGGATTCATTTGAATGAAAAGCAGCAAAGAAATTCTATCAATTGGTTCCTACTGCCTGGGTCACTGAGCCCTGTGAGTGCATTGGGGTGAACTCCAAAATTGTGGAACTGCAGACTTGCGAGGGACCCCCCCCCCAAAGGTCATCCAGCCCAACCCCCTGTGATGCAGGAATCTCAACTAGTTCATCCATGGCAGATGGTCTCCAACTTCTGCTTAGAAAGCTGGCAGATCTGCAAATCTATTATGAAGCAGCCTGCCTGAGTTGGTTAAAAGAATGGATTACATTGGATAATGCAGACACCCTAGACCTAGAAGCAACAGCATCTCTGGCTGGAGTCTGACATGATCAGAGCTCTAAGGGAACTTTCCTGTTCTTCCCCCTGAACTAGAAAAGATGACATCTTGGTGGGGGCCCCTCTCTTCATGGAGCGCCACTCCGACCGGAAACTCTATGAAGTGGGAAGAGTTTACTTATACCTGCAGCAGAAGACACCCACTGCTTACAGAACCCCCTGGCAGAGGTTGACGGGCACAGATGTCTACGGTCGCTTTGGCATGGCCATTGCTTCCCTAGGCGACATAGACCAGGATGGATGCACTGGTAAGGATGGGATGGAAGGCCATCCCCCCTTTTTTCTCCCTCTCTTAACCCCCAATTTCCTATTCTCCATTCCCTCACCCCACAATCAAGTGCTCAAGGTTGCCTGTCGGAGCTTCACTTACAATCACAATCCGTTCCTCACCATAGCATGGGCGGCGAGTGTTTTATTTTAACCCAAGGCCTGCATTCCCTTCCAGGGACCACATGCCAACAGAGGACAAGGGCCAGAGGTGAAATTGGGCGGAGCAATGGATATGGATTTTGCCTTTCTACTATAGCCTTATTAGACTTTACCGATTGGTGGGCTCTGCGTTGCTCCCGGACGGGAGGAAGGAAGTCAAATGACACCGAGGGTTGGTTCAGAGAAAGAGTTCTTTATTTCTGTTCTCCGGAGCAGCAGAAAGGCACTTGCGTGGTCAGTCCACAGCAAGTCCAAAGAAATGAGAGATTTCATGCTGTATATATATCCTCCAGGCACCCTCTCCCCCTTCCCCAGGAATCTAGCCATGTCAGCTTATACGTGCAAGTTGACATCATAGATGTTCCTGCTCCGGTACTCTTAACCATAAAAGGGTTTTCCTTCTTGTAATCCTGACCATAAAAGGGTTTTCCTGTTCCTATATTCTTATCTTGGAACAAGAGGTCACCAACTCCAAGAACATACTCTGGTGCTGTTCCCGGACTAGGTCTGTGCATCAGAATGTGGTCGGGACGTAAGATAAGACCTAGACGTGTCATCCCTGTTCCACTTTGGAATGGACAAGGCCATCCGTCATTACCAGCCTTCATGGACTGATAAGGGAGAGAGCTTTGAGCACTTGTTTATACAGCTGGGTTTTGGCTCAAGAGCTCAAGTTAAAGCATTTTAGAAATGCTCCCTTGGAAAAGGAAAAAAAGGTGGATTTGGGGCCCCGTTTCAAACTGACTGCACAGAAACCCATTCCTTCACTATGGCAGACTTGTATTCTGTTAACGATAAGTTTGTGTTGAATAAGTTTGCCCTCAGCAGGCCCCAGTAGTTGAGGGAGGAGATGGGAGGAGGATAGCAAAATAGGAGAGAGGGAGAGACAGATAGAGATAATGTGAAGAATACAAATGGCTGTGATTAATAAAAAAAATCTCCTTAAGAGTCGCTGAAATGTATTACTCATAGATATTACGCATTTTGTGTTTTGATATTGTGATTTTATGTGGTAATTGCCCAGAGACCTGTTGGGTATAGGGTGGTGTACAAATTTAACAAATCATAATAATAAAATACTAAGGGCGTAGATACAAAGCCTTGTTCCTACTCACACTTACACATTCCTCTTTATCCTCCATGGAGGCAAGCAAGAAACATTTTCAGAAGCATTCTGAAAATTGGAAGAAATTTAAAGACTATTTTAATAGATATTGTAACATTAAAAATTAGAAGTTACCTGAAAGTATCAATTAGGCCTAGGATTAAATTAGGATTTAATTATTAAATGAGATTTAGAAGGTTAAGAAAAGTTAAGAAACTTGACTATAATTGGGATATTGTTTTTGAATAATGATATTGGAAAACTGCTACCTTTAGTTACAAGGAAATTCAGATGGGAGGGACTGGAGGAAGTCAAGTAATATGTTTATAAAGTTGGAAGTTTAATTAATTATTAATCTGTACTGTATTTGTGTCTTTGTTGTTATTTGTTTTATTTCTCTTTCTATTTTTTTCTTTTTTCTTTATATATATATTTTTAGTTTGTGTTATATTTGTAAGAAGCTTAATAAACATTTTTTTTTGGGGGGGGGAACATTTTCAGAAGCATTCTAGCCAAGCAAAAATGCCCAAGGAGGGTTAGACAAAAAGACCCAGAGAGCCGTGTTAGAATTCACATCCACCCCAGAGCCAAATGTGGGAGTACCCAGAAAACCCTCAATTTAAGCCTCAGGACCTCCTCCTGGTATTTGAATCCTGCCTTTTCTGGGAGTGGAGGAGACCTTTGCCTTCCCCACCACACAGACGCCTTTTCTGCCTGACCTGTTTCTGCGTCATGGGCTTTTCCTCTGCTTCCCTCTGTTTCCCCGCCATATTTTCTGACCAAATGGGTGACTTCACCTTATTGATTTGGTTCCGTCATGTTTACATTCTCATCCATTCTTTCCTTCCACAGACATAGCCATCGGAGCCCCCTTCGCCGGCCAAGATGGAGGTGGCCGTGTTTACATCTACCGAGGGCACCGTGAGGGCTTGAGTTCCTCGCCAACCCAGATCCTTGAGAGTCCCTTCTCTGGGCCGGCTGGGTTTGGCTTCGCCATACGCGGGGCTGTGGACATTGATGCAAATGGCTACCCTGGTAACGTACAACGGAAGTAGGCAGCCAATGGGTTTTAGCACTGCCTGCACAGGCGACGGCCATTTTAGGCATGTCCAACGGACGCACGATCGCTGGCGCACAGATCCTTTCGGTCCCAGAAGCAGGAGGAATGAGGGTGGGGCACGGCACTTATGTTTGTGGGGGCTGGGAACAGGACCCCTATGCAAATGGGTTGCCGCCTGTATTAAATAAGGATTTCCCATACTTGAACTTTGCCCCGCTCTTTCCCTGTGAAAACCCTCTCTTCAGTATTTAGATCGGAGCAAACGTCAATCTGGGTTTCCCGCAGATTTCCATTTGCTCCAATTGAGCTTCAAAGAGCAGCTTTTCACAAGAAAAGGTCTAGAGCAAGAAAAAAGGGGGTGGCTTGGACACTGAGCTTTAAAACCAAGGACCGTACCTGGAAAGTGTGGATAAGCCCTAACTTGTGAAAGAATTTTGACTCTTCAAAAGGCTATGCCAGATGTCCTGTACCTAGAAGAAAAAAATGAGGCATATAATTACCGTATTTTTCGCCCTATAGGGCACACCTAGGTTTTTTTGGGGGGGAATAAAGAAAAAAAATTATTCCCCCCCAGGTGTGGGGCTGGGGTGGGGGAAACCCAAGCTTCCCCCGACCCCAGCCCCCAGAACAGGCTGCTATCTGCAAGCCTTCGGATATCTTGCCCCAGGCTTCAGGGTGCAGGCTGCTATCCGCAAGCCTAGGGAGCCCGGCGGGAACTCCCGCAAGGCTTGCGGATAGCTTCCTGAAGCACCGACCCCTCTCGCTCTCCAGGCTTCAGCGAAAGCTTGCATTCGTCCCATAGGACGCACACACATTTCCCCTTCATTTTTGGAGGGGAAAAAGTGCGTCCTATAGGGCGAAAAATAGGGTATTTACGTTTATTAATTGCCTTGCCGTTCATGGAATCCGCTGTCATGATACAAAGCTTCTCTTTTATATTTGCTTCTTTCATTGGGTGATCCTATCTGGATAGCATAACATATATTAGCTGAAAATCATTTTATTTTTTGAATAAAAAAAGTCTAGATTTTGCAAGGGTTGTTTTAATTAGCAGGTGGTGCAAAATTTGCTTAGGTTTTGTAGAACCTAATTCCTAATCGCATCAGTGGAGTGAGCAGAACTGGGAAACCGAGGCAGCTTGGTGAGATGCTGCGACACTGAATCGTAGAATCATGGAATTGTAGAGTTGATAGGGACCCTGAGGATCATCTAGTCCAACCCCCTGCAATGCTGGAATATGCATCTGTCCCTTAGAAGGATCAAACCTGCAGCCTTGGCATTATCAGACCATGCTCTAACCAACTGAGCTATTGGTGGACTGCTAACTTTCTTTGCTTGTCTTGTTCCTCTTCACAGATGTGCTGGTTGGAGCTTTCAGAGCCAGCAAAGTGACTGTGTACAGGTGGGTTGATGGAGCCCCAGACCAGTGGAACGAGATTTCCCTGGAGACCTTGTTGCCTATAAATGCTCCCCCACCCCTCCCAGTTTTTTGTTGTTTAGTCGTTTAGTCGTGTCCGACTCCTCGTGACCCCATGGACCAGAGCACGCCAGGCACTCCTGTCTTCCACTGCCTCCCGCAGTTTGGTCAAACGCATGCAGGTAGCTTTGAGAACACTGTCCAACCATCTCATCTTCTGTCGTCCCCTTCTCCTTGTGCCCTCCATCTTTCCCAACATCAGGGTCTTTTCCAGGGAGTCTTCTCTTCTCATGAGGTGGCCAAAGTATTTGAGCCTCAGCTTCAGGATCTGTCCTTCCAGTGAGCACTCAGGGCTGATTTCCTTCAGAATGGATAGGTTTGATCTTCCTGCAGTCCATGGGACTCTCAAAGGTCTCCTCCAGCACCATAATTCAAAATATCAATTCTTCGTCGATCAGCCTTCTTTATGGTCCAGCTCTCAGGGAAAACCATAGCTTTAACTATTATGGACCTTTGTTGGCAAGGTGATGTCTCTGCTTTTTAAGATGCTGTCTAGGTCTGTCATTGCTTTTCTCCCAAGAAGCAGGCGTCTTTTAATTTCGTGGCTGCTGTCACGATCTGCAGTGATCATGGAGCCCAAGAAAGTAAAATCTCTCACTGCCTCCATCTCTTCCCCTTCTATTTGCCAGGAGGTGATGGGCCCAGTGGCCATGATCTTCATTTTTTTTGATGTTGAACTTCAAACCATATTTTGCGTTCTCCTCTTTCACCCTCATTAAAAGGTTCTTTAATTCCTCCTCACTTTCTGCCATCAATGTTGTGTCATCTGCATATCTGAGGTTGTTGATATTTCTTCCGGCAATCTTAATTCCGGCTAGGGATTAATCCAGCCCAGCCTTTCGCAGTTTAGGCCCCTGCTTTTTGGAGCAACGACTCTGTGCTTCCATTTCAAGCTCTTCAGCCAACCAGCGCTGAAAGGATTAGGAGGGAACCACGATCGTTCCCCTAGTTTGGTAGAGGTGGGGGAAGATGCTTGTAAGAAAAAATATCTTTTTGCCTGCATCACCCTGAGGATTCACTCCAGGCCCTCCTTCGTGTGCCTCCTCCTTGAGAGGTGCAGAGGGTGGCAACACGAGAACAGGGCCTTCTCTGCAGTGGCTCCCCATCTGTGGAATGCTCTCCCCAGGGAAGTTTGCCTGGTGCCTTCATTATACAGTCGTACCTTGGATCTTAAACGCCTTGGCTCCTTCAACAAATCAGCTCCTGAATGACTGAAACCCGGAAATGAGTGTTCCGGTTTTCAATTTTCTGAAGCTGAACATCCGGCGCAGCTTCTGTGGCTTCTGATTGGCTGCAGGATGCTCCTGCAGCCAATCGGAAGCCGCACCTTGGTTTCCGGGAGTCGAACAGACTCCTGGAACGCATTTTATTCGAAGACCAAGCTAAAACTGTACACCTTTAGGCACCAGGCAAAAAAGTTCCTTTTTAACCAGGCCTTTGGTTAATCTGATTTACATCCTATAGCTCATTTTCAGTTGCATATATCAGACGCTGTTGAACTGCAACTCTAATGCTGACAGAGGCTGATGGGAAATGGAGCCCAACATCTGGAGAGCTAGAGCAGTGACATTTCTCGTAGAGGAACATTTAGGGCCAGAGGCACCAGCGATTGGGGGGGGGGGAGCTCCACATCATGACATCGCGTGTGTGAGCATCGCACCTCCCTTCCTAAGCTGGGCAGAAGCTTCCCAGGCTTTGGGAAGGAGGTGACGGGAATATTTAGGGGACTAGCCCAGTATCTCTAGTATAATAATAATCATAATAATAATAACAATAACAATAATAATAATGTATTTATACATTGCCCATCTGGCTGGGTTTCCCCAGCTACTCTGGGTGGCTCCCAACAGAATATTATTATTATTATTAATAATAATAATAATAATAAAGAGATAAAATATCAAACATTAAAAACTTTCCTAAACAGTGCTGCCTTCAGATTTAGAAGTCAGATAGTTGTTTATTTCCTTGACATCTGGTGCGAGGGCGTTCCACAGGGCAGGCGCCACCACAGAGAAGGCCCTCTGCCTGGTTCCCTGTAGCTTCTCTTCTCACAGTGAGGGAACTGCCAGAAGGCCCTTAGAGCTGGACCTCAGTGTCCGGGCTGAACGATGGGGGTGGAGACGCTCCTTCAGGTATACTTCAGGCCTTTTAGGGCTTTAAAGGTCAGTACCAACACTAACTGCACACCACAGAGCTACAGGTTCCTCAGCTCTGTTGTTGCATACTGAATCCACCTCCTCAGCCGACCAAAGGTTCCCTTCTCCCTTAAATGAGCCACCTCATTCTCGCTTGCTGCCCTATATACATGGCACCGTCTCTCAGGACACTTTTTTACCATGCTGGGCATCTAGCAGGCCGCAAGGTGACCGGTCCTTGTGTAAAAGGATGCATTTCAAGTTAGGATAATTGCTTTAAAGGCAGGCTGGGCTTTGACGTGATAAGGTGTTCTAAGCCCCTCGGAAGCTGTAGATTTTGCAGCACTGAGGTCTTGTGCATTCGTCACCAACACTTTGCAGTGCTGTTTGACAACAACTAGAGAATCAGCAAATGCTTCTGGTCTCTCTTGGAACTTCCTTCCTGCTTACCCTTGTTCACTATGTTTTTGTTTTTGGTCCCTCTCAGAGCTCAACCGGTCATGTTTCTCAAAGCCCAGATGTTCCTGCCAGGTGCGCTGAACCCAGAGGAGAAATCGTGTACGGTAGCAGGAGTACAAGTCAACTGGTGAGCCAGGTGGGAAGGGCATTGAATCTAGATCCCTTTGTAGCCTAGGAGATTCAGGTTCTGTGCTCAAAATCAACGAGACATGTCAAAAACAATCAAGGTATGCCATTGGTTTTCCTGTTTGCAGGATTTAATTAGGTTTTGGAAATTGGTTTCGGGGATCTTCTTGGAACCTTAACAAAATGATAATTGAAATTACCCCTCATTTAAAAATCTTCTTCTTCTTGGCGATCACTCGTAGCCGAGTAAGATTGTCTTCCTTAACACGGTTTTAACGATGAGTCCCTAAGTGACTGTGGGGGCCAATTCTGGATCAACATGTCCTTCCACAGTGGGGACATTGGTTTCCGGGCGGGAGTTGATCACGGTGTGGATTTGCCAAGCATGCCTTCCTCTTAGCACGTTTCTCCCTTGCGTCCTGAGTTCGAGTGTCTTCAAAGCCCATGACACCTTTGGTAAAGGCTGTTCTCCAACTGGGTAACTAGTAATAAACATCTTCTCTAAAAAGAAAAAAAGTTCAGAACACAACTGGGCATGGGTGGGGAGAGGAAATATAGCATAAGAAGAACCCTTTTAAACCAGCGGAGGAGGAAATCACAAATTACTTATTTCTGGGTCCATCGATAAAAGAGTAAAGTGTGGCCAGCACTTGCAAACAACCAAGGATCATTCAGGGAGGCAGAGTTGGTTGCCGGCTCCCAGTCAATTGTACACTCATCAGCCACATCATGCGTGAAACAGTCCTCATTGCTTTCCTTCTCTTCAACGCAGCTTCACAATCCAGATATGTGCCGAAGTGTCAGCAAAGAGGATTCCTCAGAAAGTTGGTGAGTGTTGCATTGACTGTGGGAAGAGGTGGAGGTCTTGTAGTCAAGCTGCTGCAGTACTGGGGAGAATGAGATTGGCAGAATGGACTAAACTTATAGATAATAGCCATCTTTCTGTTTCGGAGGCTAGCTTGCCTCTGTTTGTGAATGATAGGTTTTCCAGAGGTGGAGGCAGTGGTCAGGCAGGATTTCCAGGTTTTTTCGTTCCTCTTCAAGACATTTCTGGGGAAAATAAAAACCTGCTGCATTCACACAATCGGCAGTAAAGGTGTCTACTATCGCACTAAGAGGGAAGTCACTCATGCTGGTCTGTAAAAATTATTGTTGGGACATGGTCCAGGAATTTGGCTGATGGAGTACAGTTCCTGCTGCATGCTTCTGTGGCTATGGTAAGTATGCAGCCACCAGTAGCAAGTCACCAGTAGGAAGTGGATGGAACCCTACAGCGTTTTGCTCCAGACCTCTTGATGTCCAGTGGGTAGGAAAGGTGTTATTTTGCTATCCCAGCTAAGGGTGCAAAATTAGCACGGGTTGTGTTTGTTTATTTTATTTTCCATTTTTAGATTTATAAACTGCTTAATTTTTTTTAAAAAAGGCTCTGCAGGGTGTACACGAGACAGTAAGAAATTATCGACAATACACGGACGAGATCAGCAAAAATTTAAGAGCAAATGCTAAATTAGATAGGATGGTTTAAATATAAAAACGGTGTTTAGCAGACCCCTAAAACAATATAAATATAAAACAAAAGGGACGCGGGCGGCACTGTGGGTTAAACCACAGAGCCTAGGACTTGCCGGTCAGAAGGTCGGCGGTTCAAATCCCTGTGACGGGGTGAGCTCCCGTTGTTCGGTCCCTGCTCCTGCCAACCTAGCAGTTCGAAAGCACATCAAAGTGCAAGTAGATAAATAGGTACCGCTCTGGCGGGAAGGTAAACGGCGTTTCCGTGCACTGCTCTGGTTCGCCAGAAGCGGCTTAGTCATGCTGGCCACATGACCCAGAAGCTGTACGCCGGCTCCCTCGGCCAATAAAGCAAGGTGAGCGCCGCAACCCCAGAGTCGTCCGTGACTGGACCTAATGGTCAGGAGTCCCTTTATCTTTACCTAAAACAATATAACAAGCGTGTCTGCCTAACGTTACCAATTCTCACTCCCGATCACCACCTGCTGTGTTTGCTTTCTGCTAATTCCCTCCCCACCACCATTCTGCTAGATCTGAATGCCGAACTTCAGCTGGACCGCATGAAGCAGAAATACGGGCGACGGGTTTTGCTGCAGCAGACCAGCCAATCGAGCCAAACGTTCCTGCTGAAACTCTCAAGAGACAAATCCAAAACCTGCCAGGATGTTGATGCCTACCTGCGGGTATGAGACATGGGCAAAGCATGGCACTTCGTATATTTTGGGAGGTGTACAGGGGGGAGCCTTAGGAGTGGTAGATTTGTACTGGACAGTTCTCACCTCGTTCTGCTTTGTTCTGAGAGCCAGTGTGGTGTAGTGGTTAAGAGCGGTAGACTCGTAATCTGGTGAACCGGGTTTGCTTCCCTGCTCCTCCACATGCAGCTGCTGGGTGACCTTGGGAAGTCTCTCAGCCCCACTCACCTCATAGAGTGTTTGTTGTGGGGGAGGAAGGGAAAGGAGATTGTTAGCTGCTTTGAGACTCCTTCGGGTAGTGATAAAGCGGGATATCAAATCCAAACTCCTCTTCTTGTTTGTTGTTCTGTAACGCTTCCCCCCTGTTACGGCCTTATTGCCATCTGGAGGGGCGCTCTTTGCCCTGTAGCGCAACAAAGCAGGACAAAAGACGAACTGGAACATTTGCGGTATAAAAAGTGACCGGTTTTCAGCAGGAAGTTGTGGGATGTGTGCAAATTGGAAAGGAAGCATGCACTGACTGGAAACTTTGGCAGGCACAAACAGTATGGAAAGGGAGGTCACGTATAAACGCCCCAATGCCGCTATGAATGCAAATCATCATGAATACACAACAGGTTCCCCAGAAATGCAGAGGAAGCATAATGAAAGATGCTTCTGAGTACATACAGAGTGCATTGCTCCCCCTCCTCTGTATTGCGAGATCAACCACAACCTGTACTGGCATCCCTGGGACCTGATGGCAAGGTGATCACAGACCTACCACTTTTTGCAAATCTGGCTTGTGAAACTAAACGGGAACACTCATTGGCTTTTCCTGTTTAGGGAAGCTTTTATTGTTTGATGTATTACAGTATTTTAATTTTTTTTGGAAACCGCCCAGAGTAGCTGGGGAAGCCCAGCCAGATTGGCGGGGTATAAATAAATTATTATTATTATTATTATTATTATTATTATTATTATTATTATTATTATTATTATTTCCTTGTTTTGGGGGCAAGAGGTCCTTCCTGAGCATTCCTTGCTTCTGGCAAGGCTCCTCTAAGACACCCCAAAATCTCACCCCATCATTGGAGCTCCATGCTTGCTCTTGTTACAGTGATGCCACGGGAAAAGGGGAGGAACTTGGGAGATCGAATGTGTGTGAGTGAGGTCATTGTTCCTGGTGCTGATGCTGGGTGAGCATCCTTTGTCAAACTGGCAGCTTCCTAATAGGCCATTCACCAATAGGATGCATTAGTGGAAATAATAATAATAATAATAATAATAATAATAATAATAATAATAATAATTTATTATTTATACCCCGCACATCTGGCTGAGTTTCCCCAGCCACTCTGGGCAGCTCCCAATTAAGTGTTAAAAACAATACAGAATTAAATATTAGAAACTTCCCTAAACAGGGCTGCCTTCAGATGGGCAATTCAGCTGCATGGTGTCGTGTAAGAATATGACGTAGTTCTGCAGTTTGAAATTGAGACAGCCAGTCAGAGGGTAGAGAGCAGTGGCTTCAGCTGGGCTGGCAGCCATCTGGGCGGGTTGCTGGGGTCCAAGCAATGGCTTTCCTGGGATCTGACGTAGGGTAAGTGGCTGTGATGCCTATTGAAGTAGGCTGCAAACTATACTTTCAAAGCACATCCACCCTACCTCAAAGAATTCTGGGAAATGTGGTTTGTTAAGGGTTGCTGGGATTGTAACTCCCTGAGAGGCAAACTATGGTACCTAGAATTCTTTGCAGTGGGAAATAAGTTTCAAAGAGTGCTTTAAAGGTATAATGTGAATGTATTTGCCTCTGTGGTGTAAATAAATATTGCAGAGACCAGGGCCAGCTCAGGGTAAACTGCAGTTACCTTTAGGTAAAGGTAAAGGGACCCCTAACCATTAGGTCCAGTCATGGCCGACTCTGGGGTTGCGGCGCTCATCTCGCTTTATTGGCTGAGGGAGCCGGAATACAAATTCCGGGTCATGTGGCCAGCATGACTAAACTGCTTCTGAAGAACCAGAGCAGTGCACAGAAACACCGTTTACCTTCCCGCCGGAGCGGTACCTATTTATCTACTTGCATTTTGACGTGCTTTTGAACTGCTAGGTGGGCAGAAGCTGGGACCGAGCAACGGGAGCTCACTCCATTGCGGGGATTCGAACCGCCGACCTTCTGATCGGCAAGCCCTAGGCTCTGTGGTTTAAACCACAGCGCCACCTGTGTCCCCCAGCTCAGGGTGCTTTGCTGCAAATGCACACTACCCTGCTGAAATCAAAGCAAACCCACAGATTACAGCCAAACTCTGGAAATCTGGATTTTCTGGGTAAGCATGAAAGGGCCTTAAGGCTGACCAAGTAATTTTTGCTGCTAATTGCAGAAGTTCCTCTTCCTGGCAGGAAAAATGCAACCCTAAGAAATCAAACAGCTAGCCATTTGCTGCCCTTTCAAAGCAGCTGAGACCAGCTGCCTTGAGTCAGTTGTCTCTTATCTAAAGGTAGACTTCACGGTGTGTCCTCAGCTAAAAGGAAACCAGAACCTTGTGAAACTGCCTTTCGAAAGACATATTGGCACCACACACACAAAGTGTGAGAGAGGCGGCTGTTTTATGTTAATTTTTTGTTACTTCAGATGTTGCCGGAACCAGCCCCGCAACTTCTAGGTGAGCGTTGGAGAGAAATTTTTAAAACATCCAATTTTTAAAATAAAAAATCCCAAGTGTGTTTTCTTCCAACACACCCACGAAGCAGGGCATCGTGCATGCTATCGTCGAGTGTATGCCTGCATATTCAAACCATTTCACAGACCCCAGGTAGCGATGGCATTCCAGGTCATAGCTGTCAACTTACAGATTTGAAAATAAGGGACCAGCAGCCTCGAAAATAAGGGATCAGCAGCCAAAATAAGGGATTTTGCTTAGCTTATACATAAATCCGGCACTGATGGAGCCATGCTGCTTTTGCAGTTATGAAAGACTTATGAAAGGGATGCAGAGGGGGAAATCACGACATTAAGATGCTGCACTGGAGGGGATGCTAAGCAGCACGTCGGGGCTGCCGTCGTCCTGGCGCGAGGAGTTCCATCGGCCCTTCCCCGCCCGAGAGAGGGGGAGGGAGAGAGACTCTTGCCCACACCGCCTGTGAGCCCGGCATGAGGCGGTTGCAGCACAGCCACTGAAGTGCCGCCCTTCTGCGTCCGTCCCCATCCTCTCCTCTTCCTCCTCCCTCAGGCCGCCTCCTCAGCCGCTTCTGCCGCTGCCGCTGCCGCCTCCGGCTTCCCCTGGCAGCGCGCTGGAAGTCACACAAGAGAGGGGCTGCCTGCCCGCCCGCCGCCACCCGTCTCCTCACGACGCACCCCTAAGGGGGAAAAGGGAGAGACGGAGACATGGCAGCCGGGCGAGCATGAAACCCGGGAAATTTAAGGGACATCATCAATAAGGGACAGCAGCGGGACATGGCGCTGGGATAAGGGAGTTTCCCGCCAAATAAGGGACGGTTGACAGCTATATGTGGCCACTGGCGTTTCCGCCTTTTAATTCTGGCAGGTGCCTTGCCGTTTCGATAGTCGTGCGGCGTGACACGCAGTAGTTCCAGCGAGCTCCGTTTCTGCATCTGGGCAAGCTGCGGAGATTTTATCCCTGTTAATGCCGAGCTGTTGCACTTTGAACAATTGAAGTGAAAAGATGAGCTAGCCTTAGGGGGAATCTCTGAGCCACTTCTCTTCCTCCCACAGGAGGAGGGCGATTTCAAGGACAAACTGAGTCCCATCGTCGTGAGTTTCAACTTCAGTTTGGCATCGGCATCTGCAGAAGGGGAGATGCAGCCTGTGCTGTCTGGCCAAACAGTGGTCCAGGATCAGGTGAGATGCACCACCAGCCTCAAAGCTTTGGCATTGTATGACTTTGATTCCACTGTTTTAAAGCTGATGACTGCTTCTGTATTTCTTTTGTGTACTGGTATTTTGATTTTCTTCCTTTGCTTTTTTGGGGGTAATTTTAAGCCACCTTGGGAGCCTATTGAAGCTGAAATAAGCTAGCAAACAGAATCACAGAATCGCAGAGATGGAAGGGACCCTGAGGATCATCTAGTCCAACCCCCTGCAATTTGCAGCTGCCCCAAATACATAAACAAAGTTGTCACTTAGCCAAGTGCTAAAATGCTTAAATTTGAATCGCATCCTCTGAGCCAGAAACCAAGCTTCCTGATCCCTGGAATATGAATCCGGTTGTGTGTATGAAATTGTAAGGGAGTTGCCTTTTGCGCATGCTCAGGGAGTCCTCTCCCTCACAATGCTGAAGATTTGAGTTTGAGCTTTGAAAGCATGATAGCCAGAACCAGGAGGGGTGGGGTGGGTGTGGGGTGTGGATATAAGCACTGACATTTAGATTTTCTGGATTCTATCCCCCCTAAGCACTCTAACGGTTAATGCTGTTAGACAATTATAAAGAGATAGGATGGTTTATCTGAATGACAGATAACCACATTGATTTCCCATCTGCACTACAGGGCCATGGGATCCTTCTGCAATCTTTCATGTTGAGCTTGAACACATCACCCCCAACCCACATCAGAGCTCTTCCACACTTACTTCCTGCCCCATGTTTTCTAGGCGCTTTAAGGCTCTGGATCTGAGCCCCGTTTTCCCCAGTAAAACCCTCTCTTTAATGCTGAATTGGAACAAACCACGTTTCAGATTTTCCGTGGACTGCTGTTTGTTCCAATTTAGCGGTAAAGAGCAGGAAAAGTGCTGAGGTTCCAGGCTGGGATTGCTCATCACTCAGTCAAAGCTCTGCCTGTTTGTTACAGACCCGTATCATTGTGGATTGTGGAGAAGACAACATCTGCATCCCAGACCTCCAACTCTCCGCTCACACGTAAGGACCTGCTCCTTGCAACACCAACAGCCGTCTCTTCTTGAGTCTCAAGAGTGCTAGTCCTCGTGATCTAACCTGGGGCTGTCGTCCAAAACGAGGAAGTTCAGGGTTCAGGTTTTCCTTGAATCTGGAATCCCAGTGCTTTTACTTATAGAAGTGTGGTATGTGAGAGGCTGTAGTGGCCCAGGGCAGCGGGAAGGCAAAATGCTCTGGACATTATTTTATTTATTACATTTATATACTACCTTTATCTTCCAAGGATCTCAAGATGGTCACATGGTTTTACTTTAAAGGCCCATTTAAAAGACAGAACTGACGGGACCAAATGTATGTCCCTTGGAAGAGAGATCTACAATTATGGGGCCACCACTGAAAAGGCCCTGTCTCTTGTGCCCACCACTTTAGCTGACCTTAATGGGAAACAGAAGAATAGCAGTTCTGATACTGATCTGAAGGGCTGGGCAGATTTATATGGTATATCATTTTGGGCTCCTTCAAACCACCTGCTTATTTAGCATTCATCATACTCCTCTTACACAAAGCATATGCAATGGTTAGACTGTGTCCAGTGAGCAGGCAATTTCGTTTGTCTGCAGGACAGTTATATGACAATGATTTGCTGCACCCCAATTTGCTTGCAGGGTGGTTTGCACATCTTCCTACTCATCGTTCGCTCATCACCCCACACTTCTCAGACAATTTCCCCACCACTTTCCTAACTGCAGAAA
The DNA here is from genome assembly GCF_964234715.1 of Podarcis melisellensis. Classification (NCBI taxonomy): domain Eukaryota; kingdom Metazoa; phylum Chordata; class Lepidosauria; order Squamata; family Lacertidae; genus Podarcis; species Podarcis melisellensis. Next base: position 41,565,510 of record NC_138545.1, on the reverse strand, counting down.
GCCTCTCTCTGTGTCTGTTTCTCGTGGATTTGCTGCAGCAGGCCAAGAGAGCGTTTAATCTGCTTTAACTTTGTAAACCTAAAGATCCCTCCTGCAAGATAGTGACAGCCTGGAGGCACCCGGGGTGAGCTGTCACGATTCCTCAGCTGAGACAATAAAATATAACCTGAATCTTGCAGCTCCCTCTTTTTCGTACAGTGATTTCCTAATGCACAGCAAAAGGCATTTCTTATAACTCTGTCTCTCTCCCTGCATACCACCCCTGCTATGCGGTTGTGTCTCAGGAACGAAGGCTCCCTGCTAATTGGGGCAGAGAATGTGCTTCTCCTCCAGACCACGGCAATGAATTCTGGTGAAGGAGCCTATGAGGCAGAACTGGTGGTGGAGCTGCCACACGGAACTTACTTCCAGACAGCTAACAGTGACGGGCAGGTAAGACCTTTCACTCGTAGCTGGTCCACGCTGCTGAGTTATAGTTGTTGGGAAACTGTGTACGTGCAGCTACTCACACAGAGTCAATTAAGGTTTGGCAGACAGCCAGAAGGCAATCTGAAGGAGTAAGTCTGCATGGTGATAACAGAGACATGGAGACAACTCCCTGATTGGTCAAGCTCTCTCAAGGGAGTGATAATTAATGGCCTACTAACTGGAATGTGTTAGTTCAGTGTTCAGTATTCAGAGGTTCAGAGTTCTGTGTGTCAGTGTAGGAGTTGTGAGTCGTGTCAGAGAGAGCTAGCTAAAGATCTGTGTTCTGTTCCTGTAAATAGTCCACTGTATATAATCAACACCTAACTACAAGTTCCTGGTTCCTGCTTCGTCTATCCTGTCTGCAGCGAAATTGCCAATTGCTTCCGTGGATTCTGAGTTTACTCTGCTAGGTCCTGCAACTAGTCAGAAAGTTGTGAAACACCAATAGGTTTTGCCAATAGTCCTTTTATTGAGCCAAGCCACAAAATGTTGTTGTTGTTTAGTTGTTTAGTCATGTCCGACTCTTCGTGACCCCATGGACCAGAGCACGCCAGGCACTCTTGTCTTCCACTGTCTCCCGCAGTTTGGTCAAACTCATGCTGGTAGCTTCGATAACACTATCCAGCCATCTCATCCTCTGTCGTCCCATTCTCCTTGTGCCCTCCAGGGAGTCTTCTCTTCTCATGAGGTGGCCAAAGTATTGGAGCCTAAGCTTCAGGATCTGTCCTTCCAGTGAGCACTCAGGGCTGATTTCCTTAAGAATGGATAGATAGGTTTGATCTTCTTGTAGTCCATGGGACTCTCAAGAGTCTCCTCCAGTATGATAATTCAAAAGCATCAATTCTTCGGCAATCAGCCTTCTTTATGGTCCAGCTCTCACTCCCATACATCACTACTGGGAAAACCATAGCTTTTACTATACGGACCTTTGTTGGTTGGCAAGGTGATGTCTCTACTTTTTAAGATGCTGTTTAAGAAACCACAAAATACAGCGTACATATTTTCATCTTCTCAGTCACCCTCTTCACAGAAGCGTCCTTAAGATATTATTAAGGTATCTCATATTTCTTCTATTCCTGCAAATTCTGAGGAGGATTCTAGGCTGCCTGGCAGCTTCCTGCTTGCCAAAAATTATCTCTTTTAACTTCCAAAGAAGGAGGAAAGTGGTCCGAAAGGACGAAGTGGTACAGCCCTTTCAGAACTCAAAATGCTGACTGAGTGGGTTAGAAAAGACTGCAATACCCTTGTTCTGTAGCTCGGCTGTGGTCATGAATATACTGATTGGTGGTCCAGGCGTAATTCTTCTATTTGCAACAACAGGGACCCTCTCCAGGTCATTGCCAGCCTTTCATATTGCTCATTCACCTGGCTGACAGTGAAGTCACCTGTTCTCTCTTTCTCTGCAGAAGTTGATTTGCAACACCCGTAAGGAGAACGAGACCCGCTTGGTGGCCTGTGAAATTGGCAACCCCATGAAATCCAACACCACGGTATGTAGCTGATTTCTTAACCAGGGCAGTGCCATATTCAGGCTTACCGTTTTTTTCTTGGAAGCAACAGACATCCAACCTCTCCCCCTGTCTGTCACCTTTTTTACAGATCCAGGTAGATGTGGAGCTAAGTGTCAGCCAGCTGGAAGAGGCCAGTGATAACATAACTTTGATGCTGCAGCTAAGAAGGTAACAGTCAACGCTGCCCCACCTCCTGGACCCTGGAAGCCAAGTCCTCGTACCAGGAAACTCACAGCCCCATCTGTGGCACAGCCAGCAACCTTCCAGCACTGTATATTGTTTGAAAACCAAGCCAATTAAGAAATTTTCTAAATAAATAGCAGGTGAATTAAATAAGCAGGCACCTTCGCTGTTTAGTTATTCTCTCCCCCCAAAAAAAGATATAACAACAACAACAACAACAACAACAACAACAACAACAACAACAATAATAATAATAATAATGTATTTATACCCTGCCCATCTGGCAGGGTATATAAGGGGCGCTGTCTTGTATATATGAAGTTGCCAACTTTTTCCTCAAGTCAGGGCTCCTCCTGTCAGATGTCAAGGAAATAAACAACTATCTGACTTTTAGAAGACATCTGAAGGCAGCCCTGTTTAGGGAAGTTTTAAATGTTTGATGTTCTATCATGTTTTTACTATTCTGCTGGGAGCCGCCCAGAGTGGCTGGGGAAACCCAGTCAGATGGGAGGAATACAAATAAAATTGTTGTTGTTGTTAGCCACCCATCTGACGTGGTTTCCCCAGCCACTCTGGGCGGCTCCCAACAAAATATCAAAAACACAATAAAACATCAAACATTAAAAAATTCCCCATACAGGGCTGTCTTCAGATGTCTTCTAAAAATCAGATAGTTGTTTATTTCCTTTACATCTGGTGGGAGAGCGTTTCACAGGGCAGGCGCCACCACCGAGAAGGTACCTCTGCCTGAACCGCCAGAAGGCCCTCGGCGCTGGACCTCCGTGTCCGGGCTGAACGATGGGGGTGGAGACACTCCTTCAGGTATACAAGGTCAAGGCCGTTTAGGGTTTTAAGGGTCAGCACTTTAAACTGCTGCAAGGCAGAAATCTACAGGCAGCTTTCCCAAATTGCTGCATCTCTGTTCCTCTGTTCCTCTTCCATATCAAGACTTTTCATGTCCAAAGCCTGGACTCCAGGCTTTGAGAAAACACTCTTGTGGCGCTCACTCAATAACTCCCACCTTCTCCTGCAGCAAGAACAGCAACAACCCCAATAGCGCCGTGGAACAATTGCAGGTGCCGGTCAAGGTTGCTGCAAGAATGGAACTGCTAGGGTGAGTAAGTCACATGGATGAGGGGAGATTTGCAGATAGATGGATTTCTGTCTGTATTAGTATTAACGTTTATGTGTATATGTTTATATATTGTTGCATGCTTGTATATCTGTGTAAATAGACCACATATCATAAAAGACACCCCAGTCTCTGAGCGGTGTGAGATTCCAGGGGTTCCAGGCGCTTACACAGGGCCTGTGTTTCCTTTTTGGAAATGAAGCACAGCACAGCCCGTGGTGTCTTTATGATAGATGGTTTATTTACACATATATTCAACCTGAGCCTACGGTGGAGGGGTTCACAGCATTTCTCCCATTGCTGCAATCCTGGATCCAAAAAGAAATCAAACACGGCCATCTGTCCCTCTGCTGAGCTTGCCGCGTTTTACAGACTGCAACTATTTTATCTCTCAGCTCACATCCTAAGCAACTGAAATACTAAAAACAACTCCTTCAAGCTCTAAAACTCTACTTCTTGTCTTTCTAACTAATTCTGAGTTGAGGGTGCATTTGCCCTCCCCATTTGCCCCACTCCAATACTAGGCTGGCTCCTGGCTTGCATTTTAACATGCTAAATCCAGTAAACCCAGAAATTAGAAGGGGGGTCTGTGCACTCCACAAACTCATAACAATGTGTGGGTGGGTGGGTGGGTGGGTGTACACACAGAGAGAGATGCATATATATGTAAACCAGTGGAGACTGACCTATGAGGATAAATGGGGCACTGCCCCACCAACCTCATTTGTCCCCCAGCCAGCCCCCACTTATCTGCCTTCATATTTACAACCAGACCAGTGGTATCAGCTTTCTCTTCCTTAGTCTCAGGGCTCATCCGCACTTCTGCTCGTCCCACCACTTTCCATTGGGAAAACCCACTCTTTGCTGCTGAATCGGAGCAAACATCTGTCAGGTTTTCTGCAGATTGACATTTGTTCCAATTCAGCGTCAAAGAGTGGGTTTTCCCGGGGAAAGTGACAGGGCAAACAGAAAACCAGTCAGATCCGTGCATAGAAAACATAGAGCATGCTAGAAACCTCTTGGATTTGTGCTTTCTATGCGCAGGACAAATGTGGACGAGCCCTCAGTCTTGCCCTTGTAAAACTCAACAGGGAGAAGGCCAGAGACAAAACTTGAATGAATTGGCTCTGCCTGTTGTTGGCTCTGGCGCCACCTGCTGTTGGGCTCCTTGCCTTCCACCCAGTGGCCACCAGCTGCTACAGACATACAAACCCAGTCTGATGCGATAACAGTGGGGGAAAGCTTTCCCACCTGATTCTGCTGGTCCTACAAGGTCGATTTGGCTGCTGGCCTTGTGGACAGGAGGTGTCGGTGGAGTGGAGCTGCTGGGAGTATCAGTTGGGAAGGGCATTTTGCTTCAGGAGGAAGCGTGTATGTGTCCCATGACAAGAGGGGGCGATCACTTTCATCCTTGCTCTCTCCATGCTCTCCTCCCCAGGAGGTCTGCCCCAGATGTCGTTGTGGTCCCACTGGCCTTTGGCGACTATAAGAACACAAGCAAAGACATAAATGACTATGGACCAAGAGTTGAACATGTTTACCAGGTACAAAGAAACACAGTTTGGAACTGGATGCACAGGGGTATAGAGACAACACTGCAACCCACTGCATCCCCTCCAATATTCCTCAGATGAAAATAGGGACATATTCTTCATCAGTGTGTCCCCCGAACCTGCACACCTCCCCTTAGTGACTGGGGCAGAGATGCAGATGCCGTGGCTGAACAAAGCAAGCCAGAGTCAAGCGACTGTCATGGTTGCTCTTTAGCACTCACTGAGGGCCAGGAGGTCAGCTGGCTAGCCCCAGCTGGGCCGTTTCCTTCCAGCCGTCCCGCTGCGAAGACCATCACCTCTGCTCCAACGTAAATCAGTGACCCGGGCTTCTGAGCCAGGGCACACTATCAGCAGATCGAACTCCGCACACAGAATAGGCGTGAGGCTTGTGGAAGCATACTACAACTACAGATTTATTAAGCATAAATCAGGACAAAGAAACATGTTGTCTCTCATGTCGTCTCAGAGAGAACAGCCAAAAGCAAAAGCTATACACAACGGAAGTTCCCAGCAAGCTGTGCTGGAATGTAAACAGACATGTGACACGTAACAATCCCATGTCTGTTCTTAAGGTGGAATGGAAATGTCAACACTCACAATTCCCTGGCGTGGCCTTGCGGACAGGTTGCACCCCCTATGCCCCGCTATCTTTAGGGGAGACTGACGGACTGGGGAGCAGGGAAACAGTGAAAAACTTTCTGTGGGGCATTCAAGTGAATTGGATCTTGTTTTCATAAAAACAGGAAGTGACGCCATATTGAATGGGGAGGAAGGGAGCAGTGCGGGAGGCATGGATCTAAGAAATAATTTAGAGGGATGCACCGATCTGAACTTCTGGTAACATGCTGAAATGCGGTACTGAAGAGAAAAAGCCCCTTCGGAATTCGGAATTCTGTATGAAAAAGTGAGAGGCTGTGATGGCTTCAGGGTTTTTGCGGTGATCCTGGTATTTTGTGGGGGGCAGTTGGAAGGCATGCCACTGTGGATACATCTGTTGTGGAATTCTACTCAATATTGATCCAGAGCAGATTCCAGCGTATAATTAGCAGAGTAAAAACTCAAACACGTTGCAGAAATCCCCCCAAAATAGACCAGAGGTGATTAATATTTCATCCAGCAGAGCTTTACTGCTACTGAAGGCAAATGAGCATAATAACTTATAAGTCTAAACCTCTACACTAAGCTTACTATGTACCGAACACCACACCGGAAGGAAGAGAGATAGAAAGAGAAAGTGAAACCCAGGCTCCTTCTGGCATATTTTTGTAGTCAGCATGACCTAGACAGAAAGAGATAACAGAACCAGTTTAAGCCAGCTGAAGTCAGATTCTCTGAAGGAATAACCCAAACATCGTGAACCTTCTGTTTGCTTCTTTCACACAGAGAAGCTTCTATAACCCTCTTGAATTAATTAGAATAGGAAAGATCTCTATACATCAGATCAATACTTTCTGTACTAAAAATGCAAACCGACAGTGTCTTCTCCATTGCTGACCCCTCTTCCTTCCTTGTCCTTCTCTAAGTTGCAGAATGCTGGCCCTAGCACTGTCTCTGGGGCCGAGCTTCTTGTGGATTTCCCCAGCCACTTCCGGGAAGGCTTCCTGCTTTACATTGCAAGGGTGAGCACGGAAGGCAACATTGCCTGTTCACCCACGAACGACACCAACCCTCTGAAGGTAGGAGCAACCTCTAGGAAGGGGAGAGCAAAGTATGGAGGGCCTGAGAGCACCTCTATCAAGTCTCCTCCTTTTTTTTAGTTTAAAGTCCCAAATGCTTCAACCTTTCCTCCTAGGAGAGTTGCCCCATCCCCTTTATCTTATCAGTTGCCTTTTTTCCTGGTCTGCTTCTGCCTTAATAATAATAATATAATAATAATTTACAGTGGTACCTCGGGTTAAGTACTTAATTCGTTCCGGAGGTCCGTTCTTAACCTGAAACTGTTCTTAACCTGAAGCACCACTTTAGCTAATGGGGCCTCCTGCTGCGCCGCCGGAGCCCGATTTCTGTTCTCATCCTGAAGCAAAGTTCTTAACCCGAGGTAATGTTTCTGGGTTAGCGGAGTCTGTAACCTGAACCGTATGTAACCTGAAGCGTATGTAACTCGCGGTACCACTGTATTATTTGTACCCACCCATCTGGCTGGGTTTCCCCAGCCACTCTGGGCGGCTTCCAACAAAGATTAAAAATACATTAAAATGTCACACATTAAAAACTTCCCTTCAATGTGGCTGCCTGCTTTTCATCTGAACGCTATTTCTTTCCTCGTAGCTGAAAGTCCAGGAGCCCACAACTGCTCCCAGCTACAATACGACTGCCCAACCACGGCGCTTGCGTGAGAGGCGAGATGTGAACTCAGCAGCGCTGCAGGAACCCATTGTGGTGGTGAGACTTGTTGGGAAATGGGACGGACTTCAGAGTGTCATTTAAAGCAGTTGTCACCGGATCTGGGTTAATATATCCCTGCTGCTCATCTCTTGGGCTAATCCTCAGTTATCCGATCTGTAAACTTGGGATAGATGAGTGACTTATCGTGCAAAATTGTTTTGAAAATGAATGAGGCAAGCATTCTGCTCGTGTAGAAGCCCCCATGTAGTAGCAGTTCAGCATAGTGTGATCAAAACAGCTAGCTGAAAACCCCCTCTGCACTCAAGAGATCTAGAAACTTGATTGTTTTAAAATTTCAATACCGTATTTTTTGCTCTATAAGACTCACTTTTTCCCTTCTAAAAAGTAAGGGGAAATGTGTGTGCGTCTTATGGAGCGAATGCAGGCTGCGCAGCTATCCCAGAAGCCAGAATAGCAAGAGGGATTGCTGCTTTCGCTGCGCAGCGATCCCTCTTGCTATTCTGGCTTCTGAGATTCAGATTTTTTTTTTTTATTGTTTTCCTCCTCCAAAAACTAGGTGCGTCTTGTGGTCTGGTGCATCTTATGGATCAAAAAATACGGTACTAAATAGTTACTAAATTTACACTTTCAACTTGAGCTGAACAATTCTATGGTCCCATTATGCCATTGGGGCACTTATTACCATACATTTAAACTCACGAGTTCCCCCACGAATCTTGGGAACTGTAGTTTACCCCAACAAAACTGGTATTCCTAGCACCTTAAACGACAGTTCCTAGGAGTCTTCTGGGAGAATCATGTGCTTTAACTGTATGGTGTGTATGCAGCCTAAGTGTGCATAATGTGATGCCAGAATAGTTTAGCCACATGCTACACACCCTGTGGCATCCAGCATATGGTCTCCCTGCCAGAGGTGTCTATATTGCTAATAGTTTCTGTTAGTTGGTGCAGAAATATCCTATGATCTGTCATGGCCGAGTGGGCAGTTTTCTCCCCCCCCCTCTACATTGAGTTTAATGGGTGGTTTTTGGCATGTACCACCTCTGCTGGAGGCCTGCCAGCAATATCCATGGCCCTGAATTTCCCCTGGCAGAGGCATATCATGTGACATGGGATGGGCCAAAAATATGATTCAGTTCGCATTTTTGAAGGCGAACCTACCTAATTTTCCATTTCCAAGTCAACGCATGAACTGAAGCACAACCATCCTTTGGAATTCCCCCTTCCCCAGATTTTTCAGTGCAGTTCTCCAGCCGAGCAAAGTTTACCAAAACGCAAACATCAGAGGTAAAGTGTGCATAGAAATGCGTATACAAATGGCATACAAGTATTCAGTATATTAGGGGAACTTGCTTTGCTAATAATAATAATAATAATAAAAATAAATAAATAAATAAATAAATAAATAAATAAATAAATAAATAAGGTATACTAGGTCAACGTGCCTGCAAAAAATGTGTATATTAGCAGAAATTCGCTTTGAAAGCTAATGAATTTTCATTAAGACTGAAACCAGTTCAAAAACTGATGTGAAAACGTAGAAGACTGAGCAATGAAGAAATGGGAAACAGAATTCCATAACTTCACACACATACAAACACCCCCACATACACATAGTTTGTATCTGGAGGTTAGGATTGCACCCTGTGTTTATCCACAGGTTATATACATCCTGCAGGCTGAATAACTCCATCAGTTTAAATTAACTCAACTCTCTTGATCCAACCTGCCTGCAGAACTGTAGTAGCCAAGACTGTGCCGTCATCTGCTGCCAAGTGGGGACTCTGGAGAAAGGGCAAGGAGCCATGGTGACCATCCATGCAGTGCTGTGGCTGCAGACTTTCCTGGAGGTAAGGAAGGAGCTTCTGTGCAAGGGATGGGGAGGCAGAGAGTTCCCTTCCTAGAAAACAAGACTGCCTTGATTTTCGAATACTCCCTCTCTGGAGAGGCTTGCAAGCACTTCAGTGCCTTTGGGAAATTTTAATTGTTCTCATTTTACACCTTGCTTTGAAATATTCTATTTGTTGGGGGGGGCATGTTTTTAATATATATGTATATATGCGTGTGTGTATGTGTGTATATCTATATCTATCTATCATCTCTCTATCTATATCTATATCTATCAGTGCACAACTTCCTGTAATCCAGACAAGATGAAGGGTAGCATACATTTTTACAAGATCACAAGATGCAGTTATGATTAAGAAGTGGCAAACAGTTTGTGATTTATTTGTTTGTTTATATGGCACCATCCATATGAATGGTGCTTGCTTGCTTGCTTTATTTAATTTCTATACAGCTTTATATTTTTAATAAAAACCTATTAAATCAATAAAACATTAGCTGGGCGATGTTCCTCCAGCCTCAAAAACCCCTTGCCCCGAGGAGCTTCTAATCTAACATTCTCCATGGAGGAAACAAGACATGAAGGGGAAGGGGAGCCGAGGATACGCAGGGAACGATAATGTGATTGTTTCAGTGATTCAGTGGACGCTTGGGTTGCGAACGTGATCCGTGCGGGATGCACATTCGTAACCTGCAGTGTTCGCAACCTGCAGCGGCGCATGTGAGGGTTGCGATTCGGCATTTCGGCACATGCGCAAAGCGCGATTTAGCGCTTCAGCGCATGCACAACCGCCGAAACCTGGAAGTAACCCGTTCCGGTACTTCCAGGTTTCGGCGCTCCATAACCCCAAAAAACGCAACCTGAAGCATCTGTAACCCGAGGTATGACTGTAATGTACTTAGGCTGAGTTACAGCAGGGCATGGTAACTGGAGAGAGAGGAGCCAAAGATTTCGTGACCAAAGGTGGATCTGGAGGAGGGATTTGAAGGTCGTAAGAGAGGTAGTCTGTGGCAACATTCACTCAGTATGTTTAAAGTGCTTCCCCCAAAGAATTATGGGAGCTGTAGTTGTCAGTTTGCATTTATAAAGTATTGATCTGATGTGTAGAGATCTTTCCTGTTCTGCTTAGTTCAGGAGGGTTCTGGAAGATTTCTTTCTATGTGAAAGAAACAGGCAGAAGGTTTCTGATGTTTGGGTTATTCCTTCAGAGAAGCTGAGTACAGCTGGTTTAAATTGGTTCTATTATCTTTCTGTCCAGGTCCTGCTGACTATAATAGTCAGGCCAGAAGCAGCCTGGGTCTCACTTACTTTCTCTTTCTAGCTCTTTGTTCTGGTGTGGTGTTCTGTTCTGTATGCTATAGTGTTGAGATTTAGTCTTATTATAAGTTCTTGTTAGTTTAAGATAAGTCTGCTGCAACTGGATCTTTTATGGACCGTGCCAATCCTGAATGTATTGGATTTGTGACCAATATGCTCATTTTCCTTCAGTAGCAGTAAAGCTCTGCTGGATGAAATATTAATTGCCTCCAGTCTATTTTTGGGAACTCTGCAACGTGTTTAAGTTTTTCCTCCACATGCAGCGCATCAGTAGTTTGTGCCCCCCACCCCGTGCTATAATTTCCAGAGTTCTCTATGGAGAGGGATTGACTGTTAAATCACTCTGGGAACTGTACCCTTGTGAGTGGAACAGGGTACTCTCAGCACCCTTAACAAACTAGGATTATTTAAGGGAAACTGTGGTTGTTTAAAGTGGCATCATAGCAGTTTATATGTAGCATGTGAAAGTGGCTTGGGCGTCACGGTTGAGCAAGGAAAGAAGTCTAGAATAAGCCCCTTCATCTAGCAAGCATAGTCTGAGTCCAGGTTCTTATTTCTAAAAGTTGCAGAGCTCTAAACACCACCACCACCCAACCAACCGGCAAGCCAGCGCCATTTGGGGGCGCCATGTTTTGGCCTTGCACAGGGCACCGTATTTCAAAAGGTCACCAAAGCTTGCCCCTGATGGCAGGTCCATAAGAAGGGCTCAGGTAATGCATGATGGTCTCTTCTCCCACAGCACCCCATGAAGGAGCAACTCCTCATCCAGTCTCAGGCCCGATTCAACACTTCAGGGATGCCATACCGCATTCAGCCGGAAGTTCTGCCAAGCGGATCCTCTCTGGTACGTCAGTGAATCAGTGTTACTGAAACTCAGCTTTGCATAAGAACGTCAGGCCTACCTGATCAGGCCAATGGCCCCTCTAGACCGGCATCCTGTTCTCAAGCTGGACCTGAGCACAAGAGCACTTTCCCCTTTTGTGGTTTTCTGTGGCTCGAGAATAGGTAACCCTGACCATTAGGTCCAGTCGTGGCCGACTCTGGGGTTGTGGCGCTCATCTCACTTTACTGGCCAAGGGAGCCGGCGTACAGCTTCCGGGTCATGTGGCCAGCAGGACTAAGCCGCTTCTGGTGAACCAGAGCAGTGCATGGAAACGCCGTTTACCTTCCCACTAGAGTGGTACCTATTTATCTACTTGCACTTTGATGTGCTTTTGAACTGCTAGGTTGGCAGGAGCAGGGACCGAGCAATGGGAGCTCACCCTGTCACAGGGATTCGAACCACCGACCTTCTGATTGGCAAGCCCAAGAGGCTCAGTGGTTTAACCCACAGCGCCACCCGCTCAAGAATATTTCGGCTTATTGAGATGAACAGGGCCTCGTTGATGTTTTAACTCAGGCGTACCCAGGAAGCAAAAATAGGGACAATGATTCACCAGGGACAAGGACCAGAAGACTGTGTCTGTCCCTCCTACCTAGGGGTGTCCTTATACATGAGGGTATATTATGGGTTTTGGCAAGTCATAAAGCCAAGTGGGTTGCGTGTGAGGTGGATCCATGGGGCCCACTATCTGGGATTGCCCAATTATGGTTTCTGAAAATATCTGGTCATTTGGTGAAGTCAGGGGCTGGAGCCTGATGGGTTTTTTTTGTGTGGAACAGAGGTGAGACTGCAATAAGAATTCTAAGGTCTCAAATATAGAATTAATGTTCATGAATGCACAAGGTAAACACACATGCATAAGTATACAAACCACATGCCTGAAATAGTACAGGAGAGCAATCCTGAAGCCATCTTGACTTGTATGTATGATGCATTTTGGGGTTAAGGGGTTGGGCAATTGACTTCCAAGGGGCTTGCAGACCTCTGCAAGGAGAAGGGGAACTTGGTTACAATAGAAAATAAAGATCTTCCTTGTTTTCGCTGGATCTTGCCTGCATCCAAAATGGGCTCAAAATGCTAGTTAAATTCGCAAAGTACCCAGTTCCAAATTTTAAGGCCGGAGCCTGAATGGCAGTTAAATAACTGGTGTTTGACAACCCTACAAGAATCACCTGGATCTGCCGCCAAGGTAGAGGAGGTCAGCCATTTCGTTATCTGTGTTGGGGATAAAATACTTACTTGGGCATGAAAACCCCTCCATTATTTCAATCGCATCAGGGAGAGGAGGGTTCAGCTCACATTGGCTTTCTCTTTCCTATCCCTCCTCCTGCCCCACCCAGACGAAGACACTGGTGGAGTGGGTGGACCCAGCTGCCGAGAGAGATATTCCTGTGTGGTGGATCATAGCAGCTATAGTGGTTGGACTTTTCCTCCTTGCAATCTTCATTATCGTTCTTTGGAAGGTAAGCGAAATCTTGGTGCGGGCAATTCTGAGCCTACAGGCAAAGTGGACCAACCACATGGGGTGCCAATATTCCAGTGGTTTTGGCTTCAGCTGGGGCTTAACAAAAATAGGAGCGCCTCCGTCCCCTGCAGAAAATGAGCCTTCATGGGAGGTCCGATGTCGCAGTAACTAACATGCCTCATTGGGGAGGCAGTGGTATATAGAATCATAGAATTATAAACTGAAAGCGACTTCCAGGTGCCTAGTCCAACCCCCTACAATGCAGGAATCTCAACTAAAACTTCCATGACTAATAATAATAATAATAATAATAATTTTTATTTATACCCCACCCTCCCCAGCCAAGACTGGGCTCAGGCTGGCTAACACCAGGTATAAAAACAATTAATTAAAATACAACTTAAAAACAAGATTAAAGCACAACATTAAAATGCAGCCTCATTTCAGTAGAAACTCAAATCAAAAACTTTTGGGGGATGAAAACGTCAAATCTTCACCAAGGCCAGCTATCCAGACTGGTCCTACATGAGCCAGAAAAAAGCCAGGGAAGTCCCCAAATAGGAGTTGATATTGTTGTTGTTGTGGTGGTGGTGGTGATCAGATCAGCCAACCGCAGCATGCTTCTGGGTGCCTTATGTGTTTATTTTGAGAACAGCAGCCCAATCTAGGCTTTCACCAGTTCAAAGAAGCCTATTTCTTTTTTTTTAATAGACGGGCTTTTTCAAGAGGAAGCGACCACCCACAGAGGAAGAGGAACAATTGTCCCAATGACCCTGGGGCAAAAACATCTGGGAAGAAGCAGTAATGGGTGATCCTCACACAAACATAACGGCCCGCCAATGTGATCTCATTTCAGCCTGGATCCATCCCTCCCTGTTCCCAAGGAGATGTCAGCTGGACCCTTTTTCTGAGACACCCCTTCCCCCCTTTGCTCTGCAATTTAATACCTTTCCTCAGCTATACTTCTGCGCGCATCCCATTCTCTTGCTAAATAGATGCCCGCAGTAGGCAGTATCCACATTCATGGTTAGCGCCACAGAAGAGTGATTCCTTCACCCTTAAAAACAAGGTCCTGACTGGAAGACACGGGCCATTCGTGAAATTAAAAACAAAACAAAAGCTCACTAATTCCACTAAGTGGAAAAAATAGGCATTGGAGAAACAAGTAGGGAGGTAAAAAACCCAGCACTCTTTTTAAAAGTGCAGAATTAATTCCATTAATATACATTTGTTTACTTGTTTAGTCGTGTCTGACTCTTCGTGACCCCATGGACCAGAGCACGCCAGGCACTCCTGTCTTCCACTGCCTCCCACAGTTTGGTCAGACTCATGCTGGTAGCTTCAAGAACACTATCCAACCATCTCATCCTCTGTCGTCCCCTTCTCCTTGTGCCCTCCATCTTTCCCAACATCAGGGTCTTTTCCAGGGAGTCTTCTCTTCTCATGAGATGGCCAAAGTATTGGAGCCTCAGCTTCAGGATCTGTCCTTCCAGTGAGCACTCAGGACTGATTTCCTTAAGAATGGATAGGTTTGATCTTCTTGTACATAAAACATGCCAAATACTTGATGCATCATGAAAGTAATCAGAAGAAGAATGCCATTGCCGCCTATACTCTGTTCAAAATTTGGTACTGTAAATTATAGTTGGGCTTGTCCATTCCATTCATCATGTGCCACATTTCCTTGTCATTCTACAAGAGGCTGGTCCGTTCAGGCGCTTCAGAGTTATTCTTTATGAGTGAATCTTAACAGGCGTGTGAACTGAGATGATCGGTAGATTCCATATGATCAAGGAGCAGTGCCCATTTCTGAACAATGCCCTGTCAGCTCCCCAGTTGTGACCATTTCCTCCAAGACACAAAGATGATCTTGGAATTGTCCCTCTTGCACTAGCAATGTTGCCTTTCATCTCCTCTTTGTGGCCTCAAACAAGTCCAAATCTTCAGCAGGAGAGGAGAACAATTTTGGGCTGATTCCCGAAGTTGGGGAGCTGGAGGAGCAGAAAAGGCTGCTGGTGATTCTATTCCTCCATGCAGCGCCACACTCTGGGATCTGCTGAGCTCACACAGAGGCTAATGAAGGCATGGGACATATTACCTTGAGTGTAAAATGCATTTTGCTCTTTAATAAACGAAAGATACCATTTAATTCTTGTGGTTTTACTTTTACCATGTTTTTCTACCAGCTTTGTGTCAGGAAATGCTTTGAATTACTGTAAGATGAGGGACGCAGGTGGTGCTGTGGGTTAAAGCCTCAGCGCCTAGGACTTGCCGATCGAAAGGTCGGCGGTTCGAATCCCTGTGGCGGGGTGCGCTCCCGCTGCTCGGTCCCAGCGCCTGCCAACCTAGCAGTTCGAAAGCACCTCTGGGTGCAAGTAGATAAATAGGGACCGCTTACCAGCGGGAAGGTAAACGGCGTTTCCGTGTGCGGCTCTGGCTTGCCAGAGCAGCGATGTCACGCTGGCCACGTGACCCGGAAGTGTCTCCGGACAGTGCTGGCCCCTGGCCTCTTAAGTGAGATGGGCGCACAACCCCAGAGTCTGTCAAGACTGGCCCGTACGGGCAGGGGTACCTTTACCTTTACTGTAACATGGGAGCTATAATTGCCTCACCAGTAGTTGGAAAAACAAAAGTACAGTGGTACCTCAGGTTACATACGCTTCAGGTTACAGACTCCGCTAACCCAGAAATAGTACCTTGGGTTAAGAACTTTGCTTCAGGATGAGAACAGAAATGGTGCAGCAACAGTGGGAGGCCCCATTAGCTAAAGTGGTGCTTCAGGTTAAGAACAGTTTCAGGTTAAGAACAGACCTCCAGAATGAATTAAGTACTTAACCCGAGGTACCACTGTATTGTGTAGGATCCAGGTTTAAAGGATTCATTCATTTATTTATTTCAAACACTTATATACCACCCTTCATTCAATAGATTCTAGAGCGGTGAACAAGATGTGTGTGTGTGTGTGTGTGTGTGTGTGTGTGAGTGAATGAACAACTTCATGGTGATTACTGGCACCTCACCCCCCTATATATAAAAAAGCACTGCATTTATACATACCCAATTAAAGAAGCAAAAAAATTAACAATGTTATGAAGCAGCAGCTAAAACCAGATGCATGAGCAATGAAGGCAATCACTTCACCTGCCTGCTGTTCTTTATTGTTAGAAGAGAGAGAAGAAACCCACCATAGTTTCAGTGCAGAAGCCAAATTGTCTGCTAGCTTCAGATGTACAGTAAATTGAACGACAAATCAGTCTGGGCCCTTCAAGATTTATGAGTCTCCTACTTGTAACTTCCTGACAACCCCTGTATATTTTGGGAGTGGGGGAAGCTGCTAATCTGGGATTAAGCCTTTCTTTATTTGTTGTGCCAATTAGTTGATTAAAGCTCGAAGCCTTTGTTTGAATGGGCAAGATGCAAATGAACATTGACCTGTTGTTGTCCTTGCTGTTAATTCTGGGAGACATGGCATCCTCAGGTGTGGGGAGGCATATAGAACATTTCTTGCCGTTTAATGCAGACCAGGTGTGCTGGGATTTGTTAATATTTGAGTAGGACATATGAAAGCAAGACGATATGACTTCAGCTCATAAAACAAAAACACAGGGACAGCTTTGAACCATCAAAGAATTGTAATTTTGAGATTTCCCCCGCCCGCTCCCCCGGTCATGCATGTTCAATACGTTGGCTCCACATGCCCCAATATCCGAAAGGGGGGGGGGCTGTTGGCTCTCCTTCCTTGGAGGTTTTTCAGCAGCGATTGGATGGAAATCTGCCATGGATGCTTTAGCTGAGATTCCTGCATTGCAGGGGGTTGGATCCTTGGGGTCCCTTCCAATTCTACGGTTCTATAATAATGTACACATTGGCATCGTAAAGGTAAAGGGACCCCTGACCATTAGGTCCAGTTGTGGCCGACTCTGGGGTTGCGGCGCTCATCTCGCTTTATTGGCCGAGGGAGCCGGCGTACAGCTTCCGGGTCAAGGGGCCAGCATGACTAAGCCACTTCTGGCGAACCAGAGCAGCGCACGGAAACGCCTTTTACCTTCCCGCCGGAGTGGTACCCATTTATCTACTTGCACTTTGACGTGCTTTTGAACTGCTAGGTGGGCAGGAGCTGGGACCGAACAACGGGAGCTCACCCCGTCGCAGGGATTTGAACCACCGACCTTCTGATTATTAAGTCCTAGGCTCTGTGGTTTAACCCCCAGCGCCACCCATGTCCCTTATTGGCATCTTATTGTTGTTTAGTCGTTTAGTCGTGTCCGACTCTTCGTGACCCCATGGACCAGAGCACGCCAGGCACTCCTGTCTTCCACTGCCTCTTGCAGTTTGGTCAAACTCATGTTCGTAGCTTCGAGAACACTGTCCCAGCATCTCATCCTCTGTCGTCCCCTTCGCCTTGTGCCCTCCATCTTTCCCAACATCAGGGTCTTTTCCAGGGAGTCTTCTCTTCTCATGAGGTGGCCAAAGTATTGGAGCCTCAGCTTCAGGATCTGTCCTTCCAGTGAACACTCACGGCTAATTTCCTTCAGAATGGAGAGGTTTGATCTTCTTGCAGTCCGTGGGACTCTCAAGAGTCTCCTCCAGCACCAGAATTCAAAAGCATCAATCTTAAGAAACCTGCTAAGTCCCGCCACCCACCATTTGAAGACGCGTTGCACACCCAGAAAATAGCCCTGGAGAGGAAACGGAAGAGGGGAAAGCTAATCCACAGATAGGCGCCTCTGAGCCCTGCAGAGAGGGCGAGGCTTACTTGGAACAATCTTCACGTTCTGCACATGCTCAGAGGCACAGTGCACCCCTCCCTTTTCCATAACTTTTAAATCCTCCCCCCCCCCTTGCCCAGGACTATTCCCTGGCATTGGACACAGTTTCTAGGTGAGGTAAGCCAAAGGCGGAGCACCCGAGAAGAAGGAGGCGGAGGAAGAAGAAGAGGAGACCGAGGGGGCGGCGGCGGTGCTGGCTTGTTCCAGCAGGTGGAGCCGTCGCAGCTTCCCCCCGCCGGGCAGGAGGGGGCTGCCGGGGACGAGGAGACACAATCGCCGCCGCCGCCGCCGCGTAACCGGATCCCGCGCAGCCCAGTGCGCCCGACTTGCCGCCCAGGCTCCTCCGGGCGCGCCATGGCCGGGTAGCGGGGAGCCGGTGGGGGCGGCCACGATGCTGCGGGCGCCGGCCCTGGCGATGCGCTTCGCCCTCCTGCTGCCGCTGCTGGTCGGCCCCGGCTGGCCGGCTCGCGGCAAGGCGCAGCCCGGGGAGCCTCCCAGCCCGCAGGGTGAGTCGGCGCGCGGGGGGCGGGCGCCGGAGAGGAAGGAAAAGACTGCGGGGGTCTTGCATGCAGAAGGCGGGGAGTGGCGGGGCGGGGGATGGGGGTGAGTCGAGGGAGCCCCCCCTCCTGCGGTGGGAACCGGGGATCTGGCTGGGTGGGTGGGGCAGTTTGGGGTGGGGTGGGGGGGCTATTGCTCCGTGCCATTTATGCGGGTGCGAGAGCTGTTGGCGCGCGGTGGCGCATTTCCAGAAAAAGTGGGGTGGATGGGTGGGAAACGGAGGCATTTCTTTAGCTGGATTTCAAACCCCACCACCACCACCTCCAATTTTTGTGTATTGTGTGTGTATGTGGCTGCTGCTCCCGCCTCCGCCTTTCTGGATCGGGGGTGGGGGGTGGGTTTCCCCTCGGCTCTGGTCTGCTGGTTCCCCAAAAGGAAATGGGCGAGACCTTGCAGGACGGCGGCGAAAGAGATGCGCCGTGGGGCAGCGGGAATTGGGGAGGGGGGTGCGCGGTGGGTGGGTCCGCGCCGATTCCTTCCACTCGATCACGCACACGACCCCCCCCAAAAAAATATTGCGCTCCTCTCTCGATATTGGGCGCCCCTCCCAGAAGGCACCGGGATGGGACCCCCCAAGGCTCCATCCCTCCTTCTCATAGACAGGGAAGAGGTGGGGGGAAGGAGGGTTTTGGAGATGGGGGCGCGCGGGGGGGGGCAAGGTTTTTGTCTATTCTTACGACCGTTCCCAGCCCCCTTGAGCTCCCTCCACCTTCCATCTGCCAGCCCCCTACTCGCACCATCTCTTTCTCCTCCCCTTAACACCCATCCCTTTGGCTGGCCATCTCCTTACATGGCAATCTGTTTATTTCAGGGTCTTTTCTTCTACTGCTGCCCACCCTGAACCTTTTGTCTGCCTCTCTGCGGTCCCCATCCTTGAGCCACCGTCTCTCCCCCCCCCCTTGTGTTTCTCCCCCCTCTGCTTCTGTCTGTATACCATCTGACTGGAATATCGCCTCTCTCGGTCCACACCCATTTCTCCCCCTGCACATCCTTTTTGACCTCTGTCGGATGTACCTGTTGTCTGCCTGCCTTGCATTCTGCTTGTTGATCTTGTACGTTTCATAAAGACACACACCTCTCTGCTCCTACACGCATGCACAGTCGTTTGTGAGCTGCCCTGTGGTGTGTGTGTGACCTGCCTGTGTTGCACGGCATTGTGTCTGAAACAGCCAGAAATCTCCCCATTTGTGGTGTTTGATCTGTGGTGGCTCTTTTGACGTGTGTGGACAGGGCCTATCAGAGGTACATAATTCTTCCTTTAACACATTTCGTCTACCTGTTCCTTATGCAGTGCCCTTTTCTGTTTATCGGTTTCGCTCTGCCGCCCCCCCCCCCTTAGATGTATTTTCCCAAGTGCCACCATGCAACTTAATTCCCAATCTCCACCCCCGGCTTGGCGCCATACCTTCCCTTAGGGTATCCTTGCTGGGAACATGGAGTTTGCCTTGGAGACCTTGATTCTGAGCTATTGCTGCGACGGAGTGCTGTATCATTGGGGGGGGCACCTGCCTCCTGGACCCTGGAGAAGGGCTGGAGGGGGAGGGGGAGGCAAGGGTGCACTGGGACCTCTCTCCATCTGTGGCTTGAGGGGTAGCCAAGTGAATCCCACACTCCACACTCTTCTTGTTTAGTGTCTTGGGTCCATATGGCAGCGTGGAGACAGAGGGCCTGTTTGTTTGTTCTGGATGATAGAGCTGGAGAATTGGGTGGTGCGAGCATATTAGCAATTTAATATTCAAGTTGTGCTTTCATTGTTGTGACCAGCTCTGGGACCTTAGGGTGAAGGATGGGTAATAAATTGTAATGCGTAATAATAATGTTAGTTCTTCTTCCCCAGGTTGTGTGTGTGTGTGTGTTGGGTGCTGGTAGAGAGAAATGGCAACCCCTCCCTGTGCACTGTGCTAAGATATCTGCCACTTCAGCTTTATTCCGTTATAGACCTAATAGACTCTGACGTTTCCAGAAAACTGCTTGTCTTCCCTGGAACTGTCATTGCATATGGGGGGGGGGGGAAGGACTCCACCCTTTCACCTGCTGCTTGCCCCATGCACCAGTTAATATGTCAGCAGCGTCTCTGGCAAGTTTGACCAATGAGCTCTGCCTCCTCAAACCTGAACTCGAATCACAGCACGCCTCTTTGTGTGTGTGGAGCACAGGGAAGAAGGTATCTGGGCAAGATGTTGTGGCTCAGCCCTGTTTAAAAGGGAAATGCTCACCAGTGCATACACATGCTAATGTCCTTGATTTGGTGACTTTGCCAGTCCTTTGCTTTCACCTCTTTTGTTTCGCCCCACTCCACACACACAAAAAAGACCAACGGGCAGAGTTCTGTGCTCCCTTTGCATTTGGCAAGTTCCTGCTAACATTTTTAGATTAGTTTTTAATATGTGTGATGCTTTTCCAAAAGCAGTTGTGCTTAAAGCAAGTGGCAAATCACAAATAGTAATGATTCAGCAACAACAATCCCTTTTTGTATTTATGAGTGTTTATTAAATTACAGCTTTTCACATAATTATTGCCAGACCCAGTTTTAATTCCCCCCCCCTTGCATTTGACTAATTCCATTTATATCTATCTATATCTACCATCTATCTATCTATCATATTTTAATCATTCTGGCTTTTGCATAAATTCCTCGTTAAAAACTTAGGCTGTTTTACTTTCTGACACAGCTTCTTACTTTTAGGCTAAGCCGTGTTTCTTCTTTTTAAAATGAATATGTCCGTTTGGCACATGCCAGCCTAACTTCCATGCCTTTGAGCCTACAGTTCTACCTACCTGCTAAAAAAATTGCTCCTGGCAGTGCCAGTCCTGGCTGCCAGTTTCTTTTCTCTGATATCTTCCAGACAGGTTTTTTAGCCCCAGCACCTCTTTTATCATAAACGAACTGATTCTGCTTCATTTATTTATTTATTTACTGTGTGGTATTCAGCTAAGTCCAACTCAGAGTAGACCCATTGATATTGATGAACCTAAGTTAGTCATGTCTGTTTACTTCAGGGGTCAACTCCTGAATTTTTGTTGGAAGCTGCCCAGAGCGGCTGAGGTAACCCAGTCAGATGGGTGGAGTATAAGAAACAAATTATCATCATCATCATCATCAGTTTTCCCCCGCTAAGGAGCCTAGAGCCTGGGGATCCTGACTGACCTCCCTATTTAGACAGTGTCTGGACTCAGACATGCTTAACTTCATCAGGCATCTTCAACCAAACTCTGGTTTCACCATCACTTTTTAAAATCGGCTCTCCTTTGGTTTCCGATAAACGGAAAACAGATTTTTCTCTCCTTTGCCTAAATTTTGAACTCTGCAACAGAAAGAGCCTCAAAACACCCTGAATTCTACTGGTATTTCAAGAGATCTTTGTGCCTCTTGGTTTCCCCTAGCAGCCTCTGTATTCTTATTATTGAAGAGTGTTTTATACTACTTGCAATTGTCAGACAGTTTGGTAATGAAAGAGATATGGGTGAAGATCAGTGTCACCCAAGAAGGCATAGAGTTGTCCAGTCACTATCCTCTTGAGTACCTTTTCCTGGAAAGGGTATACAGTGGTACCTTGGGTTAAAAACTTAATTCATTCTGGAGGTCCGTTCTTAACCTGAAACTGTTCTTAACCTGAGGTACCACTTTAGCTAATGGGGGCCTCGTGCCACTGCTGCGCGATTTCTGTTCTCACCCTGAAGCAAAGTTCTTAACCCGTGGTACTATTTCTGGGTTAGGGAATCTGTAACCAGAAGCGTCTGTAACCTGAAGCGTCTGTAACCTGAAGCGTCTGTAACCCGAGGTACCAATGTATTGGTGACTGGTATTGGATTGGTGAGTTGGCACAGTCCTCCAGGTGCAGCATGGGTATTTTTTCAGGAGTGCCCACACAACTGTCTCCATATGTGCAGTGGAGAATGCTTCCTCCCTTTTATGAGTCTTAGAGAGGAGTAACCAGATTTTACTGGGCTACAACTCTCATAATTCTTCACCGTTGGCCATGATGGTGCAAGCCATTGTCCAATAATATCTGAAAGGTACCCCATTGATTCCCCTTGCTCTCGAACATAGCTGGTCAACCTGCCACTGCTTTTGTTGTTGTTTAGTTGTGTCCGACTCTTCGTGACCCCATGGACCAGAGCACTCCAGGCACTCCTGTCTTCCACTGCCTCCCGCAGTTTGGTTAAACTCATGCTGGTAGCTTCAAGAACACTGTCCAACCATCTCGTCCTCTGTTGTCCCCTTCTCCTTGTGCCCTCCATCTTTCCCAACATCAGGGTGTTTTCCAGGGAGTCTTCTCTTCTCATGAGGTGGCCAAAGTATTGGCGCCTCAGCTTCAGGATCTGTCCTTCCAGTGAGCACTCAGGGCTGATTTCCTTCAGAATGGATAGGTTTGATCTTCTTGCAGTCCATGGGAGTCTCAAGAGTCTCCTCCAGCACCATAATTCAAAAGCATCACTGCCACTTCTAGATACCCTAAACCACGATGGGCAAAGGCTGAAAATAGACGGGGTAGGCTGAAGTTTGCCGACATCCCCAAGACTTAAATTCACCCAGTGATTCCTGATCAGACAGTGCTCTGGGTGCATTGAGAGACTGCGAAAGCTACAAAGTACAGTGGTACCCAGGTTAAGTACTTAATTTGTTCCGAAGGTCCGTTCTTAACCTGAAACTGTTCTTAACCTGAAGCACCACTTAAGCTAATGGGGCCTCCTTCTGCTGCCGCGCTGCCGGAGCACGATTTCTGTTCTCATCCTGGAGCAAAGTTCTTAACCCGAGGTACTGTCTCTGGGTTAGCGGAGTCTGTAACCTGAAGCGTATGTAACCTGAAGCATCTGTAGCCCGAGGTACCACTGTAGTTGTAGAGGCAAGCAATGCTATCCTCAAGAGCAAATTGAAAACTACGAACCTATGAAGATTTCTTGACATCATCCTGCGAGCCGTTCCTTTCAAGGCTTGTGCTGCAGATCCTAAATTGCAGAGGTGACGAGGACTTGCCAGGAGCTCGGTTTTGTTTTGCAGTTTTATAAATTTCTGTAGGACGCCTCAGTGAAGACATAAGCATTTGGAGCTTTTTGGATGGAATGGAGCACAAGAAGACGAAATGGCTGCAGAGGTTGACAAGAACTGTGGACATGCATTAAGCTTAAGTAGAATAGGTAGAGACCAAATGAAATTATGTGAACATCCTCCTTCCTCCCCCCCCCAAAAAAAATTATCCACGTCTGGAGAAGCCTGCCATGGATGCTGATCCAATTTTGAGGGAAGCAGTCATGGCTAGGGGAAGAAAATCTAGCAGAGGGTCCCTGATTCTTCAGCCAGATAAAGCCAACCAGGAACTGGATAGGAAACTTTGGTCTGTGCTGTATCCGGATTCTTGACCGGCAAGCGAATTTGGCAGGATTTCCTCTGGCGGATGAGGCTGCTGGGATGGGGAACAGGGTATGTGATGGTCATAGGATGCTTGCTGCCCGATTGCCTGGAGTGTGGCTGTGCTCATTTCTGAAAATCTCCAATTTTTGTGCGGAATAACTACCTGGTCTTCTCCATCTCCAAAGATATCACATCTGAAAAAGCCGGAGGCAGGAGAATTGTGCCTGGATCCTCTTAGGGTGCCACACAACCAAAAGCAGATTAAAAGGACACATTTTGAAGGCCCCACAGCTGTGTTGACTGCTCTCCTTGCCTGGTCCTGGCAGACCTGTTGAGCGGGGTTTCCCGGTGGGCTGATTTGTGGGTCACAAATTGTGCTGTGGTGAATGGGGAGCGGCTTTGTGGACGTAGCTTTTGTGTGGTCCGGCCAAGAAGACCCCCGTTCCTGCCAAGCACAGATCAGGCCTGATGGACAGTGCCAAGTTTTGAACCTGCAGGACAGCAGCTGCTGCTGCAATGCTAGTGTGTGTTAATGCAACGCTTGGCTGTTTCTCCTCTCCCAGCCTGTCTTGGCTCTCTTGCACCTCACTCTCTTCCTTAAATGTGTGTGGAAAGGTCAGGGTCCCCCAACCCTTCGCTGGATTTGGCTTCCCTAGAGCCTGTCCTGGAAAAGGACATCAGGCCAGCATTGGCCAACAATATTTTGGTTATAGTTGTGGGAAAATGGGACATCTGGAAAGCATCTGGATCCAACAGCATTCCTCAGCTGCAAAAATCCAACTGCTGCATAGTTGGGGGTGGGGGTGCTCCTGGATTCAATAATACTCTTTTTTTACCTCAGGGACTATTGCAGCCTGCGATTTATTACGTATTTGTCCTAGACGCAAATGACTTGTGGAAACTACAAGCTCATTTGACGGCGATTACTTCCTTCTGAGGAACTTTGACGATAGCTGTCTTGAGAGAGTGCTGAGTGCTGTCTCGGCCCCTCTCACACCAAACTCTCTATTATTACTAGGAATCCTGAGCCGGGGTCTGGGAATGCGCTGCGACATTTTGTTGTTGGTCCCTGCTTGTTAGCGTCATATTAGCAAAAGCCAAGGGGTTGGAAGCCACCCAAAAGTATGGGAAGGGGTTTATGTCCTCTGCGGTCTCTCTCGGTACACAGAAGTATTCAGCGTTGTAAATTAAAAGAAAAAGAACTTTTTAAATTAAAAAAATGCAGTAACAACAAAATCCTGACAAAGGCCACAGAATGCTGGTTGCAGTTGAGAAAGGGGCGGATGGCTGTTGAGATCTAAATACCGTATTTTTTGCACCATAACACTCACTTTTTTCCTCCTAAAATGTAAGGGCAAATGTCTGTGCGTGTTATGGAGGGAATGCCTATGGGTGGCATGCCTACGGATTTTCCTCCTCTAAAAACTACGTGCGTGTTATGGTCGGGTGCGTGTTATAGAGCGAAAAATATGGTAAATCAGGTCAGGCAGAGGCAGATTGTGTGAGTTCATCAGATAAAGTAGGCAGTGGTGGAAAAATAGAATATTGCCCACCCCCCACCCCCCAAAAAACGCTAGAGAAAAGAAGGAATTGACCTGCTCAAGTCCCTGACAGCTTGTCGTAAGAATGGAGCGGGGTGGGGGAATAAGGTTAGTGATTTACCTTCTGTGAGGTTTAAAAAACCCTTCTCAGCTATGCTATACAGGGATGTTTCTGGACAAAGGAAAGACAGTTTTCTCTCCATTTTAATGATCCAGGAGTCCTGCCTGCTACAGCAGTGTAAGAAGTTCAGGTGTGTTTTGGCTGGTACCCACCATTAAAGTGGTACCTTGGGTTACATACGCTTCAGGTTACAGACTCTGCTAACCCGGAAATAGTACCTTGGGTTAAGAACTTTGCTTCAGGATGAGAACAGAAATCGCGCGGCAGCAGCGGGAGGCCCGTTTAGCTAAAGTGGTACCTCAGGCTAAGAACGGTTTCAGGTTAAGAACGGACCTGGAAGAATGGCAGATGCAAGTAATGGACTATATGGAAATGGTGGAAATGACTGGCAGAATCCGAGACCAGGGAGAAGAGCTGGTGGAAGAAGACTGGAGGAAATTTAAAATTTATTTACAGAAACATTGTAAAAATTTTGAACGTTGATGACATTGAAATGAACTGAAGGGGTTCTAGCAACAAGGTTAAAAACAAGATTGGATTGATAATAGATAAAATAATTGGATATGAATTTGCTGAACAATTTTTTAAAAGGGATACAAAAAAGGGAGGCGTGAGGAAGTCAGGAAAATAAGTGAATCAAAGATGAGAATTTAAAAAGAGGGATTTTTGTTTTTTTGTTTTTGTGTATTTTTTGTATTTTTCTTGTGTTTTTTCTTTTTTCTGTATGTTGTTTTTTTTAATAAAATTTTTATTAATTTTTCAAACACATAATAAAAAACAGACACATCACAAAACAAAAACAAACACAACATTGAACATATATCGACTTCCCCATACCTCCCTTTCGCCTCATCCTTATTCCAAAATTCTTTAGCAACCCTTTAGTCAGTTTATCTAATTAACTTCCTTTTCATTAATTTTCCTCAAATTTATTAGTTACAGCTGTATTTCTCTACTTCATACCCCTTGACATCCTAACACTCCTCAATTTTACAACAATTTTAAAGATATATTTTAAATTTCTTCCAGTCCTCTTCCACTGTCTCTTTCCCCTGGTCTCGGATTCTGCCGGTCATCTCTGCTAGTCCCATGAAGTCTGTCACCTTTGTCTGCCATTCTTCCAGAGTAGGTAGTTCTTGCATCTTCCAATACTTTGCCAAAAGAATTCTTGCTGCTATGGTTGCATACATAAAAAAAATCCTATCCTTCTTTGGCACCATTTGGCCAACCATGCCCAGGAGGAAAGCCTCAGGTTTCTTAGGAAAGGTCCATTTAAGGACTTTCTTAATTTCATTATAGATCATTTCCCAAAAGGCTTTAATCTTTGGGCAGGTCCACCAAAGGTGGTAGAAAGTACCTTCAGTTTCATTACATTTCCAACATTTGTTATTGGGCAAATGGTAATTTTTTGCAAGCTTGACTGGGGTCATGTACCACCTGTAGATCATTTTCATTATGTTTTCTTTTTTCTGTATGTTGTTACTCTTAAAACTTAATAAAATATTATATTAAAAAAAAAAAGAACGGACATGCGGAACTAATTAAGTACATAACCAGAAGTACCACTGTATATAACTCAGGAGGGGAAGATTGGGGTAGTTGTGTGTGTGTTTGGGGGCAAGGTGCCCTTTTATCCCCTCCCCGCTCTTTAAAGTCTCCACTTCCTTGATCAGAGCTCTCAGGTGGTTGGGGGCACGCTGCACCATTTTGTTGCAGCAGGTCCCATTTCTTCCCTCTTACTCCCTGGCCTGTTCTGTAGGAACATTTCTCCAACTGCTATATAACAACAAAGTCGTGTACAGCACAGCAAAGGGATATTTAGGAACAAACTGGGGGACGCGGCAAAACGTTGCCACATATCCCCAGTCTCAGTGAACTGGTACAGCCAGACTGGAAAAGGAGCTTTGTTCTGCTTTGAGGGAATGTCCGCCCTTTCAAAAGCCCTCAAGGAAGCCCTGGAACAGCAAAACAAGTTTTCGTTTCCAGGTTGGCTGGGCCCCAGAGCAGAAGATCCATTGTTGGGGGCTAAAGATACACAGCAAGATTTTTGTTGCATGTCCCCACTTGTCGTTCTTAATCGTTCTGATCTACAGAGCACTTTGAGTTTGCAAAGTTGCTTGAAGTCTCCCCCCCCCCCCAGTTTATTTTCACCCCGTCTTCCTTGAAGTGGGTCAGTTTCCATGCTTCTTTGAGAGCTGCTAAGCTAGTGTATGATCATAGTATATGAAAATGCCCAAACTGTCATCATAAACAGAGAACAGTGATGTAAGTGCCTGAGGTAATGTTGGGTGTTTAGATCCATCAGCCTTTTCATTCCTGGTGGTCCTCCTCTATCTGGAGTGACTCCCATCTAAACTTTTTTTGAATTTTCTTCCCAGCCTTTGAATCTATGGTTGGTAGCTAAACGCACTCACCAATAATCCCTCCTTTCTTAATCCCACACATGTATGCAGATAACGGGGAATTGTCTCTTGTGTATTTAGTGGGAGTGGGCAGTGGCACTCTGTACATCCTTAGAGGCAACCTTGCAACACACATGGTGTACCAGTTCTGGCGTTCAAAATAGGCCCGAGAGCTCCACTTTGGCTCAGATTATGTCCGCATAGTATGGCCTTGGGAAAGCCCAGAGAACATTTTCTCTTTCCGGTCTTGTTTGGCCACAGGAATAAAACAAAAGCTCCACTCTCTTGGCAAAGCGTTGGCTTCTGTAACAAAAGGATTGTTGGATTCAGACCGGAGTAGAACTCTTGACATGCAAGTTGCATAAATACTATACCAGGGGTCAGCAAACTTTTTCAGCAGGGGGCCGGTCCACTGTCTCTCAGATCTTGTGGGGGGCCGGACTATATTTTGGAAAAAATAAAAATGGACAAATTCCTATGCCCCACAAATAACCCAGAGATGCATTTTAAATAAAAGGACACATTCTACTCATGTAGAAACATGCTGATTCCTGGACCGTCCGCAACTGGATTTAGAAGGCGATTGGGCCAGATCCGGCCCCTGGGCCTTAATTTGCCTACCCATGTGCTATTCCTTTAAAGCACACTCAAAATACATTCCCCCCCCCCCAAAAAAAAAGAATTCTGTGAGCTGTAGTTTATTGATGATTGCTAGGAATAGTAAGTCTCTGAGGGGTAAACGATTGTTAGCCAGACTCCAGGCGTGTTTTGCAACTGGTGCAGTTCCAATTGCGACTGCGACGGGAAAATAAAATGTCACTTAGGGAAGAATCTGAAATACTTTTCTCAAAGCTTGAATTTGTTTTGTTTTGGATTGTGTGATGTTTTAATGTGTTGTCAACTGCTTTGAGCTTTCTTCTTTAAAATATAAAATGGTATAGAAATGAGATGATGATGATGATAATAATAATAATAATAATCCACTGCGAAAAGGCGTCTAGACATTCCATATCTAGGTTTAAGGTGCCATTTGGCAATTAGATTATATATCCGAGCTCCAAACACAGGCATAAACTACAATGCCCAGAATTCTTTGAGGGAAAGAATGTGCATTGAATGTGCTTTAAAGGTATAGTATTGCATGGAGCCTAAAACTATAGCAGTGTCTTCCAGAGGTTACTTTCTCTTCATCATTATCAGTCTATTGAAGCATCATAAGGTGTAATAACACACTGAATGAGCAACTGATATGGGCTTAGGGTCTGAGGAAAGCTATTTGTGGGCCTGGAACACAGTGCAGACCGTGTGGGGACGGAGGGTTAGGAGAAGCAGGTGCAGGATTGGGGGAATCAGAGAAAATCGATGTCCTGCCTGGAGGGAAAGCACAGGAGAGATTGGCAGCTTGGCAATAATGGACAGGGAATGTGTCAGGAGGTGACCTGAATCTGGGCGGCTGCGTGACGCAGTGCTGCCCGTTTGAGACAGGAGACAATTTATAGACTTTAAAGAGAGTTGAAAGTGGGGTCACTGCTCTTGCTGCGCTTAGCTCCGCCTTCTTTGGCTTCCAATAAACAATATTTTTCGGAGTTTAAAATTACACAGAAAGACTTGATTGGCCAGAGGCAACAAGGAAAGAGAAGAAATGCTTCTACTTTCCGGGGAGCAAAACCTCCCTGAAACCACTTCGGACTCTTTTTGAAACGGTGGAAGACCGTGGTTCAGACGCAGAGTACATGGTTTGCAGGCAAAAAGGTCTAGGTTCAATCCCTGAGCATCTCCAGGTCAAACTGGGATTGTCCCCTGTCTGAAATCCTGGAGTAATATGGTACTGTGGTGGATGGACTAATGACAGCATTAAGGCATATATAAAACCAGATTCCTGTGTTCCATGGGCTTGTCCGCACTGGAGTTTAATGCGGATTTGAAGCTGACTGGTCTTCCTTTGTGGTATCCACACATCCTCATCCAAATGGTAGCCGCTTCCCTCCCTCCCACTAAATTTAGATTGTGCCAATCCACTGATAATCCAATAAAGGAAGGAAATCCAATATAAAATCACACGTTACCTGACTGCAGGCACACTGAAGCGCATTCTGCGTATTCTTTTTGTTTTTAACTTGTGTGGTGACATTTTACTGGGTGCTGTACAATTGCAATCTCTCCTGACTTCCATTTTGTTTCCACCAGTCCCTTTTAGCCTGCCTTTTCCCACCCGTTGTTTCTGAAGGACCATTCGTGTTGTTTTTAAAACCACTACTATTGTTTTATTTATTTCATAAAATTTATACACCAAAAAAACCCTCAAAGCGATTTGCAAAAAGATACAGCCATAAAATTGGGCATGGGGAATTACAAAACACAAGACGTTAAAATACTAAACAGACTGAAATTCACACCATCTTTTCTAAGCCTCTGAGTAGCCTTGACTAAACAAGGCACCGAAAATAATACAATGAAGGCACCTGCTTGATATCAGTAGGGCGGGAGCTGCAAATTGTAGGTGCTGTCACACTTAAACGATTGGGTTCCTACAAATGCAGAATGCGTATTATGTGACACCCTTTAGTAGTATCAGTTCTGCCAATCAAAGCGGTCAAGTTGGGCACATGTAGGGTAAGGTGATCTTGGAAATACACTGGTCAAAAGCTGCCAAGGGCTTTAAATCTCAACCGTAACACCTTGAGCCTGGCCCAGTAGCAAATCGGCAACCAGTACAGCTCTCTGAGCACAGGTATTATATGCTGACAAGGCCTCACTCCTGTTATGTTACACACTAACCACAGCTTCTGGGTCAAGTGTGAGGGAAGCCCCACATAGAGCACATTGCAGTAATCCAGTGAATTAACCAATGCATGAACTACTTTGGCAAGGCTTTCCTGGTCCAGGAATGGCCATAGTTGTTGAACCAATTGTGGTTGTTGCTCTAGTGTGTGTGTGGTTTTTTTAAAGAAACTTGTATAGAACAATAGTATTGAAATTAAAAATAAAATTTGTTCTTGCGGGGAAAAGGAACAGAAGTGGCATTCTTTCATGTAAGCGACTCCAAATCCTTGACTGGCTTGGAGCTTACACCTTTTTAAAAACAACAACAACTGCTCTGGTATATTGAAAAACTTGTGTTTAAAAAAATACAATAACATTTTTAAAAAGCATGTGCACACAGGTAAACAAAGGCCCATAATAGACCTCAGGTTTCTGGAATTCAAGGAGGGTAGTGAAGGACTAACTGAAGGGAGGCGGCGACCGCACAAATATATCCCATGAAGCACTTTCTCAGTGTGGTTGGGAAATTTCAAGGTAGATATTGGAGGCATTAATCTGAAAATGCTAATGTGTGGATGAAGGTGCACAGACACACACACAGAAGATGCAGCAACCCGTTAGCAACATAATGTGGATATAACCTAGTCTCTCATCTTCAGTATGCAGGATTCTGCGTCCACGGACCAGGGCTTGTCCCCTGTGGTTAATTTCTAGTGAGAGAGATCCAGGAACTCAAACCTGCCTGGAAGCCATACCTGAAAGCTCTGCCATAAACAAACAAACCCTCATATGAGAGTGAAGAAGTAGAAGTCCGGATAGGCCTTTTTAGTGGTCAGAGAAACAATTCTGTGCATGCTCAGAGACATTATTATTTTGTATGATACATTCCCAGCCCTGTCATTAATTTTGCACATGTCCAGAGGAAAAAAACATTTCTCTCTGCCTTAGTTGAAGCAGTGGTCTGTGAGTTACACATTTTCTAGGGCCCAACCGCCCCAGCATTGGAAATAGATTCTATCTAGGACTATAGGAAGGGTTTTTGTTTAATTTAAGAGGACAGCGGGGAGAGGTTTTGACTCCCAAATGTTCTTTTTTATTCATGTATCTATATGCATTCACTTAATTAGAAAGCCTTGAGGTGTCAGTATTATGCATTGTAAAGAGAGAACCTTTTCGCTTGTCTGTGTGCAATAAAAGCACGGCAAGGGAGCATGGTGGAATTGTGTCCTTTTGCCACCATCAGCGCTACCCTGGTTTGGAGCACAACAAGATGGTTA
This sequence comes from Podarcis melisellensis, assembly GCF_964234715.1. Lineage (NCBI taxonomy): Eukaryota > Metazoa > Chordata > Lepidosauria > Squamata > Lacertidae > Podarcis > Podarcis melisellensis. The sequence continues at coordinate 41,534,022 of NC_138545.1, read as the reverse complement.
AAAGTGTGTGAAAGGGCAAGCCGAGCATTTGTTGGGAGGGGGCACTGTTCTGGCACCAGCGCCATGGTAACCCATGGGCCTGCTGAAGGATGCGGGCCTAGGCCTTGCTCTGTACAACGGTCCCCATGGCAACAAACTCCAGAGATGGGAAGGAGGTTATTCAGTTCGCTTTCTAGGCCTGAGTAGAGCTTGGAGGGAGGGGGTACTTTGTAGGACAAATGAGGCCGTTGCCACGGTGACAGGACCGCAATCCAAAAAGGGGGAGGTTGGTTTGACTGCTGAGGGCACAGGCCTTTGGACGGCAGGAAATAATCAGGGGTTTTTTAGTTGTGGGGGGTGGAGTGGGGACCCCGTGTCTGTACTATGGGTAGAAAAAACCCACAGCTTTTTCTCAGAGATGCATGGCAGGCAACTTGCTACAGGCTGCTGTATGAACCATGGTCAGTTTTAAACAGAGTTCATGTTTGGAGTTTTCCAGGGGCTCCATTTCCAGAAGCATGGGCTATGCAGAGGGCCTTCTTGGTAGCAGCACCCGTCTGTTGTCAAGGAAATAAACAACTACAGTGGTACCTCGGGTTACAAAGGCTTTGGGTTACAGACAACGCTAACCCAGAAATAGTACATCGGGTTAAGAACTTTGCTTCTGGATGAGAACAGAAATCGTGCAGCGGCAGCGGGAGGCCCCATTAGCTAAAGTGGTACCCCAGGTTAAGAACGGTTTCAGGTTAAGAATGGACCTCCAGAACGAATTAAGTTCTTGGCCCAAGGTATCACTGTATCCAACATCTGAAGGCAGCCCCACAGAGGGAAGTTTTTAATGTTTGATGTCTTACTGTGAATTAATTTGTTGGAAGCTGCCCAGAGTGGCTGGGGCAACCCCAGTCAAATGGGCAGCATATAAGTTATTATTATTACTATTACATTTATTATTATTCCTATCTATTGCACCCTCCCTTCACACTGGCAGAGAGGGAGTTAAAGAGCCATGAGGCAGGCAAAGGGCTCTTTAACTCCTTTCCTCCCAGTGCCGGACAGCAGCAGAACGGGCTTTGGCTTTTACAGCCTTTCCTTTAGGCACCTCAACCTAGTCCTTCCATTCCTTTGTGTCTTCGACATAGCAGTGAGCAGCTGAGGTGCCTAAAAGGGGAACATTTTACAGAACTTCTGTTGCTGCTCACACTGGGGGATTCGGGCCTCCAGAGCCCTTTGTCTCACATTGAAAGTTGGGTTGCTCACTGGTCACAAAAGGAAACCAAACAACATTCCTCCTCCCAGCCAGCCTGTTTTCAGGTCAGATGCCAGAACAGCAAGGGGAAAGGAGAAATGCTGTGTGTTTTGCTTGTAGGTGAAGGGGCTGTGGGGTTGTGTTGTTTTTTTTTTACCATTTGTCTTAGGTGATTAGTCTGATTTTACATTGCCCAAAACTACTGGGAGTGCAGCTGCTTGAGTCTGTCCCCTGATCTGCCCTGTGTTCTAGTCCTCCAGACCAGAGGCCTGTACATCTGTGCCCTGTCCAATAAGTTGGTTTCCCCCCAAGGGTAGCTCAAAATGTTTTAACTCAAATTAAGTCAAAAATAGCTTTTGTTTTGGTGGGGTCTTTTTACACAATGGCCTTTGATTTTTCCAAGTCACCCGGTAACAGGAAGTGCAAAGGAGTTGCGCTCCGTATTTCAAATGTTATTCTAACTGTGCAAATTGAGGGGTGCCAACTCTGCTTCCTCTTCCCCTGCAAGCATTTACTCTCTGAATGCACTTTGTGAGCAATGACTGACCCCAGCTCCACCTTCATTTTGCGTGGAATCCTACCCCCAGCCCTTCTTCCAGGCAGCCCGTTGATGGAGAGAGGAAGCAGCCGTGGCCTGCCTCCAGCTGGAGCTTCCTGGTCACCAGGGAGCTTACATCCAAAGCCAAGTGGAGTTGAATCAGCCCCTCTGTCCGGAGGTCTTCTTCTGCTTGCACGCAGGGTGAGGAGAATATGTCAGGCAGCCAGCCAGCAGAGGAGATCTTGCCCATGTGTGACCAATCCTCAAGTTTGCACATTGTTGGAATGGACTGGAGTGATGGGAGCCAGCTCCGCTTGAGCAGCAGGGAATTGCACAGCGGAAAATACAGTGAGACAAACCTTTTGCTGGGATTTAGTATTCTTGAACTGCTCGGCGAGGTATCCCATTTTTGCTTCCCCTTCTTGCTAGCACTGCTCCGCTTTCACCGTTCTTCTGTGTCTAAAGTACGTTTCCCATCACTGTGGAGTGATTTTTCATTTATTTGGAATAAACAAATGACTATAAGAATGCATGTTAACGTTGGCCTATTCTTCCCCCGTCTCCCCCCGTTTTTGGTCTTTTGAGTTGCATCATTCTGGTATGGGAACATAACTTGCATAGGGAATTCTACATATTTCAACTAGATTTCGAACTAGAATTCCTGCATTGCAGGGGGCTGAACTAGACTGCCCTCAGGGTCCCTTCCGAGTCTATGATTCTATGATTTACTAGCCTGCTTTGAATTGTGGTCACACAGAGGACTTGGGGGAGAACTGAGGTCTTATTTGTTCCTGAGCAGTGTGAGAGAGTCAGGGGTGGCAACTTGAATAAAATAAAATATTGGGGTGCACAAGATGTGATGTGCACACACCATTTGAATGGCAATGCCCATCAACTTTGGTGGGGCAGCCTCATAACATGAAGGGATCTTGGCCCTTAGGAGTTGGTTCCACAGGATACCCAGCTGGTTTTTCCCTTCTTCAAACCCAGGAAAAAATAAAGACTATAGCCCTCTCCTAAGCCTTCCCCAATTTGCAGATAACTCAGGGAAGAAGATTCTGTGCTGGGCGTATCGAGGAGGGAAGTTACCAGAGGAGGAGGAAAGACAGTTGCCATTGGCAACTAGATGTGTGGAATCCTGATGCCCACAACATTGCTTTTCACTTGTGTGACTCACATATACACAAACTATTACCTGAGTGGTTGTGATGTTCCTGTGCATTCACAGGCTAGCAAAGAGCGCATGCCAGACACAGAGTGTTGAAACTGGGGCAGCTGCAGTGAGGGAAGCGAGGAGTTGGATCGCCGGAGAGGAAATCCTCACACGCAAAGGAACAGCGGGAGGGGTTCTGTGTTGTGAGCAGAAATGAGCGAAAGATGAGACTCTGGGTAGCCAAATAGGAAGAGGGCCGAGGAGACAATACATCTTAAGGACAATGGACCAAATAGGGTGGCTACAGGAAGGTCATAGAGGCCTTAGAGGTGGAAAGGAAACTGAATGCCCCTTGTTGTTTTAACTAACCACACCTTTTGTTCAAATGAAATGGCAACATGAAAACCAACAAAGGAGGGGAAAGGCCACTTATAAACCATACAAGTTACTTTTGAGTTGGGGAAAACATTGGGGGCAAGCTTGCTGTCCTCACAGACCCTTTCTGTATTCTTTCTCTTCCCTCCAGAGGTGGTCATCAAGGTCCAGGTGTATGAGAACGGTGACCTGTCCCCACTGCCTCAGGCAGCCGTGGAAGTGTATGGCAACCAGACATCTCTGGCTTCAGGCGCCACCGACCATGAGGGTGTCAGCATGCTCCCCATCAGCTACCGCCTGGGCACCTGGGTCATCGTCACAGCCTCCAAGCGTGGTTTTGTTACAAACTCTGTTCCTTGGCGCGTCAACAAGCTGCCACGTGAGTTGTGGTGCCCAATGGCTAGGGGAGAGTCTGGGTGGCTAGAAGACCACAGATTTTGGGGGGGGGGGCTGTCAGTGCATGATGGGCACTTCATGGGTGGGGGCGGGTGGGGGGGTCACAAAGGATGCAAACTTTTATCAGCTTTCACCAACGTAACTTCTGTTCTGTAGGAATAAAGGAATATGCATTGCTTTGGTAGGTAGAATGAGGTCACTCCTTCCTCTTCACTGGAATGGTGGTGCTTCTCAGTATTTTACAGAAGAGTCATTTCACTTGAATGATGGAACGAACCCAACATCTCAGTGCCACATGGCTAGATTCCACTCAGTATGTACGAATCTCATATCATAGTGTGTGTTCAGTACACAAGAACATTTACAAGAGCACTGCTGGATCTAACCAAAGGTTAATCTCAGTGCTGGAAATTTGCCAGGCATGTTGTGTGACTGGGGCGGGTCCAGTTGCGACCACGTGGAGATCTCTGGATGCTAGGTTGGCAACTGACATCTCCATCAGGCTGGCCCTTCCAGCTTTCTTAAGCAGGCCAGCAGAAGAGCTTATTTATTGCATGTATAAAGGTAAAGGGACCCCTGACCATTAGGTCCAGTTGTGAATGACTCTGGGGTTGCGGCGCTCATCTCGCTTTACTGGCCGAGGGAGCCGGCATACAGCTTCTGGGTCATGTGGCCAGCATGACCAAGCCGCTTCTGTCGAACCAGAGCAGTGCACGGAAACACCGTTTACCTTCCCGCCAGAACGGTACCTATTTATCTACTTGCACTTTGACGTGCTTTCGAACTGCTAGGTGGGCAGGAGCAGGGACCGAGGAACGGGAGCTCACCCCATCGCGGGGATTCGAACCGCGACCTTCTGATCGGCAAGTCCTAGGCTCTGTGGTTTAACCCACAGCGCCACCCGCGTCCCTAGATTGCTTGTATAGATCACTTTTTTCTCCATGTACTTGGTTCATACACATCCCTCATCAGTTAATTCCTACAACGACCCTGTGTGGTAGGTTAAGAGGCTGTGACTGACTTCAAGGTCACCCATTGAGCTTCATGACTGAGTGGGTATTTGAACCCTGATCTCCTAGACTAACAGTTCAATCACTACACAACACTGCCTTCCTAGCATACATCTGCAATGGGGCAGCTTATTTGGGGGGGGGGAGAGATAATTTATAGTGAAATAATTCAACTATTTGGGGTGTGCAGAATAAGATGGGGAGCCCTCACCCCCTTGCAAATGAAGCAAAGCGCACGCATTATGTGTGAACCCTTAGTGTGCACTGGCAAAGACTAACTGGCGCTGGAAATAAGGTCACCTCATTGACCCACCCTAGGGGTTGGAAGCGAAAGTCACAGCTGGCGTATAACACTATCAATAGTTTCTGCCTGTAGGCAGGAAATGGGAGGCAACCAACACACACATGCATAAAAATATAGATGTCTTGTGTTTACATACCTTTTTGGACACAGGAGAAGGCCAGAACAGATTTTGAATTAAAGTGCATGCACACTGTGTTTTGGAAGCAGGTTGGATTAGCTTCCAGTTCACATATCTCAGTCCCTCCAAGTGTCCCTATTTTCCAGGGACAGTCCCGGATTTACAGAAGTCGTCCTGCTTTCTGATTTGATCCTGGAATGTCCTGCTTTTCCTTAGGACATCCCTATTTTCCTCGGATAAATGTTGGAGGGTATGGAGTTATGTGATCCCTGAGCCAAGGAGATAAGTAACACTACAACCTTTAGAAGACATCTGAAGTCAGCCCTGTATAGGGATTTTTTTTTTTAAGTTTAATGTTTTATTATGTTTTTATATGGGCCGTGGGTGGCACTGTGGTCTAAACCACTGAGCCTCTTGGGCTTGCCGATCAGAAGGTCGGCAGTTTGAATCCCTGAGACGGGGTGGACTCCCGTTGCTCAGTCCCAGCTCCTGCCAACCTAGCAGTTCAAAAGCATGTCAAAGTGCAAGTAGATAAATAGGTACCGCTCTGGCGGCAAGATAAATGGTGTTTCCTTGCGCTCCTCTGGTTCGCCAGAAGCGGCTTAGTCATTCTGGCCACATGACCTGGAAGCTGTCTGCGGACAAACGCTGGCTCCCTCAACCAGTAAAGTGAGATGAGCACCACAACCCCAGAGTCGTTCACAATTGGACTTAACTGTCAGGGGTCCTTTACCTTTATGTTTTTATATATGTTGGAAGCCACCCAGAGTGGCAGGGGCAACCCGGGTTTAGAGGCAGCCTAATAAGTCAAGATGTTAAATCTTAATCATTGGTGTTAGACTGTCACATACATGCTCACAGTTGTTGTCCTGTCTTTAGGCAGAGCAAGCTGGTGGGTGGCAGCAGCTGGTCCTCTGGCCACTCCCATCCTCCTGAGCCAGTGCGGTGTAGTGGTTAAGAGCGGTAGACTCGTAATCTGGCGAACCAGGTTCACTTCCCCACTCCTCCACATGCAGCTGTTGGGTGACCTTGGGCTTCCCTCTGAAGTCTCTCAGCCTCACTCACCTCACAGTGTTTGTTGTGGGGGAGGAAGGGAAAGGAGAATGTTAGCCGCTTTGAGACTCCTTCGGGTAGTGATAAAGCGGGATATCAAATCCAAACTCTTCTCTTCTCCTGAGCTCCCACTCGGGTGGCGGTGTTGCATCCTTGTGGCTGGTCTGAGCTGCCTCACCGAGTTGCTTTCTCCTGATGCGTCACTGATGGTTGGGAATGGCTGTGACTGAGTGAGCAGGCAGAGGGGGAGCCAGCCATGGCCATGCGCCCCAGCAGACATTGCACTCGCACACATGTTGTGGTGATGCTGCACTGTGGCATTTGTTTGCACAGGTAACAAGCAATGCCAGGTGGAGCGGTGAGTAAGGCCAGAGCTTTGGGTCCCGCCCCACGTCTCCTAAGCTAGCCTGCTGCCCTTAGGTGTTGTGGTGGAGGATCCTGTCCTGTCCCCCACATTGGAGTAGGACACTAGTGTCAGTGCAGCTGGCTTCTGCATTTGGAATAGCAGCAATCCTTTAATACAGGCAGCAAAATGTCTTTGGCAGGCCCTGCTATGAGCATGATATGCCAATCTCCCTGCAGCCAGTGTGTCATTGTTGCACAAAGGTTTTGTGGCGCATATTTCAAGTTCAGTTTCCCCTCCCAAAAAAGTTTTTATTGGTTTTTCCAAAAAAATTCAAACAACATAAATCTCCACTATATTTAAATCAAACTTAATAACATTGTAAATGACTTACTCGTATCTCCCTACTTGAATTTCAGTGTATATCATTTTAACTGTTTTCCAACACCAATATTCTTTATAAAATTAACTTATTCACTTAACGTCTTTCTTTCTTTTCAGTTCAGCATCACAACATGTTTATTCATCATATTTCAAGTTTTTAACCAGAGGGTCAACCTCCTAGAGATTTCTTTCTTTTATTTAATGTTTTGGGGCACTTGGGAGAGGCTTATTCTCCAAGCAGAAAGCGAGGAGGAAGATTCAGGTGTTCACTTACATGAGGGAACACCAGAGCCTTCCCTCCTCCTCCTTTTTTCTTTTTTTCATTTGATGTTCTTTCCCGACCACCGTTTTTCATTCTCCCCAGGGTTCTAGTTCCTGTTGCTCATCAACATACCATGCCAGAGATGCCGACCGTGATTCAGGGAATATGTCAGGGAAGCAATTCAGATTGCTCAAGCCACATGCCAAAGGGGATTGCAGCTCCCAGCCCTCTAAGAAACCACTAGCCAGTCAGCCCTGTGAAAATTCCTTCTTGCCATCAAATTTGGAAACTTTAAGTAAACATGCACTCATGAGTTTACAGGCCGAGAAGAGTTTGGATTGATATCCCGCCTTTCACTCCCCTTCAGGAGTCTCAAAGTGGCTCACATTCTCCTTTCCCTTCCTCCCCCACAACAAACACTCTGTGAGGTGAGTGGGGCTGAGAGACTTCAGAGAAGTGGGACTGGCCCAAGGTCACCCAGCAGCTGCATGTGGAGGAGCGGAGACGCGAACCCGGGTCCCCAGATTAGGAGACTACCGCTCTTAACCACTACACCACACTGGCTCTCCAGTGGCCTCTAACATATTTAACTGGCCCCTAACATATTTAAAACTAGATATTTATGTATGTACCCTTCAGGAGAAAAGGCTGAGGAGCAAACCCTACACAAATCCGAAGTGGAGTCCCTAAGATGGTTGGAGAGTATCTTCTATGCCTCCTTCCAGCAACTCAAGCAACATGGGAGGCGGCAGTTATGAGTTACTGGCCTCTGCAGCCGCAGCAAGTGCTGTGGTTCTCCAGCCATTTGACTTTGCCCCTGGAGACACACTCCTGAGACAAACAGATGTCTGAAGGAGCGTCTCCACCCCCATCGTCCAGCCTGGACACTGAGGTCCAGCTCTGAGGGCCTTCTGGTGGTTCCCTCACCATGAAAAGCCAAGTTACAGGGAACTAGGCAGAGGGCCTTCTCGGTAGTGGCACCCGCCCTGTGGAACGCCCTCCCACCAGATGTCAAAGAGAACAACAACTGCCAGACTTTTAGAAGACATCTGAAGGCAGCCCTGTTTAGGGAAGTTTTTATTTTTTTATTTTTTATTTTAAATAATATTTATTAAAGTATTAAAGGGGTACAAAAAGAAAAAGTAAAAAACATCATTTTAAACAAAAAACAATACAACACATCCCAATAGGTAAAGAAAAAAGGATAAGACACAAAAAACCCCACAAAAAAACCAGAGAAATAAAATCCATTAAACAAAAAAGAAAAAACAAAGAAAAATACAGCAAATCTTTCCATTACTTATCTTTCATTAGCTTATTTCCTTGACCTCCTCACACCTCCCTTTTTTGTATTCTAGATCGATTATCTATTTCAGCACATCCTTTCCATCTTTTCAAATTTTAGTCCTGTAATTTATCTTAGTACTGTATAATGTAGCTTTACTTTTCCTCCTTTCACCAATTAACAGTCATTTATTCCCAAATCCTTTATATCATTCCTGCTAAAATCACATAATATCATTCCAACATCCTTCTAACAATCATTAATTTTACAATGTTTCTGTAAATAGTATTTAAATTTCTTCCAATCTTCCTCCACCGACTCTTCTCCCTGGTCTCGGATTCTGCCAGTCTTCCCTTCTGTTTAGGGAAGTTTTTAACTTTTGACATTTTATCGTGTTTTTAATATTCTGTTGGGAGCCGTCCAGAGTGGCTGGGGTATAAATAATAAATTATTCTAATATTATTATTATAACAATCCTTCAGAGTTCTGTGGGGGTGGGTGGGAATACACATACGTATTTTACATGTAGGAAATGTGAGGCTCATGGTATTATAATTAGTAAGCCATAAGTGTTATTTTTCCCCTGGAGTCTAGTTTATTGCATCAACAACATTTTTTTTAAAAAAAAAATTAGTTCAAAATAGTTTTCTACAGCCCAGAATGAACAGTATAAAATTATGATGCCAGAAAAATCTATTTTTTAATTGTTGCTATACGTTTTGCTTCTGAACTGCTTCCCCACACACACCTTAAAATTTCAGAACTGTTTGCACCAGACCAACTTTTTTGGATCCAGTTTTCATGCAAGCCGCTCCCTCCTCTCACTATCTTATATAGACTAACAACAAACTTGCTCTAAGAATGCAGAGCCATATGTATCCAAAATGGTACTATCCGTGCACCGCCCCACAGGAAAGCATTAACAGGCCTCGTAGGAAACCCTCGTGGGATTGGCAGAAGTACGGGAAACTCCAAATCGGCCTGTTGACAACCGTGCATCCTCAGTGACCACAGAGCAATGACTGATGGTTGAAGTGGGAGGGAACGAAAAACCCAGGCGGGTGGAGTAGGGAGTGGGATAGTTTATCCTGGAAAAAGACACAGCAGGCTGAATAGGAGCACTCTTCGCTGCAAGATTTTGCGGAAGATCCCGCATCCTCAAACTCCTGTGCCTCAGATTGTGCGTGAGTCGTAAATTGGGATACATTGGGGTTCCAAGAAGCCATGTTAGGGACCACTTAGGTCTGTTTCTTTTTTTAAAAAAAGTAATATTTATTAAATTTTCCATTAAGAACATACAAATACAAAACAACTACAATAAAAACAAACACAAACAAAAAACAACAAGTATAATTTCAAAACTTATTTTCTCAACCTTATTTCCCCGACTTCCTCATACCTCACCGTTTTGTATTCTAGTTTCGTTATCCCATCAGCAACTCCATTCCCTTATTTCCCAAAAGTTTCTTATTAAATCCATTCCTTTTCTTACTCTAATGTCTCTGAAAACCAATATTTTTAAATCCATGTCAATCTAGCATTCTTTAATCTTATAATAATTGTTAAGATAGTCCTTAAATTTCTTCCAATCTTCTTCCACTGTCTCTTTCTCCTGGTCTCGGATTCTGCCCGTCACCTCTGCAAGTCCCATGTAGTCTGTCATCTTCATCTGCCATTCTTCCAGAGTGGGTAGATCTGATGTCTTCCAATACTTTGCGATAAGGATCCTTGCTGCTGTTGTGGCATACAAAAACAAAGTTCTATCCTTCTTTAGCACCACATGGCTGACCATACCACTTAGGTCTGTTTCCCCTGGAGAGTGATGAAATCGGAGTTATTTCAGAGTTATTTCTACTTCTCCTGTTTTAGGGTTGAACTCTCAGATTGAAACAGATTGTAAGGCTGAGCCTAGGCTCAAATTATGCTCTAGCTGCCATCCTTGTTGGGAAGGGGAGAGGGTGGGCTGTGACAAGCCTTGCCAGATGTGCCTGACAGAGCCATCTGTCCAGCACCCTCCATGTTTTCCTCGGTTTCGGCCATTTGTCTTGGCTCTGGGCCTCGGCTGCTCCAGGATGCAGTTGTGGGAACACTTGTTAGAACTGGTTGACAGATTTATTGAAGATGAACAGGTTGAAATCCTGCCTTCTAGGAATCTAAAAAACAAGGAAACTCGGTTTCCATGAAGTCCACCATCCAACTTGTCATAGAATTGTAGAGGTGGAAGGGACCACGAGGGTCATCTAGTCCAACCCCCTGCAGTGCAGGAAACTTTTACCCAACATGGGTCTTGAACCCACAACCCTGAGAGTAAGTCTTGTGCTCTAGTAAAGGTAAAGGGACCCCTGACCATTAGGTCCAGTCGCGGACGACTCTGGGGTTGCTGCGCTCATCTCGCTTTTTTGGCCGAGGGAGCCGGCGTACAGCTTCTGGGTCATGTGGCCAGCATGACTAAGCCGCTTCTGGCAAACCAGAGCAGCGCATGGAAACGCCGTTTACCTTCCCACCGGAGTGGTACCTATTTATCTACTTGCACTTTGACGTGCTTTCGAACTGCTGGGTTGGCAGGAGCAGGAACTGAGCAACGGGAGCTCACCCCGTCGCAGGGATTCAAACCACCGACCTTCTGATCAGCAAGTCCTAGGCTCTGTGGTTTAACCCACAGCGCCACCCGCGTCCCCTTGTGCTCTACCAAGCTGGTAAATGTATCTCTTCCTCTCTGATCACTGCTACTTGACCCACAATAAAAAGCCATGAAAACTGTGAATAATATAATAATATTTACTTTAGTTCAGATCCTTTTCCTGCAACTGTAATTTTTTTTTTAATACAAAAATGAAGCTTTCTAAAATTGCCGTGCTATAAGGCTGAATGAACCACGTAGACTTAAAAAGTTTTTACTCTGCTTTGTTATGTGGACTTGCAAATTTACTCTTTGCCTGCAAAGAGATTCAGTTCAATCTTAACAGCTTCAGTGGTTGTTAGCAACAATTTCCAGAGGATAAGAGGACTTTCTCCTGCCCAAAGGGCTTAACAATCTTGTAATTCAACACAGGGGAAACCACAGAGGAATGGTTGGGAAATCCAGACAGAATGAATGGGAAGAGCATGTGTTTATATATCAATTACATGTGGTTATGATTAGTTACAGCACAGTATTGCATCTAGAAAAGGTGGGTTTTGAGAAAGGATTTGAAGGAAGAAAGAGCTGGCATTGCAGAGATGCTCTGGGATGCTCTTCCAGACATAAGGGGCAGCAAGGAAGAAAGGGAGAGCAGCAGGAGCTGGATGAGCAAAGATCACAGGTAGGGTGGGATGCATTGAAATGTAAGAGCAGAGAGATAAGAGGTGGGGGCAAAGCCACAGGGGGTGGGTGGGGGCTTTGAATAAAGAGACTGCACTGGGGCCAGAAACAGCAAGGCAGCCAGGTGTAGGGGTATAAGGTGGGATGTGGGACGCAGGTGGTGCTGTGGTCCAAGCCACTGAGCCTCTTAGGCTTGCCGATCAGAAGGTCGGCGGTTCAAATCCCCGTGACGGATGCCTGTGCAAAAATCTTTTTGTCCATCTGCAAGAAACTTGCAACTGTGGCGCAGGCCCTCCTTCCTCAATCTATTCCACCCAAGTTATAACGACAAATGAAAGCTGTTGGGATGCTGCACTTCCAAACAGCCACTGGGAAGAGGCAGATTGCTTGGATAACATGGTGCCCAGGGATGAGGCAGTAGTGGCACTGTGGTCTAAACCACGGAGCCTCTTGGGCTTGCCGATCGGAAGACCAGCAGTTCGAATCCCCGCGACAGGGTGAGCTCTTGTTGCTCTGTCCCAGCTCCTGCCAGCCTAGCAGTTCAAAAGCATGCCAGTGCAAGTAGAGAAATAGGTACTGCTGTGGCGGGAAGGTAAACAGCGTTTCCATGCGCTCTGGTTTCCGTCACAGTGTCCCGTTGCGCCAGAAGCGGTTTAGTCTTGCTGGCCACATGACCCGCAAAGCTGTCTGTGGGCAAACGCCGGCTCCCTCGGCCTGAAAGCGAGATGATCACCGCATAGTTGCATTTGACTGGACGTAACCATCCAGGGGTCTTTTACATGTGGTGAGAGCAGCAAGAGGGGTGAATTGTTTTGGCCCCAGAACACTCTGTAAAGGTGAAGGAGACCAAGGTAAGATAACGCAAGGCTAGAGAGGAAAATGGAGTAGCCAGGTGAGAGTTGACTAGGGGGTGAACCGGGATGGAGAGAGACAGATACATTTTCCCCAATGTTGTAAAGGAGGAAGAGGCAGAGCATGGCAACAGACTGGATAAGGAGAGAGAGAGAGAAGGATTTGTACCTATCCAACGAGGTGAGTGATGAAGCCGTCAGTGGTTAAGGAGAGTGTACAAGGAACACTTTAGAGAAAAGATGAAAAGTCTTGTCTTGAGCATACAAAATTATGACGCAGTATTCAAGTGGAAAGATTGGCTAGGATAGGGTAAGCAGCTGGAGATGCAGGTTTGGAGGTGAGGGAGACCATTCTGGTCTAGATAGAAAGTGCTGGGTTTCCTCAGTGTACCTGTGGTCCCCCAGCTCTTGTTGCACTCTGATTCCCATCAGCCCCAACCAGCATGGCTTGTGGACAGACATGATGGGAGTTGTAGTCCAGCCACAGTTTCCCCACTCCTGGTTTTGATGGAACCAAAAGCCGTGGAATTTAATGGGGTCATCCAGGGACAGTGTGTGGGGAAGAAAGAATAGGAGAGGTCCAAGAATAAGAGCAGCCGAAAGACCCCAGTGGAGAAGGGGAAAGTGGAGGAAGAGCTTCCCCTTGTGGAAACATAAAAGAAGCAGTTAGGTCGGAAGAGAACCATGATTAAGAGATCAGGGGTGACTTATACATGCCTTCCCCCTCCTCCTCCTCCTGCTCCTCCTCTTCCTCTCCACCTTCCATTTCTCAGTTCTCTTTTGTGGGGGAAGCATTATATCTGCACTGAGGTCATTCACAGCATGTTTAGATTTAATCAGGGTTTGCAAATCCACCTTTAAATTATGGTCTGGAGATGAGCAGATTTTGCAGCTGCGCTGACTCATGATGGAATTGCTATCTTGGGATAGGATACTCAGAAATCATTGTGTATACTATCAGTATTCCCACTCCACCATTAGTATTTCCATTAAACTCCCCACCCCACTTTATGATGGACCAGTACTAATAATAAATAAGCGGGGGGGGGGGGGAGCAAGCAAACTTCTCTAATGAGTGGTTCATAAGAAAAAAACAAGCAAAATGGCTCAGTTCAGACATCACACCAAGCCTTGATTAAGGAAGCTAAATAATGGTTTGATTTGATGTCTGAATAGTTTGTGTTTGGCTAGCAAATCACAGTTGGAGACCACTTTCTAGAATGGGTTTGCAAACAATGGATTGTGTTAACTGTAAATCACCATGAAAGGCAGGATGCAGATTTAACTAATGGGCTCATCCAAACTTGCCCTTGCCCCCTGCTTTCCCCCAGGGAAACCCAATCTTTACTGCTGAATTGGAGCAAATATGAATTGGGTTTTCTCTGGATTGACGTTTTCTCTGATTTGCCACTAAATACAGTAGAACCTCTACTTACGGACGTAATCAGTTCCGGAGGTCTGTCTGTAAGTCAATCCAGGGCGCTGGTAGAAGTGCCGTTGTGTGCAGGCGCATTCGGCGGCAGCGCGCTTCTGCGCCTGTGCAAATTGTGGCAAACCCAGTATTTACTTCCAGGTTTGCCGCGGGCACAACTTGGATCGGGCCCAAGTAGAGGCGGTCGTAAGTAGAGGTTCTACTGTAGTGGGTTTTCCTGGGGAAAGCAAGGACAAAACCATTCGGACTCTTGTCTGCAAGCACGGGACAAGCAGAAAATAACCCATGCTTTCTAGGTATGCGGCAAGCGGAACTGTAGACGAACCCTTGGGTTTGGTGTGATGTTTAAATTAATAAACAATACCTATGACTAGTACTTTGGAAGCTATTCTGCCTTGAGAGTGGAGTATTGACAGATAACCGAAGAAGAAAAACAGTTCTGAACTATGGTTTGCCAGTTGTACACCTGGAAGCTCACGTGTTTGAGTTCGAAACTAGGATTAGTGCAAGCCATAGACTGGTGTCATGTTTGGGCTGAGTCTTTTCAAACGATCACATCAGAGAGGAGCACACCCAATTTTTTTCTTTCCGTTTCTTTTTCTGCACCTCCTGCCACCCTGCAACAGAACTCTTTCTAGGGGCTTTTACTCCCAAGACAGACTACCGTATTTTCCGCTCTATAGGACGCACTTTCCCCCCTCCAAAAGTTAAGGGGAAATGTGTGTGCGTCCTATGGAGCGAATGCAGGCTCCTTGGCTTCAGCGATAGCAACGTGAAGCCTCCGAAGCGCAGAGGGAGCGCTCCCTCCACGCTCCGGAGGCTTCGCATTGCTTTCACTGAAGCCTGAAGAATGAGAGGGATCAGTGCGCACCCACCCCTCTCGCTCTCCAGGCTTCAGGGATAGACTCTCCTGGCTTCAGCAGAGAGGGAGAGCTGCGCAGCGCCCCTTCAGCGAAGCGGGAGGAGAAATGGAAGGGGCTCCGTTTCTCCTGCTGCTTTGCTGAAGGGGCACTGAGCAGAGAGGGGGATATTTTTTTTTCTTGTTCTCCCCCTCTAAAACAAGGTGCGTCGGGTGCGTCCTATAGAGCGAAAAATACGGTACTTTGTGATGTTATCAGGAAACCTGCTGCTAGGCACAGAAACACTTCGAGTAAGTCTGATTCTCCTTTTCTCTCTTCCCTCCCACAATTTCCTTTGCAGTCTATGCCTCCGTCAGCCTCTATCTGCTCCCTGAGCGCCCTGCAACACTCATCCTCTATGATGACCTGGTACAGATCCTCCTTGGCTCTCCAGGTAAGTCCTCCGTTCCTTTAGCCAGAAAGTGAAGGGCATGTGGCCGGCACCCGGGGAGCCAGCTTGGGGATCAATCCCACACAATCACTAGTTCCATCTTCTGGGCTGCAGGGAATGCTGGTCCTGTTTAAGATTGCAGAGCACATTGCTGCCCTCTGTGCACACTATTGGGAAGTAAGTGGTGGTCAGGGGAGATGAAGGGAAACGTTGGCTTGCTCTCTACAAACTCTGCACCTCCTCCAAGGCCTCTGGCTGTCTGTTCCTGCAGGGAGAGGCAGTCATCAGCACCATGCCAGTTCGCAGGGGGCATTTGGGAGAGACGTCTGCAGCCCAAGGGACTTTTTGAGCTGGGCTGGATGATGGGAGGAGGGAAGTAGGAAGGTCAGCGCTCTGGGCCTTTGCTAGAACTGTATAAGCCAGGGATGTCCAACAGGTCAATCATGATCTACTGGTCGATCCCTGGGAGGTTTTGGTAGATCGCTGGCTCCTCCATCCAGCCCCATCCTCTAGATCGCTAGAGCGGAAGTTGGAGTTTTCGCAGCGAGGCTGACTGTCTCATTTGCCATCTCTTGGTGGGGGCTTTTTATAACTTACTTGACCTGATCCCCAAAATTAAAGCTTAAGAACTTTGACCTGAATCCCCCCCAATGGGATGTACTTCCCTAATAAAAGCTCAACAGCTTTGACCTGAACCCCTTAAAAAACGAGACGTTCCTCCCAAAAAAAGTTCAACAACTTAGACCTGAAAACCCCCCCAAATGTGAGGTTCTTCCCTTTAAAAAGCCCAACAATTTTGACCTGAACCCCCCCAAAAAAGGGGAGATCACTGCCAGATTTTAATTGTGTGAGTAGACCGCAGTCTCTTGGAAGTTGGGCGTCCCTGGTATAAATGAGTGAGCTGAGGAAGTGAACCTGGTTCTGGTGTGAGCTGGTCAGGAGTCTGTGGGATCGAGATGGGTTGCTGTGCTGTGAAGTGGTGAATGAGAGAATTAGGGTGGTGGGTGCTCTAGGTCCCTGGAGGGAGATGGCCAGTGACCTCTGCTCTGATCTAATGGGCTCAGAAAGAGAGATGCCTCCAGAAACTTGCCAAATGAGGCAAGTCACACTCATATTGCTCACCTTTCATAATTTCTTGCCTTCCTGTTATCCATGAGGAGGAGCTGAGCATGGTTTGCTCAGCATACTGAATCCTCTTATCAAGGGCTAAATTCCAAGGGCTAAATACGTTTTAAAAAGGTGAATTACAGTCAATATAAACTCACAAAAAATGGCATACATACAGAGCAACGCAACAGGATTCAAATTCCACGTGTTGTCATGAATTTGAGCAGCCCTATGCTATACAGTGGTACCTCGGGTTACATACGCTTCAGGTTACAGACGCTTCAGGTTACAGACTCCGCTAACCCAGAAATAGTACCTTGGGTTAAGAACTTTACCTCAGGATAAGAACAGAAATTGCACAGCGGCAGCGCGGCAGCAGCGGGAGGCCCCATTAGCTAAACTGGTGCTTCAGGTTAAGAACAGTTTCAGGTTAAGAACGGACCTCCGGAACGAATTAAGTATATAACCAGAGGTACCACTGTACAGAGCATAGCTGAGTACCTCAGTTTTCTAATGTAATCTGTTCCGGGAGACCGTTTGAGTTCTGAAACGTTCGAAAACCAAGGCGTGCTTTTCCAGCCGACAGGACTCAACAGCCGACAGGCTCTTGCACTCAGCAGTAACCACCTCGGAAACTTGACATCCGAGGCACGTTTGAAAACCGAAGCATTTACTTCCTAGTTTACGGCATTCAAAAACTGAAACATTCGTCAACAGAGACGTTTGAAAACCGAGGTACCACTGTATATTGCTGACAGCGGCTCTTGTTTCCTGACTGGTGAGCAGAAAGAACTCTGTGCATGCTCAGGGATGCTTCCTTGCATTTGCCAGGCTGCATGTCCACAATAATCTCAGGTTGCAAACTGCGGGCGGGATCGAGCCAAGCTGCATCCCACGGTTTTCTGTCTGAGTGCTGCCTCGGTAGGCCGGCAGCTGAAATGGTTGATTCTTACAGGGGCCAAGAGCCAGCCGTGGGCTCAGTTCCAGCGCAAATCCGCTCGCCTGCCCCGCAGCTCCACCTACAGCCAGCTCTCGGCCTCCCTGACCGCCGCCAGCAGTGGGCCGGATATGAGGGGCTTCCCATCTTTCATCGGGGCTGAAAGCAACGGCAGCGGTAAGGGGACTGGGCCCAGATCCTGGGTGAAAAATGGTGAGGATGCGATACGGAATGTTGAAGGCTGTGGAACCAGCCCTTTTGATTGCTCAGAGAGATACTTTTCTGCCCTAAAGCAGTGGATTTGGGGGCAGCAAACAGATTGCAGCTGCCAGATTTCTGGCCGGGGTTCTGTTTAGATCTCATCATGCCCCTTTTTTAAAAAGCAGCAGCTGCATCAGTGGTCAATTCATTTCCAGGCCCAGTTCAAGGTGCTCACATGAGAGTGTAAAGTCCTAAAAATTATCTAGGCCTTCAATACCTCAAAGACCACCTCCTTCGCTGCAGACCCTTTTGGGTGCTGAGATGGACAGAAGGGGCCCTCATGGTAGTTCCTCTGCCCTCAGAGGGCTGGGAGAGGGCCTTATCTGTGGCAGCCCCTAAGCTGTGGAACTCAGAAGTTCATCCTGCACTTTTATTATACAGCTTCCAGCAAGTGCTGAAGGCACACACCTCTTTACCATGGATTTTGTTACACGAGGTGTGTGTTTTTCTTACCCACCTTATTTTTCTGATCGTTAAGTTGTTTCAAACTGTTTTTAATACTGCTGTGTTTTGCAACCTGCCCTTAGGGTGAGTAATTAACAACAACAATAAGTTTGTTAGTACAGTCATACCTTGGAAGTCGAATGGAATCCATTCCAGAAGTCAGTTCGGCTTCCAAAACGTTCAGAAACCAAAGTGCGGCTTCTGATTGGCTGCAGGAAGCTCCTGCAGCCAATCGGAAGCCCCGTCGGACTTTCAGCTTAAAAGAATAGTTCGCAAACCGGAACTGTCGCTTCTGGGTTTGTGGTGTTCGGGAGCCAAAATGTTTGAGAACTAAGCTGTTCAAAAACCAAGGTACGGCCGTATAGCTTTATCAACTGAACAGCTCAGTTGGTTAGAGCGTAGTGCTGTTGACACCAAAGTCGCAGGTTCGATCCCTGTATGGGACTGCTGAATATTCTTGCATTGCAGGGGTTTGGAGTAGATTATCCTCGGGGTCTCTTCCAACTCTGCAATTCTACGATCATTGGGTGGGGTGCATGGGGGGGGGGACTTTAGTTTTTTCTGCCTTGGGAACCAAAGTATCTTGGGATGTCCCTGGAGGCGGAAGCAACTCTTTTCCTAACCCTTTTGTCCCCTCGCAGCCAACAGCACATGGCTGGAGCTGGTGCCCATCGTCGCTGTCAGCGTCCACCTCTTCACTGGCAACGGGACAGAAATCCAGCTCTCTGGCTCCGTCCACCTCTCTATCCCGCTGCCGCCTGACACTGCCGCTGCAGCAGCCACCAGCGTGCCAGCCTGGCGCTTTGACCTCAAGAGCGGTGAGAGCGGGCAAGATCCTCCTGGTCTGCAGTCACATTCAAACTGCTTAGTTCTTGCCACATTCCACAGGCACACAAGGCAGGGAGCAGTGTCGCTTCCGTCGGAGAAAGCACCCTGCATACGTATACAAGGGTCTTGTGGCGGGGGGTGCGCCAGCCTCTTTCCAGACCCCAAACAACTCCCCTGTCACCCATGGCTGTGCAGTGCCATAAAACCACCTAAGTGCTTATAAAAGTCCATTAGCAGGACTCCAGGGGTAGGGAAGGAATCATGCCACATCTGTAAATGGAAGACTGGTTGGGAGGGGGCCATGCTCTTATAAGGGGGTTATTATTGCTGGTGTTGAAAGCATTTTGAGTTGACGGCTGGCTTTCTGCTCCCACTTTATGATTCCAGTTTGGGACCACCCGTCATTTGTGGCTGAAAGGAAGGGGATTATATGGACATTGTTTGTTTCTACGGTGCCCTGCTTGCTCCAATTTGCCTGAGTCTTCTTGGCTCATCTAAGGAATGAGCTCTATTGAAACCTCTGTAGCAGCGCATAGTGGGTTCATGAGGAGCCACTGGCCTGATTGAAATTGGGGGGGAAGTTCCTGAGGTGCCCAGTTGGGGCTGGGGGAGCCATGGAATCAAGAACTATGCCTGGGACCACATTGGTTCTCTAGGTTGCCTCTTCCTCCTTCGCATTTCTTCTGCACAACAGAATATGTGGCCTGCATATTCTCTCTCTCTCTCTCTCTCTCTCTCTCTCTCTCTCTCACACACACACACACACACACACACACACCTGCTAGCCTAGCTGTATAGCTCTGTCCTAGTTTATGCCAACCTAGCAGTTTGAAAGCACACCAGTGCAAGTAGATAAATAGGTACCGCTGTGGCAGGAATGTAAACAGCGTTTCCATGCGCTCTGGTTTCCATCACAGTGTTCCATTGTGCTAGAAGCAGTTTAGTCCTGTTGGCAACATGAACCAGAAAGCTGTCTGTGGACAAACGCCGGCTCCCTCAGTGAGATGAGCGCCACAACCCCATAGTTGCCTTTGATTGGACTTAACTATCCAGGGGTCCTTTACCTTTTGCCTTTTATAGGTTTTTCAGGTTAGGGATGGGGCTGGTGAGTGGCCAGTTCTTCGTCTGGGAAAGGGCTTGGTCCAGATGTCCTTTCAGGTTACTTCTGATTCAGCAGTTCTTCTTTCTCTCAGGTCTGTGGATTCGGAATGGGACGGGCCTCATCCGCAAGGAAGGGAACCAGCTTTACTGGACATTTGTCTCCCCACAGCTGGGCTATTGGGCGGCTGCCATGCTGTCTCCAACAACGGGTAAAGTATCACCACCAAATTCTTAATTACTTTGCTGAAGAACCAGCCAGGAAGGTGCTAGCGGATCTCTTGTGTTAGCGGGAGTGCACATTCTCTGCACACCTGTGGGAATTTGCTTGGAATGTGGTATCTTGTGAATTAAGAATTCCTGAAAAATGAGTGCCTCTCAGTTTGCGTGGAGTGGTTGCCAAACAAGCTCTGAATAAACGCAACCAGAGCTGGGGTGGGTGACATGCTCAGAAAAGCATGATAAAAACTGAAAAAAATGCAATAGAAATAAGTCTGGGATTAAGGGAAAGGGCATCTAGGGAGAACCAAAATGAATATGGGGAATAAATCCCTCCCTGCGTAAATCTGCTCATATTTATATTTGTAGATATCCAGTGCTATTTTTCTAGAAAAGAGGTGCTGGAACTCACCATGAAAAACCTCCCTTGTTCTCTTGCAATTTCAAGGCACCCATCTGGGAGGTCCCAGCGAGTTCCCGCTGGAAAAAAGCCCCTGCTTGAAATTATATTCCGCTAATCTGAGCATTTTTTATCAGTCCCATCTTCTGATGTTTTAATAAAAAGAAAGCCATGCACAAAATGTTTAGTAATTAGAAAAATTGCCTTAAAATTATAGGCATGACTTTAAATCAAGCTTTTAAAGAGCCCCCGTGCCTGGTTTGGAAATTTATATAGTTGGGATTAAAAAAACACACACAAATTAGCTACATCTTTATGCCCTGCTGGATCAGATCCAGGGTAACCCCATTTAGTACGTCATCCCATTTCCAACATAGATGCTTTAGGGAGTCCTTCAAGTCAGCCCATAAAGAGGTCTCTTCGTTGCAGGGCTGGCCAGTGCAGTTGGAGGCATAAAGGACATTGCCACCTACCACACAATTTTCTTGCTCACCATCCTGGGTGCCCTGGCATTGCTGGTGCTCATCCTGCTCTGCCTGCTTATCTACTACTGCAGGTGAGTGCTGCTTGCCCAACTTCCCACTTCCAGCCTTGTCTTCTCAAACCACATTAATTTTTCTAAAGCTTGCTCTCCCTATCGCTGCAAGGGCTTATTTACTGTATTTTTGCTTTCATTTCATCTGGGTATTGTGGGGGTCGGGAACTGGCAGTCCGCAGGCTGGATCTGAGCCAATGGGCCATTTGAACCGGGCGCCAGTTGAGGGACCTTTCTTTCTCGAATGGAACTGCAAAAGGACTTCAGCTACTGGGGCTCTGAGTGGTAGCTGAAGCAGGGAGGCAGATGGAGCATTTCAGGCATCAGAGGAGATCAAGGACAAACCCTTTTTCTCCCCAGCAACCCCTTTAGATACAGCTCACAGCTGCAGTTTCTGAAGGTTTCTCTTTCCCTTTCCCTTTTTCACCAGGAAGGGTGAGGGAATTCAGCTAAGTTGGGAGTCAGTGCCTCGTTGCCAAGGGTGTCACGAAGCAGGTTTTGTTGTAGGTGCTAAACATAAACATACACACACACACAAACATACACATACACACAGTGGTACCTCTGGATGCGAACGGGATCCGTTCGTTCACATCATGAGCAGAATGCAACCCGCATCTGCGCATGCGCGGGTCGCGATTCGCCACGTCTGCGCATGTCCGTGATGTCATTCTGAGCGTCCGTGCATGCACGAGCGGCGAAACCTGTTCCGTTACTTCCGGGTCACTGCGGGACGCAACCTGGAAAGATTTAACCCGAAGTGACTTTAACCCAAGGTATGACTGTACACACACACACACACACACACACACACACACTTGTCCTTGGAATGCTTCAGGGGTCTTGGATCCGGGAGACCCTACTGCTAACATAATCTGGCTCTGTTCCCCATCAGTAAAATTGGAGTTATAGAACCTTGCACCCCAACATTATTATTTGTGGGAAGGAACCACACTTTGCAAATCGGAGCCCTCTTGCAAATGATCTGTTCTAGTAGGGCCCAGGCACGAGGAAAGGCAGCTGAGCTGAGGATTGCAGGAATAGTCCTAAGGAATTTGACAGCTGTTGCAAGCACTTTGTTGCAAAATGTCAGGCAGCCTCTGGCCGATTAGTCATGGGTCCATTCCTTTCCCCTCCCACTCTCCCAAGGCTCTGCTCCTTCGCTCTTTGTGAACACTTCTGTGTAGTAAAAGAGGACAGCAGAACCCCAGAGAACAGGCATCCAGATACACATTGAACTGGGAATGGGGAGGAGGGGAATTTCAGCCAGAGGTACGAGCAAACACCTTTCACTTTAGAAATTAAGTGCTTTGCATGACTACTGGTGAGTCTCAAACCCAGCTTGCTTGTGTCCTGGGGAAGAGGGTTCATTTCCTTCAGCCCTGAATACCTTGACATTTAAACTTCTTTAACAGTCCATTCACTCTTTTACTTTTATGGAATTATAGAGGTAGAAAGAGCTGAGAGGTCATCTGGGAAATTCTCCTCTCACACCCCCACAGCACACAACCCTACGTCCAAAAGGCAGGAGCATCCAATTATTAGTATCTAAATTTGTATACTGCCCTTCATCTGAAGATCACAGGGTGGTTCATTGCGAGAAGTGAGATTACAGGGAACTAGTCAAAGGGCCTCTCGGAAGCTGCGCCTGCCCTGCGGAACGCCATCCCGTCAGATGTCAAACAGATAAACAGCTATGTGATTTTTAAAAGACATCTGAAGGCAGCCCTGCTAAGGGAAGTTTTTAGAGTTTGATGTTGCCCTGTGCAAGGCACATGTCTCTCCCCTGAGCTAGAGCACTTCTGCTATGGCTACCTGTGAATTTATCTGCACCTACATTTTCTTCTTCTTCTTCCAGTGCGGTGTGGTGTAGTGGTTAAGAGCGGTAGACTCGTAATCTGGTGAACCGGGTTTACTTCCCCGCTCCTCCACATGCAGCTGGTCACACTTCTCTGAAGTCTCTCAGCCCCACTCACCTCACAGAGTGTTTGTTGTGGGGGGAGGAAGGGAAAGGAGAATGTTAGCCGCTTTGAGACTCCTTTGGGTAGTGATAAAGCGGGATATCAAATCCAAACTCTTCTTCTTCTTCCCCCTTTCCAGGAGGCTGTGCCTGAAGCCACGTCAACAACACAGAAAGCTCCAGCTCTCTGGGGCTCTGGATGCCTCCAAGAAAGACCAGGCCACCTCCATGTCCCAGATCAACCTCATCTGCACCAGCCACCTGGAGACGGCCTCTTCCAACGGGGACACGGATGTGCACACGCCCATCCTCAAGTCGGCCTTCTCCTCCTCCCGGGAGTTCGAGAGCTCCCGGGAAGAGTTCTTCAAGCAGGTGTCCAACCAGAAAGCCCGCCATGCCAGCAAGGCCTCCATGGCGGACACTCTGAGCCAGCGGGGGGCCCTTAAGGACAGCTACGCTCAAGTGGCGGAGGGCTACTCCCTCAAGGCGGCCCGCTCCATGGATGTGCCCGGTGCCCTGGAGCCCCCTCTCCATGAGGACTACAAGCGCGGCTATTCCCACCAGCGCCCCGAGGACAAGAGCAAGCAGGCGCGCCACGACAGCAAGGGCTACTCGCAGGAGCCCCCGTCGCCGCCGCCTCTCCCGCCTCCCTTCGACCATTACGGGGGCCACAAAGGGGAGCCCAAGCCGCCCGAGTTCATGATGTCGCAGTCTGTGGACCACCTGGCTCGCCCCACCTCCCTGAGCCAGCCCGGGCAGCTCATCTTCTGCGGATCCATCGACCACATGAAGGATTCCATGTACCGGAACGTGATGCCGACGCTGGTCATCCCGGCCCACTACATGCGCCTGGCTCCCTCGGACCAGCCTGCGGGGGGTTCCGAGAGCCAGTCGGACCTGGACCCGGGCGGCATGGGGATCCCTCACCAGTTTGTGGCCGGGGAGCAGCAGCAGAGGCAGCAGCAGTCCTTCCTGCAGCAGCAGCTGCAGCACCCACAGTTCCAGCTGCAGCAGCACCCGGGGGAAGAGGCCGAGGGGAAGGGCTGGGGCCCCCACACGCAGTCCGTCAGCGGCTCCGTCACCATCCCGGTGCTGTTGAATGAGTCCACCATGGCCCAGCTGAACGGGGAGCTGCAAGCCCTGACGGAGAAGAAGCTGCTGGAACTTGGTGTGAAACAGCACCCTCGCGCCTGGTTTGTGTCCCTGGACGGGCGGTCCTCCCAAGTCCGCCACTCGTACATCGACCTCCAGGGCAACGAGAGGAGCCGCAGCAACGACGCCAGCCTGGACTCCGGGGTGGACGTCAACGAGGCCAAGCCCCCCAAGAGGCTGAAGGAGGAGCGCTTGGCGCCGCCCGCTATGGGCCCCACTTACTCCAAGCTGGTCTTCGCCGACGCCGACACGGAGCCCAGCAGCAGCGAGAGCCGAACCGCCATCTGCTCCCCCGAGGACAACTCCCTGACGCCCCTCCTGGACGAGAACGCCGACCACCGGGCGGCCACCATCCCCCGGCGCGGGCGCAGCCGCGGAAACAGCTCCCGCAGCAGCAACAGCAACAGCGAGCTGCGCCGCGACTCCATGACCAGCCCGGAGGACGACAGCAACGAGCCCTCGGAAGGGACGGACGACCAGGGGGACAAGAAGAGCCCCTGGCAGAAACGCGAAGAGCGCCCGCTCATGGTCTTCAATGTGAAGTAGCGGGCGGAAGTGTGCGGGCGAGGAGGCGGGTGGGGGGATGGGTCGCTCTCGTTGCACAGTTGGGGGAGGGGAGCGGAGATTGCCCGGACCATAGAGGTCAGGCTTCCCGCACGCAATCTTGGCGCCACTTCCTGCCCTCTCCATCTCGTCAAATGCTTGGTGAAACGGGAACCGCCCGGACTTTTGACAGGACAGACTGATGGAGCGAGAGGCGGCTTGCGGCCAAGCTGTACTCTGTGTTCTTTTTCTGCATCCACGGGCTGAGCGAGTTGGGCCTCTTACCCTTTTCCACCGACACCAGCCACTGTGAGCCAGGCAGCAACGTGGGGCACAGGAACTGCCGTGTGTGTGTGTGTGCCCACTTCTGGGACAAAGCAAGTTTCGCTGCTCTGAGAGACCTTCTGCCAAATCCCAGGAGGTGGACATAGCCTTGTTCTGTGTGGCTCTGGGTCCAAG
Source organism: Podarcis melisellensis (assembly GCF_964234715.1). Lineage (NCBI taxonomy): Eukaryota > Metazoa > Chordata > Lepidosauria > Squamata > Lacertidae > Podarcis > Podarcis melisellensis. Next base: position 41,508,759 of record NC_138545.1, on the reverse strand, counting down.
AGCCCCTTATCCCCACCCAGCCTTGGCACGGCCAGAACTAGCGTTGGCTCCTTGCCCTGACATTATTGGGAGTGGAGGTGAACTGGAAGGCGTTACCGGGGCTCTTCACCCCCCCCTTTTCCTTGGGGGCAGGATGGGCAATTCGTACCGATCCTTTAAAAAAAAATTTGTCCTGTGGATTTTCCAAGCCGTAGCATGGTTTGGTTGGGGGTCGGTCAAGCGCCCAAAAGCTCTAGGCTGATGCCCATCATTGCCTGTCGTGCCTCAGTGCCCCCAACAACCTGGGCGACAGTACCACGGACAAGTGCGGTGGGTTTGGGGAGTGGGGGCACCCGTGTGGCAATTGTACATATGTGTGTGCATGCGTGTATGTCAGGGGGCGGGTGGGAGCCTGAGCCACGGCGTGCGTGTGGGTAAGCATGTCAGTGGCGGCCGACCTCGCTGCCAAACAAACTCCCTTGAGGAGTCACTTTTGTGCCCCCCATCTCCCCACCCCACCCCTTTGTGCCTGCAACTCCTTGGTCTCCTCCAAGTGCCTTCTGGCCCCAGACGTCTCCCCACCACCACCGCATCCCCTCCCCACCCAGGCAGCTGTGAATGAAACCTTGGGTGTCCACAGAAGGGTACTGCAGACGGACCATCTGCTCAAATCTTCCTTTCACTCTAATCCCTCTTCTCTCCTGCCAGGGAGCGCTTGGGGGTGGGGAGGGGGGGGGAGCGCAGAAGGAAAAAGTCACCCTCGGCCTCTCTTGCAAGCCCAGCTGCCGACTGACTTAAGCCGTCAGCGGAGACAGCCTGGGCAGCTGCCCCATCTAGCAACATGGCAGCATCGGTGACCAATCTCCCAGATAAAAGGGCAGGACCAAATTGGGGTGTTTGTGTGTACCGATGGAGGGGTGTGTGTGTGTATGTGTGTGTGTCTTACATCGTCGATGGAGGGGAGTGTTAGTATCATGCTTTATATATTTGGAGGGGGGGATACGTAGCGTGTGCCGCCTCAGCAGCCCCCAGCAGTGCGTCGGTGGATGCCTCGTGGACCACTGAGGGGATACGGGATGGTTTTATTTGGGGAAGGGATAGAGGAACCACTAGCCTGAGGCTTTGTCAGCGAAATGGGGGTGGGGGAGCAAATGGGGAGGGGTGGGGTGGTTGGCTGCAAACCTAAAAGTGTCTTGGGGGGGGGCTTCTTTTGAAACCAATGAGTCGGGCCTGACCCCTTCTGAAACAGTAGAGGGCCGCCGGAGAAGTCAACAGGTCAGAAACCATTTGGGCGGAGAGAGGGGAAAGGTTGTTGTTTCTGACGCACCTCAGCACCCACTGAAGAGAGTTAATAAAGCTTCACAATTCCAGCTGCAGACCCTGTCCTTCTGGAGCCCCTTCCCCACAACACCAGGGCTTGCTCGCCATGTCTTAGAAGCTGCCGAAACCCCTGGGGAGGAGTTTTTTTGGGGACAGGCGATGAGTCACTCCATGGTCGAGATAGCGAGGCCCTTTACATACACTCAGAAACACTTTGTTCTCCGTTCACCTGTTCCAGGGCTGAGCCTTAGCAATGAAAACAGGTTCTGGGGCTGAGCCCTAGCTCAATGAAACCCTTCTCCCACCTGAGTCAGGCTTTTCAGACCGTTGCCCTGGAGGCGGGGGCAACTTTTCTTTTTCTCTAATTCCCTTTCCTGGGCGATTTCCACTTTTATCTTCTTCCACAGCATATGTTTGTAGGATTTCTCTCCTCCCACCCGCTTTTGCCTGTCCACCACATTAGAGATAACTGTCACCTGTGGAACTCCCTGTTCCTTGATGTGGCTGTCGGCAAAGACTCTCCAGAGAGGGGACCAGGAGCCACCGGGAGCTGTTTTGCATGAGATGAAGATTTCTGCATGGAAGTCTGCACTGAAAACTGCAGAAATCCCATGTGTCATGCATATGTCTCTTTCCCAGCTTGTACACATTAATATTTTCCGTGTGTGGGGGGGGAGAGAATAATATTCTGTGAATCAGCTCCACACCCCAGCTAGTACTGTTTTTGACAATATCTATGAGTATTGGAGGAACATCTTGGGCTGGTGAGTAGCCCAGCCCAGCAGAAGAAAGCCAGCAGTGTTTTTTGCAGGCTGTAGGTGCTTAATGCACAGAGAGAATCCACTGAGCCATAACGGATTTCCCCGCTTTCCCCCCTTTGTGGAATTCCCCCCCTTTTTTAAAACTCTTAGCCTCATGGCCAGTCAAAGAGCTGTTTCAAATGAGCATACATTGCTGCGAGTGCATTGCATATTCCAAGTGTCAACTGTCACAGTTTTCAAGGGGGTTGTGTCTGTTTCACGCCTTGCTCAGCCTGATCAGTACCAGCAAACCTGTCTCCAAGGTGGCTGGTCCTAAGCTACCGTTGCCATGCCGTTGAGGTATCTCTCAGATCAATGCACATCTTGTAGGAATGTAGCCCTATACAAAGATGGCGGCACTGTAGTCAAACCCACAGGAAGTTATATATAGTTAAATGCAGTGGCAGAGCCACACCCCACAAACTATCAGGACCCCCCAGAACCAGATACCTCTTACTCCTTCCTGGTCCAGTGCTGTTTTCTACTACCTTTTTATAGTTGGAAATAAAAATACCTTGCACGTAAAGGGAGCTGGGTAAGTGAGGGTGGTCTCTGACACTGATGCATCTTTAACTGTGGGAAATGCCTTTGCTTTCTCTGATGACTCTGAACTCTCTTGTTGAAAAACCTTTTTTGGAGTTTTTTTTTTTAAAAATTATTATTATATAAATATATTAAAAAGTTGGGCAAACTTGGCAAAACTGGAGACTCGGTGGCAGCTGCTGGTGAAACCTCATACTTGTTCTTTAGAATGGTATTAATATATAAACCTTCTGAATTTATCAAGGTTTCATTGCATGGTGGTTGTTTCCTTTCCTAGGCAGCAAATCCTTCCCCCACTAAGCTCGGCCGAGTCTAGAGGCAAGCAGGTTTAGACTTAATTCAAAAGCAGCCGCATACAAACGGGTGGGGGACGGGAACAATGTGGATTTACTGATGGGCTTGCAAGACTCTGCTCTTGCATTTTATATTGAGCTCCTTCCCTGTTAGCTGAGAGAACTTCACCTGTTGAATTTGCTGGGAGCTATACAGCATTTTAGGGGACGCGGGTGGTGCTGTGGGTTAAATCACAGAGCCTACGACTTGCTGATCAGAAGGTCGGCGGCTCGAATCCCCGTGACGGGGTGAGCTCCCGTTGCTCGGTCCCTGCTCCTGCCAACCTAGCAGTTCGAAAGCACGTCAAAGTGCAAGTAGATAAATAGGTACCGCTCCAGTGGGAAGGTAAACGGCGTTTCCGTGCGCTGCTCTGGTTTGCCAGAAGCGGCTTAGTCATGCTGGCCACATGACCCGGAAGCTGTCTGCGGACAAACGCCGGCTCCTTGGCCTATAGAGCGAGATGAGTGCTGCAACCCCAGAGTCGGTCACGACTGGACATAATGGTCAGAGGTCCCTTTACCTTTACGCAGCATTTTGGGGACCAAGCACCCACTGTGGGAAAAAGAATATGGCAACCTCATGTGGGATATAAATAGATAGAAAGTGGGCACTGTTCAGTGTGGAAAAGTATAAATGTTTTGGCCTGTACAAGAGCGTTTTTTGTACTGCAGAATACAGTCTTTGCGAGCTACCATTTTATGAGAAGACTGGTGATAGCAAAAGTGGGTTGCGTCAGGCTCTCTCTTGAACTCCCTACCAAGCCATTTTTGCCTGAGCGGCTGTGAAGAAAGAGTGTGCTCAAGCATTTTGACCGCCTTTCCGTGCATTGGGGAGGGAGGACAAAGGACCCTTCCCAATACAGCATGAGGGAAATGGAAAATTGGTTTGCCCAAGAGAGAGAAGATCAGAGGAACTGCAAGCAAGCTGGAAGCAAAGAAGCTGGATAAGGAAAAGAGTTTGCCCAGGGCTTGAGGCGGGACTAGGCCACAGGCCTTGCTAAAGTAGTTGTATCATTTGGCAAGGGCAGCTGAGGTTTCCCTGTTGCAAAACAGCAAGCAGCCGCATCTCTGGTTGCAGGGCTTGAACTCAAATGCTAGCAAACGCGACCACTGGAATGTTCTACCACCTCACCATGCATGAATTCATGAAGCCACAATAGATGCAAAGGGAAATACAGCGCCCCACCCCACAGCAAACTGGTGCTGAATGCTGACAGAAATAGGAGTCAACCACTGAAGAACGAGTTGGGTATCAATGGGCTTGGGAAAGGAACTTGGAGGTTTGCAAAAGAATGACAAACCTAAGGGAGCAGCAACAACAAGACCCAGCCGAAATGAGGGCCGTGTAATGTCAGCAGCTATGAAATACTGAGGGTTTTTTTTTGGGGGGGTGGCCGGTGGGTGGAATAGCCTACTGACGAAGGAAAATGGCTGCCCATTGGAAGTTGAGACAGCATTGCGGCGTTTTGTCCCTTCTGACAAACTCTGGTAGCCCTGATGCCTATGAGCTTGGCAAGAATTGAGCCATGCTCATTGAGCTGGTGGTTGCTGCTTAAAGGAACGTCCTGGGTATACAAAATACCAAATAGTTTTTTTAAAAAATTAAAGGGTCAACAAAGGAAGCTGCTTTCTACAGAGTATCTAACTCTGCATTCCCAATGACGAATGACAACTGGCTCTTCCAAGGTTTCGGGCAAAGGTAAGAGCAAAAAAGTCCTTCACGTAGTTTATGAACTCCGCTCCAACAAGAGGCACTAATGGCCATCAATTCGGATGGCTTCAAAAGAGGATTAGACGGGTACGTGGAGGGCAAGACTATGGCTATATTCTGCCCCCCACTGTTGGAGGTGGTACACCACAAAATGCCCGTTGCTGGTTTTCACAAGCGGGAAAGGCTACTGTAGCACTGAGGTCCTGCTTGCTGGAACCCCAGAAGCATCTTGGCCACCATGAGAACACAATGATGGACCATTGGCTTAATCCAGTAGGCTCTTAAATTCTTGCCTGCCCTCTTGGAGTTGCCAATGGTGGCTTCTAGGACCTACCAGTTGTTGAAGACAGTGGACATAGGGGTATCCCATGAAATTAAGTACCTCCCCTCCCTAAGCAATATAGTGGGGTGTTTTGACAGGGCGAGAAGAGACGGTTTCTCACGCTTACTCCCCCAAAATCTTTCCTCCCATATTGCAACACCACAAGCCCCCGAGCATGAGCTCTTTATATAACACATGTAAGTTTATGGAGGATGGAAAAGAAAGCTTAAGGCAAACAAGAAGAACCACCTTTCCTCACAAGCCCTAAACGGCATGTCTTGTGAGGAGCTGGGGTCTGGGATGCAGTGCAACATTGAAATTCAAGCTAAATGTTAAACAGACCCAGCTGATGTCGGATGGCAACTCACATCATCACAGGTCCTGTTGTGTTTCTCAGTAAGGGAAGATGAGGATTTTGAGTCGTTGGCAGGTAAGGAGGCTGGCAGTTCTGCTAGTCCACTTTTGGAACTTTTGCTGCACACTCAATCTTGCCCCATATGCACTGGCTCCTGCTCCTCAAGCAGCCCCAGTTGCACCCCTGATCTGACACACACACACACACGGCATTCCAGGTTCTGCCTGCTGCATCTGATTGCTGGGAGATTATATTAATGCTGAGATTTTACTTGGTCAGTTTCTGCAGATTTCCCCCAACCGCTGCCTTCCAGGGTGGAATTGAGAGATGTCCATAACAGTATATAGATATTATTATTATTATTATTATTATTATTATTATTATTATTATGCCCATCTGAGTGGGTTACTCCAGCCACTCTGGGCAGCTTCCAACAAATTAAGACATCAAACATTTAAAACTTCCATATACAGGGCTGCCTTCAGGAGTCTTGTCTAGTCAGATAGTTGTTTATTTCCTTGACATCTGATGGGAGGGCATTCCACAGGGCAGGCGTGACTACCAAAAAGGCCCCCTGCCTGGTTCCCTGTAGCTTCACTTCTCGCAGTGAGGGAACTGCCAGAAGGCCCTCGGAGCTGGACCTCAGTGTCCGGGCTGAACAATGGGGGTGGAGATGCTTCTTCAGGTATACTGGGCCAAGGCCTTTTAGGGCTTTAAAGGTCAGCACCAACCCTTTGAATTGTGCTCAGAAATGAGCCAATGTAGGTCTTTCAGGACTGGTGTTATATGGTCCCGGGGGCCGCTTCCAGTCACCAATCTGGTAGCCGCATTCAGAATTAGCTGTAGTTTCTGTGTCACCTTCAAAGGTAGTCCCACGTAGAGCGCATTGCAGTAGTCCAAGCGGATTAAGGGCTTCAATGAGTTGTCACCAGTGTGTTTGCAAAAATTAAAAGGGGGGGGGAGAGTACATATTGGAGTTTCTAAAACTGGCCATATTTCATGTTGTGAAATACAGCAGAAAGGTTCTGCTTTCAACTGTGCAATTCCATCTGTGCTGCAGGGGGTGTGGAGAACAATGTAAGAAGATTGACCTTTGATGTTACTGTAGGGAAACTTTTTTTTTAAGGCTGGGTTAGCTGTGGCTTGAGATCCACACCTCTAATCTGCAACATTAACAGTGGATTACACTGTAGGACTATCATAAACCACTGTCTCTCAACCAAAGGGTTGGCAGGTGGCGTGTGTGTGTGTGTGTGTGTGTGTGTGTGTGTGTGTGTGAGAGAGAGAGAGAGAGAGAGAGAGAGAGAGAGAGAGAGAGAGAGAGAGAGATACTACCTCAGGTTAAGAATGGCTTACAACAACCCTGTAATGTTGTTCTCTGTTAATGCTGCAGATGGATTGTATGCCCTGCAGAATTTACACTGACTTGACTTTTTTCTTAAATGAAGTTTGAAAACGGTTTTAAAAATGCCCACAAAATAAGACTGAAGTTAGAGAAAGCACCTCCTCCTCTCTCTACTGCTACATTTTGTTGTAGTGTGGACATCCTGGTAATTGACTGCAGCTGGATTTCTCTGTTGATGTCTCTGGGTAGCTCTCACTGCCATCCCTGTGGAGATTTAAGAGTAAACTGCAATCTCTTAAGTCCTCTTAACACTGCACCCATTTAAAGTTGCATAAAACATCAAGCTTCACAAAGGCACAGAACTGCTTGCAATAATAGCCAGATCTGTAGGGGTAAAGACCCTACAGATGTTAAGCAAAAAGGAAATTCAGATAGAACTCTCTCATCCATGCCTACTTTCTTATTTTTAACATTACCCCATGGATTTCACTGTTTTAGTCACTTTAGGGCTAAACCCTCAAGGTGGCACTGAAGGGTGCTAATTCCTAACATAATAATTTAAAAATGCAGTACAGTCTGGGACTGGGGCGGCTTACTGATGCTCTTTCTGCCTTTCTCAAAATAAAAATAAACTATATCCAACTCAGCTAAGCTGAGACTCCTGCAGGAGTAGGGGATCCACGAGATGGATTGCTCCACCATAGTACTTTGCAATAAAATAAAATACAAATCCCCTCCGCGCAGAACATTAGCAGGGGTCAGGGAGAAGGCGACTGCTAGCCCAGAATACCATCGATAACTCTCGTTAAGGGCGCAGGTTGATGTGAAAAACCTCTACACGCTAACGGGAACACGCTGCTGATGTAGCCCGACTACAGGAATTTGAGTGAAGCAGCGTCTTCACGCGCCCTCTGGCCCTGCAGTTGCGCGCTCACGTATTGACTTTAAATGGCGACTTCAGAAGTTCTTTGTTAGAAGCGAGGAAAAGAACAGGAAAAGGGAGCAAACAATTAGTTTGCCCCCAAAACCTGCCAGGAATATATTTAAAGATCTGCGGAGCAGCGGAACCCCAGGGAATGGGAATCGCCTTCCAATCCTCGCTTGAAAATTGAATTAGGGAATTGCCTAATAATTGTCCAAAGGGTGTTTCATTAATCTGGATTCTTGCGCGAGGACCCAAGAGCTCTTCCCTACAAGTAATGCTTTTGAAACGGCGGCTTATTCAATCAGTACTGTATTACAGAAGCGAAACAAAACTCTCAAAAATAATACATACTTGCCAATGCCAAGCAGCTGGTTATAACGCCTGTGCATGATAGAACATGAATTACACCACCGGCAGCAATGTATTGCAAACAGCATGCAGGATTAAAGAAACTCTTAGGAAGACCTAGTGAGGCCCAATCTTTTTATGATCCTAATGACCTTTGTGATCCTAAAGCCTAATTTACACGTGTTTCACGGCAGTAACGCTGCCGTAGTGCATATGCCATACAGACATCAACAACTAGATGGGAAAGCAGGGCAGCAATCGGCACGCTCTCAGAGGCACTCTTTCTTGGTTACCACTTCCGGGGCTGAGCCCTGGCGTGGAAAACCAGAAGTTCCGGCGAGCCTGAGCCGGTGTTCAGGCTGCAGAAATGAAATAAAAAATGCATTTTTTTAAAAACCACCCCTTCCCTTCCCTGCCTCGTCACGTGCGCAACAAAGCGCATCCGAACTGCCGGGGTCATGTGCGCGTTTTGCAAATCGACTTAAGCAACAGATCATATGACTGCCTCCCAATCTGCGAGGGGGGGGGGGCAAGGCCCGCGATAGCGAAGCAACCAACCAAAAAGGGAAAGGAAGGAAAAGCGGCCAAACAGATTGCAGGGACATCGGCTCGGCCAATTCCATGGAGAGCCGGAGGCGTGGCCTTGCACCCGGGGTTTTGCTTTTGGGGCTGGAAGGAACCGGCTAGCGAAGGTCCTGCCGCGCCAGTCTTCTTGCGGGGCGAAGCTGGTGCAAAGGGTGAGTTGATTTGGAAAGCCCCCGGTGCCTTGGGGGAATCCTGCTGCAACAGCAGAGGGGTCCCCACCCCAGGGTTATTATCAGTTGCGCATGCAAGAGGTTGGGGAGTGAGTATACAGGAAGAGAGAGCTGGCTGTTTCAGCATTGCTTCCTGAGAGCAGGCTGACCCCTGTTGAAGACGGAATACTAGGCTCAATGCAAGCTCTGGTCTGATCTCAAACAGCGGAACTCCTTTGCGTTTCTTGCATTGTTGTTCTCTCTCTCCCCCCACCTTCCTTTCACCTCCCCCCAGATTAATGGGAAACTAAGCATTTCTCTCTGTCGTGCGCTTTCTTTTTCGCCTTGCAGGATATATTGCAGAGGAGCTCACCAGGTGTCCTCATTACATATATTTAGGCTCCAGGAAGAAACATTCCTCTTCTCCCAGGCGTCTGGCTAATTAAAGAGTCTATGGGCTTTTAAACTGGGGAGAATTAGGCTTGGTCTGTTACTAAGTTACCGTATGTATTTTTGTGGTTTTTTTTTCTATTGTAAACCGCCCTGTGATCCTCGGGTGACCAGCAGTATAGAAATGTAATAAACAATAATAAAAAAACACAGTCAGGATTTTACCCTGGGATCTAGCTTCAGTGCCAGGTGCTGTCAATAATTTAAGTCCTGCACTGTCAGCTCTGACAACGGCTTTAAAAGCCAGGGGTCAGCCCCAGAGGATGGTTTTTTCTGCTAAATAACAGCAGCAATCATTCTGAGCTGTGTCAGGTGGGGCTGGTTGCTAGGCCTGGTTCTTGCACTCATAGTGGTTAGAAACAGCTGCACTGTGCTCTGTAGAGCTGGGCTAGAGTGGCCTTTTCTGTGCAGCTGTTGAAACCCCCCCCCCCCACACACATTATTCCTGCATTACAGAGGGTTGGACTAGATGACCCTTGGGGATCCCTTCCAACTCTACAATTCTGTGATTCTATATAAGATGACCTCAAAACCTACGCCCTGAAGGTTGCTGTCCTGTCTCTGTTTATGGCTTCTTGTGGTTATTGTACAAGAGACTATGTTGCACTTCCTTTTCGCAACTCGGTTTTTACTTCCTCACAAACTGAACCCAAAAATCAGTGTGTGTGCTCTCTTCTGGTTGAAGTCAACGTGTGTTGCCTGCTTACGGAGTCTGGATCATTGTGAGTTCTGTGTTCCGCCTCTTGTTCTGTAGGTGTGTCTGTGCTGAGATCTCAAGCAGGCAGGGCAAGGCCAGAGCGTTGCAGTCTGGCATCGGTCTTCAGTTTTGCATGCAGAAGTTTCCAGGTTGAATCCCTAGCTCTGGCAGGGAGACGCCTAGTGTGAACCCCTGGTGTAGGCACTTGGTGTAGGCAGTATTTGGCTAAATGAGGAGCTTCCTGTGTGCTTCTAAGGGGAAACCTGTTTGTTTTCTCACATGGAGGCTGTTTTGCACAGAGAGCATAATGGTTGCTAGATGGATAGTGGTCTCACACTCATCGCAGGCAAACTCACGATGCCCTGGGATTCTTGTGGAAAAGGTGACTGTGCCATTGCAGCGGAATATGCACAGTTACCACACCCCATAATTTTTCTGTAGTACTGGCTTGGCTGTGCATGCTTGGGTTCCTCAAGGGTGGCTTTCCCCAACTTCGTGCCCTTCAGATGTTGAGAAGCTAAGCTGTATTTCAAAATATCTGGAGGTCTGCCAGAGGGGGGGTGGGGCTGTTCATGTATGGTACCGGGTGAAGCACGGTGTTTGCTATCTGGTGGTAATCCTGACACTTTTAAACCAGTGTTGGAGACTTTGAACCAGTGTTAGAAACTCCTTAAACCGACTCTGGGGTTGCGGCGCTCATCTCACTTTATTGGCCAAGGGAGCGTACAGCTTCCAGGTCATGTGGCCAGCATGACTAAGCTGCTTCTGGCGAACCAGAGCAGCGCATGGAAACACCGTTTACCTTCCCGCCAGAGTGGTACCTATTTATCTACTTGCACTTTGACGTGCTTTGGAACTGGTAGGTTGGCAGGAGTAGGGACCGAGCAATGGGAGCTCACCCTGTCGCGGGGATTCGAACTGCCAACCTTCTGATCAGCAAGTCCTAGGCTCTGGGGTTTAACCCACAGCGCCACCCGCGTCCCCCATTTTGCAGTAGGGTGGCTCTAAAGTCTTTATTTTTTCAAACGATGGACTGCCTGTGATTGATTCTCAATTAAACACCTGGCTAGTTCAGATAACAACCATGAGCTAGGTTAAGAGCTCTGAAAACTTAAAAGAAGAAAAGTCCACATATATTGCGACTTTTTTTTTCTTGAAGGTGACTGCTCCTGCTCAGGCAGGTTCCAGAAATCCATTCCTATCGTGCAGGTAAAATATAACTGATAGAATTTTACAGGATGTGTTGTGAAAAAAGTCCAGATCCAATCACCCCCAGGCAGGCACCTCCAGATGATGGAGATGTTAGACGTCTTCTTGGAGCCCAGGCATCTTCACTTGGTCAAAAGTGGTCGAAAGCCAGGCGCAAAATGCGTTTGGCTAATTCTTAACACTGTTTAAACCTTCTTTGGCTTGGGGCCAGCGGACTTTAAGGACCATTTCCTTCTGCATGGATATGCCCAGTTGTTGAGATCTTCCCCAGAGGCCCACCTTATCTGTACTTGGTCTCCCTGCTGGCAGAGGCAAGGGAGGGGAGGGTCTACAATTGCTCTTTTTTCAGTCCTTTTGCTCACCTTCGCAGGGATAAAACTTGGACTTTGTTATCTCTTTGGCTCCAGGTAGAAACCTTTTTGTTTGCCTAGGATTTTTTTTGGGATGTTGTTCACTTAATTCCCGGCTGGCTCTAGAGTTAACATTTTTCTTTTTTTCTTTTTACTGTTCTGCTGGGGTTGAAGAACGAGGCAAAAATGAATGAGCTGCAGCCAATCCGAACTTCTTGGCTTGGTGTACCTGCATGGTACATGTTTCTTAAGTGTAACGTTCCGATACTTAGGCGTGATTGTAACAAGGCAATATGATCTGGTTACGCCAGCGGCACTTTAGCTCCATATATTATGATTTATTTACGGTAATTTCTTAGTCACTTTATCTTGCCCAGGGCAACTCAGAGTGACTTAAAACCAAATAGATTTTTTTTTGGGGGGGGGGGAGATTCCAAATAGATTCATTAAAACCAAGGGGTGAAATAAATACATTAAAAGCATCCCACTCACTTCTAAAAGGCCACAGATGGTTAAAGACCCAGTTATGGAGGAAAGTTTTTGCCTGGCACCTAAAAATATCTCATGGTGCCAGGTCAGCTTTCACAAATGTGGAGACAGTCTCCGGACCTCTTGTGGAGGAGGCACACAAAGAAGGGCCTCAGGTGATGATCTCACGGTCTGTGTTGCTTCATATGGGGAGAGGCCAACCTTGAGCTATTGTGGTCCTGGCACTATCTTAAAGGAGCTACATAGCTGGGAGTGCGTGAACCTTTCCTGGCTTGGCAAGATTACGGCAGCAAAAATGTCCGTCTGAGTTTCTCTTTCATTTTCCAAGTCTTTCCTGTAACAGCCCCAGAAATGCAATGGGCTAAGTGGCAAAGAAATCATTTTGCTATGAAAGAGAAATGGTGTTGCTTGGCTACTGACATACTGTACAGAGTTAAGACCCAAGGGGGGCTTGGTATGCCTAATTTAAGGGTAAACTGCCATGCCTTTTAATTGAAACAATTATTACTTATGAATATGTCCCCTGGCTTCAACTGTGAGTAGGGACTGCAGTGCCTTCACTTTGAGCACTGCTGCTTTTACACCTCTCATGGGGTATAATTTAAAAAAAAAAATAGAGAATCCATTTTTTAGAACAACCTTGGTGATCTGAAGGTGTTGGCATAATAAATTGGCCCACAAGAGAATCTCCCACTTTGCCATTTCTTGATCACCCTCTTTTTAGACACGGAGACAAGTTTACTCAACAAGAGGGGTGAGTACCTAGAGAACAAGGGATTTGGTGGAAAAACCAACACATAAAACAAACAGATATTTGATCCATCCATGTACATTGCTTCGACATGTCTTGCGAGATCACATTGCCTGCACATAACTACTGCAGTTTGTGTAGATCCATACTCTAGTTGGATCATCTTTCTGTTGTGATTTCTGAGAAGTAAGAAAGTTTGGCTCCGCAAGGGATTGGCTTTTGCTTGTGTTGCAAGGGGAGGGGTCAGCAGACAGGAGAAAGAGGCACATCAGGTACGGGAAGGAGGGCTGTTTCTCTACTGTTTCCTAGTAATATTTAGGAGCGCCAGCTCTCTGTGCTTTGCAAGAGAAGCCTAGGGCTATATACCAGGAGGGAGTGTGTCTTTTCACAGTTGTGCAGCTCAACAAGCCACCTGTAGGCCTGAATTTCCTCCCATTTTTCAACTGCACCCCACCAGCACTGCCACAGGTTTCCACGGCTCCTTCTTTTTCAGGGTCTGATTCTGTGAGTGTGTGATGGCCAAAAAAAAAAGTACGAGTCAGATCAACAGGACATCTTTTTGAAAAAGCTGTGACCTGCACGCTCCTGCTCATATTTATTTGCACATAAAAGTTAAGGGACCCCTGGATGGTTGTTGTTGTTGTTTAGTCGTTTAGTCGTGTCCGACTCTTCGTGACCCCATGGACCAGAGCACGCCAGGCACTCCTGTCTTCCGCTGCCTCCCAAAGTTTGGTCAAACTCATGCTGGTAGCTTCGAGAACACTGTCCAACCATCTCGTCCTCTGTTGTCCCCTTCTCCTTGTGCCCTCCATCTTTCCCAACATCAGGGTCTTTTCCAGGGAGTCTTCTCTTCTCATGAGGTGGCCAAAGTACTGGACCCTCAGCTTCATGATCTGTCCTTCCAGTGAGCACTCAGGGCTGATTTCCTTCAGAATGGATAGGTTTGATCTTCTTTCAGTCCATGGGACTCTCAAGAGCCTCCTCCAGCACCATAATTCAAAAGCATCAATTCTTTGGCGATCAGCCTTCTTTGTGGTCCAGCTCTCACTTCCATACATCACTACCTGGACGGTTAAGTCCAGTCAAAGGTGACTCTGGGGTTGCAGTGCTCATTTCGCTTTCAGGCCAAGGGAACTGGCGTTTGTCCACAGACAGCTTTCCGGGTCATGTGGCCAGCCTGACTAAACCGCTTCTGGCACAACAGAACATCGTGACGGAAACCAGAGCGCATGGAAACGCTGTTTGCCTTCCCGCCACAGCAGTACCTATTTATCTACTTGCACTGGCGTGCTTTCGAACTGCTAGGTTGGCATAAGCTAGGACAGAGCAACGGGGGCTCACCACCAACCGCCGACCTTCCGATCGGCAAGCCCAAGAGGCTCCGTGGTTTAGACCACAGCGCCACTACTGCCTCATCCCTGGGCATCATGTTATCCAAGCAATCTGCCTCTTCCCAGTGGCTGTTTGGAAGTGCAGCATCCCAACAGCTTTCATTTGTCGCTATAACTTGGGTGGAATAGATTGGTGAAGGAGGGCCTGCGCCCCAGTTGCAAGTTTCTTGCAGATGGAGAAAAAGATTTTTGCACAGGCATTCACAGAGGATGGTTTTCACATGATGTGGATATTTGATTTTTATATTACCCTGTTTCAGGGTGCCACATGATGAACATGCATTTAAAACCATTCATCAACACCTGCAGATGAATTGGGGAACTAGTAATTTCAAAGAAGGAACTAGGTTCAGCCTCGTCAAAGGCAGCTGGTTCTGAAGGCATGTGATGTTCTCTTTCTCTCACCCTTTCTGTTCCTCTATAGCTGGGACAGGGGGGGGAAACCCTAGATCAGTGTTTCCCAACCTTTTTTGGGCAAAGGCACACTTGTTTGATGAAAAAAATCTCGAGGCACACCACCATTACAGCCCCGTGACGTCAGCGCGCAGCGTCACGCCGGGAGGGACGCACGAAAGTGTAACTTTCAATTTTTTTCCCTCCCCCTTGCCGGGGAACCTCCAAGCTTTGGGGGTGGGGGGGGGGAGGAGGCAGCAAAGCGAGGGACTGAGGGACTCCTCCAACGACAAGGGTTGGGGAAGAAGAGAAAGGGCTATTCCGCTCCAGTCACAGGAGGGGAATATGTACTGGCCCAACTGGTGTGCGGTCTTCGGAAAGCGGGGTGCGGGAAGGAAGCCTAGGCTCGGGGTCCACCGACCTCGGCGGAGAAAGGCAACAACCGGAGCCGATTACGAGCCGGCGCGTGCGTGCAGCGGCTGGCCTCAAGCTCGGGAAGCTGCGCGCGGCGATGTTGACGCGGGGCGCGCGAGAGCTTGGGGGCGGGGCGGGAGAGAGAGAGAAAGAGTTGGCAGCACCAGGCGCTGTTACTTATTGCGCTGCGGACGCTGCCAGCAACTGCGGTGGTTGTGCAGCGGCCGCCGCCGCAGAACGTCCTCGTCAGTCAGCTGAGCTGCCTGGCGGCGTAGGGAGCCGAGGGGCGGGGCTTCCTTTCTGAAGGAGCTGAGGGTGGGGGTCCTCCGGCGCCTTCGGTGAAACGGCGCCGGCCCAGAGCGCTTCTAGGAGGCTGCCTTTGTGCGCGACGTAAAGCCCTCTTTCCCTCCCTCCAGCCCCGTGTCACATGTGGAAAAGGGGGCTGGATCCAGTGACGCAACTCGGAAAACTGTTAGGGAAGCCAGAGCAGGAAAGTGAGTGGGAGGCGGCGTCGCCGCTTTAACCCACGTTTCCTTTTTGAAAGAGAAACCAGTGTTTCCCAACCTTTTTTGGACTCGCTCGCGGCACACCAGGCAACATCTCGCGGCACACTAGTGTGCCGCGGAACACCGGTTGGGAAACACTGCCCTAGATCTCCAGCCGTTGTTGAACTTGGCTGATGGGAGTTATGACTCCTATTCTTACATCATGACTCCTTTACGGAGCAACTGCTGAAGAAACCAGGCTTCTCTTGCAAACCCCATCAGATTTCTGAAGCCAAGAGATCGGGGTGTCCCACCATGATGAATATGAAGCTCAGCTGGTCTGGACTGGCTACTCCAGATTAAAGTGCGTATTTCTCCCAAACCACTGTTGCTCAAATCTACGGTCTTGCATTGTGCACACTTTAGATACCAGCTGTCCTCAGGTTTAGCAAAGTACCTTAGTTATCCCTTTGGCTAATTGACTCCCCTGCTAGCAAGCTGATCTGAAAAATCTTTAGATCTGTAAATTACAGACTTAACACCTAATTCTATAATTCCTAAACTGCTGATTCTGGAGAAAGGAATGGTCTTCCTGCTTTATTGCGGTCAACTGCTTTTTGTGGGTAAATGAAGCTGGCATCAGGTGAATCGGAGGATAGAAGTAGGAGTTGTGATTTTGTATTCCTGGCGGCTAAGTTCATTTTATAGGCTGGAAAGGGTTGAAGTTGAGTTTGGAGCTGGAGTGCAGAGCGGGCTTAAGTTCAGGTGAAACCCATGCCAATTCAGATGCTGTGCTTTCTAACTCGAAAGTTAGCGCTTTGATCTCTCTCTAGCTTATGCATTTTATGGAATCTGCTTGTTCTGCCTCCTCCTCTTCCTCCCTGAAAGTTTCATTTCATGAAAGTTTCATTTCAAGTCCCCCCCCCCCCTCTCTCTCTCTGTGTGTGTGTGTGTCAGTCAGTCAGTCAGTCACAGAAGATGCAGACCAAAAGTTTCCATTTTGGTTGCAGGGACACATAAATTTCAGTTCCTGATTTCGGCTGCCAATTTGGCTCTGTTTTGGACCTCTGTGGTAATAAAGAGATGAGGATGTCCCGTAGAACAAGGCAGCAGCAGACCCACCTGCGCACCCACCCTCAAGCCCCCTAACCTGGCCAGCGACCTCTTTACAAGAGGCACTTGCTTCAGGAAGGCAGAACCTTTCTAAAACTCAGTATGGGTAGATATTGCATATTATGTCATAGAATTCTGAAGTTTGGAAGGGACCCCACGGTTCATCTAGTCTAGCCCCCTGCAGTCATGCTACCTTTCAGCCAAGGATCCCCTCAGGGTTGGACTGCAAATACAGAATTAAAAAAAAAAAAGGGCTCCCTCGGCCAATAAAGCGAGATGAGCGCCGCAACCCCAGAGTCAGTCACGACTGGACCTAATGGTCAGGGGTCCCTTTACCTATAAAATACAAAGTTTTTTATTTTGTTTTTAAATTAAAACAGCAACATAGCAATGCTTTTTCTGAAGAGGGACTGGGGATGGGATTCATATTTTCTGATGCTAGGCCCGGTGGTAGTTGTGGCTACTGGTCTGGCTCAATGTATTTTGCTGCCTGAGGCGAAGGGTAAGCAGAGATCCCCATGCCCTGCGCCATTCCAGGGTGGCGTGGTGGTCAGACTGTTAGACTTGAGCCTGGGTTCAAATCCGCACTCGGCCATGAAGCTCATCGGGTGACCTTGGGCCAGTCACTCTTCCTCAGCCAACCTACCTCTCAGGGTTGTTGTGACGGTAAAGTGGGGAGACCAAGTAGGCCACCTTGAGCTCCTTGGTGGGAAAAGGTAAAAGGACCCCTGACCATTAGGTCCAGTCGTGACTGACTCGGGGGTTGCGGCGCTCATCTGGCTTTTTTGGCCGAGGGAGCTGGCGTACAGCTTCTGGGTCATGTGGCCAGCATGACTAAGCCGCTTCTGGCGAACCAGAACAGCACACTGTTTACCTTCCTGCCGGAGTGGTACCTATTTATCTACTTGCACTTTGATGTGCTTTCGAACTGCTAGGTTGGCAGGAGCAGGGACTGAGCAACGGGAGCTCACCCCGTCACGGGGATTCGAACTGCCGACCTTCTGATTGGCAAGTCCTAGGCTCTATGGTTTAACCCACAGCGCCACCCGCATCCCTTCCTTGGTGGGATATAAATGTAATAAATTTAATCTGTGTGCAGTAGGTAGCTGGACTGGTACTTACCTCAACACTGCACTGGAGCAAAATCCTGCTTCTCACCTGAGGGCACTTGGCTAGCACAGGGAGGTACAGCGTTGGCCATGGGGTACACACAGCTCTGTACTCCCAACCAGGGTGGATCTGATTTAAATCAAATAGATTTAAATCACAATTTAAAGCACTAGTCAGTAAAATTTGATTTAAATCATCTTTTTACAGAAAGACTCATTCTTGCTGGTATAATCTTAATATTTACAACCAGATAAAGGTTTCATTTTTTGAATAATAAATTTTCAGGGTAGTTTTTATAGTTATATCAAAAGTTGCTCATTTGGTTATACTATTAGAAATACATAGATAATTATGAAATTATTGTGAGGTTTAATACGTTAACTTTATATTTGGACAACTTTTCTGCTGTACCTAATTTGAAGGAGAAAAATAATCAATAACAATTTATTTAACTAAAACAATAACATTATAGCATATGTTTCCATGTTTGTTAACTGAAGTGGTTAAACAGTTTTAAAAAAAATTAGACTGAGTTTTAACACATGAAAAACTTAAAACAAATCCTTATTTCCTGATGAATAGCCTTTGGACTATAATGTAACTTAAATAGAAAACTATCTTTAGAAAGGTTTTTCCTCCAAAAGCATTTATTTTTAAAAAATCATGGATTTTTTTAATTCACCCTGCCCCTCAGCATCTGCTGTCTGAGGTCATCACCTCATTCTGCCTAATGGTAGGGTTGGTCTTGCTTGCTTTGAAGACTTCTTGGGCAGCGGTGGGAGCTCAGTGACAACCGCCCAGGCCTTTCCTTCCAGCCTGCAGCCGGCAACTCTATGGCCCAATGCAGCATTGCCTAGAACTTCCCATTACCGTCTCTGTTCACACCCAGAGCTTCCTCACATGATGTTGTACAAAATGCCTGAGTCACACGAGGGTCAGTTAAGTCAGCTGATGACCCAGCTGAGTCATGTGCTACTCCAGTAGGTCAGAGTTCTGGGTCACGTTTTTGATGCACATGTTCTTGTTAATGCTTGGGTCTGCTTCTTGGCATTTATTATTATTATTTATTAAATTTGTCAGTCACTTTATCTTGCCCAGGCAACCCAGATATCATGGACTTCCCCCAGGAGAAGAAGGCTCAAAGCCTGGGGGTGAGTGGTGGGACGACCATGAGTGGTAAGAGGTTGAAGACTGGGAGGAGGAGGTGTCGGAAGCTGAAGAGACAACAGGGTTTAGGAAGCGGGGGAGTCTGTGGCAGAGATAAGTCCAGACTCGGGGCAGGAGCTGAAGCAGTGGAGGGCAAGGGGCAGAGATAAGTCAGGCTGGTGAGAAAGCTGGGCTGTTGTCGTTGTCCTGCTGCTGTGACCCCCCCTCCCCTCCCCTCCTCCCTGTTCTCCCAGGACCAGAAGAGGTATGAAGAGGGAGAAGCAAGGACATGCAAGATGAAGGAGCCTCTGATTGCTTGGATGCAGGGGAGGAGGAGATTTAGGCAACAGTGGGAAGTCAGAGACCTTCAGACTCCCCACAACTGCCTCACAGGGGCAAGATGTACCAGGATGAGTCACTGTGCCCACTAGGCCTGGCCTCCTGAGTCCACATTGTTTCCTTGAATAAAGACTTAACTTCACTGACGCCCTGTGATTTATTGCCGACCTGCTTTCTCACCAAAACAACTTACAACCAAACAGACAGTAATCCCCCGTAGATACATTAAAACCAAGAGGAATACATTAGAAATATCCCACCCACTTCTAAAAAGCCACAGGTAGTTAAAGGCCTTAGGTCTGGTTATATTTCGCAGTGGTGTAAGAGGAAGGCGTCATTGTTGTTTAGTCGTGTCCGACTCTTCGTGACCCCGTGGACCAGAGCACGCCAGGCATTCCTGTCTTCCGCTGCCTCCCGCAGTTTGGTCAAACTCAAGCTGGTAGCTTCGAGAACACTGTCCAACCATCTCGTCCTCTGTCGTCCCCTTCTCCCTGTGCCCTCCATCTTTCCCAACATCAGGGTCTTTTCCAGGGAGTCTTCTCTTCTCATGAGGTGGCCCAAGTCTTGGAGCCTCAGCTTCAGGATCTGTCCTTCCAGTGAGGACTCAGGGCTGATTTCCTTCAGAATGGATAGGTTTGATCTTCTTTCAGTCCATGGGACTTTCAAGAGTCTCCTCCAGCACCATAATTCAAAAGCATCAATTCTTCGGCGATCAGCCTTCTTTATGGTCCAGCTCTCACTTCCATACATCACTACTGGGAAAACCGTAGCTTTAACTATATGGACCTTTGTTGGCAAGGTGATGTCTCTGCTTTTTAAGATGCTGTCTAGGTTTGTCATTGCTTTTCTCCCAAGAAGCAGGCATCTTTTAATTTCATGACTGCTGGAAGACATTGACTTGCCTGTCATTAATCAACACCTGTCCTTTTCTCCATCTTTCTCTTTTCAGGTTCTTGGCCAAGATGTGGTGGGTACAGCTGTTTGTATGCCTGGTGCTTGGAGGGTCAGCTTATTCTCTGCAGTGCCCCGATGGCCATAGCTGTAAGGGATCCTCCGTTTGTTGCAAGCTCTCTGGAGAAGTTGGATATTCCTGCTGTGACCAGCCTCAGGTGAGAACCAGATTTGCACCTTCCACAAGTAGGTGAAAAGCCAAGTCTTTGTCCCTCTCCCAACTTCGTAAAGGCAGAGCTGTTTCCCCCCCTTCCATGAAATGCACCCTTTTTAAACAATGTTTTATTTAAAGTACTTCTGGACATCAAAAAGATTCCAGAATGGCGCACAAATGTTTGTATAATGCATAAATACAAATTAAAACACAGGAAGGAAGCATAAAATAGCCGCAACAGGAAAAACAAATACTCCCGAAGCTTATATTTTTAATAGAAATAAAATCCTCACCCCACATATGAGCAGGAATGAGCGTGCTAAGCTCTACCCTCCCATTTCACTATTTCCCTCTCCCTCTCCATGAGTTGAAGGCAGGGTTCGAAATTAGCAGGGCGCCAGGCTCATTTTGCACCTAAAGATTCTTCATTTGTAAACACCTCAAAAAGTCTGGGTTCCCTTTTTTGCGCCTGGCTGGCACTCAAGGATTACTGAAATGTAACTGCTTTGAAGCCTTGAAGTAAATGTTAAGGACAGACAATATGTTGAGGAGTTTAACAGTAAAGAATAGAGTGTTTTGAAAACTGAACTATGGTACCAATATTGTAAACACCAGATTAAACATGTATTAACAATTTCTGGTAAAAAAAGTGCTATTAACAATGTGTCTCTTATGTGAATTATTAGTTCAAGCTTATCAGAATAATAAATAATAATAATCCTGGTCTGAGACCGTAATAAAGTTCATTCATGCCAATAAAAAGTGTTGCCAGCAACCCCCCTCCCCCAAGTAGACATTCTGTTTTGGCACCTATAACCCAGGTCCCAGGAGCCGTTTGGCTCCTAGCTTTTCTGTACCAGTTTCTAACACTGGCTGGAGGTCAAAGTCCACAAGTAAAATGGCTCCCTGCCACTTACTTGGCAGTGGAACTGAGCTTGCTGTTCCGGCTCACCCCACCTGTCTGTGGCACATGCGCACCAATAGTAGTAGTAATAATAATAATAATAATAATTTATTATTTATACCCCGCCCCTCTGGCTGGGCCTCCCCAGCCACTCTGGGCGGCTTCCATAAAAACCAAAAATACAGTAAAATATCACACGTTAAAAACTTCCCTGAACAGGGCTGCCTTAAGATGTCTTCTGAATGTCAAGTAGTTGTTTATCGCTTTGACATCTGCTGGAAGGGCGTTCCACAGGGCGGGCGCCACTACCGAGAAGGCCCTCTGCCTGGTTCCCTGTAGCTTTGCTTCTCGCAATGAGGGAACCGCCAGAAGGCCCTCGGCGCTGGACCTCAGCGTCCGGGCAGAATGATGGGGGTGGAGACGCTCCTTCAGGTATACTGGACCGAGGCCGTTTAGGGCTTTAAAGGTCAGCACCAACACTTTGAATTGTGCTCAGAAACATACTGGGAGCCAATGTAGGTCTTTCAAGACCGGTGTTATATGGTCTCAGCGGCTGCTCCCAGTCACCAGTCTAGCTGCCGCATATATAGCACACCTGAATAGGATCAAAATAGAACAGAACAGTGTTCCACCAGTCCATACAACCCTGAACCTCTATGTACACCTGTGCATATATATATATCCATAGTTAACTCCCTCCCCCTGGCCCCCTTGAGGTAGTAATGACCACCACCAGCCTGGGTGGCTATACAAGAAGCTTAGACAAATTCATGGAGGGCAGGGCTGTTGGCCGTGTTAGAAACTCAGATACAATCTAGGTCCAAATGGCTCCTTAAACCAAGGCCACAGACGCCAAAATGGAATGTCCAGTTGCCATTTTGGGGCATTTAGATCCCTAAAGTCTCATTTTTTCAACCAAAGGACTGACTCTCAGTTAAACATCTGGCTAGTTCAGATGACAACCTTGAGCTTAGGTTAAGAACTTTGACAACTTAAAGAAGAAATGTCACTTGATCCCAGGGGACAGTTCTCATATATATTGGCCTATTCCAACTAGACGTTCCGATTTGGTGACCGCAACCTTCGTTTAAGGAGCCATTTGGCGCCAAGCTCATATATCTGAGTTTCTAACATGGAGTAGAACCCTAGAATCATGGGATCATAGATTTGGAAGGGACCTCAATAGTTATCTGGTCCAACCCCCTGCAGTGCTGGAATCTTTTGCCCCACGTGGGGCTCAAACCCACAACCCTGAGATTAAGAGTCTCGCGCCCTACTGACTGAGCTACGCGACACCTCTCCGCCCCCCCCCCCAGCTCTGTATCAGCTGTTTCTTCCAGGGAGGTCTTGGGTCTGTGTGAGTATCTGCACAGGGCCAGTTCTGCTTCCCACTTTCCCACTTCTTTCTGTTTTCAGTTCACAGGTGTCTCCCTGCGCATGTTCCCTCCGCAAGACAACTCTCTCCACCAGGTGGCGGAGCCCTCTGGTGTTGCGTGCTTAGACGGCCGTGTGTGCCCGGTGGAATACTCCTGCCTGCGTACTCCAGACGATGACTTGGCCTGCTGCCCCTGGAAAGAGGTGAGACACAGAAGAGAACAGGGGAGGGTGTTCCTGCAAGGTGCAGGTCTTTCTCCAGGACTGTTTCGGGATAGCCGAAAGGGATAGTTTCAGCCTCCGTGTCCCACACCTTGTAGCCTCAGCTTGCCTCCTTCCCTTTTGTGCTCTGTGCTGAAATAAATCTCAGAACAGATGTTCTAACACTTACTAGATCTCTGTTTCCATTTGGACTCTGCTCCTAACTGGATGATTAAAAAGGAGGAGAAATATGATTTTCGTATTGAGCATTTCAGAAAGGTCTCTGCCAGAGTTTGTGGGTAGGGTGCTTTTTAGTTGTGAAGGCAGCAGAAACCTCTCCGAAATCTCTTCCTATCCCCAGCCACGACTGCAAGATTTTTCAGTCACTCTCTCCTCTGAGTAGGTGAGCCGCCAACCTTCTGAATCGACCTTGTGATCTCCGCTTAACCTGAGCACTGTGGAGCAATGAGCACAGAAGGAGGGGATGGCAACTGACTGTAGTCCTGGAAAGGGATGGACGGAAATGAGCAGACTTGAGCCCCCAACACCTCTGCCTAGAAAATACTCACCCTGCGTGGTCCAGGCAAAGGCAGGTTCCTTCTGAGCCTGCAATCACCACCCCCATCTCTTGTGCTGAATGTCTTTTCCTCTGACATTCTCCTCCTCTCCATAGCTGCCAACCGTCCCTTATTTGGTGGGAAAGTCCCTTATCCCAGTGCCGTATCCCTCTGCTGTCCCTTATTGATGATGTCCCTTAAATTTCCCAGGTTTCAAAGGAAGCAGCTCCTCTCCCTCCCTCCCTGCCGGCCAGGAAGGAGGGAGGCTCCAAATGTGTTGCTTGGCTGGCCAGCCCGCCCGCCTCCGGCCTCCTCTCACCAGCCTCGGCCCCCGGGAGCCCCTCCCTGCCGGGACTGGCAGGAGCCTCGGGCCAAACTGCCGCCAAACTGAGCGTCTCTGCCTGGGGTAGCATCTTTGTAGCTTGGACTTTGTTTTGCGCGAGAAGTGGTTGCTGCTTGTAGTTATTTAATTGCAGTGTTTCATCAGCTTGAGCAGCAACCTCTGGAAATGAAGGGCTAAAAAACGGCGCTGTTCTCCAAAATTATCTGGTCCCTTTTAACTTTGTATTTCAGCTGGTTGACTAAAATTTTGGCTGCTGGTCCCTTATTTTCAAATCTGTAAGTTGACAGCTATGCTCCTCTCTTATAGGGCATCTCCTGTGCTGGCGGTCACTATTGCTGCCCTCTTGGCTCCCGCTGCGGTCCTGATGGGAAATCCTGCTCTAAGAGTGAAGGTACCTTGGGGCAGGGTGATGGAAAGGAGAGAGGGGTGGTCACAGCCGGAACAATGTGTCAGCATCGCCCTTGAGCCAGTGCCACCAACTGGACTCCTGCACTTCAGCCCCGACTGGGCTAGGCGAGCTGGGTAGCACTTCCAGAGACCACCTTCTGCACAGGAACAGGTCAAAGTGCTGTGGACTCACAGCTTAGAGTTGTGAGCACCGGATTCACTTCCACAAGAAGACAGTCGTCGCACAGCAGAGTCTAGCAGAGTATATAAATGACTCGGAGAGCAGCTCTGTAGAATATCTTCCTTATTCTATCTACAACTACTATACAACTATATACAGAGCTTAATGGGTTCTCTAAGCATAAAGAATGATACACTACACTGAGCGTCTGCAGCTGCTCTTAGCAGCAACCTTATCTCTACACACCATCTCTAACACTCAGTCTCTCTCTCTCTCCCCGACACACTGACTGACTGACTGACTGACTTACTGACTTGGTGCAGGAGTAGAATAAGTAGAGAGCAGAACACGCCTCTTTCTCTCTGGAGAATCAGCAGACTCCTCAGGAGATTCTTGGATATGGGAGGGGTGAAATCTCCTCACAATGAACTGCGAAACCTGGCAAGAAGAATTATCTAACTATCCCAGTGGCTTCCTCTGAATGCCAGGCTTTTCGAAAATCGTCTAGAACTTACTTTTAACATGGATTTTCTCTTGCTTTTGGCTTCTAGTTCCAACCTTTCCTGCCAGAGTCGGCGCTGTTCAGTGTCCAGATGGAGAATCGGAATGCCCAAACGAGTCTACTTGTTGTATGATGCCCGATGGAGTCTGGGGCTGTTGCCCGATGCCCGAGGTATGGGGGCCCGGCAGATGGAATCGTAGAGTTGGGACCCCCAAAGGTCATCTGTCCCAACCCCCTGCAATGCAGGAATCTCAGCTCAACACACACCACAATTGCCTCGTTGCATAATTCATGTTCAGAATACCACAACACACACGTAACTGGCTATAAAGTAACATAACATTATAGTTAAACTGTAGTCGTCATGTCAAAAAATTGCAAAGCACAGTTCCTGGTGGCAACAACATATCATATTACTATTAATGTTTTTATTGTTGTCAAGTCCAAGGATAGTCAAGTCCAAAGACTGTCAAGTCCAACCGTTACAATTCCTGTTGGCAATGCCATTTCATACTGATATCTTCCTTCTGCATCGCTAACCTGTAAAAATCAAAGAAGCTTAATTCTGCAGTCTATAAATGATACAAGCATCTTTCATTTGCATAATTTGTCCTTTCTTTTGTGGGTGTTATATAATTTCTTCACTTGTTAGCATTTTGTGTCATTTTTGTTTTCTCGTAATCACAAGCCACACTGAAGGCCTAGCACCCCACTCAGCCACTTTTTGTGCTTCTGAGATTTTAGCATGTTTCTTGTGTGCTTTCAACCATATATGTACAGCCCAAGGGACTAGAAACTTGGAGATCTGGATTCCCCACCCAGTGTCCTGTTCTGTGCTTTCCCTGCAGATGCTTCCGCAACTCACGAAACACTTAGTGTAAGCCAAAGCTGCAGAGAACAGTGTCGCCCCCTCCCTAAAATCACGGTATTAATTGATTTGATGTCTAGCCTTTGGGTGACTAACAACCTGAAAACCTGTCATATATTATTAAATCTTTAGCTTGCCTTTTTCCTGACCGCTAAAAGCCAATCTGATGGAAAAGCAGAGGCTTCTGAAAGGCACCTGCAGTTGTCTTGAGACCTTGCGGGAGCCACAGCACCATGACTGAGCACTTACTGCTGTCTGCCAGAGTAGACAATAGTGGTCGAGATCAGAGGCAGGTGGACTTCAGGCTACCACGTTCTGCTTTGCTATTGATTAGAACCCAAAGATCTGCCAGCCAGAACCAGACGCAAAAGGCCAGCACTTAACACTTAAAGAATTCTGAGCCCAGGAATGTGAGTGGCAGAACCGAACTGCGTCCCACTCCTTCCACACACACAAAATTCAGTGGTGGCTGGTGCATGTTTGGGGCTGGTAGGGCAGGAGACAAGGAGCCCAACAGCAGGTGGCGCCAGAGCCAACGCCAAGAGAAGCCAACTCAGTCTCCTTCTGTCACCATCTTGCTCTCTGGCGAGTTCTGCAAGGCAGCATTGGGACTGAGGAGGAGAAAGCAGATAAACCAGAGTTGCCCTCTGGAAGAGCGAGGTTGGGGGGCAGTGCCCCTTCTACCCTAATGGGGCACCTTCCACAGAATACAATCCTCGTCACCTGCCCCAACTTCCTGCACTTCAGCAGTTGTACTGGGAGTGTAGTTTGGTTGCTGCTGTTATTATACAACAGAATAGGAAACCCTTGTTGATCTTCTTCCAAGTTGCCCCAAGATCCGCCTTTGGATCCTTCACTGCCTTGGGTCTGACTTGGTTTTAAGTTCATGTATTGAACAGGAGGTTGTGGAGCAACTTCTGGGTCACACCTTGTACCGTTGATACCAAGTGTGTCTGTGCGGCTTGAATCACTGAAGATTCCCTGAGGAGAGAGAGGGTGTTACGGGGTAACAAGACCCATTGGCTAGCTGGGGGGTGGGGAGGAGTCCGTGCAAGAGAGCAGGTGCACTATAGAACGGCTCCAGGTCATGCAAAAAGAAAAGAAAAACTCGAAAAGAACCAGGGGGCAAATTCGTGAGAGAATGCAAAAAGCAGAAATGGGTTCTCCAAAGTCCACATCTGTGAGAGTTTCATTATAGCTGAATGCAGTAATATAGCTGGATGTGTTTCAGAACCGAAGCTCCTCCTTAAGTAATTATGCTGGGATGCAACTTGACACCTCTTAAAAAACCTAACTAAATATTTAAAAATGTAAAAAAAAACCTCAAGAGAAAGTCATTACGAACTCAACATCTCAAAGGCTCAAGTACTCTTGAACTTTCTGATGCCATTGGCAAAAGATCCAGTTACAGATAGGTAGCCGTGTTGGTCTGCCATAGTCAAAACAAAAAAAAATTCCTTCCAGTAGCACCTTAAAGACCAACTAAGTTAGTTCTTGGTATGAGCTTTCGTGTGCATGCACACTTCTTCAGATACACTTCTTCGTGTGCATGCACACTTCTTCAGATATCTGAAGAAGTGTGCATGCACACGAAAGCTCATACCAAGAACTAACTTAGTTGGTCTTTAAGGTGCTACTGGAAGGAATTTTTTTTTGTTTTGACTATTGGCAAAAGAGTCTGTGTAATATAGCTGCTAACAAGCTTGAGGTGGTGCTTCTTGAAGGAAAAATAATGTGTTTGCTGATGTACTTGTGAGCAGATAACTTAGAAATAGGGCCAGGTAATTGAGGTGTGTGTGAAGCAAGCAGCAAATCAAATCAGGCAGGGATGG
Source organism: Podarcis melisellensis (assembly GCF_964234715.1). Lineage (NCBI taxonomy): Eukaryota > Metazoa > Chordata > Lepidosauria > Squamata > Lacertidae > Podarcis > Podarcis melisellensis. The sequence continues at coordinate 41,481,454 of NC_138545.1, read as the reverse complement.
GAAACCTGTGGCTGTTATCCGTGGTCATTGGACTACACCTCCCATCATCCATGCTAGACTAGAAACTTGTTTGGGTATAAAAGGCAATAATAAAAGCACAATCTTTGGGATACATGATCAGGGAGGCTTACAATTAAATATTGAAAGAACCATGAACCCCTAAGCTAACAGCAACATGAAAATTCAAATAAAACCAGTTGAAATAATGGATTTTGGGCTTGCTGTCACGTTCCTCGCCTCTTTCTCTCCCAAGGCATTGTGCTGTGAAGACAAGATCCACTGCTGCCCACACAACACAACTTGCGACCTGCCACACGCGCGGTGCTTTGCAGCCTCCGGGGAGCACCCTCTTCAGAAGAAGTTCCCAGCGACCAGGCGAGCGGTTCTGTTGGGTACGGAACGGGGAGTGAAGGATGGGGTGGACCTGGAGTTGCTGCCCATTCAGTGCAGCAGTTCTTCATTCCCCTTCTGACAAGGCAGCGCATCCTACCCTCTTAAATTCCTGTCTCTGAACCTCCTCTGCAGAGTCACCTCAGAACAGTCTCTGCCCAGGTAATCAGTCCAGCTGCCCGGATACAGACACCTGCTGCATTCTCCCGACGGGCCAATATGGCTGCTGCCATCTACCCAATGTAAGTATCAAATTCAGAAAGACAACTGGATGGGATTGTGTGGGTCCAGTGGAAGGGGCCAGTGTTGCTAGGCCTGTGGCTCTCGCTAAATTCAAATTGTGGCAGCTCTGTTTTTTTGACCAACATACAGTGGAACTTTGGTTCTTGAACTCAATCTGTTCCAGAAGTCCGTTTGACTCTTGAAACGGCGTTGCGGAGTCGATTTGTTCGTCAACTAAGCTGTTTGAGAACCAAAGTTCCACTGTACGTACATTGGATTTTGGCTGTGTGGGTGAAGCAAGAAATCACCTCCCTCTTTCATTTGCCCACTTCCCTGAGGCTTGTACTCCACTCTAGCGCTGGGCGATGCCTGGTTTTCGACATCGCAGTTTATCACAAGCTGAACTTTGCGATATACCAATATACAGTGGACACTCGGGTTGCGAACGTGATCTGTGCGGGATGCACATTCACAAACCGCATCTGCGCACGCGCAGATTGCGATCCGGCACTTCTACGCATGCGTGACTGCCGAAACCCAGAAGTAACCCATTCCGGTACTTCTAGGTTTCAGGGGTCCACAACTCAAAAAAACACAACCTGAAGCGGCTGTAACCCGAGGTATGACTGTATCACAATGTCTGAAATAAGGACAGAGCATTGTAGAGGCATTGGCTGGCTTCACGGTTTCCCCCACATTTTGACTTTTGCACAGAGCATACACACACACACACATCGTGATTCGCGATACATTTCCAGGTCAAAAATTATGAAACCAATATCATGATATGGACTTCAAACTGATTTTGGACGATATATTGCCCAGTCTTACTCCCAGCAACACAGATCCACCAGTGCAGCTTCTTCTGAGGACCTTGACTCCCCAACACTTGATTCATTTTAGGGGAGCTTTGGGGTGTCTGTTGGCCCTCTTTTCCATGAAGCCTTGCTGTAAATTAGCACTTGTCCTCTGGGCTTGCTGCCCGTACCAGCAAGATATGGAAAAGATGCAGCCCTCAAACCAGGAGTCTTGGTTGACCACAAACTTGACATGAGCCAACAGTGTGACGCTGCAGCTAAAAAGGCCAATGCAATTCTGGGCTGCATCAATAGGAGTATAGCATCTAGATCAAGGGAAGTAATAGTGCCACTGTATTCTGCTCTGGTCAGACCTCACCTGGAGTACTGTGTCCAGTTCTGGGCACCACAGTTCAAGAAGGACACTGACAAACTGGAACGTGTCCAGAGGAGGGCAACCAAAATGGTCAAAGGCCTGGAAACGATGCCTTATGAGGAATGGCTAAGGGAGCTGGGCATGTTTAGCCTGGAGAAGAGGAGGTGAAGGGGTGATATGATAGCCATGTTCAAATATATCAAAGGATGTCACATAGAGGAGGGAGAAAGGTTGTTTTCTGCTGCTCCAGAGAAGCGGACACAGAGCAATGGATCCAAACTACAAAAAAGAAGATTCCACCTAAACATTAGGAAGAACTTCCTGACAGTAAGAGCTGTTCGACAGTGGAATTTGCTGCCAAGGAGTGTGGTGGAGTCTCCTTCTTTGGAGGTCTTTAAGCAGAGGCTTGACAACCATATGTCAGGAGTGCTCTGATGGTGTTTCCTGCTTGGCAGGGGGTTGGACTCGATGGCCCTTGTGGTCTCTTCCAACTCTATGATTCTATGAAACCAGAAGCATGGGTTGCAATGTTTGGCATGAACTGGTGCCCTCCAGCCCACCCTACGTCCCAAGCTAGGCAGATGCAGGTAGTGCCGTTCTGGATCTGATGCTCACAACCTTTCCTCACCTCCTGCCAGGCTGTCTGCTGCAGGGACCACCTTCACTGCTGCCCACAGGGCACCACGTGCGACCTGGAGCACTCGCGATGCACTATGACCCCGCAGAAGTCATGGCCCATCTTGCACTTCGCTGTGGACCTCCGCCAAACAGGTGAGGCAGGACTCGGTGTGTGGGGGGTGGTATTCTGCAAAGCAGCAAGGGAGGCGAAAATTGACGCCTGTGCACATTATGTTGAATGGGGATAGCTAGCATCGTGGTGTCAGAAGTGGTTGGGAGGTGTAGGTCAGCTGCTTCAGAAAGGCACCAGGTTGGCTGCCCATTATGTAGACTTTTGGAGAGGGGCTGCTGCTTATTGGAGGAGCATCTGCCTTGCAAGCAGAAGGTCCCAGGTTCAATTTCTGGCATCTCCTGCAAGAAGGGCCTTTACACTCGCCAGAAGCTAGGCCCTGCCCTCGCTGGTCCTGGGAGGAGCCTTGAAAAAAGTCCCATACACTGAGACTTTGCACCTCTTCATTGGGGGAGATAGGAAGCCCAGAGCACTTGTTCTTTAGATGCCCCTTTTATGAAGAGGCACGTAGTTAAGACCATTGATCCCCTACTGGTGAGGCTCGCTGACCTCTCGGAAAAGCAAAAATCCGACCTATTCCTGTTAGGCAAAGATCAGAAGACGACCCGGATGGTCGCCAGATTCTGCGTACAGATCTGTAGGCACAGACCATCTCCCAACGCAAACTAGTTTGTTAAGAAAATCCCCAAACTCGGTTCTATGGGTGACTCTGGGTCAGCTCGCTGCGGTGGTTTATTGTTGTACATTGTTTTTAAATTTATTGTTGTGCATTGTTTTAATTGTTTGTTTTCCTTCTGTGACTGTACCCCCAAGTGTGTTTTATAAGCTGGTCTCCGACCGTAATAAATTATCTATCTATCTGGTATCTCCAGGTTATGGCTGGGAGAGTTCTATGCCTGAAACAGTGGCGAGACACTCCCAGTCGGTGTAGACAGCTAGATGGGCCAATGCTCTAGTGTGGTATAATGCAGCTTCCTCTGCTCCTAAGGGAGTGAGACCAAAACTTGATCCTCCTCACCCCTCATGCTGCATTCCCCATACCAGCTAAGCAACACACTGGGCTTTGGGAAGGAGGTGCAAAGCTCTGGCAGAGTCCTAGAGCCCTCCCACCTCCTTCCTAAAGTTAGGAAAGCACTACTAGGCTTTGGAAAGGAGGCAGGACGCTACTAGGACTCTGCCAGAACACCACACCTTCTTCCCGAAGCCCAGCACCTCACTTACCCGGCCTTGGCAAGACAGTGGGGGGGGGTTCAGGGGGGAGTTAATTGTTGCCAAGGGCTGCCAAAAACAGCCTTGAGGTAGGGCTTTCTTGGTTCCCATTCCGATGAGCCTCCCTCTCCTTCCTGTAGTCGGTGTTGTCCAGTGCGACGATGAGCACACCTGCCCAGATGGGAACACCTGCTGCCTGCGAAGCCCAGGTGAATGGGGGTGCTGCCCATTGGAGGAGGTAAGAGGAGCGATGGATGAGGGGACAGGGGTGCAGGTGGTCCAAGACTCAGTCTCTGGCGCCTACGGGGTCCCTTCTGAAATCCCACCAGTCCGTCCTGAACTTGGTGGACCAAGACAACTTCCTTTCTTCCTTCTGTGGGGCGGGGGGGGGGGGCAGACAGGACAAATCCTATAGTTTAAGGTTACCAGTCCCCCCCCCCCAAATGAATACGGGGACACTTTTCAACTTCCTGCTAAATAGATGGATTTTGTCAGGGGACTGATTTGTAAATCCGGGGGCTGTCCCCAAGAAACGGGGACGTCTGGTAACCTTGCTATAGTTTTGCCTGTGGAGGGTACCAGGCCTTGTCTCCGGTACCTGCTGTTAAAACTGTGGTTTCCAAAGGGGGCATTACTGCCCCCTGGTGTTAGGGGGCACTAAGAGGCAAGGGGGTGGCAGGGGGCGCTGGAGGTGTAAATGACTATCAGACTTGGATGAACCTGATACCCAATGACACCAGCTTCTCCATTTTTGTTGAACTAATCGAACAAAGTAGTTTTCATTGGATTTTGAACAAATGTGTAACAGGTGGTTACAGCTTTCAATTTTACTGTGTTGCTTACTATGTTCCTTAGTGAGTAACCGCTGTTCTGAATATTTTTATATGGCAGGGTTAACTGGGAATAATCATCATTATCATTATTTATTATGATAATTAATTTATACCCCACCCATCTGGCTGGGTTCCCCCAGCCACTCTGGGCAGCTTACAGCACATAAAAAATTGTGAAACGTTAGACATTAAAAATTTCCCTATACAGGGCTGTCTTCAGATGTCTTTTAAAAGTCTGGTAGTTTATCTCCTTGACATCTGACGGGAGGACCTGTTCCACAGGACAGTTGCCGCTACCAAGAAGGCCCTCTGCCTGGTTCCTGAAGGCCCTCGGAGCTAGATCTTAGTGTGTGGATTGAAAAATGGGGGTGCAGACACTCCTTCAGGTATATTAGGCCAAAGCCGTTTAGGGCTTTAAAGGTCAGCACCAACATTTTGAATTGTGCTCAGAAACATACTGGGAGCCACTGAAGATCCTTTAGGACTAGTTACAGTGGTACGTTGGGTTAAGAACCTAATTCGTTCTGGAGGTCTGTTCTTAACCTGAAGCAGCACTTTAGCTAATGGGGCCTTACGCTCCCGCCGCGCCACTGGAGCATGATTTCTGTTCTCATCCTGAATCAAAGTTCTTAACCCGAGGTACTATTTCTGGGTTAGCGGAGACTGTAACCTGAAGCGTATGTTACCCAAGATACCACTGTATATGGTCCCAGCGACTGTTCCCAGTCACCAGCTTGGCAGCTGCATTCTTAATCTCCGTGAGACCCAGGGGATGGTGGCCTGAAAATGTTCAGGAACCTCTATGTCGAAAAGGATCTCTGCTAGCTGGGCTGGTGGGGAGGGTCTTTCTTCCATGGCTAGGTGGCAGCCTCCTTCTACCCTCTCTGTGTTGACTGCTCCACAAATGAACCTGAGAAATTTCTGTGTCCTTTTCCAGGCTGTCTGCTGCTCAGACCACGTCCACTGCTGCCCAAAGGGCTACACGTGCAACGTGGCTGCAGGGACCTGCGACGAAGGCGGCAGAAGCATCCCGTGGCTGGCGAAAGCAGAGCCACGCTCCCTGCCTGTGAGCTCTGCGGGCACGGCAGTGCCGTGCGATGCCCATACGGAATGCCCAGAAGGGCACACCTGCTGCCGTCTGTCATCGGGCGCGTGGGGCTGTTGCCCCTTGCCAGAGGTAAGAGGAGGGTGGGGCAGGTTCCATCTGCCTGGGCTGGCTAAATCAACACTCACTGCCAAATGCCACAGTGGCCTGTGCGCTCCAAGTGTCTTGGCTGTGGAACGGAATGGGGGGGAAGTGGGTTCAAGCCTGGCAGCGCTGGGAGTGTGCTCACGGCCAGAGTTTTGCTGTCTGTAAAATGGGAACAAGCGGAGCCCATTTGTGGGGTGAGCAGCAGATTGCATAATGCCATTACCCAGCAAGGAGGTGCATCTTGATAACTAGAAACCAGTGGCTTTTGCTCAGTGAAATTATGTCTCCCCTTCGCCAATCACATGCACACGAAAGCTCATACCAATTAACAAACTTAGTTGGTCTCTAAGGTGCTACTGGAAGGATTTTTTTTTTATTTGACTACGGCAGACCAACACAGCTACCTACCTGTAACCTGCCCTATGGTTTGTGTTGCGGTCAGTGATATTTCTAGGCCCCTTTCTTTCCTTTCCTTGGGCTCCTTTCCCTTGCTGCTTTCCCAAGCCTTCTCAGTCTCAAAGCCCGAAGCGCCTGGAGAAAGAGGGATATGTGGGGAAGTAAAATATGGGCTGGCAAGTTTTCAGCCCAGCTCTCTCCCCTGCGTTTCCCATTTAAATTGGTTCTCCCACTTTTTACAGGATGGCAGCAGCTCCCTAATCTGATGCAATCCCATCTAATTTGGTTCTGGCTTTGCATTGGGCAACTGGGGGTGCCCAGTGATTTGCTAGATTAGTAATAATTTCATTACTTTATCCCGATGGATCGGGAAGGGACTTTTCTGCCTTTACATGCCATCTAGCACTTCCCCTGCACAACTGCTCTGTCCCTGGGGCTTCCAACACATTTGGAAGGAAAATGTGAGGTTTCATTAGCAAGGAAGGAAAAACTCATCTGGTCAGGGCCCACCCCACCCCCCCCCCCCAGCATATAATGCCGTTCCCCCACCCCATGCATTCTTTTGAAAAACCTACAAAATCAGCCTGTAATTTGAAGCTGACTAGGAACAGGAGTGGGACGCAGGTGGCACTGTGGGTAAAACCTCAGTGCCTAGGACTTCGAATCCCCACGGCGGGGGGAGCTCCTGTCGTTCGGTCCCAGCTCCTGCCCACCTAGCAGTTCAAAAGCACTATTAAGTGCAAGTAGATAAATAGGTACCGCTTTATAGCGGGAAGGTAAACGGCGTTTCCGTGTGCTGCGCTGGTGCTGGCTCGCTGGCCACGTGACCTGGAAGTGTCTTCGGACGGCGCCGGCTCACGGCCTCTAGAGCGAGATGAGCACGCAACTCTAGAGTCGGACACGGGCAGGGGTACTTTTATCTTTACCTTTAGGAACAGGAGTAGGCTATCAGTGGAGGAAGATTGGAAGAAATTTAAAGATTATTTACAGAAACATTGTAAAATTAATGAATGTTAGAAGGATGTTGGAATGAAGTTATGTGGTTTTAGCAGAAATGTTATAAAGGATTAAGTAAAAATAGACTGTTAATTGGTGAAAGGCGGGGAAAGTAAAGTTAGATTATATCAAGATAAATTACAGGACAAAAACTGGGAAAGAAGGAAAGGATTTGCTGAAATAGCTAACCGAACTAGAATACAAAAAAGGGAGGTGTGAGGAGGTCAAGGAAACAAGCAAATGAAAGATAGGTTAAGGGAAGGTTTGATGTTTTTTTTTAATTGTTTCTATTTTTCTGTTCTTTTTTTCCTTCTTTTTTTCTTTTTTTTCCTTATTGTGATGTGCTTTGTTTTTGTTTAATATGGTGTTTTTACTTTTTCTTTTTGTAACTTTTAAAACTTTAATAAATATTATTTTCAAAAAAAAAAAAAAAGGAACAGGAGTAGACTATTCCGTTGATTCCCATAGCATTGTTGACTTGGGTCTCCAAACAAAATCCCATTGAAGACTTGGTGAGACCAGAGACCCTGGCACCAATCAGAGTCAGGGATTGTAAATCCTGTCTCTGATTCCTTCCAGGCTCACGAGTTCCTTCCCCCCCTGCTTCTCTCCCCCGCCCCCAGGCCATCTGCTGCAAGGACGGCTCCCACTGCTGCCCTGCCAACTACCAGTGCAACTTGTCGGAAGGCACTTGCACCAAGAACGGAGGCAGCATCCCCTGGCTGAAGAAGAAGCCGGCCGTCGTTGGCCTCGCCTCTTTGAGCAGGAATGTGAAATGCAACGAGGAGTTCAGCTGCGCAGATGGGCAGACGTGCTGCATGGCCGGAGCGCTGGCCTGGGCATGCTGCCCTTTCCCACAGGTATGTCGAGCGGGCAGGTTTATCCCCAAAATGTGTGTGTCATGGCGGTAGCGGTTTCCTTACAGGTAAAGAGTGGTTGATTTGGGGAGCTGCCTGTAGGCCCCTGATGTGGGGCGAGTCCTCATCCTTCTTTCCTTTCCTCTGCAGGCCGTCTGCTGCTCTGACCAAAAGCATTGCTGCCCTGGGGGCTACACCTGTGATGTGGAACACGGCTCCTGTGTCCAAAGCGGACAGCCTTCCCGGCAGGTCTCGATGGCTCTCATTCAGCCGAGGGAGGTGAATGACATCAGGTGTGACGACAAGGCGAGCTGCCCAGACGGGCACACCTGCTGCCGGATGCCCTCGGGCGAGTGGGGCTGCTGCCCTTTCCCAGAGGTAAGCTGGGGGGGGGGCGGAAGAGTCCCCAACAAGTTGCTATCAAGTGTGAAACTAAAGTGATGGTGCTGTTCTGTGCAGTTCAAGAAAAACCTAACTTGAACTCTGTTTTTAAACAAAGGGGAATTCTTCCCCTGCTGTAATATGCCTTTGTGGCAGGCAATGGTTCTCAAAAGAGGAACCTCTTTGGTGGCTCAGCTTCTCCCCATTGGCCAATCCCCGTGTTTTCTTAAGATGCTTCCAGCTGGGAAAACGGTTCCTGGGGTTCAGCCCTTGTAGTCATCATCTCCTAAAGAGCTGGTGCAGCATAAGGGACTGAGCTCTGACCCCAGGAAGTCCCAGATTCAAATCCTGATCCTCTTTCTCAGCCTCTTGTGAATTCACAACGATGCCCGAGGCCAGTGGTTCTCAGAATTTTTGTGCCATTTTGGTCTCTGATCTTTGATGTTAAATCTTGCTGGCTCCTATTCTTGTATCTCTCTCCTGTCTCCCCTGCAGGCTGTCTGTTGCCCAGACCGTGTCCACTGCTGCCCCAAAGACTACACTTGCGATCCAGGTCAGAAAACCTGCCAGTCGCCGCAGCACTCTCTACCTTGGGCTCCCAAGCATCCTGCCGGTGTGACTCAGAACCGTGGCATCCGATGCAACGACACAACCAGCTGCGAGGAAGGGCAGACCTGCTGCAGGGATGTCTCGGGCGAGTGGAGCTGCTGCCAGCTGCCCAACGTGAGTGCAGCCGGGGCTTTGCACAAACTTAATGCGGGTGGCGCTGTGGGTTAAACCACAGAGCCTAGGACTTGCCGATCAGAAGGTCGGTGGTTTGAATCCCAGCGGCGGGCTGAGCTCCCGTTGCTTGGTCCTGCCAACCTAGCAGTTCGAAAGCACCTCAAAGTGCAAGTAGATAAGTAGGTACCGCTCCGGCGGGAAGGTAAACGGTGTTTCCGTGCACTGCTCTGGTTCGCCAGAAGCGGCTTAGTCATGCTGGCCACATGAACCGGAAGCTGTCTGTGGACAAACGTCGGCTCCCTCGGACAATAAAGCGAGGTGAGCGCCGCAACCCCAGAGTCGGTCACGACTGGGCCTAATGGTCAGGGGTCCCTTTACCTTTACCTTCTGCCCAGGTGCCAGCACAGAACGCTGAAGCGAAAGCATGCCAGGGCACTCGGAGACTGACTGACATGCGGGAGGCAGCCTTGCACTGTGTGATGCTGGAATAGACTCTGATCTATTAGGAAATGGGGCTTGGGCAGAGGCAGCGAGCAGGGCAAAGCACAGAAAAAGATAGAGCAGGTGGCGGGAGGCAGAGTCTGGAGGCTGCTGGTCAGAGAAGAAGCAGCTTGGTTTCTGCAGGGTGTTGGGTGGTATTCAGGCACCCTTTGTGAACTCTGAGGCATGCGTTAACTAACCTAAATGCTGTTCTGGGGAAAGATAGTTCTGGCAGTAAATAAATAAGTGTTTCACTAGCCAAGGGAGATGGCCCCAGCCCCCTTGACTCCTGCTCGCCACCCCAGTAACCTGAGAACACGCCCAAGGTTTTCCAAGCCAGTAAGAGCCAGTGTGGTGTAGTGGTTAAGAGCGGTGAACTCGTAATCTGGTGAACCGGGTTCGCGTCCCTGCTCCTCCGCATGCAGCTGCTGGGTGACCTTGGGCCAGTCACACTTCTTTGAAGTCTCTCAGCCCCACTCACCTCACAGAGTGTTTGTTGTGGGGGGAGGAAGGGAAAGGAGAATGTTAGCCGCTTGGAGACTCCTTCGGATAGTGATAAAGCGGGATATCAGATCCAAACTCTTCTTCTTCTTCTTCAACGCTGTCTCCACAGCTTTAAGGTCTAAAAACATGGGTTCGTGTAAAACGAAAGCGGTGCAAGTAATTCTTAAAAAGAGGCGCAAATTTCAGCTTGTCAGCCATTCCCTTTTTTTCCACCCCCTTGTTTTTGTTTTTGGCACAGCATTTGGCCATGTCTTCTCCACTGGGGAGACGTTGGTTAATAACAGAGACTTGTATCTTTTTTAGCAGTTAAAAGCAAACCCCCTTTCACGTAGGGGCAACGCTTTGGCTTGGTCAAGTGTTGCGGCATCAGGACAGACCCTGAGAACCAAAGCTTTCCTCTCTCTGCTTCTGCAGGCTGTTTGCTGTGAGGATCACAAACACTGCTGCCCCTCGGGCTACACCTGCAATGTGGCAGCTCGGACGTGCGAGAAGCAGTTCTGGCCCAGGCTCCTACCTGCAGGCGGTCTGCTGAGTTCCTCGCGCGCCCCCACGTCCGTCCGGGATGTGTCGTGTGGTGATCAGCACTACTGTCACGACCACCAGACCTGCTGCAAGTCCAGCTCAGGCGGATGGGCCTGTTGCCCTTACGACAAGGTCAGTGGCTGTGCTGGGTGGTGGTGGGGGGTTGGTTGCAGGTTCGAACTGGTTAGCGGAGAGGACTTGTGTGTTTGGCGGGGTGCCGACTGCATAAGATTTTGAGCAGAGGTCATGGGAGGGTGGCTATCTTAGTTTGAAAGATCCTGAGAAGCAGGATCGATGGCCTAAAGGGAATGAAACACAGAGGTAGAAAGCAGGAGGGGATTGTGGCCATTGCTGGACTATAACTCTCAAGTGTCCTTGACTGATGGCCAGGCAGGTTGGGAATCCCTTATCCCTGGGATTTCTTGTATCTCAGTATCAGCCATGTGAGTTTTCTGGGAAATTCTGAACAAAAGAAAATTTCCTGTGCAAATTTATTTTTATTTTGCTTGTGTTTACTAAACAAAGCTACAAAAAACCCAAACTGGCCACCTTTGAAACAGCCAATATCACATTTCCAATTGGCATCCAATCACTGTTACCAGTGAAGTTAGATAAATCACTGGAAAAATTTCCACTCTGCAGCACTGGTAATGACGTTCATGATTTCTTATGGATGATGCGATTTGAGTCTTGCCTTGCTTCTTGTTGTTGTTGTTGTTGTTGTTGTGTGGCATTTCTCCCTCCCATCCTCATGAAGCTCCTCCTGTTCCGAGGGGAAGGGGGTATTACTTTGTCAACTATAATAATCTCAACAAAAGTAGAAATATTAAATAAAATAAAAAAGGGAAGAGAATAGGTCGAAGGGGATCAATTCCAGAAGTCCGTTCGACTTCCAAAATGTTAGGAAATCAAAGCACGGCTTCTGATTGGCTGCTGGAAGTGCCTTGCAGCCAATTGGAAGCCCCGTTGGTTGTTAAGCTTCCAAAAATAGTTTGCAAACCAGTACAGTCACTTCCAGGTTTGCAACATTCAGGAGACAAAACGAGAATTAAGCTGTTCGAAAACCAAGGTACGACTGTACATTAAAAAACCCTTTTAAGAAGTACCGTATTTTTCACTCTCTAGGATGCACTTTTTCCCCTCCAAAAATGTTCAGCGATGGCTTCAGCGATAGCCGTCTGAAGCCTTCGGAGCGCAGCGTGAGTTCCCACTGCGTTCAGGAGGCTTCCGGTTCCTTTTGCTGAAGCCAGGAGAGTCTGGTCTTTGAGGCTGGCGGTGGGGGGGAAAGCAGTGCTTCCCCCCACCACAAGCTCGGGGGGGGGGCAGCGTGTCACCTTTGCACTGTTCCCCGACCTGGTCTTTGTGGCTTTTGTGGCCGTGTCAGCCCCTTCTCCCTCCTGGTCAAAAAGCCCACAGGAGCCATGCGTGGCTCCTGTGGGCTTTTGCGCGAGGTGGGGGAATTCCCCCACCTCCCGTAAAAGCAGGGAGAAGGTCTGGGAGAAGCACACAGGCTGCGTGCAGCCTGTCCGCTGCTCCCAGAGCTGGGGGGAGGGGAGAATAATATTTTCCCCCTTGATTTCCCCCTCTGAAAACTAGGTGCGCCCTATGGAGCGAAAAATACGGTAGTTCAAAACAGCAATAAAATATATACTTTAGTTTTTTGTAGTCTTAAGTATATGTTAATCCATGTGTTGCTATGGTTTTGACACATACATTCCAAATATCATTAAATTCTCAATACGTAATCTTTGTCTGAGGCTATCTGTACATGGGCTGCAAGAGTTATTACAGTGGTACCTCGCAAGACGAAAGGGTTTTTCGTTTCTTGAGTTGCTTTGCAAGACGATTTTCCCTATGGGCTTGCTTCGCATGACGAAAACGTCTTGTGGGTTTGCTTCCTTTTTCTTAATACCCAGGGAATCCGCGTTCCGCAAGACGAAAAAATCGCAAGACGAAGCAACTCGTGGAATGAATTAATTTCGTCTTGCGAGGCATCACTGTACTTGTCTCTACTGCTATCCTGTCACGGGGGGGTCCAAGTGGAGGCTGGCCCATAAGGGTAAATGGGACTGCCCCACCAACCTCTGTCTTGAGTCCTTTATCCCTCCTCCTTTCTTACTTGCAGCTAATCCAGGGGTGGCTCTGTACCTGCTTCCTCCCTGGACTATTCCTCTTGTTGGTGCTGGGTTGTCGCTCCTCTTTCCACCAATCTTGATGGGTTTTTCAAACTCACCAACCTCCTCGAGGGTCCAAGTAAGGCCTCTTGAGACAGAGCAGAAACATGAATAAACATCCTAGTACCGTCTTTTTTCAGTGTCTTGCAATCTTTTAAACAGGAAGTTGTCTAGCTTTTGTAAGTCTTGAGTACTCCTTTCCAACAGGAAGTATCACCCCATCATTTTTGCCTCTCTCTCTGTCTCCCCCTGCAGGGCTCCTGCTGCTCTGACAAACGCCACTGCTGTCCGCCTGGCTTCCGTTGTTCCTGGAGGGGCACTGAATGCATTAAACAGAAGCCACTCCGCTGGGACACGGGGGCCTTCACCCATCGCTCTACCCAAGCACATGCGCTGCTCTGAAGTGCCTTTTCGTGTCTGGCCTCTCCCAATACTTGGGCGCTGGAGCGAGCTCTGCTTTTTTTCAGGGAGGGACATTATTTGTAAGCGTGTGCAGGAGAGATGGCGACTTCTGCCAGTTTGCCGTTCTGATCAGGAAGGGGATTCCTGCTGCCTTACGCTTGCCCCCGACGTGGATGAAACCCTCTTCTTTAGAGGCATTGCCAGAGAGAATAAATCCTCTCTCTCCCCCATCCTCGAATGCCCACCAGGGACCCCTGGCTTCACTGCCATGCCCCAGCCTGGAAGGGTTCTTCTCCTGGGCCAAGATTTATGCAAGCTTGGGGGTCTTGCTCTGTCCCTGCAGTCCTCTTTACCAAAATTGTTTTTGATTACTTTTGTGCTGTTTCTTAAAAAAAGAAAGAATAAATCTTGGCACTGGATTGGGCAGTTGTTTGCTGCTGTGCTTACCAACCATGGGTGTCTACTGTCTCATTTTGGGTTTCTTTGCAGCCCTTGTGTGTGTTGCCCCTTCTCTCCTTCTGTATCCTGTATAGAAATGAAATAAATAATAATAAACACAGCCAGGATTTGACCCTGAGATCTAGCTTCGTTGCAAAGTGCTGTCGATAACGGGAGGCCTGCGTCGTCAGCTGAAACAATGGCTTTAAAAGCCGGGAATCGGCCCCAGTGGAAGTCTCTTCTGCTAAATAACGGCAGCGACTATTCAAGTTAGGACTAGTTGCTAGGCCAGGTTCTCAAAAGTGGTTAAAAACCACTGCACTGCGTTCTGTATAGCTGGGATGAGTGGCCTTTTACTGGCCGACTGTTGGAAGAGTTTTGTGATGCACAAAATCCCACACATTATTCCTTCACTGCAGGGGCCTGGACTAGAAGACTCTCAGGGTCCCTTCTAACTCTATGATTGTAAAAGCATCCCTTCCTCTTTGCAGCGATTGTATATTTTACTCTAGGAGACTTAGTTTGGTCAGAATCTAGTCTACCCTGTCAGAGTTAACACTAAAGACATTACTTCTGGTAAGTTGAGCCACGGTGGCCACTAGAGGGCCATAACTTTTTGTCTCTGGCTTTTTAGACTTGTTTACCCATGTACTGGAAGGGACGTGGGTGGCGCTGTGGGTTAAACCACAGAGCCTAGGACTTGCCGATCAGAAGGTCAGCGGTTCGAGTGACGGGGTGAGCTCCTGTTGCTTGGTCCCTGCTCCTGCCAACCTAGCAGTTCAAAAGCATGTCAAAGTGCAAGTAGATAAATAGGTACCACTCCAGCGGGAAGGTAAACGGCGTTTCCGTGCGCTACTCTGGTTTGCCAGAAGCGCCTTAGTCATGCTGACCACATGACCCAGAAGCTGTACGCCAGCTCCCTCGGCCAATAAAGCAAGATGAGTGCGGCAACCCCAGAGTCGGCCACAACTGGACCTAATAGTACATGGGTAAAGGTAAAGGGACCCCTGACTATCTGAAACCAAAGAGGTGCATTGGCTGCATATATTGGCATTATTTTCAGCTCTCCCACCCTCAGTATTTGTTAATTTTAAGTCAGTGCACTGAGCAAGTAGAGTTCTGTGGAAGATGTGTGTTCATCAACCCCGTTTCCCACCATCTGCCTATAAGAAACCTCCTTTCTCCAGTGATTACTGAAAAACCCTAAAACGAATCCTTGCAATGTTCCAGTTTGAGCTTACAAATGTTGATTTTCAGCTGACAGAAACTCTGACCAACTTTGATATTGTTCAATCTTGGAAATGTAAAAATCCACCAACATTTGCAGAACAACCAAAGAAAAACTTGGGAAACGGTCTTGCAAACAAAGTCAACGTATAACAGAAAAACACTATTTATCGAAGGATGGCCCATGGTTCTACATTTCTGGAATGACAAAGAGCAGACACCTCACAACATATATTTTCTCTACTTTCCCTTCTCTTTTCCTAATCCTTTTGTATCCATATTTTGTCCTCGTTTTATTACTGTGCGTTAATATTAAAATTCAATTAATTTTAAAGTTGGGGAGGTTTCCGTAGCTACGACGCCAGGGATTGAACCTGGAGCCTTCCATATTGCAAAGAGGGCTGTCTTAATCCTCTGCTCTAGCCATCTCTAAACCCGTGAGGTGCGAGTTACCTACTGCATTCAGGAGGAGGTTGGGAGTGGTGCTGAAGGAATCTTGATTCGTGAAAAGTGGAGCTACGAAAGCGAAGAGGGATGCTTCAGCAAGCACAACTCAAGAAGAGTGCCAAAGCAGGTGGGTTGTCAAGGTAACAGTGACCACCTTTATGACATCTTTTGCGGCTGCTTTAAAAGTCACCAACCAGAGGTGTCCAGGGTGGGAACGAGGAGAGAGTAAATCTGATTATGGGAGAACGAGTTTGTACATGCAGGAGTGGAGGTTTCGTGTTTTGGTTTGCTGTGTTACTTGTATTTTTTTTACCTATATTTTTTTTCTATTTAATATTTATCTTGTAGCTTTACACCTTCGTATTTCATGTTTTATTAGATAGCTGGGGTAGGATTGGGAGTTGAGGCAGCTTAAGTCGGATATTTAGGTAGGTGAAAGAAGAGTTCTACTTATTTTTTTTTAAGAGCGGCTCTTGCGAGAAGACAAGCTTCGTAATCTTGAAAAAGGTAAGGAGGATTTCTTCTATCCTGGGGTTAAGAGCCCAGGATTCCCCCCCCCCCGGCCCTTGGCAGCTGCCAGGCCAGTCGCTCTGCTGAGTCCAGTACCTACTGACCAAGAGACCTGTAGGACTCTCTCTCTATAGCAGGCGCCCCCAAACTCGGCCCTCCAGCTGTTTTGGGACTACAATTCCCACCACCCCTGACCATTGGGTCCTGTTAGCTAGGGATGATGGGAGTTGCAGTCCCAAAACAGCTGGAGGGCTGAGCTTGGGGATGCCTGCTCTATAGCCTTTATTTTGGTATCTCTACACAAGACACATGGAGTGAGAGATGAACCACACCCTCCGAACACTACACAAGTCAAGTCACTGCCCCAACTCTCCACCCAAAGCAAAAATGGGCTGGAAGCATGCAATAATCCCACAAGTACCCCGTTAATTGGATTAACGACGCCAGGATGTCTGTGTTAGTAGTTCCTGATTGTTCCGACTGGCCATTATAAACTGGACATGATAATCACAACGCTGTACTTTTCTGACCTTGCTTTCACCATCCTGCCCAACCAGGTATCCACCCACCCATCCATATGTACAGACAGACAGATACCTACCTACCTACCTACCTATCTATCTATAACTTATGATAACATTCCATGCAACCGAAGAAGTAAATTTATGGATGCCATAATTAAATTGGTTAGTCTTTAAGGCACTACAAGGCCTCTTTCCACTACACCCACCCAATCCAAAAAGGCCCACTAACAAAATAAACACCCCTTCGAAGTACCACTAAGTTTTTTGTTTCAATTTTTTAATAAATTGTGTAACTTACCATTCTTCTGCAAGGTAATTCACTCCCATTGAGGATAAGCCCTCTACAGTTTTCAGATCCTTTAATTCTGAAAGAAGCACGAGTCAAAAGAGAAAGGAAAAGTTAAAAAGGATGAAGAATGCTAATAAGCTTGGCCTATCATCCCTGTCCCATCAGCTGTGCTGGCTGGAGCCAATGGGAACTGGGAGTAGAATGGTATCTGAATGGGCAGACTTCTCCCACCCCTGGGCACAGCTTGCCTCCCAGACATTATGACCTGTTAGGTGAGATGGGGTCCAGGTAGCGATGTAGAAGATGGCCATGAAGGCCAGACCTAGGCCTCTTGAGGATGCGTGCGAAGACCCCAAAAAGCATTAGCCTGCAAGACTAGCACCACACCCAGTACTGACTGCCTCTCTCCACCAGCTTAGGCAGGATCAGTGCACTAGCAGAATTCTAAACACCTCATTTTTAAGTGCATCCAAACATGTTGAATCATCCTAGAACTGTAGAGTTAGAAGGGACCCCAAGGACTATCTAGTCCAATCACTGCAATGCAGGTAAAGGGACCCCTGACCACTAGGTCCAGTCGCGGACTCTGGGGTTGCAACGCTCATCTCACTTTATTGGCCGAGGGAGCCGGCGTACAGCTTCCAGGTCATGTGGCCAGCATGACCAAGCCGCTTCTGGTGAACCAGAGCAGCGCACGGAAACGCCGTTTACATTCCCGCCGCAGTGGTACCTATTTATCTACTTGCACTTCCTGCTTTCAAACTGCTGGGTTGGCAGGAGCAGGGACCGAGCAACGGGAGCTCACCGTCGTGAGGATTCAAACTGCCAACCTTCTGATCAGCAAGCCCTAGGCTCTGTGGTTTAACCCATAGCGCCACCCGCGTCCCCTGAAATGCAGGAATCTCAGCCAAAGCATCCATGACAGATGGACATCCAACCTCTGCTTTAAAATCTCCAAGGAAGGAGAGTCCATAACCTCTAGAGGGAGACCGATCCTTTTTCGAACAGAAAGTGTTTTCCCTGATGTTTAGTCAGAATCTCCTTTCCTGTAACGTGAAGCTGTTGGTTCAAGTCCTCCCCCTCCAGGGCTGGACAAAACAAGCTTGTTCCTTCTTCCACGGGACAGCCCCTGATATTTCTGAAGATGGCGACCATATGGCAATTACTTGCATTTCCATAGGGTGCATTTCTCCCCTATCTTCTCACTAAAGGTCCTTTATTCTGCTCCTTCTCACTAAAGGTCCTTTATTCTGCTCAGCCTGCAAGGAGAAATACTCAAATTCTCCAGCAGCTTCTTGCTTTGGTGTGCCCTCCTGTGGTGAGCTAAAGGTACTACCATGGAAAAAAATCAGACACAAAACTGACAAGTAAAATACCGTATTTTTTGCTCTATAAGACTCACTTTTTCCCTCCTAAAAAGTAAGGGGAAATGTGTGTGCGTCTTATGGAGCGAATGCAGGCTGCGCAGCTATCCCAGAAGCCAGAACAGCAAGAGGGATCACTGCTTTCGCTGCGCAGCGATCCCTCTTGCTATTCTGGCTTCTGGGATTCATAATATTTTTTTTCTTGTTTTCCTCCTCCAAAAACTAGGTGCGTCTTGTGGTCTGGTGCGTCTTATAGAGCGAAAAATACGTAAATTCTGTAGTCACATCTGTATTCCATCACAAGGCATCTAAAGAGGCAGTAATCAGGTGTCCCCGATGGGACTTCTCACCTCTTCGTAGGGCCTTTCTAAAACTCTTTCTAAAAAAAAGAGGTAAACCTACCTGGAGATTTAGAGTAGTAAATTAAAATAGAATGACAGAAAGAAAACCATGGGTTGGTACCAAAGCAAGTTGATTTGTTATGTGGCCTTAGTGCACCGATAGGTTCAACACTATTTATTTTTAATTTCAAGCTGTAGTGAGTTGCCGTCTGGATGCAAATGGGAAACCTGCTTAAAACTGGTTCAGCCGGGAATTGTGGGTAGGAAGGTGGAAATATCTAAATTAATGGTTCTTATTAGCCTGAATAACACAGAGTTAGAAACAAAAGAGGAATGTAAATGGGTAAAATTGATGGTAATTGCAGCCAGACAGGTTATAGCAAGTAATTGGAAAAATGCAGAAGAGCTAGGGGTGAACCAATGGAAGGAAAAATTGAAAAATATTATAATCTTAGAATATCTTAACTGTGAAGATACATAACATGAAAGGGTTTAAGGTCAGTGAGAAGGAGGAGGCTTGGTTTGAGAATAAATTATTTGGGCAGGTTTGAACAATTTGGGGCAATTAAAATGTTAAAAGTTAAATAAACCTTGTGGAGGGAGGCGTGTTAAGATATACAGAATTGTACATATGGTTGTTCTGAATATGTTGTTATTGATTATGTAAACCCAATGTATCAGCCGCCTGGGGGTTTTCACTGTTTGTTTTCACTGTTTTTTTACCAACAACCAAAACACAACCAAACTGGTTCAGTGCCCCCCCAAATCTAATAAAAATTATAGTGTGCGTTGTCCCTTTTCCCAATAGAGCATCTCAGACTAAGGACCAGAAACAGGAAGCCAGCCTGAGCAGTGGCCCATCAGAAAAAAGGTAACCGAAGATAAAATCACAGTGCGGTTAGAAGAGGGTTTTTCACTCCTCCTGGTAACCCTCCCCACCTATATAATATATACATTCTTATATTCCCTGCAGGCCAGGGTGCACACATACATCTTTCTAGATATGCAGTTGGCTAGCAGCTCCCTGGCAGCCACAGAATTCTTGGTTGCCTAGGAGGCCCAGGCAAGTCCTCAAATGCAAGGTTTTCCAGCTTACCTCTCGGTCGTGGCCATCTGTGTGTGCTTTTAGCCTGGGCTTTCCCGTTTTGTCTCTCCTGAAAAGCAAGCGCAGGTCACTTTGTTACATTCCTCCATCGCTATCTTTTGAGGGAGGTGGGAGAGGAATCTGAACACTGGAAAAACAGCAGCAAAACTGACCAGCTGCAGTGTTTTGAAATACCGTATTTTTCGCTCTACAGGGCGCAACCGACCATAGGACGCACCTTGTTTTAGAGGGGGAGAAGAGAAAAAAATAATCTCCCCTCTCTGCTCAGCGCCCCTTCAGTGAAGTGGCAGGAGAAACGGAGCCCCTTCCATTTCTCCTCCTGCTTAGCTGAAGGGGCGCTGTGCAGCTCTCCCTCTCTGCTGAAGCCAGGAGAGTCCTGCTCTCCCGGCTTCAGCAAAAAGAACCCGAAGCCTCCGGAGAGCAGCGGGAGCGCTCCCACTGCGTTTCGGAGGCTTCGCGTTGCTATCGCTGAAGCGAAGGAGCCTGCATTCGCTCCATAGGACGCACACACATTTCCCCTTATTTTTGGAGGGGGTAAAGTGCATCCTATAGAGCGTAAAATACGGTACGTTGGGTGAATGACAGGTGCCCCACCACACCTGACTGGTCCTTGCTGTACTGGAAAGTTTCAGGATTCCACCCCTTCCTGCCATCCCGATCTGCTCCTCAACATAAGAAAGCACAGATGTCTTAAAGGCAGCAAGAACCCTTTGGAATCTCTCCTGCTACATTTAAGGGCCTTCTCAGTGATGGCTCCGACCTGGTGGAATGCTCTGTCCCATGAGACTAGGGCCCTTCAGGATTTAAGCTCCTTCCCTTGGGCCTGTAAGACAGAGCTATTCCGCCTGGCCTTTAATTTGAATTCAGCCTGATCTTCTCTTCCTTCCCCCCTCCCCTTTTATGAAGATCACTCGCTCTGAGACCCCACAGCTAATTCTCCCCTGGCCTCCTCCACTGGCCCAAGTAGGACTAATTCAGCCAGCTAGCCCTGGGGATTATCTAATTGATTTTTGATTTTTATTGTTATTCATGTTTTTATACTGTATTTTATGCTGCTTTTATAATTAAGTGTTTTAAAGTGTTTTGAATTTGTTGCTAGCCGCCCTGAGCCCGGTTTTTGAATCAGGAAGGGAGGGGTATAAAAATTTATTATTTATTATTATTATTGTTAGTAAAATGTTTCATCCCATCTTTACCCCACACTGTCAATGTGTCCTTATGATCTTCCAAAGGGTCCATCGTTCTTCCTTATTAACACTATGATCTTCCTCTCTTTTCTCTATCCCCTTCAGCCCTTCATCTTTGGCCCAGGGATTGAGCTCACTTTGCAAAACGGTTATGAAGATAAGGGGTGATGAGGGACACAGAGACCGGCCTTTCTGAAGCTGCCGTTAAGAGAAAGAAAATTTCCCACTTACAATACGATGCTTGCAGCTTAGAAAACGAGACACAGATAGTCAGACAACTGAAGATGTCAGGGAAAAGATCTGGATTACATGCTACAGAGATCTGTACAACCCTGTTATCGTGCTATGTTTTAATTTCAGAATCTGCCACTTGCTATTTATAAAAGCGCCCTGGAAACAGCTGAAAACGATGAACCTTTAAAACCACAAAAACGATAACAAGCAGTGAACCAATCTAATTCCCTTGTCCCATCTTTTTGTCAGGAACAGACCTACTTCACACAAACTTTAATTCCTTCTGACGGCCACAAGAATACAGTGGTACCTCGGGTTACATACGCTTCAGGTTACATATGCTTCAGGTTACAGAGTCCGCTAACCCAGAAATAGTACCTTGGGTTAAGAACTTTGCTTCAGGATGAGAACAGAAATCGTGCAGCAGCAGCGGGAGGCCCCATTAACTAAAGTGGTGCTTCAGGTTAAGAACAGTTTCAGGTTAAGAACGGACCTCCGGAACGAATTAAGTATGTAACCAGAGGTACCACTGTACATTGATTTTCAGTATTCTTTAGACACGTTAACAAACACACAATGAATTTATTTGTGGATGACATCTTACTGATTCTTTCCAACCTGGCAGAAGCAACCCTGAATTGAAGACTATACTAGCAGAGTTTAAAAACATTGCAAATCTAGGAACTGATGACATTAAATCTGAGTCAAGGTGCCTCAATATCCCCCATGTTCTGACAAGGGCACCTTCAGAATATGTTTTACATTGAAAATAAATAGCTTTGAATATTCAGGTTTACAATTTCCCTGAAGGAATTCTGGGTGTTGAGTCACGTTTCTGGAATTTAAATATTTGCTGGCTAGATGCAAGGACCATTGTAAGGATGGCGGTTCTCCCGAATTTCTCTTGCCCGTTCCCAGTATTACCAATAAGGAACCACTAACTTATTCTCCTAAAATGGCAGAAAATGTTGGAAGTCTTCTGCAGCGAGGATAAGGGATCGGGAAGTGGCAAAGGTTCCTTATGCAGGAGATGGAAGGATTTAACTTCCTGAGCCTCAGAAAGTGAGTGTTCCCAGTCAGCTGACGGAACAAAAAGGTTTCTGCTTACAGATTGAGAAGGGGATGGGAACAAACCCAGGGTTTTGGTCTCAAGAGTCTGAATGGAAGGCAATGCAATCTTCCATACCTTCATTGCAATTTGCAAAATGCCTTTGAAATTACGGTGGTGCCCCGCAAGACGAACGCCTCGCAAAACGAAAAACTCGCAAGACGAAAGAGTTTTTCGTTTTTGAGTCGTTCCGCAAGACGAATTTCCCTATGGGCTTGCTTCTAAAGGCCGGCAGGGGGCAAAAGTCTTTGCTCCCCTCCGCCTGCCTTCCTGGGATAGCGGAGAAGCGCAGTGCATTTCTCCGATATCCCGACGGCTTTTGAAGGCAGGCGGGGGGGGGAGCAAAGACTTTCGCCCCCCGCCAGCCTTCAGAAGAGGTCCTGGACCTCTTCTGAAGGCCGGTGGTGGGCGAAAGTCTTTGCTCCCCCCCGCCTGCCTTTGAAAGCCGTCGGGATAGCGGAGAAACGGCAGAGAAGTCTCCGCTGTTCCGGGGGCTTTTAAAATGCTGGGGGACGGCAGTGAAGGGTTCGCTGCCGCCCGCCAGCATTTTAAAATCGCCCCGGGACAGCGGAGGCTTCGCTGCCGCCCGCCAGCATTTTAAAATCGCCCTGGGACAGCGGAGACTTTTCCGCTGTCCCGGGGCGATTTTAAAATGCTGGCGGTCGGTAGCAAAGCCCTCCTGTCCCCGGAGCTTGCGGGGCGGGAGGTGGGGAGAAGGGCTTTTCTTCCCACCGCCAGCCTTCAGAACAGCCTTTTGAAGGCTGGCGGTGGGAAAAAAAGGCCTTGTTCCCCCCCCCCCCAGCCTTCAGAAGAGGTTGGGGGACAGACTGTCCCCGGACCTGGTCTGAAGGCGGTTTCCATAGGAACACATTAATTGATTTTTAATGCATTCCTATGGGAAACCGTGCTTCGCAAGACGTGTTTTCGAACCGTCTTGCGAGGCACCACTGTAATACAGAGGGCAATCCTAGCCCTGTTCATTATAAAAACCCGGTGCTGACGTTTCTGTACCAGTCTTGTGCTGCTGAAAAACCTTTTAAGGGGCTTTTGGTTATGCTGAGCAGTTTGGTATTGGTTTGTTTTTTTAAAAGCCAAGCTACCCAAATCCCTTTCTGTTCTGCATTTCTCCCTTACTACTATGTGCTTCTGATGCTGGGAGCTGTTGCAAACCCAAGAGTACCACAAACTGCTCTCCAACCACGCTGGTCTGCATTACTTACCGTCTCCCAACGCCTGCAAGTTTTGGCTTCCGACCAGCAAATTTCCCCCCTTCCGTCTCGAATGCCTTTCTGTTAGCATCACATTGACCTTCCGTTTTTCCGTCATAAAAGCACAATGCATCTGTATATTTCCAGGGTTTAAATGTGAGCACAGGGCTCCCTAAGCTTTGGAACATGGTTTGCGGAATGCCCACTCAGCCCTGGAAGGAACGAAAGTGATTGATAAAATGAGTGTTTTTAGAGCACATGCAGAAAGCCTCAGGATAAAGAGTGCAAGTCTGCATCACATGACGTAAAAGTAAAATGAGCTGGGGTAGTGTAATGGCTGGAAGAGAAAGTTGCAGATCAGTGAGTTCCGGGTTCGAATCTTGCCTCTGCCAGGAACTCACTAGGGTGGCCTTAGGCAAAGCTACTTTCTCTCATGCTTCATTCTGCCCCTTCCATCTGCAAAATAGGGGAGAATAACTTACCTCTCAAGGCTGTTGCAAGCATTACAACATCCAGATATTGCACATGAAACACACGGAACACTTGAAATGTTTACAGGTGTTATGTCGTATAAAAATTATATTTAACACAAGTCTTTAAACTTCCTTGGGACAAGGAAGGAGGCTTCTATTTTTAAAAATCAAAATTTGACTCCCTTTTTTCCGCTGTAGGGCATCAGTGACTGATAATAGTATATATAGCCAATGGTTTGTTTTTTAAAAATACAATAAAATGCTGAGGACTAGTAACTTTTCTGATTTGCAAGCTGACAGGATGCCCTAGCAGCCACTGCTGCACTGGCCATGCCTGAGGACGCGGCTCTCTCATCGTCCTCAGAGCAGACTCTCCAGTTCCGCAACCACAAGAGTGCATCTTGTACCTCTAGCCAGCCAATAGCAAGCGGCCTACTATGTCGCAGACGTTATTGCATCTGTGTTCCAGACCTGCAAAAACTCACAGCCTGCCAACAAAAGAAAAGTAAGTATTAGGCGTATTTTATTCCCAGGCCTTTCCTGGAAGCCACATACTACCCTATGAGAGGATAGCCTGTCCCATAATATTAAACTTGATAAGCTATAGTTATTCAGCAGCGAGGGGAAATGTATTCTGCACATGCTTAGGGACACTCGAGCACTGTTGCTTGACGTTTTCCTAAGCCGACAATGACAAGGAGCTCCAGGGCAAAAGCCTGGCTTCAATAGAAAAATTCATCTAGTCCTCTTCCTCCCCAACAAAGAGGTTTTGAGAACTTGCCGTGTGACGGCTCGTCGGCATAAAAGAAACATCCACTTCACTGGAAGCCACACATGCTCCATTTCAAAGTAAGATGAACTCTTCTTCTTGCAGCTAAAATGAATATGAAACAGCTATGGAAACAAGGATTTGGAGCTCAAGTCACTTTGCATTTGGAGGGAGAAGTTTAACTGCTGGCAGCAAAAGTTTGCCTCTTTCCCTGCGCAAAGTGCAAAGGAATGCAAATAATTGTCACAGAGAGAAGCAAGCGGAAGCAAGCCCAAGCAACTACCGTCTTAAAAAGGTAAAGGGACCCCTGACCATTAGGTCCAGTCGTGGCCGACTCTGGGGTTGCGGCCCTCATCCCACTTTCTTGGCCAAGGGAGCCGGCATACAGCTTCCGGGTCATGTGGCCAGCATGACCAAGCCGCTTCTGGCAAAACCAGAGCAGCGCACAGAAATGCCGTTTACCTTCCCGCCAGAGCGGTGCCTATTTATCTATTTGCACTTTGACGTGCTTTCGAACTGCTAGGTTGGCAGAGCAGGGACCAAGCAACAGGAGCTCACCCCGTCGCGGGGATTTGAACCACCGACCTTCTGATCGGCAAGCCCTAGGCTCTGTGGTTTAACCCACAGCGCCACCCGCGTCCCATACCTTGGGTTAAATATGTTTCAGGTTGAGAGTTTTCAGGTTACTTCCGGGTTTCGCAGCTTGGACATGCGCAGATGCTCAAAATGACGCCGTGTGCATGCGTGGAAGCGGCGAATCGCGACCCGCACAGACATGGGTTGCGTTCGCTTCAGGATGCAAACAGAGCTCCAGAACGGATCCTGTTTGCATCCAGAGGTACCACTGTATGTGGTCACGTTGCCCTCCCATGCAACAGTGGTTTTCCAACTTTTAGGGATTCCCTTCCTGCCAAGGAACTTCTCTGCATCATCAGTGGAGGCAAAGGAGGCATTGCCCCACCAACCTCCCTGCCCTTCGCTCTGACTCCCCCTACTGTTGGCAGCCCAGCAGCCCAGGTATCCACCCTACCATTGGACACCAGCAACCACAGTGCGTCACAGAAGATTCTGCAGCTTGTCCTACAACGAACCAAGCAGGGCATAGGCCAGGCCTTCTGGCCTTTACATGGCTTCAGGGGGACTGCGGGCACATTCTAGCATGCAAACACCCACATCCCGATGCATACTGGGAATAATCAGCAAGTTGTCACTCCAACTCTTTGCTTTACTGGTCCTTCTGGGTTGTTCAGAGAACGTTTTGAAAGCTGCTGTTTTCAGCTCGTCAAGGGGTGTGCTCCATTCCGCCCATCACTTTGCCTGTGCAAATGGGCTGTGCACACACAACAGCTGTTACACACACCCCTATCTTGCGCTGGCTGCCGATACATCTGGGCAAAAAGTTAGAATTCAAGACCCGTTTCCGTAGCCTGAAGGCAAGCACTGGGCATATCAGCATCCACGTCAGGAAAAGGCAATTCTTGGCACCTCAAAACAACATAGATGGGTCTCCCTGTGCAGTTGCCACCCATTTTTCATACCCATGTATACTCTTCCTGGTGCCACCGTTGGCAGGCTTCCCATCCGCAATGCTGGTCTGGTATCATTCTGCATCTACGTCTAGAGAAGGGTCACGAAAGGGAGAAGGACAGTTTACAGGCTCCTTCCTCCTGCTCCTCTTGCACCTGCCCCCTCCAAATTGCAGCTTTTAAGGTGTCCGATAACCTTCCATCTCAAGAGCCATTTCCTATCGAAGAGTCAAGGAAAATTCGGATAAGCCAACTTACTTCAGCTCAGATGGGTTAATGAAGATCTCCACAGATGTTTTTCAAACTTCCCAGCAAATGCAATCGCAGACAGAAACCATCCTCAGGGGAACCTAGAAATCCAGCATGTTTTTCCAGCCCTCTTCAAGGTTGTAACAACAATAACAACAACAACAAAATGGGTAAGTGCTGCCTTTTAAAAATCAGAACCGTCTATTTATCTAAAGTTGGTCCAGAAAGGTTGGTAAAGATTATGACTATCTTCTTAAAACTTTCAGGACAGTCTCTTTTGCATTCGAGTCGGCTACTTTACTAAGATCTTCAGAGAAGTCACTTATCCATACAGTCATACCTCATTTTACGGACGCCTCAGGTTACGTGTTTTCGGGTTACGGACCGCGGGAAACCAGAAAGTACCGGAACAGGTTACTTCCGGGTTTCGCCGCTCGCACATGTGCCGAAGTGCTAAATTGCGCATGCGCCGAATCGTGCTAGTGCCTGTGCAGACGCGGCGCTTCAGGATGCGAACACTATGGGTTGTGGACATGCCTCCGTCACGGATTACGTTCGCAACCTGAGGTTCCACTGTACTCAGTTATTCTCCTCTGTTATGCATATACAGCGGTACCTCAAGTTAAGTACTTAATTCATTCCGGAGGTCCGTACTTAACCTGAAACTGTTCTTAACCTGAAGCACCACTTTAGCTAATGGGGCCTCCCGCTGCCACCACACCGCCGGGGCACGATTTCTGTTCTAATCCCGAAGCAAAGTTCTTAACCTGAAGCACTATTTCTGGGTTAGCAGAGTCTGTAACCTGAAGCGTATGTAACCCGAGGTACCACTGTATGGTTGAGATGCTCTCTCTCCACAAAGAGGGAGCACCCAAGCCCTATCCTTTAGAAGCCTTTAAAAGGCAGCGCAGGCATGTATTTCCAAGGAAGCTGTGAAGTAATGGATCCAAACCTCCAGAATGTAGTTTATATGGGTTGGATACCCTGCTTAAGTGTAGTCAGGATGACTAACTTAAGTCTTGTGATTTCAAAGGATCTACCCTAAGCATGACTAACTCTGGAGCAAGTCCTATCCCCCCACCAAAAGTTTAGATTTGCATACTGTGAGTTGCCTTGAGGGGGGTTTTTTTGGGGGGGGGTTGAGAGAAAGAGAGAGATGGAAAGCTGGACGTTTCAGAATACATCCAAGTAGGTTTTTCAGCCTGGCCACCCCTGACTTCCATACCTTGGGAAGAAAACATAGAGCAGTTCTGCGAAGAATAGCCCCATACCACCAGAAGACAGGGAGCAGAACAGAACAGCACGGCGCTGGACGTGTAATACATTATTAGTTGAAAGTAGTGTACACAGCACATGAACCTCTCATCTCTGTTCTCCCTTGCCCTTGCCAAAAAGGCATCACCGAAGGCACTAAACATTGCCGTCTCTGTTGTCTAATTATAAACCTAAGACAAATGCCAAAATCCGACTGGTCTCTTGAGCAAAACAAACTCTGAACACATCTCTCTCCCCCCGCCGCCCCTAGAATTCGTATTGCTTTGAGCAATGAGAAAAATTGGAGGCCATTTAATCAGAACAGCCCTGTCATTTAGCAACAATGAAGAACCCTTCAAACAAGGCCGTATGCAAAGGATCCTTTTTCAGAGATTTGAAGGCGAAATGATTTTGCTATTCTTGCCTCCCAAATATCCATATGCATGCATTCCGCCCCACCCAAATGACTATGGTTCTCTGGTTTAAGCAGCTATTTCAGGTTCTCACAGCGCTTCCAAAAGCTCACAAAAATCTGTTTGTCCAGTGATGAAGGCATTACGGCCTGGAGTTGGTTAGTGAGTGGGTGTTGATAATGCCAAGGTTGCAGGTTTGATTCCCATATGGGACAGCTACATTATTCCTGCATTGCAAGGGTTTGAACGAGAAGATCCTCAGAGTCCCAACTCCACAATTCTGTGGAGAATCACCGTATTTTTTGCACCATAACACTCACTTTTTTCCTCCTAGAAAGGGGAAATGTCTGTGCGTGTTATGGAGCGGATGCCTGCGAGTGGCGGGGGGAGGGGGATCTGCTGCAGTCATGAGCAGAGGATCCATGGTTCCCCTTCCTTCCCTCCTCCGTGGTTACAAAGCATGGATCCACATGGATCCTCAGGATTTTTGCATTGGGCTACTCCAAACTCACTGTCAGATCACATGTCTGTGGCCACAGCATGAACCACAAAAATCATATACAGTGGTACCTTGCAAGACGAAATTAATTCGTTCTGCGAGTTTTTTCGTCTTGCGATTTTTTCGTCTTGCGAAGCACGGATTCCCTGGGTATTAACTGTTTTAAGAAAAAGGAAACAAACTCGCAAGACGTTTTCGTCTTGCAAAGCAAGCCCATAGGGAAATTCGTCTTGCGAGGCAACTCAAAAAATGAAAAACTCTTTCGTCTTGCAAGTTTTTCGTCTTACGAGGCATTCGTCTTGCGAGGTACCACTGTATCCACTATTTCGTTTAGAATATTTTTTTTCTTGTTTTCCTCCTCTAAAAACTATGCGCGTGTTATGGTCTGGTGCGTGTTATAGAGCGAAAAATACGGTATATTAGAAAGCTTCATAGCCTACCCCCTTTAATTCTCTGAAAAGCTGTCACTTCTCTACCATTTCAGTTCCTCCATGTTTGAAAAACTAGTGTAGAAAAAAATAAGCACACATCGGAAGTTAAAGAAATGATAAACTAAATATCCAGATTGTGACACTCCAGGCAAGCGCTAAATACACGGCTGGTGTAATGCTTTCTTACTGCTGCCAAGCCACAATCCCTCCCTCTCTCTTAGTTAAGCAGTTGCTGAAGAATTGTGCTAGGCATCAAATTGACACTTAAAAAAAATTCCAATATTCCCATCTCTGTTCATGAGCTTCTCTTACTTTTTTTTGGGGGGGGGGAAGCACCTCATGGTCAAAATTCAGGAAAATCTAAGATGAATTTTTTTTTTTAGATCTGCAGGCCTAAGGGGGGGGACAAACACCTTACAAAAACACCCAGAATTACCAACTTTGTTTCCTTTTAATATAAAAAGTATAACTGAGATATCCAATGTACAAATACCAAAAATTGTGCATAATGAAATGTACCATAATGCTGTACACACAGTGTAAACCGTTCCAACGAGAATGATTGGGTTTTTAAAAAATAATTAAAAAAATAAACCCAGGTCTTCTCCTGACCTGGAAGAAACAAGAAATAAATGTTCTGGAAACAGTGGAATGTGAGCACAAACGCTTCTTCTCCCCCCCCGCCCCCACCCCTTTGGAGAGTGTCCTTTGGCAGCCCCAAACACCCCTGAACTTAAACAAAGCCAAACATTTTATTTATGGGAATTCCTTAGGCAGCGAGTCTGCTGGTCAGTGTAAGCAGCACAGTGTTAATTCCCAGGCAGGGCAGCATCAAATCCAGACCGAGGTTTTCCCATCCCCTGACTTGCTGCTGCCGCTGCTTTTATTTGAGCTGCCCTTTGGCTTCTTCTCCTTGGAGCAGGTCGGGTTGTTCTGGTTGTTGTAGGCTTGGATGGCGAGGTCTAAGCGTTCCTGGGCGACTTTGATTTCCCGCTGGAGGGTCTCCAGCTCAGTGGGGATGTTCTCCTCGTTGCTCCCGTATTGCTGCTCTTGGGCGATGTTGGCCTTATTCTGCTTGTAGGCTATTTTGGCGTTGGACAGTTCCGTGTACTGGATCTGGTCGGGCTTCACCGCGATGTTGTAGCCCGGAGGCGCGGACGGCGTGTTCCAAGTGAACGGGTAGTTGTACGTCCCCGAGTCCTCCAGCTCTTTCTGCTTATTGTTCAGCGTGTCCCGGATGGTGCCGAACCCCAAGTGGAGCATTTCCCACACGTTCAGAAGTAAACACAGGCAGCTCACGCCATACATGATGAGCAGGAAGATGGTTTTTTCCGTAGGCCGCGAAATAAAGCAGTCTATCGTGTGCGGACACGGCTTCCGGCTGCAAAGGAATCTCGGGCTCACCTCGAACCCGTAGAGGAAATACTGGCCGATGAGGAAGCCGATTTCAAAAACAGTCCTGCTCAGGAGTTGCAGTATATAAATCTTCATAAGGCCGTCCTCTCGGATTCGCCTCCTGCCATCATGTTTCACTTTGGTCGGAGGCGGGTTTTCCTTGTTCTCGCTCTCCAGCTCGATCTCTGGGTACATCATCGGGTCCTCCTCGTGGTCGTCCTCAGCCTCTTCCAAGCCCCGGTGCTGTTTCCAGCGCATGGGGAAGGGCTTGCTTCGGAACTTTCTCTCCGTCTCGCCGTGCTCCACCATCCGGGCGATTTTGTGAATGGCGTAGGCGAGGTACATCACCGAGGGAGTGGAGACGAGGATGATCTGGAAAACCCAAAAGCGGACGTGGGAGAGTGGGGCGAAAGCGTCGTAGCAAACGTTCTCGCAGCCTGGCTGTTCCGTGTTGCAGACGAACTTGCTCTGCTCATCGTAGTAGATGGACTCCCCTCCCACGGCGGTGAGAACGATGCGGAAGACGATCAGCAGCGTCAACCAGATCTTCCCAACGAACGTGGAGTGGTTGTGGATTTCTTCGAGGAGACGTGTCAGGAAACTCCAACTCATGGTGGTCAAAGGCTGTTAGCTAAGAACAAAAAAAGGGGGGGGGAGAGAAGAGAACGTGGCTATTAATATCTCGATATAAACAAAGCAAAAGCCCTCTTAATCCCCAAGCCACTTTGCAAGAGTGCAAGGAATCTGAAGCAGAAATACCGCAAGACTGGTTAACGTGCAAATAGTGCAAGGAAATGAGGCCTGTCCTGTTGTGCCGTGAAATAAACTACGAAAACGCACCTAAGAATAAATTTCCAGCTCTGCGAAACTTTCGTCTACCAACATTTTGCATATACTTGTTTCTACCATTGCATGTTATCCTGTACTTATATACATGAATAATTTAACCATTCTCTACATTTCCAAAGACCAGCATAAAAAAACCCCACATTACACTCCAACTAAGGAAAAGGCCGGTTCACACAATGGAAAGGAAAATTATTGCCAAGTGGTATTTTGAAATTACCTGCTGCTGCTGCTATGCATTATCTATTTCACTTTGTGTTTTTAAACTATGTACAAATGTGGATTTGAGTGTGTGTATTTACTCACAAGCAGGCATTTATATAAATCACAGAGTGATTTAAATTATTACAGTGCTACCTCAGGTTACAGACGCTTCAGGTTACAGACTCCGCTAACCCAGAAATAGTAACTCAGGTTAAGAACTTTACCTCAGGATGAGAACAGAAATCACGTGCTGGTGGCGTAGCAGCAGCGGGAGGCCCCATTAGCTAAACTGGTACCTCAGGTTAAGGACAGTTTCAGGTTAAGAGTGGACTTCCAGAACGAATTAAGTTCTTAACCCGAGGTACAACTGTATTTAAATTATTATTTAAATCACCAAGAAGGAGACTGAAGCCTCCAACATTCCAATTAACATATTTCCTAAGTAAGCATGTCTAACTAATTGGTAGTTGTAACCATTAAAACGTATCTGCTTATTAAAGCATTTGTACTTCCTGGGCTCCAGGCTCATGCAGCTGAGGGCCAGATCTCAAGGGGATCCATGAGGCTTTGGGTCCAGTGGATCCAAACGGCTTAACAAAGCTTGGGCTTAGGGTTCTAAGTGAACAATGCAGTCTAGATCTGAACTGGCCCTAAAGCAAATGCTGCCTGGGTGTCAAGAGTTTAAAAAGTCGTAATTTATAACCCCAAAAGGCATGTTATTTAACATTTGACAACTCAGTTTAAAGCAGGAGTGGGGAACTGCAGGTCTAGGGGGCCAAATGTGCTTCTATCTGGCCCTGAAAACTCTCTCCAGGCCATGAACACCCCATCCTGTTCTGCACCCTCCTCAAGTAGTTCTTCCTGGTTGGAAAGCATCCTTGAGCAGTGATGCTGCTTGCTTAGATGGAAAATGCAGAGAATGGTGTTGGTGTGTGTGAAGAAAATTATTTTTGCATGGCTAGAATGCAGCCTATTGCAGGAATTCCCAAAGTGCAGGGCGCACTAATGTTCCACAGGATTCATTCAGGTGGTCTGCACTGGTAACTCTGCATAGTCATGTACTTGGAAAAGGATGTCCTACTGCTGTATGCCATCCTCTGGTTTTCAAGAATCTCCCCAGCTGGGTAGTGTTCAACATGGTTTGAAGGCGGTTAGTGTAAAGGGACCCCTGACCATTAGGTCCAGTCGTGGATGACTCTGGGGTTGCGGCGCTCATCTCGCTTTATTGGCCGAGGGAGCCAGCATACAGCTTCCGGGTCATGTGGCCAGCATGACTATGTCGCTTCTGGCGAACCAGAGCAGTGCACAGAAATGCCGTTTTACCTTCCCGCCGGAGTGGTACCTATTTATCTACTTGCACTTTCGAACTGCTAGGTGGGCAGGAGAAGTGACTGAGCAATGGGAGCTCACCCCGTCGCGGGGATTTGAACTGCCAAACTTCTGATCGGCAAGCCCTAGGCTCTGTGGTTCTCTGCCCCTAAAGAATCGGGTTCACAGTTAGGACCCTGCACTGTTGCATGAGGCAAAGGTAGCATTGGTAGCTCAGAGTACCGTTAGGGCTGGGCGATATATCGATATATTGTCCAAAACCAGTTTGAAGTCCCTATCATAATATCAGTTTCATGGTTTTTGAGCTGGCACTATACTGCGAATACTGGTGTCCAGGGGTGTGCCACGTAAAAATCACAATGTGGGGGAAACCGGGAAACCAGCCAATGTCTGCATCCTTGTTTTAGACATCGTGATATATTGGTGCATCACAATGCTTGGCTGGTGATATAATCACGATGTTGAAAACCAGATTATCGCCCAGCTTTAAGTGCTGTTTATCAGCACAGAAGCACAGCCAACAAATAAAGGAAGTGTATTTGTGCTCTTCATGGAAATTCCACTTTGCCAAGTGGGTCAAAAGTCAGTCTGGTGTAAGTACGCAAACTCTTAACCTAGGGAGACTTGGTTTCATACACCCATTCAGCCATGAAGTCTATTGGACAACTTCAGATTGAACCCAACGCTCCCTCACAGACTTGTTAGGTTTAAAACAGGCCTGAGAAAACTGTATGTCTTCCACCTTGAAGTCTGTGAAGTTAAGGATGAGCTAAAAATAATAAACAAGAGCTGTGAAGTTGTCCAATCCTTTTCTTTAAAAGAAAAGGGGGAAAAGGCTTAACATGTATGTACCGTGCAGGGAAAACATTACAGCCAAGAGACAATCCAAACATGGACATGGGCAAGTTAACCTTCTCCAATCCTAGGCCCTTATCTCCCATAGAGTATGACTCTTTTTTAAAAAAGACAGAGAGACAGAAATATCTTTCAGGAGACAGGCCAACACGCCTTATTAGGGAAAAGATTATATTTATGGGAGAAACCCTTCCCACTTCCAAGGCTGTTTCAGCAGAGGAAGAAGCTGCCGAGGGAGACTGCGAAGTCAGTCTCCTTCCTCTGGCATTCACCCCAATCCTCAAGGCCTCATGCTCTCTTTACCATTTTAAGGTGTCCACATAAAAGGTAAAGGTACCCCTGCCCGTACGGGCCAGTCTTGCCAGACTCTGGGGTTGTGTGCCCATCTCACTCAAGAGGCCAGGGGCCAGCGCTGTCCGAAGACACTTCCGGGTCACGTGGCCAGCGTGACATCGCTGCTCTGGCGAGCCAGAGCTGAACACGGAAACGCCGTTTACCTTCCCGCTAGAAAGCGGTCCCTATTTATCTACTTGCAACCGAGGGTGCTTTCGAACTGCTAGGTTGGCAGGCACTGGGACCGAACAACGGGAGCGCACCCCGCCGCGGGGATTCGAACCGCCGACCTTTCGATCGGCAAGCCCTAGGCGCTGAGGCTTTAACCCACAGCGCCACCCGCGTCCCTTAGGTGTCCACATACATGGAGATTAAAACAGTCTTTTTTCCGTAATGGGAGGATGTAAAACCTACAACCGGGGTTGAGTTTCCGTTCCGTATTTTATCCCAAATGAGCTATGTTCACATGTGCTGCTAAAAAAGAATCTTGTGTGTACAGTGGTACCTCGGGTTAAGTACTTAATTCGTTCCGGAGGTCCGTTCTTAACCTGAAACTGTTCTTAACTTGAAGCACCACTTTAGCTAATGGGGCCTCCCGCTGCCGCCGGAGCACAATTTCTGTACTCATCCTTAAGTTCTTAACCCAAGGTACTATTTCTGGGTTAGCGGAGTCTGTAACCTGAAGCATCTGTAACCTGAAGCGCATGTAACCCGAGGTAGCACTGTACATGCGTATCTCATGTGAAATGTGCCAGGCAGAACAGTCGTAATGGGGGCACAGAAAGCCAGCATTCCTCTATGCCAGCAGAAGCTGGTGCAGAGGCGAATTGCCCACCATCCTCCCCCCCCCAAAAAAAACCCAGCAAGGAAAGGAAGGGGGGGCTAGAACTGCAATCCTAGCCATTTAGATCAGCCTCTGGGAGAGGGTCTCCTCCGAATCCCATCATCAGATGGTTGTACTCTCATGTTTTGTTTCTTTGTCTCTCGGAGAAACGAACGAGCCATTTATTCAGGACGCATCCTGATTTACACAACCCTTACACAACAGTTAAAACTACGTCTGGTTTCCATACTGTTACAGGCCACCCCAATTTCTGCTGAGCAGTAGCAGAAGATTCCAGGGGTCTTGGCACTCAACCAGAGTTTCTGTTTCCTTGGGGGAAATTGAGATGCAGCAGAGACAAGTGGCTTTAAGAAATATGGTTCGTTTGCAGAGTTTTATGGAGACAGAGAACACTGTGTTTACATCGCAAGAGGGGCTTGCAGCAGCCCAGCAATGGATATGCAGGCATCCTAAGAACCATCCACCTCTCTCTTTGCAACAGCCTGCTGCCCTTTAGTCCCCGCATGGAGTTCTGCCCACTTCCTGTTCCTTCTTCCCAGAAACCCCTGCTCCCCACACCTCCGTTGTACAAGGACACCTCTCTTCCTGTGGCGACATCACACACCCCTGTTACCCTGGCAACCTCTCTATGGGCCTTCTGCCAGGTTGATTACATCCATTGAGGGGCTAACGGAAACCAATGTTTCTTCAACGACCCACCATCACCAGGTTGGCCTCATGGGGATGATAGCAAGTGTTATTCCCAGCCCTGGCTAAAGTCACGAATGCATGAGTTTGCTCAAATTCACTGAATGTGGAGATTATGGGGAGTCTGCCCACCCCCCCCCATTCATAACAGTACATACCATTTATTCTGATTTGTCGACAGGGCAGTTACATGACAGTGTGAATTGCTTGCAGGGAAGGAGCAGAACAGCTCTGCAATCCCCATGGATCACCTTAGGTGTAAGATCACATTAAGGCTGCTTTCTCAAGGTTTTGACAAGTGCAGTGATATTTCAGGCAACACTTCGGAATGATCACCGCCATTTTAGCAGTATGTCAATCCCTTCCCAGCCGCATTCAATTTTTAAAGTTGTGGTCGAACACGTAGGGCCCATATTAAAAGCATGTATATTCATGCAGCAGTGCTTAAAGTTTTTAGAAACGTGAACAGCAGCAAGAATACTTATCGCAAAATATTGGAAGACACAAGATCTACCCACTTTGGAAGAATGGCAGATGAAGGTGATGGACTATATGGAATTGGCGGAAATGACTGGCAGGATTCGAGACCAGGGAGAAGAGTCAGTGGAGGAAGATTGGAAGAAATTTAAAAACTATTTACAGAGATATTGTAAAATTAAGGAATTATAGAATAATGTTGGATTGGAACTAAGTGGTTTCTAGCTGTGATGGGTTAAAAGAATATGAAAAAATGGGTTGATATAAGTATAAATCTAAGATTGTAATAATTTAAGAATAAGATCTGGGTAGTAAAAAGAGGGAAAGAAATTGTTGAATTAATAATTTGATTTGGAATACAAAAAAGGGTGGTATGAGGAGGTCCGAGAAATAAGTAAATGAAAAATAAGGAGATGGAAAGATTGATTGTTTTTAACAATTTTTGTTTGATATTTTTGCTTTTTTCTGGTTTTTCCCCATTTTTTGTAATGTAAAATCCTTAATAAAAATTATTATAAAAAAAATAAAGTTTTTAGAAACGTGGTTCAGTGCAAATGTAGAAATCGATTAGAAAAATGAAACACAGTGCAAAAAAGGGCACACTCATGAAGCTTTGTCACGCCCAGTAGTCTGAATGGAACACAAAAAGATGTGGACAGTCAGCGGTAATTTCAATTCCCTCTGTGCCACCTCCAAAGGAAGGCTGGAAGGATGTGACAATGGTGAAAATGGGGGGCCCAGCCTGTGGAACAGTCTCCCCAGGGACGTTTGCCAGCCACCAACGCTATAATCCTGCAACACCAAGTAAATATGTTCCTATTCTCTCGGGTTCCGAGGAATTGCTATATTGCTATATTGGTTTTTGCAGCCATGTTTTTTATGCTAGCAGCTGGGTGCTTATCCTACAGCTGGGTGGGGAAATATTTTTTTCTTTTTTCATTTACATGTTTGTATTGTGAATAAACATTTAGAAACAGATGTACCGAAATGTACAGTGGTACCTCGGGTTCCATACGCTTCAGGTTACAGACTCCGCTAACCCAGAAATAGTACCTAGGGTTAAGAACTTTGCTTCAGGATGAGAATAGAAATTGTGCTCTGGAAGCATGGTGGCAGCAGGAGACCCCATTAGCTAAAGTGGTGCTTCAGGTTAAGAACAGTTTCAGGTTAAGAATGGACCTCCGGAACGAATTAAGTACTTAACCTGAGGTACCACTGTATTTCATTCTGCCCATAAGCAGCTTCAATACTTCTTTGTAAGAAGCAACTCAGAAACTGAACAACAACAACAACAGCAACAACAACAGAGAGTGGAAAAAGCGGTGATTGCACAGTGCTAGAAGTTGCCAGCCTGGATAGCGAGTTCATTGTGGATTCATATCAGGGATTTCCCGATTTGTAACTCAGCCAGGTATTGTACACTAAAGGGAAGCTACAGGACGGAACTTCACTCCCTGTAATTGTCATAATTTTGCATTACCGCTGAGAATGGCAAAGGCTTTTCTGAGGACAAAGGGGAAGTCAGAGCAAAAAGTATTATTCTTCCATTTTTATCTGTTTTCTGGCTCAGCTGCGTGGTTTTGTTTTTTTTAAAAAAGCGACATTCTGCAGTCTTGCTGTTCAGAGGTCACCCGTCCCCAGAGAAAAATGAAGGCTGCCAATTTATACAATTATCGGAAACAAGGGTGAAGCTTCTCCCGAACAGCATCATTTCAAATGGTATAAGGGGTGGGGAGGGGAAAATCATGTCTGAAGAAGTCCCTGCATCCAAAAAGCCAGCATGTCAGGGACAAGAGCCCAACCTGGTCTCCTCTCCTGACAAACTATTTTTCTAGTTCTGGCTCCATGTTCAGCCACAGACGTGCAGAACACACACACATGCTCAATGTCTACGTCTGGGTACAGCTGCCCAAAGGCGAGGACTGTGTGTAAGAAATACACTGCCATTGCCAGGATTGCGTTTAACATTCCACCACAAACCGCAGCAGTGAAACGGGAAGCTCCATTACAGTAGTAGCAGCAGCCGCGACTTAAGAAAAATCAAGCAAACTGTATGCCTATGTAAGAGGTAAGAAAAGAGCAGGGGAATATCTCAAACAGTAGTAGTAGTAGTAGTAGTAGTAACAACAACAACAACAACAACAACAACAACAACAACAACAACAACAATTTATTATTTATACCCTGCCCATCTGGCTGTGTTTCCCCAGCCACTCTGGGCGGCTTCCAACAGATTAAAATACAATAGTCTATTAAACATTAAAAGCTTCCCTAAACAGGGCTGCCTTCAGATGTCTTCTAAAAATCTGGTACAGTGGTACCTCGGGTTAAGTACTCAATTCGTTCCGGAGGTCCGTACTTAACCTGAAACTGTTCTTAACCTGAAGCACCACTTTAGCTAATGGAGCCTCCTGCTGCTGCCGCGCCCCTGGAGCACGATTTCTGTTCTCATCCTGAAGCAAAGTTCTTAACCTGAAGCACTATTTCTGGGTTAACAGAGTCTGTAACCTGAAGGATATGTAACCCAAGGTACCACTGTAGTTGTTTTTCTCTTTGACATCTGGTGGGAGGGCGTTCCACAGGGCAGGTGCCACCACCGAGAAGGCCCTCTGCCTGGTTCCCTGTAACTTGGCTTCTCGCAGCGAGGGAACCGCCAGAAGGCCCTCGGCGCTGGACCTCAAGCAATGGCAAGGAAACTGTCACAAAATGAGATTCATTCCTGGGATAGACAGCCATTTCCCTCCCAATACTGGAAGGAGTCCAATCCATACCAGGTTAAGTTCTGAGGCATTCAATCTCCCAACTGCTTCCGATGGCTTCATAAAGAAGTTAAATAGCATTGGGGATATAACATTGCCCCACAGAGCTTCATACTATTCCCAGAGACCAGCCATGCAAGTGGGGGGGGCATTCCAGAGCAGTGCCCCCCCAACACCCAAGAGACACCCTAGGAGGACAACGCAGTCAGTGGTAGCAAAAGCTGCCAAGACATCCAGTGTGGGGCTGCCTACAAGTGACACCCCCTCAAATTTTGGTCGGTATGGAGTAGAGTTCAATCCACTCCAACCCATTTCTCCCACCCAGGTTTCAGCTCTTCCATTCAGGCCAGTTCCCGGCTCAAGCATAACTAAATTATGGCTAGGGTGGCCCTACTAAGTACTGACTTGGCATTCAATAATAGCATCACCAGGGTAGACAAGTCACCAGTTAACCTGCAGGGCAAGATCAGTAGAGTGGATGACCATTGTGGCTCCCATAAAGAGCTATAGAGTGGTGCCTCGCAAGACGAAATTAATTCGTTCCGCAAGTCTCTTCGTCTTGCGAGTTTTTCGTCTTGCGATGCACGGTTTTCCATAGGAATGCATTGAAAATCAATTAATGCGTTCCTATGGAAAAAGCCTTCCCCCGACCTCTTCTGGCGGGCGGCATTTTAAAATCGCCCGGGACAGCGGAGGACTTCTCCGCTGTCCGGGGCGATTTAAAAGCCCCTGGGAAGGCAGGCAGGGGGGACAAAGGCTTTCCCGCCCGGCCGCCCGGCTTCGGGACATCGTTCCGATGCCGGGCGGCTGGGGGAGGCTTTCCTGCCCCACCGCCCGGCATCGGGACGATGCCCCGATGCCGGGCGGCTGGGGGAGGCGTTCCTGCCCCACCGCCCGGCATCGGGACGATGCCCCGATGCCGGGCGGCTGGGGGAGGCTTTCCTGCCCCACCGCCCGGCATCGGGACGATGCCCCGAAGCCGGGCGGGGGGGGGAGGCTTTCCCGCCCGGCCGCCCGGCTTCGGGACATCGTTCCGATGCCGGGCGGCTGGGGGAGGCTTTCCTGCCCCACCGCCCGGCATCGGGACGATGCCCCGAAGCCGGG
Source organism: Podarcis melisellensis (assembly GCF_964234715.1). Classification (NCBI taxonomy): domain Eukaryota; kingdom Metazoa; phylum Chordata; class Lepidosauria; order Squamata; family Lacertidae; genus Podarcis; species Podarcis melisellensis. Next base: position 41,441,883 of record NC_138545.1, on the reverse strand, counting down.
CGGCTGGGGGAGGCGTTCCTGCCCCACCGCCCGGCATCGGGACGATGCCCCGAAGCCGGGCGGGGGGGGAGGCTTTCCCGCCCGGCCGCCTGGCTTCGGGACATCGTTCCGATGCCGGGCGGCTGGGGGAGGCTTTCCTGCCCCACCGCCCGGCATCGGGACGATGCCCCGAAGCCGGGCGGCTGGGGGAGGCGTTCCTGCCCCACCGCCCGGCATCGGGACGATGCCCCGAAGCCGGGCGGCTGGGGGAGGCTTCAAAAGCCGTCCGGGGGCTTTTAAATCGCCCCGGACAGTCCCGGGGCGATTTAAAAGCCCCCGGTTAGGCAGGCAGGGGGGGCAAAAGTCTTTGCCCCCCCTGCCTGCCTTCAAAAGCCGTCCGGGATAGCGGGAAGCGCTTCCCTGCTATCCCGGACCGCTTTTAAAATGCTGGCGGTGGGGAGCAAAGCCTTTCGCCCCCGCCGGCCTTCCTGGACCTCTTCTGAAGTCCGGAGGGGGGGGAAGGCTTTGCTCCCCACCGCCAGCATTTAAAAAAAGGTCCCCGAGATTTCCCTATGGGCTTTCGTCTTGCGATGCAAGCCCATAGGGAAAATCGTCTAGCGAAGCGTCGCAAAAACCGAAAAACCCTTTCGTCTTGCGGGTTTTTCGTCTTGCGAGGCATTCGTCTAGCGGGGCACCACTGTACAGTGGTACCTCGGGTTACATACGCTTCAGGTTACAGACTCCGCTAACCCAGAAATAGTACCTCGGGTTAAGAACTTTGCTTCAGGATGAGAACAGAAATTGTCCTCTGGCGGCGCAGCGGCAGCAGGAGGCCCCATTAGCTAAAGTGGTGCTTCAGATTAAGAACAGTTTCAGGTTAAATACGGACCTCCGGAACAAATTAAGTACTTAACCCGAGGTACCACTGTAGTCAGTCTGATAAGAGCCAGCCTTTGAATCATAGAAGAAGAAGAAGAAGAAGAAGAAGAAGAAGAAGAAGAAGAAGAAGAAGAAGAAGAAGAAGAAGAGGAGGAGGAGGAGGAGGAGTAGTAGTAGTAGTAGTAGTTTGGATTTGATATCCCGCTTTATCACTACCCTAAGGAGTCTCAAAGCGGCTCACATCCTCCTTTTCCTTCCTCCCCCACAACAAACACTTTGTGAGGTGAGTGAGGCTGAGAGACTTCAGAGAAGTGTGAGTAGCCCAAAGTCACCCAGCAGCTACATGCGGAGGAGCGGGGAAGCGAACCCGGTTCACCAGATTACGAGTCTACCACTCTTAACCACTACACCACACTGGCTCTCATAGAATTGGAAAGGCCCACAACAGCCATCTATCTGGTCCAACCCCTGCAATGCAGGAATGTTTTGCCCAACATGGGGCTTGAACACACAACCCTTGAGAGACTGAGCTATTGTTCTCCCAGCGTTTTGTCTGCAGCATGTGATACCAGCAGCAAGGCAAGGCAAGGCAAGGGGGATGCAACAGGAAAGGTCTAGGTGGGGGCTAACCCCCTCCCCAGCTCAACCCCCGTTCTCACCTGCTGAAAAACATTCCAGCAGGATTCTTTTCGAGCCTTTAGGTACAGGCAGGTTATAAACCGAAAACGAACACATTCCTTGTTAGGGAAGGGGTAGAAAGACAGTGGAGAAGCGGGTATGTGCAATTTGCAGAGCTAATAAACGAGCAATTACTAAGGATGGATGCACTCAAGGGAGAAATTCCAGCAGCGGCCACATCTGATTATGTCTCCTAAATTCAATTAGAGTCATTCATCTTTCAGGCTCCTTACGGATGCCAACTACACCGCCATCCATTTCCATGCCCTGCAAAACTGGTCTGGTTTCGGGGGCAGAGATACGGGGCCAAATTTTGGTAGATTTAATTAGCAACCTAGGTTTTCCAGAACTCGTTACGATTCCTTTTCCCAGAGAACCAGTAACACTGAACAATTCATTCAGCTCTCACTGGAAGGACTGATCCTGAAGCTGAGGCTCCAATACTTTGGCCACCTCATGAGAAGAGAAGACTCCCTGGAAAAGACCCTGATGTTGGGAAAGATGGAGGGCACAAGGAGAAGGGGACAGCAGAGGACGAGATGGTTGAACAGTGTTCTCGAAGCTCCGAACATGAGTTTGACCAAACTGCGGGAGGCAGTGGAAGACAGGAGTGCCTGGCGTGCTCTGGTCCATGGGGTCACGAAGAGTCGGACACAACTAAATGACAACAAAAATAATAATCTGACCAGAGAAACACACACACACACACACAAAAGAACCCCTAACTAGTTTTTTGAGGGTGTAGAACATGGCCAACTAGGGTAAAACTAGACATTACGTGGGAGACTCTTGATCGCATCTCCCAATTTATTTGCTTAAAGGCAGCTTGCATGAGACGCAGAGCTAATTGCCTCCCCTATCACTCATCCCATAAGTATCTCTCTCACACACTTATTTGGAAATGGGCTTCAAAATTAAATGGGGCGTCTAAGGTAAACTGTTTAGGTGTAGGCCTGGGCGATATATCAGTATGGGGAGCAGGCCACGATGTCGGTTTCACTATATCACTGGTGAAACCGCCACTGCTTCCAAGTCCCTCTGCTGGTGCGGTTTCACCAGCAATACATCGCTGGGTGAAACCGCCATCCCATTCTGCCCTCATACTGTGCAGAGGAAGAAAGAAACTGCATCTGCGAGGTGCCGATACAGCTTGTTCCTCCCTCAGCATCTTTTAACTGCTCGGCTGAGGAGTGTGCGGTTACTGCTCCTCTCTGAGCAGGTAAAGGATCCCCCAGCCCGGCTCTGGCTCCCCCGAAAGTGGGGAGAGCACCGGGGACCACTCTGCCAGGGATGGGGTCCGGGGATGCCGGACTGTGATGCTGGAAAGCTGATGCCCTACTTAGGCGTAGATGGAAAAACAGGTACAGTGGTACCTCGGGTTAAGAACTTAATTCGTTCTGGAGATCCGCTCTTAACCTGAAACTGTTCTTAACCTGAGGTACCACTTTAGCTAATGAGGCCTCCTGCTGCCGCCGCGCTGCTGCTGCTGCACGATTTCTGTTCTCATCCTGAAGCAAAGTTCTTAACCAGAGGTATTATTTCTGGGTTAGTGAAGTCTGTAACCTGAAGTGTCTGTAACCGAAGGTACCACTGTACTTCCTCACAAGTATCTACGAATGAGTTTTCTAGCCAGCAACATTTCCTAAGTGCATCTGTAAAGATACACCACTGCAGCTGCAAAGGAACTACAGTAGAATTCTATCAGTTATATTTTATCTACACAATCATAATGAATTTCTGGAACCAAACTGCTTTTCCTGTGCAACCTGAGCAGGAGTAGTCACCATTAAGAAAAAGAGGTCGGAATAGGCCAATATATATGTGGGCTGTCCCTGGATCAAGAGATTGTTCACTAGCCGAATGTTTCACTGAGAATCAATCACAGTCATTCTGTCATTTGAAAAACAAGATTTTAGAGCCGTCTGGCCCCAAAATGGAAGCTAGTCATTCCATTTTGGCGACTGCAACTATGGATTAAGGCAGAGTTTTCCAAATTTTTCATGTTGGTGATGACGCTTTTTAGACATGCATCATTTCACGACATGGTAATTCAGTTTTACTAGCAAACCGGAGGTTAAACTAACCCCTTTCCAGCCCCGAGAGGAGCACAGGGAGTGTTCACACGACACACCTACACTCTGCAGTAGGTACACGAACGTGTCACAACACAGAGTTTGGAAATTTCTGTTTTAAGGAGCCATTTGGCTCCTAGACTATGTATCTGATTTTCTAACACACAAGTGTTTTAAAATATGCACCACAGTCCTGACCCTGGCTAGAGAGCCGTTTTCCAGAGTAAGCGCCCCTCCTGGGAGCACCGCACATTTTAAACAGAACCATTCTTATTTATCTGATGGGAGTCCAGATTACCTGTATACAGTAGAACCTCTGCTTACCTTACCCTCGGGTAACGTAAACTTCAGGCTGCGAAAGCCACAAACCCAGAAGTGTTTTTCTGGGTTTCGCCCCTCGCGCATGTGCAGAAGCGGTCTATCGTGCTGTGCGCATGCGCAGAACAGGCACTTCCGGTTGTGGAAACCTTGAGCTCTGGAACGGATCCCGTCTGCAACCAGAGGTACCACTGTATATAGAGCATCCATCCTGATTTGCTTGCACAAAGTATGTGGCGAGGTTAGATATACTCAGCTATTTACTGATCATTCATTTCGATTTGCTTGCAGGATGTTAGAAGGTGTTGTATCAAATAAACGTTATCCTGTGCTTTCTAGTGCATTTTCCTTATGGCAAAAGTCTCATTCAGCGGCGACAAGCAGATTTGTTGCACGAGAGCTCCAAATGAACTTTAATTAAGCAGCCTGGATGGGATGCGGGTGGCGCTGTAGGTTAAACGACAGAGCCTATCAGAAGGTCAGTGGTTCGAATCCCCATTATGGGGTGAGCTCCCACTGCTCGGTCCCTGCTCCTGCCAACCTAGCAGTTTGAAAGCACGTCAAAGTGCAAGTAGATAAATAGGTACCACTCCGGTGGGAAGGTAAACGGCATTTCCATGCGCTGCTCTGGTTCGCCAGAAGCAGCTTAGTCATGCCGGCCACATGACCTGGAAGCTGTACGCCGGCTCCCTCGGCCAATAAAGTGAGATGAGCGCTACAACACCAGAGTAGGCCACAACTGGACCTAATGGTCAGGGGTCCCTTTACCTTTAAGCAGGTTGGGTTTGCCAGTATGTGACTGAGTCCCACCCCAAAATAGCGACAGTCTGGAGGTGCTTTGGGAAAGCCCAGGTAATAGCCAGTTCACACCACAAAACATGTGCCTCCAGGTCTGTGTGCCTGAATCCTAATTCAAAAATTCTATGCAAGTTTTAAAAACAAAATCTCTCATCTCTGTGCGTTGCGGGGGGTTGGGCTAGATGACCCTTTAAGGTCCCTTCGCAACTCTATAAAGTCTATGATTCTATGGTTCTTATATAACAGCTGAGTGAGAATTCTGATACATCCCGCCCCCCCTTGCAAATGTTTTCCAAATAACTGGGGTTATTCAAAGCATGCCTTGCCCATCTCATGTGACATGTTGAAAACAGAAGACGAGTTCAAAAAAAGCCACTAATGTCAATGTTGATTTGAAAACGTCTTCTCAAGAGACGTTTTGTTTGACAAGAAGCTTTTGCTCCGCTTGCCTAGTCTGGGCATTTTAACAAGGCATGGCTGATCCCGCCCCCCCACATTCTTTTCCGAAGAATCCAAAAACCACTTGTGAAATTATTAGACCTTAGATCTTTCTTCTATGCATAAAACCAAGATGTCAAAATATCTGGGGGAAGAAATCTGGGGGGAGGAGCGCAGCTATAGATCCACGGAATGTTTTTCTGCAGTCAAAAAAATTTAATATGTCAACATAGCTGCCTTTGCTCTTTCAACAAATCCAGGCACACAGATTGTTGGAAGACACAGAAAATTGCATGTCCTGTACTGAAAATTCAAAAGAAGCTTTTCCATGATCTCTTGAATGCTCCTACTAGCATGGAAAAGGGAAAGGTACCAAGGAAGGGGGGAAAGCAGCCCAAATAATATTTAGCACATCCCATCAGATGTCAAGGAAATAAACAACTATCTGACTTTTAGAAGACATCTGAAGGCAGCCCTCTTTAGGGAAGTTTTTAACGTTTGGTGTTTTATTGTGTTTTTAACATTTTGCTGGGAGCCGCCCCGAGTGGCTGGGGCTACCCAGTCAAATGGGCAGCACCTAAATAATAAAACTGTTATTATTATTAGTAGTAGTAGTAGTGGTAATAGTAATTTGGGAACACTTTTTAGTTACGTTGCAGGAGCTACATTGCTATCAATGGCAATTGTGACTTAAACAAGACTGGTGTGTTAGGCTGTGCACACAGATAAAATACGTTCTCTGACCTAAAACCTAACCTCTGGACAGTGGTAACTGAGGATAAATCACCTGTGAATGTAAAGGATGGTTAAGTCCAGTCAAAGGAGACTATGGGGTTGGGGGGCTCATCTTGCTTTCAGGCTGAGGGAACCGGCCTTTGTCCACAGACAGCTTTCCGGGTCACGTGGCCAGCATGACTAAACCACTTCTGGTGCAACAGAACACCATGATGGAAGCCAGAGCACATGGAAACGCCGTTTACCTTCCTGCCACAGCAGTACCCTTTTATCTACTTGCACTGGTGTGCTTTCAAACTGCTGGGTTGGCAGGAGCAGGGACAGTGCCATCCCAGCTTTGCAACTTAAGAATCACAGAACTGTAGATTTGGAAGGGATCCTGAGGGTCATCTAGTCCAACCCTCTGCAAGGCAGGAATCTCAACTGGATCACCCATGACAGATGGCTATCCAACCTCTGCTTAAAAACCTCCAAAGGAGGACAGCTCATGACCTCCCAGGGGAGTCTGTTCAAACAGCTTTTACTGTTCCTGTTTGGTCAGAATCTCCCTTCTTGTAACTTGGTTGTAACTTGGTTCCATTGGATTGGGTCCTACCCTCCGTAGCAGGAGAAAAATACCCAGTCGGGCATGTGTCTCTACCAGGGCCCTACTCGTGCGTAGGCTGAACTCATGACAACAAAAAGCTTGCTCCATCCTTCCTGGGGCAGCCCTTTAGATTTTTGAAGATGGCTATCATATCTCCTCTCAGTCTCCTCTTTACCAGGCTAAACATACCCAAATTCCCTCAACCATTCCTTATAAGGTTTGGTTTCCAGACCCCTGATCATCTTGGTTGCCCTCGCACTGCAGTAGAATGCTGACTCAGCCATGCTGCTTTCCCAAAAACATTAAACGTTGCAGCGTATCACTGCACTCTTTATCTTATCAAATTAAATTTGCAAAAGCAGCTGCAAAAACTGCTCCAGGAATGGTTGCAAAGGTGTTGGTGGGTTTTAGGTAACAGCTTCACAGCCAGCTATTCCCCAGGTTAAGCTAAACCGCCCTGAAAACGTGCCCAAATCCTTTCATCATAGTTTATCCTGGGTCAAAATAAGGGATGTTTATATGGAGATCAGCAGGGGAACTTTTGAAGTGACTCCACTGCTCTCAAATTGGTACATCTGTCTGCACTCTTAAAAAGACTAGGAAGATAGAAACACAGTTTAGGAACAAACAACAAACCAACAGTGGGGACTGGGTTGGCTCAGGACTTTTTTGGGGGGGCAAACCTGCTTTCTTTTGCTCATGTGAAACTCCCTTCGGAAACAGTTCTGCTCAAAGCCCACTCCTTGGGGAAAAAAGCAATAACCTCGCACAAAAGAGCACGTTTCACCTATGATTAAATGTGAAGTGTGAATGGGCATGACAGTGGCAGAGGCAAGGCACGCAAACACACACCCTGCAGGCTTTTTGGAGAGGTCATGCACCAAGGGCTTGGAGTACGCATTCAGACAGCTCCGATGTCAGGAGTGGCTGCTTCTGAAAACCGTGAGCCATGACAAAGACCACTGTGACAGACTGGCACACAAACCCACAAAATTTATTCATCTCCTTACTAGTGTCCCTTTGACACACACCTATGTTACCTCATTCGCAACACACCGATGTTCCAAAAGGGAAAACGAGAACCAGCCAGTAGGCAGTGCCTTAGCGTCTGATTCCCTCCCCGCCCCCATTGTGCTAATTAAGTACCAACCGTGCATGTACACAAATGTGCACACACTTTGTTTTTCAAATATTTTCCATGCCCTGAAGTGCACAAAAGCACAGACTCAGGCCAGGCAACTGTAAATTCTCAGCATACTATTTTTAATGTGGGCTGCTTGCACAGTTTTCCCTTTTTTGCCCCCTTTGCAAATCTGAGGAATCACAAGGGGGGGGGGTGGAATCCATTCAGGAGTGCGCCAGAAATAGTTACGAGCACAGCCATAAAATAAAGAAAGCATCAAGGAACTACCGGGCATGGGAAGGGGAACAGCACCAAGTCAAGAGTTGATTCACCCACCCCAAAACCAAACCACTTTTTGCCAACCCCAAACGGAGTGTTTTGAAGGCTAATGTCTCCCCTTATTGGATCATCACTGGATCATCCTTGGATCAGACAAACCCAAATTTACAGGCGGGAAAGAATTGAGACTAGTGTCGTTTAAGCAGGCTTCCTCAGACTCGGCCCTCCAGATGTTTTGAGACTACAATCCTCATCCTCCCTGACCACTGGTCCTGCTAGCTAGGGATCATAGGAGTTGTAGGCCAAAAACATCTGGAGGGCCGAGGTTGGGGAAGTCTGCGTTTAAGGGTAACATCATGTGGACTATCAAATTTAACAGAAATGCAACAGCTGCAAAAGTACAGCAAACTCCAGTGTGAATAAGTCCCAAGAGTGATATATTGATCAGCTGTTTGATTTGGTGGGGTGGCCATACTGAAAAACATGCAAAAGCCCTTCGGGTAAAGGTAATGGGACCCCTGACCATTAGGTCCAGTCGTGGCCGACTCTGGGGTTGCGGTGCTCATCTTGCTTTATTGGCCGAGGGAGCCGGCGTACAGCTTCTGGGTGGCCAGCATGACTAAGCCGCTTCTGGCGAACCAGAGCAGCGCACGGAAAAGCCGTTTACCTTCCTGCCGGAGCGGTACCTATTTATCTATTTGCTAGGTTGGCAGGAGCAGGGACCGAGCAACGGGAGCTCACCCCGTCGCGGGGATTCAAACTGCCGACCTACAGATCGGCAAGTCCTAGGCTCTGTGGTTTAACCCACAGCGCCACCCGTGCCCTTAGGTCCCCTGTAACTGTTAACCGCACAACCACACCCCGAACTAAAAACACCTTTCAGCTGCTATCTAGGAAACAGAGTAAGACCTATTGCACTCCAATGGGGATCAAAGAGATCGCCAACCAAGCATGACAAACTGGCCACTAAAACTGCCCAAGGAAAGATGAAATCTGGATTAAATACCTTATCAAAATTTACAGGCTAGCATTTGGATGGCGGTGGGGGGGCTCAGCAAAACCTTGCAAGTATGGACACCACCGATTCCCTAATAAACTCCCAACTGTAACCACCCTCGGACGGTAAAGGTTTTGACTTAGGGAGAAGGAAATGGAATAGTGGCGGCAGTTTCCATACTTTCCTAACATACTCTTCTGTCTTCCCATGGGTTCAAGTTGTGCTGGGATCTATCTGACAGGCAAACTTGTGAAGCGACTGCCGTTTCATATAACTTCACTCTACTTTTTTGGCGAGCACTATCTTAGCATCACATTTATATTTTCTATCAACCTTTGAATTACTCCTAAAATAATTTCGGCTTCTGGACATTAAGATATTCTGCTTAGTAGTTCTTAAATGAAACAACATTGATAGCACTAATTAAGTAATACTATAAAAAACAAAAATGAAAGAAAACCCTGCTGTTTTTCTGGTTACCAACCTATCAGCAACATTTTCAATTAAAAAACAACGACTTTCAATCCAAAAAGACACCTAGGCTATTAAAAAAACAACAACACACAAGGTTGTGCATGTCACCAGAGGAAAGATGGGATATATAAATAATGGAAATAAATTGGAATAGTCTACACGAGAGGGTCCAGGTGTGTCTTAAATCAGCATCCCAGATGTGCACTGTAATAAAAGAACAACTCACAAGACCCTGATCAATTCAGTATCTCTGGTGTAAAAAGGCAGTATCACTTCACATCAAGTACACACACCATGAAAAGTCTGGAACAAGCATGAGCACAACTGCTGCAGTGCCCAGGTGAGTTTCTGCAGAAGCTTCACTATCTTACCGTGGAACAAATGGATTTTAACAACCCGGTATTTAACTCCGTTTTATGGTTTAAGCTTCCTTGAGAACTCTCTGAGGGCTAGTAAAAGAAGTATAATTTGCTTTAAATAAATATATGTCCAGGAAACATAATCCATTTCCACCATGGCACATTACTGCGGTTTCGGCAGACACAGTAATCTGCCACACAGCCATGGGGTGGGTGGGTGTGTCAATCAACGCAGTGGTGAATTTCTAAAAAGAAAGGTGTTGGGGGAATCAGGCACGCCTCAAAAGCAGCACCCTCTATCTTGGGCACTCTGCCTTCTAAACCCAGGCAGAGGGGAGCAAGCGGCAAACATTCAGACACAAGGGCAAAGACTAAGGCATGGGTAGGCAAACTAAGGCCCAATTGCCTTCTAAACCCGGCCTGTAGATGATCCAGGAATCAGCGTGTTTTTACATGAGTAGAATGTGTGCTTTTATTTAAAATGCATCTCTGGGTTGTTTGTGGGGCATAGGAATTTGTTCATTTCCTCCCCCCTCCCCCCACAAGTCCGGCCCCCCACAAGGTCTGAAGGACAGTGGACCAGCCCCCTGCTGAAAAAGTTTGCTGGCCCCTGGACTAAGGAATCAAACCCACATCACTGGTAGCAGGCATCTGGCTCCATGCAACCACTCGCTTATCCACTGAAAAGCACCTTATGTGGGGCAGGAGCGAAGTGAAGTTTCTATTGCAAACTGAACACGTGTCTTGGCGTGAGAGGCAAGCCACTTTGGGAAGGGGATATAACCAGGCATAAGATGTTTGCTGGGCAACACTTTTCAGCCTTTGGAAAAGCAGATGCACTTCTCTCCATTGCTAAATGTCAGGCCCGAGCCAGAGATACTGATAGTTTGCTGAAATTGTAGAACCATCAGATTGTAGAGATGGGAAGTACTGTGAGGGTCATCTAACCCAACTCACTGCAGGAATCTTTTGCCCAATTTGGGGCCCAAACTCACAACCCTGAGATGATGAGTCTCATGCTTTACTAACTAAGACGGTGGCCACTTAGTCCCTCCTCCAGTCTACCACACTGCTGTCGGGTTAGTGTTGCGTATGAACCCAATATGTTTATCTCCCACAGGCAAACCACAAGTGGGTAACCACGGAACAAATCTTAGCTATACAGCTTGTGGTTTTGTTTAGAGTGACATAAATCGCAAACCCAGCTTCTGGTGTGATGGTAAGCCAATCTATAGCTTAGATCACAGCAACTATAGCGGGGTAGGAGACCTGAAAATAATGCAAACGTATTTCAAACCTGGCAACCAATGTGCCCCTTTGGTTTCAGATAGTACATGGGTTGTGGGATGCGGGTGGCACTGCTGTCTAAACCACTGAGCCTCTTGGGCTTGCCAATCAGAAGGTTGGCAGTTCAAATCCCTGTGACGGAATGAGCCCCTGTTGCTCTGTCCCAGCTCCTGCCAACCTAGCAGTTTGAAAGCATGACAGTGCAAGTAGATAAATAGGTACCGCTGCGGTGGGAAGGTAAACAGTGTTTCCGTGCACTCTGGTTTCCGTCACGTTGCGCCAGAAGCAGTTTAGTCCCGGAAAACTGCCTATGAACAAACACCACCTCCCTCAACTTGAAGTGAGATGAGCGCCGCAACCCCATAGTCGCCTTTGACTGGACTTAACCATCCAGCGGTCCTTTACCTTTTTTTTACCTAGTACATGGGTAGACGAGTCTAAAAAGCCTGGGACACAAATGTTCATGGCCTTCTAACAGCTATGGTGCCTCATCTACTAGAAGTAACGTATTTAGCATTAACTCTGGAAGCGTATACTCAATTCTGACTGAACTAAGCCTCCCACACCTGCCCCCCAGAAACAAGACTTCTGTATTGTCAGGATTTAACCTCAATCAGTTAGCCACAATCCATCCCCCACAACCATCTTCAGACACCCAAACAGGACGTTTAGCGCCCTCACTTGTTCCGATTTAAAGGAGAGGTAGAACTGTGCATCATCCGCATACTGATGAACATCCAGCCTAGACCCCTGATGATCTCTTCCAGCAGCTTCATATAGATGTCAAAAAGCATGCGGGAGAAGATGGAGCCCTGAGGCACCCCATAAGTGAGTGCCCATTGGTCCGAAAACTTACCCTCCCAGCCAGTGTTAGAAACTGAGATAATGAAAGCTAGGAGCTAAATGTCACCTTAAACAACGGAATGTCTAGGTGTGCTTTAATAACAAGAATACAAAGCTGAAAATAAATGAACTGCAGCTAAAATATTATGTTCATTTTTCACATTGTTCTAGTCCTTCCCTTGCCCACCCTCCTAATATTCTTAAGGGGTCTCTTCTCCATTCTTCAGAGAGTAGCTGGAAGTGGGGAGGCTGAAAAAGGTCCTCCTTTCTTTCCACTCTGCAGTTTTAATCTGAAATCTTAGGCACAGTACTGTGCCCAGAGCTCAGAAACTGCTCATGCGAATGAAATTCCCTGTCGCAAAATGTGCCTAGAACAATGGGAGTTTTGAACACTGCCCCCAACACCACTTTCTGGACATGACCCAGGAGGAAGAAGCGGAACCACTGCATAACAGTGCCCCCAGCTCCCAGCCCCACTAGGAAAGTCCTGAAGAATACTATGGTCAAAAGCCACTGCGAGATGCAGCAGGACCAGAAACAACTTTCTCCTCTTGTCCTTAGTCTGCAAGAGATCAACAACCAGCGCGACCAAGATGGATTCAGTCCCATGATGGGGCCTGAGTCCCGACTGAAAGGGATCCAAAGGGTTCACATCCTCCAGACATGCCTGGAGTTGTTCAGCAACCACCCGCTCAATCACCTTGCCCAGGAATGGAAGATTTGAGACTGGGCGATAGTTGGCCATAGTGGCCAGGACCAAAAATCCTTTTTTAAGAAGCGGTTTAATAACCGCCACTTTACAGGGTTCAGGGAAAACTCCCTTGCAGAGGGAAGCATTCACCACCCCGCAGAGCCCATCGCCCAGCCCTTCCCGGCTTGCTTTTATGAGGCAGGATGGGCAGGGATCGAGGAGACAGGTGGTCAGTTTCAGTCATCCAAAAAGCCTGTCCACATACTCATAGGTAACAGGTTGAAACTGATCCCATTCAACCTGACTCAGACAAGATCTCTGGCACCTCAACCATGCTACTATGATGGAGAGCCAGGAGTCAGCAAACGTTTTCAGCAGGGGGCCGGTCCACCGTCCCTCAGACCTTGTTGGGGCCAAATTCCTATGCCCCACAAATAACCCAGAGATGCATTTTAAATAAAAGCACACATTCTACTCATGTAAAAACACCAGGCAGGCCCCACAAATAACCCAGAGATTCATTTTAAATAAAAGGACACATTCTACTCATGTAAAAACACACTGATTATCGGACTGTCCGCAGGCTGGATCCGGCCCCTGGGCCTTAGTTTGCCTACCCATGGTGGAGACTATTCATTCTTCCAAATCTGAGCAATTTTTCCTGCAAAAAACCTTTGCAAAATAATTACAGGAGATCCCCACCAACCCTGATGTCGAAGGTGGTTCTGTTAAGACTATGAACCACCTGAAGGTATCTCCTGGAACTGTTTTCTACAGGTGCAACAGAGGTGGCAAAGAGGATCGCTATCACCACATGGTAGGTTTTACGTTGAGCTCTAACCCATGTTTGGTCCTTTTTGGAATGAGTTTTTAATGCTATGAGCATTAATCTGGACTAGACAAATTATGGGCACACCCACGCAATCCACGAACGCACAATCCACAAAATCACAAACTGGTTTCTACATGCACAAGAGGGAGGGAGAATATTGTATCCTGAATCCGAGAACACACACAGAAACTCCAAAGCCATAACCCATCAGATCCCCAGTGGAGGCCTGGAAAAAGCATGCTCAACAAGCCTTGTGCATCCACAGGTGTGGCCCAATGCGCGTGTGACACTGTACCGCATTTATATGCCCTATTTGAATCAGGGAAAGTAGCAGCAAACCGACCAGATGTTTTTGCGTATACACAAGAGATACTCCTGTCGTGTAACAGTAAGCTTGGAGACAGCTTGTGTGGTTTATCAGAGAGAGAGCTATTGAACAAGTAGTAGTCTGAAAATCACAGCGCCTATGGGGATCTCAGAAACTCAATGGGATCCCACACAGAAAGCAACCTAGCGCACACAACAGGACTTGGGTATATACAGCTGTTGGGACAAATATTTAAATCTGTAAGAGCCCTGCTAGATCAGACCAAGAGATGGCCTAATCCAGCATCTTTCTTCTGGCATCGGCTAGCCAAACACTTCCAAGAGGCTCTCAAGGCAATATTCATACCCTATTGTCTGCCATAGGACCAAAGGTAAGTTGACTCATAGAGGCTCAACAGAGACAGACAGCTGGGGGAGGGAGGGAACCCAGTCTCCATACATTTGTCTAATCCCCTTTTAAATCCATCTAAGTCTATGGCAAAAGGGTGGCGCTGTGGTCTAAACCACAGAGCCTAGGGCTTGCCGATCAGAAGGTCGGCGGTTCAAATCCCCGCGACATGGTGAGCTCCCGTTGCTCGGTCCCTGCTCCTGCCAACCTAGCAGTTTGAAAGCATGCCAAAGTGCAAGTAAATAGGTACCACTCCGGCGGGAAGGTAAATGGCGTTTCCATGCGCTGCTTTGGTTTGCCAGAAGCGGCTTAGTCATGCTGGCCACATGACCCAGAAGCTGTACGCCGGCTCCTTCGGCCAGTAAAGCAAGATGAGCACCGCAACCCCAGAGTCGTCCACGAATGGACCAAACGGTCAGGGGTCCCTTTACCTCTACGTCTATGGCCACCACTACACCTTGTGGCAGGGAATTCCATAAATTATGTCTTGTGGGAAGATGCACAGTCCTTTTTAATTTACAGTGGTACCTCGGGTTAAGTACTTAATTCGTTCCGGAGGTCCGTTCTTAACCTGAAACTGTTCTTAACCTGAATCACCACTTTAGCTAATGGGGCCTCCTGCTGCTGCAGCACTGCTGGAGCACAATTTCTGTTCTTATCCTGAAGCAAAGTACTTAATCTGAGGTACTATTTCTGGGTTAGCAGAGTCTGTAACCTGAAGCGTATGTAGCCTGAGGTGTATGTAACCCGAGGTACCACTGTACTGCCAATCTCAATGGGTTTCTACGTTCCATACTAGGGTGAGAATGTTTTCTCTCTATATATTTTCATATTATGCATGGTTTTCATTCATGTTATTGAGCCAGTGTGGTGTAGTGGTTAAGAGCGGTAGTCTCGTAATCTGGGGAACCGGGTTCGTGTCTCCACTCCTCCACATGCAGCTGCTGGGTGACCTTGGGCCAGTCACACTTCTTTGAAGTCTCTCAGCCCCACTCACCTCACAGAGTGTTTGTTGTGGGGGAGGAAGGGAAAGGAGAATGTTAGCCGCTTTGAGACTCCTTAAAGGGAGTGAAAGGCAGGATATCAAATCCAAACTCTTCTTCTTCTGTGTGATCTGTATCATGTCTCCCCTCCAACTAAATAAAAAACCCCAGATTTGAACTTTTTTGCCTCTTATGTCCCCAAATATACCATTTATAATCTATGAATGATCTATGAAGAGATACACACCATCCATGATGTATGGAAGTGAGAGCTGGACCATAAAGAAGGCTGATCGCCGAAGAATTGATGCTTTTGAATTATGGTGCTGGAGGAGACTCTTGAGAGTCCCATGGACTGCAAGAAGATCAAACCTCTCCATTCTTAAGGAAATCAGCCCTGAGTGCTCACTGGAAGGACAGGTCGTGAAGCTGAGACTCCAATACTTTGGCCACCTCATGAGAAGAGAAGAGAAGACTCCCTGGTAAAGACCCTGATGTTGGGAAAGATGGAGGGCACAAGGGGAAGGGGATGACAGAGGACGAGATGGTTGGACAGTGTTCTCGAAGCTTCCAGCATGAGTTTGACCAAACTGCGGGATGCAGTGGAAAATAGGAGTGCCTGGAGTGCTCTGGTCCATGGTGTCACGAAGAGTCGGACACGACTAAACAACAACAGCATAGGTTTAAAGAAACGTGGGTCTTCCTTCAACTTACCCACGACTTCCAAATTATTTTTAATCTCAAAGGATGTGTTTGTTTTCAGAAGGTTTAAACGTACCTCTCTACCTGCAGCACAAGAGTCAGTTCAAGGGGAGCAGGTGGCAGTGCCACAATGATGGTATGTCCACCGTTTTGGCGTAGTTACATGCAGCAAACCGATGTTCACAAGCCAAAGTGGGGAGGTGAGTTAAACTGGCACAAGAACACTCATTCTGAGAGTATATTGAAGCATCTGTTTGAGTTTAAGCAAATAAAACATTTTGCAGCCCAGTGACTCCACAGGGAAATGCCTCTTGCATCAACTCATCCGATTCAAATTTTCCATTGCATTTCAACTTACATACATGCATAACCCCTACACCCCCCCCCTCTTCCTATTTATTTATAGCTTGGGAAGGAAGCCCCAATTAATCTCACAGACTCACAGGGTCCACATACACTTAATTAACTGCACAGTAAAGTTAACAGTCTAGCAGGCAGGGATGTGAGCATTTCCGATTTCACAAATCGGTACTGGGCGCAGAATTCAGGACCCCAAGACTAACTGGATTCCTTTTCCTTTTCTCTGCCTTGGTTTAAGGAACTCGGCTGCTAGTGCAAAACTCTCTGAAGGCAGATTTCAAACCAATGTGAGCAATGCCAGGTAATATCCCAAAAGCCAGTCCTGGGGGTAGGTGATGGGCAGACTGGGTCTTCAGCACAGCTCTAACGCCCCGCTAAGTATATATGGCAAATTTGCTTAACTACATGTCCTTTATACAAGTCACAGAATTGAGCTTTTCGTGGAGCAGAATTTGGGAGATCCTGGTGCCATTTCAAACCCTACGAAGTATACACTGAGGAATACAACGAGGATGTATCCCTCCGGAAATTGTTATAAACAGGTGAACAGTCAACCCCAGCGTTGACTGTTCTCGCAAATAATCTTATACCGTAGGAAAACACTGAAATGTACATGGGAAAAACCACTTTGCTGATGGAAATGCTGGATTTCAATAGTGCCACACCACCCCTTTCCTTCCACCCCATGCACTACTGGGGAGACATGTGGGAATGGTTTTAGGTCAGCAGGAGCCCCTCTTTCCGAAAAGGTGCATTAAAGCCCTCTGTGACAGACAGATGGGCCTCAAGCAATTATTATTGCCAAGAGTGTTTAGGAATCCTCTCTTAGGAATCCGGTCCTATTATTTAATCAGTTCTTCAAATGCATTACTTTCAAATTCAGCATCTGGATTCCAAATTTAGCCAATTAAAGGCAGCCCTCTATAGGGAAAGTTTTTTTTTATGTTCGATATTTTATTGTGCACTTATATTTGTTGGAAGCTGCCCAAAGGTAGCTGGAGCAACCCAGTCGGATGGGTGGGGTATAAATAATAAAATTATTATTATCATTTCTACAGAAAACAACATTTCCAGTCACTTGAGGAAAGCACTGCTTAGCCGCACTTTAGTCACCCCTTGGGTTTAAAAAACTTCACATAACGTTGCAAACCAGCATTCCTTACAGCGGAATCATCCTGACGGGAGTTCGAAATGTCGTTCTTTTTGACGAGGAAGACTGTGGGAAGAAGAGGAAGGTCAAAGAGGGGGGAAGGGAGCAGCCTGAGATAATGAGCCATTCATAAGGAAAGGGTAACGGACAGCGTAGCTTCATGCAAAGATGATGCAACGGCCGTCCTACTCAAGTGGTCAGCACTAAATCCAGCCACTCACCCTCTGACGAGACCATTGAGCCTCTGTGACACACACAAGCACTATGAAAAGAAGCAGAGTTCCTGGTATAGCTTAGCTATAGATTACTAATGCCGCCT
Source organism: Podarcis melisellensis (assembly GCF_964234715.1). Taxonomy (NCBI): domain Eukaryota; kingdom Metazoa; phylum Chordata; class Lepidosauria; order Squamata; family Lacertidae; genus Podarcis; species Podarcis melisellensis. Next base: position 41,424,286 of record NC_138545.1, on the reverse strand, counting down.
GGTGTGATTCTAGCGAACTTTGATCCACCAGTTTTGACTGATGTTCTGGTTTCATCTTTATGGGATTAGCTGCTGCGTTAGTTTCTCTTTTTATGTAATGATGTTTTACTGCTTTATTCTACCCTGATTTCCATTTTTATAGCTTTAAAATACCTGACGGTATTTTATTTGTTAACTGCTTTGAACTTTTTTGAAAAGTGGGGTGGGAGTGTTTTAAATGAATGAATGAAATTGGGACACTTGGTACCACTCGCTCTGCAATATAGCTGTAAAAACTATGCTCGATTTGAAATTTCAACAAGGACTAGAACCAACAGACGTTGGCATTCCCTTACGACGTATAGAGCGGAACCATGATTTTCAAGACAGTCCTCACCTCAAGCCTGACAAATCTGGAACTATGCTTGATGATAGTCTCTACTTGGGCTTTTGTTATTTTAACTTATGTGCAACTACTTAATTCTATGTCTGTCAGCCTGGAAGCTCAGTTGTTTGGAGTGCGGTGCTGATGATACCAAGCTTGCAGGTTCAATCCCCATATAGGACAGCTGCATATTCCCTCAGGGTCCCTTCCAACTCTATGGTTCTACATGCTTATTGTTTTTCATCTTTTAATTTTTGTATGTTTTCATAATTGGTTATCTCCATTTTATTTACAGATAGGTAGCCGTGTTGGTCTGCCATAGTCAAAACAAAAAAAAATCCTTCCAGTAGCACCTTAAAGACCAACTAAGTTAGTTCTTGGTATGAGCTTTCGTGTGCATGCACACTTCTTCAGATACACTGAAACAGAAGTCACCAGACCCTTCTATATAGTGAGAAGGTGGGGAGGGGTATTACTCAGAAGGGTGGTGGGAATGGGTGATTGGCAGATAGCTGTGATGAGCCGTTGACGACTCTTAACGACTGCAAAAGGTCTTACAGGAAAAAGCAAGGGGTGAGAAGGTGAAAAATGGCTTTGTCAACTTATTACCAAACTTAAAACCATGGAGAGACCTGGTCTGAACAAAGACATTGGATTCTTATCTCATTATACATGACAAAGCCATTTTTCACCTTCTCACCCCTTGCTTTTTCCTGTAAGACCTTTTGCAGTCGTTAAGAGTCGTCAACAGGCTCATCACAGCTATCTGCCAATCACCCATTCCCACCACCCTTCTGAGTAATACCCCTCCCCACCTTCTCACTATATAGAAGGGTCTGGTGACTTCTGTTTCAGTGTATCTGAAGAAGTGTGCATGCACACGAAAGCTCATACCAAGAACTATCTCCATTTTATATACATTTTAAAATGAAATAATAATCATAAACTTTACCCTCCCCAAAAATATGAATGAATAAAATAGGTGAAAGACTTAAAATACTCTAACGTCCCAAAGGGCAAGGCTAGATCATTCTAATGGACTTCAACGGACATTAGAATAAACATTTTAATGTTTAAGAGCGGTTCAAGAAAAGAACTCAGCTGGGGGAGTGCGCTTGTTTGCTGGAGATCTTCAAACAGAGGTTGGAAAGACGTCTGTTGGAGGAACCTTTGTTCTGAGCAGGGGATTGGACTACGACAGTCCAACGTGCTCTGTCCCGACTCTATGCTTCTAAAAACATATCTGCGAACGTTCCGACTTTGGAATGGTGCCTACCAGTAGGTTCATCCACAAAACACAGTCTCAACTCATTCCATCCCACCTACCCCAAATCCCGATTGCAAATGCTGTTTCATCATATGGAGAAGGAGGAAGGATCTCCCACAACCTGGATGCCACACAGTTCCCCTAACCTAGATCCCAAGTTTGGACCCCCCTGCATTGATGTCCTGAACCCACGTAGTCCAAGGAGAACAACAGGTGGCAGTTTCATTCCTTATTGGGCAAAGCACTCAAGTTACTGCGTCTCCCAAGGTGCACACATCAAATCTACTAGATAGGTAGCTGGACATCTACTCTTTAGGTCTGTGCGCTGAACTCGTGCCTTAGGTATAACGAAGTGCCTATGGTACATTAAGTTTTGTTCAGCAATCTTAACTAAGCCCCACCGAAAAGGAACTGTGGTGGTACTACCAAACCCCACGCCGAGCTCACTCAGAACAACAAAGTTTGCACAAAACATTATTTAATAATACGCAAAATTAACCTCCAAGAGGGGACAAAAATGAACACAGCACCTCATTGACTGGAGTGGGAGGGTCTGAAAACGTTTTAGAGGCTAAGATTTGGTTCTAGGCTCACTCATGCTTAGAGATGACCCATCAAGTAACTGGATGATCTTGACAAATGGAGAGCTGGGACGGTAACGGCAAAAAAGAAATTAATCCAAGGCCAAATGTGAAATATTCCACATTTTGAAATCTTAGAAAAGTAGCAGCAAAAGGACGAGTGTGGTAGGACTGGAAAAGAGCCACTGGTTTACTGAATCATGAACCTTTGTGGACAGGAAATACTTGTTCAGATGTGCGGAGCAGCCTGAGGATGTGGTGAATACTCCTGAGCAACAGCGGAAGTTCAGCTGTGTGCCAAAGGTAGCAGGAATGCAAAATACAAGAATACTTAGCATGGTTACAACATACAATGCATGCATCCAAAAAAAACCCCAAAAACAAAAAATAAACCAAGAAATAGTCTACACAATACATTTAAGCTGTATACCAAACAAACAATTCCATGGCACCATAAAATCAAATGGAGTATGTAACCAGTCATTTGCTATTTCAAATCCTTAGAAGTGTGGGCAAATTTGCAAGCAAAATGCAGTTCTGCAGCTTTTACTCAGCTGACCTTCTATATTTGTTTGGATCTTCCCCCTCCCCCAAACTATCAGGCTACCAAATACACGTGTACATGACAATTTAATGGGTATTTATAGTTTTATCTTTTTTAAAAAATTGAAACCCTCTTGCCTATGCTAAGCTGAAAAACCCCAACAACCGTTTTCAAAAGGTGAAGATTTATCAGGAAGGAATAATGCAATGCTGTTAATCTCCATCCCTTCTACACTCCATATGCCTCCCAAAACACTTTAATTCAATTAAAGATTTTGCATCAGTGGGTTCAAACCCACAAAGTTCACGGCTGCAATGTTCCCTCTGTCGAAACCCCCCTGGGGAAAAAACTACAAATCAATATCCTGTTCAGACCTAGAACTTGAACTGCGTATTTTCTTTTTCCTTTAAAAAACAAACAAACGAAACTCCCATATCTGTTCTTGAAAGCCAAGCTCACTCAAAAGATCCAAAGTTCTCCCCCCATTAATGGATGCTTCTTTTGTTGAAAGGACGAGTCTGTGTCTGCATGCATCTGGCGCGAATACTTACCGTCTCCAGCCGTTTCCAGGAGGGGGGGAAACCAGCTCAAGCCAAGGAGGCATCGAGAGATATGGGACGTAAAAGGACAATGAAGCAGGACAAACATCGGAACGCTTCTAAATGTGGCAGAATCGTCATTAGGACAACAGGCATTCCCAGGGAAGCCGAATGCTTTCCGCGCTCATGAGAAAACAAGTTTTGACAGCGGAAGAAAGACGTTCCAGGCTCGCTATTGTTTGAGGCAACCCGGCACAGCCCTTTTCTCCTCCCCCTATTACAGGGCATGAACATTATATGCATCTCGACCACTCAGCGGGGGTGACGCGCAGCTGTCTTTCACGGAGGCAGATTATGAGTAACAACAACCTGAAACGTGTCTGTACCAACCCCTTTGCATTCATAGCCTTGCAATCTTCCCCCAGCCTACCGGGTGAGATGATTGTGTTACGGAAAGAGTTTGGGGTAGTAAAATATCTCTTTCATCTCTCTCCCGCCCCCCCGCAATTAAAGGAAACACCCCTCATTTGCTCAGTCCAGACACAGCTATCACAGCCAAGAACCACAACAGAAAACATCAAGACAGAAATTCCAGGGAGACAAAGGCTGCAGTCCTACGCATATTTACTAGGAAGTTAAGTCTCACTGAAACTCGGTGAGATTCACTTCCTATGATACACGTTGAGCATCATTCTAAACATAAGGAGCCATATAACGTCTGATCTATTTGGGGTACACAAAATCTGTTTATAGAAACTGAATCCTGGCTGTTGCTCTGTTTAGTAGTACATTCATTCATTCATTCATTCTACTATTAATTGAATTTATATACCACCCTATACCAGGGGTCTCAATGCGGTTTACAGAACGCTGCATCAATAAAAATAAAAATAAACTATTTAGTACTGAATAACCCCCTTGACCACTTGACCTCTTAATGGCTTTGCACATGAAAGGGAAATGTAATAGGTTACTGATCCTAAGGTTTACATCAGGGGTCAGGAACCTTTTCCAGCCGTGGGCCAGTCCACCATCCCTCAGACCATGTGGGGGGCCGGACTATATTTTTTTGGGGGGGGGATTGAACGAATTCCTATGCCCCACAAATAACCCAGAGATGCATTTTAAATAAAAGGACACATTCTACTCATGTAAAAACATGCTGATTTTCAGACCGTCCATAGGCCGGATTGAGAAGGCGATTGGGCCGGATCCAGCCCCCAGGCCTTAGGTTGCCTACCCCTGGGTTTACATGAATACACAGTAACGGTGGCACTATAGAGGACCTTGGTTGCCAAGCCAGATTGTGCTGGCACAGAGCCTTCAAATTCAACAGTTGCACAGACAATATACGAACTTCACCTGAAAGCCAACTCAAGAGTGGCACACAAGATGCCTGGCTGCCTTTGCAATACGTAACTACTGTGAGTGTGGATCTTATGACTCCCAAATTTATTAAAGAGAAGAGGAAATACCCCTTATGACTAGTGCATGACTTAGTCATGAAAAGACTAAGGACTCATCCACGCTTTCCATTAAGTGTAGACCTAGCTGTTCAGTTTTCAGTTTGGTCCGGGACTGGTCACTCCCACTTGAGTTTCTGCCTCAGGTTTTACTTGGGGAAAGACCCCTGCAAACACACCTTTTCCCATTCATTAATTCAGTCCGCTGTTCAGAATGTCTCCACCTCCAGCTCTGCCCACCCGTGGCAGAAGGGTTGAGCAAGCACAATTCCCCTCTCAATTAAGGGTGTCTTTGCGCTAAACTTTCAGACCTGCCCACAAGCAAAGCACAGTGAAGGACTGAGTCCATGCATTTTGGTTTCCTTTTTTGCACTAAAACTGGAATTAATGGGGGCAGGGAGTTATACATCTTCAAACTGTTCAGCTTGTGGGATTAGTTGCCACGAGGTAAGGGTAACTAACTGATGGTTGTCAGCTTAGAAAGGTTCGAGGGAAGATCAGAAGGTATGATTGCTAGCTGCTATTAACCGTGATCTCGAAATGGTCGAACTGTAGACATAGAAGGGACACCAAGGGTCATCTAGTCCAACCACCTGCAAGGCAGGAATCTTAACTAGATCATCCATGACAGATGGTCATCCAACCTCTGCTTAAAAACCTCCAATGAAAGCTCACAACCTAGGGTTGCCATTTTTCAAAAAGTGAAAATCCAGACACAAAATTTGTTGAGGTTTTTTTTTGGGGGGGGGGACTTTTTTGGAGGAGCTTTTTAAAGTTTTGCCCAAAGTATTGCAAGATCTCAAACAAAAATGAAGTTTTTGAGCTATTTTTAAGGAAATTCACCAAAATCTACACTTCCAACACGGGTTGCCATACATCCAGATTTTCCCAGACATTTCAGTGATTTCCGCCCGGAAAAGATTTCCAACAGCTGAACCCCCGCAATATCTGGAAAATTCTGGACGTATGGCAACCCTATCACAACCTCCCACGGAGTCTGTTCCACTGTCAAACAGCTCTTACTATCAGAAAGTTCTTCCTGATGTTTAGCTGTAATCTCTTTTTTTGTGTAACTTGAAGCCATTGGATCAGGCCCTAGCCTCCAGAACAGTAGAAAACACTCTTGCTTCATCCTCCATGCGACAGCCCTTTAGATATTTGAAGACAGCTATCCTATCACCTCTCAGTCTCCTCTTTAGGAGGCTAAACACACCCAATTCCTTCAACCATTCCTCATAAGGCTTGGTTTCCAGACCCTTAATCATCTCAGCCAGCCTCCTCTGCACATGTTCCAGCTTGTTAATATCCTTCTTAAATGGTGGTGCCCAGTTGGGTGGGGTCAACTGTGGAAGAGAGGCCTGTTGCCTTCCTACTCTCTGCTTGTGGCCTTCCTTCCCAGAGGCATTGAGGTGGGCCCTGAGTCTCTCTCAGCAAGCCTGTCCACCCAACTCTTCCTATTATGTCCCCATACACCAGTGGTTCTCGAAGGGTGTGGTGTGCCAAATTGGCATGGCAGGAGAGTATGGCAAATGTGGTGGGCAGATTCAAGGACAATCAAAGAAACATTTAAACATTTCAGTTCCCTATAGTACAGCACATATGCAGAGTATGGATTGGTATCTTTTCAAAATATATTTTCCAACCAATATGGAAGATCAGAAAAAAAACAAAGTCTTCTTTGTTTTGATGAGGAGATTAGCGTTGGTTTGTCTCAAATTAAACCTAGTATAAATGAGATTACCTGGCAAAAAGAAGCTCACACCTCTAATTAGTTTGTATATATACTTAAGGTACGGATGTAAGAGGCTTGTTTATAATCATACTTTGGGAATGATTCATGTTCTTATGTATTATTATTATTCATTCAATTTATAGACTGCCCTTTATCAGAAGATCCCAGGGCGATGTGCAACATTAAAAACACACTGCAGAACATCAGTGATGAAAACATAATGACAGACAGCCTAATACAGTAGTAAAATAATCTTCATAACAACAGTCCACTTCTCCACACTGTCACAGGCCAGAGATTATTTCATAGCCTTAGGCCAGGGTGAAGAGGAATGTTCCTGCCTGGTGCCTAAAGACTTCTTGTGATGGTGCCAGGCAAGATGCTCTGGGGAGAACATCCCACAATTGGAATGTCACTGCCTTGTTTTACGCTTTCGGTATGTCCCATGGTCCCATTATAAAACTGTTATGCTCTATGCCAGGCATGGCCAAACTTGGCCCTCCAGCTGTTTGGGGACTACAACTCCCATCATTCCTAGCTAACAGAACCAGTGGTCAGGGATTATGGGAATTGTAGTCACGGGTGGCGCTGTGGGTTAAACCAGAGCCTAGGACTTGCTGATCAGAAGGTCGGCGGTTCGAATCCCCGCGACAGGGTGAGCTCCCGCTGCTCGGTCCCTGCTCCCGCCAACCTAGCAGTTCAAAAGCACGTCCAAGTGCAAGTAGATAAATAGGTACCGTTCCGGTGGGAAGGTAAACGGCGTTTCCGTGTGCTGCTGTGGTTCTCCAGAAGCGGCTTCGTCATGCTGGCCACATGACCCAGAAGCTGTACACCGGCTCCCTCGGCCAATAAAGCGAGATGAGCGCCGCAACCCCAGAGTTGGTCACGACTGGACCTAATGGTCAGGGCTCCCTTTACCTTAGTCCCAAAACAGCTGGAGGGCCAAGTTTGCCGATGCCTGCTATCTATCTATCTATCTATCTATCTATCTATAAAAGCCCTGCTAGGAGTCGCTCCTTTTTGCTTTTCAATGCATTTCTTACCAATGATAATAATAATCAGTTTGGTGTGAGCCTTATTTCTGAAAGTGTGGCCCAGAGCAGAAAGTTTGAGAACCACTGCCATCCACTAGGCACAGCTTGGGGGCCCAGCTAATCCTATCACCTGCGTCCTCGCTCACCTGTGGGCCCAACCTCTTCACGCTCCCTCCCTCCTACCCACTGATGCCCTCGTTTAATAAATAATAATTTCTTTTTCGCTATATCCTGTTTTGCGCCTAATTTTCTCGCAGCAGCCGACGGTACGGGTAGTTGGAGGAGCATGCTGTGAGCGCGCAGGCTAAAGGGTGGGCGACTTGCAGCCGCCACCCCAGCCCCTCTTTCTCCTCGCCCTCCGGCCACTCCGGGACCTTTGCCCTCGACCACCCCCACTGCCCCCGCCTCCCCCCTCAAGGAAAGAAGCCTGGAAAGGAGCCAAGCGCCGACGAGGCCTGCCCAAGCGGCCATTCCCAAGGTGTCCCCCCTCAGCGCCTCGGCGTTTCTCCCGTGCGCCCGGCGGTCCCTTCCCGCCGCGCCTCCGCGTTTGGGCACTTACCCAAAAAAATGCCCCCCAAGAACTCACCACGAAGAAACCCCCCCCCCCGCGAGACCCTCGAAAGCTCACCTCCATGAGGAGAAGCTTCAGCCCCCTCACGTCCACGTTTCAAGCCCCGCTGCCACCCCGGGACTCCCCACAAATGGAAACCCCCCGCCGCCCCCAAGAAAGCTCTCCTCTCGCTCCTTACCTATTTGCGCGCGCGCTGCCCCCATAACTCGCCGCCCCGCTGGACTCACCCGCCTTCCTCAGGCCATTTCCCCCTCGTGAGGGGGATGGCGGGTCCGCTCCCGGTCCTGAGGGGGCGAACCCCAGCCCCGCTCTTGGCAGCCTCTCGTGGCTGTTCAGGAGACGGCGAGCCGGATACGACCGTCGGGATTTCCCCCTCCCCTTCTCCCTCTCTCTCCACCTCCCAGGAGAAGGAGCAAAGGGAGGGGGTAGCAAAAGCATCCCGTCCCTCCTCCCGCCCCCCCTTGCAACAGCGTCATTTATGGAGCCTCTTGCAAAAGAATGAAACGTTAAAACATTTGCAAAACCCGAATAAGTGGCTGACTTCTATCTTCTTCTTTTCTCCTCCTTTTCCCTCCCTCGCCCGCGCACGGAGCGAGCAGCGTGGCTTTTGCAAAACGCCGTGCAATTGCCTGGCACGCGCGGGGCGAATTGCAACCGACCTGCTACTATCGACGCTTCTTTTGGTTTTGCAAACTTGAAAACTCAATCGATCTACACTCATTTGCAGCAGCCGTGTTCTGGGAGGGTTTGGCCAGCTCGCAAAGACGCACAGGTGCAAGCATTGTCCCATTATGATCACGGCCGAGTCCTTTGCTCGTGCCATTACAGAAGAGGGGGAAAGGACGCCTTTTAAAATTGCAAACGATTATTGATATGATTGCTAGGTTTTGGATGGCAAAAAAGACGCGAGGTGAAACTTGCAAAAGCTCCACCTCCTGTGCTGAGCTCCCGCCCCATATTATTGGAACTGCAAAACGCGTTTATTTGAATGGTTTCCGACCAGACAACGCAAATAAAGACGCCTTGCAATCAGTATGTCCTGCACCACTGATGCCCACAGCCGAAGACACGCGCTATAATGCATCGCTCGCTCATACTGTACTGGATCTGCTACATACCTATGGAGGAGGAAAGTGTTGCTGAACAACATCTGCAGCAGCAAAATGCATCTAGAATGCCGACGCAAAACAAAAATTAAATTTGCACCTACTTCTTGTGCTTGCCTGGTGCTTTCTGAGCAATCACAGCTGTCCGATACACAGTAATTTAAACATTCAGTCCAGTATAGAGTTACAAGCACGGAATTCAAAGCACACTTTTGTTGTTGCTGGTTTACAGCCACTGCGCACTCTACAAACCCAAAATGCAAGCACCGTGTCATTTGGAGCTTCAGCCTCAAAAGTAGAAATATCTACTCAGTAAATGTCTAATCCGCATTATGTGAAGGCAGAATGCCAATTGCCCGGAATTTGCACACTAAGATGTACAACTCTGATTTGCATCCTAAAAAGCAACTGTGCAATGTGTGGAATTTTGCATAACCTGAATGGCGATTGTACAGAACCGACAGCCTTTATACCAGGCATAGGCAAACTCGGGCCCCCCAGATGTTTTGGAACTGCAGTTCCCATCATCCCTGACCACTGGTCCTGTTAGGGATGATGGGAGTTGTGGTCCCAAAACATCTGGAGGGCCGAGTTTGCCTATGCCTGCTCATAGCTGTCAACTTACAGATTTGAAAATAAGGGACCAGCAGCCTCGAAAATAAGGGATCAGCAGCCAAAATAAGGGATCAACAATTACTTTGATAAAATACATATTTTGTTGCGTGCAAATGGCTTTATATACCTGTTAGGTCCATAAATTACTATATAGCATATATTCAACACAAAAAAAGCATCAATTTGTTGCTGACAAAGAACAGCTGGACATAAAAAGGGCCCCATTACCTTCAGTAGCTTATTTAAGGGACATCATCAATAAGGGACAGCAGCGGGACATGGCGCTGAGATAAGGGACTGTCCCGCCAAATAAGGGACACTTGACAGCTATGTGCCTGCTTAATGCTCAATGCATATTACATAGCTAAAATGCCAGCATTTCTCTGCTAAAAGCCCATTATATTTTGCATAACCATACCCATGTCCCAGCGCATGCCATTTGCATGCTCAGATACTCCACCAGTAGATTTCAGCACAGGGGAATTTTGCACACTCACGTCCTCCGATTTGGATTTGCAACTGACAATCCCGGGTGGCTGGCATTTAAAACGGCAGAATTCTATTCCGTAGCGTTTAGAAAAACAGTAGCTTATCAGAAACCCAAGTCCTGTGTAAATCCCTTGTTCCATTTGCCCCCTCCTTTTGGATGCTTCATCACATCCAGCATCCCATCTTAATTTTGCCCTCTTTCCCCATGCATCTTTGAACTGTGCTTATTTTGTAACATGGGTCAGTGTTGGGGTTCGCACTGGCTTGGAAGTCACATGCTCTGCCGCCAAACCCCTTTCCCCAAATCCAGTTGTACTGGGGCATGTGAGCGCCAAGAGGAAAACATCCTTTGCATTCAGGAAGACTCTCTTTATAGCAGCCTTTGCCAGCCTGCTGCCCTCCAGATGTTTTGAACTATAATTCCCATCGGTCCTGGGCCACCATAGGGCCACCATAGCCTTTCTCTGCTAGCTGTCCCTTTTGCCAGGCAACTGACATCAACTCACAGCTTTCAAAACTGTCTCCCGAGCTAAGGTAGGACTCAAATTCAGCCCTGAAGACAAATCCTTCAACAAATAATTATTCTCCCCCGCCCCATATCCATATCCCTATAGCCACGTGAAGTGCCTTCCTGCTATTCACCAGTTTGCCACACTGGACATTTTTAGCTCTTTTAATCTTTTCTCATAACATCAGTCCCCGCGGCTCCGAGATCAGTCGCGCCATCGTGCACTCTTCCCTCCAGTTTGTCAATGTCGTTTTGTTAATGAAGCACTCAAAGCCCAAACCAATCACATGTTACTCTGTTCAAGCTCTGAAAAACACTATTCTCAGCAAATCCTAGCTCAGCGCCCTATCCCAGCCTTTGCACACTTAAAAACATCTGCAGACTGCGTGGATCAAATTCCTGGGCTGCGGGTTAGCTATCCTTGTCTTAACAGTTAAAGGTCAAAAACAAACAGTCAGAATCTTTAAAAAGTCCTACAAGGTGAAGAACTAGGATTCGCTAGATTGTACAAGCAACCTAACCAGTGGCAGTTTTTTCTTCTGGGGCCTCCAAAGTAAGATCACAACAGTCTGGGAGGTCCATTCTCTTCTGAATCCTTTAAGACTGTAACTGCATAGATTTTGGGTTGAAAGTTGTGACCCTTGGATCACAAAGCACAGCTTGGTTTACACCATTTTCTGCTTCTGCAAGTCACGGGTTGCTGCTGATCTTGTGAAAAACTTTAACAAAATTATGTTCCTGAAAAACAAAACCCGCATTTATGCTCCAAAGTATTTATAAGGTTATGAAACACAACTGCAGCAATTTCATTCATTATTTCAGTGGTCATATGCAGCACTATTTAAAAAAACAACCAACCTTGACCAATTGTCCCCAAAGGAGCAAAACATATTTACATCACCAATTTCCATTAAATTTAGCCTTGGGGAAGAAAAGACAAAACAACAACCCTGTTTTGAAACATCTTCATTTTGTGAATAAATGTGTAGAATGCAACATCTATACTACACCTTTGTTTTGTAATAAGGAAGCCTGTTCCAGATGCTTACCTTTTAAAAGTTATATTGGTGGGCACTTGTGGCATCTATTAACTTTATGAAAAAGTACATTTATTTTATAAAAAATATATTAAATAATACAACGGGTACACATGGGAGGTTTATAGTGGAGGTATGGATGCTGACAGATTTGCATGCTGAAAAGTCAGTGGGGAATAGTATACACAGTGGTACCTCGGGTTACATACGCTTCAGGTTACATGTGCTTCAGGTTACAGACTCCACTAACCCAGAAATAGTGCTTCAGGTTAAGAACTTTGCTTCAGGATGAGAACAGAAATCGTGCTCCGGTGGCATGGCAGCAGCAGGAGACCCCATTAGCTAAAGTGGTGCTTCAGGTTAAGAACAGTTTCAGGTTAAGTACGGACCTCCAGAACGAATTAAGTACTTAACCTGAGGTACCACTGTATATGGGACGCAGGTGGCGCTGTGGGTTAAAGCCTCAGCGCCTAGGACTTGCCGATCGAAAGGTCGGCGGTTCGAATCCCTGCGGCGGGGTGCGCTCCCGCTGTTCGGTCCCAGCACCTGCCAACCTAGCAGTTCGAAAGCACCTCCGGGTGCAAGTAGATAAATAGGGACCGCTCACCAGCGGGAAGGTAAACGGCGTTTCCGTGTGCGGCTCTGGCTCGCCAGAGCAGCGATGTCACGCTGGCCACGTGACCCGGAAGTGTCTCCGGACAGCGCTGGCCCCTGGCCTCTTGAGTGAGATGGGCGCACAACCCCAGAGTCTGTCAAGACTGGCCCGTACGGGCAGGGGTACCTTTACCTTTACTTTACCACTGTATATAACATAGCATTACGAATGAATCACTAGGTTATTCTCCCTGAGAAGAACCAGGGGCCAGAAACAGTTTTCTGTCTGTGGTGGGAGGAAGATGTGGCCATTGGAGGTGTGTGGACATTCTGGGGTCCAATCCCAGCTGCGTTAAAATCTTGGATTTCTCTGTTGGTTTCTATGAGCAGCTCTCACTTCCATCCCTGACAACAATTAAAAATAGCTTATCAGGCCGCATCATCACTATACAGTACGTTCTTGAGGCAGTGTCACACCAATTTAAACAGTCAATGCTCACCCCCCCCCCAAATCTTGGAAATGTAGTTTTAAGAGTGCTGAGGAGAACCCCTATTTCCCTCACAGACCTACAATTTCCAGAGTTACCTGAGACTACAACAGAGTTACCTAAACTGCTATTGGAACTGTAGCCCTATGAGGGGAATAGGGGTCTCCGAACAACTCTCTGCACCCTCACCAAATGATAGTTCCCAGGATTCCATGACTGTTAGGTAAAAGTAAAGGGACCCCTGACCATTAGGTCCAGTCGTGGCCGACTCTGGGGTTGCAGCGCTCATCTTGCTTTATTGGCCGAGGGAGTCGGCGTACAGCTTCCGGGTCATGTGGCCAGCATGACTAAGCCGCTTCTGGCGAACCAGAGCAGCGCATGGAAACACCGTTTATCTTCCCGCCGGAGTGGTACCTATTTATCTACTTGCACTTTGACATGCTTTCGAACTGTTAGGTTGGCAGGAGCAGGGACCGAGCAACGGGAGCTCACCCTGTTGTAGGGATTCAAACCACCGACCTTCTCATCAGCAAGTCCTAGGCTCTGTGGTTTAACCCACAGCGCCACCCGCGTCCCTTTCATGACTGTTAGAATGGTATAATTGGTGCTTTAAACAAATAGTTCGGATGTGGCCTTGGTGTGAATCGGCAAATGACCTATCTAGATGAGGAGCTGATCCTCTCAAATCGCCCCCGCCTTTATTTAACCTGCCCTTTTAAGCACCTTTTTTATATGCCACAAAACCTCCTCTGAACAGGAGAGCTAAAACCTGCTCAGAAAGGTCGTTCTTGAAGGCAAGCGACGAAGAGGCAGTGGAAGCCCCGTTTAATGAAATAAACCCATCATCATCGCTCGTAATAATGATGACACAAACTGAAACAGCATTTTTTTTTTACTCTCTCCCTCTCTCTCACACACACACATAGCAGCCTGTTCCCAAGAAGCCTATATTTAGCGCAGTTCCCCAGCTTGCGCCAAGTGCTCGGGGCAGCTATCAGATCTGCGAGTTTGCTCTGCTCCAGCAAGCCAGGCTGCCATAGCAGGGGTCATTCATGACCACATGCCAGCTAGCGGCCTGGCCCCGAGCGCCAGTTGCTAACCAAAATAATTTTTAGGATTTTTAAAATTATTTTTTTAAGGTTGGGTGGTGGGGAGGCGGCAAAGAACAGCCTCAGAGGTTTGTATTTTGGACGGCGGGGGAGAGTTCAAGCTATGCACAGGCGGAGGTGCCACCAGCAGCGGCCTGCTGAGGCCCTGATGGTGCCATTATGTAATGCTGTTTTGCCCAATTCGGTATCACTGCATGGCCTGGAGAGGAATTATACTGGGATCCAGTTATCATGGGTCAAAGCGGTGGTTGTTGATTTTATTTCCATTGCTTGCATTTCTGTCCAGCGGCGTAGAGTCAGTTTTCAGCGCCCAGGGTAGGTGGGGAGGATACAAATGTGCTGGTGCGCCAGCCTATTCCTTGCCGCCAGAGTGACCCCACCCCTACCAGAGCAAAGCAGGGGGAGCCTGGCTGGCCAATAGAGATATGTACCAGGCTGGACTGCACTGGGATTGCCTGCGTTGGGTCACCTGGTTCATGCCCTCACAAAAATTGTGTGCCCGGCACCATGGCTCCCCTAACACCACCACCCCCACTTCACCCCTGCTTCTGTCTCGGTGACATCCACGCTGACTCGCTGTGTCCACAGAAGTTGGCAGACCTCCAAGGATGTGTGTGGCGTTTGTACAGAGCCCCCGGTCGTTTCACGGACTATTGACCCGTACACCACTAATCCGCTGCCACCAACCAGGTCCTCCCCGGTAAAATCACTTCAGCCTCAATCAGGTTCTCAATTAATAAAGAAGAGTGTATTTTATTTCAGACACATACAAACTTTTACGGCATTCCAAACGTTGTTGCTCTTTACTTTCTTAGTCTTATTTTCCTCTCTCTATCTCTTCTACCAGAGGCAGTGAGAGATTTTACTATCTTGGGCTCCAAATCACTGCAGATGGTGACAGCAGCCACGAAATTAAAAGGCACCTGCTTCTTGGGAGAAAAGCAATGACAAACCTAGACAGCATCTTAAAAAGCAGAGACATCATCTTGCCAAGAAAGGTCTGTATAGTAAAAGCTATGGTTTTCCCAGTAGTGATGTATGGAAGTGAGAGCTGGACCATAAAGAAGGCTGATCGCCGAAGGATCTGTCCTTCCAGTGAGCACTCAGGGCTGATTTCCTTCAGAATGGATAGGTTTGATCTTCTTGCTGTCCATGGGACTCTCAGGAGTCTCCTCCAGCACCAGAATTCAAAAGCATCCATTCTTCGGTGATCAGCCTTCTTTATGGTCCAGCTCTCACTTCCATACATCATTACTGGGAAAACCATAGCTTTAACTATACGGACCTTTGTTGGCAAGGTGATGTCTCTGCTTTTTAAGATGTTGTTGTTGTTGCTACTTCACTGTCCAGCCGGCCTGACTCCCTCCCTCGTACCCACCACAAAACTCTTCCCTCTTCCCCCCATTCTCGCCTTCTTCAACTCCCAGGAGCTGAGGAAGAGGAGGAGACAGCCCCTGTCTGCAATTCTCTCTTCCCCCTGCTTCTGCCAATGTTAATCCATTTCCGGCTGGCGTATGTCAACAAAGATGGGAATTTGGGCATGGCAAAGTGAGAAGCTGTGATGGCTTGGGTTTTTGCGACAACCTCAACATTTCCGGGGCAGCGAGAGGCGGCGTGGTCTGGGCTATCGCTAATAGAGTTCATCACAGCCTGGTTCCCATGCTTGGCCAAGGCATGTCCAGTCAGGACAACCCACAGGCGTGTGTGTGGACCGCACAAGCCATCGCAACGTTGGCTGAATCCCGTGGCAAACCAACCCGCCGTTGGTTCGCAGGCAGCAAGGTTAAGGCTGGCAGTTCTTGAAAGTTATGAGCAAGTTGGCCGCAAGGACAGCAATTCTTTCTTAGAAGGGGGATTAAAATGAATGCTGGCAGCCACGGGGGTGCAAAGCCACGTAACAGTCGTTCCCTGTTAAATTTAGCGTCCAAGTCCCCTTGTTAAGAGGCCTTACGGGGCAGTTTCTCACAGGCAGGCAGCCATGGCATTGTGTCACCTTGGGTGGGTAATTAGCGGGAACAAATGGATCCTTCACAGTGCAATAGTCCTCGTCCCTTGTTAGAGGCACAACCCCAGTTCCTCTCGCTTTGACTCCAGCAATGGTGACAGATGTCCCAGGGTCCTTGCTTCTTGCCTTCTCATTCCCTCCCCGACAGCACTTGCACCCCTAAGCCAATGTGGCAAATAAGCGTAAGAACTCCTGATATTCGCAGCCTTCAGATCCTGCCTTCCTCGCTCGCTCAGCACAAAACTGCAGGGAATTAGACACCTCTTCGAGAACAAAGGGGACCCTAATAATCCGAGTGTCCTGGAAACAGTGGAGGAATAAAGGGCTGGGCTCAGCAGCACAGCAAAAAAGTCAAACGAAGTCCTACAATCCCGAAGACAAGAAACTTATCATGATTGTTGATTTCTTTCTTCAGTGCTTATCCTGGGTCCTTCAGGTCTGTAATAAAATTAACTGATTTGTCTGTATGGACCCAAAAGGTCCTTCAGGTCTGCAATAAAATTAACTGTTTTGTGTGAATGAGACACAATAATCTAGACAACCTGATTATTCAGCATTCATCCCAATACATCTGAAGGGAAACCGGACAACATTGACTATTTATTGAGCATTCATTCTGATTTGTTTGTGGGGAGGGTTGATGATATGTCAAAGCAAGTGTTACCCCCACTTTCCTTTTATTATTATTATTATTGTTATTATTATTATTATTATTATTATTTCCCAGAAGGCCCCCTCAACACAACTCGTAACAGTATACATCTGTAAAACACGTTCTGACCAAGTGATCCATGAGTTAGCATAAACCTTTTGCAACTGATCTGTGGTTCTCTGGAGAATTTGTAAATGAAAGAAAGCCTTTTAAACATGACCGTCAAAATCCATAACATGGATGTCTTATGATAGGTACGACCAGGGCTTCTTTTTTCCAGCCGGAACTCGCCAAAATTCAGTTCTGACACATCTCAGGTGCACACAGTTGCCATTCTAAGAGAACAAGGGAGGCGTTCATGGTGAGTTCCAGCACCTCCTTTTCTAGAACAATAGCACTGGGTGCAACAGGTAGAATTCAAAAGGTGAACTTTTCTTACCGCTGCCTCACCAGTTAACATTTTGAGTTCAATGCCCATCAAATTCATTGATACAGAACACATGTTAAAGGTAAAATGACCCTGCTTCAATTCCGGTATCTCCAGTTAAACTTTTCAGGTAGCACATAAATTTGACCTTTGAAGAGTTAGTAAGTAAACCATGTTTAACTTACCAAATGTGTTTGTCTCTTTCTATGCGGCCTAGGACCCACGTACCTAAGGGACCGCGTCTCCTGGTATGCCTAGCGGAGGACCTTAAGGTCCACAAATGACAACACTTTGGAGGTCCCAAGTCGCAAGGTGGTTAGATTGATCTCAACTAGGGCCAGGGCCTTTTCAGTACTGGCCCCGACTTGGTGGAACGCTCTGTCACAAAAGACCAGGGCCCTGTGGGACTTGACATCTTTCCACAGGGCCTGCAAGACAGAGCTGTTCTGCCTGGCCTTTGGTTTGGACTCAGTCTGACCCTTATGTTTCCCAAAAATGGTTTTGATCTATGGGCTACTTTTAAAATGAGGCTGCAATTTAAACTGCATTTTAAACTGTATTTTAAATTGGTCCCCCCCCCCTATTATTTTTTTATTGTAATTTTACTGGTGTTAGCTGCCCTGAGCCTGGCTCTGGCCGGGGAGGGCGGGGTATACATTATTATTATTATTACAGTAATTTTTGCCCTATAGGATGCACCGGTCCATAGGACGCACCTAGATTTTTGGGGGGGAAATAAAGGGGGAAAAATTATTCCCCCCCAGACGCGGGCTGGGGCGGGGGAAGCCTGAGCTTCCCCTGACCCCAGCCCCCAGAACAGGAGCTTGCGGGGCTGGGAGAGGGGGAAGCCCGCCGCCTGCCTCCAAACCATGTCGGGAGACAGCGGGATGGCGGCGTTCAGCCTCCCCGCTGTCCCCTGAGCTTGTGGGGCTGGTGGTGGGGCTCTCCTGAAGCCTGGAGAGCGAGAGGGGTCGGTGCGTACCGACCCCTTTCGCTCTCCAGGCTTCAACGAAAGCCTGCATTCGCCACATAGGACGCACACACATTTCCCCTTCCTTTTTGGAGGGGAAAAAGTGCGTCCTATAGGGCGAAAAATACCGTACTATGCTAGTGGAAGTGGGAAACTTTGAGAGCAACTTAGAAGGGGATATTGTTAATGGAAGGTTCAGGTTTTAAGATAAAATGTGTGTCTGTTATCCCCCCCCCCCAAAAAAAAGGAGGAGGAGGAGGAAAGACCAAATCATCTAATCACTGGTAAACCCATGGGGTTACTCAGTGATGTAAATTGGCAGCAAGTGAAAAATGTGATAAAAGGGGCACTTGTTTACTCTGTGCATAGTTAACCTATGTGATTCACGGCCACAGGTTGTAAGGGCGATATTTTCCCAGTGACAGACATCAACAGTAAGGTATGGCGATGACGCAATAGTGGGCCTGCAAAAACTTTCCCAGCTGACCTTTCAGGTGTAGCTAGGGTCATGTGCAGGAAGGTGAGGGTGGGACCACCTGCTTTTTCGCACTGTCTCCCATTGTGGGGAACTTGATGATGGGAAACAGAGCCAGGAAACGGTGCTGTGAAAGGAAATCAGGATGCTCAGCAAGGGGTCAGGGAGCTCTCAACAAAATCTAGCCTGGCAACAGCAGCCAGCGCAGAACGAATCAATCCTTGCCCTCTCTGCGGTGTTTAATTTACAAAATGAGGAGGTGGTGGGGCTCAAAGCCTGCCAGGAAACCATGCCTTAGGGGCTCCCTGTGGGCCATTTGTTTCAGCTGAATGCTTTTAATATGCGCAGTGGCTTACATTTAAAAAATATTGAATGTAAAACAAAAGATTTGTGTTTCCTCTTCTGATGCTTTCCCTCCCTTGATTTTTCTGTTCTTGGACTCTGTGCTCCAACATCCGCTGTTAAATTTCCCCTCCTTCCCTTCTATCCCTGTATTTTTTGTGACATAAAAATTTGGTGGGTTTTAGTAAAAGGTAAAGGGACCCCTGATCATTAGTTCCAGTCGTGGCCGACTCTGGGGTTGCGACGCTCATCTCACTTTATTGGCCGTGGGAGCCAGCGTACAGCTTCCAGGTCATGTGGCCAGCATGACTAAGCCGCTTCTGGCGAACCAGAGCAGTGCACGGAAACGCCGTTTACCTTCCCGCCAGAGCGGTGCCTATTTGTCTACTTGCACTTTGACGTGCTTTTGAACTGCTAGGTTGGCAGGAGCAGGGACTGAGCAACGGGAGCACACCCCGTCGCAGGGATTCGAACCACCAACCTTCTGATCAGCAAGTCCTAGGCTCTGAGGTTTAACCCACAGCGCCACCTGCGTCCCTCAGTGGGTTTTACTCACAAGTAAATTACACAGGTCCAGGAGTGCTTGAGGGCAGAAGGGTCCAATGGTATTCTGCCATCATAATGGCTGAACATGTCTAATCTTTGTAAAATGAAGACAAAATTCCCAACTGTCTGAAATTTGCCAGGAAATTGGAATGGTATTAAATAGCCAAATGTTTGTTAAATAATAAATAAATAGAATAAATGTGATGCAATGACCGAAAGCAATTTAAATATTCTGTTAGCACCCATAACAGACCTTCCCTTTTGCTGCTTTACAGCCTCTCAGAACTTGAAATAAATTGCAGTCTTTATCTTCCTGGTTTTTTTTAGGTGGGAAATCCATTGTAAAGTAATAAAAATGTTAGGTTTGTAAAATCCCTATTTCACTCAACTGTTTAGGTAAGATCAAGTTGTATGTTGCACATGCTCAGTGCTAAATCAAATGTTCCAATGTACAGTGGTACCTTGGTTTACAAACTTAATCCGTTCCAGATGGTGCCCTTCCACCATTTGGCTTCCGTTCGTAGACCGAGGAAAAGTTCGCAAACCAGAACACTACTTCCGGTTTTGCGGAGTTCGTAAACCGAATTGTTCGTAAACAGGACTGTTCTTAAACCGAGGTACCACTGTATAGTCTCTTTCCCAAAAGAAAGATGACAACCACCAGACCATGGAGACTTGTAGCTGCTAAAGCTGATAACTTGGGGGAAAGTAGGCAGTGATGGGTGGGTGTGTACAGAGGTGAGTTTGTGTCTTGTGTCTTATGACTCTCAAAGTGATGTTGACAACTAAGAGTTGAACCTGGTCCAGGTTTAGCAAAAATTCATTGGTACAGCACACACGTTAAAGGTAAAATGACCCTGCTTCAATTCGCTATCTCCAGTTAAAAGTTTCAGGTAGCACATGATTTGACCTTTAGTAGAGTTAGTAAGTAAACCATTTTTAACTTACCAAATGTGTTGGTCTCTTTCCATGCTAAGGGAAGTGGGTAACTTTGAGAGAAACTTAGAAGGGGATATTTTAAAGGTCTAACATCCTATATTTCCACATTTTACTGCATGTTTTGTGATTTGACTTCTCGGCTGGGGTTCCCTTACCAAAAAATACTTGCTCCAAACCTGGATCTAGGCAACCAATATTTTTTCCCCCATTTTTTTTTAACCACATCCATTTTCTTTAACCAAATCAACGCCAACAAAAAAGCACACAGAGTAAACTACAACATCAGGCGCACAGAACGTAGAAGGATTGCTGCTTTGAATATGATCTTTGGTGATTCATATCTCCTCTTTTTAAGTGCATTACAAAGGGAATCCTGGTGTCTATTTTATCTTGATAACAATCTTTATGTAGTGCTTTTCAGGAAGACCTCAACAGATTGGTTGGCAAACAACTATTACAGTAAGCATCGATATTGTGACATTTTTATAGTAAAATCAAAACCATTTTTGAAAAAGCCGTATCTGCTTCTTCCAGGCTAAATGGTTCTTCAGGAGCCTCTGTGATGGCTCCAATGTCACATTACCATGTAATTTTAAAATGAGATACCATATATATCAGATAATAGAGTTCGTCATGTGTCTGAATTTATGAATTCCTTCTTTTAATAAGCAACCGTCATTGAACAGCTCAAATTATTTTGTACTCTTTTTTTATCAACTATTTTAATGACCAGTTAACGTTACCATATCGTGCAGTTTTACAAAGCTCAGCAGACCCTTTGTTGAGTCCTTACATCTGCAGGATAATTCATAAATATTATTATTTTTGTCTCCGGATTGCAGTCTGACTTGAAATGCATGGAGGCGCTGCCAGATCATGTGAGGAAAATAAGTACAGTTCTTAGGGGGACTCATGAGAAGAGCATCATGTCAATTTCAGCAAGTGCATTATCTGTCAGTTCAAAAACTGATTTCGAAAAAAACATGGCTATAAGCTCAAGTGGAGGAGAACAAATCTTGGAAGCTGCAGAGATTTGTAATGGTACTCAGTTTCTGTACAGTTTAAAATAACTACTGCTTTAAGTAATATACATTGAAGGGGGGAGTCTAGAAAAGGCTAGGATATGCTTGGGGACGCGGGTTGCGCTGTGGGTTAAACCACAGAGCCTAGGACTCGTGGCTGACTCTGGGGTTGCGGCGCTCATTTCACTTTATTGCCCGAGGAAGCCAACGTACAGCTTCTGGGTCATGTGGCCAGCATGACTAAGCCGCTTCTGGCAAACCAGAGCAGCGCACAGAAACGCCATTTACCTTCCCGCTGGAGTGGTACCTATTTATCTACTTGCACTTTGACGTGCTTTCAAACTGCTAGGTTGGCAGGAGCAGGGACCGAGCAACGGGAGCTCACCCCATCATGGGGCTTTGAACCACTGACCTTCAGACTGGCAAGCCCTAGGCTCTGTGGTTTAACCCACAACACCGCCCGCATCTCAGATGGATGCCAACAATAGTGAAGGGCTCGTAATCTGGGGAACCGGGTTCGCGACTCCGCTCCTCCACCTGCAGCTGCTTGGGCTAGTCACACTTCTCTGAAGTCTCTCAGCCTCACTCACCTCACAGAGTGTTTGTTGTGGGGGAGGAAGAAAAAAGGAGAATGTTAGCCACTTGGAGACTCCTTCAGGTAGTGATAAAGCAGGATATCAAATCCAAACTCTTCTTTTTCTTCTTCTTCTTCTTCTGAAGCCCTGGAGAGATGCTGCCAGTCCGTGTAGACAATCCTGAGCTAGATAGAGACCAGTGGATCTGACCGGGCAGCTTCCTGTGTGTTTCAGCAGAAAAAAAGAGAGCTCTCCCTGGTGGTCTGATTTGCTATCTGAATGATTCCCTGAATTTTTTTTTAATTTTTTGCATACGGCATCTTTGAAGTCTCTCTTCCATATTTTGGCATCCTGGCTCCATCCGTCAGACCTGGAATTTGAAAGCGGGTCAGCATTTTCCACTGCATTGGTCAAGCATGGGGGACTGGATGTGAACAGCTGGATCCCTGAGCCTGCCTTTGCTATAAACATCCTGTGTGAGAAATGTGTCCCAGCGCTGATCTGGTGGGAACCCAGAGACCATAAAGGAGAGGGAGGCAGGCAGAGGAAAAGAGAAGCTGAGGGAGATAAGCGAGCTGTCACATTTTTTTCCACAGAAATGTTCCCTTTCATCCAGATTCTCTTTTGGCAAGCACCTGCGATCTGCAATGCACAGAATGCTACAAGCTATACCGGCGATTCGAAAACAAGCAGGGGCATGAATGGGCCAGCACTCGGTTGTGGAATCCGCTTCCGGTCACGCCATGCCATTATTTAAAATGCTTTTATGCCACATTTCTATAAGGTAGCATTCCAGGTGGATAAACAGAGATCAAAACAACAAATCGGGGAAAGAACCACCAGGAGTAATGGAAATGCATCAGAGCAGCTGATAAACAAAACTCAGGGCAATTTCAAAAGACACCAGACAGAGCAATAAACTACAGAAATCATATGAGCAAATACAGTAAAGGTAAAGGACCCCTGGACGGTTAAGTTCAGTCAGAGGCAACTATGGGGTTGCGGCGCTTTTCTCGCTTTCAGGCCGAGGAAGCCAGCGTTTGTCCACAGACAGCTTTCCGGCTCATGTGGCCAGCATGACTAAACCGCTACTGGCGCAAAAGAGCACTGTGACGGAAACCAAAGCACACGGAAATGCCGTTTACCTTCCCGCCGCAGCAATACCTATTTATCTACTTGTATTGGTGTGCTTTCAAACTGCTAGGTTGGCAGGAGCTGGAACAGAGCAACAGGAGTTCACTCCAGCACGGGATTCGAACCTTCTGATTCGCAAGCCCAAGAGCATGAGTAGGCAAACTAAGGCCCGGGCGCAGGATCTGGCCCAATTGCTTTCTAAATCTGGCCCAAGGACGGTCTGGGAATCAGCGTGTTTTTGCTTGAGTAGAATGTGTCCTTTTATTTAAAATGCATCTCTGGGTTCTTTGTGGGGAATGCCTGGTATTTTTACATGAGTAGAATGTGTCCTTTTATTTAAAATGCATCTCTGGGTTATTTATGGGGCATAGGAATTCGTTCTTTCTTTATTTTCAAAATATAGTCAGACCCCACACAAGGTCTGAGGGACAGTGCACCGGCCCCCTGCTGAAAAAATTTGCTGACCCCTGCCCAAGAGGCTCAGTGGTTTAGACCACAGTGCCACCCATGTTATACCATGCTTATTAACACAGAAGCCAAAGCAGCCATTTTAGCACATGCATTTGGTACACAAGGGAAAATGAGGAAGGTGCCAGGTGGATCAGGAGGGAGTTCCATAAATGAGGTATAAGCAGGGATGCAAACTCAAATTTTTTTGGGGGGGGAGGATAAGTCCTGCCCCACATAATCATCACATGATACAACACACACATACCATTTGAATGGCAATGCCGATTAACTTTGGGGGGCCCAGCCCCCTCAGTTATTTTATGGGGGGGGCAAGGGACCTTGGCCCCTAGGAGTTGCCTCCTATGGGTATAAGTATAGGAAAGGCCCCAGCATTAGTCACTGTAAAGGGAATTGGGGTTGCACGTGCGTAAGTGGCCGCTGCTCTAGGCAATGTTGTCTGGCTAAACTTTTCCCTGGCTGAACAGCACTTTCTCCGTGGCTGTGTCAGTCACTGGCAGAATCCGTCAGTGGGCGTTTCCTGAACTTCTTCCAGCATAAAAGCTCTTTACACCAAGTCGCCGCCTAGCCTCCCTGTGCGGAAGTTTTCTGCGCAGAGTGGGTGTGGCCAGCGGAGGTCCTGGGCTCTCCCCGCTGGTCTCTGTAGAAGAGTCTTGGAGCCATCTCTCCGAAGTCCTTCCCGGCTCCCTCTTCTTCCTGGTGTCACGCTGATTTCCTTCCTCCGAGGAAGTGTTCCCTCTCTCCCGGCTGGGCCCTTCTCCTGCATCGCTAGGGAGTCTTACCTCCACTCTTGGCTCCGATGGCAGTTCCCTGACAGTCACCTAATAGAGCATGTGCAGAGAGTCATGGTGTACCAGATAATCCAGCCTTTGGGTCTTCATTCATGAGTCACAGGCCCTCAGAGAAGGGCTTCCTATCGCTGGATCCAGACATCGTCCAAACTTCCCTCTCTTATCGCACCATCCTTTAATCAACGAAGATTTGCGGTGTTTCCATTTCAAAACAAGCGGAAAGACTAAAATAAGAAAAGGGATAAGGTTCCAAACTCAAGATTTTAGCAGAGGTGAAATTTGGGTAACATGGCGTCCTGAGCAAGGGCTTCCTTCACATTCGGAATAAATTGCAAGGAATTGGCTGGAGGTACAAGATAAGCCTTTCCCTTCTGTATAAAGAGAACGTCCATAGCAGATTTAGGCAGTACATGTGGGGAGGGGGAAGGGGGAAGGGTTCCATTGCACAAGGAGAAATCCTGGAATGTTCACCTTAACACTATGTTAAATGTAGATCAATATTTTTTTAGCTCATATTTACCATTGACTAATAAATTGCATTAATATGAGTCTGAGAAATTGGGATGCTTACTGCAGCCTCAATTTAAGCAGAACTGAACTAACGCGCCTTTATAAAACAATACTTGGTTACTGCAACTGGTAGAGGCTCTTCCACTAGGGTACAGCGCTCATAATGAAAATTTTCAAGTTATTTTTAACAAAGGATTTCCTCCCCAAAATCTCAAAGCCACACATTCTTTCCTGCCCCATGCATATTTTACACTTCCATGAATTTAATTTCCTGGCCCATTATTATTATTATTATTATTATTATTATTATTATTATTATTAGTTTGTACTCAGCACATCTGACTGAGTTGGCCAGGCCACTGTGGGCAGCTTCCAGCACATATTAAAACATAATCAAATATTAAATATTAAAAAACTTTCCTATATAGGGGCTGCCTTCAGATGTCTTCTAAAGGTTGTATAGTTTACTTAGCTCCAAGCAGCACTCTGCATCACTCAGACAAAACTAACCTTGGCAATGGCAAATAGGTCCCTCCTATGTGTTATTTGAGGGACGCGGGTGGCGCTGTGGGTTAAACCACAGAGCCTGGGACTTGCCGATCAGAAGGTCGGCGGTTCAAATCCCCCTGACGGGGTGAGCTCCTGTTGCTCGGTCCCTGCTCCTGTCAACCTAGCAGTTCAAAAGCACATCAAAGTGCAAGTAGATAAATAGGTACCGCTCCAGCAGGAAGGTAAACGGTGTTTCCCTGCGCTGCTCTGGTTCGCCAGAAGCGGCTTAGTCATGCTGGCCACATGACCCGGAAGCTGCTCCCTCGGCCAATAAAGCGAGATGAGCGCCGTAACCCCAGAGTCGCCCACGACTGGACCTAATGGTCAGGGGTCCCTTTACCTTTATGTGTTATTTGGGAAGAAAAACCATGCGACTGACATTAGGATATTTGGATTATTGAATATTAGGAGGTCTCTCAGATTTTCAGCCCCTGCTGGGAAGGCTCCCTTTTTCTCCAGCAGCCAACATCTCAGATTAGGGAGCATAGCCTGAAAGCCTTGAAGAGCAGCCCAGCACCTTGAGCATGCTCAGAGCTGTTTCCTTGAAAGCAAGATCTCCTCATAACTTAACAGCATGTTCTGGTAATCAGAGAAGCAGCAGGGATTGTTTTCTACTTTAAGGAATTCTTTGTTTTCTGTAATATTTGTTTTGTGTTCTTGCCAGAGAGACAGCAAGCAAGCAAGCAAGCAAGGAAGCAACAGTGGACAACACAGTGTGAGTCTTTTTCTGTAATAAATATATATGTTATCTTTACTTAATCTTTCCACATTTATTTTTATGAATTGGATTGGGAAGATGAATGGAGGATGGCTTGTGTGCATGTTGCAACAAACTCTGTATTAACTATTTCCCTGCTTTCAATCATTAAAAGCTGCAGCAGTTTCTGGGTGGGTCAGAGCATGTTCATCTGAGCCATGTGCAATTACGGAGTGTTTTCCAAAGTAGTATTTCCAGAAAAGCTATGTGGATCTGCTTTCAGCAAGTCCCTCCTCTAGCCTAGGTACAGAATATATTGAATACAGGGTGGAAGATAAGGTTGCTCCTATTTCTTGCTTGCCTTTTTGTGAGTTTGTCAGTGAACTTCTAAAATGAAACCTTGGGGCTCTATGCCTGTCTGGATATCACACTGATTGACTCCATAGTAAAGGTAAAGGGACCCCTGACCATTAGGTCCAGTTGTGACCGACTCTGGGGTTGCAGCACTCATCTCGCTTTATTGGCCGAGGGAGCTGGCATTTGTCCGCAGACAGCTTCCGGGTCATGTGGCCAGAATGACTAAGCCGCTTCTGGCGAACCAGAGTAGTGCACAGATAAACTGTTTACCTTCCCGCCGGAGCGGTACCTATTTATCTACTTGCACTTTGACGTGCTTTCGAACTGCTAGGTTGGCAGGAGCAGGGACCGAGCAACGGGAGCTCACCCCGTCGCAGGGATTTGAACCACCGACCTTCTGATCGGCAAGTCCTAGGCTCTGTGGTTTAACCCACAGCGCTACCCGCGTCCCCGATTGACTCCATATCCTTCCCCAAACCTAGAACTCTCCCTGATCTCAGACCTAAGAGGCTGGTTTATCATATCAGAGTGATGAGCAGATTATAATTTCACATTTCCCGCATTGCAAATAGCTTCTGCTGTGCCCTGGATCAAGTGAAACAATATGTTTTCTCTCTCTATTGGCTGGAATGCTTTGCACTTTTAATTTAGAGAAAAAACGTGTTTCATAGAATCATAGGGTTGGAAGGGACTCCGAGGATCATCCAGCCCAGCCTTTCTCAACCTGTGGGTCCCCAGATGTTGAACTACAACTCCCATCACCCCTAGCTAGCAAGGCCAGAGTTCAGGGATGATGGGAGTTGTAGTCCAACAACGTCTGGGGACCCACAGGTTGAGAACTGCTGATCTAGCCCAACCCCTTGCAGTGCAGAAATAGGCAGCTGTCCCTTATGGGATTGAACCTTGGTGTTATCAGCACTACACACTAACCAACTGAGCTTTGCTGTGAAGGACAATGGGCAGAGCAAGAGTTAAGGAGCAAGCAAGCAGATAGCAAGCTGTCAGACATCTCCCCATCTCTTTACTTAAACATCAAGGAAACAGCTAGTGTGGGGACTTGGTTGTAACCTTAAAGTGAGAGGATGGGAAGAGACCCAAGCAGCCCTTGTCAAAACAACCGTATTTCCAAAAGACTTCGGGGAGATCTCTCCGTAGCAGCCGACAAGGCAGCAACCCATCAAACAGGCCGGTGACTTTAAGGAAGCAGGTAAGTCTCCAGGGGAGCTAGGTTGGCTATATGCCCAACTTCATAGTCCTGGCCTTTGAAGGGCTGCCCAGTCCATGTCCACTTTAAATATTTATTTTAAAACCTAGGACAAGTAGGTGTTCTGAACTTGCCCATCAGCTGTTCACACGTGCAAATCAGACCATCCAGCAGTCTTCTGCACCGTGGTGAGTGGGATTCTATTTATATTTAAATTATTTATAAATTGGCATCTATCTATCTATCTATCTATCTGCTTAGCACATGCAAAATGGTGTCCTCTTCTTTAGATGAAATGCTTCCTGTTTTTGCAGCGCCATTCTCTTTATGGTAATGCACAACGGGTCGCCTAACTGGAGCCCTTGACACGAGGACACAATTGGATAAGATCTGGAAACACCGGTGTGTGTGCTGTCCTATATTGGAGCTTACCTATCTTTTGGGTAGTTCTTTTGTTGTTGTTTAGTTGTGTCTGACTCTTCGTGACCAGAGCAAGCCAGGCACTCCTGTCTTTTGCTGTTTCCCGCAGTTTGGTCAAACTCATGCTGGTAGCTTCGAGAACACTGTCCAACCATCTTGTCCTCTGTCATCCCCTTCTCCTTGTGCCCTCCATCTTTCCCAACATCAGGTCTTTTCCAGGGAGTCTTCTCTTCTCATGAGGTGGCCAAGGTATTGGAGCCTCAGCTTGAGGATCTGTTGATAGCTTTTCAATATTCCAACATAAGAGATGTTCCTGGCTGCCAGTGGAAGCTCCCACCCTTTTCCCAGTCTTAGTCCGTTTCAATTTTCCAGTTCATCCATGCCTGGGATAGTTCAGATTATTTTTGAGTCCTAGCAGATATTAAGCAGACTTCATGGGGCTTGTTCCAAGAGATGCTTATACAAACGTTGAGTTCTTTATTTTGATTTTAATTAATTTTATAATGAATGTTTTTAGAATGTTGGATTATTTTGATTGTTGTTAGCCGCCCTGAGCCCAGCTTCGGCTGGGGAGGGCGGGATATAAGTAAATAAATAAAATTTATTATTTATTATTATTATAGCAATTAGGGTTGCAAGGGTGCCAACATGAAAATATTGCAGGGGGGGTTTCAGGTAAGCCCCCGTCCCACATAATCGATCACACGATGCAGTGCACATACACCATTTGAATGGCAATGCCCATCAGTTTTTTGGGAGTCCCAGCTCCCTCAAATATTTTATTGGGGGGCTGAAGTTCCCTCGGCCCCTAGAAGTTGGCTCCTATGGGGGGTGTTGTATATTCCATTCGGACCAAACATCAGTTTCCTGGCTGATGGGTTTTGTTTGGGTATTTTGTTGCTGTTATTGATACCAATTTTTGTATCTTCATTTTTTAATCTTATTATGACGTATGTAGAAATTGTTAGGTTTCGTTGTGAAGTTTTTCATGCACTTTATTCATTGTTTAGGACTACTTTTGTTATGTTACGTACACTTTAACTATGCTTTTAACTGTGGAAAGGTGGCCTACGAATGAAATGACGACGACGCAAGGATCTTTACAGTGAAATTTGACAAAGATTAGGTAGTAATTTTTTCTCTTCGGTTCTGTATCTTTGAAATTGATTTCTACAGCGCTCAATGTCAACTGACAAGGACAGCTGGATTCCAGAGCATGAAACCACGGTTAGTGCCAAACTCTTTCAAAAGGCACGGAACAGCCCTCTGGTGCCAGCTGGTAAGTTTGGGGAGCCTGAAACACCTCTCTGTGTGATCTTCTCTTAGCTCAACTGCAGAGGAGGAAGAACCAAGGCAGGGAACCAAATGTGGTCTGAAGACTCACGTCTACAACTCAGATCTATGTAAGGCATCCAAGAGGGGTGGGGTGGGAGTGGAAAACTTTAAAAGAGTAACATGCAAATTATTATTTTAAGGATAAAGCTACTAGCCATGATGGCTATATTCTGCCAGTTGCTGGAGATCACAAGCACAGACTGTTGCTGCTACAATCGGGTCTTGATTCTGGTCTTCTCAGAGACATCTGGTTGGCCACTGTGAAACAGGAAGTTAGACTAGATGGGATTCCACACCCTCCAACATTTCTTTGATGAAAATAGGGAGGTCCTAGTCAATAAATAGGGACGCGGGTGAAGCTGTGGGTTAAACCACAGAGCCTAGGACTTGCCGATCAGAATCCCTGCGACGGGGTGAGCTCCCGTTGCTCGGTCCCTGCTCCTTCCAACCTAGCAGTTAGAAAGCATGTCAAAGTGCAAGTAGATAAATAGGTACCGCTCCGGCGGGAAGGTAAAACGGCATTTCCGTGTGCTGCTCTGGTTTGCCAGAAGCGGCTTAATCATGCTGGCCACATGACCCGGAAGCTGTACGCCAGCTCCCTCGGCCAATAAAGCAAGATGAGCGCCGCAACGCCAGAGTTGGCCACGACTGGACCTAATGGTCAGGGGTCCCTTTACCTTTACCTATTCAATAAATAATAATAGTAATAATACCCCACCCATCTAACCAGATTGCCCCAGCCATTCTAGGTGGCTTCCAATATATATGAAATATATACAAAAACAATAAAAAATTAAACATTAAAAACCTCTCTATACAGGGCTGCCTTCAGATGTCTTCTAAAGGCTGTATAGCTAATAATAATAAATTATTATAATTATTAATACCCTGCCCATCTGGCTGGGTTTCCCCAGTCACTCTGTGCGGCTCCCAACAAAATATTTAAAACACGATAAAACATCAAACATTAAAAACTTCCCTAAACAGGGGTGTCTTCAGTTGTCTCCTAAAAGTCAGGCAGTCTGGCTGGTTCTCTTAACCTCACTTCTCACAGGGAGGGAACCGTCGGAAGACCCTCAGAGCTGGACCTCAATGTCCGGGCTGAACAATGGGGGTGGAGACGCTCCTTCAAGTATACTGGGCTGAGGCTGTTTACTTATCTCCTTGATTTGGGGGTGGGGGTCACATAACTCTGTAACCCATTACTCTGATGAAAACAGGGACGTCCTAAGGAAAAGCAGGATGTTCTGGGATCAAATCAGAAACTGGGATGGCTTCTGTAAATCCAAGGAAATAGGGACACTTGGAGGGTCTGGAATTCTGGCCTTATCCAACCGGGGTCTTTTAAATGGGACTACAGGTGTGCCGTGTAGGAAATGTGGCCTTTTGAACAGATGAGATTGCTTTTTACAAACTTGGTCTATTCAGCCTGGTGGTGGGAGATCTGTGGCCCTCCCTGTGCATGCACAACTCCTGATCAAGCTGGCATCTGGGGAGCCAGATGTTCCTCAGCCCTGATCTAACCCAACATTGCCTACTGACAGTACTGTAGCTATGAGGGGAGATAGCTAGGTTCTTTTGCCCTGGTGGAGCCTCGAGAGGGGTGCCATTGAGGTTCCCAGCCTGTGTGCGTGCGCAAATGCACGTGAGGGTGCCAAACTGGGTCTTTGACCCGGGTGAAATAAAGCCTCGTTTAGTTCCTGCCTATGATCTTCCAAGACTGGAAGCCTTTAGCTACCTGAGCTGAATCCCAAGACCTTCTGCCTACGAAGTGTCTGAAGGAGCGTCTCCACCCCCATCGTTCTGCCCGGACACTGAGGTCCAGTGCCGAGGGTCTTCTGGTGGTTCCCTCACTGCGAGAAGCCAAGTTACAGGGAACCAGGCAGAGGGGCTTCTCGGTAGTGGCACCCGCCCTGTGGAACGCCCTCCCACCAGATGTCAAAGAGAAAAACACCAGACTTTTAGAAGACATCTGAAGGCAGCCTTGTTTAGGGAAACTTTTAATGTTTAATATACTATTGTATTTTAATATTCTGTTGGAAGCCACCCAGAGTGGCTGGGGAAACCCAGCCAGATGGGCGGGGTATAAATAATAAATAATAATTATTATTACAAAGTACATCCTTTGCCACTGCATTCTTTCAGTTGCTTTCAAAGCATATTTGCTTTTGCTCTTTGCTGTCTCTGGCAAACAGCCTTGACCCCAACCCCCCCAAAACCCTTTTTCTCTGAAACTGAATGCTACAAAAAGAAAAAAAGGGGGGGGGAGAGCTGGGCACGCAGTTCTATCTTCACCAAAAATCATGGATAAGCAGCCTGCAAATATTTTAATTGTTTACAGCGCTCCCAGCAAAGGGAGAAGCAATCCATGCAAAGATATGAAAAGCCAGACATCTAAAACTACATTGGGCATTAGATTCAAGCTCATTTCTTGATGGCATTATATGCAACCATTCAACACATGGGCAATAAAGAAATTAGTCGGGTGAGTCTCCTAAGTGGGGAACGAGCCTGGTATTGCAATAGGCTGCTTAAAAGAAGGGTCAGATACTTTCTTCCTTGGAGTTTGGACAAGTACCAGTCTTGTCTACTGGCAGTAAAGGTCAAGGGTAAAGGGACCCCTGACCATTAGGTCCAGTCGTGGCCAACTCTGGGGTTGCGGCACTCATCTCGCTTAATTGGCCGAGGGAGCCGGTGTACAGCTTCCAGGTCATGTGGCCAGCAGGACTAAGCCACTTCTGGCGAACCAGAGCAGCGCACGGAAACGCCGTTTAACTTTCCGCCCGGAGCGGTATCTATTTATCTACTTGCACTTTGACATGCTTTCAAACTGCTAGGTTGGCAGGAGCAGGGACTGAGCAATGGGAGCTCACCCTGTCGTGGGGATTTGAACCACCGACCTTCTGATCAGCAAGCCCTAGGCTCTGTGGTTTAACCCACAGCGCCACCAGCGTCCCATCTACTGGCAGTATATGCTGGCATTTGTCTGTCTTGAGAGACAATGGAGTGTGCCTCTAAGGAAGAAGCCAAACTGCTGTATTAGCAGCACTGAAGTGACCTCCCTGGGGCCCAAGCCTGGGTAGGGTCTATGGAGGTCCTGGACTGCCCAGAGAACAAGACCTCACTGATGTGGTCCAAAGGAAAGCAGAGCAATACATTTGGCACCAGCTTGGCTGCAGGAGTTGCTAGAAAGAGGCATGCAAGGTCCCATCGGGAATCTGCTGTGGATCTGTGTAGGGTTTACTCCTTCGCCTTTCTTTTCCCAAAGATACCACATAAGGAAAAGGAGGTTGAGGATCAGAGTTAGTATAGGCAGTACAGCGGCTGGCGCTGTGGTCTAAACTACTGAGCCTCTTGGGCTTGCTGACTGGAAGGTCAGTGGTTCAAATCCCCACGAGTGAGCTCCCGTTGCTCTGTCCCAGCACCTGCCAACCTGGCAGTTCGAAAGCACACCAGTGCAAGTAGATAAATAAGTACCATTGTGGTGGGAAGGTAAATGGTGTTTCCATGTGCTCTGGCACTTGTCACGGTCCTCCGTGTGCCAGTAGAGGTTTAGTCATGCTGGCCACATGAGCTGGAAAACTGTCTGTGGACAAACACCTGCTCCCTTGGCCTGAAAGCGATGGACATACCGCATTTTTCACTCTATAGGACGCACCTTGTTTTAGAGGGGGGAAACAAGAAAAAAAATCTCCCCCTCTCTGCGCAGTGCCCCTTCAGCGCAGCGGCAGGAGAAACGGAGCCCCTTCCATTTCTCCTCCCACTTAGGTGAAGGGGCACTGCAACCTAGCTGAAGGGGCACCTACCCTTCAGCAAAAGGAACCCGAAGCCTCCGGAGCGCAGCGGGAACTCCTGCTGTGCTCCGGAGGCTTCAGGTGGCTATCCTTGAAGCCTGGAGAGCGTGAGGGGTGCGCACCGACCCCTCTCGCTCTCCAGGCTTCAGCGAAAGCAACGTGAAGCCTCCGGAGCATGGCGGGAGCGCTCCCACTGCACTTCGGAGGCTTCGCATTGCTATCGCTGAAGCCAAGGAGCCTGCATTCACTCCATAAGCAGCACACACATTTCCCCTTAATTTTTGGAGGGGAAAATGTGTGTCTTATAGAGCGAAAAATATGGTAACCATCCAGAGGTCCTTTACCTTTACCTTATCTGCTCCTTAGCCTTTTCTTCTCCCAAAGATACCCCATAAGGAAAAGGAGGTTGAGCATCAGAGTTAGGCAGTATAGAAATTACCTTAGCCGAAGGAGGTGGGACAGGCTACTGGACTTGCACAGGGACTTCTTCAGAGATATGGTTCTATGGCTTCTTTGACCTTGCAGGAATGATGGGGTTTGTGGTTGTGGCAGCCTACGGAATTTACCGGCTGAAGGCAAGGGGGAATATGAAGATGTCTGTCCACCTGATTCACACTCGGGTAGCTGCCCAGGCCTGTGTGGTTGGAGCCATAACACTTGGTAAGGCGGGGACGAAGAGAAGGGAGGCGTGAAGCACTGGGTGCGGGAGCAGGAGAGGACCTGAGTTTGCAACTGCAATGACTGCCAGAGGGCAAGGTCTTGAATGAGTACCAGGTCTTCTGGAATGATAATCCCGGGGGGGGGGGGTGCTGAGCCTTTAAACCTTTGGTTCACATAAACATCATTCCTCAGTGTGCAAATGGCCCAACGTGACTCCCTGCCGCAGACAGAGCATCCAAGTCAGTTTGCTGAGCATGGAAACTAAACTTCATCTTCCACACTGGTCTTGGGAGAGGGGTGCAGTTCTTTGCCTCTGTGGGGAAAGTGCCCCTCCAAGGACATTCAGTGTACTGTCCCCTCAGCGGTCAAGATTAATTAAGCTCCACTCATCTAGGTTTGGAAGCGACACTTCCTGTACCATGAAAGCCCAACGAGCCTGAATTGAAAATGTCTAGTAAATCAGATTGGCAGTTGGGTTCCTACTGAGGGTATCTGGTGAGCCAACAGGACAGTGATGAGGAACTGAGGACTGGAGTGTCATTCTGTGATATTATGGCAGTGGAAAGAAGCTATATTGTAACTTTTGAATAAATGTGTTTTAATATTTATTTATTTTTAAAAAGAATTATAAAACAGCAGAGTGTAAGGAGATACTGCAGCAGGCAGCCCACAAAACAGAAAATAGCTTGTATAAAATATTTGCTGTTTTCCTTGAAAATCAGAGGGGCAGAAGCCAGGTTCGATTCTGACCAAGAACATTTTGTTAAGGCAATTCTGCAACCGGGCCCAAGACTGCACGGGGGCAATATTGCGCCGGATAAAGAATGCCAAGACTTCCAGCATTTAGAAAACATTTCTCTAGCCATAAGAGCTGGAAAGCTCAGTTTGAAAAGGAGTCAGAAATGCCAGGAGGGAATAAGGGAGCCATCCAATCGCCCTGCAAGGCTTGCGAGGGTAGAAAGGGGTGGCCATTCGCTGCTTTGCATAATTCCTTGCCCCTCCTGACTAGCAAAAGCCACACTAAGCCAACTTCCATGTTGGAGACAAAAAGCTGTTTTCTCTACAGGCCATATTCCGATTGTCTCCTCTGCACCAACTCCTTTGCTCTCTCTCTCCTAGGCGCTGTCTACAGCATGTACAAAGACCACTTCCCCAAACAAAAATAGATGAGACATGGATGGCATTGGTTTGTCCCTTCTCCCTGAATGGATCTGAATACCCCGGCGGCAACTCCAGCAGGGCTGCGAAATCATGTGGTTTGCTGTAGCAAGAGAAAAAATCCCCTGCAGCCTCAACTGCTTACTGATACGGCTTTATATACGTTCCCCTAAACTCCCGATGTACATGCATATATTTTTAAAGTTTTGAGAAGTGGAAGGGAATCCTTGTGGAAACAGGACTGCAAAAGACCCTCCAGGGATTATCGAGTAGCTAAGACCTCCCTCTGCCCAAGCAGAGGATAATAGTTGCCCAGTCGGCTTCTCCTGAAGCCATTTTCCCCTTCTCGCATTCTAAGTGTGACCATTGCCTTCTTTCATCACACTGAAGTCGCTACCCTGGAGTTTCTAAACAGGAAAAACAAACCCTCTCCAACGGCTACAAAATCTAATTCATAATAAAGCATGCGACTCCAGCACGGGTGTGCATAAAAAGGAAATCCACACTGACAAGTGAAGATTCGCTTGACTCTGGCTGCAAAAATAATTCCTATTTTAATGCAAACTGAACTGCTCTTGTGAAGTGTCTGCTATAGAATTTCCACTTTTTAAAGATTACCTCTGTACCTAAGCACATTTTGTAGCGGCTCTGTCCTGTATATGTATTAAGGGCAATATTAAAATCTAATGTCACTATTTTAAATACAATTTTAAAATTACCTTGCTTGAAAAGGCATTGAAATGCACATATTTGGTAAGATGGCTTACAATGGCATTATTCATTCGAATAAACATTTCTTTGGACATTGATATATTTCTGCATGTGTACATTTGTAGACAGACCAATATTTTCAGCAGACCTTCTGGAAATGTGATATTCCAAGAGTAGGGAAAATTAATAGAAGATGACAGGGCTGGCTAAGTGCTTTTATAAAGCTGAGACATGGAGGAATATAAATCCACACCCAACTAGTGAAATGTCATTGAACCAGAAGTAGACTTTTTTTTGCTGTACGGTAGAAATGCAAAGAATTGCATGGGGCAGAGGGAGAGAGTATTCAAGTATTTTAAGAGGGAGGAATATCTGCTCCCCGCCCACTTTTGTACTGAATTTTATACATCCGTTTCCTGCTATACTTGCCTTTCCTTCTAAACTTTTAAGTGCCAAATGGTGTAATCTTTTACCCGAAGTAGTGTCTCCACCCCCACCCTTCAGCCCGGACACTGAGGTCCAGCTCCGAGGGCCTTCTGGTGGTTCCCTCCCTGCGAAAAGTGAGGTTACAGGTTACCAGGCAGAGGGGCCTTCTCGGTAGTGGCGCCCGCCCTGCGGAACGCCCTCCCATCAGATGTCAAGGAAATAAACAACTGCCTGATTTTTAGAAGACATCGGAAGGCAGTTCTTAATGTGTGATGTTTTACTGTGGTTTTATAATTTCCTGGACGCAACCTAGTCAGATTGGTGGCATATAAATAAATAAATAAATATTATTTCTCATAGGGAAGTTGCTGTTCCAACCCCCTATTTGTGGTTGTCCTTTTATGAGCTTTTATCACTTTTACAATATCCAATTAGAGGTACAGTAACCAGAACTTTCAAGTGTGGTCACACCACAGATTTGTATCGTAGCATTATGATATTTTGCAGTTTTATTTCCAACCCCTTTCCTCACTATCCGTAACATGGAATTCAGATCTCTCACAACAACTCCACAATTGCGTCATTTCCATCGAGCGACCCATTATAACCACAAAGGAAGATTTTTCTCCTGGATAGTCCATGATCAGCCCAGATCCCGTATGTGAAATTAGGGTTTCTTCCTGAATGTGCATGACTGTACATTTGCTTACATTTAATTGCATTTGACATTTCACGTCCCATTCACCCAGTTTGAAGAGATCCTTTCGGAGCTCCTGGCAACCATCCTTTTTTGTTCCTGCCACCCTGAACAATTTGCTGGTGTCATCTCAAGGCTCACCCCTAACTTCTGAGTTAAAAGCAGGGCCTGGGGAGCTGCTGTAATTCAGAGCAGACAGTATAGGCAAGTCTTGCCATCTGAAAATGACATGTTCTCATGAAATCATTTGCCAGGCGAGTGTTTGCATAATGAGCCAACAATTTCCATGGGTTCCTATGGAAATTTTTCCAATGCGTTCCCAGCCATGGAATTTTGACACCCAAATGATGAAAAAGCTCCTCTGAAACCTTGCAAAAAGCAAATAAGGAAGGAAAAATCCTCTCTTATTTTTTCTGATCCTTCCCGCTAACCATGGTGTCTGGTGACAAATAAGCAAAACATAATAAAATGAGACTTGTTTAAGGCTGCTTATTTGTTTACATTACTATGTGCAGGTCCAGCTGTGTGGATATCTGAATCTGTGATTTGTATGACAAGGCCTGGATTCTAATTCCTCATTGTTTGGATAAGTGAATTTTCGTATAATTTTTGTTTGGATAGTGCAGGCATGCCCAAAGTCCGTTTCGGAGGCCTAATCCGGCCCCTGGGGCAGTTTATTTCTTGGGGTAAAGGTAAAGGGACCCTGACCGTTAGGTCCAGTCACGGATGACTCTGGGGTTGCGGCACTCATCTTGCTTTATTGGCTGAGGGAGCCGGCGTACAGCTTCCGGGTCATGTGGCCAGCATGACTAAGCTGCTTCTGGCAAACCAGAGCAGCGCACGGAAACGCTGTTTACCTTCCCACCGGAGTGGTACCTATTTATCTACTTGCACTTTGACATGCTTTCGAACTGCTAGTTTGGCAGGAGCAGGGACCGAGCAACGGGAGCTCACCCTGTCGCGGGGATTTGAACCGCCGACCTTCTGGTTTAACCCACAGCGCCAACCACGTCCCATTTCTTGGGGTAAAATCATACAAAAAGCTCAAAACTTCAATCCTAAAAAAAGGGATAACAACTTTGGTCGGCCCTCACGGTCCTTCACTTCATCAAATCTGTCCCTCCTTGAAAAAAGTTTGGACACCACTGGGATAGCGAGACCTGCATGTACTGGGCTAGGAAGGCTGACTCAGCAGAAGGCCTCTGCAAAATCCTTCTCATTTGGAAGAGATTGCTACCAAAACTCAAGAACCGGGTGAAAACACTTTGAAGTGGACATGTGGGATTTCCAGGGAAGCTTGGGGTGGGGCAGGAAAAGGAGAGAGAGCGGACAACACATGTGCAGTAGATCTCACTCATTCACTCACACCAACAGGCACAGAGAAGAACCAAGAACTAGACCAGAATGGTTTTATCGTCACCTATTACAATTAAGTAAAAAATATTTATTCTCTGTACACTCCTGGCCCCCCTCCATGCCAAACACCCAATCAAATGGACAAAATCAAACTTCAGAATGCTGGCAGCTTCACCAAAAGGAGGAGGCCTCTGCCGAAGCTTGTACAGGGATGGCAGCACATGCTCACTTGAAGAATTTTAAATAGCCAAGTGTTTGGGGTGGGTTCTTGCCCCTGTTAACCATCCAAACAGGAACTGGTTGGCAAGGAATCACCTCTCCATCAGGGGGCAGAGCATGAAGTCACAATTCAGTCTGACTGGGAAAGGCTACAATCCCCCAAAATATTTGATCAGCTCTGCCAGTGCTGCTTGGGAGGAGGCTGGATGAGTACAGCGTGGAGAAATGTTTTGGAAACAAAATTAAAAAGCTGTTTTTATTAGGGAAAAGAGGATCACTGTGGGAAGCTAAGAGGACTCAAGGATCAAATCTCCCAAGAGACTGAGTTCTCCTCACAGAGGCAGGTTTATGGAGATGCACAAGACATACTTGGCAAATCTGAAGTCTGGCCAAGAGAAGGCAGAAGGATCAGTGGAGTTTGTTCACAACACGGCAGGGAGCCTGCCTTGACAACACAAAACTTCTGTGGCAAACAGCTGCTTTGGCCGTAGGACTGCAGCACTGAAAGACACACAGTAATGTCTTACACACATGAAGTTAACATGGCAAGGAGGATGATACTGGAGTCTTGCCTGGGAAAATGCTGCTGCCCAGTGGGGGAGGCCTGATCACATGGGGTAGTTCAGCACCACATCCTGTTTGGCCAGCTCCAGCAACATAGGATCGTCGAAGAACTTGCTGATGCTCACGTCCTCACTTAGCCCCTGAGGGAGAATAGGATGTCAAAGCATTAGACCGGAAGCAAGAGGAGGTGTGTGTGTGTGTTTTTATGCTTCATTGCAGGGCAAGAGCTGCAGAGGCCAGCGGAGGCAAACCCTAACCATAAGACTTACCTTCCTGCGCCTGGTTTTGATCATAAACTCTCTGGCCAGATGTGGGGCTGGCTGGGGCTCCAGAGGTCGAATCACAATGCTCTTGTCCAAGGGGTCACCAGGCACAATCTGAAATGTAAGGGGCACGCAGTGTGTGTTAAGGAATTTTAAGTATCTTGGATTCCTAGGTGCACAGAGAATCCACAAATATCCATGATTCACATGGCACGTTAAGTGGAAATCTTGGAAGGCTTCCAGAGCATCACCAAAGTCATTTTAATAGACTTACAGACCTGGAAGGGACCAGAAAAGTCTTAGTACAGGATACACCCCCCCCCACTCTGAACAGCATTCTCCACATCATACATCACACTACAGCCTCGCAACCTCTTACTGTTTTACATCTAAAAAAGGGCCTTACTAAAAAGGGGATCAACCAGCTATTTATATGGATCACAGGAATGGAGAAAGACAGAAGGAAGCAGGAGAGACCTGTCCAGAGGGGTTATGACGACACAAGGTTTGAAATATTTGCAGCCCAGGCTGCAGGAAGCATCACGCTCTTCCACTGCTGCCGACATCTTCACAAGGACAAAAGAGGCAGGAGAAAAGCAGTGGGGCAGATTGCAAAGGACCTTCCCCTAGCCACGGAGATAAGGAGGTAAGGACTTCAAGTGCTGCACACTGCTTTTTTACCCCCCCCTCCCTTAAGTGGAATAAATTGCTGCAAAAAAGCAGAATGTATGCAAAATAAGCCAATGTGCCAATTTATAGAAAGCAGGATATAGAATTCAACTTTTCTTTTTACATTCTTTTTTTTTTACAAAGTAATAATCATAATTAAGAATAAAATTGTGCACCCCACCCTGAGACCATTCCATTGTAACTATCTCCTTCCCAAAATTTCAACACCTCTTGTGATGGTTTGACCCCTTTCCGTTTTAAAAGTACAAATTCTACAAACACCTTCCGTATCTCCTCAAAATAATTTCTCCTGCATATTCCCCCTCTTACCTTAATGGCACATGTTAATTTATCATTAAATCCGCTCCACTTCCAAATGGGGAGGAGTTGCGGTGGATCGCGTGGCCACCCATTGCCTGGGGGATCCCGGCTAGCCAATCCACTGGCCGGGGGGTGGGGGTGGCCGGATCCCTTT
Source organism: Podarcis melisellensis (assembly GCF_964234715.1). NCBI lineage: Eukaryota > Metazoa > Chordata > Lepidosauria > Squamata > Lacertidae > Podarcis > Podarcis melisellensis. Next base: position 41,383,835 of record NC_138545.1, on the reverse strand, counting down.
AAGCAGAGGCGCGAGCCGATAACCCACACCTCTTTATACCTTTCTTCCATTGTATATTCTGCCTGCCCCTTCCACTTCCAGAATTCACCTTTTCTTGACAAAGAATATGGGGTACAAGGAGCACACAGTTCAAATTAGGCGGACTTCCTGCTGCTCACACAGCAGAGAACCTGCCTGTGAATTAAAGAACTTGGCAGCCTGGGAATTCGAATGCAAAGCTTGAGACTTGGCGTGCTGGCCTCTTCCTTTGCTATCTACCAACAAGCCCCTGTGCCACTTACTTGCCAGTGGTGGAAGACAGACAGTGAGAATGCCTGTCCCTGGGTGTGTGTCCTGAGGTCTGTCTCAAACCCAAAGGAGTCAATAGCTGGGATGAAGGCTTTGATGGTGTACAGAGGGGAACCTGGGATTGGTGCATCTTGGGTCACGTGGCCTCTGCAAAAGAAAAAAAAAGACATTAGTTTCCCCTTTGATTGCTTGCCAAAATGCCCCAATCCCAACTCAGGAGACTTGGCCCAGCAGGGGATAAAGGAAGATGGCAAGTTTCAGCAGAGAAGTGGGCAAATAGGAAAGACTCACAAGCAGAGCTGAGCAGTTACAACACGTGTAGTAAAACACAGAACTGAAATGGGAAAAGAATAGGAATGTAAACATCTGAGGCAGACGAGCCCAACACCCTGTCTCCAGCATCAGATGCCCAGTGAAGGTTACAAGCAAGGCATGGTGGAGACAATCATTCCATTTGATCCCAGTAACTGGTACTCAGGTCAGAATGAGCTATTGTGGAGGAAACCAAAAAAAACAGCAGTCCCATCTCCTCTTCCTTCATGCAGACAAGAAAAGGACACCCAACCGCTTTCCTACTGTTACAGTGGTACCTCAGGTTACAGATGCTTCAGGTTACAGACTCCACTAACCCAGAAATAGTACCTCGGGTTAAGAACTTTGCTTCAGGATGGGAACAGAAATCGTGTGGTGGCGGCGGCAGCAGCGGGAGGCCCAATTAGCTAAAGTGGTGCTTCAGATTAAGAACAGTTTCAGGTTAAGAACGGACCTCCAGAACGAATTAAGTTCTTAACCCGAGGTACCAATGTATTTGGTACGTTTTCGAGCACAATTCAAAGTGTTGGTGCTGACCTTTAAAGCCCTAAACGGCCTCGGTCCAGTATACCTGAAGGAGCGTCTCCACCCCCATCATTCTGCCCGGACGCTGAGGTCCAGCGCCAAGGGCCTTCTGGCAGTTCCCTCATTGCGAGAAGCAAAGCTACAGGGAACCAGGCAGAGGGCCTTCTCGGTAGTGGCGCCCGCCCTGTGGAACGCCCTTCCAGCAGATGTCAAAGTGATAAACAACTACCTGACATTCAGAATACATCTTAAGGCAGCCCTGTTCAGGGAAGTTTTTAATGTGTGATATTTTACTGTATCTGTGGTTTCTATGGAAGCCGCCCAGAGTGGCTGGGGAGGCCCAGCCAGATGGGCGGGGTATAAATAATAAATTATTATTATTATTATTATTATTATTATTACTAATATTATACATTTCAACAGCTGAATTTCCACCAAATGTCGGCAGGCAACAGATCTCCGAGAACAAGCTAAAGGGGAGCATTTCGAACCTAAAGCAACACAGAAACTAAGCAGTTAACCAATATGGCTGCCACTCACCTGCGCCTGGCCAGGACCGTGTATACTGCAGAGACGCAATCCGCAGGGGCCTGGACTTCCACGAAGTAATATGGCTCCATTAACCGTGGGGTGGCCTGAGGAAGACAGAAGGAAGGAGTCTTTAGCAACAGCAGGTGACAGCAGCATCTGGGTTCAGGAGCTCCTTCTTGTCTCCATTGCTGCTATTAGCAGACAGCACTAATAAACATGCCCTGATCAGATTTGGGGGGTGGGGACTGGCCTCCAAGTGTCTTTTGCACAGTGAAGACTTCCAAGAGCTGCACATTACGAGGACAGGAGACAAGTTATCTTTCAGAGGGGCGGCAAGGGAACTGCAAAGGCAGTTCCCTTTGCAGTTACTGCGCCCATTTCCCTGCTGCTGCTAGTCAGCTGTGCCAAAAGAACAACCTTAAAGGAGAAAATCTGCTAGGATTTAACCTCCTTCCGTCGGGCCTGTAAGACAGAGCTATTCCGCCTGGCCTTTAATTTGAATTCAGCCTGCTCTTTTATTTCCCTTCCCTTCCCTCCCCCTCCCGTTTTATGAAGATGACCCGCTCTGAGACCCCAAGCTAATTCTCCCCTGGTCTCTTCGCTGGCCCAAGTAGGACCAATTCAGCCAGCTAGCCCTGGGGACTATCTAATGCTTATTTCCCCTAAACTGATTTTTGAATTTTATTGTTATTCATGTTTTTATACTGTATTTTATGCTGATTTTATAATTAAGTGTTTTTAATTTGTTGTTAGCCGCCCTGAGCCCGGTTTTTGAACCAGGAAGGGCGGGGTATAAATAAATAAATTATTATTATTATTATTATTATTATTATTATTATTATTATTATTATTATGGCTGCTTGGGAGTGGGGACACGCAAGGCGCTGCAGGGCGGTTCTTACCATGAGGAAGGCAGAATACACCACCCGCCTGGCTGTTGGGATGATCTGCCCACCTCCCCGGTGCAACGGTTCCTGGGCGATCACAGCATCCAGGATCTTGAATTTCACATTGCGGATCACTGGAGTGAAAGGAAATAGAGGACACCGTGAGAGACGTGGGGTTGGAAAGGTTTTGGCTGGCAAGCCTACGCTCAGGCTGCAGGGACTCCAATCCCTCCCGCAGTGGGCAGTCAAGAAGCAGATAAACAAGAAGAGTTCTTAACGAGTAATTTATTCAATATTCACACGAAGAGACAAAGGAATGCAGTCCTTCTGAGAATAATGGCGTTGCTCTGAGTAAAGTCCCACTCCTCCGTCTCTCCTATTATACGTCATCCCTGCGTCAGCTGATCTGAGCTTTCTGCCTCTCAGCTTTCTCTTCTACTACTCTCAATGCCCGCCTTGTCCTGGGAGAGGGGGTCAGGAATGCTTTTCAAAGAAACTGAGTCTGTTAGCTGTCTCTCCTCTGGTTGTTCTTCTTCCTGCTCTTCCTCTCCCAATATTTCCCAGCTTCTCCCCTCTGCAGCCTCTGAACTCTGACCTTCTGCAAACCACTGCTGTAAATCTATATTGCTCTCCTGTTCTTGGGAAGGTTCAGGAGAGGGGGGGCGGTCCCCCACCATTCCTCCTCAGTCCAGCCCCTGACATCTACCAAGGAACTGCAGGAGACTTTAACAATACCCTTTCCCTTGTTATTTTAGGTGAGTCTCAGCTTAGTAAAGTAGAGACATCCCCTTGCCAACAAAGGTCCGTATAGTTAAAGCTATGGGTTTCCCAGTAGTGATGTATGGAAGTGAGAGCTGGACCATAAAGAAGGCTGATCGCCAAAGAATGGATGCTTTTGAATTATGGTACTGGAGGAGACTCTTGAGAGTCCCATGGACTGCAAGAAGAACAAACCAATCCATTCTAAAGGAAATCAGCCCTGAGTGCTCACTGGAAGGACAGATCGTGAAGCTGAGGCTCCAATATTTGGCCACCTCATGAGAAGAGAAGACTCCCTGGAAAAGACCCTGATGTTGGGAAAGATGGAGGGCACAAGGAGAAGGGGACGACAGAGGATGAGATGGTTGGATAGTGTCTTCGAAGCTACAAACATGAGTCTGACCAAACTGCAGGAGGCAGTGGAAGACAGGAGTGCCTGGCGTGCTTTGGTCCATGGGGTCATGAAGAGTCGGACACGACTAAACAACAACAACAGCTTAATAATAATAATTAATTTTATTATTTTTACCCTGCCCATTTGGCTGGGTTGCCTCAGCCACCCTGGGTGGCTTCCAACAAATATAAAAGCATAATAAAACATCAAGCAATAGAAACTGAACACGGCTGCCTTCAGATGTCTTCTAAAGGTTGTATAGTTACTCATCTGCTAAACATCTGAAGGGAGGGCATTCCACAGGGCGGGCGCCACTACTGAGAAGTCCCTCTGCCTGGTCCTTGTAGCTTTACTTCTTGCAGTGAGGGAACTTCCAGAAGGCCCTTTGTGCTGAACCTCACATTCTAAAATTTACACAAGTGAACTTTCTGCTGCTTAGAGTCTTTTTTTCTGAGGTACAACAGAGTTCAAAAGCCCCCTAATTATTCAAAGGCTTTTTTGAATCGCGTTGACCACTGATAAAACCAAACACGAGCTAAACCTCTGTTTGCTTCCGTCTCCAATTTCTTTGTGCATTCCAGAACCATAGTCCAAATAAGAACAAATTAGGAAAAGGCTCTGGATTAATCTCTGGGAAAAGTTCACATTTCCCTAGAGGAATCTGGGAACGAGTCACGAGGCTGCCGCTGAGAAAAGCCTGGAGTCACTGTCATTTGAGACCCACTAAGATGCGACAGTTTCACTTTTGGTAGAAAACGCAGCTTGGGTGGGATGGATCTGAAAATCCCTAGGACAAGTTAATTTTTCTAGATCTTTTACTTACACTCATCACAAAGGGGCCCTTCCCTGGTCCCCCACTGGAAGCCCTGCACGATGCTGTCCTTCACGGAACCCAAGAGGGTTTTGTCAACCTGTAAAAGAAGAAAAACACACATAGCAGCTGAAGTAGCAAGTAGCAGCAAGGAGAAGTTAATCTCTGTGTGTGAACTGGAATATGTGGCACTGAAGCTCCCTCTGCAGAAAATTTACAGGCAGGGGAGAGAGTGGTGAAACACAGCCACAAGGTCAGTTCAAGGTCTCTTAGGAAGTTGGAGTTAAAAGGCTTTACAGCCAGAGTGTCCTTCCTTTTTCACAGCTGCTTGCTCTACCAGTGCAGCAGACCAGGTGACCTGCTTCCATCTCCATACAAGCAGGAGAAAGGCTGGCTTCAGGGACGAAATGGGAGTCATCTCTTAGTCGCGCCTCGAGCCAAGACTTTCTTCAAATGAGTCTGTCTGGGTGGAGTACAGAGCACGCCAGTGTTCTGGACCACTGGCTTGCAACACGTAGGGAGAAATTCTGAAGACAAATACAGCTTTTCCTAAGCCATGTGATTCCCCCACCCCAATTCTCCATGAGCATCATCTGCACAATTTATTTCAGGGTTCACAGGATCCGATAATTCTTGGATGTGAAATCTCTTGATACCTGGGCTGCAAAACTGAAGTAGTCCTAGGCAAGAGTCATTTGATCACTGCAGGCTAAAAACCAACCCAAATCTCTCTGGCAAGGTCCTTACCTCTGAGGGCAGGGTGTCATCCACCAGGATGTTTGGTCCAGTAGCATCAGGCCCAAAGGCCCAGATGGAACGGGCGGCCAGCAAATCCCAGTCATATTTGGTCTGGAAAAACTCACCCAACTTTTTCCTAAAGGGAAGAGATATGCAAACATTGAAGGAACTCAAGTACTAACTGGTTTAACCTTCTCACCAACCCCTCTCCAAATGTGCAATGAATCAATATCTGATAGACACTTGTCTACTTTCCCCGTACACATTTATTAGGTAAGAACATGGGTAGGCAAACTAAGGCCCAGGGGCCGGATCCGGCACAATCGCCTTCTAAATCCGGCCCACGGACGTTGTTTTTACATGAGTAGAATGTGTCCTTACTTAAAATGCATCTCTGGGTTATTTGTGGTGTTTTTACACGAGTAGAATGTGTGCTTTTATTTAAAATGCATTTCTATGTTATTTGTGGGGCATAGGAATTTGTCCCCCCCCCAAAAAAAAGTCCGCCCCCCCACAAAATCTGAGGGACAGTGGACTGGCCCCCTGCGGAAAAAGTTTGCTGACCCCTGGGTAAGAATGTACTGCTTCCATTGGAAACTTGACTGTAACCATTCTAAAGTATGAAACTGTTTTATATGGCTGTAATGTTTATTAAATTAATTGGCTAATCAACAAGAAACATTTAGGTCAATAATTGGGGCCTTGATTAATCAAGACATAGATTTGTTTATTTTAAAACTTATTTTTAATAGAAGTATTTTGTCTCTTCTGACTCCAAAGGCCTGGCTTTCTTATGATTTTGTGCATTAGCAGGTTTCAGATATGGATGCCCTATGCAAGCAAGAGTGATGAAGTCCCTCTCTTAAGGAGCTGAGGTGAACTTCCTAGTGTCTGAAGGCTAAGAAAATGTGTGTGTGTGTACTTGTCTATCACAGTTAACTCTTCAGCAAACTCCATACCTGTTCCATGTTATCTGTACCACTTCATTCTCAATGTCTTCAGCCAGACCCTTTTCCAAAGGCTCGGCTATCATTGTGATCTTGTTCCTGGAACAGAAAGACATGTCAATTCAGCTGGAGAGGAAGAGGTAAAAGCAATGCTGGTCCGCTGGGAAACTGCTCTTCAATTTAAGCCAATTAAAAGTAGGAAGGCGACTGCTCTGGTAGTTTGAAATGGCTGTTTTCTTGTTCTGCTGTTAGGGGATAAGGGTGAACAGTTGTTGCCCCTCTTCAACTCAAGATCTCTTAAAGAACTGAAGAGGGCCAATATATCTTCTCTTAATCATCTGCTCTCTAGGGCAAGAGTAGGGAACCTATAGCCCTCCAGGTGTTGAACTCCAAACTCCATCAGCCCCAGCTAGCAAAGCCAACTGTCAGGGATGATGGGAATCATAGTCTAATGATATCTGGAGGGCCACAGGCTCCCTCCTCCCATTCCAGGGTTTATTTTCCAATGGGGTTCTACCCAACAGGTCCCACCTTGTTCTACTGCATCTCGTGCCTCTGCAGTTTAGTCTGAAAGGAGCAAATTCGTTCAAAATAGCAACTGCAAGCAATAAAGGCCTGCGGACATAAACAAAATGCTTGCTTTCCTTCTAGGCAAAATTATACATCTTCTTCTGCTTCTGGAAAAATTGCCTATGGCAGCATAAAGAAAACATCCCAACCCGTAGGGATAATATGAACAGCTTGCTGAATTGAAAACAATTGCCACTGGAGGGAATTTCAAGTGGCTATCAAGTCATGCTCCCTCCCAGGTTACGTGAAACTTTTTAAACACAGCATATCCAAATCTGGCTGCCCAAGGGCTAAGCCAGTTCATTCAGTGCAAGATGGTGCCTTAGCTTTTTTTTGTAATAGCACCACACCCGTGGCTCGCATTTTAAGACTCTCATCAAATATCTTACTTTTTATTGGGTGTCTCGGCAAAACACTTCAGGGAAGAGGTTTCCACAACCGTCTCGCAGAATGTGACAACAGGGTCAGCTACCTTTGAAAAGTGAATAGAAGAATGGGGTAGAGGGGATAAAAAAACCTGAGTGATGGACCCAACCTCCCTTGTTCAATTCAGATGGGCAAACCAAGATGAAGATAGAAAATGCCACCCCCCCAAATCAACATATCAGAGTTAGAAAGAGAATCTTTTTTGTACCTTGATATCAATCTCCGAATACATTTTTCGCAGATCGTGCATGACACAGTCAAGATACAGCTCGCCTGTTCCCAAGATCACGTGTTCCCCAGATTCTTCCACCTGGAGGCACATGAACAAGATAAGCTTAACAAAACCGACAACCATTCAGAACTTCATATGGGCTGCATTAGCAGCTGGAACGTACAGCAGAATATGAAGGCTCGACTGAACCTTTTGGGGTAGATCAGAGTGCTGGATGCTGGGAACAAACAAGGAATATCACAGGCATCTTTTCCGAGTGTAGAAAAAGCCAGGCCCTAAGGAGAACAGCCCCGAATCCCTAGCCCCCACCCCCAGTGGCAACCAGCAACTGATAATGCGCATTTAAGACAGAATCAGTGCACAAGGAAACACACGCCACGTAATACACTCAAACTTAATGCCCACAACCCATGAGTATTGCTGTTTCCCACATTGGCGCTGTAACTACCGTATTTTTCGCTCTATATAAGACGCACCTAGTTTTTGGAGGAGGAAAACAAGAATAAAAATATTCTGAATCTCAGAAGCCAGAACAGCAAGAGGGATTGCTGCGCAGTTAAAAGAGCAATCCCTCTTGCTGTTCTGGCTTCTGGGATAGCTGCGCAGCCTGCATTCTCTCCATAAGACGCACACACATTTCCCCTTACTTTTTAGGAGTGAAAAAGTGAGTCTTATAGAGCAAAAAATACGGTACATTTTGAGGCACCTATACAAAGCACATCCCGCTTTTCGAATTTGCCATACAGCAGAAGTGTAAAAAGCACATCTCAGCAAAGACCTACCAGTAAAAAAGAAATGAAATGAAACAAGAGCCTTGAGCTCCTGCCACGAATCTGGCCTCCCAGGTACCCTTGTCATTGGCACACACCTCAAAGCTGTGCTTTTTAAAACCTTGCCCCAGGAGGTTTTCTGATTGCCTAGAATTCTTCCCTAAAGGGGACTTGATAGTGTGGAGAAGGAAAGTTGCAGTCTGCTCCCTGTTCCTACTGCCTCTCCATCCCACCCATCCAAAGCAATCGCACACACCTTGGTGGTGAGAGACGGGTAGCTCTTATTAACCTTACGCAGACCGTCCAGCATCTTGGGGAGCTCAGAGGGGTTGACAGGCTCAACAGCTATTTTAATGACAGATGTGGTGTTGAATTTCAAAGGGCGGAAGATCTGAGCCTGAAACAGAACAAGAAGATAATTATCATAACCACAATCAGTAACTGTGTTCTGCCTTTCTTCCAAAGAGCTCCAAGTGGCAGACTTGGGGTTATAACAGTGATCCTCTATGGCAAAAATAAGAGAATTTTGGTTTCATATGCTGGTTAGCAAACAGAGATAAAATCACAATTTCCCAGTTCAGATGAACCATGGTTTAAACAAACCACAACAGAAGCTGGAATGAGGGAGGAGGAGTGTGTGGGCCCAACACTTGTTCTCTGCTTAATAAACCATGATTTAGTAACCTGAAATTATGTTTTAACCAGCTCTATGCCAGCACAAGAACAAACTAGAAAAACAAATTACATATAGATTCTTAAGGTCCTGGTCTACTCAACACTTAAAGCACACCTGAAGCTGGCCAATACATACACACACAGCTGAGGAGGAGCCTTTTATATAATTTGGCTAAAACAGACTGGATGGAAGAACAGGCAAGGAGACAGTGTCAATGCACAGAATGCCACATTGGTCTGCTGCAGAAGGCAGGCACCATGCTGTTCTCGTATCTATTTCCATTGCCCACAAGACAAGGGAGATGTTGATGACGGCTGCTTTACCTCTTCATTGCCTCTGGGCTCAGTGATGGTGGCTGTCTTCACAATAGGCTGGTCCACTCCCTCGATGAGCACCCAGTTGCCAGCAGGGACTCTGTTCACCTCTATGTGATACCTGAAATAAAACACATTGAATTGAAATTGAAATACTTTATTGTCACTTGCACAACTTGTATACAGTGAGATTACACAAGCACCCCCCACTCAGCTCTCTTAGTCTTAATTTCCCCTCGTTTACTGACGCACACCCACCAAACCTGAAAGTCAGTTGCCCTGTTGTTATATTTTCATTCAGCAGCCTAACAGCCCACGGATAGAAGCTGTTCTTTACCCTGTTGTTGTGACTAATCATGTTTCTATATCTTCTGCCCGAGGGCAGGAGATCAAGAAAGCGCCGGCCAGGGTGCGAGTCATCCCTGAGAATTTTCCTCACTCTCCTGAGGCAACGTTCTTCCGCGATGTCATCCAGCGGATTCACGGGACAGCCCATAATACACATGACTTCTTTACACCTTTGAAAAAGTCATGTTTCCCATCCAAGGAATACACTTTTCTTGGCTGTCCATAACTGTGACTTCTGCACATAGTGTGTGTGTCTGAACAGTTTGTCAGAAAGTGGGAAACTACTCAGATGCAGGCCAGCCATGTAGAGAGAAGAGACAAGGGGAAAGCGTCGTGGGCACCACAAACAATGCTAGCCCCAAAAGCAGCACAGCTCCTGACTACTGGTGGTCAAGCCCATCATAAACCTGCGCTCTCCCACACTCTGCAGCTACTTTCAACAACAGCAGAAATCCCAGACTGTGTGCTGGGTTTCACACTGCTACAGAACAACAAACCCCTGTGTTGCAAACTTAACACAACAAACAACACAAGCAACACGATGACCAGTATGCTAGATAGCACTGCAATTCTTATCGCATAATATACATAATTTAGTACAACAAAAACAAAATGTGTACGCTTGTAAATTCTCTAATATATTTGAAATCAAATGAACACACGTCTGACAATCTTTGAAAGTCTGTAGAAGTATAAACAGTCCATAGTTGAAACAAAGTAATAGATGCTATCCTGTGGGCTAAGCGATAAAACTTTTTAGGCGTTCATGGTGCCAAAGTAGTAAGTGAATGACAACGTAGGACAGTGATCCCGGATAATCTGACTGTTTTGCTGGAATCTTCTTCAGCACAACCCACAGGTTAGAAAAATGCACAAGGAGCAATGGTCATAAGGATATGTAATAACATTGTTATTCACTTACTACTTCGGCACCATAAACGCCTAAAAAGTTTTACCGCTTAGCCCACAGGATAGCATCTATTACTTTGCTTCAACTATAGACTGTTTATACTTCTACAGACTTTCAAAGATTGTCAGACGTATGTTCATTGGATTTGAAATATATTAGAGAATTTACAAGCGTACACATTTTGTTTTCGTTGTACTAAATTACGTATATTATGCAATAAGAATTGCAGTGCTATCTAGCATACCGGTCATTGTGTTGCTTGTGTTGTTTGCTGGGTTTCACACTGCACCTGCCACCCCAACCTGCATGGAGAATGCAAAGCAGGGATCCCGCTAAAGCCTTCCCCAGAACCGCCTACCTTGCTACAGAGATCCAGAGGCGCCCCACCGTGCAAATCTGCGAGTCCTCCTCATCTTCCAGGGTGTAGTTTTCTCCAAGGACCTTGACAGGCTGCCCTGCATGGATGGTCCCACTCAGCACCCTGCCGAAAGCATGGAACTGGACCCCATCGTCCGTACTGTACATCTTTGTGGTGTGGCACATAAGCGGGCCCTTCCAGACAAAAAAGGTTTTGACAAAGATCAGCCTTCGTGTACCACGGATACAGACAAAGGTGTATGAAAACAGTGGCCACGGTCCAGAGGAAAAGCAGCTGCTTTTTGGATTTGAGTCCTGGAAATTTGATCGACCAAATCCAGACACTGCTGTCCAAGATGAGGCTGCCAATACTGGGCTGAGGGAACACCTGGGCCAAACCCATTAAGTTCATTATTCTATGGACTCATATACAGTGGTACCTCAGGTTACATACGCTTCAGGTTACAGACTCTGCTAACCCAGAAATAGTACCTCAGGTTAAGAACTTTGCTTCAGGATGAGAACAGAAATCGTGCTCCGGCGGCGTGGCAGCAGCAGGAGGCCCCATTAGCTAAAGTGGTGCTTCAGGTTAAGAACAGTTTCAGGTTAAGAACGGACCTCCGGAACGAATTAAGTACTTAACCTGAGGTACCACTGTAATAACAAACCTATGGCCTTGTGAGTTGGGTGTAGAAGGCACTGGGGTCTCCAAAGAAACGTAGGAGCTGTTACAGATGTCTCAAATGGTTGTACATCAAACACATAAGACAGACAGATGTAATGGCAGCAGTTAATGCTTGTTATTCATAAGTCAGACCTGTTCCCCTATAAAGTCTTGTTTTACCCTAAAGAACACGTTGAGGAGAGCGAGATCCCATAATTTCACTGCCCGCCTGCTTTTCCTTTCAGCCTAGCTCCAATTCCAAACTCAGGCCCAGGGAAGCAACTTCACCAAGTTCCGCTCTCATCTTTTGTGCGGCCTTTTGAGGTCAGTGCCTACTGCAGCTCACCCACAAACCAGGCAAAGACATGAACAATCAAGGGTGGCTGCTGTCGTCACATCAAGCTTGACCTAAGACACTTAGCTCCCTGACAGAATTTACAAAATCTATTCCTGGCACAGCCATGACAGTTAAATAGGGTTTAAGCTCAGAGTGCACTCCCTTCAGGCGTCTGCTGTTTCTCTGACCCACTAGCTTGGGTGGCTGACAAATAAAACTTCAATGCGGGTGCTCTTAGTCAATTTCAGCACAGATCATTCTTAGAAACAGTTTACATACATGTTATAAATGCAGCGTGGGAACACGTTGAAAATTCCCCACGGGACAGTGGCCACTGAGTGGAGATTCGTTCGCATACACACAGGTTGTGCAAAGAGTGGTACATAAAGTATAAAATTATACAGTCGTACCTTGCAAGTCGAACAGAATCTGTTCCAGAAGTCCGTTCGACTTCCAAAACGTTTGGGAGCCAAGGTGTGGCTTCCAATTGGCTGCAGGAAACTCCTGCGGCCAATCAGAAGCTGTGGAAGCAGCGACGGACGTTTGGGTTCTAAAGAACGTCCACAAACCGGAACAATCACTTCCGGGATTGCGGCGTTCAGGAACCAAAGCAATAGACTTCCGAGGTACGACTGTAATATGGATTAGGTGGTAGACCCTAAGCAACAGCATAACTTAAAAAAATAATAATCTACAAAGTGATGGACAAACCATCAAATCAAAACAGACTTACAGAACACTGCTTCCAAGTACAGCCATAGTAAAGGATCCCTGACCATTAGGTCCAGTCGTGACCGACTCTGGGGTTGCGACGCTCATCTCACTTTATTGGCCGAGGGAGCCAGCGTACAGCTTCCAGGTCGGGTGGCCAGCATGACTTAGCAGCTTCTGGCAAACCAGAGCAGCGCACGGAAGCGCCGTTTACCTTCCCGCTGGAGTGGTACCTATTTATCTACTTGCACTTTGACGTGCTTTCGAACGGCTAGGTTGGCAGGAGCTGGGACTGAACAACGGGAGCTCACCCTGTCGCGGGGGTTCGAACCGCCAATCTTCAGATCGGCAAGTCCTAGGCTCTGTGGTTTAACCCACAGCGCCACCCGCGTCCCATAAGTACAGTCATACCTCGGGTTAAATATGCTTCGATTTGAGCGCGTTCGAGTTGCGCTCCTCGGCAACCCGGAAGTAACGGAGCGCGTTACTTCCGGGTTTCACCGCTTGCACATGCGCAGATGTGCCATCGCTAGTTATGTTTACCTCTAGATGTGAACGGGGCTCCGGAACGGATCCCGTTTGTATCTAGAGGTACCACTGTAGAGCCAAGTTCTGATTTAATACCAAGCTTCCTTTTCTTACTGCCATGAGAAGAGCCTGTTGGATCAGGCCAATGGCCTATCCAGTTCTGCATCCTGTTCTCACCGCAGCCAGTCTGTGGGAAGTCCACTAGCAGGACTTGCCAAACAACAGGACTGGGGGACCTTTGGCTCTCCAGATGTCGCTGAACCACAACCCCCATCAGCCCTAGGAAACAATGGCCGGGGATGATGGGACTTGTAGTTCAGCAACACCTGAAGGGAGGGAGCTTGCCCTCTCCTGCTCAGAATCATGCAGCTAGGCTTACTACCATTAACAAAGAAAGAGAGTTAGACGGAAGTCTTACATCAGGGTCACATTCGCTCATGGCCTCTCCCAGGTCCGAGTCAACTCCGCCTGTGTAGTTGTGCTCGATCTTGGTCTTTGCGCCCGCTTTTGGGGAGGGGATGTGATGCACGCACATGTCCACAAAGCCTGGGAGAACAAAACTGGGTGAGGCAGCGGTTCAAAAACTGAAGAAGAAGAAGAGTTTGGATTTGATACCCCACCTTTCACTTCCTTTAAGGAGTCTCAAAGCGGCTAACATTCTCCTTTCCCTTCCTCCCCTACAACAAAGACTCTGTGAGGTGAGTGGAGCTAAGAGACTTGTGTGTGAAGTGTGACTGGCCGAAGGTCACCCAGCAGCTGCATGTGGAGGAGCGGAGACGCGAACCCGGTTCCCCAGATTACAAGACTACCGCTCTTAACCACTACACCACACTGGCATGATTTTCAGGAAGAGGAAGCCTGTGTTAGTTTTCAACTTTCACCTGGCTTCAACTTTGTACCTGTAAGGAACACTTTCCACATTGATTCGTCTTAAGCCTTAAACACTGGAATTTGTTCTAGCGTGTGCTTTCTGTTCATGCAGCATGCTGACCATGCGCTCTGAAAAACACAGGTCTGCAGCTGTGACGGATAAGGCCAGACAAAACTGATATTGTCAGGGAACTGCCATCAGTGCCGGAGGGAGAGAGCAAAAGCCAGGGGGATTCCAGAGAGCGTCCAGGGATCGGGAGAAGCAGCCCATCTTCTGGGGAAGAGAATCAGCGTAGCACCAGTGGAGAAGGGGGGCAGATGGGGGAAGCGACGAGGCGGTCCCATGACTCCTCGCCGGGGACCAGCGGGGAGAGCACGGGTCCTCCACTGCCCACACCTCCTTGCTCAGAAGGCTTTCGCGCAGAGAGTAGGAGGAGACTAGGCGTCAAAGAGCTTCTTTGCTGGAAGAAGTTTAAGAAACGCCCACTGACGGATTCTGCCAGCGACTGAGTCAGCCATGGGTGAGTGGCTGTCCGGACAGAAAAGGTTCACTTTGGCAACCCAGCCAGGTGTTTGCACCCAGCCGGGGAGATAAGCACCGGCTTACGCACGAGCAACCCCTAGAACCATTACAGATATCTTCCAACTCTTCTTGAACTAAGCTAGCAGCTCTTGACACATGGATTCCTCCTGCTGTCTCCCCAAGATCAAACAACACAAGGGAGAGGATTTATAAATTAATAATTCTCACTCAAAATACAAAAACATAGCATCATCCACTGTAACTGAGGTACAGCAAATATAAAGACAGACTAAATGGAAATACCATTTCTCATAACTTATAATTAGCCGGTGGAACTCATTGCTACTGGCATGAAACTCTCTCTAACATCCTTCTCCAGCCCTTATGGTTCCATTAAGACTCACAAGCAGGAGGGTGCAGCAAATGAGAAATAAACACAAAGGCTGCACTCCCAAGATCCTTTTATCTTACCCTCCTCCAAGACGCTCATAAAGCAAGGTTGGGTTTCACAATACACACAAGTCTTTCAGAAGGAGTCAAGAGCCAAGATGTCCTGACTTTACCCTCACAATAGCCCTGTGATGTGACCACTAGCCCAAGGTCACCCAGCAAACTTCACAATCAAATGGGTATTTGAGCTTAGGTCTTCCCAGTCCTACATTGATACACTAGGCCACCCTATTCCGGGTTAATATTATCTTGAATAAAAAAGGCCAGTCTTTCTCGCCCTGACCTAGCCACTGTGATCCATGTGATGGTCACCTCCAGACTTGATTATTGTAACTCCAGCGGGTGCAGAATGCTGTGGCGAGACTCCTTACAGGGTCCTCGCCGTGGGATCACATTCACTCAGTGCTATACCAGCTGCACTGGCTCCCAGTGGAGTACAGGATCAGGTTTAGGGTGCTGGTTTTAACCTTTAAAGCACTATACGGCCTAGGACCCTCGTACCTACGGGACCGCCTCTCCTGATATGTCCCGCGGAGGACCTTACGGTCTTCAAATAAAAACATCTTGGGAGATCCTGGGCCCAGGGAGGTTAGGCTGGCCTCAACCAGAGCCAGGGCTTTTTCGGCCATGGCCCCGATCTGGTGGAACGCTCTGTCACAAAAGAACTAGGGCCCTGTGGAACTTCACATCTTTCCGCAGGGCCTGCAAGACAGAGCTGTTCCACCAGGCCTTTGGCCAAGGCACAGTCTGACCCCCCTCCTTCTGTAATCCTCATAGAACTCTAGCCCAATGGTTGCCATTAATTTGACTCTGAATTGATTTTAGAATGAATTTCAATTAAATGATTGTGATTTTATTTAAACTGTGTTATTTTTACTGTTGTTAGCCGCTCTGAGCCCGGCTTCGGCTGGGATATAAATAAAATTTTATTATTATTATTATTATTATTATTATTATTATTATTATTATTATTAAATTGCAATGCAGCACTGACACTCAACGCCAAAAAAGGGGTTTCCTCGAAATCCCTCAGCCAGAGGTAGCTTGCTTCAACACACCCATTTGGCAGTCCTCTTTGGCAAGGAGATAAACCACACTGCGAGAAAAGAGAAGGACGATGAAGCCTACCTGTAAACTCCCCAAAAAACTTCTTGCAGACGAGCCTCAAGAGGGGGCGGATGTTGAGTTTCAACTCTTCTTTGGTCAGGTGGATCCCCAGTTCATCCAGAGTCCGGGGCAGGGTGGTGTCAACGTCCCCAACAACCTGGGGAGAAGCGAGGAATTGAGAAGTCAGAAGATTGAAGCAGAGAAGGGTCCAGACCAGGAGCGGCTTAACTTTTTTTAAAAAAGCTTTTTTTAGCATTTGTTTAAATCTCTGCCTTAAAAAACAAAACTGGTGTAAATATGTACATTTTTTGGCAAAGGGTGTTTAAGGAGATAACAGAAATTACTAGGTTAAAGCTAACCGAAAGTCCAGGGGTAGCATTACTATCCATTTACAATGGGGTGGAAGGTTCGCAGGTTATGAAGGACTTGCTCACAAATCTATTGACAGCTGCACAAAATATTATAGCTAGGAAGTGGAAGGGGCAAGCAGAATACAAAATGGAAGAATGGTATAAAGAGGTGTGGGATATAGCTATTAATGATAAATTAACATTTGCCATTAATATTTTATTTTTATATTCAGTTGGAAGCCGCCCAAAGCGGCTGGGGAAACCCAGCCAGATGGGCGGGGTATAAATAATAAATTATTAGTTTATTATTATTATTATTATTATTATTATTATTATTATTATTATTAAGGCAAGATGGGGAATATGCAGGAGAAATGATTTTGAAGAGATATGGAGGGTGTTTGTACTGTTAAAATGGAAAGGGGTCAAACCATCGCAAGAGGTGTTGAAATTTTGGGAGGTTGGATAGTTACAATTTTTATTCTTATTTATTTATGATTATTACTTAGTCAAAATAAAATGAAATAAATAAATAATAATAATAATAATAATAATAATAATAATAATAATTTCTCTTATTCTAATCGCCTTATTTTCTTGGATAAATACTCTGTGTATGTGTGTATTCACAGTCAGGGGTTACCCATCCTTCCATCCATGGGAATCCAAAACATACCTGAGCTAGTATCTTGTAGAGAGGCTCAAGGATGAATTCCACAAAGCTCCGCTGTGAACTACTGGTTGGGGCTTTCTTGGTGAATTTTCTCCTAAAAAACAAACAAGATCAACACCTAAGTGCTTCTAAAGACTAGTTAAAAAAGCCTTTCCCAGTGGCCATTATCTGCATGCTTGAGAAAATTTCTAATCACGGACCAGGAGAGGTAAACTGGAAAATTGCATGTGTGTGCACGTTTTCATTCTCCCAACCATGGGGAGTAGAAACCTTGGAATGTATATGAATTATTACTACTAGAAGTGCCTTCCCCCCCCTACATTCCTCTACCTGAATCTAGATGTTGGGTAGTGTGAAACTGCATCTATATTTTTTCTCTTGGGATGACTATGTAGATGAGTTACACTCAGGGTCAGGAGACGGCCATATCTGGGATATGGAAGCCTTTTTTCAGTAGCACGCAACTTGACTTGCTTCCTGGAACAACCTAGAGTTATTTTCTCAGTCCTCCTTTTTCTAAATATGACATTGCTTGGTTTAAATATTATTCAGCACACTTGGGAGGTGTGCATATGCAAATGACTCACCTTTGAACAATGGGGTGATGTTAACGGAACTCTACAACATCCTTACACCAAACAGAAAACACCTGACTTACTTTCTGTCTTTTATCTCAGCATTTGGTATGCGTAAGATAGTTGCTATTTTTGGGTTGCTAATTTACATGGTTTAGGTAAAGCTGCAATGGAAAAGGATAATGAATTAAGAATAAAAAGCAAGAGCTCCTTACGTCTTGGGGTTGAAGTAGATGTCTCCCCAAAGGCGCTTTGCAAACTCCTGGTAATTGATGTCTCCTATAATGAACAGAAGGCAGGGGGTCCAGTTTATACAGCTTTTGTGGCCTATTTTTCACATGATTTAAAGCATATAGTGAATTTTGAGAGTCAGACTGACAGTTTTATCTTCAACCAGTTTCCTTTAAAGGAATTCCTTCCATTGCGTACCCAGCTTAGACCTGCCCTGGATATGCTGATGTTGCAAAAAGAAGCAATTAATTAGAATGCAAACTAGAACAATGAGGGCAGTGAATCACTGCAGCTACAACTATATGTACGCTAACCAGTTCCTTAAAAAAATAAATCACTTGAGTCTGATTAAGAAAATTAAAGAAAACTATATAAATGGGTAAGGTAATGCAAACATAAATAGCTCTGTTCTCAATTATAATTTCATTTATGGCTACCTATTTAAATACTGCCTTCAAGCTGGTGTACAAAATCTAGTAAAATACAGTATCAGAACATAATGACCATCCAATTCAAGCACGCCAGGTTCCCATCGAATTGTATAGCATAAGTTAATTGGGGTAAAATCAGCAACTTGATCTGTCCCTATGGTCATCACTCTATGGCCATCAAGGACAGATGGCACTGTTACCCCCATCCCAAATGTGTCCTGACCTTACAGTTTCCCATATAAGCAAATGTCTGCCATTCTTGCCTTTAGGAAAAATAAAGCGATGCCCTTGGAAGACCTTCATGGCAGGCGCGAAGCTTGTCTAACCTCTCCTCGCCATCTGAGTCCTAACAGCATCCACTGAGAAGGACTTGATGAAGGTATGATCTATGTGGCGCAACAACAATGCCCCCCCAGGAGTCCTCACAACACTTGATCCATCTCTGCCCACCGGCTCAAAAGAGATGGGGAGCGTGCTCCAAGTCAAGGGACTAACATTTATACGGCATTTATACATAGGCTTTTCATCAAGAGATGGACAGATTCTTAACTAAACTGCATTGCTATCTTATAAGCTGTATGTAAAGCAGATCATACAGTCTCAGTTACGACTAAGGAGGAGTGAATGGCAAGCATTTAGTTACATGGGAGAAAGTAGTGCACTCAGGGACATCACTGAAGTGGCAAACAAACCAAATCTCTGCCTCTGATGCCTCCAGCCATTTGCAGAGCTCCAGCCCTCCCTTAGAACGTGATGGAACCTTGAGAACTGGCAAAGATACGTTGCATACAGAAAAAATCACAGATGATTTTCAATGCAGAAATTGCTAAAAACATAGCAGACACATCCTCACTGCAAGGTTGTGTGAACCTTTCAGAAGGAGTCAAGAGCCAAGGTGTCCCCTGACATGCACACGAACATTTTGGCTGATGCTTACCGTACATGTCAGCATAGATCTTGGCAAAAGAACCCAGCGTGAAACAGATGCTGTACTGGGAGCTGGCAAAACAGACATTGCCCAGGAGTGGTGAAAGAATCAGATTCTCATCTGTGGAATACATGCTGCAAACAAAAAAGTGGTTTTAAAATAAGACAGAACCAGGCAGCACTGCTATCAAGACACACACAAAGGGAAAGGCAGCAGTTTCAGCTGCTACAATAACAAAGCATTTCAGAAAACTTCATTTATGAAGTCTAACAACAATTCTGACACACCAGGGATACTCCAGCATTGACATTTACAATTAATCGATTAAATGTAAATGCATGTTTGATAGTTATAAAAAAACCACAAATTTTTAAAATGATTGAATGAATTAGGTCTGCCAGTTAAGCAGAGAGAACAAAAACTTTGGCACAATTAAAATTCCCCTTTAATGAGTGATGGGGAAGAAATGAAAGTTTAAATTTCATACCTATATCCAACACTGGGACTTCTAACTTTAGCAAATATAAATCTAGGTAAATACTGGGGATTCCCTAAAAAAAAGATTAGGTGTAAGAGTCCCCAAATTTGGTTGGTCTCTCTCTTTTTTATAGAGTGAGCTGGGTGTGGCTTTGCATCCATGGTTATATCCAATGGTGAGTGTCAATGGAACTAACTTAACTCTCAAAAGCATGTTATAAATGCTGGCATTTCTATACCTGATTAAGCCGTTGACTTCATCCACTATGTGCCGCAGCTTGTAGTAAGCGTCAGTAGGAGGCAATTTCAGTTCCAGTATCAGCCGGTCAATCTTGTTAATGCACACGGTCACTGCCAGCCTCTCCTGCACTGCATGCTTGATCAACCGTTCGGTGTTGAGCATGACCTACGGGGACACACAATAGAAGATGATGCCAGGTGGGGCGTGAGGAATCGGGCGCTGACCCTTCCCTGCTGGGAGAGCAGCCTGCAGGAGCATGTATGCTCAGCAATCAGCATGAGGTCCGCTTTTAGAAAATGTGTTTAATGCAACATTGTCTTCCTTTAAGCCTGCCCCATCCAATGACCTTTGACAAAAATAAAGCTCTTAATCACATGGGGAAATGAACATGCAGGAGAGGGAGGAAGATTAAATTTTATGGTGCAGCAGCACATAAATGCAGAGAGAAGCAGAAGATACCCCTTTAAAATGGAGGAAACTGGTGCTATTGCAAGGAGAAGGGGGCAATCTTTGGATGGGTCAATCTGAGATGGGGCAGTCCCTCTTGGTTAACAGAGAGGGCTATCGGTCTTCAGTGATACTAAGGGGAGGGGCATCCATTCCTCGCTCAGAACAACCCTAATCGGATAGCAGTACATACAAGTTGCCCAACTAAGAATGTATTCATTGTGCTATTAACTGGTCCTACAAAACTTCATCCCACATCACTAGAGGTTACCAGGACATGGATAACTGTGCCCATGTCCTGGTGAAAGGTGCTCTGCACCGCTGAGACTCAGTTGGTGATCTGTAGGAAACGATGGAACCAAACATTGCACAAGATAGGCAACAGCCACCAAAAAAAAGTCCTCACATCTTTCTGCCTGTAGCATCTAGAAAGAAAAATGGAAGTTGTGTGATGTCACCACACTTTTGAATTTTGCCCATCTTTACTCCATGGCTGCTTCTTATGCATTCAGGGAAACCTGAAGCAAAATAACATCATGTCATGTGGCTTGCTTATTCGTTGTTGTTTTTAAAAGGGTGGGGGGGGACACAGGGCTGTTTTTCTTCAACACCAGAAATGGGGTAGGAGTGGGAGGACACTGAGAACGTGTGGCTCGTTATGAGTTTTGAGGGGAGACTCTTTGAAAGAATCAGTAGGAAAATTAAAATCAAATACGTAATTTCAAGGATATGAAACTCTGAAAAACAGGACAAACTAAACACACTTTAACAACAACAGCAACAACAACTAATGATTCTATTACTTTAAAAAGAACACCAACCAGAGCCAGACAACAAAAAAACCTCATCAACAAGCAGCTGTTGCCAGATAGCTTTTCTTCATGTCTGGCTCTGCCTGCAGCCTCACTGTGATATTATAGGCCTTAAGACCCCCTCCGAAAAATGCCTGGCCTTGAAAGAAGGAAATCCCAAAAATTTCCTTGGCTGAAGTGTTGCACTACTGCACACATCACTTTCTAAACTAAAACCTGATTCAGCCTTCCTGGCATTTGAACATGCTCCCTGTCTTCTGCGGACAATTCCTCTCATATCTGAAGCATGCTGAATTCTCATAATTTATGTCCAGCAGCATTCCAGTTTAAAAATCCGTCAGCTGCTTCCAGATTCTTGGTGCAGAATCCCAGGGGCCCTGATTCTTAGTAAAAGGTGCTAGCTTCTCATAAGCAATCCTCTTAATTGCAACCTTTCTGTGGAATACATCTTGTGTGAATGGAAAGAATAGCCGAACCCACAAAAAGCGTGTCCACATATACTCACTCCCTCAGCAGCATCAATAAAGAGTACGACGCCGTCAGAAATGCGGAGACCTGCTGTGACCTCGTCGGAGAAGTTTACATGACCTTTAGGGAGTGGAAATATATATATTTATAATCATCCAGAAGTGGAAAGTTGCAGTATGTGCTTCACAGAGAAGGAGGTGAACTGGAATATCCCTTGCACAGCCCTATGACAAGGGAAGAGACAGCTCAAGGCAGAGTTCAAGGGGAAGGAGTAGCGTGATAGAAAAGTAGAGGATGGAGAGAGCCTGCAGCAGCTGAAGTCCACAGGAGAGTTCTGGCATCATAACAATGACTTGGACGACCCAATACTCGCCCCTTTTCAGGGGATCACAAATCTAGCCAGGTACTGGGCAGAAAAGGAGGCAACTCCCTTGATGTACATATCCTGCATTCAGTATGAGCTGATGTACTTCTAGCAGAATCCTAACCATGCCCGTCTACTGTACTCAGAAGTCAGTTCTATTAAATTCAGTAAGTGGGGGTAAGTGCTGCTATAATGGAAACCTCAACTGGAATGAAAGCAAGCTAAGATTACAAAGAATGGTGCAAAAAACCCAAACCCCCAAAACCACACAGCTGCCCAAGCCAGTCAAATTTGGGAGGGTGGTTTTAAGGGTTGGCCACAATTCAGCTCACAATGAAGTATGCTTAAATTCTCCATTTCCAGTGCAACCGTGAGGCTATTCACATAAGGACCTGGCTTGCAAATGGCAATTTATTCCTCACTAAGTACTTCAGGCTGTGCAAAAGACAAAAAAGATGTGTGTGGTCGAAAAGCATCAGCTGAGATTATTGCACCTTCTTCATAATATAAATTTCTCTATATCATTGTTAGCCTGTTTTTGAAAACAGTCTTTTTAAAAACACCTTATCCTGTGTTTCCTGCCAGTTTTTATGTTATGGGGTGAGTCTCCCAGACACCCAAACTCACCTGGTGTGTCCATGATGTTGAAGAGAAATGATTTGCCCTTTGTGTCTGGGAGAACAATGGTCACTGGCGTGCTCTTGATCCCAACGCCTCTCTGAAAAGAAACCAAGGTCAAGACGGGAGAGGGGTGAAAATGTGGACCATGACATTAGAGGGCACAGCATAGAGGGCAAATGACAGTGGCATGACCAAGAACAGTATATATTCCTCAGACTACAATACTGACATGTAACTACGGGAAATGGTTACCTGGTATGGAATTTGACATTATGAGAAACTCAAGCAGAGAGACAAAGGATTGCACCTGGCATTAGTCTTAGTTGGAACACACCCACTGAAATGCTAGCTTTGGTGTAATAATTTAAATAATAAGATGTACACTGAGCAGAACATAGCTGGATACAAGCTCAAGATTTTTCCTGTGAGTACTGGAGACACTAGCAATACAGCAAGAGATCCAGCACACAAGGTGCATGCATTTCAGACCTCTCTGCAACACCTTGTACCGTATCTCCCCCCACATTGCACTTTCATAATGGCTGAGAAGTCTGTGCAGCAGATATACTTACCTCTTGCTCAGTGAAGAGTATATCTGTATAGCAAAGCTGAAAGGAACAATAAAAAAATTTACTCAACAGCCAGATCATTTAAGGTGGAGTATGTTCATCCACGTCCTTTTTCTTTTTTCCCTCCTCTCTCTCCACACACACACACACACACACACAGTGCTTTTTCCTAAAAAAAAATGTTCAGGGCTACTCTCATTTTCCTACTCATATTGAAATACTGCCCCTCAATGAGGCCAAACTTGGATTCACAAAATGTTTAGGGGTATACGTACCCCTGCATCCCCCCAGAAAAAGTGCTCTGTGTGTGTTTGTGTGTGTAGACACACACACACATACACACACACACAAACACTAAAGTAATATGTTTAGGATTCTAAACAAAACAACAAAGGCATACAATAAATAAACAATCAGTAAAGCAATCAATAATGGATGAAGAAAGAAAAATGAAGACTTCAAATCACTTCAACTTAATTTAATTAAAGCATATGGCTGATAATTTTCCTGGTGTTTTGAGTTCTAGAAATGTATAAACAAACTCCATCTTTTGATAAGTTTATAAGACACATCATCTTTAATCTGCTTCAAAACTACTGTTTTTACATATACGTACAGTGGCACCTCAGGTTACAAACACTTCGGGTTACAGACTCCACTAACTTGGTAGTACCTCGGGTTAAGAACTTTGCCCCAGGATGAGAACAGAAATCGTGTGCTGGTGGCGCAGCGGCAGCGGGAGGCCCCATTAGCTGAAGTGGTACCTCAGGTTAAGAATGGTTTCAGGTTAAGAATGGACCTCCGGAATGAATTAAGTTTGTAACCAGAGGTACCACTGTATACAAATTGATGCACACTTAATTGATTTATTAATCAAACAAACAAACAAACCCCATGATGAATCGACTAAGATCTCTTTAACTGACAGATAGCCCATATGCATCTAAATCTATAGACAACAGTATCATAAACCTACCTCTTAAAGGATTAAAAACAAAGTATAAAGGTAACTTACATCCTGGTCATAACGCTTTCTGATCTCAGGATGAGTCTGTTCAACCAGGCAATCCACAAAGCAAGTCTGGAAGGAGCCAGAGAAACAAAAAGAAATGAATTGGCAAGGCATGAATTAGCTAGCTAAATGTGACCAGTCCAGGAAGCATAAGGATGTTGCATCTCTGCCTCTCTCCCACTCCCAATCTGAACTCCCACTCCCAATTTCAGAACTACAATCAATGCACTTTTGCAATTTCCTCACAATTATATCAACAACCGTTATTCGTATCCAGTAAAAACATTAATAAATTCTAGCACCAACCCTATCCTGTTTTATAAAAATGTGAACAAAAGAAGATAGGATAGAGACCTGGCAACTGATAAGCCAGCAACACTTGCAGACTCTCCCTAATAGTTTATCTAAATTGACTGCCCCGGCTTCAAAAAAATCAGTAAGCAAGCTAAAATGATGACACCATTCCGGCATAACTGCAGCTCAAGTGTGAGAAGTATGTGTGTTAGGAGTTGCTCTTGTAGACAGAACTAACTCTGTGAGGCCCAAAGTCTTGGAAGGGTGTCAAGGAACTCTAAAACATTTAACCTTGAGAACCAGACACTGAATCCAGTTTATTCAAAAACAAGAACCACACATGTACTGAGTGAGTACATCAGAATTCTGCCACATCTACGGAATGGACCACAGCTACTCCTGAGCTGCCTTAAATATATTAACTGATGCTAACCTTGCCATGATGCAGGTGCCCACAAAGTGTAACATTCCGAATCAGCTCTGAGTTGTCCATCAAGTCTGCTAGGAAACTAGAGAAGACCAAAGGAACAGGGAAGCTTTCAGTTATACACGCTGCCAAGTAACGTAAAATAATTCTCTTTATCTGAGTTACAATCCCCTCCCTGCCACAGAAACCAAAATCACCAATATCTTCTGATATACTGAAAAAGCTTTTCATAGTCTACTTTGATTTTTAGTTGATAGTTCAGTCACTATCTTTTTAAAGTACTCTTAGTTGCCTTCACCTCTCAAGCTTAATCCACAGCTCTGCCTTTCCAAACTCTTCTTCCACATCACTGGAAAGGGGAGGGAGAACCAACAGGACTACATGGTGTTTATCCTGAATTTTAGAAGCATTAAGATAAAGGGGCAGGGAACCTATGGCCCTCCAGATGCTGTTGGACTTCAACACTCATGAGCCCCTGAAACCAATGGTCATAGACGATGGAAGTTATAGTTCAATGACATCTGGAGGGCCTCAGGTTCCCAACCCTTGAACTGGTAATTGGAAGGAGTTTATATGTGATGGAGGGGTAATTCTGTAAGTGGGTGTGTGGAGAAATAAGTAAACAAATCTGGTTAAGACTTTGTATTATTTGGACTGTAAGGAGAATTAACTGTTGCTTCGTCCCTGTTCCTGCCAACCTAGCAGTTCGAAAGCACACCAAAAGTGCAAGTAGATAAATGGGTACCGCTCCGGCGGGAAGGTAAACGGCGTTTCCGTGCGCTGCTGTGGTATTGCCAGATGCGGCTTAGTCATGCTGGCCACATGACCCGGAAGCTGTACGCCGGCTCCCTCGGCCAGTAAAGTGAGATGAGCGCCACAACCCCAGAGTCGGCCACGACTGGACCTAATGGTCAGGGGTCCCTTTACCTTTAATATGCCCCAAGGCCACAAAATAGAATTGGGAATAAATTTAGAGGAATAACATGATTACTAACTCCTCCTCTGCTTGTCTGTAGATGTGAGAGAGCTAGAAGTACCAACAGAAGGGAGTTGCACAGGGAAAGAGAGAAAAAGAGAACAAACAAGCTATACTCACTCCATCTCATACACTGTGACTGGCAATGTTTGCTCCATGAGGGAGAATTTCTTGGTCTTCACGGGTTTAATAATAGGCTCTGAAAACAAACACAAGAAATAATATCCCTTTAAAGAGAAAAGCAGAAAAGCCCTACCTCAACACTCAGCCAAGTAGAAAAAAGGAGCAAAACACAAACTTTTTGCGTGTCCCTGATCCCAGGTTCAGTTCCTGGTATCTGTGACTGAAGTCTCTGTTAAGGCTTGGAAAGATCTTGGAAAGTTACCTCCAGTCATTGGGTGCAAACAGTACAGATGGAGCAATCCAATGGAAATAAAATTGTTTCTTGGCTTTCCCATTTCAGATTGCAGATAGGTGCTCAACTGAATGACTGCTGATCCAGTATGCTATGCAGAAGACTCCTGCCTTCTCCCTGACAAGCTGGTTCTATAATTTCTCACCTGTCAAAGGCTGTGTGTCTTCCTCTTGCACAATGGTCTCCACCTCTGGACCGTAAACCTCCTCAGCCGTTGGATAGTATTTTTTATCCTCATGCAGCACCACATCCATCCCAGGGTGGTCATCATCGTGGTCTCCAATGTCATCATCGTCATCGTCCTCATCGAGCTGAAAACAGAATGAAGGGCCTTCAGCTTGGTCTCTAGCAATTTCCATCCAGTGCAGTCCCAATTATGGAACTTGGGGTTGGCTCCCATGTGCATGTTCATCACTTGATGATGGCAACATCAAGCTTGCAAAAGTTCATACACTCAGGTCCTGCGTCATGAACACAATGCGTTCTCTGGAAATTGTTAGGTGAATGTTCACATAAAGAATTAATGATTTCCATTGATTTCTATGGGGAAATTTCTAATGCGTTCCCGACCACAAAATCTGTGGTGCATATAGGTAGGTTTGGGTACTAATCCCTTGTGTTGGGGTAAGTGAATTTTTGCACAGTGAGCATTTGTAAAATGGGACCTGCGTGTGCAATTTATTTGTTGGACTTCAAAGTGTCATGGGACACCCAGTTGCCTTTGCAGCGACCGTGAAACATGGCTAGTTTCCTTGAATGAACATGACACCTTTTTTCCATGATCCTAAAAAAATAAATTAACTACTTAACCAAATGAATAACCCAAATATTTAATCATCCAACAGCCTTAACTAAAACCATCGGGTGGCCTTTAGTATTGTTAACATTTAGAGGAAGCATAATCCTCATACCTCGTCTAGATCCTTTGAATCCCGACCCATCTCGTCGTCATCGTCGTCAGAATCAAGCTCTGGGCCAATATAATTCCCAAATTCATCATACAGATCTGTATCCATGTTGCCGGACCCTGGAAAGAAGAAAAGCCTTTGAAACAAGTATAGCAAGGTCAGATTTTATCCTGAAAGTGTGTGTGTGTTTTGTTTGTTTGTTTTGTATTGCTGAATTTTGCTAGCTATTCAGTATAGATATAAGGAGTGTAGGAGTGTGTGTGTGTGTGTTTTCCTGCTTATTGTGTTTTTGACAGCTTATTTGCTTATTTTTATTTTGAACCTCGCCTGTAGCAACCTCCACAGCTGTCAATCACAGTAGCGCCTGGCCCTTATTTCTAGTTCATTTGTACCTCCTAGTTTACTCAAGTGCCCCTGCTTAACCCATCAGGCTTCATAACAGACCCTTGACTTCAGTGGGGCTTCGGCCTCCCTCACCCCGTTTAAGGAAAGGCGTTTAAGACCACAGCCGAAGTTGTCGCCTTTTCTTCTTCAAGTTTCTAGTCCCTAGAGTCCTGGGGAATAAAACACGGTGCGGCTGAGAAACGCCTATATCACACGCATGCCGAATATTACGCGCACCTTGTCTGCCTTCCCTTCCTCCTCGGCGGCGCCTTTCTCAGCACAGAACGGAGCCCTCGCTGAGAGAAGAAGCGCGCGTTGCTCGCGACGTTCTTCTTTTTCCGTCGCGCGCCGCTGCGACGCTGCCGTGGAAGGGCCCTCCGCCGCTTCCTCCGAAAGAGGCTGCCTATCCTATTGCCTGGCCGATTTGTCGCCTCCCCAACCTCATCAAAATAAAATAAAATACCGGTGTTCTGGGAGGCACGTAAAGGCATTCTTCTGATTCTTATATAGACGTGGGAGGGCAGAGAATGGAGATTATAATCAGGCGACCAGCGAAGACAACTCCTTTCTTCGGAGGGTCCTTCGCGTCCCGGCGTGGTCTGGTTGTTATGGAAACCAAACCTAGGCCTCGTTGCTATGGAAACCTGATGCCGAGCCGGTGCGGGGAACGGGGAAAGCGGGGGTGGATTTGGAGACGACTTCCGCAGAGCCCTAAACCGGTGTAATAAATAACCTCAATTCCTCATTATCTGGGAGTGGTACCCAGGGTCGTTTTCCCACGTAGACCCGTGGAACTCATAGGTGCAGGACATGGATCAGTCCTTGGAATGACGCATCAGAATTGAGGGATGAGATACCAGCCCACCCCGAGCTAAAAGGGACACGGGAAATTCCCTGCACCTCAGGGCTCAGGGGCTTCCTCCGAGAACCCGATGCTTTGCCATATTGCTATGCTTCTGCAGTGCTCTTTGCTGTGAAAATCAAGCAAATATTGCAAAGCTACTGCAAATGTTTTGTTCTCGCTCTCCGAAGAAAGCAAAAACCCCTTGGTGCATCTCCACTCCTGGAACCTTTGGCCGCTTGGGAAGTGGGAAGCATAACTGTCAGATTTGAAAATAAGGGATCAGCAGCCTCGAAAATAAGGGATCAACAGCCTCACAGTCTATGGGATATCTAACAATCCGGGATAGCAGCGGGAAGCAGCGGGAAATCGCGCTGGAATAAGGGAATTTCCCACAAAAAAAGGGAAGGTTGACAGCTATGGTGGGAACTGCATAGCGATATTCGCGGATTAGCATTTAGTAGCATGGCTTAATTTCTCTGCACTTGGGTCCCCCCCAATGCTTTGATTCCCACGAGATGTGTTTCTAGAGTTCTTCGGGAAAAGAGTTGTTTGTTTTTTAAATGTCCTGTTGTTTCTAGATAACCTGAGATGGAGGGTGCAATTGACTTCCGTGCTTTGGAGAAAGAGTTGGAAGAAGCTATTGCCGCTGATGAAAAGTACCAGAGAGAGAATGAAGCCAAGTTCCGAGCAGTGCACCAGAAAGTGGCGACATATGAAGAATTCAGGTTTCTCGAATTCCATTGGTCCCTTTAGTTGATGTGATGCAAGAGGCAGTACAGCTCTCCAGTGCTTTTTTTCTTTAAAAAAATATGTTTAAGGGTGCTCTCATTTTTACTCAAGAAAATCACCATTTTATAGTTCAAATTGGGGGAAGTAAATACAGTAAATGGACAAAAGTACAAAGATTCACAAAACGTTTAGGGGTATACGCTTACCCCTAAACATTTTGTGAATGCGTCCCCCCAGAAAAAAACACTGCAGCTATCTGTTTATCCATGAGGTCAACTGCTTGTGAATTTAACCCAATGAACATGCAGTCACATGGCAGGCTGTTGCAGATTATGCATACTGCAAAAGTCATGTGCATTCATTATTTATATATGCCTTAATCAAAGAAATACAACCAGTTCTCCCAACCTCACTCTTGACTTCTAGGTGCCTGAGATAAAGAAGGCTAATTGCATTTTTAAAAGATCTCTGAAAAACCCCCAAAGATAAATGGGGCATTGATGGGGCCTTATCCTATTACCTGCTTTCTGTTAGAATTCTTGCTCCATGACTGCATGGGATTGTTGTCTATCACATGACGGTATATGTTTTGACTCCACAGAGTGGGAAGTGACGGAGACAGGATGTTTGTGTTACTGTGTTCTGTGAAGTGGGACTATTGTCCTTTGTTCTTTTTCTCTTTGCTGTCTGATGCTAGAGAGAGAGGGAGCCATGTTGCAGTGTTCCGTGTGTGTTTATACGTAAATAAAGTAGATTAGCCAAAATGCTGACTTGCTGAGGTCTGTTACGCATGGTGCGCAAACTCTATGGATCCCTAAGTGTGCCGGTGTCGGTTGGCATTGGTCGCTGTGATGTTCAGGCTGAAGAAAGCTTATGAACGATCAACCAGGAGGGAGGGAACATGCCAGTCGGGCATGTGTCTCTGCCAGGGTGCTACTCAAGTGTAGGCTGAACTCCTAACACTTTCCATGTTGCAGTGTGCACCACAGTAAGCTACAGGCAGCAAATATTGTTATATCAGTAGCAGCCAGTGGCCACTCAAAGTTTCAAATGTCCAGGGCCATACAGTGCTTAGCTTGGGTAAATGAAATAATAAAAAATGTTCCTGTACTTTTAACAATTACGTATGTAGAGGAATTTTCAGCAGATACATGTCTTCTCATCCTTGCAACATTATACTAGCTGAGCTATGGCTGCTGAATTTCCCTCCAAATTGCAATAATGCCCCTTTCTCTCCTGCTTGCAGGGATATTGTTTTAGCATCACATTTAAAGCCTCTGGAGAAAAAGGACAAGGTGGGGAAGAAAAGAAATGTGTTGTGGAACTCCCATGCAGTTAAAGCAAACTTCAAACAAGAGAGTGAGGTACAGTTGTCTCAGGTAAGATTGCTTCTTTCCAGGAGTTTGGAGATCCGTGGCTATACTTATATAGAGCTATACTTCTTATTTTATTATCTACGTTTATTTATTTGTGGCAAAACAAAGCATAACAGCAAATGCCTAATAAAATAAAAGTAGAAAGGGATATTGAGAACTAAACATATAGGAACAATTTTCCTTACCAAAATAAATTAATATCACCATTAAGGTCAGTTAAAGTCTTTCTCCAGTGGGGTGGAGAGTGGGCCAGGATCCACTTGTGTTGGGATCTGTGACATTGTTCTTCTCCTCCAGGAGTTGGACCAGCTGCCCAAGACATCTGCAGAATTCTACAGAGATTGGCGCAGATGCATGAAAAACAGCCAAGAACGGTACCAGCTCCTGCTCCAACTTGGATCCCAAAACCTGGGCCAAATCTTCCAAACAGACCTTGCTTTTGGTTTCCTAGGTGAATTCCTAGCTGTGTTCAATGAAAATATCTCCCTCAAAGACCGGGACTCTGTCTTGGAGATTTTGGAGAGTTTTTCAGGAACCAAACGCTTTGGATTGAATGTGGAACTCATGAGTGAGCAAGAGAAGGAAAACTGTCGACAGTTGTTTGAGAAACTGCAAAGGATGGGGACTGACCCTAGCAATCCTCCTGACTTTTCACATGCCACAGAGGGGGAAGGTGTGCCTGGTACCCAAATCCACTGCCAGGCAGATGGACCAACTGAAATAAAATTGATGGAACTGGTGCGCCTTTACAAAGTCACCTAAAGGAAGCTAGAGCTTGTGTCACAAGCCCACACCACATAGGGAAATAATGGAGAAGATACAGGGGATAGGAACGTCCACTAGGAACATCTTCTATCAATCCCCATTAAGATGAGTGGGAGATCATCAAGAGCACACATGAATTCTTGCACATCTCCAGTTAATCTCAGTACAACTTGTATAGAATATATATTTGTTGAATGGTGGATGGACCTGTTTACTGATGGACCTGCACCTGTTTGCTGTGTTTTTAGGTGAGCTCTGCCTTCTCCAGCAAGGCAGATAGTGCATTGTCAATAAATAATATTTGTTGATTGATTTCTGCTGTGGTTTATCTCCTATTTCTCATGGCACTTGTGCTATTGACTTCTGCTCTAGTTAGGACTCAGCAGGGCTTAGCCCCAGAATGAGTTGGCTTTTTCCTCATTCATGGGTAACAATAACCTGAAGATACTGTCGTCCATCCAGGCTTAATATAAACTTGGTTGTATTAAGTATTGTGGGTGTTTGTATAGAATTGGGGAGGAGCAATGGCTTGGTCCTCCAGTGCTTGGTTTGCCTGTCCCAAGTTTAATCTCTGGTATCTCCAGTTAAAAGCATATCATGTTGCTAGGTTGAGAAATACCCTGCCTGACATGTTGGAGGGCTGCTGGCAATCTGAACAGACAATACTAAAAGCCAGTATAAGTCAGCTTCACACACACACACACACACACACACACACACACACACAATGGGGTAACAGCTAGTTGTTCATGCTGACCACTCTGGAGCTGAGACTGCATTCTAGAACTTGTGTGAGCAAAAATGGAAATGGTTCTGGAGTCTTCGTTCCTCCACACACTGTTTAGTATCCTACCTAGTTTGCCTACTTAAAAGAGCAGTGAAGCAGAGTTGAGCTACAGAACTTGTAATCAACCAATGCGGAAGCTGTTGACCAAAGTGTACCACCATCAAATGGCTTCAACGGGGTTGGCTGGAATTGCGATAGTGCTTGGCACTGCTGATGTTCTCCATGCCTTTGCCATTATAGAGAAGGAGGATGTGTTCAAGAAGACCCCTTGCCCAGCTTTTCTGATGTTTGAAAACGCTGCTTTCTTGGCCGACATGAGCTTTGAGTTGCCTTGCAATTGCAAGCCTGAGGAGGTCACATCTGTGGTTTGGTACTTTCAGAAGAACATGGGCAGACACCGGACTAAGGTCTTGACAGACTTTGATGGCACTTTGGTTGTGGACTCGAGCCACATCAAGAGAGGCGTTGACATGCTGCGGCGCTTCAGCATCAGGATGTTCAGCCTCATTGTCTTCCGCGTTCAGGTGGAAGATTCAGGGCACTACATTTGTGGCACCAAGAAAGGGGATTTCTTCTACGGCTACGATGTAGATGTGCAGACTTCCAAAAACATAGCTGTTGCCTTTGCAGATGAGGATCAGCACCCACAAAAGGACTTCAACAGAACACACTTTGTAGTCTTTACCGTCTTCTGGGAATGGACCAAGTGCAATCGCTGCGATGTCAGAGGTGAGCAGCGGAGAGTTGGGCTTTGCTATGTGCAGAGCCCCTATCTGCTCAGGCGATACCGTACTACCATACCAGAGGTGGCTTCCTGCGGCTCCAAGTCTGTCCCAAAGCAGTTTCGGGGGGTTCCGAATAGGAAGCCCGAGGTCGTTATCCGAAGTTGCATGGCACCTTGCAGGAAAAAGATGTCCTCCATGGGAGAGGCATCCATCTCAGATGTCATCTCCAAGCTTGGGGAAAAACCCTGGGTTCCTGACATCCCTATCCAATTCCACAAGCAATCCCTTGGTACTGGGCTGATCATAGCCTGCCCTGGTGCCAGGCCAGAGCATGCTGTTGCTTGGGACAAAGACTCAACCCGGATGTACCTCACTAGGTTCCTTACCGGGGTCAACAAGAGTATGAGGGTCTTCATTGACCACGGAAACCATTTGCACATACGCTTTGCCCAGATGGATGACAGAGGCGTCTACTACTGCTGGCGAGAGGGACAACTGGTGGCTGGCTTTAGGCTCGCTGTTGTGTACGAGAGCCGCCACAAGAGAAGCATTGATGATCCTGAGACACAATACGCCATCAAGGCCATCTTCACAAGCTATGTCTTCATCACCCTCCTCTTTGTCAGCATCCACATTGTCCGCTGCTGTGTTTATGCCTTCAGGTGCACATCTGTGGAATAGCACCTGCCAGGAAAACTCTTCAGGGGCTCAGTTTATTCACTTTTAAAATTTGTTTTAAACCCATTTGCCTATTGATCTAGTAAATATTTAATTTATCAACTGCCTTGGCTCTTAACCATCTGAGCTTAACCAACATATTTCAAAAGCTTTGAATAAGGGCCTTTTTGGAGGGGTTTTTTCTCCTATGTGGTAGCTTTCAAATTTGTTAAAACAAGCGTCATCTCATTCCTAGAAGGAATGGCAATCCTTTAATGTTTTTCATCAGCTTTGGGGGATGCAAAATATTATCTGTTGAAATCTGTTGCCAGTTTGCAAACAAGCTCAAAACCCAGCTGGATTGTGGAAGTTCTAAATTTAAAAAATGCTGAAATCAACAGAGCGTTATCTCTCAATTTCAGTGGTTTGCCAGCGATTTTTACATATAGTTAGAACTTTGATAACCACAGTGAAAAATCATTCATGCTCTGCCTGCATCTGATCCTGGGTTCCAATCTCCAGACCTTGGCATCTCCCCTTTTTAGAATAATTTTGGGTAGAAAGGCAGCAAACTACAGTTTCCAGCATTCTTGTGTTGGGTGCTTTAAATGCAAAGTGTGTTTAAAGCTTTAATCTTCTTTGCCTTCCAATCAGCTCTGCAGATTTATTGACATAGGTTCCTCCAGTGGCTGGTGTTGGAAATGGGTGGAAGGCATTTGATGTCTGCTGTGGTTGCACTCCTAGCAGGCTCAAAGGCTGCTTAACTCAGAATAGGTGATTTGAGGGCAGGGGACAGTGTATTGAGCCAGAGTTGCTACAAAGGCCCTGATAAAGGAAAAGGAAATGGGAAGAAGAGGAGAGTGGTGAGCCCTTATCAATGCTATTTGCCCTTTGGGACACAACAGAGTCAACCTTCTTTTGTCAGCCTTCTTTTGGAAGTTGTGTATAACGTTTCCTATTTAGGTGCACTTTTAGTATTGTTTCCACACTGCTCTTTCCAAAAGTCATGGGAACGTACTACAGAAAGGGCCTTTTCCGCTTTGATGTCCTAACCTGGAACATTCTCTGCAAGGAGGCTTCTCTGGCACACCAAACCTACATTAATGTACAGTAATTCCTGTCCCAGGCAAATATCTTTGTATTTCCTCAGCTCTTTTATTTTCCATTAACTTTCATTATGGTTTTTTTTAACTCAGCACATATGATTTTCAACTGAAAGTACGTGTTTGTGTGTGGTTACAGTATTTATATGTGTTTTTATGTAATGTAACTGTTTTTGTATATATGCACATATAGGTATTTGCTTCTGTAAGGCACCCTGGAAATTCATTGAAGGGCAGGATATAAATACCCCCTATAAATGATGAAAAAAATTGGGAAAGAAGCTACTTTATGAAACACTTTCAAAAGGGAGATTAAAATAAGTGGGAGTGCATTTTTCATGAAAGAAAATAAAAAACTCACCGCTTCACGTCATAATACTTTTAGTGATTGCAAAGGGTTTAAATACAGCATTAGAAATTGACCTGACATTTGGAAATATGCAAGTAATATTGAGAGGCTAACGTACATATATTCGGCAGTACACAAAGAATAGCAGAAAAGTTGTAGATTGTTTATGTGCCAGCAATGGTTACAAAAGGTGAAAATATCTGAGTTTAACATTTTTTCTATCTAACAATAACAATCTCTGCGGTAGTGGTTTTAGTAGGGCTAGTTATCTGCTTTTATGGGCACACAGGTAAAGGTCAGGTTGTATTAAAAAGGTATTTTGGATAAACTGTTGAGCACATAATCTCCCTGTCCTCTTCTGTGTTCAAGTGGCAGTAGAAGCCTATGCCTGTCCACTTCCAAGCAAGTCCCACTGACTTCAATATGACTTACTCAGAATGGAGTGCGCCAGCATTCAGGGCAGCTTTTTAAATGCTTGAATACGACTACAACCACATTTTATATTCTTTTTACTAGGCTAAACCTGTAGCAAGTTCTATCAAGCTTTGATCTTTACACTTGGTCTCCTAGATCAGTAATTATAGAGGTGACTTGCTCACCTGATCATTTGTAATATGTCACTATCTTTCCCGGATGCCCTAATTTCTTTCTTTCTTTCTTTCTTTCTTTTTCTTTCTTTCTTTCTTTCTTTCTTTCTTTCTTTCTTTCTTTCTTTCTTTCTTTCTTTCTTTCTTTCTTTCTTTCTTTCTTTCTTTCTTTCTTCTCTCTCTCTCTCTCTCTCTCTCTCTCTCTCTCTCTCTCTCTCTCTCTCTTTCTCTCTTTCTCTCTCTCTCTCTCTCTCTCTCTCTCTCTCTTCTGCCACACCTCCGTCTTTCAGTATCATTCACATCAGCCTTCAAAATTTTCCATGGCACGGCATCCCTCTATATGTTATTGAGACACTATTTTCTGCAGATTGCTTAAATGGCAGCCCTCACAATAATACACCGGCCTCACCCATTTACTTGGGTCAAGGGGTGGGGGGGGGTGTAGAGACCAGCTGCTTGCTCACAAGGAACTCAACTAGCAGGGGTGAGTGAACCTGACATTTTTTGTGTCTCTTCATTTCTCATTTTTCCAGTCCTCAGTTTAGTTGCCCACAGTTCCACATCTGTTTGTGATAATAATAATAATAATAATAATAATAATAATAATAATAATAATGTGATTATCATCATCATCATCATCATCATCATCAGTGTTTTAGTGCATAGTCTTTCTAATGTACACATTTTTGCAAAGTAATTTCCCCTAATATGCATTTCTGCGTGATCTTTTCACTTACCTATGCCCTTTCCGCACTTTTTACCCCAGTATGTGCCTATCTGTACACATTATTCGGCTGGGGAATGGAAAAGGATGGCTATGTTTCAGTTTGCAAAGTGTTCTGAAAAGTGTGATTTTGGCAAGTTCCCCTTTAAATCATTTCTGAATCCCATTTCTCCTCTATTACTTGGCTAGTAATTGGCCTGGCTGTGTTGCCAGTGGGTAACCTAAGGTTGATAAGAGGCTGCGAAATTCCAGACTCTTCCTGATGGCTTATAAACCTCAGAGGGAGTTATGGAACGAAGGCAGAGGAGAAACCCCGCAAAAGGCAGAGGCTGCCTCTTGGAGGAAGAAGATAAAGGAAGTGTGTATTTGTTGACTAGGTTCTTAAGGCTTTTATCGTCTGACAGGAGGACAGAAAAGGAGGCAGTTGCCCTAAGTTCTGAGGGGTCTGGGATGCCAGGACTGTGAGACGCTCCAACGCATGTACTTGGCTTTATGTAAAACACAGGTTGCATCGATTTAGAAGGTGCCCAAAGGCTGCTGTAGGGGTTAAGCATTGAACTAGTACTGGGGAGACCCAAATTCAAATCCCACTTGGCCAGGAATAACACCTTGGGCCACCAACCTTGCCGCAGATTAGACCATGAGAAGAGATTGTGCTGGAGGCCCATGGGTAGGGTGGAAACTGCAGTCACTAGCCAACTTTGACTGGCATTCCTTTACAACTCCAAATATAGCACGGGGGGGGGGGACTTCATACATGAACAAAACTCATCCAGTGCAGGAGCAAACTAGCTGACAGGGACAGCTTTAAGGTTTTAAATAGCTGTCATATGGGAAGAACAGCAAAGACCCCTCTCCTGATGTGGTCCTGATAACTCGCCACTCTATCCCACAGTGTTTACTAGCACTAGGAGGGAAGCTCCCAATTTCCCCCTCAACAAGACATTTTTAACAGCTTTGCGGGACCGTTTTCACTATTTTGGGATAATTTGCAAGATGAATTGCTATCTTGTCACATGCGTTTCTGTTATGTACTGAGTTGAATAGGATCCAAAATGCAGCAGCCTGATTGGTCCTAGAACAATAGGCTCCAGAATACAGCAGTCTAATTGGTCCACAGGAGCCACCCAATCCAGCTCCAGGTGGAAGTGAATCTGCGACCTGATTGGCCTACAGGAGAATCCCGGAATTAGCCAATCACATGGGGCCCATTGTGTAAATAATGTATATAAAGCAGACATTCTGGGGGAACTTCCATTCCTCCTCACCACTATGAGCTGAATAAAGAGCATGAAATCCACTCTCGACTCTGAGTATATTTCAGTTTCTTAAGGACACGTGTTATACTTCTGGGGAGACAAGCTAACTTCCTACCATTGTTCCCCTTGAAATACCTCCCTTCTAGGCCTCTCTTTCACACACACCCCTCTCCCAGCATCAACAGTAAACACGGATCCTATTCATTAGTAGGTTTATTGAGAAGCAGCAAGTTTTGGTGTTAAGCCCAAGGCGGATAACATCTAGGAGAGCTACAGCCCAGTCTAAAAACGGTGCCTCAATGGAAGCATACAAGATGCGAGAAAGCGGGGGGCAAACCCCACCTGAAGCACCAGGCAACTGAGGCCCAAGAGGCAGCACCTGGTTATACTTTCTCAGCAATAGTTAAATTTGCAAATGTTTCCCACCCCTCGCAGCAGCGGCATATTCGGCATGCGGAGCTGTTTTGGGGCCATAGCCCTGAAGCGTCAGAAAGGGAGGCAAGCTTCTCCTAGCGTCCTACAGCTACAGGCGTCTCCTCCCTCCCTTCGCTAGCGTGGCTTTTACTTCGTGGCCGCTGGCTTCACACCACTTCCTTGTGCTCCTGGGTTGACTCCTTGATCACCTGCAGGCAGAGTGGGGAGAAGAATGGGAGGGAAGTCATTCACCCTGCTTGGGTCGCAACCTAGCTTTCAGCGGCCACAAAACAGCTCCTATTCATTTTGAAACTTTGTGTGTTCCCTTCTAAATGCTTCAGGTTCCCATTGCTTACTCCCACCTGTCCCCTAAAAATCAATGGCAGCACAGAACTAGTAACTTGATGGCTGATGCACAAGATTATTGCCAATCCTGGTGACACGTAGTTGAAATTGGAGTTATGTGACCCACCGAGCCAAGGAGCTAAGTAACTCTACAACATTTAGAAAACATCTGAAGGCAACCCTGCATGGGGAAGTGTTTTTTTTAAATGTTTAAGGTTTTATTATGTTTTTATATATGTTGGAAGCTGCCCAGAGTGGCTGAGACAACCCAGTCAGATGGGCGGGGTATTATTATTATTATTATTAATAGTAATAATAATATTAATATTAAATAGGACATCCCTATTTTCATTGGATAAATGTGGGAGGATATGTAAAGCAAGTTTTCTTTTTTATGTTTTAGCTGCATCTATTTAACCCTAAAAGGTCATGGTTTGTTTTCCTGGATGGAAGTAAACCAGCAGGGCAGGTCTGGAAAATGTACCAGTGGAGGAGAGGAGATTTAAGCCCCCATCCTGGCGGAAGAAGAAAGAAGGAAACAATGAGGGCCTAGCTCAAATTTCATGCCTTTGCAGCAGTCCAGCTATATGTATATTTAACTGCATAAAGGTAAAGGTAAAGGTACCCCTGCCCGTACGGGCCAGTCGTGACCGACTCTAGGGTTGCGAGCTCATATCGCTCTATAGGTCGGGAGCCGGCGCTATCTGAAGACACTTCCGGGTCACGTGGCCAGCGTGACAAAGCTGCATCTGGCGAGCCAGCACCAGCGCAGCACATGGAAACACCGTATACCTTCCCGCTATAAAGCGGTCCCTATATATCTACTTGCACTTAGGGGTGCTTTTGAACTGCTAGGTGGGCAGGAGCTGGGACCGAACGGCGGGAGATCACCCCGCCGCGGGGATTCGAACCACCGACCCTACGATCGGCAAGTCCTAGACACTGAGGTTTTACCCACAGCGCCACCCGCGTCCCGCATAGTAAGGAGCAAAAGGGCTGGTGTAGCTATCAGCCACAAGAGACAAAGCAACGAAACAGGAAGTCTCCACTTTGAATCTGCCACAAACCTGTTCACTAAGCTGTGTTAGCCAAGCCTCTCATCCACATTATGGGGATAATAGTACAGTGGTACCCTGGTTTAAGAACAGCTTAGTTTATGAACAACTTGGATTAAGAATGCTGCAAACCCAGAAGTAGGTGTTTTGGTTTGTGAACCTTGCCTTGGAAGCAGAACATGTTGAGTGTGTTCCATTTGTAAATTGAGTCCCCCGCTGCTATGGGAAAGCACGCCTTGGTTTAAGAACACTTTGGTTTAAGAACAGACTTCCAGAACGGGTTAAGTTTGTAAACCAAGGTACCACTGTACTGGCTTACCTTTATAAGGCCACTGTGAGAATTATAACAAGATGCTGTATTTTATTTATTAAATTTGTACATCACCCCATATCCATAGATCTCAGGGTGGTTCACAACGCAACAATACATGAAGCGCTTTAGAACTAGGTAAATATTCAGGATTATCCCAAATAACTATTTACACCCCACCACACACATGTCTTCTGTGCACAGTGGGAAGCTATGGACTACTGCAATGCGCTCTATGTGGGGCTGCCTTTGAAGGTGACCCGGAAACGACAACTAATCCAGAATGCGGCAGCTAGACTGGTGACTGGGAGCGGCCGCCAAGACCATATAACACCGGTCCTGAAAGACCTACATTGAGCACAATCCAAAGTGTTGGTGCTGACCTTTAAAGCCCTAAATGGCCTCAGCCCAGTATACCTGAAGGAGTGTCTCCACCCCCATCATTCAGCCCGGACACTGAGGGCCTCCTCTGAGGGCCTTCTGGCAGTTCCCTTACTGCAAGAAGTGAAGTTGCAGGGAACCAGGCAGAGGGCCTTCTAGGTGGTGGCGCCTGCCCTGTGGAACGCCCTCCCATCAGATGTCATGGAAATAAACAACTATCTGACTTTTAGAAGACATCTGAAGGCAGCCCTTTTTAGGGGAAGCTTTAATGTTTGATGTTTTATTGCTTTATTATTATTAATATTCTGTTGGGAGCCACCAAGAGTGGCTGGGGAAACCCAGCCAGATGGGTGGGGTATAAGTATTAATAATAATTATAATTATGGCCCGATACTTTCCAGGTTTGTTATTCTGCTCTGTTCAATTCTCCAGACTATGCATTTCCTCAGGAGTCAGCTTGCAAGACCTTTGATCTGAGCTATGTAGTATCTCAGGCTGAACAGAGTGCTCACTGAGGGAATAAAGTCTTGTCAGGAGCACAGCTTCATCCTTGCAGTATAACTTTTGCCTGCTGACCAACACTGCCTAATTTTTTTGTAGGCACTAGCAGGCAAGGCAGAAAAGCAGGCCTTTATTCTGCCATCTGACACACACTGTCTCTATAGCATCCGAACTTTAAATACTTACAGTATTCCCAAGTGCCTGCTCCCTCTTTTCTTTTCTTTTTAAATACCGTATTTTTCGCCCTATAGGACGCACTTTTGCCCCTCCAAAAATGAAGGGGAAATGTGTGTGCGTCCTATGGGGCGAATGCAGGCTTTCGCTGAAGCCTGGAGAGCGAGAGGGGTCGGTGCGCACCGACCCCTCTCGCTCTCCAGGCTTCAGGAGATCCCTAGCGCCAGCCCCACAAGGTCGGGGGACAGAGGGAGGCGGAATGCCGCTATCCTGCTGTCTCCCGAAGTTGTTTGGAGGCTGGCAGCGGGGAGACCCTGCCGCCAGCCCCGCAAGCTCCAGGGACAGCTGGGAGGCGCAGCGCGTCTTCCCGCTGTCCCCGGACCTGATCTGAAGGCGGGTGGTGGGGAGAAGAGCGCTTCTCCCCGCTGCCTGCCCCACAAGCTCCGGGGACAGCTGGGAGGCGCAGCGCGTCTTCCTGCTGTCCCCGGACTTGGTCTGAAGAGCGCTTCTGCCCGCTGCCAGCCCCACAAGTGCCTGGGGGAAAAATAATTTCCCCCCCTTTATTTCCCCCCCAAAAAACTTGGTGCGTCCTATGGGCCGGTGCGTCCTATGGGGCAAAAAATACGGTACTTTATTTGCTATTGTTTTTACTGACACTAGAACAAGAACTGAAATACAGTCCATCAAGATGCATAGTTCTATGCTGATGGGCAAACCATTCCCCAAACCCCAAACTTGGAAAAGCTTGCTGTGACCATGTTAGAGAATTCATTCTCCCATCCATTTTGACTCATGTTCCAGCCATCCATCTCGACACCAATTCTGAAAGGAAGAAAAGTTATTTTCTACTGCCCACAAGCCTGATTGTAAGTTATAAATCTCCCTCATGTTTCCAACATCATAAACCGGAGGCAATGGCAGAGAAACTCAAGGGGATGAATGCCAACAAGAAATATCAAGTGTTACACATAGGAAGAAGGAACCCCGGTTTGTGCACAAGGACAACTGGTTAGTATGCCTGAGGGAAATGCGTAGTCTCCAATGGATAACAAACACATGCCAGTCATGTGGTGCTTCAGCTCAAAAGCCCAAGACCATTGCTGGTTGGTTGTCTCCAAACAGAAACATCAGACCCAAGATGTAAGAAGTTACATATAATAACACTGCTTTTCTCAGTGCCGGGGAGCACTCATTTGGGGCCCTGGGTAGCACAGTGAAAGAAGAAAATGCTGATAAATTGAAATAGGATGCAGAGGGAATCATTGCAAGATGATAGGCGGAGGTTCTAGAAGACAAATCCTACCAGGAAAGGTGGAAGGAGGCTGGTATATATACAGTAGTCCCAAGAAGCCAAGAGATATTGGAAGATTAAAAGGGCTACAGTCACTCACCAGTGACAAGATTAAAACTACAGAGAGGAAGGAGGTTTGAATATTAGGAAGAATTTCCTAACTATGAGCAGCTCAGCGACAGAGCGTGATAACGAAGGAGACTGAGGAATCTATTTCCTGGAGGATTAAAAATAAAAAGAGTGGGACAGGCATGTCCATAGATTCTACAGGTGTTTGGAAAGAAAGGGTTGGATTGCTAGATCTTTCAAGCATGTGATCAGAAAACCAAGGCTCCAGAGGCCTGGGTAGATTTTGCCTACCTCTCCATCTCTTGTCTCCACTGTTTTGACCACAATACTCCTCTTCAGGTGGGCCTCAGAAACGGACTTTGTGTCCAGGCTGGTCTCTGGTGAGGAGGGAAAGAACAGCCTGGTCATTGTCATAGTGTGGTAGTTACTGAATTGTGAGCTGGAGAAGGCACACACTGTTCATCTGTGATAGACTTTGAGCTGGCCCGCGAGACCACAAGGAAACAGAAGGAAATGCTATGGGTCTGGGAGAATGTGTGTGAGAGAGAACGGTATCGAACAGTGAGCTACAACTCAGCTCCTTCTGCACTCTGATGCAGCTGCAGTGAAGGGCAACCAGAGTCAAGGGGGGGGGGGAGAGAGAGAACTTGCTAGGTAGCAGGGAGCCATCGCTAGATCTAAGTGATCCTAAATTGTAGCACCTTGACCTTGACCAACAAACATCTCAGTAAGACACATATAAATTCCTCTTCAATGAGCTTTCCTTTCAGAGGTTTTTCAAGCAGCCTACCATATGGCAACAAGAACAACCAAAGTGATCACAAAGAAAAATCAAAGTGGAACAGAGGTGTGCAATGAAATGAAATCTAGTACCAGCTGGCACAGAAGAGAACTGGTGTGGCGTCTAACAACACACCTCTAGTTATGTTTACTGGAGTTAAGTACTATTTGTAAACAGGGACACGGGTGGCGCTGTGGTCTAAACCACTGAGCCTCTTGGGCTTGCCGATCAGAAGGTCGGCAGTTTGAATCCCCGCAACAGAGTGAGCTCCCATTGCTCAGTCCCAGCTTCTGCCAGCCTAGCAGTTCAAAAGCACGCCTGTGCAAGTAGATAAATAGGTACCACTGCAGCAGGAAGGTAAAGGCGTTTCCACGCTCTCTGGTCTCTGTCACGGTGTCCCGTTGTGCCAGAAACAGTTTAGTCCTGCTGGCCACATGACCTGGGAAGCTGTCTGTGAACAAACGCCGGCTCCCTCGGCCTGAAAGCAAGTTGAGTGCCACAACCCCATAGTCACCTTTGACTGGACTTAACCATCCAGGGGTCCTTTAGCTTTACTATTGTTCCCAATGGGACTTGCTCACCAAGACAAGTAAAGAGGCACAGAACATCAGTCAAAGAGTGAGCTGGGAAGTTCCTAGTTCAAAGCTGGTATTAGCCATGGCCTTGAAACAAGCCTTGCTGATGAGAGATGGATATCAGGAGGACAGGAGTGTAGGAAACGCCTTCATTGGATCCCAATTAATTTCCAAAGACTTCAGTTTTAGGAAGGTTTTTTGGCATATAGGAAGCTGTTTTAATCCAGGGGTCCCCAACGCAGCAGCTACATTTGCCTGTATCTCCTACAGCACACACAAGAGGTGTTGAAAAACTGCAGTGCATAGGGAAACGGTTAGCTTTTCCTGCTCAGCTCCTCTTTGCAGCCGCTCCTAGATTGCACATGCCCCACCTTACAGATATCGGCATTTCATTGGGTGCCAGGATTAGAAACCTACTCTCCCTCCCTTCCTGTATTGAAAAAGGAAAGGTAAAGTGCCTTCTCTCTGCAGTGCAGTTGGATAATTTTAGACTCTGAACTTGTACGTTCTTACAGGGGTGGGGAGCTTTTAGATGGCAATGTGTAGTGCCATACTCAAAATGTGGTAATCCTACTGAGTTTGGGGTTCCTCCTGCTCATTCCATTGGGTGGGATCCTAGCTCTTCTGCCCCCCAAGTCGTCCCCCCAATGGCGCCACTGGTTTTCAAAGATAAATAGTAAAATAGACAGGAGCCAGAGGCTTGGAATACAACCTCTCTCCCCTTTCCTTCCTCTTGCCAATGAGTGCCTGTTGTTGATATTCGCAGCTCCCGTGACCCACATCTTGCGCGACCCACTCGCAACCCCTTCCTCATCCTGCTTCTAGCCTGCCAAAAGGCATCGTTGAGGCCAGAAATAGAACAATGAAGGCCTTTAGGATTGATCCAGAAAGGCACAAATATGATTATGGTGGTGTCGGTGGAGAAAGGCATCGGCAAAGCAGAAGACAATAGAAGTTTTCTAATACGTATTGGTCTTACTACCTTCGGAATAGATTAGGTGCAGCGGCAGCACATCCCATTTCGCTGCCTGTTTCAAAACAGAAAGTGCTGCCAAGCCCTGCTGCCACTGCCGCCACCTGCCTCACCTGCTCTGCTGCCACACAGCCTGCCACACTTAGTGGTTCACACTATAATTGAAATTGAAATACTTTATTGTCACTTGTGGTGCTGTGGGTTAAACCACAGAGCCTAGGGCTTGCCGATCAGAAGGTCGGCGGTTCGAATCCCTGCGACGGGGTGAGCTCCCATTGCTCTGTCCCTGCTCCTGCCAACCTAGCAGTTTGAAAGCACATCAAAGTGCAAGTAGATAAATAGGGAGCGCTCCAGCGGGAAGGTAAACGGCGTTTCCATGTGCTGCTCTGATTC
Organism: Podarcis melisellensis; assembly: GCF_964234715.1. Classification (NCBI taxonomy): domain Eukaryota; kingdom Metazoa; phylum Chordata; class Lepidosauria; order Squamata; family Lacertidae; genus Podarcis; species Podarcis melisellensis. Next base: position 41,339,080 of record NC_138545.1, on the reverse strand, counting down.
GCCAGAAGTGGCTTAGTCATGCTGGCCACAGGACCCGGAAGCTGTACGCCGGCTCCCTCGGCCAATAAAGTGAGATGAGCGCCGCAACCCCAGAGTCAGTCACGACTGGACCTAATGGTCAGGGGTCCCTTTACCTTTACAACTTGTATACAGTGAGATTACATAAGCACCCCCCACTCAGCTCTCTTAGTCTTAATTCCCCTCGTTTACTGACGCACACCCACCAAACAGTCAGTTGCCCTGTTGTTATCTTTTCATTCAGCAGCAGCCTAACAGCCTACGGATAGAAGCTATTCTTTACCCTGTTGGTGCGACTGATCATGCTTCTATATCTTCTGCCTGAGGGCAGGAGATCAAGGAAGTGCCGGCCAGTGTGTGAATCATCCCTGATAACTTCCCTCACTCTCCTGAGGCCATGTTCTTCCGCTATTTCATCCAGTGGATTCACGGGACAGCCCACTTACAGTTGCTGCCTCCTTTGTGTGTGGTCACATGGCAACAGCCATCCTCATGACAGAATGGGTTCCTTACCTCGGATCTGAAGGTTGGAGAAGGTCTGCACTGGAATGGTGATCCTGCAAAGACACAAGGAAGAAAAGGAAAAGAGAGTGGGTTTTCGAAACAGTCCCAGGGCCAGCCCACCCAGGAGGCAGGCTAAGGTCGCAGCCTCAGGCGGTGGAATCGCAAGAGGAGGCAGCAATAGCCACTGAGATCTCACAAGACCTTGCCAAAATCTGAAGACATCTCATGTGCTCCATTTGATCCTGCAAGAGATCTCACCAGAACCCGCCGTCACTGCTGTTGCTTTGCGGGCGCTGCTGCACAACTCAGATGAGGGTGGCTTTGGTGACGAGTGCAGGGCACCACCTTCCTGCTCCTGTGGTGAATCAGGATGAGCTGCCCTTGATCCGTCCTAATTCAATCCTTCCCCAACCTTGCATCTTTAATTAATTACCATATTTTTTGCTCTATAAGACTCACTTTTTCCCTCCTAAAAAGTAAGGGGAAATGTGTGTGCATCTTATGGAGCGAATGCAGGCTGTGCAACTATCCCAGAAGCCAGAACAGCAAGAGGGATTGCTGCTTTCACTGCGCAGCGATCCCTCTTGCTGTTCTGGCTTCTGAGATTCAGAATATTTTTTTTCTTGTTTTCCTCCTCCAAAAACTAGGTGCGTCTTGTGGTCTGGTGCATCTTATAGAGCGAAAAATACGGTAATTCCAGGTTTTGTACTGGATAAGCAGCAGAGCCAAAGGAGCTCGGGTGAGAAGCACAAATCGCACAAAATGGCTGATCTGGCAGAAGTAACATGGCAAACAACACCCTTCCCCAGCTTGTCTTGGACTACCACTCCCATCAGCCACAGCCGACCTGGCCAATGGTCATGGATGATGGGAGCAGTAGTCCAAAATGCCTTCAGGTGGAAAAGAAGAACAGTTTTTTCTGACTTAAGGACAACACCAAACAGAGGTTTGACAGGAATCACTTGGTCATATTCAAATGCTATTTGGTATGAGTCATCCCCAGGTCTACTGGAGGGTTTTAGCACAGTGGATCCTGGATACAGCACCTACACAGTGACACATTAGATCAAGGAATGCTTGGTGCCCTGGAAGATCAGGTTCAAAGCAACAGTACTTGGCAATATTTCCAGTATTAAACCAGAGAGCCTGACTAGGTAAAGGGACCCCTGGACAGTTAAGTCCAGTCAAAGGTGACTATGGGGTTGCAATGCTCATCTCACTTTCAAGCTGAGGGAGACGGCACTTGTCCACAGACAGCTTTCTGGGTCATGTGGCCAGCATGACTAAATCGCTTCTAGCACAACAGAACACCATGACGGAAACCAGAGTGCACGGAAACACCGTTTACCTTCCCACCACAGCAGTACCTATTTATCTACTTGCACTGGTGTGCTTTCAAACTGCTAGGTTGGCAGAAATTGGGACAGAGCAACGGGAGCTCACCTTGTCGTCTGACTAGCAACAAGCTGACTTGGAGGCTCATTTTTTTTAATTACCCTTATGAGACCCATCCAAGTTTAGAGGGAGGCCTGGTCTCTCCTTGAAGCAGAATGAACTGGAAGATTCCTAAGACAATAAGTCGACTATACCACTTTAGATTATGGGTGGGACTTGCCATTTGTAAGTGTTCACAGCCCAGCCCACTTTCCCACCCTACTTGTGGGGAGTTGTGTGTATTTAACACTGCTCACATTTAAAATGAGACCCCCTAACTGTAGTCTGAAGTGGTACGGTCCATTTCACCGCCAAGACTCAGCCCTATCATTTGGCTGCATATATGTAGAACAAGCCTAACACGCAGGGCTTTTAAGGAGCTTTGTATTGCTCTGACAGGCTCACCAGCAATTCCATGTAATACATACCGTATTTTTCGCCCTATAGGATGCACTTTTTCCCCTCCAAAAATGAAGGGGAAATGTGTGTGCGTCCTATGGGGCAAATGCAGGCTTTCGCTGGAGCCTGGAGAGCGAGAGGGGTCGGTGTGCACCGACCCCTCTCGCTCTCCAGGCTTCAGGAAGCTATCCGCAAGCCTTGGGAGCTCAGTGGGAGTTCCCACCGAGCTCCTAAGGCTTGCAGACAGCAGCCCGCAGCCCGAAACCCGGGGAGCACTCCGCAGCACACCCCAGGCTTCGGGAGTTCCCGCGGACTCCCCAGGCTTGCGGATAGCAGCCTGTTCTGGGGGCTGGGGTCGGGGAAAGCTCGGGTTTCCCCCGCCCCAGCCCCACGCCTGGGGGGGAAATATTTTTTTCCCCTTTATTCCCCCCAAAAAACTAGGTGCGCCCTATGGGCCGGTGCGCCCTATAGGGCGAAAAATACGGTATGTCACAACACTATGGCTATGGGAGTTTCTAGGCACTACCTGCTTTCCTCCCCCTCCAGGAGTTTGCGGTAGGTGGCAATCTCAATATCTAAAGCCAGTTTGACATTGAGGAGGTCCTGATATTCCTGGAGGTGACGAGCCATTTCCTCCTTGAGGCTGCGGGTGTCTTCCTCCAGCCGAATCACTGTGTCCTGGTAGGCGGCAGTGTCGAGGGCATAGCGGTCTTCCATCTCCCTCAGCTGCCTCTCCAGAGATTCGTTCTGTAATGAGGACAAGGGAAGCATCACCGGCGAATGCAACAAAACAAGTGGTCTGTTAAAAAAAGGTAAAGGTAAAGGGAACCCTGACTATTAGGTCCAGTCGCGGACGACTCTTGGGTTGCGCGCTCATCTCGCTCTATAGGCCGAGGGAGCCGGCGTTTGTCCGCAGACAGCTTCCGGGTCATGTGGCCAGCATGACTAAGCCGCTTCTGGCGAACCAGAGCAGCGCACGGAAACGCCGTTTACCTTCCCGCTGGAGCGGTACCTATTTATCTACTTGTACTTTGACGGGCTTTCAAACTGCTAGGTTGGCAGGAGCAGGGACCAAGCAACGGGAGCTCACCCCGTTGCGGGGATTCGAACTGCCGACCTTCTGATCGGCAAGTCCTAGGCTCTGTGGTTTAACCCACAGTGCCACCTGCGTTCCCTGTTACTAACCTGCAAAGGGGAAGGGACATCCTGAGCCCACAGCTGATGTGGGGAGGTTATTGCCCATGCCATAAGCCACGTCAGCAACATCCATGTTGGACCCAGCTTGGAGGCTGAAAGTGACATACATTCTGGGAACATAGACCTTTTGCTCATTTCCCTTATGAACTACATTTAGATCCTGCCTTTCTGCCAAAGCACTCAAGACAGTTCGCAGTTGACCAATAATGGCTCACAAGCCAAAGAGGCATAAGCAATGAGGAACAGCGCTCTATGTGGGGCTACCTTTGAAATTGTTCCGGAAACTACAACTAATCCCGAATGGGGCAGCTAACCTGGTGACTGGGAGTGGCCGCCAAGACCATGTAACACCGGTCCTGAAAGACTCACACTGGCTGCCAGTACATTTCCGAGCACAATTCAAAGTGTTGGTGCTGACCTTTAAAGCCCTAAACGGCCTCGGCCCAGTATGCCTGAAGGAGCGTCTCCACCCCCATCATTCACCCAGGTCACTGAGGTCCAGCGCCGAGGGCCTTCTGGCGGTTCCCTCACTGCGAGAAGTGAGGTTGCAGGGAACCAGGCAGAGGGCCTTCTTGGTAGTGGCGCCTGCCCTGTGGAATGCCCTCCCATCAGATGTCATGGAAATAAACAACTACCTGACTTTTTGAAGACATCTGAAGGCAGCCCTGTATAGGGAAATTTTTTATGTTTGATGTTTTATCGCTATTATTATTATTATTATTATTATTATTATTATTATTCTGTTGGGAGCTGCCCAGAGTGGCTGGCGAAACCCAGCCAGATGGGAGGGGTATAAATAAATTGTTGTTGTTGTTGTTGTTATTACTACAGGGAAGGAAGAGAAGGCACCCTCAGGAACAAGCCAACCCTTTCATATTATTGCATAATGGCATTACTAGGTGGAACAATCGTTTTCTACTTAGGAGACAATGCTGGAAGAGGAATACCCAATAGCAGCTTGCCCCAGTTAGGGATTGGGGAGACATTTGATTCAATTTGCACTTAGAGGCAAACTTACCCAAATTGTGATTTTTCAAAACAAAATGCATATCGAAATGAAAAAAAAAAACCCAAAACTATCTGAATTTTGCAACACCGTTCTCCAACCAACACAGGCAAAAATAATGTAAGAACAAAGTGTGTGTACAGATGCATATGTGAATGAAAATAATATACCAAATTGCATTATATTAGGGAGAAGGAAAAGGTAAAGGGTAAAGGGACCCCTGACCATCAGGTCCAGTCATGACCGACTCTGGGGTTGCGGCGCTCATCTCGCTTTACTGGCCGAGGGAGCTGGCGTACAGCTTCCGGGTCATGTGGCCAGCATGATTAAGCCGCTTCTGGCAAACCAAAGCAGCGCATGGAAACGCCATTTACCTTCCTGCTGGAGCAGTACCTATTTATCTACTTGCACTTTGTGCTTTCGAACTGCTAGGTTGGCAGGAGCAGGGACTGAGCAACGGGAGCTCACCCTGTCATGGGGATTTGAACTGCCAACCTTCTGATCGGCAAGTCCTAGGCTCTGTGGTTTAACCCACAGCGCCACCCGTGTCCCAATTAGGGAGAATAGCTGTGCAAAAAGGGAGGTATTGGGGGGAATATCCTATTAGCATCTAAAAAGGTGTACCTTATGAGAAATTTGCAGCAAAATGCTGATGAATTTTCATGGGGTGGTTTCTGTGGGCAGGAAGGAACGCCAGTCATGTGGGGCGGTGGGGGGGGGGAGGGAAAGCTTATCCATTCCAACTGGTTGCCTCAGACAGTGAGGTGAGAGAGCCAGGCCTCCTCCACTGGCTCAGCTGGGAGCAGCTGCCATTTGTCGCCTCGCCTCCCAGAACTACCTCCATTGTTGGCCAATTCCATTTGACTGCGGCAGAGGGAGAGGTGAGGCCCTCTCCATTGGGCTTAGCCGGGAACCAGAGATGGATGAACTGGATGATTCCGGTTTCTCTCCATTTCTCATTTCCCCAATCTTAAACTCCCTTCTCCAAATTTCCGCATCAGCTCCACCTACCGATCCCCTCAGGGACTCCAGGTCACAGTTGAGGGACTGCAGCTGCCGGCGGTACTCGTTGGCTTCTTGCTTGGCGAGACGCAGGGCCTCGATGTTTCGTGCCGCTGCATCGGTCAGGTCTGCAAACTACCAGGCGGAAGTCAGATTAACGTTCTGTTCCGTGGCTCAAAGAACACATTCACTCGCATTGGGCACTCACACCAGAACACAACCCTCTCTCCACAGCTGATCTGGGCAGATCAGCTATGGGGGTGGGCGGGCTGTTATTGCCCCCCTCTCTGCTCATCCATGATCAATCACATGACCAGGGAAAGGGCAGTTCGGGTCCACATAAGTGTGCTACTCCCACCCCAATACTGTATCCAGGGCCTTTTTTCCAGCCAGAATTGCTGGAACTCAGGCGTGGAGGAAGGGGTGTGTGGTGGGTGTGGGCCGCCTCAAGTGTCACCACTGAGGGGGGTGACAAAATGCCGGGTGGCACTCAAGGCCTGGGAGCAACGCGATGGCCTGGGTGCCTGCAGGCTCTGCGCTGCCCCAGACGGTCCGCCCGCCGCCTCCCACTCAGCAGTAGGGTGGCTGAGTGGGAGGAGGCAGGCAAACTTCTTGGAGGCCCCATGGAGTGTCCTGCTCTGGCTTGCCCCACCCAAAGGGTGGCTGGCCCCGCCCCCGTGGATGGATGGCTCCACCTGCACGAGCTGCTGGCCCCGCCCCTGGGTGCAGGGCATGCGCTGCCCCAGGTGCCCAATCGGATTGCTCCACCACTGAACTCAGTTCCGGCACCTCTCAAGTGGGCGCAAATGCCACTCTAAGAGAACAAGGGAGGTGTTTGTGCTCAGTTCTGGCACCTCTTTTTTAAGAAAAATAGTACTGATTACATCTAAATTACTGCTTCTGACCAATAGCCCAACTTTATTTGTAAACTGTTTATTGATACTGACTGTTATCTACTTTAATGCCCCCCCCCATTTTGCTGCTGCTGCCAAGATCAGTAAGATCTTGAGGGGAAGACTTTTTTCTTCTTTTTCCTTTGAGAGGGGCTGGATTAGGTCCCCAAGCTGGGGTTTATCAACCCCTGGTTGAAAAGGTTGTGTCGCCAGAGCTTATACCTGATCACCACTGTGACCTTCAAACCCTTCACCTCCCTTCCTGACAGGGCAATTGTGCTTAAATTTTCAGGCAAGGAAGTCTATGGTTTCTCCAACAAATGGAAGCACCCAAAGGGAACTCAAAACGGGAAGTATCTCGGAGAAAAGGCACCTGTTATCACAGGTGTTTGGAGCAACCATTGCTGGTATGGGCTAGAAATGTCATTAAATTTAAAAAATGCACATGATTTATACTGAATAGTGAAGAAAAAGACCAGAGTGACACATGCATCCTGTGCTTCAAGCACTGAAAATTGTCACTAGCCATGCATGCAACCAGAAGTCTCATCCACACCATCCCTTACTGCCACCTTCCAAAGCATCTCAACGTTGCAAGGCCCTGTTCGTCTGGAATGGGCAATCTGAGTGGCAGCCCCATTCAACTGGAATGCTAGTCAAAGCTGTGGGAATCCTTGGTCTTTCACTTTCCCTTGGGCTGGCCTCCACCCTGGTCCCATACCTTAGACTTGTACCATTCCTCAGTCTCATGCATGTTGTTTGAGGCCATGGACTCGTACTGGATGCGGATCTCGCGCAAGGCAGATGTCAAGTCCGGCTTGGCCATGTCCATCTCGATGTGGACCTGTTGCTGCTGCAGCTGCTCCTGCAGCTCCCGAAGCTCCTGAGAAGGGGACAGAAGAGTCATGACTCCAGAAACACCATACACAGGGCAGGGTTTCCCAAAAACTGGACCAATTAAGACTTTGGGGAACAGATCAGGGCAAATTCACAAATGTAGGACTTATCCACACCTACCTTTCCTCTGTGCTTTCCAGGCACGGTCTGAGGTCCATGTCCAAATGCCCTTTTCCTTGACCCAGAGATTTGCCTGTGAAAAACTGCTCTTTAAAGCTGAATCGGAGCAAATGGTAATCTGCAGAAACACTGAATAGGCATTTGCTTCGATTCAGCTTTAAAGAGTGGGTTTTTGTCGGGAAAGCTCTGGAGGTGATGTGTTTCTTCTCTTCCTTTCCTCACTCTCTTCTTCAAGATGCAAGTCATGGAGACAGGATGTGCCTTATGATAGCTCCCAGACACATGTCTGAAGCTACTTTTCTGTATTTCTACCCAAGAATATGTTGTCTGTGTTATCTATTATTGCTGCATAAGACAATGCATGACTGAGACCTAGAAACTGTAAGTAAATCAATTTTAAACTTACTTATCAGTGTGTGGTCTATTCATTGCCGAGGGGGGCAGAAGGAGGTCAGCTGCTAAACTCTTTGGATACCACTGCGCACTATTTTGAAACAAAATGGCAAGACTGCAGTGATCCCTTCGGACAAGCTAAATAACTTTGGCACAATGGTTCCTGAGATCAGGGAGCAGGATTTTGTCTATGTTAGGATACTGTTGGATGCCATTTTGAATCAAGATGGTGGAGTGAGCCTTTGAAGGCTGCACTGATGGTCAGTGAAGGTTGCTGCTGGCTTCTTAGAATTCTAAGCAGTGCTGGACACTCCTTGCTCATTGTTTAGATCGAGTGGACATATTTTTGCCTCCTTTGTGTGTGGAGGGAAGATGTGCCATATTAGGAAACCTGGACACCTTTAGGAATACATGGGAAATATAACATCTCCAGGATCAAAGGTCTAGGTTTGTTTGCTTGCTTGTGTTAAAATTTGCAAGCTGCATTTCAACCTGAATGGCCCATAAAGTGAAATGCAGTCCTGTTAACATACAATTAAATCAAGAAACGCCATTAAAAACGAGCCTCACAAAAATGCAGTTAGAACCCAGAGCCTCTGAGCCAGATGAAGAGTCGGTTGGCTTTCCCAGCAATGGGACCGAATAACCAGTTTTCAGTATGTCTCTCTCCCTCTCGCTGGTTGTTGTTGGTTTTTTTGGCAGGCATTAAAGGGAAAACAGAGCACAAGCCACACTGTGGATCTGGGCCTTCAATCCGGCCTGTTACCCCAACTGCCTTTCAAGATGGAGGAGCTTCAGCTTTGTGGCCCTGTACTCCATACCTCCTCGTGGATCTTCTTTAGGAAGTTGATCTCCTCTTGAAGTGATTCAATTTTACGTTCCAGGTCTATTCTGGCCAACGCAGCATCATCAACATCCTAAGAATTGAGAGGGGAGAATGAGGGACATTTTATCTGTTTTGGCCCTTAACGTCATGTATAGGGAGGAAAACGGGACCTCTTGCATGCTCTCTCTCTCTCTTAAAAATAAAGTAAAAGAGGGTTGCCCTGGCATGTGCTGCAGATGGCCCAACTACAGCCCTTCCATGAGACCCATACATGCATGCACATGATGTAGCAAGGAGGAAACTATTTCAGATCAGTTACAAGCTACAAGCCCATCTTGCATTCTCTGCCCATAGTTCCGGGATGGTATTCGTCATTTTTTCCGCCTCACCTGTCGGTAGGAAGACAAATTGTTCTCAGCTTCAAGGCGCTGATTAATCTCGTCCTGTAACCTTAAATGAGAGAGAGAGAGAGAGATGGGGAAATCAGGAAGCTATGCTGAATTATCGGTTCCCTTCTGCAAGGGGCTGAAACCAAGAGAAAAAAAACATGTCAAGGTCAAAGCCTCCATGAGGCCCTCAGACCTTTTCTAATTCTGCACTGTTTATTTGCAAGTTTTCAAACCCTTCAGGCTTTGCATGCAATTAATACAACAAAATACAACAACAAAAGAAGGGATAATATTAGCATAAGAACAGAGTTCTGCAGGATCAGATTAAAGGGCCAACATTCTGTCCTCGTGGGGGCCAACCGCCCTTGGGGAGCCAACCAGCAGGTGTGCAACAGCACTCTCCTGTCAGGCTTGAGGAATTCTCTCCCTCCTCCGATGGTTTCAAGAAGCAGGGAGGAAACAAGAAAGCTCTTGCTTATAATTTATTCAGTGATCACAGTAGAAGACAAAGAATCCAATCATTCTTCCATGATGGAGTTGTTCACTCTGAGCCCCTCCAACTTTCCTCTCTAGCAACACCATCTGGCCCTACGGTGGCCCCTGGTGGTCAAATGTCTCTGCGTCCGTTGCTCTTGCGCTCTTAACGAACGCTGTGTTGTAGGGGACGATGGATCATCTATGCTGTCTAATGACATGCAGGGCTGTCTTAAGCATATCTGGTGCTGTGGTGCAAAGATCCCTCCGGCACGCCCCCCCCCCCCCGTTTCCCAGCGTTGCTGACCTTTTTTAGCCCAGCTTTGCAGGGCTGGAGGAGGTGGGCAGCGGCTGGAGGGCAGCTCCTCTGGCGGGAAGAGGCAGAGGCTGGACGCGGTGGCTCCCGGCTCAGCTGGCTGCTTCGTGCCATGCTTCAGTGTGGCGTGGCGGAAGTGGGCGAGGGTGGCGAGCTGATGCCGTTAGGCGCCACGTCCAGCCTCCACCTCTTTCCTGGTGCCCTCCAGAATTTGGCGCCCTGGCTCCCCGCGCCACTAGCCTCTATGGGTAAGACGCCTCTGATGACATGTCAACTGGCTGCTCTGCCCCATCCTTCTCCTAACACCTCATAACGCTGCTGTTCACCTGTCTTTGAGCTCTTATCTCCTTCACAGTTCTGCTGTAATTCAATACTGCCTCTCTCTTCTGTGGCAGCTACGGGAGAAGGGGGTGGGCGATCTCCACCATTCCTCCTCCTCTTCAGTCCAGTCCCTGACATCTCCCTATTTCCGATTCCCAGAAACTGGTATTCAGAGGCACATACTGTCTCTGACAGCAGTGACAAAGAGTAGCCATTGCTAGTAGCTGCCAAAAGCCTTATCCTCCATGAATTTGTCTGTACCCCCATTTAAAACCTTCCAAGTTGGTGACCGCCACTGTGTGGAAAGGCATTTCCTTCAGTCCCTCCTGAATCTTCTAACATCCAGTTCATCGGATGACCCTGGGATCTAGCGTCATGAGCAACGGAGGAGAACTCTCTATCCACGTTCTCCAAACTATGTAAAATCTACAATCTCCTTTTTAAGGCGTGGCAACACAACCACATGATCGATTTGCACAACAGTATTATGATATTGGCAGTTTTATTTGCTGATCTTGTTAGGAATACACTGTACCAGCTGGAGCTCATAGTAGCTGGAGTCCAACAAAATCTAGAAGTCTCCATGTTGGCTACCCTGGGCCTGCGCTGTTATTGGAACACTAGGGCTGGTTGCCAGCTCTACACCTGAGTGCTTTAGTGCTATTAAATGGAGAGAGGATATTGGTGGGAAAGGTTTGGGGCTGGCTATGCCACAGGTCCGTAGCTTAGATGCTAAGCAAGAGGTGATGTTACTTGATCCTTCCTATGCTGCAAGGAAGAATTCATCTCTCCATCTTCCCAGGAGCTATTAGATGTTCCACCTGCAGTTAAGTCCATAAACACTGTACTAACCCATAACCATATTTATTGGCCCACATCTTTGTGTTACTCACTTGTGGCCTCAATCAATAAAATATGCAACTTTTGGAAACCTTTCCTGTTAATTGTACAATGGTGCCTTGGGTTAAGTACTTAATTCATTCCAGAGGTCCGTACTTAACCTGAAACTGTTCTTAACCTGAAGCACCACTTTAGCTAATGGGACCTCCTCCTACTTCCGCACTGCCAGAGCACGATTTCTGTTCTCATCCTGAAGCAAAGTTCTTAACCTGAAGCACTATTTCTGGGTTAGTGGAGTCTGTAAGATGAAGCGTATGTAACCTGAAGTGTATGTAACCCGAGGTACCACTGTATAGAGTTGATTTCTTACCAAAGGCAACCAGACCAGTGACTAGCTTGCCTGCAACTCCTGCCTTACCTGCTTTTTAAAATTGTCTCTGTGTTATCCCATCACACAGCAAACCCCTAATTTTCAACCTTGAATGAGAGTTCGCAGGGATCGCATTTGATCAAAATGGTGGCCGCATGTCTCACTGTCCACCCAAAATGGATGGATCTGTGCCTCCTTGTTGCTGAACTCAGATTCTCTCACATTGGTAGCTGTTCCTCTTGGGGGGTTCTTCTAAAGCAGATGTTGGCAGTGCTTTTCTTCCGGGGGAAAAGGTGACAGTACTTACCGGGAAGCATAGGTGCCAACTCCCTGGGGCCTTGGGTGCCTGAGCACCCACAAAATTCCCCATGAAGGGACTGGGCACCCACAAATTTCAGTGCCAGGGCCATGCACACTGAATGGCACCCACGGTCGCAGAGCCAAGCTGGCAACCTTGCCATGAAGTTGCTACAGTAAGTGCCACACATTTAACCAGCTTCTCTGCTAGAAAAAAGAGGTGTTGGTATTGGGTAACTTTGAGTTCCTCCAGGGGAAAAAAGCACTCGGTGTGGGAACGCCTCCCAATGTTGCTGAGGTTCAACCTCCATCAGCCCCAGCAAACATGGCCAGGAATGATGTAGTTCAGCAACTTCTGGAGGTCTCTACACTTGCTCTAAAGAATAAGAGATTAGGAAGGGCTCTCCTGGGCTGCAGTCTTAAGGGGAGGTTGCACAGGCATCAGTCAGGGATGCTGCGTTGTCAATCATCCACTAAGCAGGGGATTGGACTAGTAGGTGATCTCTTCCAATTCTATAACTCTGGTCTATCCAATCCCATGGCCAACAGCGGTTGGGATGAACCACCCTCCCAGGACCAGACGCTAGCACAAAACATTACGCTGTTAGAGGCACCTGGCGCTGTTGCTGCCCCCAGCTCCTCCACTGTAGAGGCTGCTCCATTATGGCAAATGGGGCACTGCCCCATCAACCTCCATCCTGATTCCTGGAAGACCACCTGCCTTTGTGTTTACATCCAGTCCAGAGGGTGGCTCTGGATATCTGCTTCCTCCTCCTCTGTCTAGTTTTGCCCTTGCAGAACTCAGCAGGGAAGAGGATGGGGACAAAACTTGGATTAGTTGGCTCTGCATGTCATTGGCTTTCTAGCACCACCTACTGTTGGGCTCCCTGCCTTCCGCCCTACCAGCCTCAACAGGCACCAGCCAGCACTGCTCCTCTGAGGTCATTTAAAAAAATATTTGTGTTTGTGGTCATTTTTGCCATCACATTAGCAGTGGCATTCCAGGCGTTCCAGACCCTCTGTGGTATGGTTACCAGAAATGCCCCGTTTCCTGGGGACAGTTCCCGGATTAACAAATCTGTCCCCGGAAAAAATCCATCCCCGGATTTCATTTAATGTCCCCAGATTTATATTTTAAGTGTTGTAGATTTATTAGTAGGGAATGAATGTTGCATGATTGGTTCAACGGCACAAGACACGCCATATAGGGACTTCCAGTGAGGCAAAATGGCGGACACCACGCCAGTGAGCAGCTCCTGAAGCCAGCCAGAGCCAACAGCGCTACCAGGCTGGCACTGGGCTGCTAAGACTGCTGCTGCCACTGCTGAGGGGGAACTGGGGACGCCTGGCACGTCAACTGGGGGAACCGCTGACCCCCCCTCCCATGACCCAAATTGAGCCAGGAGCGAGAGTGCCCAGTCACCCAGCTGACTGCCCAGAGGTGCTCTGGGGCCAGGAAAGCCCCGGAGCCAACGCAGGGAGGAGGAGAGAAGGAGAAGGAATAGAGAGATGAAGGAGAAAAAAGAGGGGAGCCCCGCCCTTGCTGCGCCACTGCCGGTGCCACCGCTGAGGAGGAGAGGTAGGAGAGCACCAGAAGGGCAAGGACATGTGGCCAAGCCCAGGCCCGACCCGAGCCTACTACACGGTGGCTAGTGCTTCCAAGAGAGCTAGCCCTCGAAGCTAACCTAGTCTGCAGTCAAAGAGCTGGCAGATCACTAGCAAATGCTCATAGAAGAAATAACAATAGTTTAGCAGTTTTCAGGCTTCCTGCCTTTATGGAAACTTTCCACGTTCCTCTTGGGCCCAAGGGAGCCAACTTGAATGAAATATTGGGGACCCCAGGTAAGCCCCACCCCACATAATCAATCACAAGATGCAGAGCACACACACCAATTGAATGGCAATGCCCATCGACTTTGGGAAGACCCTGCCACCCCAAATATTTTACTGGGTGAAGACGAAGGGACCTTGGCACCTAGGCGTTGGCTCCTATGCTTGGGCCTCATTATATTTTTCTGTTAGTAGAGAGTGTGCTATAGATTATATGCCACTCCCCTGCAGCTCTGGCTTGGAAGGGAAGACCACAAGCTGTCACCAAGGGAAGCTCATTTCCCATGACCAGTCTTTTCATGGAAAACTCCTAATAATCATCTGAGGAACCCCAGGGAATCCCCAGATGCACAATCTGACACTCCCTGCTCCAGATGGGTCAAGCAACCAAGCCTAGCCACGTGCCACAAAGGAAGGCCAATGTACCCCTCCCAAAACTCATTTGCCAATACGACCTGCTGGGAAAAAAATCCCATTCCAAAGCCAAACAAGGCAGCCAGTAAGACCTTGAGTGTGCAAAGCCCATTCACAAAGGACCCACCCACACCATGCGTTTAAAAGGACATGCCGTCCCCCCAAGAATCCTGGGAACTGGAATTTGTGAAGTGTGCTGGGAACTGTAGCTCTGTGAGGGATAAATTCCCTGTTCCCATGTGTTTAAAATGCATGATGTGGATGTACCTCACATATCTCCTCCAAATCCTCAATTCCCCAACCCTCTGCATATTGCTTCCTTGCCTCATTCCCTATTTGCAGGTGCTTCCCCACCCAGCCCTGGCACTGTGGGTTAAACCACAGAGCCTAGGACTTGCTGATCAGAAGGTCGGCGGTTCGAATCCCCACGACGGGGTGAGCTCCCATTGCTTGGTCCCTGCTCCTGCCAACCTAGCAGTTCGAAAGCACGTCAAAGTGCAAGTAGATAAATAGGTACCGTTCTGGCGGGAAGGTAAACGGCGTTTCCATGTGCTGCCCTGGTTCGCCAGAAGCGGCTTAGTCATGCTGGCCACATGACCCAGAAGCTGTACGCCGGTTCCCTTGGCCAATAAAGCAAGATGAGTGCTGCAAGCCCAGAATTGGCAATGACTGGACCTAATGGTCAGGGGTCCCTTTACCTTTTACCCCACCCAGCCCAGTCAAAGCTTGAAAAGAGACCCTGGAGGTTCCTTACTTTTGCCGGAGATTGTTGAGGTCCTCCAGCAGGTTGTCTCTCTCGATCTCCAGACGGGCCTTGGAGTTGGTGAGCTGGTCAACCTGGTGGCGGAGCTCCCTCACCTCCTCCTGGTAGATTTCGGCCAACTTGGTGGGCTCCTTGTCTCGGATTTGGTTGAGCTCGGCCACCAGGACTTTGTTCTGCTGCTCCAGGAACCGGACCTTCTCTATGTAGCTGGCAAAGCGGTCGTTCAGCTCCATCATCTCCACCTTCTCGTTGGTGCGGGTCTCCTTGAATTCGGTGTTGAGGGCATCAGCCAGGGAAAAATCCACCTTGTCCGGGGAGAACTTGGGGCCGGCACGGAAGCTGAGGCTGGAGGTCTTCAGCTTGGTGACGGAGAGCCGAGTGCCGGCACCTGAAGACAGGTACCTGCGCCCTGGCGAGAACCTCAAGGCGTGGTGGATGGAGGAAGTCTGCGCGCCGAAACGCCTTCCGTAGGATGAGAGCCGTTGCCCTTCCATGGTCAGGCTTCTCCTCCAGGCTCTGCAAACTCAGACAGATTTCTTTCTGTGCGCTGCAAGGGGTTTTATACAAGAGGGTTAGCCATCGCCAGAGCATATGCGTGTGAAAAGCTGGAGGAAGGAGGGGGAATGGGGTTCACGCCAGGCCTTAACATCTCACATCTTCCATGCCAAGTGCCCTGTGCCCTGGCAAAGCAACAAAAGAAAGCCATTGGGCAGAAGCTTTGAGCGTTATTGATGGGAGAAGAGAGCAAATGCTCCTGGACGAGCTACGAGGTCAGAGTGCTTGCCCACCTATGATGGCCACGATCTCCCTACAACAGCAGTGACATGATAACACACGGCAGGCAGCCGTGAGATTGCTAAAGATGGAAAAAGAAACATCTCATTTGCCCCAGAATCACAGGCAAGAGCGTGACAAAAACACAGCAGCGAAACCAGATTGCCAAAGCGGTTCATGAAAATGCAAAACCTACTTTTGTCCAGAGAGCTCGTTCACACAACAAATGTCACTTCTTTGCATGCTGTTCTGTATGACCAAAACAACCAGGCGTTTTACACAAAATGCTTAGATCTAGAGAGGCTCCCAGGCCTCAAGTCTGCCAGTGATATAAATTCTGTACACCAGTGCCTGGCAGACGGTAGATCCAGGATTTCGGGAGATTTGTGGTAGCTCATAAAGCGCTCATGATTCCCAGTTGTTTCACAATAGCAACTTGTCGATATTGCAAATGTTGAAATATTGTATGTGCAGGAATTGGCTGACGGTTAAGGATAAATAAGTTTTTAGAAATGCAAAAACTATTGTACTATAAGGTTAACTGCAAGGAATGGAATGTGAACTAGAAACAACTAAGAAAATAAAGCAGAAACAAGAGGAAACTTTGGACACACCAAGAACAGAGTGCGGGAAAGCAAATTTTGGAAAAGTTGAATTAAATTTGTCTTAATTTGTGGCTGATTTGGGAAAATTGGGAAAATCAATAAAAATGATTCACCAAATTAGGCTGCTGAAACAAAGCAAGGGGCATGGATTTTTATATGGAATAGAATGTGAGCTCAAAAACTCAAAACAAATACCTGTTCTAAGATGTAGTCAGGGGTGCGTTCTTCCTTAATTCTAAGTATATCCACACTCCTCTTTCTAAGCCACTATTTCGCACTTGGCTGTACCTGGTAGACATTGAGGTTCTAGGAAAAAGCAAAAGAACCTGTTTATTCAACATTCATTCTTATTTGTTCACAGGGAGATTAGGTGATATGCTGTACACCAAGCGCGCATCAAGAGAAGTGCTGTATTTGGAATCAACTCTGCCTGAGAGCCATATCTCTTGATATAGACCTTTAATCTCCCGATCCCAGATATAATAGTGTAAGCAGTGGTTACTCAGTGGTCAAGAAAAGGCACTCTGATGTGGTGGACTTGTAAAAAAGCGAGGGAATTAGGAAAAATGATATATGATGAGATAAAAAAGTGAAAATACCCTCCCCAAAACTTGAAGCTATTCTCTTAGTAGCTACAGGGACAGAAGTTCCAAAAAAAGATGATTCAGCTGTTCATTTTTGTAACGACAGCAGCCAGAATTCTCTATGCACAAAAATGGAAGCAAGTTGTTGTTGTTTAGTCGTTTAGTCGTGTCCGACTCTTCGTGACCCCATGGACCAGAGCACGCCATGCACTCCTGTCTTCCACTGCCTCCTGCAGTTTGGTCAAACTCATGCTGGTAGCTTCGAGAACACTGTCCAACCATCTCGTCCTCTGCCGTCCCCTTCTCCTTGTGCCCTCCATCTTTCCCAACATCAGGGTCTTTTCCAGGGAGTCTTCTCTTCTCATGAGGTGGCCAAAGTATTGGAGCCTCAGCTTCAGGATCTGTCCTTCCAGTGAGCACTCAGGGCTGATTTCCTTCAGAATGGAGAGGTTTGATCTTCTTGCAGTCCATGGGACTCTCAAGAGTCTCCTCCAGCACCATAATTCAAATGCAACAATTCTTTGGCGATCAGCCTTCTTTATGGTCCAGCTCTCACTTCCATACATCACTACTGGGAAAACCATAGCTTTTACTATACGGACCTTTGTTGGCAAGGAAGAAGTAGCTACTAGCAAAGAAGAATGGATAAATAAAGCGATGGATTATGCAGAATTGGCAGCTAAAATAAGAGAACCCAATGATGATTGTTTGGGTTAAAGAAGAATGGAAGCCTTTTTCGTACTATTTAAAGAAATACTGTAGTATGATGAATTCGCCAGCAGGATGTGAACTATGAACAGCAGAAGGAATTAGAGATGACCATATTGTTACTATGGTACAAGAGAGAGAGGATAGGGTGCAGCAAGGGGCAGAAATAAAAAACACCATGGAGAACGGGGTAGGAAGTTGACAAAGCAAAAGAAAAAAAATTATTATGTATTGGAGTGTATATGTGAATTTTTTTTGAAAATGTAAGAAAAAGAAAACTGGAAAAAAGAAAAGGCACTCTACATATGCTCAAGGGAAAGGTAAAAAAATATATAAGGATGCCCCTGTGCTTGTGCAGAGTGTCTTTCCCACTGAGTAACTTTCTGCAGCTAGCTTTCAAAGTGCCTGGATGGAAAGGGCTTCCATGGCAGAAAGTATTATCTTCCACTTGGTGTTTCAGCATCTTTTGAGACATGAAGCATAGCGCACAGCTGCCTTTCCCCCAGTAATCTGTTGCCTGTTCTTACCAAAAGCGCCCAAATGACAGATCTTTGATTCATCTCAGAGGCAGGTTGAGTCAGGCAGCTGAGACGCTAATTAAGAAAGATTTCAATTAAATGTCTCTTCAAAGCCCCTGACTGGCTTTCCACTCCAGTGGTTCTTTAAAGACAGCAAATTCCAAAAACTCTTTCCCGCAAACTTCTGGGTTTCTTTTCAGCTTGACGCGTCAGCAGGAAACGCATGTAGGGCTGTTTAGAGGAGACAAGGCTGGAGGAGAGATTGGGGAAAGGAGGGGCAGAGATGATGGGTTTAAATAGTTTTAAAAACAGAGGGGAGCAGAGCAGCTAACACTTGCCTGAAAGCTGCACCCCTTCACTTAGCTGCCCTCCATGCTAAGCCCAAAGGTGCAAGGGCCTGGTTGCCAAAGAGCACTCTGCACATGTTCAGAGGCACTGCCTGCCTCACAGAAATCAGGTGACGCTTGGGACAAATGACATCCTAACTAGTTATTTGAAGAACCAAAGTTCCCTGTGTCAGGTTCCCAGCTCAGAAAGGAGAATTTTGAACTTTTGAGATTTGTGTGTAGATGGAGATTAGGAGGAAGGGCAGAGGGTGGTTAAAGCAGACTCCTAGATTCCTGGCTCAGAGCGGGCTGCAGAGTGGAGTGGTTAAAGCATCTCCCCCCCCCCTCAATTATCTGCACCCAAGATGTAGGACAGTCTGATGTTGTGCCTCAGAGCTGAGTATCAGTCTTTGCTTCTAAGCTGACAGAACTCTTTAAGGCTCTGATGGGCAAAGTAGAGCAACAAAACACGACTCTCTTTTGTCAAGAATTCCCCTCCTAATTCCTGGAAACCTCCAGCCTCTGTGGCCAAAAACATTTACCGTATTTTTTGCTCCACAAGACACACTTTTTTCCTCCTAAAAAGTAAGGGGAAATGTCTGCGTGTCTTATGGAGCAAATGTGTGGTCCCTGGAGCCGAATTGCCCAGGGGCGAAAAGCAGATCATACTCTTTTTTTCTTTTTCTTTTTAGAAAGAGGGAAGTGTGTGTTGAAACAAAGCTGCTAAGCAGCTGTTGGCAAGACATCAGAGGGAGATAAGGGACACTAGAGATAAAGGAGGCTGCCTGGGAGGGGGGAGGTAAAGACAGCGAAGTTGCAAGCAGAGGACACAGGAATACTAAAACAAGCAATGAGGAGAGAAATTAGAAGAAAAGGAGGAGCAAAAAACTGCTCCAGCTAAGGAAAAGACACTAAGGCAAACAAGTGGGAAGGGGATGTTGAAAGGTAGCAGCTGATCGGCAAGCGATTGGGAGGGAGATAAGGGACGCTAGAGATAAAGGAGGCTGCCTGGGAGGGGGGAGGTAAAAGCCCATGGATCTTTGGGATTTTTGCATTGGGTCACCCCAAATTCATGATCAGATCACATAGCATGCCCATGGCTACAGCCTGCAGCAAAAAAATCATGCACCCACTGTTGTGTGGGGCTGCAATGGCGCAAAGCAAAGATCCACATGGATCCTCAGGATTTTTGCATTGGGCTACCCCAAACTCACCGTCAAATCACATATCATGTCTGTGGCTGCAGCATGAACCACAAAAACCATACATCCACTGTTTCGTTCAGAATATTTTTTTAATTCTTGTTTTCCTCTTCTAAAAACTAGGTGCATCTTATGGTCAGCTGCATCTTATGGAGCGGAAAATACGGTAATTGTGCAAGGGCATGGGTGCAGCCAAGCGGGTGGGGTGGTGTCAGGGGTTCAGGGAGAGAAGAGCAGATGAGGGAGGAGACAGTGAGCGAGGGGGAAGAATCCCAGAACGACGAGGAAGAGGATGACAATGACCAAAGGTCGTCCATGAGTCTGTTCAGTGAGTCGGAGGATTCCCAAAAGGAAGCCCCCCTGGTCAGGCCAAGGGGAGCCAAAGGGGGAAGCAGTCAGGAGCAGGGGAGCGAAGGGAGAACCCCCAGTGGGAGTTGGAGATCGGGGCCGGCTTCTCCGCCGGAACGGAGTGAAGGGGGTGGAGTTACCAGTGTGTCAGAGGGAGCAGAACAGGAAGCAGAGAGGGGAAGGAGATCGGGGCAAGACGTCCTGCCGGAAGGGGCGGAGAGTAGCACCGGGAGCAGTGTAGCGGTCGAGAGGAAGGTCAGAAGCAACGTACGCGCGCCAAGTTCAAATGTGGAGGCGCGCGGAAGTGAGGGAAGCCCTGGGGAGGAGCCTGGTCCCAAAGCGTGAAGGAGGGGGGAACAGGCGTCAGAGGATTCAGCCTCTGGGGAGTCCCGGCGGGAGGGAACCCAGGGGGGCAGAAAGACCCTGCGGAAAAGGAAGGAGAGGAAGAGGTGGTCCAGCACAAGCCTCTTAAACTGGTGCAGGGGCGGTACTGATTCAGAGGGTACTTCAGCGGTCTAAGCGTAACAGACGTAGAGCCACGGAGCTCGGATGTAAAGCCAACAATGTTCTTCAATAAAGACTTTTGTATATAAACCGGATTGGACTTGGGTCTCTCGTGAGCTGGGACCTCGGGTGGCTCTGACAGGTGGGCAGTCCCCCCTCCCCACATCAAGCAAAACAATAGAAATGTTTAACTAACCGACCAATCACATCAGTTCTGCCCCTCCTAACATAAGTCCCCCACCCCTAAGAAAACCCCTGGCTACACCCATGTGCAAGGCAGGGAATCTTTCTACAGGGGAGTAGTGGGGGGGGGGGGAATGTGGATTTTTCTCCTTGGGCTCCTTAGGATGCTTATCGTTGAGGGAGGATATTAACAAACAGGATAGTAAATTGTTTTTATATGCAATCACGGCAGCAAGAATATTACTGGCACAGAAATGGAAACAAGAAGAATTACCGACGAAAGAAGAATGGCAGACGAAATTAACGGACTATGCAGAATGACAGGAAGGATTGAAAACCTGCGGGACCAGAGATTCTCAGAGGACTGGAGTAAATATTTGAATTATCTGAAAAGCAATTGTAACAAACAGATGACGCTAGTAGGACTGCAAGAAGTTTTGTAAGGAGGATTATGTGAAATAGAGATTACAAACTCAAACAGAGATTACAAATTTATGTTTCTCACAGAAAACGTAAGATACACGTTGATCTAACCACACTTAGTTGTTATCTCTGAGAAATGTAGAAAATAACAGGATATATTTATACGAATTCTTCAAACTTACACGACCCCTTAAAAATTAGCTGATAAAGGTGAATACATCGAAACAGGCCCCTGTCCTAGTTTCTGATCCATAATTGACTTTTGACTTCTGCTCAATGATTGAAACTAAGACCTTCACTTCGAATCTGACTACAGTATGGACTAACATGAACTTATCTCTACTCATGAACTCTTATCTCTAATTCTGTTATGAATTATTGTGTTATGCATATCCTTATGAGTTTGAGTTTGTAATCTGTGTTTGAATTTGTAATCTCTATTTGAGTTTGTAATCCTTGTCAGAATACATACTTTTGAATGGATTAATTTGTCTTACAGTTGACTATTGATTTGCGAGTAGATACGACTCCCACTACTGAAACTTATATTGGCCTGAGTTCTTGGTGTGCTTTTTTCTTGGTATATTTAATAACAAGAACTCCAACTTATTTAATGATAGCCTCGCTGCCATGGCATCTCAACTGAGGACAGGTCTTGGGCACACCCCAGACGCCATTGCAGTCGCACAGGGCAGGGGGAGCATTCGTAGTTGCCAGGCCAGCCGCCTCCCAACCTTTTTTTTTTTGTAAAAGCCTCGTCTGCCACACCTCTGGCCCACAGCCAGGTTCCCAGCCCCCTAACCCCTCGCTCGGCCTCCCCCTGGCGAAAGCAGCCTCTGTTGACCAAGCCCTGCGCGTCCCTCTGGAGCCGGGAGCCGTCATCCCCACAAAAGGGCCTTATTAATGGGCCCGAGGCCATGCCGCCAGCCCCTGGCCAAGAACACAAGGGGCTCTGTGCTCTGGCCGCTGTCTCAAGGTGTCCCATTTTCATGCTCGTCGTGGCAAGATTGATACCCCCCGCCGGCTCTGCCGCGAAGAGTGCGGTCCGCTGCAGGAACACGCAGTCCCTGAAAGCCCCGGCCTGGGAAGGGGTTGGGTACACAAAAGAAAAGCAAAGTGAACGAGAAAAAAAGCCATCGTTTAAAAGCGGTCTTGGAGGGTTCTTCTGAGAAGCGGAGCAGACCCAAGGCTTTTTGACCCCCCTCCCACAAGGGGTGCGTGACCCAGCGAGGGATTCCAGAGGGCACACCTGGGATCATGGCCCTGCCTCGTGGGTGACTAAGGGTTGCACTTCCCAGTGGAAGATGCTCTCTCATATCCCTCAGCTGATAAAACTGGGATATCTGGCTTTTTTACATGGCACCCAAAAATGTGTGTTTTGGGGGGCGCCGTGCTCTTATACAAGCGCTGAAGAAAGCACATCTGTCATGTGGTGGGTTTAAAAAAATTAATTAACTCCTCGGGAAAATTCCAGAATGGCCAAGTCAATAATAATAATAATAATATTTCATTTGTATCCCGCCCTCCTCAGCCGAGGCCAGGCTCAGAGAAGGGAGGCATTGTGTTGCCTGAGATAAATAATAATAATGATAATGATAATGATAATGATAATGATAATGATAATGATAATGATAATGATAATAATTTATTATTTATACCCCGCCCATCTGGGTGAGTTTCCCCAGCTACTCTCTGGGGCTGCCCCTTCCTGCTTGCACGCAAGTAGGAGTTGGGATGGGCTGCTCCGAAAGGCAGTATGAAGCCTCACTTCCCAGCTGAGGGATTCCCCGCCCCTCCTGCTTGCACGCAAGTAGGAATGGGATTGGGGCTGCTCCGATGGGAAGGGAGGCATCACGCTGCCCGAGTCTCGTCGCCACCGTCGCTCTCAGCCCTCCTTCTCCACCTTCCATGCCTGACCCACCATGCACCACTTCCCCACCACCACCGAAAATCAACAACTTAGGGGCTGCCCAGGCTCATGGAGAAAGGAGACAGAAGCCTCGGAGGAAGGGAAAATGTGGCGGCTGAGGTCAAGGCGGTGGCTGCCCCTCTGCCACCGCCATTGCTGCAGCATTGACATCCCGAGCGTGTAGTCTGTATGTATGTATTTCAAGTGTCCCCGGATTCATTGAAAAAAATCTGGTAACCTTACCCTGGTCTCTTGTGGGAGAGCGTTCCACCAGGCTGGGGCCACGGCCAAAAAGGCCCTGGCTCTAGTCAAGGCCAGTCTAATTTCCCTGTGGCCCGGAATCTTCAAGGTGTTGTTGTTAGCAGACCGTAAGGTCCTCCGTGGGGCATACCAGAAGAGGGGGACCCGTAGGTACGAGGTTCCTAGGCCGTATAGGGCTTTAAAAGTTAAAACCAGCACCTTAAACCTGATCCTGTACTCCACCGGGAGCCACAGACTGATTTGATAGAGCATAGCAAGAGACACACATGAAAAAAAAGTAATATTCACCAAGAGAATGGAAAGTCAGCTCCAAATTGCACTACTAGATTATGACAAAACCATAGAATTGTAGAGTTATATTAATTTGCTGCTTACTAGCAAAAGTTGTCTCAAAGTTCACTTACAACTTTTTTTTAAGGAATACCACAGTAGAACATTATAAACTACAAGTGCCTCAGCTGCAGTAGCATTGAAAAGGAATCACACTACTCCAACCAACTGAAAGATGAACACCAATAAGAGTGAAATGCCTAGGTGAATAGTTACATCTTCACATTCAGGGTGCCACCACGGAGAAGGCCTTATAACTGAAAACCATTTGTTAAGTCGCAACAGAAGCTGTCTACATGGAAGCATCCTTACATAGCCTTTGAGAGTCTCTCTTGCTATTTTTGCAAACATCGCCAAAAGGTGACTTGTCCACCGTGTTCACCTGTACTCAGGCAATACCTGGACCCTCCAAAAAGATTGGACACATTCTGAGGTGGACTCCCAGTTTGTGTTAGGGATGCCACATGTTATGAGAAGGTCACAAACCAGAGATGAACAGCAAGATACAGCAATGGCAGACTTTGGGCTCTTCAAATTTCAGGGGCACCCTGTGCGACTCTAAAATTCTGTGCCTCCCCCCGCCTCTTGTGCTCCGTTCTATGGCATTGTTTGGGCGCCCTTTGCAGCGTGGTGTCCAGCATGGTTGGACAGGTCACACTACCCTAAAACCGCCACTGGATCCAGGTACTGTTTTCCTCCCTCCCTCTCCCTCCCGGTCACAGTAAGCAGAACTACTGGCAGATACTCCAGTGCCCCTGTTGGAGATCGCCAGAGAATACTTTTGAAGCCATCAATTATACAGGGATTGGGAGACTTGAGAGACCAAGAGGGTCCCCGTTTGGTCCTTTAAAACTTCTGACTTTGCCATGGCTCCTCAGCCTGAAGCAGATCATAAGTGAGGTGCTAGTGAGGTGCTCTCAGACTGCCGGCCTCAGCAAACCATTCTGGTTTGACAATCTCCCCTCTTGCATGCTTCCTAGGAAGAAGCACAGCTCACAACACCCCCCACTGCACTAAGACATGTCACCCCACTCTCTCAGAGGGTGATTCTGAAATCCACAAATCCACAATTTACAGATGTGACCCTACCCCCCTGACCATTAGGTCCAGTCATGGCTGACTCTGGGGTTGCAGCGCTCATCTCACTTTACTGGCCGAGGGAGCCAGCGTACAGCTTCCGGGCCATGTGGCCAGCATGACTAAGCCGCGTCTGGCAAACCAGAGCAGCGCACGGAAACGCCGTTTACCTTCCCGCCAGAGAGGTACCTATTTATCTACTTGCACTTTGCCGTGCTTTCGAATTGCTAGGTGGGCAGGAGCTGGGACTGAGCAACGGGAGCTCACCCCGTCGCGGGGATTCGAACCGCCGACCTTCTGATCAGCAAGTCCTAGGCTCTGTGGTTTAACCCACAGCGCCACCCACATCCCGATGTGGCCCTAGGGATGGGTAAATATATCAGTTTTGGTTTTTCTCAGTTTCTCATAGTTCCAGTTCTAAATTCGCTTTGCCACATTCCCACATTATTGTTTCTAAAGTCCCTGTGAAAATTCAACCACATTTTAATGTGAATTCCTCCCATTTTTTGTACGCAATTTCCCTTAATACGCATGTTTTTGCCAAGCCATGTTTCCCAATATAACACATTTTCCTTTGTTATTTTCACCAACATGCATTCTATATGCACACTTCCCCTTAGTATACAGTGGTACCTCGGGTTAAGTACTTAATTCGTTCTGGAGGTCTGTTCTTAACCTGAAACTGTTCTTAACCTGAAGCACCACTTTAGCTAAAGGGGCCTCCTGCTGCTGCTGCACCGTCGGAGCCCGATTTCTGTTCTTATCCTGAAGCAAAGTTCGTAACCTGAAGCACTATTTCTGGGTTAGTGGAGCCTGTAACCTGAAGTGCCTGTAACCCGAGGTACCACTGTAGATGCATTTCTGTACACATTACGTCAGTGGTGGCCAAACTTGGCCTGCCAGCTGTTTTGGGACTACAAGTCCCATCATCCCTGACCACTGGTACTGTTAGCTAGGGATGATGGGAGTTGTAGTCCCACGTGCCACAAAATTCCGAGGAGTGTGCGTTGCAAAGGGTGGCTGAGTTTTAGAAAGTGAACTTGAGTTCGAGTTCGCTTTTAATTGCAAGCTGAATCAGTGTCTCCCTCACCCTTAGGTGCCCCCCATCCGGTTTTAAACCATTCAGATCAGAGCATTTAGCCCTAACTGCCCTTTTGGATGCTGCAAATACTGTTCCATGCCTGCTGGTGTTCACACCCACACACTCACAGGCTTGCTGCCATATAGACACTTGTGCCTTTGCCCAACCTTGTACACCATCCGTAACGTGACATGGCTGCCCCACGCACATGTCAACCCATCCCCAGCGCCACGGTGACGGGTGTGCTGTCCCCTCGGAGTTTTACAACCCTACAACTCTTGGGATGAGCGGGATCCCCCTTGTCCCTGGGCCGCTGCAGCCCAAGTCCCCTCTCCTGGCGCACAGAGGCCAAAGCAGTTGCTTGCCAGCTCCCGAGTCTTTTAATCCGTGTCGCCCATTGGAACAGAATGAAAAGGTTGTTGTTTGGCTGCTGGACAGGAGTTCGGGGCAGTGAAAGGGATGGCAGGAGGGGAATGAGGCGCCTGTGCATAGCAATGAAGCCTTCTTTATACCGCATGTCTGGGGAGCTGGCACGCCACAGGGAGAGCACATACAACACAGTCTGCTTCTGGGAAACAATGGGACTTAAGCCGCAGAGAGAAAGAGGCCGACTTTAGGGGGCAAGAGAAACTCCCCTGCACTTGCTCTCTGCTTCACCAGGTACAATGGTCCAAGACTGGTCCGTCAGGTGAGGCTCAGCAATGGAGGAATAACTCAGATGCGCAAGGATGCTTCTTTGAGGCAGCTGGAAGTGGTTTTTTTGGTGTGTGTGTGTTTCGCATCATGTTTGAGGGTGTGTGTGTCAGAAATCTTTACACCCACAGAATGCAAACGTTGCATCAAGAGCAGCAAGATTCTGCGACATGAACCAGTGGTGCAAATTTGTATAAATTTGTTTAGCCTGCATAATTAGATCTCCCTCTACAAGTCATGAGGAGGGGCAGGGATCTCCTCCTTGGGTGCCAGCCATTTGCACTACGCCATAGTTGGGCATAGTGCTGGAGGAGACACTTGAGAGTCCCATGGACTGCAAGAAGATCAAACCTATCCATTCTGAAGGAAATCAGCCCTGAGTGCTCACTGGAAGGACAGATCCTGAAGCTGAGGCTCCAATACTTTGGCCACCTCATGAGAAGAGAAGACTCCCTGGAAAAGACCCTGATGTTGGGAAAGATGGAGGGCACAAGGAGAAGGGGACAACAGAGGACAAGATGGTTGGACAGTGATCTCGAAGCTACCAGAATGAGTTTGACCAAACTGCGGGAGGCAGTGGAAGACAGGAGTGCCTGGCGTGCTCTGGTCCATGGGGTCATGAAGAGTCGGACACGACTAAACAACAATAACATGGTTAGACATAGCGTGCCGTGGAGTGCAAGCCCAGCCATTACATCTGGTTCAGCATCTGAATTAGGGTCAAAAGCAGAGTGGGAACCTTAACCCTCTCCTCCTTGACCATGACAAGTCCTGCTCAGACTACCCTCTAGCTTCTGAGATGTCACCAGGCACTTTCTACACATTTTTTCAAGCTAAGCTTTGCAGCCACAGGGGCGAGAAAGGTCGAGTCATAGAATTGTAGAATTGGAAGGGACTCCAAGGGTCATCATTGTCCAACCCCCTGCAATACAGCTATCCCATACGGGGATTGAACCTGCAGCCTTGGCATTGTTATCTGCACTAAGTTATCCAGCTGTCCATGGTGAGATTTCTCTCTGTGCTGTAAAAATACTGAAATGTGCACAAACCAGATGTTTAAAAAACACACACACACACACACACACACACACACACACACACACAGCATTGTGAATATCCACACTAGGGGCCACAATAACAATGCACTTTCTCTTCACCAGTACCCAGTAAGGTAGTCCACCTTAAGGAACACATGTGTGGAATTGTTACGTGTCACATGTCTCTTTACATTCTAGCACAGTATGCTGGGAACCTCCGTTGTGTATAGCTTTTGCTTTTCCCGTTCTCTCTGAGATGACATGAGAGAGAGACGACATGTTTCTTTGTCCTGATTTATGCTTAATAAATCTGTAGTTGTAGTATGCTTCCACAAGCCTCACGCCTATTCTGTGTGGCAGTTCTCTCTGCTGATAGTGTGCCCTGGCTGTGAAGCCCGGGTCGCTGATTTACGTCAGAGCACGGGCCGATGGAAGGAGACGGACAGCTGTCGACAGTGGCTGTGATCATGGACAGTTGGTAGGAAATACTCAAAATCTGCTATTCTAATTTTTGATGCCTCTGCAGTGATATCACACTAGTGTGCGTTATGCATGTCAGGAAGAACTTTCTGACAGTAAGAGCTGTTTGACAGTGGAATGGACTCTCTTGGGAGGTTGTGGGGTCTCCTTCCTTGGAGGTTTTTAAGAAGAGGTAGGATGGCCATCTGTCATGGAAGCTTTAGTTGAGATTCCTGCATTGCAGGGGGTTGGACTAGATGACCCTTGGGGTCCCTCCCAACCCTATGATTCTGTTATTCTATCCCTTCTTCATTGCGCTTTGACATCAGTTCCTGTTCTTATGATTCCTTTCTATTCTAAGTTCTTTAATGTTTATATTGTGAAATGGTGATCTTTCACTTTTAAAAAATGAAGAAGAAAAATGGGAAGAAATAACTAAGTAAAACTCATCTCTTGTTGGAAAGAAACTGATATGAATGGGCTATTCAAGGTGCAATTAGGAGGTATTGATCAGTAACACCTCAGGCAAACTCGACAGGAATCAATGAAACAGTCTGATTTTGTAAGCAGGAAGCTCTGAAGGCAAAGGAAAACGGGAGAAGAACACAGAAAACACTGGACTACAATGATCTGCATAAAAACTGAGTGAACAACGGGTTTTTCTCTTACAGTTCTAGAGAAAGGGGTTAGCAATTCCCTCTAATAATACCAAGCTTCACAGTAGTTTGGAAATGAAACAGGACCACCCCAAAAATAAGGTGCTTCTGTATACTTGGGGTAGTGTCTGGTGTGCAGAAATATATCAGTTTGCAAATTTAAAGAAAAAGTCATTAAAAAACAAGTTGCACACAGAAGTTATTGTGAGTTTACAGAACCCACAGTTCGTTGGGGAAGGTAAACGGCGTTTCCGGGCGCTGCTCTGGTTCGCCAGAAGCGGCTTAGTCATGGTGGCCACATGACCCGGAAGCTGTACGCCGGTTCCCCTGGCCAATAAAGTGAGATGAGCGCCACAACCCCAGAGTCGTCCACGACTGGACCTAATGGTCAGGGGTCCCTTTACCCTTTGCCATATCTGTCTGTCTGTCTGTCTGTCTGTCTGTCTGTCTGTCTGTCTGTCATCTCCTAACCACACAGTTTTCCTTACATTGCCAGGATAGACTGAGTTGCAAGGGCGTAGCATTGGGGGGGGGCAGGTGGTCCCAAGTGCACAATTTTAAGGAGGCATGAACCAGGTGCCCCAAAGCTTCTGTGGGGATCCCCATCCTGCCCAGGCACATCCTGGTGGGCCCGGCCCCCCATCCTTCCCTGCCTGCTGTCAGGGGTCTTTGGGCCCCCAAGTCTGGCCTGGCCTGGCCTGACCACTGTGTTGCCAGCCCCCTCGCTGAATGGCTGTCCAGACAGTACTACTCGCTCCCCTTTGGTGTGCTCCTTGGACGGTGAGTGGGCACGGGAAAAGGGAGGTGGGCAAAGGGCAACCCCAGCATGGCAAAGTTTGGCACTCCTCTTTGCAGGCATCAAGAGGATTCGCCCAAGGGCTGCATTGGCTGGCTGGGCTCCCCCCCTGTTTGGCTTTTGGGGGGGGTCACTCTGGTGGGAGCAGCAGTGAGGGCTGGTGCTGTGGGCTCTGTTCACCCTCCACACCCCCTGCCCCAGTGCATGCATGTGCGCCCCAGGCACCAGCAAACCATGCTATGCCACTGCTGAGTTGCAAGGACTCCATCAGGCTGGCTTGACCTCCCTATGATCTAATAGTTACCCAGGGAGATCGTATGGTCGGGACAGGGCGGAGGGGGTGATTTACGATCTGCCTGCGCTACAGGACTCATTAAAACTTTGACCACCTCGTTCACCCGCCGCAGGAGGTCTTCTGGAAAAGGCAGTGTCTTTATGACCCCTTCCATTTCTACAGCACAAAGACTATTCATGGATCCTGGAACATTACATAGCCTGGCTTAAGGTGAGGGAGCTACAGAGAAGGCATCATTGTGCGGGGATGATTTGTATGCAGGGGCACTGGCTGAATAAAAGAGGGGGGTGAGTGAGGAGAACACGAGAGACTTAAGTCCCAGAGAGCACTAGGAACATAGGGAAACTGGTCATCACAAGGATTGGGTGGGGCATCGGAATTGTGGTTGGGTTGTTTTTGATCCTAAAATGACAGAAGGACCGGCTCTACCATTAGGAAGAGTGAGACACTGGGCTGCCTCGGGTGGTAGATGCCGGGTGTGTTTGGGCATCAGTGAGAAACAGCAGCAATGTTCTGGAGGACAGTATCTGATGCAGCAGAAGGTGTTGATGCAGGATTCACTCCCAGTCTAACTGGTTTCTATACCTGAAATATGGGAGTTCTTTCCCTCAGGCAGCAAAATGTCTTGGGCAGGCACTGAGGGAAACAGCTGAAGTTGGGATGGGTGATGCCATCAAGTGGGGGGAAACAGGGACCTGCGCTAGGAAGTGGGTGGATTCAGGATGTGACGCATTATAGTAGGGATGTGGAGCCTGCGACCCTCAAGAAGTTGTTGGATCCCAACTCCCATCTGCCCAGCTGGCACGGCCAATGGTCAGAGATGATAGGACTTGCAGTTGGGATGGCTACAGGCTACCCACCCCAGACTTAAGGAATCACAGAACTGTATAGCTAGATGGGAACCCAGGGGTTTTCCAAGGGGAAGCAGAAGGGTAACGGCAAAACAGCTTAGACCCATATCTAGAAAGCATGGGGCAAACAGACAAGTAGAACAGACCCTCCAAGTGTCCCTATTTTCCAGGGACAATCCTGGATTTACAGAAGCCGTTTTGGTTTATGATTTGATCCTGGAATGTCCTGCTTTTCCTTAGGATGACCCTATATTCATCAGAGAAATGTTGGAGGGTATGGAGTTATGCAACCCCTGAACTAAGGAGATTAGTAACCTTTAGAAGACACCTGAAGGCAGCCCTCTATAGAGAAGTTTTTAAATGTTTTATTCTGTTCTTATATATGTTACAAGCTGCCCAGAGTGTCTGGGACAATCCAGTCAGATGGGTGGGGTATAAAAAAATAATAAAATTATTATTATTATTATTAGGAATAGGTCATCCCTATTTTCATCGGAGAAATGTTGGAGGGCATAGCAGGAATGTGGACAAGCCCTCTGTCGACAGCAGCTGAGCTGAATCTTGTGTGTTGATTCAAAGTGACCAGTCACATCTCTCTGTCTGCCTCTCTGCCTGTCCATCTTTCCCATCGTTTCTACACGAACAGCGCTGTTTTTCAACATTTTAATCCTGGCAGTCTCACCGTTGCCATGGCCACTCCGGGACCAATTAGCTTAACCTGAAAACCAGCCATGAAGAACAGGCTTTTCTTTGCAACTACCTGGGGCTAGATTTGAACTGTTGACCTGAGAGGCCTCTTAACCCAGCGTTGGGCAAAAAGACTAGCGCCAAGCTGGACCCGGAGGCTGGGCCTTCCTCAGGATGGAGTTCAGATGGATTTCGAACCCGGGGCGGGAGGGGGGCTCTCCTTGGGGCCAGCCAGCCGCTCCCTCTGCTGAGTCTCGTGGAGCTCATGTCCTACGCTAGCCCCATAGTGTATAGTAGCAGCCCAGCCAGGGAGCCTGGGGGGTCGCCATGACATCAGAATCAGCTGAAGGGAATCCGAAGGACTAATGAGGATGCAGGGAGAGCACAAGGCTTTCTTTATTCCCAGCCAAAATGACGCAGGGAATGGCCTCTTTTCCGTACCCTCTTGGGCGGCAGAGCTGGTGGGGGGCTCAGAGAAGGTGCCAGATATGGAGGTGGGGCTTTGGAAGTTGGTTGCGCTACCAAGAGAATAGAGAGCCCCCCCTGGATTTGTGAAAGAAGAACCATCTCCAACTAATTTATAGAAACCAACCAAGGATCGTTTTCCTGCCTTTAATACCTTCCATTCAATCAATCAAATTTAATTGCCCTTAATATGTTCAATCCATTAAACAGATTTTTTACCGTTGCCAGCACTTCGGTACAAGTGCTTGAACTAATGGAAGAGGATTTAGCAAAGAACCGCCCCTCATCGTTCGATGAAAAGGCTCTTTTAACATTGCCAGTCCCTGTGGCAGAAATACACTGTCTCCAAAATAGCTTAAAATACCTGCTCAGGCACAGTTGCCCTTTATTTTCTGCCAGACCGATTCAAATTCACTCCTTGCTGGTTAATCAACTAAAGCGTTGGTTGATTAATCTGCTGCTTGGTTTTATAGTTTCAGTCTGTTGGTTAGCTTTTCTAGTACGGCTGTTTCCTACCGGTACGGCTTGCCTGCATTGCATACACAGCCCAACAAGACAACAAGAACCCATGGTACTTAACTCCTATAAAATTAGCAAAGATTTATCACAATAGTGATAATCTATGTTGGAAATGTAAGGAAAAAGAAGGTACCGTTTATCATAT
The DNA here is from genome assembly GCF_964234715.1 of Podarcis melisellensis. NCBI lineage: Eukaryota > Metazoa > Chordata > Lepidosauria > Squamata > Lacertidae > Podarcis > Podarcis melisellensis. Next base: position 41,306,941 of record NC_138545.1, on the reverse strand, counting down.
GTGGTGGACCTGCCCCAAGGTGAAAGACTTCTGGGAGAAGATTTATAATGAATTGGAAAAAAATGTTGAAATATACATTTATTAAGAAACCAGAGGCCTTCCTTCTTGGAATAATAGGTCTGGAATTGCCCAAGAAAGATGTTAGATTGTTTTTGTATGCCACAACAACTGCTAGGATTTTGTTAGCTAAGAAATGGAAAACACAAGAAGTCCCAACAGTGGAGGAATGGCAGATGAAGATGATGTACTTTTGGGAGCTAGCCGACCTGACCGGAAGAGTCTGCGACCAGAAGGAGAAGTACCAGGAGGAATGGATGAAATTCAAAGACTATTTAGCTAAATATGCTAAGATAAATAGAAATACTTGCAAGACAACAACAAGAACCCACCGACAGCATACGAGTCAATATGGTTAACTTGACCCAACAATCCCTTCCCCACGTCACACATGCAAACAAATCTCACCACAGCCAACTGAAGAAAACCAAGCATGCCCTGGGCCCCCCAACCTCTCTCAGTTGCAAATGAAAATGAACCCAGAAGTAGCACCTCGGGTTAAGAACTTTGCTTCAGGATGAGAACAGAAATCGTACAGCGGCAGTGAGAGGCCCCATTAGCTAAAGTGGTGCTTCAGGTTAAGAACAGTTTTAGGTTAAGAACGGACCTCCGGAATGAATTTAGTTCTTAACCTGAGGTACCACTGTAAATGAATAGAAAGAGAACCTACCTGAGTGACGCTGACACAAAACCCCCACAGGTACACTGTTAGGCATGGGTAGGCAAATTAAGGCCCGGGGGCCGGATGTGGCCCAATTGCCTTCTAAATCCGGCCTGCAGACGGTCCGAGAATCAGTGTGTTTTTACATGAGTAAAATGTGTCCTTTTATGTAAAATGCATCTCTGGGTTATTTGTAGGGCATAGGAATTCATTCATTTTTTCCTTCAAAATATAGTCCGGCCCCCCCACAAGGTCTGAGGGACAGTGGATCGGCTCCCTGCTGAAAAAGTCTGCTGACCCCTGCTAGGGCTGCCATATTTCAAAAAGTGAAAATCTGGACACAAATTTATTGAGCTTCTTTGGCAAATCTAAAAAACAACAATACCACTACCCCCTATTTTTTAGGAAGTTTAGTAAAAAAGCAACACTTCCAATATGGGCTGCCATACACCTGGGGTTTCCCTGACATTTTAACCAATTTTTGAAAATTCCATCTGGACGACATTTTAAATGGATGAATCCAGGCAATGTCTGGGAAGTTTTGGACGTATGGCAGCCCTAAGTTAAAGAATAAAACTTTACCACATACCCCTCTCCTCTCCCTGCAACCTTATACTGTATACAGCGTTAATGTCTCACATCTATCAAATAATAACCACAATATTATAATCTAATTACTTCTGCTGCTCATAGCTCAAATCATGCTTGCGAGTTCATCATACTATAAGATTTCTTTAAATAGTCCGAAAAAGGCATCCATTCTTCTGTAAAGGAATAATCGTTAGATTCACTTAATTTTGCTGTTAATTTTGCCAGTTCTGCATATTCCATTATCTTACTTGTCTGTTCTTTGGTTGGAACTTCTTCTTCTTTCCATTTAAGCACATATAGAATCCTAGCTACTGTTGTTACATACATAAACAACTTTAACATTTTTGGGGAGAGCGGGCAGGCAATTTCTGCCCCTATAATCCCCAACAGAAACGTTTTGGGCTTTTTAAAAAATATGCTCATCCCCCCACTTTCTAGTAAAGGTAAAGGGACCCCTGACCATTATGTCCAGTCGTGACTGACTCTGTGGTTGCGATGCTCATCTTGCTTTACTGGCCGAGGGAGCCGGCGTACAGCTTCCGGGTCATGTGGCCAGCATGACGAAGCCGCTTCTGGCGAACCAAAGCAGCGCACGGAAACGCCGTTTACCTTCCCACCAGAGCGGTACCTATTTATCTACTTGCTCTTTGATGGGCTTTTGATCTGCTAGGTTGGCAGGAGCAGGGACTGAGAAACGGGAGCTCACCCTGTTGCGGGGATTCGAACCACCAACCTTCTGATCGGCAAGTCCTAGGCTCTGTGGTTTAACCCACAGCGCCACCCGGGTCCCATCCCCCTTTCTAGTAATTGGTCCAAAAAGCAAAATATCAGCTGGGTTATTTGGCCGTTACACTATTTACTGCCCTGGATGGAAAGGCATGGAATTAAGAGCAGAATCTTCAGACGAGCGCTAGGTGGCAGCCAAGAGTCGTCAGTATTGAACATTTCACCTGCTCTGCTCTGGATCAAAGTGCCTTTTGGGGAAAGGCTTGACTGCAGATCAGAACTCTGGGCGGCTGTGACTTGACCCTTATTCCAAGAAGAGAGTCTACCAAGGGCTGCCAACTAACCTCTGACCCAGTGGGGAGGATAGATACAAAAAAAGAAAGGGAAAAAAAGCTTGAGAAATGATGTCAGGAAAGGGAGATGGGTTCTCTATGCTGTTAAAGCATCATGCTAATTAGCAGTTACAGTTCTCTGTATTTTAATTCAAACATGCATATGCTGTCTAAAAAGAGGCACTCGGAGCTAACAAATAATAGCAAACAAATGAAACAGCACACTCCAGATTGCTCTGCTGCAATCCTTCCAACGAATCGAGTAGGCTGCTATCAGAATTATCCCCATGTTGCAAATGGCAGGGGTAGGATTGAGAAGAAGAGACGACGACTTGCTTCAGACAGGCTATTTTGTGCATTCCCAGGCTAGGTGGGAAGATTTGAACCCGGGATTGCTAGCCTTGTGGCTTATATGCTTTGCTGCTATGCCCAGAAATGATGAATGGAGGTAAAATGTGTTTGGTTCACATTTTCACGTGAGCCCATCGAATCACACTTCCCAAACCTGTACGTAAACCAAAACACAAATTTATTTTGGAATTTTCAGCTCTCTGAATTTTGCACAGCAGTTATCCAACCCAAAAACACATATATTAAGGGAAAGTACACTTTTTAAAAAAGGAAAATAGCATACCAAACTGTATTTTATGTGGGAAAACAGCATGCGAAAATGTCCACGTTAGGCACGATTGCATGCAATGATGTGTATAGTGGAATAAATTCGCACACAAATGCACATACATTTTCCTGCAGATTTTGTTTAATTGCAAATTGATGCAGGATTAGGGCCCAACTGCATTTAAGATAAGAACGATGAGAAATGGAGAGAAGCCATCACACGCAAGCATGAAATCAATTCTAGCCTAGGAAGAATTGTGACACAATGCATTAGTTCAGGGGTCAGCAAACTTTTTCAGCTGTGGGCCAGTCCACCATCCCTCAGACCATGTGGTGGGTCGGACTATATTATTTTTTTTTGGGGGGGGGGATGAACCAATTCCTATGCCCCACAAATAACCCAGAGATGCATTTTAAATAAAAGGACACATTCTACTCATGTAAAAACACCAGGCAGGCTCCACAAATAACCCAGAGATGCATTTTAAATAAAAGGACACATTCTACTCATGTAAAAACACACTGATTCCCGGACCGTCTGTGGGCCGGATTGAGAAGGCAATTGGGCCAGATACGGCCCCCGGGCCTTAGGTTACCTACCCCCGCATTAGTTACTCTATAACATGATGTACGTATGTTGCCCTGTCCCACACCCACAAGCTTTCACAGTTATTCTGCAGGAATGCAGATTAAAATTCAGGAGCAAGGGCTTGGTCTATTTGGCTTAGCCCAGCAGTTTTCAAACTGCGTCCCAGAATTACCGGGCACTCCTCCGTGACAAGATCAGTAATGGCAGACGGGCTTCCATGAAAGGCTGCTTTGCCCACCACTCCTGATCTTCCCCAGCAACATGCAAGTCACACAGAGCAATGCTTAGGCCCGGCAGGTCTGGTCTCTGCGCTCTGCATTACTGAGAATCTGCCCTGGAACCAGCGATAGCTGAACATGTCAAACTGGGTTTCTCTCATTTCTCAGGTCTTGACTTCAGTCCTCCACATTTCCATATCAGTTTGCATGGGGGGGGGGGGCGAAAAGTCCTAATGAAAATTCATCAGCATTTCAGCAGGAGCTTTTCCCAATACACACAAGTCTAAGCATTTTCACCATATGCATTGTTAACGGAGAAATCCGAGGGTTCCCTTGGACAAAGAAACAAGGACACCGGCCAGGAATACCAGAGCAAAACAGCATCCAGTAGGTTTGGTCTTTATTGAAGACTGTCGCGACAGGACTCCAACCTGCCACCAGGTGAAACAAAATGGAAGCACAGAACAAAAGAAGACCCCGACTTTTATTAGTTACTAATCCCCCAAACTACACCCCTAGAACTACATCACGACTACTTCATTGACACATCACAAAAAGGAGGGGTTGAGGGAGGAGTTGTGGAGGTAACCTGAGTATCTTGTCACCTGACTGGTTCCTCCTCTCCCCCTCCCCACGAGTCATTTCCAGAGGACAAAAGGGAGTTGGCAGTTTCCTGCCCCCAGAGGGAAGATTTGATTATTGTCCTTTGTTCCAGTCTGTGCTGAATCCACTCCCATATGCAAGTCCTCTGTGATCTTGATGGTCTCTGTGATCTTGATGTCTAGGACCATCAGGGTTGACATAGCAACTGGGCAGGGCCTCCTGTGTATGTGCTGGTATGCTCAAGGGATTATGGCTGGCCTGTATCAAACCTTCCCCATTTTGTAGTCCTTCCTTCATGGAGTAAAATAAAAGTGGAATGGTGCAGATCCAATGTATGGTTGATTTTCTATGAATTTATAACAGAAGCATAGTGTATGTCGTGTGTGAGAGTGTGTGTGTGTGTCAAGTTTGTACAAACTGAATGATTGGGGGGGCATCCTTGTGCAAAGCAATCCCCCCAATACAACGTGTTTTTGTATGTTATTTTCACCAGTGGATTTATTTATATGCACACTTTGCAGTGGTCTGTTGCATTGTCGTTCACGCTACTCAGCTGGAGAACTGGAGAAGTGCGGATTTTGAAGGATGGCTCTGTTCCATTTCGCATCTTGTATCAGAGCGGGAACAGAATTGAATGTCTCCTCCACCCCTTCCCCGGGATTCGTTTATTCATTTATTACATTTAGATCTCGCCTTTCTTTCACCATGAAACTGAAAGCAGCATACCTGTGGCCTCATCCAGGTTATGGTCAGACCTCTGTAACTTCGGCAAGGTGGTCGCTTCATCTCCCTTCTGACTATGTCCTGGGATTCTGTGGTTGACAGATTGCTTTGGTAAGGATTCATACTTTAAAAAACACAGAATAAGGGCCCTGTCAAGTGTGATGTTTGCTGTCTTCCAAAGCAACTACTCTATTCCGAACTTAAAAATGGAAAGTGTCATGCCGGTGGTCAACAAAAGGCTCTCTCAAGACAAATCTTTAAAAATGTAGTATAAACACCCAGAAGTGGGAAACACTGGCCTGCGAGAGCTCCAATGGGAGAACAGCCTTTACCAAAGGTGTCATGGACTTTGAAGACACTCAAACTCAGGATGAAAGGGAGAAACGTGCTAAGAGGAAGGCATGCTTAGCAAACCCTCACCGTGATCAACTCCTGCCTGGAAACCTGTGTCCCCACTGTGGAAGGATGTGTGGATTCAGAATTGGCCTCCACAGTCACTTATGGACTCATTGTTAAAATTGTGTTTATGGAAGACAATCTTAGTCGGCTACGAGTGATCGCGTAAGAAGAAGAAGAATATATTTGCTGAATTGTTTGCCCATGTTTAATGCCCTCTGCAGGATCCCCATCCCTGCCTTATGGGAAGTGCAACTTTTTGTGTTATTTCCTATTGCACCTAAAGAAGGCTGATCGACAAAGAATTGATGCTTTTGAATTTTGGTGCTGGAGGAGACTCTGGAGAGTCCCATGGACTGCAAGAAGATCAAACCCCTCCATTCTGAAGGAAATCAGCCCCGAGTGCTCACTGGAAGGACAGATCCTGAATCTGAGGCTCCAATACTTTGGCCACCGCATGAGAAGAGAAGACTCTCTGGAAAAGATCCTGATGTTGGGAAAAATTGAGGGCACAAGGAGAAGGGGACGACAGAGGACGAGATGGCTGGACAGTGTTCTCGAAGCTACCAGCATGAGTTTGACCAAGCTGCGGGAGGCAGTGGAAGACAGGAGTGCCTGGCGTGCTCTGGTCCATGGGGTCACGAAGAGTCGGACACGACTAAACGACTAAACAACAACAATTACACCAAAGCATTATGAAGGTGCCATGCTACCAAGGCAGAGACCAACAGTCAATCCAACCAGAAATGTCTGCTCTGAGTGCCGGTGGCTTTCCATGGTCTGCTACCTGGGCATGAAAGTGATGTTGAGCAAGGATGAACACCCATGCAATGCGGTCCTCTGCCTCTCTAAGTAGCGTCAGAAAGCTCACCAGAGGGAGAACATGGGGGGGGAGAGAGCACCCTCTCTCCAATTATCAGCCCTCCCCAGGCCATCAGATGCAACCTTACCTGCCTCTTGGAGCGCTTTGATTGCTCCTTGCCTCATTTGGAAAGAAGAAAAGACTCACATCAATCTGTTTACTGATTTCGGCTGTCGCCAGGGTACTTAATTGCCTCCGTTGATCAAATGGGCATTGCGAAGGAATTAGTTCCACTCCAGAGCCATGCCTATTGGGGGCTGACGTGCTTCACGATTCACTTCACTCAGTCACCAGCCAGCCTCTCCTTACCATAACCAAAGTCTCCACCGCAAGGATATTTTGCAAACCTGCCAACTAGCCTGCACTAAATGAAAGGTTCCTGCTTTCGCTTTTTGGTCTGGTCAGTGCCCACATACTCTGAGATTCCTTCTAACAATGCTATCAGCTATTAAAATAAATTTTGCGGCGCCAGAGCTCGCTGGACCAAAGCAAACCATTTTGTAATGTTTAAGTGCAAATTACACGTTGCACAGCGGCTCGACTGCAACAGCGGCTCTTTGCAACACCTCTAAAGGTAAAGGTACCTCTGCCCGTACGGGCCAGTCGTGTCCGACTCTAGGGTTGTGCGCCCATCTCACTTAAGAGGCCGTGGGCCAGCGCTGTCCGGAGACACTTCCGGGTCACGTGGCCAGCATGACGAAGCTGCTCTGGCGAGCCAGCACCAGCGCAGCACATGGAAACGCTGTTTACCTTCCCGCTATAAAGCGCTACCTATTTATCTACTTGCACTTAGGGGTGCTTTCGAACTGCTGGGTGGGCAGGAGCTGGGACCGAAAAACGGGAGCTCACCCCGCCGTGGGGATTTGAACCGCCGACCATGCGATCGGCAAGCCCTAGACACTGAGGTTTAACCCACAGCGCCACCCACGTCCCTTACACCTCAACTCCTTTGCAAATCATGATAAACCATGCTAAACCTGAGTTGCCAGGCAGAGAGATGTTGGATGCAAGAGAACTAACTTTACTAACAGGGAATACCAGGGAAAACTACTGTTCAGCCCTAAGATCACGGCAACTAAAGAATAAACTCTAAAGCGGCAAGACTTAAACCATGGTCCAGAGACACCGATAAGTCCCTGGCAGGGGTGAAGAGCCAAATGCAGTGGTACCTCAGGTTAAGTACTTAATTCGTTCCGGAGGTCTGTTCTTAACCTGAAACTGTTCTTAACCTGAAGCACCACTTTAGCTAATGGGGCCTCCTGCTGCTGCCATGCCGCCAGAGCACGATTTCTGTTCTCATCCTGAAGCAAAATTCTTAACCCGAGGTAATATTTCCGGGTTAGCGGAGTCTGTAACCTGAAGCGTATGTAACCTGAGGTACCACTGTGCTTCCTTAAAGTTTCTCTTCCATGCAATTTCCCCATCAAAAAGAGGGAACTTGTGCTTTGTTTAAACTGAAAAGCTGCTGTCCGAATGGCTGAAGCAGAAACGTCAAAGAAAGCCTTCATGCACAATCTTCCTCCAAGTGAACACACACTGCAGCCACAGAGGACAAATTACATAGCTGATTTAATAACATGGAAGAAACACCCGGTGCTGGGATTGCCCACAAAGAAGCAGCAAACCACAACAGTCCTTAGTATAACCACTGTTAAGAACCACCGAAATACTAAAATTGGAATGATACAGAGAAGATTAGCATGGCCCCTGCGCAAAGATGACATGCAAATTCGTGCAGAGTTCCATATTTTTCGGAAAGCTAAGGAACCAAGAAGACAAAAACTTTAAGAAAGAACGGGAAACATTCACAATTTATTTAGGAGACCACTGTAAGCAGATAAAAACATTACCATGATTTTAATAACACTTGTAACGTAACAAATACTATGGATAATATGGAGAGTTATAATATACAGTGGTACCTCAGGTTAAGTACTTAATTTGTTCTGGAGGTCCGTTCTTAACCTGAAACTGTTCTTAACCTGAAGCACCACTTTAGCTAATGGGGCCTCCTGCCGCCGCCGCACCGCCAGAGCACGATTTCTGTTCTCATCCTGAAGCAAAGTTCTTAACCTGAAGCACTATTTCTGGGTAAGCAGAGTCTGTAACCTGAAGCGTATGTAACCTGAAGCATATGTAACCTGAGGTACCACTGTATATGGATTATGAAATAATATGTAGTCGAAGATGCTGATATTTGGACCCACAGAGGGGCTGGTGGGAAGTGAGGGAGATTCTGATAAATCTCAGCAGAACAGCAGAAGGCTACGTAGTTGGTATTGTTATAATTTTTTGTTTTGCAAAACCAAATAAAAATTATTCAAAAAACGAAAACAAAAAACCACTGAACTAAATAAAATAGCATTTCATAACAACACCAGGCCTGGTGGAACAGCTCTGTCTTGCAGGCCCTGCGGAAAGATGTCAGGTCCCGCAGGGCCCTAGTCTCTTGAGACAGAGCGTTCGACCAGATTGGAGCCGCGGCCGAGAAAGCCCTGGCTCTAGTTGAGACCAGCCTAACCTCTCTGTGGCCTGGGATCTTCAGGATGTTTTTATTTGCAGACTGTAAATTTCTCTGTGGGACATACCAGGAGAGGCGGTCCCATAGGTACGAGGGTCCTAGGCCGTATAGGCACAATGTCAGGCACAACTGGTTGGCACAACCCACTCATTCCCCCAACAGCAACCACCCGGGATGAAGCGCTCCTAGGCTTGAAGAGAAACTCTGTGTAACTCAGAAGCTCCCTTCCTTAATTTGGAACATTAGTAAGCAAATGTAGCTGTCATCCTTGGATGCCAGAGGAAGCCCTTTGCCCAAACAGCTGTTGGGAGCATGCAGTGCATAGTTAAACCATGGAACTCACTCCCACAGGAGGCAGGGAGGATCACCAACTTGGATGGGTCTAAAGAAGAAGAAGAAGAAGAGTTTGGATTTGATATCCCGCTTTATCACTACCCGAAGGAGTCTCAAAGTGGCTCACATTCTCCTTTCCCTTCCTCCCCCACAACAAACACTCTGTGAGGTGAGTGGGGCTGAGAGACTTCAAAGAAGTGTGACTGGCCCAAGGTCACCCAGCAGCTGCAGGTGGAGGAGCGGGGAAGCGACCCCGGTTCACCAGATTATGAGTCTACCACTCTTAACCACTACACCTGGCTCTCTAAAAGAGGATTGGACAGATTCGTGGAGGATAAACCTGCCCATGGTTACTCACTGGGATGGCTGTGCTCTGCCTCCATGGTCTTCTGAATCCCAGGGGCTGGCAATTGGAGGAGCGGAGCGTGCTATTGTGCAGGAGTCTTGCTTGAGCATTTATCTCAGGCATCTGGCTGGCCGCTGTGAGAACATGATGCTGGTTTAGATGGGCCATTGGCTCTTCCTCAGCTCAGATGTCTTGGCACATTCAGATACAAGGTAAAAGGGTGAAGGACCCCCGGATGGTTAAGTCTGGTCAAAGGCGACTATGGGGTTGCAATGCTCATCTCACTTTCAGGCCGAGGGGAGCCGGCGTTTGTCCACAGACAGCTTTCCGGGTCATGTGGCCAGCATGGCTAAACCGCTTCTGGTGCAACGGGACACTGTGACGGAAACCAGAGTGCACAGAAATGCTGTTTCCCTTCCCGCCGCAGTGGTACCTATTTATCTACTTGCACTGGTGTGCTTTCGAACTGCTAGGTTGGCAGGAGCTGGAACAGAGCAACGGGAGCTCACCCTGTTGCAGGGATTCAAACTGCCGACCTTCTGATTGGCAAGCCCAAGAGGCTCAGTGGTTTAGACCACAGTGCCACCCGCATCCCTATATTCAGATGTACCTGCCATCCGTTCCAGGGGACCAGCAGAGGCATAGCCTACAAGCCATGCAACCAAGCTACCAATTTACAATCTACCATCCTTCCACACTGCCTTCCCTCCTAGCAGCTCAGAGCTGTGTATGGGTCAGTGTACATGCATCAAACCCATGGGTGTAGCCAGGAGAGCAGCTCCCCCCCTCCAAGAAGTCCAGTAAATAAATAAAAATACTTAACTAAAAGTAGAAATTGTAGAAAGATTTTGACAGATTTTTCTGAGCACTTGGGAGTCAAAAGAAAGCAATTTAAAACAACTGTTGTTGAATGGGGTAACTGTGCCCCTGAAGGACCAGGAACACAGCCTGGGAGTCATTTTGGACTCACAGCTGTCCATGGAGGCGCAGGTCAGTTTTGTGTCCTGGGCAGCTGTCTACCAGCTCCATCTGGTACGCAGGTTGAGACCCTACCTGCCCGCAGACTGTCTCTCCAGAGTGGTGCATGCTCTGGTTATCTCCCGCTTGGACTACTGCAATGCACTCTACGTGGCGCTACCTTTGAAGGTCACTTGGAAACTACAACTAATCCAGAATGTGGCAGCTAGACTAGTGACTGGGAGTGGCCACCGGGACCATATAACACTGGCCCTAAAGGATCTTCATTGGCTCCCAGTACATTTCCGAGCACAATTCAAAGTGTTGGTGCTGACCTTTAAAGCCTTAAATGGCCTCGGTCCAGTATACCTAAAGGAACATCTCCACCCCCATCGTTCAGTCTGGACACTGAGATCCAGCACCGAGAGCCTTCTGGCAGTTCCCTCATTGCAAGAAGTGAGGTTGCAGGGAACCTAGGCAGAGGGCCTTCTCAGTAGTGGCGCCTGCTCTGTGGAACGCCCTCCCATCAGATGTCAAGGAAATAAACAACTACCTGACTTTTTGAAGACATCTGAAGGCAGCCCCGTTTAGGGAAGTTTTTAATGTTTGGTGCTGTATTGTTTTTAACACTCGATTGGGAGCCGCCCAGAGTGGCTGGAGAAACTGCGCCAGATGGGCAGGGTATAAATAATAAATTATTATTATTATTCCAAATCTGCTAGACACAGCCAGACAGAGGATGGTGTCCTGCCCCCCTCTAACATAAATCCTGACTGTGCCCATGGTCAAACCATTTTATCCTCATAACAACCTTGTGAGGTGATAATATTAGGCAGAGAGATAACTAAGGGTCCGAGGTCTCCTGGGGAGGTTCATGGCTGAGCAAGGGTTTAAAAACAGGCCTCCCCAGTTTATACCATGTCCACCCTTTTATTGGGGGTGGGGGGAATCAATCAATTTCACAGAGGGAACGAAGCACCAAACCAGAGCTCACACCTGCGTTTCACTAATAAATCAGACTTCTCCAGAGCACAAACAGGTCTCCCTCCCTCCCCCTCTCCTTGCTCGACCACACAGAGCTGTGTGGTGTTTAATTGCATCCCTGCAACGCTTCCAGACTGCGAACAGGTAGGTGGAGGCCTGAACCGAGACAGGCGTCCCTCTCTTCTGCTTCACCAGGCTTGTTATCTCTGAGGTGACGGCTTTGCACTTGAGCGAGGCGAGTGAAGAAGAAGAGCGGGAGCATATTAAGAATGAGGGCTGGGAAGGGGAAGAAGGTCTTTGGGGTGACCGGCAAGAATCTCAGCTAAATCTCCCCTGAATATGCTTTGCTCCACAGCACCTATGCAAGATGAGATCAAAGGTGGAAAATTATCGGGGGGAGGGGGGATAAAAATATGCCCGTCGCTTTAGTGAGCGGATACGAAATTGGACTTTCTGCTTCCCATCACTTCCTAATGAGAGGCACCTACTCAAAGGGAGTTTGGGAGTTTTAATTATAATCTTTCTGCCTCTAAGAATGCCAAGCCAGGCCCCATCTGCGGCCAGTTTTCTTGACAAGACAAGCTCTATTCTAAACTAGGTCAGGAAGCGTGGCAGGAGTGTGTTGGGAAGGGGGCTGGGTAACATCTCCCCAGAGGGAGAATGTTCAGATACAGATCTTTTAACCGCTCCTGGGGCTAGCCAAAGATGGACGACGGGCTGTCAGATGAGTTCGCGTCAGGAACCCGGTGCGATTTGAACTGCTGGCTGTGCTCAGGACAATGTGCAGATTGGATTGCGGGGCTCTCTCAGGCCCGACGTTCCCCTCGCGTCAGATGGCTTGGCTTTCTAAAAACACGTCTTTTGAAGGCCGGTTTAAGGGATTCCTTTCCCATAAGACAGGGACACGGGTGGCGCTGTGGGTAAAACCGCAGTGCCTAGGACTTGCCGATCGCATGGTCAGCGGTTCGAATCCCTGCGGCGGGGTGAGCTCCCGTCTTTCGGACCCAGCTCCTGCCCACCTAGCAGTTCGAAAGCACCCCTAAGCACAAGTAGATAAATAGGTACCGCTTTATAGCGGGAAGGTAAACGGCGTTTCTGTGTGCTGCGCTGGTGCCGGCTCGCCAGAGCAGCTTCGTCACGCTGGCCACGTGACCTGGAAGTGTCTCCGGACAGCGCTGGCCCCCGGCCTCTTAAGTGAGATGAACGCACAACCCTAGTCGGACACGACTGGCCCACAAGGGCAGGGGTACCTTTACTTCCCATAAGTAAATCACGAATTTGGGCGATTTGAGTGTATGAAGAGACCTGCTGGGTCACAGCAGCGGCCCACCAAGCCAAGCATCCTGGTCTCACAGTAGCCAACCAGACAGATGCTTATGGGAAGCCTCTCGTGCAGGACCTGAGCATAACCACCTGCAGTTCCCAGCCGCTGGTATTCAGACACGTACTGCCTCCAAAAGTGGAGGCAGGCCACTCATAGCAGAGTTGGAAGGGACCTCAAGAATCATCTAGTCTAACCCCTCGCAATGCAGGAATCTCAACTAGATCATCCAGGGCAGGTGGCCACCCAACCTCTGCTTAAAAACCTCCAAGGAAGGAGAGTGCACCATCTTCCGAGGGAGCCTGTTGTTCCACAGTCGAACAGCTCTTACTGTCAGAAAGTTCTTCCTGATGTTTAGTTGGAATCTCCTTCCTTGTAACTTCAAAGCTGTTGGTTTGGGGGCCTCTCCGCCTCTGGAGAAAACAAGCTTGCTCCATCCTCCATGTGACAGCTCTTTAGATGTTTGAAGATGGCTATCATCTCCTCTCAGTCTCTTCTTTTCCAGGCTAAACATGCCCAATTCCCTCAACCATCCCCCATAAGACTTGGTTTCCAGACCCTTAATCATCTTGACTGCCCTCCTCTGCAAATGTTCCATCTTGTCAAAAGCCTTCTTCAATGGGGATGCCCAGAACCGGACACAATATTCCAGGTGTGGTCTGACCAAAGCAGAATATAGTGGCATTTGTCATCCAATAATAATACAGTGGTACCTCGGGACGTGGGTGGTGCTGTGGGTTAAACCACAGAGCCTAGGACTTGCCGATCTGAAGGTCGGCAGTTCGAATCCCCACGACAGTGTGAGCTCCCGTTCCTCGGTCCTTTCTCCTGCCAACCTAGCAGTTCGAAAGCATGTCAAAGTGCAAGTAGATAAATAGGTACCGCTCCGGCAGGAAGATAAACGGTGTTTCCATGCGCTGCTCTGGTTCGCCAGAAGCGGCTTAGTCATGCTGGCCACATGACCCGGAAGCTGTAGGCTGGCTCCCTCGGCCAATAAAGCGAGATGAGCACCGCAACCCCAGAGTCGGCCACAACTGGACCTAATGGTCAAGGGTCCCTTTACCTTTACCTCCGGTTGCAAATGGGATCCGTTTCGGAGGTTTGGCCACATCCCGAGGAATTCACAACTGGAGGAGCGCTTCTGCGCATGCGCGCACAGCCGTGTTCGCATCCCGAAGTTTACGTATCCAGAGGGATACGTAAGCGGAGGTACGACTGTATTTCACAGTGCCCCAATAACCCCTTTGTTTCCCCACCCATTCCTCTCTTACTATTCACCAGGAAAGGGCCAGCAAGACACTGAGTTCACCAGGACCCAGCCTAAAAGGTCAGAGGTCACAGTCCTCCTCCTTTCCACTTCTGTATTTGGCAAAGCCCTAAAGTCACATCTCACTGAGCTTCTGAGCAAGGCTGTCACAAGTCCCTCGAGCTGTCCTTTGTTTCCCAGTGTGCTACAGTAATCCATCAAGAAATTAGGCTGCAGTCCTGAAGGAATATGCGCCGTTGAACACAGCAGGATTTACTCCTGAGGAAGAAGGCCTCGCAACTGTGGCTCTAGTTTGCTGTGACCACACACTTGCTATTATAATCATCTATTTATATGATGCTTGGTTGTCAGGATGGCTTTGGTTTACGAGTACAGTCGTACCTTGGCTATTGAACGGAATCCGTTCCGGAAGTCTGTTCGACTTCCAAAAACTTTTGACAACCAAGGCATGGCTTCCGATTGGCTGCAGGAGCGTCCTGCACTCAATCGGAAGCCACGGAGGATGTTCGGATTCCAAAGAACTTTTGCAAACCAGAACACTCACTTTGGGTTTGCAGTGTTCGGGAGTCAAAACGTTCGAGTTGCAAGGCGTTCTGGATCCAAGGTATGACTGTATAAAAACTGGTGACAAAAATATAAGAGTGCATAATACACATCAAAGCAGTTTCATCAAAGCATTATTTACAGTTAATGTGTTTATTTTACCCCCAATTGAAATGCAACAATAAAAGGAGCCCATAAAAACAGCACAACGAATAAAAGGGTAAAAACAGCAATTACAAGTAATTAGAGCAGGAGCTTCAAGTCAGGGAAAGGATTGTCTAAACAGGAGCGTCTTCACAAGCCGGCGGCATGCCAATACTGATGGGGCCCATTCTTATTTCAGCAAGGAGAATGCTCTCCAACACTGGAGCAGCCAGTAAGAAATGTCCACTTCCGTGTTACTACATTTGTTGAGGTTATCTTTGTTTACCCTTGTGACAAGGCATCTTTATACAGGAGACAGGGTCAGAAAGCACAAGAAAAAAATCACCTGCTATTCAAAAGAAAGTCCATGTGATGAGGAGAAATTACCATTTGACTTGGTAGTTATTTTATTTGGTAATGCAGAATCATGGGTTTTCTATGTCGATACAGAGATGATAATAAGTCACAAAAGAAAAGGGGGGGGGGAAGAATCCCCTTCCTTGAGGGATTGGATGATGAGGATATGGGATGCGGTTTGTGCTTTAAAATTTACAAATATTGCTAGTGTGTGTGGGAACAGGATAATAAACATTTCATTGGCCAAACTTTATGACGTTTTGGAAGAATAAAGTGTAGGGTAATGGGCAAATGTATAATTCATTCATTCGGAATTTTGTGAATTCATGGAATTGCAAACAATCACATCCAGGAGGAAAAGAGTAGAAATTGAGAACTGACGAACCAGAATAGGACATAAGTAATATTTGATATGATGTTTAAAAATAAATTTATATTTCATTGTTCTACATCTCTTTCTTTATATATGTATATCATACATTTTATTAAAGCTTTTATGGTAAATTGTTGGTTTTTTTTAAAAAAAATAACCCTAATCTATATAAAAAAGCAGGAATATCTATATATCTATCTTTTCCTGCTTTTGTTTTTGTTTTTTTAATATATATATTATGTTACATATACAGGATAATATACCATCAACAGATCCTGAGGGACCAAAGAGTGGGCAATGAGAATTTTCAAGAAGACATCTTTATAGAATGCGATACACAACTGAAGATAGGGTACAATCCTTCAGGAGCGACGGAATCTTCCTAGCGCCATTTCCATGCAGGGTTGCCAGAGGGTTGTCCTGTAGGGAGAGCCCAGATTAGAAAGGGAGTTGGCAGGTAAATCTACAAGCGACTGGTGCCCAATGGGACTGGGAGGCGGAAGGCAGGGAGACCAACCATAGTTGGAGCCACAGCCAATGACAGTCAGAGCCACCCCTTCACTGGTTGTAAGTAAATAAGAAGGCAGGCGGGTAGGAGCTAACTAAGGTGGGCAGGGCCTCATTCGCCCTATTAGACTAACAGTAGTGAGCTAGCAGGAACCCACCCCGAGCGAGTTGGAGGTAACTCTTCATTAGCAAAAACAGACCTGCGCAGGAGTTTCAGGCCTAATGAGCCCAGCAGCTCATCTTTGGCAGGTCTTGCCCCCATGAAGCACCTCTCTACAGCTGCCTAAGTCCCCTTCTCTCCAGGGTTTTCTCCTAAGCAATCGGAGACTGTGCCTGAATGGAGCTAACTTTCCCTCCGCTCTCTTCATGCCTCTTCTGGTTCTGGGAGACAAAGGGAGATGGAAGCTTGTCACAGCAGGAGGGGGAGACACCTGCGACTCTTCAGCAGCCTACCTCCTCTCTGTTTCTTGGCCCTCTTCCTTTCCAGCCTCTGCTTCTGGACTGCTCTCTGCCAGACTCCTGCTGCTCACTAAGCCCTCTTACCTCTTCAGCTTCCAGCATCTCCCCACCTCCCAATCTTCTCCTGCCTGCTCTTCCCCTTAAGCATTCCCCAGTCTTGTTCTCTGCATAATCAGAGCTCTGTGGGCTTAACCGTTTGGGAGAATATGGGCAGAGGCACCAGAGATCTTGCACTACTGTTAGCCGGACCCAGTTTACCTGGCGCGCTCGTGACCCGCGAAGATTTGAGAGACGTTCCTTGGAGCCTGGCAATGCGGCTGCGTGGCGCACCCAGTGAGTAGGAGGCGGGGCTAAAAAGAGGGAGAGAGATTGGGTTGCGAGGCTTCTCCAGCAGCCCTGCAGAAAGGCCAGCAACATTCAGCTCCTCTCCAATTCCCCCCCCCCCCCCCCCGGTTCCGGCTCCTCATTAAAAGCCCTCTAATAATAATAAATAATAATAATAAATTTTATTATACCCCGCCCTCCCTGGCCAGAGCCGGGCTCAGGGCAGCTAACACCAGTAAAATTACAACAAAAACATAAGGGGGGGACAATTTAAAATACAGGTTAAAATGCAATTTAAAATGTAGCCTCATTTTAAAAGTAGCCTATGGCTCAAAACCGTAAGGGGAGGGAAAACATAAGGGTCAGACTGAGTCCAAACCAAAGGCCAGGCAGAACAGCTCTGTCTTGCAGGCCCTACAGAAAGATGTCAAGTCCCGCAGGGCCCTGGCCTCTTGAGACAAGAGCGTTCCACCAAGTCGGGGCCAGTACTGAAAAGGCCCTGGCCCTAGCTGAGACCAATCTAACCACCTTGCGACCTGGAACCTCCAAAGTGTTGTCATTTGTGGAGCTTAAGGTCCTCCGCGGGGCATACCAGGAGAGGCGGTCCCGTAGGTACGAGGGTCCTAGGCCGCATAGGGCTTTAAAGGTCAAAACCAGCACCTTAAACCTGACCCTGTGTTCCACCGGGAGCCAGTGCAGCTGGTAAAGCACTGGATGAATGTGATCCCGTAGGACGGACCCTGTAAGGAGCCTCGCCGTAGCATTCTGCACCCGCTGGAGTTTCTGGGTCAGCTTCAAGGGCAGCCCCGCGTAGAGCGAGTTACAATAATCAAGCCTGGAGGTGACTGTTGCATGGATCACTATCGCCAAATCAGGGTGAGAAAAGTAAGGGACCAACTGCTTAGAATTAGTGCCTGAGCTTTTTCCTCCTCCCTCCCAGCCCCCTTTTCCTTTTGTGTCATGCCTTTTTGGCTGGGAGCCTGAGGGCAGGGATCATCTTCTCACCGATATTTGTAAGTAGGTTTGGCAGCCTTGAAGGCAGGGATCCCTAACCTGGCACTGCCATGGTGAAATCAATATTGTTTTGATGACCTCAATCGGGGCCAGGAGGACATAGCTGTGTTCCCAGGATGAGCCTATTGAAGAGAGTGAGCTTACTTTGTGGTGTGCCTCCTCTTCTGCGTTGAGGCTTTGGAAGCCAAGGAGGACGATCGAGGAATGGAGGAGCCCTTCATGGTGAACACTGGCATGGACGCCCTGGAACTGGAAGGATTGCAGGAGTTAAATGCAAGAAGCACATCCTCCAGGAGGGTCTGGCTGCCCACCCACCTCCTCACCCCAAGGAAACTGGTCACCTCTAATTTGCCAAGAGATACGGGACAAAGGCAGGGATTGGCTGCCAAAAAAAGGCCCACACCTCTTAAAGTGGCCTTGCACTTAAATATTTGCCTGGTGGCCGCAGGCGACAAAGAACTGAATGGAGGCGACTGAGCAGACCGGCACAGGAACAGGGGAGGGAAGCGCTCTGGCCCTCATTTGCACCTAATGTACAAACCCAACCGGCTAGCAAAAATGCTTGCAGGCTAGTAACTATTTGCAAGGCTGTCTTAAAGACCAGGAACTTTCAGGCAATGCAGACAGGTCTCAACTGTTTTAACTTTTTGGAGACTTTGCTGGGAAATGGGAAACATCCTGTGCTGCTTTTAACGGCTGGGCTCATACTTTCCTCCCCAATTCCCCCAACTTAAAATGATTGTAGAAGCAACTCTACAAAAGGTGATGGTACCAATTAGGCCATGGGGAGCCTTAACTGCCACAGCAAGAGTGACAAGTAGATTCCTGCTAGGGCCCAGAAGGTCTGTAAGGACAGCAACTTTTGGCTGTATAAAAGCCACTTCCAGGACGTTTGGGTTATCAAAAGGCCATGCAGGCCTGTTTTTTCCCCTTTCTGAACTACAAGCAGCCCATTTCCACCCAACCTGGTCGTTGGAAGAGCCTGGTAACATCAGGAATTTGTTGTCTGAGTGTAATCCTTTTCCTCCACCCTCCCCATTGCTTTTTCCTTTTGTGCCATGGCTTTCTGACTTAGATTATAAGAGTGGAGGCAGGAACTGTGTTTTATGGGATTCTTCCCTCCTGCTTGGCAGAGATTGCCCCCTATGCTTTCAACTGGGAACCGCAAGTATTGGCATAGTTTGTGTCTGAGACCCCTTGGACCAAACCTCTTGCAAAGGGAAGGAAATGCCAGAGGGCCTTGCAGCTCAGAGGCACCCACCTGGGTATGAAAGGTGCCCCCTGGTGGTTAGAGAGGTGCTGGACGCTCTCCCAGGCAGGGCATTCAGGAGCGCTGGGTTTCACGTCAGGAGGGCAGGGAACCTCGCAGAGGTCGAAGGTGGTGTTCAGGCCCCTCGGCGGAGCTGGTGTGGAACAATTCTGGGCGGCTGAGGTGCCCAGAGGCTTACGGGTCTTCGTAACTGTCAAAGGGCAGCACGGCAGCGGGCGGAGACTGTATGGACTAGAAGACCTGGCTTTATCCACGACAGGAGTGCTGGTGCAGTCAGCCTGGGGGAAAGCAGCCCATTCCTTCAGGGAGCCCACTTGTTGCGGGGAGAGGGGATTCTTCCGCCGACGCTTGGCCCGTCCCTTGGGGGTAGAAGGGGAGCTCCTTTCGGACAGCGGTGGGCTCTCTGCTGACTTCCTTCGCTTCTTTGTTGGGAGGTGGGGGGTCTTGAAAGTTGCACCTGGCATTGGGCCCCTCTCTGGTGAAGCGGGCAAGACCCCAGGACCGCCCGTTGGATCGACACACTCGACTGCAGGAAGGGAAGGCAGGAGGGCAGCTGCGACAGAGAGGGAGAGAGCAATGAAAACTGGCAGCCTAAGGGAGAGACGCACACCCAAGGGCATGGACCCGGGAGACTGTACAAATCAGCCAATGGGGGAACCCTTCATTCAGCCAACCCCCCAGTCAGCCAATGGGGGAACCCTGCATTCAGCCAACCCCCCAGACAGCCAATGGCGGAACCCTTCAATCAACCAACCAACCAACCCCCAAGTCAGCCAATGGGGGAACCCTGCATTCAGCCAACCCCCCAGACAGCCAATGGCGGAACCCTTCAACCAACCAACCAACCAACCCCCCAGTCAGCCAATGGGGGAACCCTGCATTCAGCCAACCCCCCAGACAGCCAATGGCGGAACCCTTCAATCAACCAACCAACCAACCCCCCAGTCAGCCAATGGGGGAACCCTGCATTCAGCCAACCCCCCAGACAGCCAATGGCGGAACCCTTCAATCAACCAACCAACCCCCCAGTCAGCCAATGGGGAAACCCTTCACTCAGCCAACCCCCCCAGTCAGCCACTCAGCTAACCCCCCCAGTCAGCCAATGGGGGAACCCTTCACTCAGCCAACCCCCCCCCCCGCCAGCCAATGGGGGAACCCTTCACTCAGCCAACCCCCCTCCAGTCAGCCAATGGGGGAACTCTGCACTCAGCCAATCCCATTCACTGCTATTTCTGATCCGACTGCACTGGCTACCAATTAGTTTCTGGGTCCAATTGAAAGTGCTGGTTTTGACCCATAAAACCTTAAAACGGTTCAGGACCGCAAGACCTCAAGGACCGCCTCTTTCCATATGAACCTACCCAGACCCTGAGATCATCTTCTGAGGCCCTTCTTTGCAGGTCTCCTCCTCAAGAGGTCCAGAGGGTGGCAACATGAGAACGGGGCCTTCTCTGCAGTGGCTCCCCATCTGTGGAATGCTCTCCCCAGGGAAGTTCACCTGGCGCCTTCATTATACACCTTTAGGCGCCAGGCAAAAATATTCCCTTTATACCAGGACTTTGGTTGATTTGATCCTATGCCCTTTTAAAATGTGGTTGTGGCGGTTATTGGGTTGTTGTTGTTATTTTGATGTTATATTTTGTGGTTTTATATTCTGATTTTGTTCTGTGAACCGCCCTGAGACCTCCGGGTATAGGGCGGTATATGAATCCAACAAATAAATAAAATTAAAATAAATTTCAATGCGGTCATCCCCCCCCACCCCCACCCCAAGAATCACCATTATCCACGAGCTGCTGCACTTCTGGCTCCAGGCTGCCTCGAGTAGCCACATCCAGTTCTCCAACTTGCTCCTTTACAGTGGAAACGTCTGGGGCCTCACAGGCCTCTCCCGACACCAAGCCGCCCAGGCCTTCAAAGTCGACCCTCGTATCCGGGGTGAGGAGGTTGGCAGCTTTCAGAAGGGCATACTGCCTTTGTGCCACGTGCAAGATTGACGTTACCAGCCTGAGACAGTAAGAAAGATCGAAAATAACCACAATGGGAGAGACAGGAGCAAAGGCTGTGTATGCAACATACGATTAAAGCACATGGCTTTCGCCAAAGAATCCTGAGGAACCGTATTTTGCCTTTCACAGAGTGGAAGACTCAGGTCCCAGGATTCAAGTGGGGGAAGTCGTGTACTTTGAATGTATGTTGTGTACGCTGCAAAAGAGCAGAATGGAATCGGCATGGCTCCTTCAAATAAGCAGTACAGTGGTACCTCGGGTTAAGAACTTAATTTGTTCCGGAGGTCCGTTCTTAACCTGAAACTGTTCTTAACCTGAAACACCACTTTAGCTAATGGGGCCTCCCGCTGCTGCCACTGCGCCAACAGAGCACGATTTCTGTTCTTATCCTGAACCAAAGTTCTTAACCTGAGGTACTATTTCTGGGTTAGCGGAGTCTGTAACCTGAAGCGTCTGTAATCTGAAGCGTATGTAACCTGAGGTACTGCTATACAGTTGTACAGTTGGTTACAAACTTAATTTGTTCTGGAGGTCCGTTCTTAACCTGAAACCATTCTTAACCTGAGGTACCACTTTAGCTAATGGGGCCTCCCACTGCTGCCGGCGCGCGATTTCTGTTCTCATCCTGAGGTAAATTTCTTAACCCAAGATACTACTTCCGGGTTAGCGGAGTCTGTAACCCGAAGTGTTTGTAACCCGAGGTACCACTGTATTTTGGAAAGAATGAAATGTCTGTGACATCAGTTTGACTGCCAACCTGATATGTGCTTAAACCTGCATGAGATGGCAGGATAAGAGGACCTTGCTCTACCCATATCGGGCGGAAAGACGTCGACTCACCTCATCAGCTGCTTTTTATCCATTCCTTGCAACTGAGCATTCAGTTTCTCCTGTTTCTCAGCTGGATCTGAGGGCTCTGTGCCACAGCAGCTGGAGTCCCCCCCCAGTTCCTGAATCTATCAAACACAGCAGAAAGGTATGTGTCGGGGGGGGGGTATGCAGGTGTAAAATTTGTAGGTAAAGGTAAACGGACCCCCGACCATTAGGTCCAGTCGTGACCTACTCTGGGGCTGTGGCACTCATCTCGCTTTATTGGCTGAGGGAGCTGGCGTACAGCTTCCGGGTCATGTGGCCAGCATGACTAAGCCGCTTCTGGCAAACCAGAGCAGCGCACGGAAATGCCGTTTGCCTTCCCGTGGGAGCGGTACCTATTTATCTATTTGCACTTTGACGTGCTTTCGAACTGCTAGGTTGGCAGAAGAAGGGACCGAGCAACGGGAGCTCACCCCGTCGCAGGGATTCAAACCGCCAACCTTCTGATCGGCAAGTCCTAGGCTCTGTGCTGTAACCCACAGTGCCACCCGCGTCCTAGTATAATATATACCGGATGCTAAATTCTACCCATCGTGGGCAACATGCCCACCTGACAATTGGACGATCTGAATAACCGCTTGTTGTTTAAAGGTGAATTTTGGACATAATGGAGATGTAAAAGATTTGGATTATCATAAAAGATGCAGGAGGAAATGATTAGCAATAGGACCCACAAAGGGGAGGACGGAATTCCAGGAGATTCTTTGGAATCTTGGTTTTTATGTTGTATGTTGGCTATGTGATTGTAAAAGTTTAATCTGAAAAACCAAATAAATAAATTTATTTATTCTTAAAAAACAACACACAATTGGACGAGCTGCCGCGATGTCATGCAACGCTCCCAATTCCTCTGGGTGCGGATGAGAAAAGAGCACCCTCAGGGTGCTGATCAAAGCACCCACAAATCCACTTGCTGCCCCGTGGGGCAATCCCTGTGGGGTGCTCCGGGATTAGCCGAGAAACGGTCTCAGCAGTCAGTTATAAAAACAACCACGTGTGAATCTTTTAAGAGAGGCACTGCAGATACTGAGCAGATCTCTGGGTGGAAAAGCCTCAGGCAAAAGGATCCACATGCTGAGATCTCCTGACCTCGATGCCCATCCCACAAACTTCCTGGCCCTTACCTGCTCTGCAGTGCTGCTTTTTCCCAAACAAGAGGCACCATCATTCGGTTTCAACAGCTCTGTCTCGCCATCGCCCTTCTCCGGGGCTTCGCAGTCGGAAGAAGCCTCCTTTGACCTGTACCAAGTGCAGGAGTGGGGTGTCACCAACCATTCTCTACCAAGCGCTGGTAGGAAACCCAAAGGACATCTGGTCTAACCTTCCCGTGTCCTGCTTCTGGGGGCACAGCCTTGCTCAGTTTGAGAAAGTTTGCAGAGGAGGTGAAATTCAAACCAAGGATGTCCTGTTTCATAGCTTGGGCTCCTAGACATGACGCCAGCTCTCAGCCGGTTTTATTCTCATCCACGGCCCACTCCCGCCCTGGGTAGGCAATTAAACGATCCATACCTCTCTCCTTCCCCCAATGCAGTGCCAGATTTACATATAAGCTAAACAAGCTATAGCTTAGGGCCCCACTCACTTGAGGGCTCCCAAAAAATTTAAAGGAAAAAACACACACCTGGATGTACATTTCCAAAATATAAGATAAAAAACAAATAAATAAAATAAAACCTACATACAGCAACAGTGTTTTGTGGTGTGTCGGCTCCTATGATGTAAGTAATGGGCCCCGCCTGCTAGCCTGCTCCCTAAAATACCACTGGTTTGCTGTTACTATTTCATTTTATAGCAAGTTTCTAGAGACTAGATTATGAGTCTTTGTAAATTGTGTTTCTAAAGGAATTTTTGTTATTGCCAAATGCCAATGTGTTTGCATTATTAAGTTTGTTATGAATAAAAAATCATTTTAAGTCAGGGCTTAATAATTATTTCACTATTAATATACTTCTTCGTGATTGTATTTCACTATTAATATACTTCTTTTTAATTGTATTTCAGTTCAACAATTACTTTGATAAAATACATATTTTGTTATGTGCAAATGGCTTTAGATACCTACTAGGTCCATAAATTAGCATATAGCCTATATTTAACACAAAAAACTGCGACAATTTGTTGTTGACAAAGGACAGCTGGACATATAAAGGGCCCCATTACCTTCAGTAGCTATGGGCCTTATCAAACCAAAATCCGGCCCTGCCCCAGCGATACAAGTAGTTAACACTAGATGTTCACATAGCGTGCATTGAAAGCTCTGTTATGCCACTTTAAACACTTGCTGCTTCCCTCAAAGAATTCTGGGAGCTGTAGTTTGTTAAGGGTGAAGAAAGAGTTGTTCGGAGACCCTCCCTTCCCTCTCAGAGCGGTTTAACAATCAACTCCACTTCCTAGGGAAATCTGGGAATTGTAGTTCTGTGAGGGGAGCAGGGTGTGTGTGTGTGTATCTTCTAACAACTCTCAACACCCTAAACAAACTATAGCTCTCAGCACGGTGTGGATGCGGGCATTTTATTTTAATTTGGGCATGACTATAAACTGTTTATCATTGCTGTTATTATTGTTATTGTTGGTTTCTATTGATTTATTGGTCTGTTTGCTGCTTGCATAGGATATTTTGTTTTCTTTAAATGTTTGATGTTTTGTTGTGTTTTTATATATGTTGTAAGCTGCCCAGCCAGATGGGCAGGATATAATTTTTTTTAAAAAAAATATTATTATTAAATTATTATTGTTGACGAAGCCCTCTGACAGTGGATCCACAACACTTGAGAATCTGTTTTCTAAATCGAGGCAAATTTCTAGGCCCCGTGGTTGCTGTGGTTAAAAAAAAAAGAAAAAGACATGACTGCATGTCTCTGAATATCTTAGAAAATATAGGAGCCTAGGTTTTTAGGGAAGGAAAAGGAGAGGCTGGAAGGAGGCCTTCGAGCTGAAACAGATCCTTCAAATCCTGGGGTCCATGACTGGCTAGATTTCAGCTTTAAATGCCTCACTTTGCACAGGCTTCTTGCAGTCTTGTCCATATCAAAAGGTATCGACTCCAATGATTCCTGTGTAGTAAGACACAGCAGACTTACCCGAGCTCATCCTGGCCAGGTCTGGAAGGAGTCAGAACAGCCGGTACAAGGTGGGGTCTAACCTCTGGGACATTTTCCTCATAAGCTCGGAGCCGCCCTCTTAATTCAGCCACCTGAAAGGCGTTAAAAAAAAAGTTATTTATTTCGCACACAGGGCGAAGTTCCCAAGATCGCAGTGTACTGCCTGTATCACAAACCAACCACGGTTTCGATTTTCCATTTTCCATTTGCATTCACGTGTAAATCTTAATCATATACAAATAGGATTCTCTGAATCCCTAGACTTCCCTCCATGGGTTCCATAGTTACTCTTTTCCAGCTGCATCGTATAATGTTCTCCATATTTTCTCTAAAAATCGGTTATCACAATAGTTCTTGTCACATTGCAAGTGTTTTTTTTTTAAAATCCTGCCAATGTTTTTAATTGTTTACAGTGTTGTCCTGAATGACTTTCTACGGAGGACTAGTTCTAAGGACCTTCAGGAGTGGAACTTGGCCTGAAGGGAACATTTGTATCTGGGGTCTTCAACACGGCACCCGTGGGCACCCTCAGACAACCCTCCTGACACCTGCTCTTCCTCAAAAGAATAAATCAAGTTTTACGGCTTTTGAGTGGGTGTTTTTTGCCTGTCTTTCACTTGTTTGGGGCTGCGCTCAGATGTTTTCCTGTTGCTTACTGAGACTCACCAGTTTTTTCTTCTGTAAAGGGTGTAATTTCTGGTGGCCACACCAGTTTTCTAGATTTCTAACTAGGCCCCTGGCAGCGCCGGATTAAACCCTGCGAAGGCCCACGGCAGTCGAAATCTCTCTTGCCCACCCCCATGTGAATACTCTAGTGGGATAACACTGAACTAAGAAAGCTTGATTGTCATTTTCTTTCAAGATCAAATCAGTATTATTTTGATCCGTTGTTGCAGGACCCCTGAAAGGCATGTGGGACCTGCTCTGCCAATTTGGTAATCTGGCATGGGCTGCCACTGGGTCCCCAAAAAGCTTGGTCTATGGGAATGCTAACAGGGAGTGGGAGAGAGAAAGCAAATGTAAAGCATCAGTTTGCAGGTAGACAGCAAGAATCAACAGCTGGACTGCCACACAGCATAGTTTTCAGCTCCTTGGCACTGTGGTGAAACTTTTAACCAGACAGAGGGATTGCATACCTTGTCTAGCAATTCAAAAATGCCCCACTGGCCAGGGCTGTTGGCTAATTCTGGAGGTTACATACCGTATTTTTCGCTCTATAGGACGCACCCGACCATAGGACACACCTTGTTTTAGAGGGGGAGAACAAGAAAATAAAATTTTCCCCCTCTCTGCTCAGCGCCCCTTCAGCGAAGCGGCAGGAGAAACGGAGCCCCTTCCATTTCTCCTCCTGCTTCGCTGAAGGGGCGCTGCGCAGCTCTCCCTCTCTGCTGAAGCCAGGAGAGTCTTGCTCTCCCGGCTTCAGCAAAAGGAACCCGAAGCCTCCGGAGCGCAATGGGAACTCGCGCAGGATAGCTGCCTGAAGCCTTCGGAGCACACCGACCCCTCTTGCTCTCCAGGCTTCAGCGAAAGCAACGTGAAGCCTCCAGAGCGCTCCCTCTTGCGCTTCGGAGGCTTCGTGTTGCTATCACTGAAGCCAAGGAGCCTGCATTCGCTCCATAGGACGCACACACATTTCCCCTTAATTTTTGGAGGGGAAAAAGTGCGTCCTATAGAACGAAAAATACGGTAAGTCAACATGACTAGTAGCTATGGACTACCATATCCCCTGTGAAGAAGGCTTCATTATACGATGACCCCCCCCCGCCCTTCCTCAGGTTCCACCCAAAGGAAACAGGGTCTGCTTACCTCTGCTTTCAGCTGCTCACAAACCGCTGCGTATTGGCTGATATGGCAATCCACACTGACCACGTTGCTTTTCATCTGCAGGCCAGGACAAAGCACAGAAAGCAGGTAATTTTGAGGTGGGGAACAGAGGAGGGCCGTCACATTTTTGCACAAGTTGCAATTCCGGCCTGATTTAAGAGGTCGGGCTTTCTTGGATACCTACTAGGAGTTTGATCTCTTTAGCTCGGTTGGCATACTTTAGGGTGTTGTAGGTGTCCTCGTACGAAAGCGCAGAGGGACTAACGGCGGCTATCATTATGGTCCGGCAGTTCCCACCGATAGAATCCTTTAGGAGGCGGGTAAGCTTGCTGTCCCGGTATGGAATGTGAGGCTTTTTGCCCTGTGGGCCAAAAGGGAAGCAGAGACAAAAACTGGGTTTATAAAAATAACCAGACAAAGGGATTGCATACCTTGTCTAGCAATTCAAAAATGCCCCACTGGCCAGGGCTGTTGGCTAATTCTGGAGGTTACATACCGTATTTTTCGGTCTATAGGACGCACCCGACGTGAGTCTTGGTTGACCACAAACTTGACATGAGCCAATAGTGTGACGCGGCAGCTAAAAAAGCCAATGCAATTCTGGGTTGCATCAATAGGAGTATAGCATCTAGATCAAGGGAAGTAATAGTGCCACTGTATTCTGCTCTGGTCAGACCTCACCTGGAGTACTGTGTCCAGTTCTGGGCACCACAGTTCAAGAAGGACACTGACAAACTGGAACGTGTCCAGAGGAGGGCAACCAAAATGGTCAAAGGCATGGAACCGATGCCTTATGAGGAACGGCTAAGGGAGCTGGGCATGTTTAGCCTGGAGAAGAGGAGGTTAAGGGGTGATATGATAGCCATGTTCAAATATATAAAAGGATGTCACATAGAGGAGGGAGAAAGGTTGTTTTCTGCTGCTCCAGAGAAGCGGACATGAAGCAATGGATCCAAACTACAGTGGTGCCCCGCAAGACGAACGCCTCGCAAGACGAAAAACCTGCTAGACGAAAGGGTTTTCCGTTTTGGAGGTGCTTCGTAAAACGAATTCCCCTATGGGGTTGCTTCGCAAGATGAAAAAAATCTTGCATCCCCCCGCGGGTTTTTTCCGCTTTTTCCGCCCTTTTCTTAAGCCGCTAAGCCGCTTATCAGCTGTTCCGCTGATAAGCCGCTTAAGAAGATTCCACCTAAACATTAGGAAGAACTTCCTGACAGTAAGAGCTGTTCGACAGTGGAATTTGCTGCCAAGGAGCGCAGTGGAGTCTCCTTCTTTGGAGGTCTTTAAGCAGAGCCTTGACAACCATATGTCAGGAGTGCTCTGATGGTGTTTCCTGCTTGGCAGGGGGTTGGACTCGATGGCCCTTGTGATCTCTTCCAACTCTATGACTCTATGAAAATCATGTTCCCACAGGAAAATGCCCACAATTCCCCTTTAATTCTTCTGTGGCTACTGCAGCTACAGTCCCAAGTGCACGCCTACCTGGAGGTAAGTCCCAGTGAACACAGTGGGTTTTACATCCGAATAAACATACCTGGTGCTGATAATACCAAGGTTGGAGGTTCAATCCCCGTAAGGGACAGCTGCATTATTATTATTTATTAAAATTCAGATCCTGCCCTATACCCGCAGGTCTCATATTCCTGCATTGCAGGGGGTTGGACTAGATGACCCACAGGGTCCCTCGCAACTCTACAATTCTGTGATTCTATGCAGAATATATTAGTCTTACAACTTCACCCCCTTGTGGTGAAGCTGAGATATAATAGGGGGTGGAAAGGACTCCATTTTTCAGCAGCTGAATCTTCCATCATTTCTGCAAAACGTTTGTGTGAAGGAAATACTTTATGAAAACAAGTAAGGGATGGAAGGATTAGAGGGGATGTTACAGCACGACATTATTTCTTTATAAAAACAGACAATATACACTCTTCACCCGCCCCGAATCATGCTGCACATTTTCGAGCCTCTACCAGTCTGGATAACGCGGTCAGATTTATTATGCTAAAAGCCTTCGAAGCATTTTTGTACACACACTTTATTATATAAAAATATGTACGCAGGAATGACTGTCACTGAGTGAACTCAGATGCCCTTTAACAATGGCCAAGGATGGCCCTGAACAGTAAACCCAGAGGCAGACCACAGAAATCTAAACCCAGGGACAGGAAGAAGTAGCAAAGGCGTTACCTTGGCATCAGCCAGGCTGTTAATGACGTTGATGAGAGCCAGCAAGGACCGGTTGATGTTGGCCCCCTCGCGGCGCCGCTCCCCTTTGGCCTTTGTGGCGGAGGCCCGCTCTGAGCCCGCCAAGTCGATCAGACTCATCTTGGCCACCCGAAGGTCCCGGGTGATGCCCACAACGCGATCCCGTTGCTTCACATGGATCTGAAAAAGTTAAAAAGTGCTGAATCCCTTGGTGTGGGTGGAAGAGCACTGAACTTCCTGAAAAGCAGAACTGGAGACAGCCAGTTGAATCTGCGTTGGTGCTGACCTTTAAAGCCCTAAACAGCCTTGAAGGAGCATCTCCACCTCCATTGTTTGGCCTGGACATTGAGAAGTGAAGTTACAGGGAACCAGGCAGAGGGCCTTCTAGGTAGTGGAACGCCCTCCTTGTCAGGAGTTCAGCCTACACTCAAGTAGGACCCTGGCAGAGACACATGCCCGACTGGCATGTTCTCTCCCTCCTGGTCTTTCGTTCAGGAGCTTCAAAAGCTTTCTTCAGCCCGAACATCACAGCGACCGATGCCAACCGACACCAGCACACTTAGGGATTCACAGTTTGCGCATCACGTGTGACAGAACTCAGCATTTTGGCTAATCTACTTTATTTACATATAAACACACATGGAGCACTACAACATGGCTCCCTCTCTCTCTAGCATCAGACAGCAAAGAGAAAAAGAACAAAGGACAATAGTCCCACTTCACAGAACACAGTAACACAAACATCCTGTTTCCGTCACTTCCCACTCTGTGCAATCATGGAGCAGGAATTCTAACATTCCTATCAGATGTCAAGGAGATGGAGAACTACACAACACCTGAAGGCAGTCCTGTTATCGGGAAGTTTTTACTGCAGTTCAAAAGCACACGGGTGCAAGTAGATTAATAGGTACCGCTGTGGCAGGAAGGTAAACGGCTTTTCCAGGCGCTCTGGTTTCCATCATGGTGTCCTGTTGCGCCAGAAGCGGTTTAGCCATGCTGGCCACATGGTCTGGAAAGCTGTCTGCGGACAAACGCCGGCTCCCTTGGCCTGAAAGCGAGATGAGCGCCGCAACCCCAGAGTCGCCTTTGACTGGACTTAACCGCCTAGGAGTCCTTTACCTTTTTACCTACCCCACAAGAATACAGATCGGATCAATTTATCACCCCTGCTATACAAAAATCTCCAAATGGGTCCGAACTTCAATGTCTAAAATATCTGATAGAGGACAAGGATCCAGAGAGCAGGCTAAGGGAGGCCAAACTCTGTGCAGGTGCCATAAAACATAAGGAACAAGCTGTGCTATCATAATGACGAAGGCCTTAAAAGGTTATATTTAATGATTAATATTTAACATATATTTTTAACTGCTGATATATCTGTATTGTCCCTGTTATACCCAATTGCAAATTCAAATGTATCCCTATTGTGTTTTATGACTTCCCTGATATTGTATGTGAGCTGGAAGTGGTTTGTGACCAAAATAATAAAATCTGATGATTTTTTTTTCTTAAGGCTTCTGCAGGCTGGTGGGTGTTTTCGACGGGTGTATTCTGCTACTTAGCACCAACACAATAATAGTGCATCACTCGTGGATTTCTAATGCGTCACTAATTGCTGCTTTATTAGTAGTTCCGTGATGCTTCATGATGTTACAACACTACTGCCATCTGGAGGGGCAGTCTTCCACTATAGCACAAAGCAAGTGGGACCAAAACAAAAACACACCACAGCATTTGTGGCATGAAAAGCTGCAGGAGTTCAGCAGGAAGTTGCAGGATGCTCACCGATTTGAAAGTAAGCTGTGTAAACGCCCCAAAACCTTTTGCAGGATCGCATACATCACAAGCACAAATCATCATGAGCGTACGAAAAGCTTCCACTACATCGAGGGACAGAAATAATATTTCCTGTATGAAGAGGGAAAGAAACGTTTTCCCAATTACGCTGCCCTGCAAAAGGCAATCTCTGCCACACTTACCTGGAAGACTGCATGGGAGCGTGAAGAGGTGGCGTTAATGTCTGTGGGGTGCTGTGTACGGTTCAGATTTCCTCGCCTCAGCATCTCCAGGAGTTGGCCTGCCGACTTTGGCTAAAAGTCACAGGCCAGCAGAGAGAAAGAGAGACTGTTTAGTTAGAAAATATGTGGAAAGAGTAATTCGATATTTAACTGTAAATTTATGTAAGGTTTTCTTTGTATGTGTGGATTTAAGATACTGTATAATATCTATGAATTTCAATAAAGGATTAAAAAAAAAAGTCACAGGCCAGCAGAGAGAGAGGGACTGTTGAGAAAAGCATGTGCTGCAGCCACAAATAGTAACTTCCCCTTCATGTTCCCACCACAGCTGAAGAAATCCCGTAAGCAAGTGATGGGCTCTTTAATTACATATATGTACAGTGGTACCTCGGGTTACATGCGCTTCAGGTGACATACGGTTCAGGTTACAGACTCCGCTAACCCAGAAATATTACCTCGGGTTAAGAACTTTGCTTCAGGATGAAAACAGAAATCGTGCTCTGGTGGCGGCAACAGCGGGAGGCCCCATTAGCTAAAGTGGTGCTTCAGGTTAAGAACAGTTTCAGGTTAAGAACAGACCTCCGGAGCGAATTAACCTGAGGTACCACTGTACATATATAAAAAGGTAAAGGTAAAGGACTCCTGACAGTTAAGTCCAGTCGCAAACGACTCTGGGGTTGCGGCACTCATCTCGCTTTACTGGCCGAGGGAGCTGACGTTTGTCCACAGACAGTTTTTCTGAGTCAGCATGACTAAGCCACTTCTGGTGAAAGCAGAGCAGCGCACGGAAACACCGTTTACCTTCCCGCCGGAGCGGTACCTATTTATCTACTTGCACTTTGACGTGCTTTCGAACTGCTAGGTTGGCAGGAGCAGGGACCAAGCAACGGGAGCTCACCCCATCGTGGGGATTCGAACCGCTGTCGTTCCGATAGGCAAGCCCTAGGCTCTGTGGTTTAACCCACAGCGCTAACCGCGTCCCTATATGCATATATACTCCCCCATATTGTTTTCCCTGCAAGGCAATCATCGTACCCACCTGGTGATAAGACAGCCCTTGTACCACAACCCCTTTCTCTGGGTCCTCCTGAATGGCCAGTGGGCCCTTCGGTTCCAACAGGTCGTGGATTTGCTCATTGTACACCTGGAAGAAAGAATAGGGCATCAATAAAGTGCATTTAAGTCTCCTGGGGGTCAGCACTCCGGAAGTGGTTTTCCAGCTGGGGCAGAGCCACTAGTTTTCCAGCAGGTGTGTCGCTGTCGCTCACTGGGAGATGAGGTGCAAATGCCCTAGCAGAACCAATCTGGTGGTCCTGCTGGGGTGTTTGCTCCAACCCCTATCATGCCTAAAAAATCAGCTTGAAGCTGTAGCTAGGAGCACAACTCCCTCCTGATCTAAGCAGCAAGAGAGTCACCACTTGCTGTTTCAGGCTGCAGGCAACTGCTCATGTTTCTTAAATTCAGATAAACCAGTCAATCAGTTTTCGGGGGCATCTAGTGATCTAGATGTGGGCAGGGAGAGAACTAAAAGGTTCATTCGTCCTCTGCCGATTAAAAAGTAGCTTCATCCAATTCTGATGAAGCTTGACGTGCAAAACCAGGGCAGGGCCTCCCCAGCCCCGGTGCCTGTATTGTGGCCAGAAATTAGTGGCCAAAATTGTGGAAACCTTTTGGAAAAAGTGTACTTCTGAGGTTTGATGGCTCATAACACCACTTATTTTTGGAGTGATACCATAAAATTATATATCATTGGAGAGATATTTTAATGAAGAGTGTAAGGCAACCAAGTTTGTTCAATCACCTATATTCTATCAAAAGTTATAGCCAAAGAACCAGAAAAAGGAAGCACAACTTGCTTAGGTTGATCTGCAGGAACTTTCCTTCATCTGAACGTAGCCAATAGGCATGAAAGTTTAGAGAGCCAATCAGGTGTTATGAGCCATCAAACCTCAGAGATACACCTTCCCCAAAAGGTTTCCACAATTTTGGCCACTAGTGTGCCAACCCTGTTAGCCTGGCAGCAAAATATATTTTTGATTTTTAACGTATCTGGCTGTTTTAATGGTAGTTTCATCTGTGCCTCTAGTTTGGGTAGGTTTCCCCCGAATACTTTGTAGTAACAAGGCAACACGTATGGGGAAAACAAACCATCAACTGGAAAGTTTTCCAGATTTTTTTAATTATTATTTTTTTGAGGGAGGAAAGCCAAAGCAGATCGCAAGCAAACAAGAGCACCCGGCTTTGCCAAAATCACAGCAGCGAACCCTAGGCATAGCTCTCACCATTACAGGCATGGCACGCTACTCTGTAATTAAAAACGGGGTTCCCTTTGAACTGGGGAACGCACTAGATGGAAGTTCTGCCAACCAACAGGTCTGAGCTGCACTTCGTATGCCATGGGCAGGAGCCCAAGGACTGCAACAATGCGGGCCGCAGTGATTAATTGATTAATTAGTTAGATCAATTGCTTCGAAGCTTTTAATCAACTAAAAAGGTGCCTCCAATTAATCAGGCAGCTGGTTGGTTTTTTTAAAAATGTAATTTTTAAACACAATTCACTTATGGAAACTGCAGGTGACAAGCACCCTCTTCCAGTGGCCTTTTTCCTCTTCTGAGATGATGTCTCTTGCAACTTGTGTGCATGATCTGATAGCAAAGAGCTTTCTTGGACGGCATCTCTGTGCTTCCCTGTGCCATATCTGAGGGGATGGGGAACCAGAAGTTGGTGGACTCCGCCTCCCAGCATCCTTCACCATCAGCCATGCTGGCAAGGGCTGATGTGAGTTGGAGTCCGATAACATCTGGAGGGCCACAGAGCCATATTGTTCCAGTAAGGTAAAGGGACCCCTGACCATTAGGTCCAGTCGTGGCCGACTCTGGGGTTGCGGCGCTCATCTCGCTTTATTGGCTGAGGGAGCCGGCGTACAGCTTCCGGGTCATGTGGCCAGCATGACCAAGCCGCTTCTGGCGAACCAGAGCAGCGCACGGAAACGCCGTTTACCTTCCCGCCGGAGCGATACCTATTTATCTACTTGCACTTTGACGTGCTTTCAAACTGCTAGGTTGGCAGGAGCAGGGACCGAGCAACGGGAGCTCACCCCATCGCGGGGATTCGAACCGCCGACCTTCTGATCAGCAAGTCCTAGGCTCTGTGGTTTAACCCACAGCGCCACCCACGCCCCTTATTGTTCCAGAGGTTCCTGTAAATCAGAAGTACTGCCTTCTGCAAATGGAAAGGGCTGTTTTACTGGCAGATGGTTATTTGTCACAGCCCCCAAAAGGTGTCCCTCTTGTGTCAGAGACGTAGCGTCTTACCCATATGCAAAATTAATCAATAGATTAATCGATTTATTCATCATTTAAAATGCCTTTAATCAGGTTGCAGCCCCAGGAGAGAAAACACGCACAAGACATTTTTGGTTGTAGCTAAGCTGGTGTGAAACTTGCCTTCAGTGCCTTGATAACACATAGAATCATAGAAGTGGAAGAATGGAAGGGACCCCGTGGGTCATCTAGTCCAACCCTCTGCAACGGACATCTTCCTGTGTTGGACCCCATCTGCACTATACTGTACATTTAAACCAGAATCATACCACTTTAAAAAGTCACTGCCTTCCCCCCTAAGAATCCTGGGAACTAGAGTTTGTTGATGGTGCTGAGAGTTTTTGTGTTGTTGTTTAGTCGTGTCCGACTCTTCGTGACCCCATGGACCAGAGCACGCCAGGCACTCCTGTCTTCCACTGCCTCCCGCAGTTTGGTTAAACTCATGATGGTAGCTTTGAGAACACTGTCCAACCATCTCGTCCTCTGTCGTCCCCTTCGCCTTGTGCCCTCCATCTTTCCCAACATCAGGGTCTTCTCCAGGGAGTCTTCTCTTCTCATAAGGTGGCCAAAGTACTGGAGCCTCAGCTTCACAATCTGTCCTTCCAGTGAGCACTCAGGGCTGATTTCCTTCAGAATGAATAGGTTTGATCTTCTTGCAGTCCATGGGACTCTCAAGAGTCTCCTCCAGCACCATAATTCAAAAGCATCAATTCTTCGGCGATCAGCCTTCTTGATGGTCCAGCTCTCACTTCCATACATCACTACAGTTGTATCGCAGTTTTTAGAAGACCCCTATTCCCCTCCCAGAGCTACAGTTCCTGGACTGGTTTAACAATCAATTGCTCTTCCAATAAATAAACAAAAATAAAATAAACCCAACACTTTTAACAGGCTATAAGATTATTTAATGGCCAAAGGCATGGTTAAAGAGGAATGTTTTTCCTGGTGCTTAAAGGGGTGTAATGAAGGCGCCAGGAGAGCCTCTCTGGGGGAAGCATTCCACAGACAGGGAGCCAGCACAGAGAAGGCCCTGTTCTCACATATCTGCTACTTCAGGAAGTCCTTCTGAAGAGAACAGGACCAAGGGCAAACCCAGAATTTCCACTTGCCTATCTGTATGCGTGGAGGTCAAACTGCAAAACTGGGTTCCTGCTAGGGGCGGTCTGACCTCTGCTATGAACACTGCATCTCTCTGCAGCCTAAGGTAGAAAGAAGCTGTAAGAAATGGGTGAGGGTGGTACCTCCTGGTAGGAGACGAGGACCTCGCAGTGCTTCTCCTCCTTCCTGGCCTCTATTTGCTTGTATAGCTCTTCCATGGTGAAGTACATGATGCCCGGTTCCTTCTCCGACCCCAGCATGGTGTGGGTCTTCCCTGCACCCGTCGCACCGTAGGCAAACACTGGAAGAGAAGGAGGGCACGGCCACTGAGTCAACCCCTAAGTGTCAGGGATGTGCATTGAACCACCTGGATCATTAACAGATGCCGGAAGGCTGTTCAAATCCTGGGGCTGTGGTACCTTGGTTCTCAAACTTAATCCGTTCTGGAAGTCCATTCCAAAACCAAAGCGATCCAAAACCAAGGCACGCTTTCCCATAGAAATTAATGGAAAACGGATTCATCCGTGCCAGACATTTAAAAACAACCCCACATTGGGAACCACGGCTCTAGCCTTTATCTATGGTGTCAGGCCACGGCACGGCCTTGAAGACTGCCTGTCTCGACGGCAGAACCAAGAGAAGCCCCACCACTCCAGCCTTCTTACCCGAACAGTTGTAGCCATTCAGAACACCGTCCAGGATCTCTTTGGTGGTATTCTCAAACACCTCTGCTTGGGTAGCGCTCTCGCCGAACACGCGGTCAAAAGCAAACGTCAGGTTCTTGCCTTTCCTTTTCGACGGAGGGTCCTGAGCTTGGGCGAAGACCCCCGGCGGGCTGGCTTCCTCGGGATCAAACACCAGCATACAGTCTCCAACCACCCGCACCACGCTTTGGCGGTTCCCCTCCCGCTCGCGGGGGGTCTGCGGCCGCACCCGCACCACTACCGCCACGCTGCCCTCTCCGGCGGGCGGGACGTGTGCCATGGCTTCAGGGCTCTGTGTCAAAGAGAGGACATTTGTAAAAAAAAAACACCAGAAGCATTTTTGTTAGGGCAAGACCTGCCGAGAAAAACAAAGAATGTATTTATGTATGCTACAACAGCGGCAAGAGTCTTGATAGCACAAGGATGGAAGAATGAGGAAATCCCAACGAAAGAACAGTGGCAAGAAAAACTGACGAGTTACGCAGAGCTGGCTAAATTGACATATAAATTGGGGGACAAGGACAACTGTGGCTTCAAGGAACAATGGGAGCTTCTAAAAAGACAACAAAATGAACTGGACTCCTTGGCAGGTTTTGAATAAACATACATAAATTTATTGGTTGATAAGATGTTAGATAATGTAAGGATATGTAAAATTTTATAACATGCAGAGAATAACATGTGCTGAGAAACGAGAGAGAGGAGCTGAGGGGAATCTTTGGAGGGGGAGGGGAGGGACGGATGAAAGGGAGGGGGAGGAGGAATAATGTATGCGATTATATGGTTTGATAATTTGTTATGTTATGTTGAAATTGATAATAAAAATAATTTTTAAAAAAACAGAGAGAGAGGACAGGAGCATGTCAACACGCACAGCGCCCGAGTCTTCACATCCCTCTTGATTCCGAGCTGGGGCTGAATTGCTCTTGAAGAAGCTCTGCAAACTGGCCACATCCACATTCAAAACAGTTATCGCACCACTTGAAAAAGATAGGGCTTCCCCCAAGAATCCTGGGAACTGTAGTGTGGAGAGTTATCAAAGGTAAAGGTACCCCTGACCGTTAGGTCCAGTTGCGGACGACTCTGGGTTGCGCGCTCATCTCGCTTTATAGGCCGAGGGAGCTGGCATTTTTCTGCAGACAGCTTCCAGGTCATGTGGCCAACATGACCAAGCTGCTCTGGCGATCCAGAGCAGAGCACGGAAATGCCATTTACCATCCCGCCAGAGCGGTACCTATTTATCAATTTGCATTTTGATGTGCTTTCAAACTGCTAGGTGGGCAGGAACAGGGACCGAGTAACGGGAGCTCATCCCATCGTGGGGATTCGAACCGCTGACCTTCTGATCAGCAAGCCCTAAGCTCAGTGGTTTAGACCACAGCACCACCCATATTCCCCCAAGTCACTGGTTTTCAGCCAGTGTGCCATGGCACCCTGGGGTGCCTTGAATGATGGTCAGGGGTGCTGTGGGCAACACTGGCCTCTGTCGTTCTTTCCTTCCCTCCCTCCTCTGATGCCCTCTCGCATCTTTGCCTCCCAAAGGCTTGTCCAGCAGCCACGGCTACAGGCTCCGCAGGCAAATGATGCCTCTGGGGCTGGCCAGGGGTACTGATGCCAGGAGCTGAGGCGGCCTCAGAGCTAGCAGGCAAGTGGGTGAGGAAATCCAGCCAGCCAGTTTGCCAGCCCTTGCTGTTGGGAATGGACAGACAAGTGGGAGGCTGGGCAGGCAGGCAGGTGCTGTGCCGGCCTTTCTTGTGCTTGCAAGGCCCGCCTGGGAGCTGAGTGCCCAGTGCTGAAGGAGAGCCTTTCTGCCATGCAGGCCTGGCAGCACCTGCTGCTGCCACCCAAGGTAAGGTGCTGGCCTCACCTTTGGCCAGTCTCCATTGGGCCACTAAGGCCGTGGGCATCCTTTTCCCAGGCTCCTGTGGGGCGGCTTGAGGAGGTGTGGTGGGAGCAGCTCAGAGGACTCACAAGGAGAGGGGAGGAGGCTGAGGGAACCCTCCACAAGGGAGGGTGTTCAAAAAAGGGTGAGAGGCTGCCAGCTCTGTAGGCAAAGGGTGACATAACTGGGCTCCTGAGCCCCACGGGGGTGCCGCAGAAAGAATGTAGTTGGTCAAGGGAGCCATGGACTCAAAAAGGTAGAAAACCTCTGCTCCAGTTGGTTTAACAGTGCATCCTTCTTCCCAAGGAACAACAGTCATACCTCTGGTTGAATGCGCTTCGGTTTGAGCGCGTTTGAGTTGTGCTCCGCAGCAACCCGGAAGTAACAGAGTTTCGCCGCTTGCGCATGCACTCAAAATGATGTCGCGCGCATGCACAGAAGTGGCAAAAAGCGACATGTGCGTGCGCAGACGTGCCGTCGCTAGTTACGTTTGCTTCTAGATGCAAACGGGACTCCGGAACGGATCCCGTTCATATCTAGAGGTACCACTATAGGAATTATAGCTCTGGGAGGGAACAATGCCGGTGGTCAACAAAAGAGGTTTAAAGACTGTCTCAAGGCAAATTTTAAAAAATGTAGTATAAACACCAGCAATTGGGAAACACTGGCCTGCAAGCGCTCCAATTGGAGAACAGCCTTTACCAAAGGTTTCATGGGCTTTGAAGATGCTTGAACTCAGGATGCAAGGGAGAAACGTGCTAAGAGGAAGGCACACTTGGCAAATCCACACCGTGATCAATTCCTGCCTGGAAACCTATGTCTCCACTGTGGAGGGACATGTGGGTCCAGAATTGGCCTCCACAGTCACTTAGGGACTCATTGTTAAAATCGTGTTTATGGAAGACAATCTTACTCAGCTATGAAAGCTATGAATGATCACCAAACAAGAAGGAGGAGTCACCTAACAAAGGGGAAAGCCATGATTGCTTATAGTAGTATGATACTTCTGTAAATGTATGATGCAGTTGGGAAACCTGGGGACATGCATACACGAGTCAACCTAAGTTTGCATAAGGAGATGATGGTGAGATAAACAAATTGCAATTTCATATGCCATCTATTCATTCACAGAGAAAAACAATTCTGCTCCAATAAGCAGGGAAGTAGCAAATAGCCAACCACCTAACTCTCCTCGGAGTCCTTCACAATGTCTCAACAACCTTCCTGAAGTTCAGAGCCCAGCAACTGAACACAGGATGATAAATTTGTCTTGCTTTAATGCTACTAAGGCAACAAATTTACAGCCCTGTTCAGCCACAAGGGATTAACGGCCAAAGGCACTCATTGATTGATTGTACCGGCTAATCAATGCATTCATTTGTTGCAAGATTATAAATGTGGGTTTTAATAACAGCTGTCCTCTCTGAAAAGAGCAATCACTTCTGACGGCTTTGTAGTAAGGCAGTGCCTTCATTTCTACTTCGGGATTCAGGCCATGTTCACAAAATCGTTTCCAAAGGGCTCAATTTATGTCTTAAGGGACAGATCGGAGCAGATCAGAAACATCCTGATACTGAGGAAAATGGGAAATGTCTAGCGGGGGCCACACGTGGTTGGAAGGAAGTGCTGTGCAAAGTCACCATTTAGCAATTCTGAGAACTGCAAATCCAACATTTTGGAATTCCATTCAAGGAGAAAGCCGAAAACAAAAAAGTCTAATCGCCTTTACCTTTATATATATTCTGGTTTTCTACCACTATCTGTTGTTATATTTTGGCATGGCCTATCATATTTAACAGAGGGAATATGAGCAGCACGGTTTTGGAATCACAGAAGTTGGAAGGGACCCTAAGGGACATCTAGTCCAACCCCCTGCAAGGCAGGAATATGCAGCTGTCCATTACGAGGATTGAACCTGCAACCTTGGCATTATCAGAACCGCACTTTAACCAACTGAACTATCCACATCTTAAACTGCATTTGATTCTTGTTCTTATTATTTATATTTTAAGCTGTTGTGGCCTGAGCCAACATCACTGTGTGATGGGGGCCGAATAGACAAGGCTGCAATCCTAAACCCACTTACGGGGAGTAAGCCCCATTTAATTCAATAGGGTTTACTTCTGATAAGATATTCTTAGGGTTGCAATGTCAGTAAGTAAATAAATAAAAAGCATTTTTTGTATGGCAGTCATGTTTTAGCAGTGGTGCAGAGGACTGCAACAGGATTAGCAAAAATCAAGTATCTGCTAGAGTAAAGCTATCATTGGATAAAATACCATACATTTGCCTATGCATTTAGAAATACCAGGGGACTGGGAATATCTGGAATGATCCTGTATCACCAAGTGGCTTAGCACCGTTGGTCAAGTTAATGTAGATTAGTTCAGTCCTTCATTCTTTAAAATTAATAAGCTGGTATCAGGATGTTTTCATATGTTCGCAAATGGAAGGGAAACAAAAACATACAGATATTGTGTTTTACCCTAAGGGGCAAACAGCAGCTTGAGTGTGGAGAATTATGTGGACTGGGAAAACAGTGTAAGAGGGGAAAGTTAACCCTCTCACTCGCTGAACCTGGGTCCTAATCTGAACCCCCTATCTCAGGGCAGCTAATAACAGTTATTTAAACAGACAGACCAAAAAGCCCCAGGAGATCCTATTCACAGTTCTCCCACGACAGTTTGGCTTGAAATGTATATTATATTTGATATGTGGTGAACATTCTAAATGCAGACTGTGGTCTGTGGTGCTCTGTTCAGAAAAGCCAAGGAGATGTTGCAGAACAGCCACAAAATATATATTCTTGGCCCTATACTGTACTGGATTTGTTTCTTCTGAAGACAGAAATAAGAGGCTATTTTGAGGATGGTCAGATCAAACAGGCTAACAAGGCTAGTTTCCCCCTTAGAGGGGCAGTAACCAGCAGCTTGGCCTAGGGCACGGTTTTCTTTTTCATATGCCACTCGTTTTTACAACAATCCCCATGCAAGAGGGGTCGGGGGAATACTCATTTTTAAATTCATATTTAACCCATGAGCAAAAATGAGTGCTTGTTCAGCATAGAACAACCCCCTACCACCCAAAAAAAAGATTATTACACGATCCACTGAGATTCCTGGCAATGTTCAAGTGGTCTCAGGCTCAGAGAGCTTGAGAATCTCTGTTTTATAACATTGTTTTGCGGTTGTGAAAGACGGTCTGTTGGATCCCTCGCCCCTTGGTGAGGTCTTCATGCAAAACCTCTCCCATTAGTTGCCAACGTTTTAACCAGCCCCTGCTCCTATGCAGCTTGAATACCAAGAGCCTGGCGGGGGGTTTTCTTTCTTTCTTCACAACATGGAGATCCATCAAGGGCAGGATGATCCTCAGACATTGATAGATCTCCACGCTGTCGAAAACTTCCCGATCTGTTTTCTGCGCATTGCAGTCGCCCGAAGGCACTAAAAGCAGGAAAAGCTGTTTAGTCGACGATGCAAGATAATCCTCGTACCGTGTGGCCACCAGACAGAATCCTATATTATATACAGTATATTTTTCTCTCCCCCCCCCCGCCGGCAATAAAAATCAAGCACCCCTAAACACGCGCCACCATTCTTCCTAAGTCCCCTTACCGAGATCCTGCACGCAGTTCTGCCTCCTTCGACTCGCCAGTTCAAATCTCCCGGCCACGCCCCTTCGCCCGCTTCCCATTGGTGGATTGGCCTACCACGCGCGCCTCTGGGCTTCTCCTAATTGGTCAGTCTGTTCCTTTGGCGAGGACAAAAATACTGTAGAGGCGGCCGGCCTTTCGCTATGCATGCTGGGAGTAGTAGTTCCGGTTAGGCTGGGGGGGATGCGAAGGAACTTCTAAAGCTGGCTTTTTGCTGCAACCTGCAGAAAAACAGTAGTGTGATAGGAATTTTGAGGTCTTAGATATATGGTAATGTTCATAAGTGTACCAACCAAGCACGTACATATTTTTTTAAAATAACTTTTTATTCAAAATTAAAACAAAACATATTATCCAGAAACATATCATCCTTATTTATCCCCCCCATTTTTCCTCCCTCCCCCCCACCCCCTGCTTCTCTCAGTTCCAGTCTTTGATTTCTCTAGAAATGCTGTTTTCTGCATGTTACACAGTTGTATAGCTCCTCAAACTATTTAACTGATTATTATCAATAAAAAGTTTGTGAATATTTATTCAAAACCAGCCAAGGAGTCCAATTCGCTTTGTTGTGTCTTCAAATACTTTGTAAAGGGTTCCCGTCCATCTTTAAAGTCACAGTTATCCTTGTCCTGTAGCTTGTATGTCAGTTTTGCCAGTTCTGCATAATCCATCAATTTTTCTTGCCACGATTCTTTAGTTGGGGTTTAACCAAGCACGTACATAGATCAGCACAGGAGACAGACCTGGAACTATTTTGGATTCCCAAACTGTCCCAAACTGACCAAATGTTTTCTCTGCAAGGTCAAAGGAAAATGGAAAAGCCTCCCCATTGTCTTTTCCTTCACAAATCCTGTCTTAAGGGTATGTCTGTGTTTGAATAGGGTGTGAGCCTGTGACCTGGTCCAGGAACTAAGTATTTATCATTACAAAAGACTGGCCAGGCTCCTCAGGCAATCCAATCTAGTAACCTGCCAGACAGGAGATAAACAGGAGAAAAACAACATTCAAATTTCTGTTTAGATCGCCTTTTCTGTGATGTATGTATGATGTTTCTGGGGGTGGTCTTGATCTACAGGGTGGCAATTTCAAAAGTCCATATAAGGCCTTGGGCGCCATTGTTCTGGATTCCTCCTCCCTCCTGCATGTGGTGAGTGAGGACCCTGTTGCAAAGGTCAATACAGATCAGGCTTACTAGCTGCTTTGCTTCTCAGTATTCTCTGGTTGGCCTCTTTGATTTTCTCCTACTGATAGGGAACCTATGTAAGGACTCTATATGGGCTCTTGGATACCCCATAAGGGAAAATGACATTTTTTGTTTATAACAGTAGCACAGTACAACACTGGGGGAAGAATAACCCTGAATAATGTGTCTTGATACAGAAACATGTGGGTATATAGCAATATCATTAAAAAATACTGTTGCAAAAGTCGGGTGGCAAGAGCCTGTGCGGTTCCAGGAAAATCACCTGGGGACTGTGCTCTTTTGGAGGTCTGAGACACGGTGAAGACTCGTAGCTTCAAGAAATGTGGTTTATTCACCTATTTACGCCTTCAGTCTGCATGGAGGGAGTCCAGATCCTAGAACACGGTCATTTCTTTTCCCTCCTTTCCAATAATTTTTTGTTTTCTTTACACATACAATTGTAATACACATAAATCACATTATTACCTTAGCTCTGCCGAGCTTATGACTTCCCTGTTGGGGATAAGCAGTGTCCAGTGCACAGCGGAATGATGAAAAGTATGAGCCAACATGCTCTATACTACTTTATTTACAGTTCAAAGCTGGTAAGTTACAGAAAAACATTTTCCCTCTGCCGGAGCAGAGAAAGCGTCATCTCTCCTCTAAGGCACGGAGAGAATCACAAAGTGAAACTGCAAAGAACAGTGAAAACAGGAAACCAGTGTACGTCACATCCAGTCTCCCGTTCCCGTGGGAAAACCTCCAACAGTACAGACTCTGTGGAATGTAAACAACCTGTCTCGCGACAAGCACTTCGCTGCACAGAGAAGAAAGCAGAAACCAACATCCTCCCCCTTTCTGTGAACATCTCTGGGCAGCGTGTTCGTACAATATCAGTACAAACCCAACTTCTGCACATAGGTACAGTGTTGATCCCTTGATACAATCTTGGACAATACATCAGCAGGAATTTCATTACCTGGCATATAGGACACCGTTACGAGTCCCTTCTGAATACATTCCCTAGCATGTTGCAACTTCAATTGCAAGTGCTTCGTGCTTTGCTTACAACCTTCAGAATTCAGCAAAGCCAAACATGCTTTGTTGTCCTGGTAA
Organism: Podarcis melisellensis; assembly: GCF_964234715.1. NCBI lineage: Eukaryota > Metazoa > Chordata > Lepidosauria > Squamata > Lacertidae > Podarcis > Podarcis melisellensis. The sequence goes on along the minus strand of NC_138545.1, from coordinate 41,262,853 downwards.
ACCTGGATTGGACATTTGACAGGAATTTTCATGTCTTTGCACAATTGTAACAACCATTCACAATCCTTAAGTGAATAAGACAGTGCATTCAGTTCAGCTTCACAAGTACTTAAGCTAACTGTTGTTTGCTTCTTGCAAGACCAATCAAAAAGACCCTGATTGTACTTATAGCAAACTCCAGACGTACTTTTCCTGTCTGTAGTGTCACTTCCAAAACTAGCATCTGCAAATATCTCAAGACCACCAGACTTCTGATTGTTAAATCTCAGTCTGTAATGCATAGTGCCTTTCAAATACCGCGCTATGCGTTTCAGAGCTTTCCAATCCTTAACAGTAGGATTGTTGACTTGTCTGCTTAGCAAATTACAGCTTACAGCAATGTCTGGTCTTGAACATCTGGCAATGAAGTTTAGCTTGCCTAGCACACTTCTGTACAGTGTAGTGTCAGAAAATGCTTCTTCAGTGTCATCTACCTGATAACCTGTTACCATCGGTGTGTCTACAGGGTTAGCATCCATCAGGTTTAGCTTGCTTAACACATCAGCAATTTTCCGTGACTGGTGTACTAGAATGTTACCATCTGGATCTCTCTCTATTTCCAGAGATAGGTAGTTGTTTACCTCACCAAGATCTTTCATGTCAAAGTGCTCTTTCAGTTGAGCTAGGGCGTTATTGTACATTGTGACATCTTTCCAAAAGAATAAAAGATCATCAACATAAAACAAACAATACAGTTTCTTTTGCCCCTCCTCTTTGACAAACACACATGGATCAGCTTTCCCTTGCTGAAAACCTAGAGAAAACAATACTTCAGTGAGTTTTGTGTGCCAACACCGTGCACTTTGTTTGAGACCATAAAGGGATTTTTTCAGAGCACAAACAAATCCCTGTTTTACCTGTACGCCATCAGGTGGAAGCATATAAAGTGATTCACCTAGAGATCCGTACAGAAAAGCTGTATTTACATCATGGTGACTAATGTGTAGATTTTCCTCTGCAGCTAGCTTGAGCATAAGCCTAATGCTCTCATACCTCACTGTAGGTGAGTAGGTCTCGTGATAGTCTTCACCTGGTACCTGTGCAAAACCTCTGGCTACCAACCTGGCTTTGTGTCTGACTATCTTGCCATTTTGATCAGTCTTGGCTTTGAAGACCCATTTGCTTCCAAGCAGTTTCATTCCTGGAACTACTGGAACTAGTTCCCAAGTTTTGTTCCTTTCCAAGGAATCAAGCTCAGCCTTCATGGCATTTAACCATGGCTCAGCTTCCTTTGAATCCAAATCCTGGATTTCTTGGAAACTTGAAGGTTCAAATACCTTCTTGGAGCTTTTAACAGCTGTTACTGCAATCTTAGCAAACTCATCAGCAAATCTCTTTGGAGGTCTGCCTTTTGTGGCTCTCTGTGACCTACGAATTAGCCTTAAGTCTTCAACACTCTCCTCTTCCTTCTTAGGAGAAAAGTGACCTATTGTGAACAATGGTTCCTCCAATTCTTGATCAGAGCTTTCAGAGGGTCGCATAGAGGCTTTCGCACTCTTGAAATCCTCTGAATCATCTGATTCAGTTTCAGACTCAGAATCAGAACCTTCATCAGTGGGTGTGGGTTGTTGTGGTTGCTTTTGACTATCTTCAGTCTCATCACTGTCATCAGGATAACATTGGAAAATTCCCACATTCTCCCCCCACTTGGCATTGTACTCAACACTTCTTGTGAGCTTAATTTCCTTAGAGTCAGTCATCATTATTCTGTAAGACCCTTTCTGATAACCTAGAAAGATACCATGCAATCCACGCTTGTCTAACTTGGAGTTTTGTGGTGAGTGAACCCACATGTCAGAACCAAAAATTTTCATGTGTTTGATGTATGGCTTCTTGCCAAACATCTTCTCATAGGGGGTACAACCAATCGCTGAAGATAACCTGCGATTATAACTGTAAGTGAAACATGAGAGAGCTTCGGCCCAATAACTCTCTGGAAGATTTGCATCATGCAGCAAGGTTTTTAACCCTTGAAGCAATGTTTGATTTGCCCGTTCCGCAAGTCCATTCTGCCATGGCGAGCGAGGACTAGACAAATCGTGTTGAATTCCTTTCTCAGCCAGAAAAGCTTCAAACTGCTGAGAAGTGAATTCTCCCCCCCCGGTCAGTGAAAAGAATCTTTACCTTCTTACCATGCACATTTCCCAACCAAGCACAGAACTCCTTGAACCTTGGAAAAGCCTCTGATTTCTGCTTGAGATTATACACAAAAATATATCTGGAAAATGCATCAATGAGAACCATGAAGTACCTATTTCCACCCAAAGAGGGCGCTAGTGGTCCAACCAAATCAGCATGAATAATTTGGTATGGTTCTGTAGCTTGCCTACTAGACACCTTACCTTTTGCAGCCATTTTCACCTTGTTTGCTGCGCATGCCTTGCACTTCATGTGGTACCTGCAGGGTTTAATTGTCATACCTTCAACCAAGGCAGGCATTTTAGATACTGCCTCAAAATGCAAATGTCCAAATTTTCGATGAAAATCGTGAATACATTCTGCATGCAAACTTTTGTTAGAACCTGCAATGCAACAAGTGTCATCCTGCACAACATCATCATAATACAAAAGAAACAAACGATCAACAAATTCAGCATACAATTGATAATCATTTTTCTTAGTGATGATGCATCTATTGTTTTTAAAGGAAACGTCAATCTTCTTCTCAATCAGCTGTCCAACGCTGAGCAGATTATGTTTCGCATCCGGCACATAAAGCACATCCTGTATCGATAAGTCCAAACTGTGAAGAACAACAGTTCCGTAGCCTTTACTGGGGATAGTGTGGTCATCCGCCTGGTGAATCGCACCTTCCTGCGGTGTAAAAGACACGAACAGTCGCTTATCGTTGCACATGTGATGCGTCGCCGCTGAATCAACAACGAAGAAAGATCTAGACGTCTTCTGGACCTCTGCAACCTCTGCAACCTCTGGAGCGAAGCATGAGACCATTGCCTTGTGCTGCGTTGTCCTGGACACCGGACCTTTGCCTTTGCTCTGGCCTTTTCCACGCGATGAGCTTTCGCTGCGCTGCTCTGTCTTGGCCCTGGGATATTTGCATTCCCTCTTCATATGGCCTAGACGTCCACACGAGTAGCATTTCACTGCCTTCAAAGCTTTGGCGCCATCTGGTGGTTCCACTGCACTATGGGATGACGACTGTGAAGTCTCCCCCTTTCCCATGCAGCTATCACCCCGCCGATCTGCTTCATTCTGAATCATGGCAGTATCACAAGCTACTGTGAGTTGAGCATTTGGCTGATCAGTGGTATCAAATTCCCCACTTGCCTCATCCAGCCTTCTGCAGCTAGCCATCATGACTGCTTTAAATCAAGCTGCTTTAATCCAAAGGCAATTTCAAAACAGCCTCTGCCTATGAGCCTGTGCCGCTCTTCTGTTTATTTGCTTTGCTTATCTGCAGCTGCTTCAAACTGCATTCCAAAAGCAAGTTCAAAAGTGAAAGTCCCCAAGTGCTTTCTCAATGTTGCCCTTTAATTCTTGCTGTGTCACATTTGCAGCTGCTTTGAAACAACAGCACTTCTAAAAGTTACTTTCACTTTCCCAGCCATCCAAGCCACTACGCTTGTGCCGTGGAAAACGGCTTTAAAAGTTCAAAGTCCAGCCTTAAAGCCATTAATTAGAAGCTGGCAGGCTGCCCGGAGCAGTAGCACATACCTTCATCAATCATTTTGACGCGCAGAGCAGATACCGTGCGTTCCGTCTCTCTGCCGCTGTTCTGATGCTTTGCCGGCACTTCGTCTCCTTGCTCCTTTGTTCCTTCGCCAGGAGCCCGACTTCTGAAGTCCATCCTCAAAACACTGCATTTTTCTGGGCCCGAAACCAAATGTTGGGGATAAGCAGTGTCCAGTGCACAGCGGAATGATGAAAAGTATGAGCCAACATGCTCTATACCACTTTATTTACAGTTCAAAGCTGGTAAGTTACAGAAAAACATTTTCCCTCTGCCGGAGCAGAGAAAGCGTCATCTCTCCTCTAAGGCACGGAGAGAATCACAAAGTGAAGCTGCAAAGAACAGTGAAAACAGGAAACCAGTGTACGTCACATCCAGTCTCCCGTTCCCGTGGGAAAACCTCCAACAGTACAGACTCTGTGGAATGTAAACAACCTGTCTCGCGACAAGCACTTCGCTGCACAGAGAAGAAAGCAGAAACCAACATTCCCTCCACCCCTTCAGCGAGCATCCTATGTTTTCTTATATCGCGTATTCTATTTATTTAACTTATATCTGCCATACGTTGTAAGAGTTATAAGAGGAATTTACTCAAACTTTCTTGATACTTCTGTTCATCCTGGTCTCGAATTCTTCCCGTCAATCTGGCTAGTTCTGCGTAGCTCATCATCTTCACCTGCCATTCTGCAATGGTAGGTATTTCTTGTGTTTTCCTATTCTGGGCCAGCATATTTCTTGCTGCAGCTGTGCCAAACATAAAAAATCTTTGGTCCATCTTTTTAATTTCTTTCCCCATCAACCCCAACAGAAAGGCTTCAGGTTTTTTGGGGGAGGTATATTTAAAATTTTTCTTGAGTTCATTATAGATCAATTCCCAAAAATTCTTCACTTTACCACAGGAGAACATGGTCATTTCAAACGGAGGTTGTTCCCTACAGCAGTGCAGTTCCCTCCAGTCTTAGGGCATCTCGCCTCATTCTGCAGTTCCTCAAAACAGCCTCCTTTTTTGGCTTGTATTCTAATGCTCAGTTCTGTGGATGCTTCGAAGTACTAATGGTTAATTCGCAGGGAAACAAAAAAGCCTGCTTACAAAGCTATTGAACTACCAACCTTACTGTACGCTTGTGAAATATGGTCCACTTATAAACTCTTACTTCCAACTCCTCAAAAGATTTCTTCAATGGTGTCTCCCCCCAAAAAATACGCATCACTTGGGAAGACAGGCAAACTAATGCAGTGTACTTGAAGAAGCAAAGATGTTTAGTTCTCTTAGAATGGCAATGGCACCTGTTAAGTTGTAGGTGAACATATCAGACGACACAGCGATTCTTCAAACGGCTCTTGTTTATTCACAGGCCAGAACAGAACAGAACTGAAGGGTTAAGCCAGCCTGCTTATATAGAGCTCCAGTACAACGCAACTGTAACAACCTTCTGTAACTATCCAATCATTGAACTTTCAATCCCTTATTTGCATATGTGGACCTGAATGAAAACTATCTACAGTTTCCCCCTGCTGGCCCAGGGGGAGAACTTCAGTACATAACACCACCCATCTAAGAGGCGCTGGAACTGAGTTCTGGCTGGGAAAAAAGGCCCTGTGGAGGCCCGATAAAGTGATCAGGTGAACCTGTGCTCCAACATCACGAAAGGAATGGGTATTTTGGCTGTTCACAATATAATGAATGTCTGTCATGTTCCTCCTTAGTCATCATGGTGTATACATGCATGATACAGGGCCGTGCCTCTCCTCCTGAAAGGTTATTTGGGAAGTCTCAGAGAGCGTTTGATCCTGGTCACACGGCTCCCTGTCCATATGGTCCTTTGCATTCCCTTGTGCAGGGCTGTCTAGTAAACAATGTCAGGAAAGCGGAGTTTGACTCCTGCCTCGAGCGACCCAAGTTGGTGTTTGTGTGATCTGTCTCGAATCCATCATTTTTCATTAATCTAGGTTATGCTACTCCACATGGTCCTCACAGGCAACATGGCGTCATGACAGCTAACGTCTTTTTTGTGTGCACTTGTGCTCCTGATGGTATCAGGAAAGTTCTGCACAATCCCTTTTCCAACATTGCTCATGCCTGGACAAGTTTCAGGGCAGAAATACTGCTCCATTTCCAGTCACTGACTGCACATCCTGTAACTTACTTCTGACATCCTGCAACCTTTTATGCCACAAATATTTTGGGGGTGGGTAAGTTGCTGTTATGGTGCTGGAGGAGACTCCCGAAAGTCCCATGGACTGCAAGAATATCAAACCTATCCATTCTTAAGGAAATCAGCCCTGAGTGCTCAAATGGAAGGATAGATCCTGAAGCTGAGGCTCCAATACTTTGGCCGCCTCATGAGAAGAGAAGACTCCCTGGAAAAGACCCTGATGTTGGGAAAGATGGAGGGCACAAGGAGAAGGGGACGACAGAGGACGAGATGGTTGGATAGTGTTCTCGAAGCTACCAGCATGAGTTTGACCAAATTGCGGGAGGCAGTGGAAGACAGGAGTGCCTGGCGTGCTCTGATCCATGGGGTCACTAAGAGTCGGACACGACTAAACGATTAAACAACAACAACAACAACAAAGTTGCTGTTCCGCTTTTGTTGTGCGACAGGTCAGGTGTGCCCTTCCAGACAGCAATAATGTGCTAACATTGGGGAAGCGTAGCAGAACAGCTGACAAAGTGGAATGAGGTGGGGATGGTCCGGAATAAATCCATAATGAATGCACTATTAATGTGTCAATTACATATCCCTGCCAAAAAAAAAAAAATCACCAGTCCGGAGGGGTCCGGAGTGCAACCTTCATGAATTTACCTCAAATAATTTACCTCAGATAACTAGATGCTGAGAGTAAGGAAAAGGGGATGGTTGTCTTCCAGCAAAACATGCTTGGCCGCTGCTAAATATATCTGGGCAGTTGCTTTTTCTAGCAACCTCTGATCCGGAAGGCATGTCAAGATTATTTACTCCTGCCCTCTGCCCTATTAATCGGCTTGTTTATTTTCTGCATTTATTCTGACAACCCTTAATGAGTCTTCTCTAGGCGGCCCGCCAAGCAAAACCACAAAAATACACAAAAGGTTCAGTATAATACGACAACGAGTATAACAATTTATTTTTTAAAAAAACGAACCCATGTTTAAATCCTGTTCTGTTGCAGAATCACTGCTTGGCCACTGCGAGGGCTGTAGTGGTCCCAACAGAATGCAGGAAAGTTGGATGCAGAAGTGTCAAAGCTCGTTTGAAACATATACAATCTGTGCATATTACCGTATTTTTCCGTGTATAAGACAATGCTTTTTGCTTTAAAAAATAGGCAAAAATTGGGCGCCATCTTATACACGGATAGTGAATGCAGAGGGGGGACATGCGATTAATGGCAGCAGCAAGCAAGAGATTGGCAGCAGCGATTGGGCGGGTGATTTGTGGCTGCGGCAACGCCTGCTGGCGATTGGCTGTGGCAATTGGGCAGGCGATTGGCGGCTGCAGCAAGTGGGCAGGTGGGCTGGGGGTGGTGGTGAGCGGGCAGACAATTGGTGGCTGCAGTGAGGTGTGCAATTGGCAGTGGCTGTGGCAAGCGATCAGCAGTGGCGGGCAGGCGGATGAGCGATTGGCGGAAGTGACCTCCCCCACCCCCCAAAAATGCTAAACTACTTAATTTCTCAATTTTGGGCTTTAAAGAAATAGGGGTCGTCTTATACATGGGGGAGTCTTATACACGGGGGGGGGGGATGGGTATCTGCTCTTTTGAGGACATATGGTGTTGACAGTACAGTGGTACCTTGGGTTACATACGCTTCAGGTTACATACACTTCAGGTTACAGACTCCGCTAACCCAGAAATAGTGCTTCAGGTTAAGAACTTTGCTTCAGGATGAGAACAGAAATTGTGCTCTGGCGGCACGGCAGCAGCAGGAGGCCCCATTAGTTAAAGTGGTGCTTCAGGTTAAGAACAGTTTCAGGTTAAGTACGGACCTCCGGAATGAATTAAGTACTTAACCCGAGGTACCACTGTATAGGATAAGTACATTACAAAGCTACGAAGTTATACCGTGTCAGTCCACTGGTCCGTCAAGCACAGTATTGTCTATTTACACTGACTAGCATAGAATCATAGAATTGGAAGAGACCACAAGGGCATATGGTTGTCAAGCCTCTGCTTAAAGACCTCCAAAGGAGACTCCACCACACTCCTTGGCAGCAAATTCCACTGTCGAACAGCTCTTACTGTCAGGAAGTTCTTCCTAATGTTTAGGTGGAATCTTCTTTCTTGTAGTTTGGATCCATTGCTCCGTGTCCGCTTCTCTGGAGCAGCAGAAAACAACCTTTCTCCCTCCTCTATGTGACATCTTTTTATATAGCAGTGACTCTCCAATGCTTCAGACATGCGTCTTTTCCTGTCCTCCTACTTGAAGATGCTGCGAATCTTTTGCATAAAAAGCATACTCTCTGGCTCTGAGCCTCAGCCTTTCTGCAAACTTGTCAGCTTTCTGAAAACCCAGAATTAGATTTTAACATCGCTCTACTCTTCCTGAAAGTTCTGGGGTATGTGTCACCCTCAAGGAATGCCTTGACATTAGCCATCAACCTGATCTTTTATTTCAACAAATATTTACATCCAAACCTGCAGTTGCAAAGGAGCTGAGGCCTTAACAAGAGCTTCTCTTTCACCTATGAGCTCATAGATGAGGAGCCTTAGCACGTTTGGGATTAGGAGGAAAGAGTTTTGGATCAAAAGAGGCAGGATTGCATGAGATCTCTCCCTCTGGGGGATGTAGAAATTAAAAAAATATGTATAAATTAATCTGTAAATTAACTTCTATGCTAATTAACTGTGTGGTAGTAAACATTAACTTCTTAAACCATTAGAGCAGGGCTGAGGAACCTGTAGCATTCCTGATGTGGTGGGACTTCAACCCCCAATGGCTCGCCTCTCCAAAAAGATATGGGGGAATGTGATGCTAACACCCGATAACAAGATGGAGGTCTACCAGGCTTGTGTGTTGAGCACGCTGCTTTATGGAAGTGAGTCGTGGGCAACTTACAACTGTCAAGAGTGATGCCTCAATGCCTTTCACGTGCATTGCATTAGGAAGATTTGGGGTATCGCGCAATATGGAGGCCAAGTGGCCGAAATATTGGGAAATTTTGGAAAAAGGAGGAGATAAATTGAAATTGCAGAGTTTTGAGAAATTAAAAGATAAAGTGCGAGACTGGCTTCATTATTATCAAATAATGGAGGCATATAATTTGGACAAGAAAATTGGCTTCCAGGTGGAAAAATCAAAATTAGAAACAGAATTGTTAGAACCCAAAACTAAGAATTTGTCAATGATGTATATAACTTGCTGTTGAAATGGAACACTCAAGATGAAACGGTTAAATCTGCTATGATTAAATGGGCACAAGATGTTGGACATAATATCATGTTTGCTGACTGGGAACAGTTGTGGAACACCGGTATGAAATTTACGGCATGTAATGCCCTAAGAGAGAATATTATGAAAATGATTTATAGGTGGTACATGACCCCAGTCAAGCATGCAAAAATTTATCATTTGCCCGATAATAAATGTTGGAAATGTAGAGAAAATGAAGGCACATTCTTTCACCTTTGGTGGACGTGCCCAAGGATTAAGGCTTTCTGGGAGATGATATATAATGAACTGAAAAAGGTATTTAAATATACCCCTTTGAAGAAACCAGAGGCCTTTCTTCTGGGCATAGTTGACCAATCGGTGTTAAAGAAGGATAGAACTTTTTTTATGTATGCCACAACAGCAGCAAGAATACTTATCGCAAAATACTGGAAGACACAAGATTTACTCACTTTGGAAGAATGGTAGATGAAGGTGATGGACTATATGGAATTGGTGGAAATGACCGGCAGGATCCGAGATCAGGGAGAAGAGTCAGTGGAAGAAGACTGGAAGAAATTTAAAGGCTATTTACAGAAACATTGCAAAATTAATGAATTTTAGAATAATGTTGGATTGGAACTAAGTGGTTTCTAGCTGTAATGGGTTAAAAGAGTATGAAAAATGGGTTTATACAAGTAAAAATTTAAGATTGTAATAATTTAAAAATAAGATTTGGGTAGCGTAAAGAGGGAAAGAAATTGTTGAATTAATAATTTGATTTGGAATACAAAAAAGGGAGGTATGAGGAGGTCCGAGAAACAAGTAAATGAAAAATAATGTGATGGAAAGATTGATTGTTTTTAACAATTTTTATTTTGTATTCTTTCTTTTTTTATTTTTTGTAATGTAAAAACCTTAATAAAAATTTTATTAAAAAAAGAGAGGAAGATTTGGGGTATCACCTGGCAGGACAGAGTCTCAAACGAAGATGTCCTCTCCGAAGCCCACAATCCCAGCATGTCTGCACTTCTGTCTCAGCGACGTCTATGAAGGATGTACTCTATAGGGAGCTGGCTTCAGGCACCAGTCCTGTTGGCAGACCAACTCTACTGCAAACATGTCAGGAAGGTTGGCAACGAAAATATGAAGAACAGAGGATCTGACGAACGGATTATTAAAAACGCATGAGGCAAACGGTGGAAGTCTTTTTAAAAAACACTTTATTTAAGGTAGATAAGGACAAGATGAAATTATACAATTGAATATAAATATTGATGGGAAACGGTTATGTATAATGAATACTTATCTACTTTAAAAAATTTCCACTTACGATCTTTTTCTTTTACTTCTTTACTTTTTCTTTGTTCTTTTTTTTCTGATATCTTATCTTTCATTTCACTCCTTTATTGTGAATAGCATTTTATAGAGGTATAAATAACTGTAAATATGAAAAGAGACAAAGTATTCTCTAATTTTTCCCCCTTGGTTATATATATATTATTTTTCTTTTGTATTTTCTTTTAATGTAAATATGTATGTTTTCTAATTTGTACTTAATAAAATTAATTTTTTTTTAAAAAAAAGGAAGGTTGGCAACATCAACCCCGCAGTGTGGGAATTCCTCGCTGATGACCGCACTGCCTGGAGTCAGAAAGTCAGGTTGTATATTCATCGTAGTGGCCAGAGGAGGGATGACCCGCTGGGAGGAGCACAGAGAGAAGAAATGCCATGGTGCATCTGCAGTAGCAAAACTGGACACCTTCATCAGCCCCAGCTGCAACAAAACATGTCTGTCCTGTATTGGTCTCTACAGCCACAGCAGTTGCTGCAACCTTCCAGCAGTTGGACTTCATCCTCAAAGGTGCACTCCTCCATTGTCTCCCGAAATAGACGGCTGTTGACCATGATGGGTGGGGCTGATGGGCATTGGAGTCCAAGTGCTGGGCCCAGGGGTAATGGAGCAACACAGTCCAGGTCCGGTCCCGAATCCAAGGGTTCCATGAGGAGTCAGTCTGACAGGGCCAAGGCAGGAAACCAGGCACAGGGTCTCAGGCAGGTTCTGACAAACAGCAATGTTGCTCCCACAACCTGGGGTGGGGTCCAACAGCCTTTTATCTTAGTTGGGGCAATGGCTGGTCCTGATCCCCTAGTGACTCACCTCCCTGTCTTGCCCGAAAGCGAGCACTTCTCCTGCGAGTACTCAGGTGTCTCCTTCTCTCAGACCGTGGTCTTTGCAGTTCGGGAGATGTTGGTGGGTTACTAGACCCAGAGGCCGCCTCAGCCTCTCCTGACCCAACTGGTAGTGGAGCAGCTGTAAGTGATGGCCCAGCTGAAGGCAACAAGGTAATCCTCGCATCTGGAGCCAGGGCAGGCTGAGGCCCCTGACTCGGCCCAGCTGGTGCTTGTTGCAGGGGAACCTGTGCAGACTGGGGCTCTTCAGAATCAGGCCCCAGACTAGGTTCAGATGCCGCCTGAGGCAAAGGATCCGGTGCGGACTGAGTCTCCTCTGGTTCCGAGTCCGAGACAGAGTCCCAGGCCATCACAATATGCAGGACCACAGATGCCTTAAGGTAAAGGGTAAAGGGACCCCTGACCATTAGGTCCAGTCATGACCGACTCTGGGGTTGCGGCGCTCATCTCGCTTTATTGGCCAAGGGAGCCAGTGTACAGTTTCCGGGTCATGTAGCCAGCATGACTAAGCCGCTTCTGTCGAACCACAGCAGCGCACGGAAACGCCGTTTACCTTCCCGCCGGAGCGGTACCTATTTATCTACTTGCACTTTGATGTGCTTTCGAACTGCTAGGTTGGCAGGAGCAGGGACCGAGCAACAGGAGCTCACCGTGTTGGGGGATTCGAACCGCTGACCTTCCGATTGGCAAGTCCTAGGCTCTGTGGTTTTACCCACAGCACCACCCGTGTATTAAAGGAACACGGAAACATGGTTAGATTCTGTGGCAACAAGTTTCCCGGTGGTGAGAGCCAACTAACGGGGCCACCTCCAAGTATTATAAGACACTAAAAGACTATTTGATACAACCATTGATGGAGGTTAGCAATGAAATTATGGAGGGGAAGAAGGCGCCGGAGTCGTGGAAGGAAGCCTTTATCACATTGATACCAAAATCGGAAGCTGAAAAGACACAACTTAAGAACTATCGTCCCATCTCTCTCTTGAATGTGGATTACAAAATATTTGCAGACATTTTGGCAAGTAGACTTAAAAAAGTTTTAAATGAAGTAATCCACAAGGACCAGGCAGGCTTTCTCCCAGGTAGACATTTGTTTGCTAACATAAGGAACATTATTGACATCCTGGAACTTTTGCAAACAGATATAAACACAAAAGCAGTGTTAATTTTCATAGACGCGGAGAAGGCCTTTGACAACATTTCCTGGAAATTTATGAAGGGTAATTTAAAAGAAATGGAAGTGGGACTGGGTTTTGAGAATGGGATTGAGGCGATATATTCAGAGCAAAAAGCTAAATTGATAGTTAACAATGTGGTTACCGAAGAGCTTAAAATTGAAAAAGGAACACGACAAGGCTGCCCTATTTCCCCTTTGCTATTCATTTCGGTTCTGGAGGTGCTCCTGAATATGATTAGAGGGGACCGGTTGGAGGAAGGAATTCAGGTCGGAGCGAAACAATATAAACTTAAAGCTTTTGCAGATGACCTAGTTTTGACCCTGCAGGAGCCAGAATCTAGCACGAAAAGAGTATTACAATTGATCCAAGATTTTGGTCGGGTGGCGGGATTTAAACTAAACAAACAGAAAACTAAGGTATTGGAAAAAAACTTGACAGATACAGAGTCAGAACGGTTTCAGAGAGAGACAGAACTAAATGTGGTTAAAAAAGTAAAGTACCTAGGGGTAAACATAACAGCAAAAAATCTGAGTCTATTTAAGGATAACTATGAAAAATGTTGGTCAGAAATTAAGAGAGACTTAGACAGTTGGACAAAATTGAAATTTTCTTTGTTAGGCCGAATTGCTGCTATCAAGATGAATGTATTGCCAAAAATGTTGTTTTTGTTTCAAACACTACAGATTGTGGACAAGGAGGAGTGCTTCCGGAAGTGGCAGAGAGATATCTCTAAGTTTGTCTGGCAGGGCAAAAAGCCCAGAATTAAGTTTAAGATATTAACTGATGCGAAAGAAAGAGGGGTTTTTGCCCTGCCAGACCTAAAGTTGTATTATGAGGCCGCAGCTTTCTGCTGGCTAAAAGACTGGCTACTTCTCGAAGACACTGACGTATTGGACTTGGAAGGTTTTAACAATGCGTTTGGATGGCATGCATACTTATGGTATGACAAGGTTAAGATCAATAAGGCCTTTAAGAACCATATTGTCAGAAAAGCAGTGTTTAATGTCTGGACAAAATATAAAGACTTATTGGAAAATAAAACTCGAAGGTGGCTCTCACCTATGGAAGCTAAGGCCCGAAAAAGACCCAATATGTAGGCCAACTGGCCAAAATATTGGGAAATATTAGAAAAAGACGGAGGAAATTGCAGAGTATGGAAAAAATGAAGGATAAAGTGCGAGACTGGTTACACTACGCTCAGATTAAAGAAATTTTCAAAAGTGACAAGAAGCTAGGGTTCCAGGTGGAGAAATCGAAGTTGGAAACAGAATTGTTAGAACCTAAGATTAAGGTACTTTCAAGAATGTATAACTTGCTGTTAAAATGGAATACTCAAGATGAAATGGTTAAATCAGCTATGATAAGGTGAGCGCAGGACATTGGGCATAATTTCATGTTTGAGGACTGGGAAAGGTTGTGGACTACTGGGTTGAACTTTACTGCATGTAATGCTTTGAAAGAAAATGTAATGAAAATGATATATAGATGGTATATGACCCCAGTCAAACTTGCAAAAATATACCACCTGTCTGATAATAAATGTTGGAAATGTAAAGAAAGTGAAGGAACATTCTTTCACCTCTGGTGGACCTGCCCTAAAGTGAAGGCTTTCTGGGAAATGATATATAATGAACTGAAAAAGGTATTTAAGTATACCTTCACTAAGAAACCAGAGGCCTTCCTTCTGGGTATTGTAGGCCAAGGAGTGGTAAAGAAGGACCGAACATTTTTTATGTACGCAACAACAGCAGCAAGGATACTCCTAGCGAAGCACTGGAAAACTCAAGATTTACCCACACTGGAAGAATGGCAGATGCAACTGATAGACTATATGGAACTGGCTGAGATGACCGGCAGAATCCGTGACCTGGGAGAGGAGAGGGTGGAAGAGGACTGGAAGAAATTTAAGATTTATTTACAAAAACATTGTAATTTGGCTGAATGTTAAGCAGGATGCTAGATCATAAATAACTGAGCACCACTAAACTAGATGGAATTAGGATGATAAGTGAGATTGAGAAAATATAAACCTTTTGGAGAATTATTAGACTATAAATTAAGTGTGTGGGACACAAGAATGTAAACAAGATGACAAATTGCTGGTAAAAATTTATAATGATGAAAGTGGGAGCGGGAGACGTGAGGGAGTCCAAAGAAGTTGTGAAAATATGTTATGATATATGTTATATTGTGTGTTATTTATGTACCTATATCGAAAACCTTAATAAATATTTATTAAAAAAAAAAAGAGAGAGCCAACTAACGGGGCCGTGCCCACCCAAATCCCAGCTGGAAACAGTAGGTGCCCATTGGCACCCCAGCCCCCCAAGCGAGGCAAAAGCCAGTGAATCGTTGGGTGTCTCATGTTTCCCTGCTGCTCGGCTCCGACACATAGACCCCCTCCAGCAGGCAAGCTCATATGCGAGGCTGGAGTTGGTCGGCTGCCCCTCTCTCGCTCTCCCACAAACAGGCCTCTGGTCATCTGCTTGCCCGGAGAGCCTGCGTGGCACAGAAAGCAGTCTGTCAGGCCTTGTTAGGCATCAACCGTCTTGTGGAACGGAAAGGAATCAGGCAGGCTGATGGATTTCCAGGGCTGCTGGTGAATGGCAGAGATGTGGGCAGGGCGGGAGAGCGAGAAAATTAAGAGAAAGCCAGAGAGGGAGAGGTTTCTCTCTCGCTCTCTCATTTTGACAATGTGCAGCCGCGAGTGACAGAAAAGGGGAGAGGCAGAGGCGGCTGGGGGGTTGCCAGGCCACATCAAGGCCTGTCCTCCTGTCTGCCGTTGTCACTGGGTGGCTATTCCTGGACCCCATCTCTTGCAGAACCATGCGGGGTGTCGAAACCCTTTGCTCTCTGCTTCCCCCGGATTTTACCGCAGAAGAAAATGGGGAAAGATTGGTTGGCGGGACTCAGAAGAGGTGACTGTCTGCTGTCCGCTGTTCTGCATATAGTATTGTTATGGGGTTCGGGTGTGGCAGGGCCAGTCTAGATGATATCCTTGGATCCCTTCCAGGCTTGTGATCCTATATCCACTCGGGGTTAGAGAGAGGAAGACATGTCTTGCTCTGCAATGGACTTTGTAGCTTCCCTGGAAGCCTAAAGGGGAAGTGAGATCTGTTGGGAGTGTCAATGTTGTGAGTCCCACCAGCCTATGCTCAGGTCGTATATATGTTTAAGTAAAGCCATTTATCCTAAAGACCCTGCAGTTTCTGCCAGGGCTGGCCCAAGACTGTTATGTTGTTGGGTGGACATATCAGACGACACAGCGAATCTTCAAACAGCTCTTGTTTATTCACAGGCCAGAACAGAACTGAACTGAAGGGTTCAGCCAGCCTGCTTATATAGAGCTCCACTAGAACGCAACAGTAACCATTTTCTGTAACTATCCAATCACTGAACATCACTTTCAATCCCTCATTTGCATATGTGGACCTGAGTGAAAACTATCTACAGTATCCCCCTGCTGGCCCAGGGTGAGAACTTTAGTACATAACAAAGACATTTTGGCACCTGAGGCCTGCCAGGGAAGAAGAAGTGTGTGAAGATCGACATCAGGAACTAGGGGAGGATAAAGATCTACATTGGGAACCAGGGTGGGAGGGGACCAGCATCGCTTCCTGTTTGCCAAGAGGCCACTGTGGAGGTCTGGCCTCCAAGAAGACTGCCATAGCTGTCACTGCCACCGCAATAAATGCATTTCTTGGAAGCTGGATCTGCTACCCTGCCACCGTGGCAGTTGCCTCACCTTGCCTTATGGGTGGGCCGGCCCTGTTCTCCACTGACCTTCATTCCAAGGAAACCAAGCCCGGCTTAGCACAGGAACCCCTGGAGTCTCTCACCACATGGAAATTGCAGACCCTCCAAGTGTCCCTATTTTCCAGGGACAGTCCTGGATTTACACAAGCTGTCCTGGTTTCTGATTTGATTCTGGAATGTCCTGCTTTTCCTTAGGACGTCCTTATTTTCATTGCAGAAATGTTGGAGGGTATGAAATTGGGGCTTAGCATAACCAAAACTCCCACAGAGGCACAGTTAACAGGGAGCTTTTCTTTCCTTGCAAGCAAAATAATATTCCAGAAATATTCAAAGTTTTGAGCTATACAGAACTCTCCATCACGTAGAATGCAGGAAGTCGGAGTCTGTCGGCCCCAGAAAGGGCAAAAACGCTTCAAACTGCAAGTATAAATAGACATGCCAAGTCCAACTGTCTCCAAGGCTTCATATCAGGACCAGCTGCCTCAGCAGTAAGAATACAGCCAACATCTGTTAAGACTAAGCTCCTGCTAAGACGTACTATACACTTCAGGAACACCGGTGATTTATATTACAGCACTTTGTTCTTTTTGACAACTTGGAGGCAAAAATATTAGAGGCACGAGGAGCGATTTGCAGACCGTGCCTCGTGCATATGCTTTGCAATGGAAACGGATTTTAAAGAATAAAACAAACCTACGAGGGGGATTATAACATCTGATTCATGTTGGCAGCGCAATATTTCCCTGGCTACTCTCGTGCATATGTTATGGAATTATTGTCAGATAAAATTCAATTTTAGCAAAAGTTATTAAAATATAACTAGAGGCTTATAGCCCATGATTCTGGCTGGTTGCTTCGAAAAGCAAAAGGTGAACTTTCAGCCTTCTTTACCATTTTGGCTCCTGGCCATGCGTGTTTCAATGGATACAGCAACATGAGCAGGTAAGTAACACCAATTCCACAATAAACTCCTATCTGGAAGCATCCTCTGTTCTCATATTCCTTCCCCTCTCTGATGGGCTGCATCAATAGGAGTATAGCATCTAGATCAAGGGAAGTAATAGTGCCACTGTATTCTGCTCTGGTCAGACCTCACCTGGAGTACTGTGTCCAGTTCTGGGCACCACAGTTCAAGAAGGACACTGACAAACTGGAACGTGTCCGGAGGAGGGCAACCAAAATGGTCAAAGGCCTGGAAACGATGCCTTATGAGGAACGGCTAAGGGAGCTGGGCATGTTTAGCCTGGAGAAGAGGAGGTTAAGGGGTGATATGATAGCCATGTTCAAATATATAAAAGGATGTCACATAGAGGAGGGAGAAAGGTTGTTTTCTGCTGCTCCAGAGAAGCGGACACGGAGCAATGGATCCAAACTACAAGAAAGAAGATTCCACCTAAACATTAGGAAGAACTTCCTGACAGTAAGAGCTGTTCGACAGTGGAATTTGCTGCCAAGGAGTGTGGTGGAGTCTCCTTCTTTGGAGGTCTTTAGGCAGAGGCTTGACAACCATATGTCAGGAGTGCTCTGATGGTGTTTTCTGCTTGGCAGGGGGTTGGACTCGATGGCCCTTGTGGTCTCTTCCAACTCTATGATTCTATGATTCTATGATTCTATGATTCCTCTTTCTCCTTCCTGCCATTTCCTTTCCTTGGTTCTACTTCCCTAGCCCTCTCTAGAACAAAGGCTCCTCAGCCAATAGCAGCCAGGTACCTTTCTCACTGCCTCATCCTTCTGTGACATCAAAGCCAATTACTCCATTAGTAAATCCACACCACCGGGTAACTTTTGTCTGAACCTATTGCTTTATTTGTGTAATTCTAGGTGGGTTTCCAGTTACTTGAGGACTCACTAGCATATTTGTCTTCCTAAAAGTTTTTGATTGTCTAAAAATTACATACTATACGTGTCCATTCAGAAGTAAACCCGTTGAGTTCAGTGGGGCATAATCTCTGATAAGTACTGTATCTCAGATGGGTACTGTATAGGTAAAGGTAAAGGACCCCTGGACAGTTAAGTCCAGTCAAAGGCGACTATGGGGTTGTGGTGCTCATCTCGCTTTCAGGCCGAGAGAGCCGGCATTTGTTCACAGACAGCTTTCCAGGTCATGTGGCCAGCAGGACTAAACCGCTTCTGGTGCAACGGGACACCGTGACTGAAACCAGAGTGCATGGAAACGCTGTTTACCTTCCCGCCGCAGCAGTACCTATTTATCTACTTGCACAGGTGTGCTTTCGAACTGCTAGATTGGCAGGAGCTGGGACAGAGTAATGAGAGCTCACTTTGTCGCATGGATTCGAACCACCGACCTTCTGATTGGCAAGCCCAAGAGCCTCAGTGGTTTAGACCACAGCACCACCCACATTCCCACTGTATAGGGCTGCATCCTAACTCAATTATTTTATGTCTCTACAAAGTCTACTCAACCACAGATATTTATAACTAGATTTGTACCATGGGATTCTAGGCTAAATTGCTGATGGAACATTAATGATTATTATTTAAAGTAGATGTGTCTTTATCTCCAGTTGCAGTTTTTAATTCTGAGTTTTCAATTGTCGTAACCTGCCTTGGGACCTGTTAGTAAAGGGTGGGTAATAATAATAACGATCAGAATGGAGCTCAGGAACCAGCAAATGTTTTTTGGTTTGTTTTTTTTTAAACACAATTTCTTCCCGTATCTTTTCTGTGCTCTGAATTAGTCACCTTCCCCTGAAATGCAATTTTCTTTGCAGATGAAGAATTAAAGGTACCCATACGGTGTCTGTGAGTTTTCGCCTGTGGGGCAAATTAGCAACCCCATGGAGGATAACTTCTATCAGGAAAATGATGCAAAAAGAGAGGGTCAAAAGACCTTTTGACGGCATCCACACAATGGTCACTCACCCCAATGATCCTAAGAGCTATCATTTACTCCCACAGAACTCCAGTTCCCAGCAGGGTTTGAAAACTACAGTTCCTCACCAGCGCTGCTTTGCTTCTTCCTTGGGTGTTTTTGCATGTCTGGAATGTGCCCAGGAACTCTGATAGTGTCCCTTGTTTGCCTAGGCAGAAGATAAACTAGGGCTTGTGTGTGTAGAAACCTACTAGGCAAAGGTGACATTTGCTCCACCCGACACTGGCATGTGGGCTTCAGAAAGTTGCTCAGAAAAGAATATGGCCCACAGGCGAAAAATGTGCCCCAACTCTGTTAACGGAGTGCTTTTATTTTCTATACAAAGAGGGGTTTGGACTGGTTGTCTGCCCTACCAAGAATAGATCCCACCCACGCTTGGTGGATCGAAGACACTCGCTGTGGCCCTGCCAACTCTATTAGCGCTAAATTGTGCGTGTGTGAGAGAGTAAGCGAGCGAGAGGGAGAGAGATGAGAAACCCACTCGCTGTGGTACCCGCTTCCTTTGCTAATCAGCCCTTATGCCATCCGAGGCAAAAGTGAGTGGCGCAGGGAGCCGTCGGTGACAGAGGCAGGCGGATGCGGAGGAGGAAAGGAGAAAAACTCAGCGTGCTTTTCCATGAGGGCTCCATCGCAGGCAGACGGTGTCAATTTGGCAGGCCTCAGCGCTTTGTAAGCGCCACAGAGAGAAAAGGAGTGGACACACAAGGCGAAGCTCCAGCCAGGAGGTGTCCACACAATTGTTGGTCATGCACAAGGGGGAAGAGGGCAGAGAGATTGCTTCCCATTCTCGGGAATGCGGCTGCATATGCACA
Organism: Podarcis melisellensis; assembly: GCF_964234715.1. NCBI lineage: Eukaryota > Metazoa > Chordata > Lepidosauria > Squamata > Lacertidae > Podarcis > Podarcis melisellensis. Next base: position 41,242,941 of record NC_138545.1, on the reverse strand, counting down.
TTGCATTTAAAGCACTCCCCCAAAGAATCCTGGGAAATGTAGTTTAAGGCAGACCCCTCTCAAGTTCCCTGTTTAAAGGTAAAGGGACCCCTGACCATTAGGTCCAGTTGTGGCTGACTCTGGGGTTGCGGCGCTCATCTCGCTTTATTGACCGAGGGAGCCAGCGTACAGCTTCCGGGTCATGTGGCCAGCATGACTAAGCTGCTTCTGGTGAACCAGGGCAGCGCACGGAAACACCGCTTACCTTCCCGCTGGAGTGGTACCTATTTATCTACTTGCACTTTGACGTGCTTTCGAACTGTTAGGTTGGCAGGAGCAGGGACCAAGCAACAGGAGCTCACCCCATTGCAGGGATTCGAACCGCCAACCTTCTGATTGGCAAGTCCTAGGCTCTGTAGTTTAACCCACAGCGCCACCCGCGTCCCTGTTTAGGGAAGCTTTTAATATTTGATGAATTATTTTTTAATATTTTGCTGGAAGCCACCCAGAGGGGAAACCCAACCAGATGGGTGGGGTATAAATAAACTGTTGTTGTTGTTGTTGTTGTTTTCCAGGGACAGTCCCGGATTTAGGGAATGTCCCTAGGACTCTCTCTCTCTCTCTCTCTCTCTCTCTCTCTCTCTCTCTCTCTCTCTCTCTCTCTCTATCTATCTCTGTCTCTCTCTCTCTCTACTTTAAATGCATGGTGTCAGCACAACTTGTATTTAACCCCAGGCACAGCAAGAATCATTCCCAGAATATGTTTACATTGGAACCTGTGAAGTAATTACATAAAAGAAGGGAATTCTGAACATAGCCTGTCCTGTGCTTTCTACACCCCACACCCACAACAATTCTTAAACCTCACACTGCTGGAACATTGAAAGGTTTCTATGAAACTTATTGGCCAAAGGTTGAAATGGAAAATTTCTGTCATATGTGAACGCCTCCCTTTCCTTGTAGTTTCTCTGAGCCTTCTGCATCTTCCTCGTTCCTCAGCCTCCTGGGCACTTATTTCTGCTATTCTTCTCAATGCCACAGCTCCTAGACTACAATTCCCATCTGCCCCAAGCCCAGCATCTGCACAGTTTGCTGATATTATATTGCTAACACTTCTAACTTGTTGGAATGTTTGTGAACATTCTGCAGCATCAGAGCAGATGGCTAAGCGGTAGCAATGATTTCATTCTCAGAACGAGGTGGGGAGAGGGTAATTGTTTCCTTGCCCTTTAAGCTTTCTGAACCTGGGCCAAGATATGCTTTCTTCCTTGCACATACCCTCATTTCTCTCTCAAACAACCCCAGGATCCAGCTTCATTCAGAGGTTAAAACTGCAGAAAATCTGGCTGGATAAAAGCCAGGAATTAATTGACAGCTTCTCATCAAATTTTTCCAGCTGATGTTGCAATTTTTGCTGCAGTGCTTTTCATCCTGCCATCCCTGCTAACAAGTCCTACTTTAAAAATGCACTTATCTGTTTCTCGCTCACACACGACTTCATTCCACTGAAGACCAAAGAGTAAAATAAAGAATGGATATGCATTCCTAGGCAGCTTCCGCACCTGGGGATTTACTTTGGAATAGCCATGCTTTGGTCACTCACTTTTTACAGGACATCTGCAGTACAACATGAGCAAAAACAAACACACAGACCCCTGATCAGTTTCCACTTTTTTTTTAGAGCTTAGAAAATAAGACTTTTTACAATTCAGTGGAACAGCTGGGCAAGTTCTCTTGGTACAGAGGTATGGCTATTTCATCCGATTAAATGGCTTTAGCCATTTTCTAGATTCTGCTTTCACCATTTGCTTCTCTGTGGTCTGCCTCTTCTCTCCTGGAGAATGGGACACAGGTGGCGCTGTGGTCTAAACCACTGAGCCTCTTGGGCTTGCCGATCGGAAGGTCGCCGGTTTGAATCCATATGACGGGGTGAGCTCCCGTTGCTCTGTCCCAGCTCCTGCCAACCTAGCAGCTGAAAAGCACACCAGTGTAAGTAGATAAATAGATACCACTGTGGCGGAAAGGTAAACAGCGTTTCCATGTGCTCTGGTTTCTGTCACGGTGCTCTGTTGCACTAGAAGCAGTTTAGTCATGCTGGCCACATGACCTGGAAAGCTGTCTGTGGACAAATCTCAACCTGAAAGCAAAATGAGCGCCGCAACCCCATAGTCGCCTTTGACTGGACTTAACCATCCAGGGGTCCTTTACCTTTGTCGCAGGAACCCCCCCCCAATCATTCAGTTTGTACAAACTTCACACACACACACACACACACACACACACTTACACAACATACGCTACGCTTCTGTTATAAATTCATAGAAAATCAACCATACATCGGATCTGCACTGTTCCACTTTTATTTTACTCCATGAAGGAAGGACTACAAAATGGGAAAGGTTTGATACAGGCCAGCCATAATCCCTTGAGCATACCAGCACATGCACAGGAGGCCCTGCCCAGTTGCTATGCCAACCCTGATTATCTTAGACAGAAGACCATCAAGATCACAAAGAACTTGCATATGGGAGTGGATTCAGCACAGACTGGAACAAAGGACAATGATCAGCTCTTCCCTCTGGAGACAGGAAACTGCAAGCTCCTCTTTGTCACCTGGAAAGTACTCATGGGGAGGGGAGGAAGGAGGGACCAGCCAGGTGACAGGACACTCAGGTTACCAGCACAACTCCTCCCTCAACCCCTCCTTTTTGTGATGTAGTTGTGATGTAGTCTTACCAGTTTAGTTTGGGGGATTAGTAACTAATAAAAGTTGGGGTTGTCTTTTGTTCTGGGCTTCCATTTTGCTTCATCTTGCTGCGCGTGGGAGTCCTGTCGCGACAGTATTCAATAAAGGCCAAGCCTACAGGCTGCTGTTTTGCTCCAAGTTATCCTGGTTGGTGTCTTTGTTTTTGTCCAAGGGAGCCCTCGGATTTTCTGTTAACACCTTTTACCTTGTCCCTCCTGGAATTATTTCAAACCTTCGCTTTCCAAAAAACCTTGCCTTAAATCTGTTTCACCTCACCCCCCCCCCCATTGCAGTAGGGGAAGGGGGGGGGAAATCATGAGAGTGTGTGGGCAACAAGACAAATGGACTTAAACCGTTTCCCCACCAACACCATTATCCCAAAGAAAACCTTCCTCCCCAAAATATTTGGGGTTGGGTCAAGAGGGACTGCCCACTTAGCTGCAAAGTGCTCTTAAGTGTGGAGATAAGATTTGCTATTCCATTCCCGGCTCAAGGCACAGCAACCATGATTGCGTGCTGCTAAATCACCCATGTCTGAAAGCACCCCTGAGCATATGGTGTCATGTGTGAAACTTGTTCCGAATGACAGCAAAGCGCAGGATGGAGGCAATCTCCCTGCCCACCCAGTTCGCGGAGAGGTTGGCTCGCACTCCAGGCTTGATCTGAATAAAATTGTGTTCATTAGCAGTGCTGGCAATGGGCTCCGGGCAACCAAATAAGAGAGTTGAGCTTGCTTGAGTGTATTTGCAGATTCAGGGTGTGGCTCTGGCTCAAGAGACTTAGGTTCAAGGCTTCGGCAGGGCTGCCGATGCAATATATGAGATAATAATAAAATAAATGTGGTTCTCGGACAAGGCCTAGCAACAGAGCCCAGGGCAGACACATACCCTCCAACATTTCTCTGATGGAAATAGGGACGTTCTAAGAAAAAGCGGGACATTCTGGGATCAACTCAGAAACCAGGACAGCTTCTGTAAATATGGAAAATAGGGACACTTGGAGGTTCTGCAGATGCGGAGCTGGAGACAGGATGAGCCCCAAGTGACTGCAAACCGGCAAGTTTGTGAAGTGAACTGAATGGTCGCCTCACAATTGTGGGGGTGCCATTCTCTAGAAAGGCCGAGCCAAGCCACCTTCTAGAACACTTGGATGGATTTTCCTGTCTCTGTTGACTTCAAATACCCAGGCACATTTAAATACTCAGATTTCGATAACATTTGCACATGCTACTTTTCATGTGTGGGACGCGGGTGGCGGGTGGCGCTTGCCGATCGCATGGTCGGCGGTTCGAATCCCCACTGCGGGGTGAGCTCCCATCTTTCGGTCCCAGCTCCTGCCCACCTAGCAGTTCGAAAGCACCCCTAAGTGCAAGTAGATAAATAGGTACCGCTTTCTAGCGGGAAGGTAAATGACATTTCCGTGTGCTGCGCTGGCTCGCCAGAGCAGCTTTGTCACGCTGGCCAAGTGACCCGGAAGTGTCTCCGGACAGCGCTGGCCCCCGGCCTCTTAAGTGAGATGGGTGCACAACCCTAGAGTCGGACAAGACTGGCCCATACAGGCAGGGGTACCTTTACTTTTCATGTGTAGATGCGAATTTTAAAATAAGTGCTGTAATTTAAATAGAAATGGAGCCTAGCTCACCTCAGTGTGGGGCGACTGCTTCAGATGCTCAGAGTAGATGGGCACCTTCAAAGTCCTTGATCTCCCTTCTTTTGGTCCTTTATTTTTAAACTGGATTTTGGCTTTTAAATAAAGGGTTGCTCTCTGCGAAGTCAGCCACGTGGCTTCCTTATAAGCAGGTGGGGGGAAATAGTAATTTGCATCTAACATGAAATTTTCTGCTTTCCTTATTTAATTCAGTAGTCGTCGGAGCCACCACACACTCTTATGAGGGTGGACATATGCAAACACAAAGGAATATTATACATTAAAGGTAAAGGGTAAAGGGACCCCTGCCTGTTAGGTCCAGTTGCGGACGACTCTAGAGTTGCGGCTCTCATCTCACTTTATTGGCCGAGGGAGCCGGTGTATAGCTTCTGGGTCATGTGCCCAGCATGACTAAGCCGCTTCTGGCGAACCAGAACAGCGCACAGAAACGCCGTTTACCTTCCCACCGGAGCGATACCTATTTATCTACTTGCACTTTGACATGCTTTCGAAATGCTAGGTTGGCAGGAGCAGGGACCGAGCAACGGGAGCTCACCCTGCCACAGGGATTTGAACCGCCGACCTTCTGATCAGCAAACCCTAGGCTCTGTGATTTGGAGCACTGTGCCACCTGCGTTATGCAAACACAAAGGAATATTATACATTACGAGCTGTTAATTGATTTTTTAAAAAATCCATTTAATGGTGTGTCTTTGATGTACGACCAATATGTCTAACCCTTGTTAACACCTGGTGGTTGCTTTAATCCCGATAGTTTCCCCCCTGCTCTTGCGCCTTGCAGCAGTGGAATGACAGGTGGAAATCCAACAGATGCAGTTCCCCCCTGTATTCATCACGGTGGCTTCCTTGGTGCTTCCTGAAGCATCTACTCTTTTCCAGGTTCTCCATCGTCGCACCCCTGAATCTCTGTGCAAGCCGAGGCCTCGACCTCCTACCCAGAATCCTCTGCTCCTGTCCTGTCTCGCTTTGCCATCCCCGAAGAGTTCTTGAAACCTTGTGTCCAAACACAGCTGGTCCGGTCCCCACTCGGGGAGAGTGGCTGGCAGCTGTGAACAACGCCTGACAGATGGCAAAAGGCAGCCTGTCCGGTCAGTTTAAAATCGGACAGTTGCTCCTGTCAGATGAATTGCTGCCCATTCCCTCGGCCATGTCAGCCAATGTGACTTCACCTCAGAGGAGACTATTTGCAGTCTCTTCCCTTCCCAGCAATGCTCTTTTTCCTTTTCCTTTTAGTATATTCGCAGAGGTGTTTCTGAGGGAGCAATAAAATGGAAGCCCAAAATATGGCTGGTTTGTTTAAATCGGGGTTGGGGAATCTGTGACCCTCCAAACAGACTCCACCTCACATCAGTCCCAGCTAGCATTGCCAATGTTCAGGCAGGATGGGAAGATGGGAACTGCAGTCCTGTAGGGAGGGCCACAGGTCCTCCGCCTGTGATTTAAATCAATTTGAAATTCAGAAAATCCCACTTGTGAGGTATTTGCCTCCTCTCACCAGCTTAAAACCTCCTGTGCTCTGCTCCTGTCCCTAGTCCAGAAGGTTTTCACAGACAGACTCTCTCAGGAACATACCGTATTTTTTGCTCTATAAGACTCCCTTTTCCCTCCTAAAAAGTAAGGGGAAATGTGTGTGCGTCTTATGGAGCGAATGCAGGCTGCACAGCTATCCCAGAAGCCAGAACAGCAAGAGGGATCGCTGCTTTCACTGCGCAGCAATCCCTCATGCTGTTCTGGCTTCTGAGATTCAGATTTTTTTTTCCTTGTTTTCCTCCTCCAAAAACTAGGTGCGTCTTGTGGTCTGGTGCGTCTTATAGAGTGAAAAATACGGTATATTTGCACACCTGCAGTTCTGCACGAGTCCAGTCAAGAGAAATTCAGATTCAGTTTCTGCTGTGGTACAACCACCAGACCCCATCATCAGAGACTGGGAATCTGTGGCCCTCCAGACAGGGTCGGACTTTAGTAATATGGCGCCTAGGTAAGGGTGGAATTTGGCGCCCCCTCTAAATATTTCTTATTTTCACAATAGTTCTTGTTGGTACAGTTGCTTTTTAGTGGATCTTCTCAGTAGGGAATGATGATGATGATTTTGTGCCCCCCTCAGCTTGGAGCCCTGTGTAGGGGAACAGTCTGCATGGCACAAATTCAGCGCTGCTCCAGGTGTTGTGGGACTCCAACCCCCATCCGTCTCAGTCAGCACGGACAATGGTCAGAACTGTTGGGAGCGGGAGTCTAGCATCATCTCGGAAGCCACAGCTTCCCCACCTCTGAAATACAGTGAAGGAATGTCCTTCTTTCTTGTCAAGATGGAGGCCATCAGTTATGAGCTGCACTTGGAAGGGACCTGAAAACAACATTGCTCCTTTCTGCCCCCTAATAATAATAATAATAATAATAATAATAATAATAATTATACCCCACCCATCTGGCTGGTAAGGGGTTCTATGCCCTCTATTCAACAGGCAGAAGAAGTCTTGCCCATCTCCAAGCTGACTGGACAATCCTTTTTCTATGTCCTTACAAAATCCTATAAAAAGCCATTTAAGCGAGTAGCTATCAACTATCCTGCACCGTTGAGTTCCACAGGTTATTTATATATTTCTGGGTATGAACAGTTGGTCTCGTCTTCAGTTTCTGCCTACCAAATTGTCAGTGGCAGACGACGAGTTCTTCTTGTTCTTTAATAATGAAAATGGAATAAATTCATTTCCCCCCTCCTCACTCTGTGATTTATATATTACCGTCGGGAAGGTTAACATTGGTTCCTTCTCCATAAGCAATTTCGCCTGGAATTACTTGACTCACTTTTTGTGGAGGAGCCCAATGACACTGTCCAGGGGTACACCTGCTCTAATCGTTGCTTCCCTCTCGCTCTTTTATTCTTTTTAATAGTAAAACGGCACTCTCCGCGATAAAAGAAAATAAAAAAATAATAATAAGAGGAGGCCAGCAATTAGAATCCACTCCCCTAGGCAGTGGAAACTGGCTAATTGCTGGATAATGAATGGGCAATTCATCAGTAATGCTGGGACAGGAAGCAATTAGACAAGGCAGAAGCAGCAAGGAGAAAGGCTCCAATTAATGTTGCAGGAGATCTTTGCTGATCCAAACTGCAGAGTAAAGTTTGCAAGAAGGATCTTGACCACTGGGATGACCGGCATTGCTGGATCATAATCAAATTATTTCGTGCCTGTTAGACCCACTCTTTCAATATTGCATCCAATGGATTGCAGAAATGCAATGCCTACACAGCCAAAGTATAGAAGCAACTGTCATTCATCTGATTATTTTCTAGTGTGGCAATTTTCCATGGTAAACATTTAGTATGAAGACACCACTACGTAATGATGGCTGACGTTCTTTCCTTTTTTGCCACGTCAGCAGGGCCAGCCCTACCATGAGGTAGAGTGAGGCAGCTGCCTCAGACGGCAAATTCTGAGGGGTGAAAACAGCTAGAAAGGTGTGCCATGTGGTCTGTCCTGTGACCCTAAGCTAGCTTGCTGCCCTATGTGAGAGAATGTATGTCACAGCAGGGGATGCACGCCACACCACAGAGTTCATTTTGTGCGACTCGCTATGCTCTCCGTGTATACTGGTTTTATACTCATGCCACTGAATTATAGTTCCTTGAGCTGAAGGAACGCCTTTTAACCAAGCTCAGTCAGTAGTGAAATTCAGACATATGCATGTCATCACTTTTGCCTCTCTTCTGGTACTGATCTGCATGTGTTTCCTCACCTCACTCATTTCCTTGTCACAGAATTGCAGGGTTGTTGTTTTCTGCGTTGCTTCCAGGCCATTGCCATTGCCATTTTGCAGATGGGGTTCAACAGCGAGGGCAGGTTGCACAACTGGACTGGATTTGTCTAGCTCAACAAATACACACAATACACACACACACAAAATAGGACTTTTGAGGGTAGGGAAAATGATGGTAAAATACGCAAGAAAGTGTAATACAACATTTGCTTGATATGACACTGTATATTTCCCTCACAAATTTTGGGCCGACAAATCAGGGTGAATAAACAACCTTTGAGTGATGAAGCAGTGAATGTCATGTGTCCTACTCTGTGTCTCTCAGGTGCTGTGGAGCATGTTTCCTATCCCGTCACCAGAGTTGGTGTGAAAGGCAACTGTCAATCTACAGACCCTACCATAAGGTAGAGATACCTGAGCATAGCTGTCAACCGTCCCTTATTTGGCGGGAAAGTCCCTTATCCCAGCGCTGTGTCCCGCTGCTGTTCCTTATTGATGATGTTCCTTAAATTTCCCGGGTTTCAAAGGAAGCAGCTCCTCTCCCTCCATCCCTGCCGGCCAGGGAGGAGGGAGGCTCCAACTGTGTTGCTTACCCAATAAGGAGTCTAAGAACGACTGGGGGGTGGAGCTTGCATGCCTTGTGCCGATCAAATCGGCTGCGTTGCCTGGGGACTCGCCTTTGCTCAGCGCTTCCCAGCGGAGAGGTGATGGTGGTTTTCCTTGCTGTATCCCCTTTGCTGGGTTGCTGCGCTGTGGGAACCACCGCTTGAGGCTTCGTTGGGCTGCTGGCTGGGCTTTCTGCCTTTGGCTCAGAGGGGCTCAGAAGTTGAACATACCTGTGTTCGGAAAATCCCTTATTTTGGCTGCTGATCCCTTATTTTTGAGGCTGCTGGTCCCTTATTTTCAAATCTGTAAGTTGACAGCTATGTACCTGAGACAACAGGTACCATGTGATGGGGAGCAATGGTGAGGTATATCAGATGAATATACCACGTAAAGCAGCCTGCTGCCCTTGGGTGCAGCGGAAGAAGACCTGAAATAATATTTAGGCCTATTCTGCACAACACATTTAAAGAAGCATCATACCCCCACACCAAATGTGGAAACTGTAGTTTGTTAAGAGTGCTGAGAGTTGTTAAGGGACCCCTTTTTCCCCTCACAGAGCTACAATTCCCAGAGTGGTTTAATAATCCGTCTTCCCAGGGAACTCTGCAAATTGTAGTTCTGTGAGGGGTAACAGGGGTCTCTTAAAAGCTCTCGGCACCCATAACAAACTACAGTTCCCAGGATTCTTTGGGCCAGGGGGAGAGAAAGGACTGTTCTGCTGGCACAGGCCCTGATGTTTTCTTCACTTCCCTCTCTTTCTCTCCTGTTTCTTCCCACACAAATTTGAAGGGCATATATACATTTCCTGTTTCTAGAAGTGACCAGCCACTCAATATATACTCTCCTTACATTCAGATAAATAACTTGCTGATAAATAGTAGCTGCAGTAACTTACAAGAATCCATCTTTAGTTTAATGAAAGCCTATACTCAAAGGCACTAAAAACACTGGATATTGAAATAAATATCCATTTAGAGCCTCTAAGAAATTCTCTCTTTCTGTTGGTTTTATAAAGATGTGTGGTGACCAGAATGAATAGATTCACATCCTATTCCAATGCATTGTTTATTTTCAACCATTGCGATTCACAGAATTTTAGCACTGAAAGAGATGGTGGATACTGAGAGCATCTTCCAATGCAGGAACTGCCAACTGAACCACACAAAGCCTTTTAGATTTTCAGATTTAACAAACCCATAGTCTCAATGAAAGACTTGACTTCAGTGTTTTTCTTTAAGGATGTTTCTCCATCTCGACGGAGGATTATCCAAAACGGGGCCAACAAAACACCTTTCCATCAGGATTTATATGTAATATTGCAGATATTACAGGCATTTGTGGACTTGTGAACACCTTAGCACCATGTTTACTGGGTTTTTTTTATACTTTTGACATTCCATTAGATACGAGTAATTTGTTATTTATTTAATCATTATGGGTGATACTCATCTTTAGTTATACAAAGTGTGTGCTTGCTGATATCATTTGATTTAAGTTACCTGTTCATTAATGTAAATGGGTCTACTCTGAATATTACTAACTTTGGATAATCAGTGTCCACATTGTACATTTAATGTGATTCCTATTCGTTTCTGTTACTCAGTTTTGTGTTATTGGCCATAATAAGTGGTATGTGGTCTGGTGGGCCACATGTTGTGCAGGATTGGACCAGACCAATGCTCTTCAACCTTGGGTTTCCAAGGTTGCACTATAACTCGGACCATCCGTGGACATTTGCTAACCCAGCTGGGGATGATGGGAGTTGTAGTTCAGCAGCATCTGGGGACCAAAAGTTGAAGAACCCTGGCCTGGAGTCATCATGAGGTACAAGCTTGCTCATTAGAAATAAACCCTGTAGGAAGAAAAAGTGGTGATAAGCACGTAACTGGAATGGGTCAGAGATACCTCGGAGTGCTTAATTTTCTGGGGTTGGCGAGGGATGAAGGGAGATTTTGGTCTCAAGTCTGCTTGGTAGACACATCCTCTGCATGCCCTTCCATTTCCTGCTGTGTGTGGAAAGTCTCTTTACATCCTCTGTGGCGAGGAGAAATATAGTTTGCTCATGTCCAGGGGCAGCTTCCATCTTTTCTTCTTATGTAGTGTGGTTTAGCATGAAAAACATTCTGAGCTGAGCCCCGCTGAGTCACAGCACCAATTACACATTTGTCAGCTGTCAGTTCTACAAAAAAACCCCACCAATCTGGATGTGCATTGTGAAGTTTCTCCCCACCGCGAACGCCATCTATGACCTTGTAGAGGCACACTAACAAGAAACATTTGTCACTAGGGTTGAAAAGAGCTGAAAAGGAAACACAAACTGCTGTTTATCTGTGGTCAGGAAAGGAAATCAGCCAAGCTAATATGATCAGTATTTGTTCACATTAGGGGTTTTTTAAGTCCACAAGCAATATACAATCCATGAATTATTTTTTGATGTTTGCTTTACATTGAAATGAATGTAAGTTGAATAGCGGACGTGGTGAAAAAAGCATAGTATTTGGTGGAAAGCGAACTGCAGTGAGACGGAAGCAGCGCTGGTTGTGATGAATACAGTCCTGAACGGAAATCGCAGCCTAGTTAAATCCTTATTTGTCACAAAATCCTTCCATGCCCTGAACTAGGTAAAGGTAAAGGCACCCCTGACCATTAGGTCCAGTCGTGGCCGACTCTGGGGTTGCGGCGCTCATCTCCTTTTGTAGGCCGAGGGAGCCGGCATACAGCTTCCGGGTCATGTGGCCAGCATGACTAAGCCGCTTCTGGCGAACCAGAGCAGCGCACGGAAACACCGTTTACCTTCCCACCGGAGCGGTGCCTATTTATCTCCTTGCACTTTGATGTGCTTTCGAACTGCTAAGTTGGCAGGAGCAGGGATCGAGGAACGGGATCGAGGAATCCCCTTTGCGGGGATTCGAACCACCGACCTTCTGATCGGCAAGCCCTAGGCTCTGTGGTTTAATCCACAGCACCACCCGCGTCCCTGGATGCCCTGAACTACCTTGCAATAAATCCTACAGAGCAGGTACATTTTAACATATGGTGAATGTGTGCGGTGTCAGGATTGTGCTCGTTTGTGTCCTTTGTACATGATTGCTTTTGCCATATGAAAATAAATTATTTTTTTAATTTAGCATTAAATCATCATTGCCTTCTTTTTTTAACAGACCACTACTGCACATGACCACACAGATGCATGCCCTGCTGAGTTTACTCCCAAGTAAAGCTCCACCTGCATTGTTGTTGCTTAGTCGTGTCCGACTCTTCGTGACCCCATGGACCAGAGCACACCAGGCACTCCTGTCTTCCACTGCCTCCCGCAGTTTGGTCAAACTCATGTTAGTACCTTCGAGAACACTCTCCAACCATCTTGTCCTCTGTCGTCTCCTTCTCCTTGTGCCCTCAATCTTTCCCAACATCACGGTCTTTTCCAGGGAGTCTTCTCTTCTCATGAGGTGGCCCAAAGTATTGGAGTCTCAGCTTCACCATCTGTCCTTCCAGTGAGCACTCAGGGCTGATTTCCTTAAGAATGGATAGATTTGATCTTCTTGCAGTCCATGGGACTCTCAAGAGTCTCCTCCAGCACCATAATTCATAATTTCCATGAGTAGGGAATGTTAAATTGGGGGGGGGGCACTGTTATTCTGATTATTTTATTATTATGCTGTGTATTATGGGGTGTTAGAGGAGGAGGAGCGTATCTGGTAGAAAACATGTCGTGCTCCTTCTGGGGTGGTTTGCCCACCTCTGGACCTCACCCTGAACTCAGCTCTCACCTGTGGCTTCTGTAAGGTGACAGCATGCGACAGGAACAGCTTTGACTGGCTGGCTAAACTAGGTGAGGGAAGCCAATGAGTCTGAAACCCTCAGTGAGTTAGGGACTTCCCTTCATGCTCTGGCAGACTGAGTGCTTGAGACCAATCGTGGGTCCAGCAGTCAAGAAGACAGTTTCTGCACATGTTGTAGAGGGCAGCGAGGGGCAGATGGGGCTTGCCAACCTGGGAAGGTAGCTCACCTAGGAGAAGGATCCTTGATCCTAAACCTCCACGGCCTTGTGGGATATCTTTGGGAGAAAAAGAGGCTCAAGAGTAAATCCTACACAAGTCCGGAGTGGAGTCCCTAAGATGGTTGTATAGCTCCTTGTATGCCTCCTTCCAGCAACTCCTGCAGCCAAGGTGGTGCCCAACATATTACTCTGCTTTCCTTTGGACCACATCAGATAGGCCAAGATGGGGGTCTTGTTGTCTGGGTGGCCCAGGAACTCCATACACACTTCCTAGGCCACTTTAGTGGGTGCAGGTGGCGCTGTGGTCTAAACCACAGAGCCTAGGGCTTGCCGATCGGAAGGTTGGCGGTTCGAATCCCCACGACGGGGTGAGCTCCTGTTGCTCGGTCCCTGCTCCTGCCAACCTAGTACAGTGGTGCCTCGCAAGACGAAAAGAATCTGTTCCGCGATTCTCTTCGTCTAGCGGTTTTTTCGTCTTGCGAAGCAAGCCCATTGACAGCTTAGCGGACTAGCGCTACAGCGGTCTAGCGGCTCCTAGCGATCAGCTGTTAAGCGGCTTATCAGCGGATCAGCTGTTAAGCGGCTTAGCGGCTTAGGAAAAGGGCAAAAAAAGCGGAAAAAACCCGCGGGGACTCGCAAGATTTCTTTGTCTTGCGAAGCAACCCCATAGGGAAATTCATTTTGCGAAGCGCCTCCAAAACCGAAAACCCTTTTGTCTAGCGGGTTTTCCGTCTTGCGAGGCGTTCGTCTTGTGGGGCACCACTGTAGTTCCAAAGCACATCAAAGTACAAGTAGATAAATAGGTACCGCTCCGGCGGGAAGGTAAACGGTGTTTCTGTGCGCTGCTCTGGTTCACCAAAAGCAGCTTAGTCATGCTGGCCACATGACCCGGAAGCTGTCTGTGGACAAACGCCAGCTCCCTCGGCCTATAGAGCGAGATGAGCGCCGCAACCTGAGTCATCCGCAACTGGACCTAATGATCAGGGGTACCTTTACCTTTACCCATCAGTTTGACTTCAACCCCGGAGGCGCACTCCATTGTCTCTTGGGACAAACGGACGCTAACAATTGATTATTATTCTGTGTACCATGTTTTTATTATTATGCTGCATAATTTATGCTCTTAATGCAGTATACCACCTTGTGATTTTTGGCTAAAGGATGGTATATAAATCAAATAAATAATATGATTTGCACCGGAGCAGGGAGGGCTGTGTGCGACCAGAAGGTGGCATGGTCAGCGGTTGGCTACTTAGGAGGGGCGCATAGAAGAAGTCCTTTGGCCAGCACTGTTTTGGCCAGTAATGAGTAAGTAGACGTCCCTGTTTGGACAGTGAGTGGATGAGGCATCCAATAGAGGATATGTGCCCCTCTTTTGTGGGAGCAAAAGGCGGAGGGCAGGAGGACTGGAGACTGTAACCCATGCTGCAATTTGATTTTGGCACAAATTAAAAGTTTGGGGAATTAGCCCCAGGGTGAGCTTGTCGATTTGTTCTACCATCATCCACGTTGTAAGAGATCATGTAAACAATGGTTTGGCTATACTTTGTATTCATGTATACATGGCTCAACAGCTTTTGAAACAATCTGGAATACACCTAAAGGTGGTCCCCACCAGTTCACACCAAGTATGAAATTAGGGCGATGTCATTGTCAACTTTTCCCCAGTTTGAAATTTAAACATTAATTTTGTCCCCACCCCCAGTCTCAAATTTCTTCCATATTTTTTTTTTAAAAAATGGTTCCTGTGTTTTAAACATCTAGGTGCAGACACACGAAAGACAGAAATCTGTCCCAAATATAGTACGTACTCGAATCCAAATCTGAAATGTGGGCATGCAGATCTGAAGATCGGAGTTCGAATCCTGACCTCCGCTTTTTCAGCTTGAGTCTCGACAACCCCTATGATTACGGAGAGGAAAATGGCAAGATGATAAGTTCTCAAGACCCTTCCCCCAAGCCCCATCCGAGTCCCTTCGCTTTCTTTCGCCTTCTTTCCCCCAAAATTACGGCGACAACCTTAGAAGGCTTCGCGAATTGTGATGCTCCTGGAAATGCATGGAAGGAAAATTAGGGGTGGGAACGATGGTTGGTTTGACTCATCTGTTGTTCCTCCGCAGTGCCTCCTGGAGGGGCGGGGAAAAGGGCAACAGGATCCAACCACCGCATCACTGCGCCATGGCGGCGGGGAGACGGACAGCGTGCGAAGATGTCGGTGGATGTGAGTTTTGCAGCTGACTTTGCAGCTGACACATAGAGAGAAATCCAGGTGGCCGGGAACTAGTATGGCTGCTGCTCGCAGCCCTCAGTCCGAGTAGATGATGAAGCCTGAGAAGGTGCTATATTTGTTGTTGTTCCCTCCGTGGGCTTTGCCTCCGTCCAGCTTGATGAAGACCTCGTCGCCGGCATCCAGGTGAAGGATGACACTGTTGCTGGCGTAGTCGTAGTTCTGATCCGCATCTTGCGCGATGGCGCTGGCCCGCACCTGGGGTGAGAGAGGGCAGGTTGGGGGGAGAGAGAGAGAGAGAGAGGGAAAGAACAGATGGGGAAGAAGGAGAAAAAACAGAGACAGGGGGAAAAGGTCAAAGCGTTGGTGACAGTGATGGGAATGGGAGCTGCACAGAGCCATGCACAGAGAAGGAGGTGGAGAAGGGAAGCGTTGAAGGAGTGCTGTGCCTCCTATTTAATTTCATCCTGCAAAGCCCGTCACTATAATTCCTACGGCAATAGGAGGCAGAGAGCAAAAGGGAAGTCAACTTCTTCACGGCAAACTGCTAGCCTGGCGGCTGCTGAGTTACAATTTAAAACCTCTCCTCTCTCTCCAAGCTGGCCTGGTGCTTTTCATGTTGTACACCGCCCTAAGATCTTCCCATAAAGGGTAATATGCAATTAGAATTATGGTGCCTTGGAAACTACAACTAATCCAGAATGCTGGTGACTGGGAGTGGCTGCTGGGACCACATAACACTGGTCCTGAAAGACCTACATTGCTTCCCAGTGCAATCCAGTGATGGTGCTGACCTTTAAAGCCCTAAATGGCTTCAGCCCTGTACAGATGAATGAGCATCTCCACCCTCAATGTTCAGCACCGAGGGTATTCTAGAGGTCCAGCACCATGGGCCTTCTGGCGGGTCCCTTACTGCGAGACATGAAGCTACAGGGAGCCAGGCAGAGGGCCTTCTCAGTAGTGGCTCCCACCCTGTGGAACGCCCTTTTGTCAGATGTCAAGGAGATGAGTAACTATATAACCTTTAGAAGACATCTGAAGGCAGCCAAGAAGAAGAAGAAGAGAATTATTTTTACCCTGCCCATCTGACTGGGTTGCCCTGGCCACCCTGGGTGGCTTCCAGCATATATAAAAACATAATAAAACCTTTAAAAGCATCCCTAAAAGCATTCAGATGTTTCCAAAATGTTATATATAGGGAACCTTTTTAAGGTGTAATGTTTTATTATGTTTTTATATGCCATCTGCCGACTGAGTGTGAGTAAGAAGGCAGGCTAAGGTTGGTGCGGCAGTGCCTTGTTTGCCATAATGGAGCAGCCTCTACTGGGTGTCCGGGCAGATCGGCAGGTCAGCAATAACTCATAAGGTGTCTGTGACTTCTTTGTTCAAAGAAACAAAACAGCTCAGGCCTAGTGAGCACAGCAACTCTTCCCACTAGATCCAAGGAGGCACTTGGGAGGACCAAAGGTCCCCTCGCCTTCCCACCACTCCCTAAGTCTTCTTCTCCCTAAGCAATCTAAGACTTCAACATCTTGTCTGTCTCTGCTCCACACTCTTCATACCTCTTCTGGTTCTGGGAGAGCTGTTTGCAGCAGGAGGGGGAGACCTCCTGGCTTCTTCAGCAGACTGCCTCCTCTCGGCCTCCCTCCTCTCCAGCCTCCACTTCTGCCTCTGAGTCCGGACTGCTTTCTGCCCATGTCATGGGAAGGCAGCAACATGAACAAGCCAATTCTTTTGGCTGCCGTGTCTGATCTGAAAGAAGTCCTATTGAATGCAATGGAGCGTCCTCCCAGGAAGTGGGGTTCATTTATTAAAAGCATTTCTATCGCTTCTCAAAACAGCTCCCCGGGTATCTCCCAAAGCGAAGTAAAACAGTTAAAACTGCAAATTCAAACCAAAACACAACATGCAATTTAGAACAACATTAAAAGCATACTTCAGGTTAATGCTGTCCCAAGAAAACACTTTAGCATACAGACACTGCAAATATAATATGCATGCACTTAAAACTTGGGGAAATATGGAAAGAGTCTGGAGTTTGCTTTTTAGCTTTAGTGTTCCAGGAATAGGAGGGGACTGAAGAAGGTGATATGGGGGTGGGGGTGGGGAGATCCAAAGAATAGGAAGGAGCAAAAGGGCCTTAGGAGGAAAAGGCAAGGAGAGCTCAAGGATTGCAGCAAACATTCTGGGCAGCTTCCAACATATATAAAACATTAAACTTTTAAACACTTCCCTATACAGGATTGTCTTTAGACTGCTCGGGAGGGTCGGATAACTTCATATCCTCCAACAGTTCTCCAACGAAAATGGGGACATCCTAAGGAAAAGCCGAACATTCCAGGATGAAATCAGAAACCGGGACAGCTTCTCTAAATCAGGGATGTCCCTGGAAAAGAGGGACACTTGGAGGGTCTGTGGTTGACAGGGAGGGCTACCTCCCATCCTTCCTCATTATAAATCTTCAAGTCTGCCTCCCCTCCTCTCAGTGGCGTCCAACAGAGAAAAAAACGGGAGGGGGGTGACCAAAATAATTCACCACCCTACTGAAACTATTTCGGGGGGAGAGAGATGCTGGACCCAGGGGTGGGAACTGCTGGGGGTGAATACAGTGGTACCTCGGGTTACAGATGTTTCAGGTTACGCATTTTTGGATTGCGCACTGCGCCGAACCCAGAAGTACCGGAACGGGTTACTTCTGGGTTTTGGTGCTCGCACATGCGCCTAGGCACTAAATCACACTTTGCGCATGCGCAGAAGCGGCAGATCGCAACCCACGCATGCGCAGACACGGCACTGCGGGTTGTGAACGCTGCCTGGATCCCATTCGCAACCTGAGGTTCCACTGTATTTTGATTGGCTAAGCAGAGGAGATGGACGGATGCATCTAGAATGCCTCTGTCAGTGGAAAATATATTAATTGTTATGTACTGAAGTTTTCACCTTGGGCCAGCAGGGGGATACTGTAGATAGTTCAGGCCCACATATGCAAATAAGGGATCAAAAGTGACATTCAGTGATTGGATAGTTACAGAAAATGGTTACTGTTGCGTTCTAGTGGAGCTCTATATAAGCAGGCTGGCTCAACCGTTCAGTTCTGTGCTGGCCTGTGAATAAACAAGAGCTGTTTGAAGAATTACTGTGTCGTCTGATATGTTCACTCACAACTTAACAATAATAAGGACTGCTGGTGACAGGAGAAAGATTGGATGTGGCTTTGCAAGTTTTGGGGGCCTCACAATCTGGGGGGGGGTGTGTGTGTGTGTGTGTGTGTTATGCCCCACTTTGTGCAACAGAAGAGTCTCCACTGTGGGGAAGGAGGGAACTGTCAGACAGTGAGGAGCAGAGGCTCATGTGGGGCTTTGGTACTGAGCACTCAGATTTCCCCAAATTATTTTTCAGGCGTGCCATTGAACGCTTAGCCGTTGCTAGTCTGGACAATGTGTTAACAGTCACAGATGGAACTGCTTTTCGGCCACCTGTGCTGGTGTGCACAACTGGCTCAGGAAAAGTGCATTTCGCGCCCCTCCCCGCACCCACATACAGAGACGCGGCCTTTGAAAACAGGCCTTCACTTTCCACGGTTTGCACCGTAATTAAAATTGAACTTTAAAGCTGGTTAATGGCCTGGGTGGAGTAGAGTGTTAGCTTTTAATTACAACTGGATACATGAAGGGACTCCGGGAGAGGAGTCCGCACTTTTGGGGGTCCATGGTGGGATTTGTCTGCGGTTAAAAGCAGATGCTCTTTGTGTATAATTATTGCAGCAGGAGAGTTATTGGCCACAGGGTCTGCTGCCGCTACTATTTTATTGTGGAAGATTAACACAGGGGCAAGATCACGGAGGTTAAAAATAACAACACAAATGTCCACTGTTGAGTCATGGGCTCTGAAATAGACGTACAAGGCTTATATTTTTTGTATGGAAGACTGGAAATCTTTATGGCAGCGATTATGCTGCAAGATGTATAACGTGCCTGGAATTTATCGCATCTGTTGGAAACACTAATAATTCTCGGCTTAACCTTTTAGATTTTTAAAAGCGACAAGATTCTAGCCCTCCTGAGTATGGGGGATAAACTTTAGAAAGCCAAGCCAACAACTAATGTGCTCAAATTTCCAAATTGTCCACATCAGCCAATTTCCATTCAGCCTTCCGCCTTTTCTCCTTGGCAGGGTTTCTGTGCATGACAGGTAAGGATTCTCCTGGTAAAAGCCTTTCCCAGGAGGATGCAGCGGCAGCAAAAGTCCTACTGAAGCCAAACCACCATCCAAAAGCTGATTGGTGAGTGTTTTCTTTTTTCCTTCTTTTTTTTAAAATAAATTTTATTAATTTTCATCCAGTTATACATTTTATCTCGAACACAACAAATTATGTCTGTTTTGAACTTCCTTCAGCGTCTCTGACAGTCATCCATTTTTATATCTTTGATACGCATTCCCTTTTTTCATATTGCCATTATTCCTCCTTACTCCCATTATTTTTAATAAACAATACTTCTTTTTTTTTTTACAGTGCCTCTTGAAATCCCACTAACGTATTTATACCACATACGTTTTTCAGATAGTCCACCAATTTTCCCCAGTCCTCGATGAACTTTTGGTTTTTAGTATATCTGATTTTCCCAGTTAATTTGTCCAGTTCCGCATAGTCTATCAATTTTAATCTCCATTTTTCTATCGTCGGTATCTCCTCTTGTTTCCACTTCTGGGCCAACAGGATTCTGGCTGCCGTTACAACATATTGGAAAAGTTTAAAGTCCTTTCTTCTTATGTCCTTTCCTACCATCCCTAAAAGAAAAGCTTCTCGTTTTTTCACAAAAGTAAATCTTAACATTTTTTTCATCTCATTGTATATCATTTCCCAGAAACTTTTTACTTTCTTACATTCCCACCACTGACGAAAGAATGTCCCTTCTTTATCTTTGCATTTCCAACATTTGTTATCAACCTTATACATCTTTGCTAGTTTTACAGGAGTCATATACCATCTATAAAAGATTGGTGAGTGTTTTCCTCCTCCTGGTGAACCGGAACGGAGTCCAGTTTTAAAGCAATCGTTTGACTTCCTGGCCCAAAGCGAAGAGACCCGATTGAGAGGAGTTTCACTGCCAAACTAGGCGGGGGAAGGAGGTGAGGACAGGTGACCCCACCTAGGCCCGAAGTCACCCCCCCCCAACCAGGCCTCAAAACTGTCCAAAATTCCTTTTGTCTTCTAAAAAATCCAAAACAGATTTTCCTCTGCTCTTCTCTGCTTTTCTCACAAGATGCATAGGAAAAATGTTATTCTTTTATCAGTACAAGAAGGCTTCAAAAGGCTAATGAATAGGCTCTGTCATTGCCAAGAATACTCAAGCCTGAGAACTGACTTTTATCTCATTCAGTTGCAACATCTTGGAGATGCTGAACCGCAAGAGCTTTCTGTTCATGCTCAGAGGAACTCATGGGGCAGGACTCCTGAGGGAGGAGAAAGGGGAGGGAACTGGAAGGGGAATATATGCTCTGTGCAAATGACTGTGAACCCGTGCTTGTTTGTGAACTATCAAACTTGCTCCTTCTACCAGTTCATGGATGGTAGAAATAAAGCTTTTTCCCCGAAACTATTCCTTGAGTGTCTGTTGACTCCCATTTTCCCTTTCCCGGGGGCAACATTTTTCCCACCCGAGGGCAAAGCCTCATAAGGCTACAGGCGGGGGCAGCAAATGTTTGTTTTTCTGAGAATCCATAAGCCCAGCATGGTACCTAAGGAAGTCCTGGGGTGAGGTTAGAGTGGCTACTAAAAAAGAGAGAAAATAAATCACCAAAAAAGAGGGCAAGTGGAATGCAGATTTGCATATAAACTGCATAGATTGAACTGTAATAAATCTCACCTTAGCGATGACTAAGGTGACCTGCTGTGACCTACAGGTGGGACCAACTGTGTGTGCCTGCTCAGTTTGTGGCACAGGTGCTAAAATCTGACCCCTCCTCTGCTTCCCCAGAGTTATTTATCTATAAGGTGGACCCGCACCCAAAAACCTTTCAAGAGAGGACTCCCCACCGAGAGCCCCGGTCCGTTGTAAAATCAAATGCATGGCCTGTTAAGCATAGTGGTTTAATTGACTGAAACGGGGAATGCTTAAATGCATTAATGTGTGTTTCATTCGGGAATATTCCTCAGTAACTCTTGTGTGATAGGTTAACTTTGGTCACATGGGAGGTCTCTGACTGCGTCCTCCATTTTGTTTTGTGTATGGGCGACTTGACTGTAATGGTTCCATCTCCATGAATACTGAAGAAGAGACCGTGTTAGACAACTCTCTAAATGCAATAGAGGAAAGGGGTGTTAATGTTTCTGTCTGAATGCACAGACTCTCCCTTGGATAGATTCAAGACGCAAAAACAAACAAACCCCAACCCCAGTATATATTAAGAAAACTCGTTGTAACGATGTGCTTATACCTGGTATATTAATTATAATGTAATTAACACAGGTCAAACAATCACCCTTTATGAAGCAAAGGACGTGAAGAGTTTTCTACACATCTTTGTTTATAGAAACGGTCACTTGGCGTTGCTTCTACTCTGGTGGTTTAGTCTGGCGCAGTCACCCTTCAGTCACTCTTTTTAAATACAGAGTGGGCCCAGAAATTTCACCACCAACCTGTCATATTCCACTGAGTGGGTTCTGCCTGCCAGTGTCCTTAGTGTTGTGCTTCTGTCTTTTTTAAACCTGATTTTATTTGTGGTGATTATTTCAAATTAAAATGCAAAGCCGGTATGGGCTGGCCCAAAAATAAAAGAAAAAGGGTTTTGAGAGTTTCAGGGCTTCTTTGCCTTTAATTAGCAGCTTCCTCCTTGTGTCCTGATTGATGCATTGCTGACTGAGAGGGTAATTCGAGACCGTCTGTTCATTGAGCATTCATCCTGATCCTCTGAAGGAAGATTCCACATTGTTGGCACCGATGTTAGCATTACAACACTGGAATTAGCATTCACACTGATTTGTTTGTGGGGAGGCAAGACAATGTCAAAGCAAGTGTTATCCCACACTTTGCGGTGTATTTTCCTTTCACTTGCCTCACCGCTAAGAGTCTGATCTTTGGGAGAAGCGGTCCAGATCTGTTTTAATCGTGCAGCCCAAATCTGTCTGGATGTGACTGAATCCCACATGAAAATAGCGACAGTCTGGAAACACCCAGAGTTTCTTAATTGTATCTTAATCAGGCAGTTCCTATTGCTTGAGGAGGCATTATACGTAATTGTTTCCTTTCGTCATTTTTTCTTGTAATCTTTTTACAATGCAATATTGCTACTTGACATTTTTCAAAATATGGAGAAAGCTCTTTCATGGCAGGAACAAGAAGTAACTAATTTAGATGTTAATCAGTCATGCTGTTGCTGCTGCTGCAGTGAACAGGAAGTAACAGAAGAAGTTGAAGGAGGAAGCTACTAACTTATTTTGCAGAGGACTGTTGGATCTGCTGAATAAATGTTACAGAAGCACAACTCTGGGGACTGGTATTGCTGAACAATATATTGCTCTGTTATGAACCATATGGGACCACTTGCCTTAATCCCCCCTCCAGCTCATTGTGGAGAAGGAATGGGTAAAAGGCCCCAATGTAGAAGCAACTGTGAATTTCTAGGGTGAGAATTGTAGTTGCTCCAGAGGAATAATCGCATGTGGTCTAAACAGGGGTCAGAGGTCTAGAATGATGGTGCCTTTGCTGGTGTGCGTGCTTCTTAATTGAAAACAAAGTGTGCAAGTTCTTCCCTACACACTGAGCAATTGGGGGCTGGGACCCGAAGAGCAGTGGCTTTAGTGCAAGGGTGAACGCTTTGCAGAAGTAGAGATAATGGTGGATTTTCCGCCTCCTTAAATTGTCTGCAATTTGCTGAGCTGGTACAAGTATGCCTCAGCACAGTGAGAGGTCCTTGCCGACCATATGCCTCTTTGCCATATGATTAGGAGCTACTGCATCAGCCACAACGTCCTTCCCACCCGCCCCCTTTAACTGCTTCAGCTGAAGATCCTTTCTTTCGACATTTATCTAGCCTGTGTTTTCCTCCTTCTTGCCACAAACCAAGCTGCCCTCTCTGTCTGTCTGTCTGTCTGTCTGTCTCTCTCTCTCTGTGTGTGTGTGTGTGTGTGTGTGTGTGTGTAGAGTCACAAACCTTTAAAAGAACAAACTGAGCTTGCAAACATTGTTTTACTCAGGGGTCAGCAATGGACTGGTCCACTGTCCCTCAGACCATGTGGTAGGCCGGACTATATTTTGAAAGTAAAATATGAACGAATTCCTATGCCCCACAAATAACACAGAGATGCATTTTAAATAAAAGGACACATTCTACTCATGTAAAAACACACTGATTCCCGGACCGTCTGCTGGCTGGATTGAGAAAGCGATTGGGCCGCATCCGGCCCCTGGGCCTTAGGTTGCCTACCTCTGGTTTTACTGATCCCTGCTGCTGTGCAACTTGACCTGGGACGCAGGTGGTGCTGTGGTCTAAACACTGAGCCTCTTGGGCTTGCTGATCAGAAGGTCAGCGGTTCGAGCTCGCATTGCTCTGTCCTAGCTCTTGCCAACCTAGCAGTTCAAAAGCACACCAGTGCAAGTAGATAAATAGGTACCGCTGCGGCGGGAAGGTAAATGGCATTTCTGTGCGCTCTGGCACTCGTCATGGTCCTCCATGCACCAGTAGCGGTTTAGTCATGCTGGCCACATGACCCGGAAAACTGTCTGTGAACAAACAGACGATTTCAGTTCTCATCCTGAAGCAAAGTTCTTAACCCAAGTTACTATTTCTGGGTTAGCAGAGTCTGTAACCTGAAGCGTATGTAACCCGAGGTACCACTGTAAACACTTTTAAGACCCTATGCACACTTTCCCCTAATATATGCATTTTTGTAAACACTGGTTGGTCGGGGAACTGTATCAAGATACAGGTGAATTTTGAAGGACGGCTTTGTTTCGGTTCACAGATTGTTTCGGAAAATGTGGATTGATCAATTCAGCTTTAAATGCCTACTGGCTTAAGTTTTTGTTCCATCCTACCTTGTAATGCAAGGGACGCGGGTGGCGCTGTGGTCCAAACCACAGAGCCTATGGCTTGCCAATCAGAAGGTCGGCGGTTCGAATCCCCGTGACTGGGTGAGCTCCCGTTGTTCAGTCCCTGCTCCTGCCAACCTAGCAGTTCAAAAGCACATCGAAGTGCAAGTAGATAAATAGGTACCGCTCCGGCGGGAAGGTAAATGGCGCTTCCGTGTGCTGCTCTGGTTCGCCAGAAGCAGCTTAGTCATGCTGGCCACATGACCCGGAAGCTGTATGTCGGCTCCCTCGGCCAATAAAGCGAGATGAGTGCCGCAACCCCAGAGTTGGCCATGTCTGGACCTAATGGTCAGGGGTGCCTTTACCTTTACCTTGTAATGCACAGCTCTGCCCAGAACTAAACTGTCACACTAGAGGCAGCGTTGAGTCTGCGCTCGGTCCTCTCTCCTGCTCATGTGTTTCCTCAGAAGGCGACTGTGACCAGAAAGTGGTTTGCTCTTCGTCTGAAGAGAGCGGTCACACCTGGACTGGATTCTGCTGCCGCCACCGCCACTTCGTTATACCAAACCTACATGTGCCACATCCTCTGCTAGTTGCTGCCATGTCCCCACGCCTTCTGGGTGTAACGCCAGAGCATGTCTGCTTATGCGTCAAAAGCACATCTCTCCCTTCTACATGCCTCTCTCCCGCTCTGGCCTCCTGGTGGGTGTGAGACAGCGAGAAAGAAAGTGTCTTTGCCACTCAGGAGCTGAGTCCCACGTGATCAATTTATGTCTCAAGAGCTCTCTTAATTAGAGCTTTGTGTTTCCTGTTGAGCTGGACTTATTGGATGGAAAGATACTTGGAAACCTAAGGCAAGAGGACTTCATTATCAGCACTAGCTGACAAAGCAATCTCTTTCCCACACACTCGTTTTTCACTGCCGTCTCCCCCTCCCTGGCACGTTGCACAGTGGGTAGGAATCTGGGCTCAAGCCCCAGTTGGACTGGAGGTGACTTCCTGGTCATGCTCCTGAGATGCAGCTCAACAAAGGAGCATGTGTCTTCCAAGCAGAAGGTTCATGTTCAGGCTCCCTTCCACACCCACATCTCCATTTAAAGCAGGGATGGGCAATTTGCCACCCTCCAGGTTCTGAACTGCAACTCCCATCAGCTCTGGTGGTCAGGAATTGTCAGGGACTGAGTGGACGAGGAGGAGTGGTGAGAGGCACCAGCCGGGGAACCCCCAAAAGAATCCCCAGAGGAGGAAGGATCTGACCTGAAGGAGCGTCTCCACCCCCATCGTTCTGCCCGGACACTGAGGTCCAGTGCCGAGGGTCTTCTGGCGGTTCCCTCGCTGCGAGAAGCCAAGTTACAGGGAACCAGGCAGAGGGCCTTCTTGGTAGTGGCACCCGCCCTGTGGAACGCCCTCCCACCAGATGTCAAAGAGAACAACAACTGCCAGACTTTTAGAAGACATCTGAAGGCAGCCCTGTTTAGGGAAGCTTTTAATGTTTAACAGACCACTGTATTTTAATACCGTGGTACCTCGGGTTACATATGCTTCAGGTTACATGCACTTCAGGTTACAGACTCCGCTAACCCAGAAATATTACCACAGGTTAAGAACTTTGCTTCAGGATGAGAAAGGAAATCGTGCTCCGGTGGCGCGGCAATAGCAGGAGGCCCCATTAGCTAAAGTGGTGCTTCAGGTTAAGAACAGTTTCAGGTTAAGAACGGACCTCCGGAACGAATTAAGTACTTAACCCGAGGTACCACTCTACTTTGTTGGAAGCCACCCAGAGTGGCTGGGGAAACCAAGCCAGATGGGTGGGGTATAAATAAATTATTATTATTATTATTATTATTATTGCCCAGGGGTTGGTGGTGGGACACTGAGGAGAGGTCAGAGGGAGAAGACTGGAAGGTGTTGGATACTGAAGGAGCAACAGGGTTTAGTGATCAGGAAGAGACGGTGACAGAGAGCAGTTCAAGCTCAAAGGCTGAAGCAGAGGAAGGGGGTCAAGAAACTGCTGAAGAATCCAGGGAGTCTCCTTCTCCTGCTGAGACAAGCTCCCCTCCTCGCTTGTCTCCAAGAATGCACAGGATAATGATGGCAGAACAGAGGCCAGAGGTTCCACAGATGCAGTTTGAGACTGCTTGGGAAACAACCAGGAGAGGAAGAGCCTTAGGAAGTGTAGAAGGCAGGGGACCTTCAGTCCTGGCAACTGCTCCACAGGGCAAGGCTTACGAGGAAGTGTTGCTGAGTTGTATGCCATTTCCTTGAACAAAAACTTCACTATCTCTGTCTCTTGGTGCTGACCTGCATCTGAGTCCAGCCCTGACAGCAATGATGAGAGCAACAGTCTGGCCACATTCACACGCCCTCTAACCCTGATTGTAAGAATTTCATGGGTGTGGGGAAGGCCTATCCTCTGAAAGACTGAGTAGGCTAGATGGACTCTGTATTTAACCCAGCTTCTCATATTCGTATGTAAGCTTACTGCGTGGCTTTCAGAAAGATACTCCACCTAACCTACCCAACAGGATAGTTGTGGGGATAATCCCCCCCCCTGAAAAAACATTCCAAGCTGATTGGATACAAATTTGAATAATAATATATGAAATATGAGAAGCCCCATCAGTATTGGCATTCTGCCGGCTCCTGTTTAGGCAAGCAGTCCCCAGAACTGATCTTTTGATTCAAAGGTTTTAACTGTTTTAATTGTACTTTTTAACTGTTTGGTCGTATATTTTAATTAAGGATGCTTTAATGCACTGCTGGGTTCGTATTTTAATTATGGATTGATTTTATAGATGTAAACCCCTTGGAAACCATTTTGGAACAGAAGCGGTATATAAATTAATCTTATTAACTGGGCATCAGCCACCACTGCAGCGGATTCATCCACCCACCAGTCTCCCTGTGTGCGAAACTACACAATCTGCTGCAAGCCAAGAATGGGTGGGCTATGATATGGTGGCTGCAAAGGAAAGTAGTTGGAGATCTCAGATGGGTGATGTAATGGTTCTAGGGGGTTGCTCGTGGGTAAGTTGCCGCCACTCCTGGCTAGGTTGCCTGGTTGAACCCTTTCTGTTTGGACAGCCTTTCACCCGTGGCTGTCTCAATCGCTGGCAGAATCCGTCAGTGGGCGTTTCTTGAACTTTTTCCAGCAAAGAAGTTCTTTGACGCCAAGTCTCCTCCTACTCTCCCTGCGCGGAAGTCTTCTGCGCAGGGAGGGTGTGGGCAGCGGATGACCTGTGCTCTCCCCACTGGTCTCCGGCGAGGAGTCCTGGAGCCTCCTCTCCGATTCCCCCTTCTGCCCCCCTTCTCCACTGGTGTTACGCTGATTTCCTTCCCCAGCAGATGGGCTGCCTCTCTCCCTGCTGGGACCCTCTCCGGCATCCCTCTGGAGCCTTCCCTCCGCCTCTGGCTCCGATGGCAGTTCCCTGACAGG
Organism: Podarcis melisellensis; assembly: GCF_964234715.1. Classification (NCBI taxonomy): domain Eukaryota; kingdom Metazoa; phylum Chordata; class Lepidosauria; order Squamata; family Lacertidae; genus Podarcis; species Podarcis melisellensis. The sequence goes on along the minus strand of NC_138545.1, from coordinate 41,215,488 downwards.
TGAGCTATGTGGCATACATTGAAGGAGAAGTCCAGGGGGGTTGGGGGTTGGAGGGGATTACAAAACAAAGAAGGAGAATCAGAGGGCCCCCCCAGAAGTCCTTTTTATTGTGCATTCATGTTGACTGGTGCACATGATACTGGAATTCTGGAGTACCTACAGAAGCTTCAAGGCGGACATACCATTTCATTTAAGGTACATGTCCCTAACCTATGGGACTGTCTCTCCTGGTATGCCCTACGGAGGACCTTAAGGTCCACAAATGACAACATTTTGGAGGTCCCAAGTCGCAAGGTGGTTAGATTGGTCTCAACTAGGGCCAGGGCCTTTTCAGTACTGGCCCCGATTTGGTGGAACGCTCTGTCACAAGAGACCAGGGCCCTGCGGGACTTGACATCTTTCCGCAGGGCCTGCAAGACAGAGCTGTTCCGCCTGGCCTTTGGTTTGGACTCAGTCTGACCCTTATGTTTCCCTCCCCTTATGGTTTTGATCTATGGGCTACTTTTAAAATGAGGCTGCATTTTAAATTGCATTTTAACCTGTATTTTAAATTGGTTCCCCCCCACCCCATTATGTTTTTACTGTAATTTTACTGGTGTTAGCCGCCCTGAGCCCAGCTTTGGCCTGGGAGGGTGGGGTTTAAATTAAATTTTAAAAAACAACAACAACTACCTGCTAGGATCCTGTCATTTTTTTAAACCTCCAGTGTTCTGGTTCATTATTATTATTATTTTCCTGCTACCGTTGCACAGCACAGCACAAAAGTGTCCCTCCAGGAGTGTAGCAACATTGGAGAAACATCGCAGAACAACTAATAACTGGGAATTGTGTGTGGATATTCCAGAATAAATCCACCATTGTTTGGCGTACCTGTTGAAATAAAACAAAAATAGAACACCAGCTAAATCTTCGTTCGGCTGGGGACCTTTACTGCTTCTGTTCTTTGCAAAACAGGCTATCCAAACAGGCTGGGTTAAGAATCCTTGTTCCGAGATCCCTGAATGCTGATGCAGTGCTAGCCCAAACGTTCTCCACGGGGCCAGAGCTGCTTTCTTCGTTCCCCCCAATTCTTTTCCTCCCGCCTCTGCTCCCTGCAACGCGCTCGCTAGTTAAACGCCGGTGGCAGCAAAAGGCAGTTCGGCGCTGTCACCGAGGCCATTTATCTCCACTCGTTAAGAAGCTGCCTTGTCAGAGCACACGAGCCCGTTATGACATAATCCTCTAACTAGTGAAGATAAATTGCTGCTCCGGAAGTGGCCTCCTGGTGCTGCTGTTTCTTCCAAGGTGGGCGCATCAGGGAAATGGGTTTGCGCTCCGGTTGTGGGGTTTCTCCCGAGGCAGATAGGGGTCAGAGCTCCCAGAACAGATAGTCTGGGGGGCGATGGCAGGCACGCAGCTGGGTCCATGCTCGATTTCCAAAGAACAGAGGCAGTGCAGGAGCTAACAAGGAAGGTGCAAGCTATGAGGCTCCACATGTGAGAAAGCTGCACAATTCACTTTGCGCATGCTCAGGGGCTGTCTTTTATTATTAGTATTACAAGGCAGAGAGGGGCGTTTTCAGAGCAAGTTGCTGGGCTGAATCCTCCTAGCTCACACGAAGCTATGGAAAACCCCAAGTTTCAAGTCGTCTTATTGAAGTCAGCATCAGAGACGCTGGAGGAATTTGATTTTTGCACCTTCCCATACAAAAGGACCTGATCTGCCCCCTTGGACCATTGTGCAGAATAGAACTTAGTTATCCATCAAATTTGCCCACCCTTGGTGGCTGCAATGAGTTTTCCTGTCCTCAAGGGGGGCCAGGGGGGCAGCTGCCCCCCTAAATCAATAAAATTCCATAAAATTCCATAGCAAAGTGAGGTGCTAGCCCCCCAACCAAAGGCCTGCTCCCCCCTAAAAAAATCCTGGCTACGCCCATGGTCTTCATGACTATGAATTAGAGTGCTAACAGTATTTTTGTGTGGGATTGACTCACTTAGCAGCAAATTCAGGTTGTACAATTACAGTTTATTTTTATACTGTTTCACAACTATAAAGGTAAAGGGACCCCTGACCATTAGATCCGGTTGCTGATGACTCTGGGATTGCGGCGCTCATCTTGCTTTATTGGCCAAGGGAGCCGGCGTACAGTGGTGCCCCGCAAGACGAACGCCTCGCAAGACGGAAAACCCGCAAGACGAAAGGGTTTTCCGTTTGTGAGTTGCTTCACAAGACGAATTTCCCTATGGGCTTGCTTTGCAAGAAGAAAGCCCACAGGGAAATCTCTGGGGACCTCTTTTAAATGCTGGCGGTGGGGAGCAAAGCCTTTCCCCCCCTCCGGCCTTCAGAAGAGGTCCAGGAAGGCCGGCGGGGGCCGAAAGGCTTTGCTCCCCACCGCCAGCATTTTAAAAGCAGTCCGGGATAGCAGGGAAGCGCTTCCCGCTATCCCGGACAGCTTTTGAAGGCAGCCGAGGGGAGCAAAGACTTTCGCCCCGCCGGCCTTCAGAAGAGGTCCCGGGTTTTGTAAAATGCTGGCGGGCGGCAGCGAACGCTTCGCTGCCGCCCGCCAGCATTTTAAGATCGCCTCGGACAGCGGAGAAGTCCTCCACTGTCCCGGGGTTTTTTAAAATGCTGGGGGTGGGAAGAAAAGCCCTTGTCCCTCCCCCCAGCCTTCAGAAGAGGTCGGGGGACAGACTGTCCCCGGACCTGGTCTGAAGGCGGTTTCCATAGGAACGCATTGATTGATTTTCAATGCATTCCTATGGGAAACCGTGCTTCGCAAGACGAAAAACTCGCAAGAAGAAAAAACTTGTGGAACGAATTAATTTCGTCTTGCGAGGCACCACTGTACAGCTTCCGGGTCATGTGGTCAGCATGACTAAGCCGCTTCTGGTGAACCAGAGCAGTGCACGGAAACGCCATTTACCTTCCCGCCGGAGCGGTACCTAATTATCTACTTGCACTGGTGTGCTTTCGAACTGCTAGGTTGGCAGGAGCAGGGACCGAGCAATGGGAGCTCACTTCGTCGCAGGGAATCGAACCGCCGACCTTCTGATCGGCAAGCCCTAGGCTCTGTGGTTTAACCCACAGTGCTACCTGCATCCCTTCACAACTATAAGCTTGCACAAAACCCCCACTTTCCCCAAAGACTGGGCTTTTTGCTGTAAGGAAAGTGACAGGAAACCACACTGAAAAGTGTGGGATAACCCTTGTGAGGCAATGTAACCTAATCTCCCTGCAAACAAACCAGCTCATTAAATAGCTGGTGTCATCTAACTTCCCTGCAATCAAATCTGGAAACAGATTCTCTGGAAGTGTCCTTAGCAGGCAGAAATTTCACTAAAGGAATCATAATACAGTGGTACCTTGGGTTACATATGCTTCAGGTTACAGACTCCGCTAACGGAGAAATAGTGCTTCAGGTTAAGAACTTTGCTTCAGGATGAGAACAGAAATCGTGCAGCGGTGGCACAGCGGCAGCAGGAGGCCCCATTAACTAAAGTGGTGCTTCAGGTTAAGAACAGTTTCAGGTTAAGTACGGACCTCCGGAACGAATTAAGTACTTAACCCGAGGTACCACTGTAGTGCTTACAAATAACTAGTGAATTTCTCTCCCCTGATGCTTCATAGAGCTAAAGAAAAGAAACTCAGAGTGACACATGCACTGAACGACTGACAAAATTTCTATGGTTGCAGAGTGACACCCTTCTGCACTGAAAACTGTATTTACTTTCTTTGGAGTGGTGAAAAAACACTTCCATTTTTTAAAATCACAAGTGCCAACAGGGATTGTGATCGGATGCTGTGCAGCTAGAATTTTATTCTGTGGGTTTCTTGAGGGCTTGGAAACCCAGCCTTCTGAAGGTGAGATTCCCTGTAGACAGGGGAAGAGGCAAGCGGTTTGGAACTGAGTTTTGAATTTAGAAGGGAGACAGCTAAGCAATCAGCCAGAGACAGCAAAATCTGAATGCATCTCTGCGAGAAGCTGCATGAGCTGCAGCCTAGGAATCTGATGTGGCGTAATGAGTCTGCGATGCCTCCCGAAAGAGCATATTTATCTCCTGCTTGCACATTTGTAAATAAATATAAATGTGATGGCCTGGGATTCAGACTCGGAGGCTGAACCTGAGGGATCCCAGCCTGCACAGGAGTCCCTGCCTCCAGAACCAGCTGAGCCGGGGCTGGGGCATGAGCCTGTAGGGTCCTCACCTGTGCTGGATCCTCAGGTGCAGGCATCAGCTGAGTCTGCTCTGGCTCCTGAGGTGATGGAGGACCCATTGCCTGCAGGTGCTCCACTCTCAGCCCCGTCAGAGGAAGCTGAGGTTGCCTCTGGGTCCGCTAACCCTCCAGCCTCTCCTGAGCTGCAGAGGCTCAGGGCAGAGAGGCGGAGGGAACTAAGTTCCTGCAGGAGGAGTGCTCGCCTCCAGGCCAGGAGAGGCAAGTCACCTGAGGATCGGGGCCACCCTATGCCTCGGGGCAGATAAAAACCAGCCAGCCCCAGTCCCAGGTTGTGGGAGCAACATTGTTGGTAACCTGTTCCTGCCGGCACCCTGTCCTGCTCTTCTGCCAGAGTTCCTGACCTCACCCGACTCCCTGCCTTGGACCCAGCTTGAGCCTTGACGGACAGCCTCCATACCGCACCCTCGACCTCGGACTGGGTTTGGACCTCGCCACACGGTTAACCCTCGGGACCAGCACAGTAAAAACCACAAGAGCATCCTGAGCAGGGCTGGCCCAAGACATTATGGCAGCTGGAGGCCAACCCCCCAAAATTGTGCCCTCCCTAGCCTGCCATGGAAGAAGACAGGAGTGAAGCGCTGCATCAGGAACAAGTGGGGAAATAAAAATCAACACCAACAACAAAAAGGTAAAGGACCCCTGGACGGCTAAGTCCAGTCAAAGTCGACTTTGGGGTTGCGGCGCTCATCTCGCTTTCAGGCCAAGGGAGCCAGCATTTGTCCACAGACTGCTTTTCGAGTCATGTGGCCAGCACATAGCTGTCAACCTTCCCTTTTTTTGCGGGAAATTCCCCTATTCCAGCGTCGTTTCCTGCTGCTATCCTGGATTGTTAGATATCCCGTAGACTGTCCCCGGGACAGGTGAGGCTGCTGATCCCTTATTTTTGAGGCTGCTGGTCCCTTATTTTCAAATCTGAAAGTTGACAGCTATGGAGGACTGAACTGCTTCTGGCACAATGGGACACCGTGACGGAAACTAGAGCGCACAGAAATGCAGTTTACCTTCCCGCCGGAGTGGTATCTATTTATCTACCTGCACTGGCGTGCTTTTGAACTGCTAGGCTGGCAGGAGTTGGGACAGAGCAACGGGAGCTCACTCCATCGCGGGGATTCGAACCTCCAAGCTTGCGATGCATTCTTTGGAGGCCAGATCTGCTGCCCCTGTGGATCCCGCCATCTGAGGCTATCACCTCCCCTTGCCTTATGGGTGTGGCAGCCCTGGCCCCAACCCTCCAGTGTGGTGAAGTGGTTAAGAGCGGTAGACTCGTAATCTGGTGGGGTTTGTGTCTCTGCTCCTCTACATGCAGCGGCTGGGTGACCTTGGGTTAGTCATGCTTCTCTGAAGTCTCTCAGCCCCACTCACCTAACAGAGTGTTTGTTGTGGGGGAGGAAGGGAAAGCAGAATGTTAGCCACTTTGAGACACCTTCGGGTAGTAGCGGGGTATCAAATCCAAACTCTTCTTCTCCAGCACTCTCTCATTCAAAGACAACCAAACCCTTATGGCACTTCCCCTGCAACTTTTTGCTGCACTAGGAAGCGGGATGGGCGTGAGTAACAAAGCCGTGCTGTGACAAAGTTCCAGAACGGGATGAGTAACAATGCTATATGCTCTTGTGTGGGCAAGGCCCCACATCCAGCCTCAACAACATCCCAGCGTTGGTTTGAAGGTGTTCATAAAGAAAAAAGATTAGTTTTCCCCTCCCACTTTCACACTGCGTGCTGAACAGCTGTATCAAATTAATCCCGGCTGTGTACACACCATGCAATTAAAGCACACATCCGCTCCCCCCCAGAATCCTGGGAACTGTAGTTTCTCGAGGGTGCTGGGAGTTGTAGTTTTGCGTGCAGGAAGTGATCTGCGCTGTGCATGCAGCCCATAAATACAGACCATAAAGGGCACAGGACTGAACAAAATGTAGGAACATAGTAAGCTGTCTTAGGCTGAGCCAGAAAGTTGGTCCATTCAGTTCAATTCTGGCTACACTGACTGGCAGGCTCCTTAGGAGTTCAGGCAGGGGACATACCCAGCCGTACCTGAATCTGAGTAACTGAATCTGAGACCTTCTGCATGCAAAGCAGGTGGTCTAGCACTGAGCAGTGGTGTAGCGTGGGGGGTGCAGGAGGGCCGGCCGCACCGGGCGCAACATCTGGGGGTTAGGGTTAGGGGGCGCAAATCCACGGGTTAGGGGGCGCAAATCCACGGGTTAGGGGGCGCAAATCCACTGGTTAGGGGGTGCAAATCCACGGGTTGGGGGGCGCAAATCCACTGGTTAGGGGGCGCAAATTACTTGCCTTGCCCCGGGTGCTGACAACCCACGCTACGCCACTGGCACTGAGCCAAGCCCCTTCCCCAAATTCCCACCCAACATTTGCCAACCAGCTTTCCGTGCATCTGAGGAAATGGGCTGTGGATCACGAGAGCTCATAGAATAATAGAACTGTATAAAGTTGGAAGGGACCACGAGGGTCATCGAGTCCAACCCCCTGCAATGCAAGAATTTTTTGCCCAACGTGGGGCTCAAACCCACAACCCTGGGATTAAGGGTCCCATGCTCTACCAACTGAGCTATCGCAGCTGGACGTTGCAAATAAATTTGCCCGCCTGGCCACAAGATTCTTTGTTGTTTCAACTGGCTTTTGCAATGTCAAGCATGGTGCGTATTGGCTTCCGATTAGCAGAGTGCAAGGTTAAGGAAACACTCTCTCGATATCTTAAAGACTAACAAATGCACATGGCAACATAAGCTGTCATGGGAGCATATGTAGTTTGAGGGGGTTTGTTCAGGCAAAAACAACCCCCGGTTTGCTATTTATTAGTGAGTTCAGAAATCATTTCCCCCCTCCCTCCTTTTACAACAGAGAAGCAAGGAATCTGCACCTTGTACAGCAGCTTACCAGACAAGTAATAATCTGGGAACAGGGCTGCTCACCTAGAAATACTAAAGCATTATCTGTCTTACTGTCACTGCCCCTCCTTGTGTGGCCGCGGCTCCTGCCTGGTTTCTCGGGAGAGAGAGATTTCTTTCTGGTGGTGGCGAATTGCTATCAAGCGAGCACAATAGACCCCAAGTGATATTGACAGTCAGAGGGTCAGAGCCTAACTGGGAACAGGGAACCCTGGGAATTGCAACTCTGTGAGGGTCTCCTAAGAACTCTCAGCACCCTTAACAAAAAACACCCCAGGGTTTGTTTGTTTTTGGTGGAAACCACAATTCTTTAAAGTGGTACAGTGTTGCAGATGGGGTCAGGGTGTCCACCTTTGTTGTTGTTTAGTCATTTAGTTGTGTCTGACTCTTCGTGACCCCATGGACCAGAGCACGCCAGGCACTCCTGTCCTCCGCTGCCTCTCGCAGTTTGGTCAAACTCATGCTGGTAGCTTCGAGAACACTGTCCAACCATCTCGTCCTCTGTCGTCCCCTTCTCCTTGTGTCCTCCATCTTTCCCAACATCAGGGTCTTTTCCAGGAAGTCTTCTCTTCTCATGAGGTGGTCAAAGTATTGGAGCCTCAGCTTCACGACCTGTCCTTCCAGTGAGCACTCAGGGCTGATTTCCTTAAGAATGGAGAGGTTTGATCTTCTTGCAGTCCATGGGACTCTCAAGAGTCTCCTCCAGCACCATAATTCAAAAGCATCAATTCTTCGGCGATCAGCCTTCTTTATGGTCCAGCTCTCACTTCCATACATCACTACTGGGAAAACCATAGCTTTAACTATACGGACCTTTGTCCACCTAACTGGTTGAAATTATCCCGCATGATTTATGTTGCATTTGTGATGTTCATACATGTTATTGTTATTTATGGTTTGTAAGCCGCTTTGGGGTTCAGTTGCAATGGAAAGTGGCATGAAAATATAATGAATCAAATCAAGTCCATATTGCGTCTAATAGCTACCTATGTTCCTGTGTTAAGCAGAATTTTAAGCTTCTGGGCAACTGCCAGAAATAGAGGCTGCTAATCATTTTTGCAAACAGAGTTTTGTAAACAGAAGCTGGGTAACTCTACATTACCCAGGGGGGCTTTTTCCGAAGGTGCCTTCTAAACATGCCATCGCTGTGCTGTTATTATTCACCTGTTTGAGGGTGGCCCTCCCAGCCTCTTTCCGAAAGGCAAAACTCTGTTGCACTGGGAAACTGTGGTATCCCTTTATAAACACTACAGGCGTAACCTGATTTCCCTTTCCCTGTGGCACCCTGGGAAATGTAGTTTTTTGTGTGGGAGGATGCTAGAATCTCTACCAGAGAATTCTCAGCGCTGTCAATGAACAGCAGTTCCCAGAAGCTTCTGGGAGGAAACTTTTGACAGTTAAAATGGCATTAAATCAATAGAATATTTGCATTTGCGTTTTCTGCATAGACATTGTTTTGTCACTGGGGACAATGATGTAAAGGGTGCTCTATTTCGGTACACAACTCCATGGTTTTTTGGTGGATGGGTCTTGTTTGAACACCGTTAATTGGGAGTGATTCAGCGAGGGCTTGGCTGGAGACTTTGAGCAGTCTATGTCTTTCCCTGTAATTCCCTGTATTAGCTTGTCTTGCATTGCCCTTCTGGCGGAATGTGCTATTCAGGCATCTCTCTTCATTGCTTCTGGTGGCTCTCCGCTATCTGGGACCTGTAGTTGGGGTGCAACTGGAACTGGTAGGTAAGGATAGCTCTGGATCTTTTACTGCCACTTGAGGCTCAGGTGGCTACGGTTGTGTGGAGTGCCTTCCATCGGCTTCGGTTAGGGGCCCAGCTGTGTCCCTATCTGGATAGGGACCGCCTAACTTCTGTTGGAATTCATCGTGCTACGGTTGGGCTGGATGAATCCCAAGCGGGAATTAAGATTGCAGGAAGAAATATCAACAACCTCAGATACGCAGATGACACAACATTGATGACAGAAAGTGAGGAGGAATTAAAGAACCTTTTATTGAGGGTGAAAGAGGAAAGAGCAAAATATGGTCTGAAGCTCAACATCAAAAAAACAAAGATCATGGCCGCTGGGCCCATCACCTCCTGGCAAATAGAAGGGGAAGAAATGGAGGCAATGAGAGATTTTACTTTCTTAGGCTCCATGAAGACTGCAGATGGTGACAGCAACCATGAAATTAAAAGACGCCTGCTTCTTGGGAGAAAAGCAATGACAAACCTAGACAGCATCTTAAAAAGCAGAGACATCACCTCGCCAACAAAGGTTCGTATAGTTAAAGCTATGGTTTTCCCAGTAGTGATGTATGGAAGTGAGAGCTGGACCATAAGGAAGGCTGATCGCCGAAGAATGGATGCTTTTGAATTCTGGTGCTGGAGGAGACTCTGGAGAGTCCCATGGACTGCAAGAAGATCAAACCTATCCATTCTTGAGTGCTCACTGGAAGGACAGATCCTGAAGCTGAGACTCCAATACTTTGGCCACCTCATGAGAAGAGAAGACTCCCTGGAAAAGACCCTGATGTTGGGAAAGATGGAGGGCACAAGGAGAAGGGTACGGCAGAGGACAAGATGGTTGGATAGTGTTGTCAAAGCTACCAGCATGAGTTTGACCAAACTGCGGGAGGCAGTGGAAGACAGGAGTGCCTGGCGTCCTCTGGTCCACGGGTCAAGAAGAGTCGGACACAACTAAACGACTAAACAACAACAAACTTCTGTTTTCTTGCAACTATACAGCCTTTAGAAGACATCTGCAGACATCCCTGTATAGTGAAGTTTTAAAATGTTTAATGTTTTATTATGTTTTTATATACAGCCGTACCTTGGATCTCAAACGCCTTGGCTCCCAAACAAATCGGCTCCCAAATAATAAAAAACCTGGAAGCGAGTGTTCCGGTTTTTGAACGATTTTCGGAAGCCGAACATCCAGCACAGCCTCTGCGGCTTATGATTGGCTGCAGGATGCTCCTGCAGCCAATCAGAAACCGTGCCTTGGTTTTTGAACGGTTCCAGGAGTCAAACGGACTCCTGGAACGCATTCTGTTCAAGAACCAAGGTACGACTGTATGTTGGAAGCCGCCCAGAGTGACTGGGGCAACCCAGCCAGATAGGTGGGGTATAAATAAGAATAAGTATGGAATAGGGCATGCTGGAGGGCATGGTTTAGCATTTGAACTCAGATCTCCCAGCCCTAACTGCCAACTTTCCACCCACCGCATTCAACTTGACCACCACAAACTGGCTTCCTTGTTCCTGCAAGGCAGACCCCACCCCCCACCCCCATTTGGGGTCGTTGACAATGCAATAGATCCAGAGAAGGATTACAGTCACCGAAAGGCGAGTTATTTCTCCCTGGAGACCAAAGTAGCTCTGATCACTGGTAGATAGCAATTACATGGTACATTGGTGCTCCCAAACTGCCACGGCTGATTTACGGTCATAACGATCTTGCGTCTCTCATCCACGGTGACCGGGGACAGGCAGTTTCACTGATCGGGAAAGAAGGCTGGGCGGCTTTCCCCAAAGCCATCGCAAGTCGCACTTTGGGAGTGTGGCTCAGGGAAATGCTACTCTCACAAACACAGCTTCCCACACCGATGACGCTTGAGGATCCCTCCATAAATGAGAAGGTGAAGCGCTTTCTTTCCAGGCACAATTGTTACAACAGCCCTGAAAGGTAGGCCATGTTTGGAGGCGCGAGAAAAAGAGTAGCTTGGCTGAAGGCCACCCAACTGAGTCCATTGCTAAGGTGAGGACCACATCATACAGCCCACTTTTAGGTTGCTGGTGTATATTAACCCTGAATACCAACCTTTCCCAGGGCAGATGCTAAACAACACTTACCATGCAAAATCCCAAGTTTAGTTTCCCCAACCCCTGGTGCCACCGCCCTCCAAAAGGTACCAAAATATACATGACAGTAAAGAACTCCAATAAGGGACGTGGGTGGCGCTGTGGGTTAAACCACAGAGCCTAGGACTTGCCGATCAGAAGGTTGGCGGTGCAAATCCCCGCGACGGGGTGAGCTCCTGTTGCTCGGTCCCTGCTCCTGCCAATCTAGCAGTTCCAAAGCACGTCAAAGTGCAAGTAGATAAATAGGTACCACTCCGGTGGGAAGGTAAACGGTGTTTCCGTGTGCTGCCCTGGTTCGCCAGAAGCGGCTTAGTCATGCTGGCCCCTTGACCCGGAAGCTGTACACCGGCTCCCTCGGCCAATAAAGCGAGATGAGCGCCGCAACCCCAGAGTCGGCCATGACTGGACCTCATGGTCAGGGGTCCCTTTACCTTTAAAGAACTCCAATGCATCCAAAACATATTTATGGTGCTGATAAATGCCAAGGTTGCAGGTTCGATATGGGACAACTAACTTAACCTGGGGAGAAAACAGCAAAGAACTGAAGAAGAGAGCACAGCAGAGGTTATATTTTCTGAGAATCCTCTGGAAAAACAATCTCTCAAAGGACCTGTTGATGGCATTTTATCATTGTACTGTTGAGAGGGTGTGTGTGGTTTGGGAGCTGCATGGTCAGGGGAAAAACAATGCTGTCCAGGGTTGTAAAGACTGCAGAGAGAGTAATTGACTGCACTCTTGCCACCTTGGATGAAATCTATGGTTCCAGGTGCCATAAGAAAGCTGCAGAGATAGCGCAGGATAGTGCGCACCCTGGAAATGATCTCTTTCAGCTTCTGCCTTCTGGAAGAAGGTACAGGGTTATAAAGACTAGGACTAGCCGCCTGAGAAACAGTTTTTATCCAAATGTGATTTTGGTTTTAAACACAGTGTAAGGAGTCTCTATGGGAGTATATTGTATTTAATTATGGGGTATCAGAGCTTTTAGGGGGTTAACCAGGTTGAGTTGCTGGGATAGCAGGCTTGTTGGTTTTTGAATGTCTTATGTAGATTTTTTCAATTTTGTTGTTCTGTATGGGACAATGACAATAAAGATTATCGTAAATGCTTATTCCAGCATGGCAGGTGGTTGGACCAGAAGATCCTCAAGGTCCCTTCCAACTCGATGATTCTACAATCAATGTATTCTTGCTATGAAGGTAAGCTGGTGGTTTGAGCTCTGATTGGTGGACCACTGAGGTCAGAAGGTCCCTACCTCGATGCTATTTCTCTCCAGCACTGAAGACTGACAGTACAGGTTCGTCGCTCAATATCGTGGAGTTGTGCCCAGTCCAATAAAATGTCTTTGCAATGTGGATATACACCAAGGTCTGGCGAAACACATATTTGGGGATGGAGCACACAGCAAGCTGACCTCCAACACCTGCTGTGGAGGGAAGTGAGGGGCAGGTGGGGCTTGTCAACCTGTGAAAGTTGCCCGTCTAGGAGAAGGAAAACTCTGACCCTAAACCTCTGCAGCCTTGTGGATTATGTATGCCTCCTTCCAACAACTCCTGCAGCTAAGCTGGTGCCAAACATCTTGCTCTGCTTTCCTTTGGACCACCTTAGTGAGGCTGAACCACAGAGCCTAGGACTTGCCGATCAGAAGGTTGGCGGTTCGAATCCCCGCGATGGGGTGAGCTCCCGTTGCTCGGTCCCTGCTCCTGCCCACCTAGCAGTTTGAAAGCACATCAAAGTGCAAGTAGATAAATTGGTACCGCTCTGGCTGGAAGGTAAACGGCGTTTCCATGCGCTGCCCTGGTTCGCCAGAAGTGGCTTAGTCATGCTGGCCACATGACCCTGAAGCTGTACGCCAGCTCCCTTGGCCAGTAAAGCGAGATGAGCGCCATAACCCCAGAGTCGGCCACGACTGGACCTAATGGTCAGGGGTCCCTTTACCCTTTACCTAGCGAGGCTGAGAGGGGGGTCTTGTCATCAAGGCAGCCCAAGACCTCCATACATATCGCCCAGCCTTTCACACAGCGGTTTGACTTCACCCACATAGGCATACTCCATTGTCTCTCGACCGCAATGGATGCCAGCAACAAATCAAGCGCAGTTCTGATCACCTCCTCATTCATGCAAGGAGGAATTTTTAACTCTCTGGTCCCTGCAAGTCAATCTGCCCCCTGCTGACTGTTTCAAGTCAAGACGGGCAAGTGCTAGCCCAGAAATGGAATCAAGAAGAAATTCCGAGGAAAGAAGAATGGCAGACAAAATTAATGGACTATGCAGAATTGGACAAAATGACAGTAAGGATTCGAAACCTGCGGGACCAGAGATTTACGGAAGATTGGAAGAAGTATATGAATTATTTGAAAAGCAACTGTAATCAACAAATTATGCTAGTAGGACACAAGAAGTTTTGTAAGGAGTGTTACAAAGTAGAAAAAGATTGGTTATGAGTTTGAAATGTAATAGGGAAAATAAGAAATGCATACTGAGAGATTAGATTGGAAAATTTTCAGACAGGACTGAAAGTAAAAAAACCTGTATGTTTAATTATTGTTGAAAATGGTATGTTAAAAAACTAATAAAAATTTATATATATACGGGCAAGTGCTGAGCATAGTTGTGTTCTCTCGGTAGCACTGTGGGCCAGTCTCTGGCAAGGAGGCTACCCACAGGCCGGCAAATCCCAAGCGCTGCCCACTCAAGTGTTTGGGGAGCAGGATTTGGGAAGATGATGCCCGGCCAACTCCAAGCCCCGACCTAGGATGAACTTGCCCTGTGTTTGCTCTGCATACCTTTAAATAGCAAGCAAGCTTTATCGGCAAACTGGTTTCCGCCTGGAGTGTGAATTGGGGATCCTGCGGTGTGTGTTGCAGAGGGAAGTGCAGGGTGGGAGGCATATTTCAAAATGCTGGGAACTATAAATAAACCCGAGACATTGAAAAAAATCCATCAGCTACCTTGTCTTTCTTCAAACATGTTTAGGGTCAGGTTTGTACAGCGAGGAAGGAAGTGACGGCAGCAGACTGACCTGGGGTTCATGAATTCAGGGACGGGGAGGCTGCAAAACAATACCCCCTTGCAGTTGCACCACAAGAAGATTGTTCCCTTGAGTGTGAAACTAGGGCTGTCACTCCTGTCGGTTCCCAAGCACTGCTCCTGTGGTTTTAACAGGGACCCCAGGCAGAAATACAGCAGGTGCAGTTTTCCCTTTTCGTTGCCCCTCTCCACGGCAGGGAGAGCTGCCCCCGTTGCATTTCTGCATTCAGTTCGCGAGGTAAAGGCATAGGGAGAAGAAGATGGTTGAGTTTTGTGCAGTGCAAAAAAAAAAGGGCGGGGGGAGCACAACTCTTAAGTCCAAGCGTCTGGAGGGTAGAAGGCTGCTCAGAATCTGCCAATGAGACTCTGATTGCAGCGCAAGGAGGACAGCAAGTGATGCCGGGAATGGAATAGTTAACAAGGTAAAGGTAAAGGGACCCCTGACCGTTAGGTACAGTCGCGGACGACTCTGGGGTTGTGGCGCTCATCTTGCTAGTGTGGTGCTCAGAGCCAGTGTGGTGTAGTGTTTAAGAGCGGTAGATTCGTAATCTGGGGAACCGGGTTCGCGTCTCCGCTCCTCCACGTGCAGCTGCTGGGTGACCTTGGGCTAGTCACACTTCTCTGAAGTCTCTCAGCCCCACTCACCTCACAGGGTGTTTGTTGTGGGGGAGGAAGGGAAAGGAGAATTTTAGCCGCTTTGAGACTCCTTCGGGTAGTGATAAAGTGAGATATCAAATCCAAACTTATTATTATTATTGGCCGAGGGAGCCAGCGTACAGCTTCCAGATCATGTGGCCAGCATGACTAAGCCGCTTCTGGTGAAACACAGCAGTCACGGAAACACAATTTACCTTCCCGCCGGAGTGGTACCTATTTATCTACTTCCACTCTGACGTGCTTTCGAACTGCTAGGTTGGCAGGAGCTGGGACCGAGCAACGGGAGCTCATCCCGTCGCGGGGATTCGAACCGCCGACCTTCTGATCGGCAAGTCCTAGGCTCTGTGGTTTAACCCACAGCACCACCCAGGTCCCTATAGTTAACAAAGGGGTTGCCAAATGAGCAGAAGAAAATTGGACCTTGCTGTCTCTGGGGTATTTCACAGCAGCTTCATCTGCAGAAATCAGCAACAGCAGCAGCAGCAACAACAACAACAAGACCCCACATAGTGAAATGTCAAACATCTGATGGGAGGGTGTTCCACAGGGTGGGTGCCACTGCCGAGAAGGCCCTCTGCCTGGTTCCCTGGTGAGACAGTGCACGGGTAGGTAGGGTCTCAACCTGCGTACTGGATGGAGCTGGCAGGCAGCTGCCCAGGACGCAAAACTGACCTGTGCCTCCATGGACAGCTGAGTCCAAAATGACTCCCAGGCTACGCACCTGGTCCTTCAGGGGCACAGTTACCCCATTCAAGACCTGGGTTCCCCACAGCTGCCTGCCCTCTGCCCCCCAGAAACAATACTTCTGCCTTGTTGGGATTCAATCTCAATCCATATATAAAACCATATATTCTAAATACACCAGTCTCTGCTGTCCTTCATTCCAAGGAAACGAAACCCTGAGGAAAGCACAGGCATCCCGATGTCTCTTGCCACTCAGAGACCGAGGTAGCGCCTAATTAACAATGGAGGAGACCAGAAACCTACAACAAAAATAAGGTAACATGAATCCTACATTATTATTATTTTTTTAAAAAAATAGAATAATAGGCTCCCAAATACCTCAACAATAAAACATCCTCATCTTACAAAGGGAAATAACCTAAAGGGATAAAAGTCCTCAAAATATCCAGAACATGTTCAGAGATTTCGGATTCAAGGATTTCACTTGCTCGTGCCTGCACATCAAACTGTTGTTCACGGCGGAGGAGCCCGGGGCTAGTGAGGAAGTTGGCAATCCTTGAACCCAGCCCTTTGCCCAAAATGTTGGCTTCCCCCCCAGAGAGCTAGAGCTGCGCAGAGCCAGCTAGCATCTCCTCATCCCACTGGCCAGTTGCCAGGAGACTGTGAAACCTTGAGGGAAATGAATTCGCGGGTGTTGTCGCCAGCAGCATGAAGGCGCGCATGAAAATTCTCCCTTTGATGCAACTCCTGTGGGACAGTCATCTTGCACTTTTAATAGTTGCACTGAAGGGCGTTGAGCATTTCTGAGCGTGGAGCTGAACATGGCGGGTCCTCCCCCCCATCCTGAATTATACGAGGCTGCTTTGAAATAACTGCTTTGGAGATATATGTATTTGTAGCCAGTTAGGTATGAGCTGATTCCCTTTGCAAGGAAAACACCCTCTGAAATGTGGTGCCCTTGGGATTCTATTTTTAAAAACAGACATGCTGTCTCCTTCAGGGACCAGAACTCTGAGCATGCTCAGAAACCCCCAGCCAGCGGCTCCGATCAACTTTTAAAATAATAATGAAAAAATTGCCAAGTCTCTTGTGGAGAAAGGGAACGGAAGGTACCGCTGAGGGAGGTTTGTGTGTGTTTGCGTGGCGCTGGGAGTAGCGTGGTATTATTAGAATGTAGGTTTCAGCAAAGATCATTTTTATTTAACCATAGGGCACAGCAGTGCTAACAATAACGAAATGTTGCGAAATGGCAGATCATACTTTAATTTCAGTTCTAAGCCTGGGAGCGGCATTGCAAACTTCCAACAAAGCCGACTCTTAAAGGTGCAGGAGCCGAAAAAACAACAACAACCCATCAGGCTCTTATACTCAGTGCTAGAGACAGTCCTCCTTGCTGAATTTGCGCCTGCCCGTCGTGCAGCTGTAAATGGCACAAAGACTCTTCCTTAGATAAAGAGCGTCTCCAGAGATCCCTTTTATTTTGCAGCCCTGATGATTTGTGCTCATGATAGTGTCAGGCAGACCCTGCTTGCAAGACTTGTTTTTGCACCTGCAAACGTTTCAGGGCAGACCTATTGCTTCATGCCCTGTAGCTTTCTGCGGAAATCCTGTAATTTTGCTTATTGCAAATCATAGAATTGTAGAGTTGGAAGGGACCATGAGGGTCATCTAGCCAGTGCAGGAATCTTTTGTCAAACTTGGGCCTCAAACCCATGAACCTGAGCTTAAGAGTCCTGTGTTGTTCTACATGTTCTGTTTTATCCACTGTATAAACTGTGCCACTGTATTCTGCTCTGGTCAGACCTCACCTGGAGTACTGTGTCCAGTTCTGGGCACCACAGTTCAAGAAGGACACTGACAAACTGGAACGTGTCCAGAGGAGGGCAACCAAAATGGTCAAAGGCCTGGAAACGATGCCTTATGAGGAACGGCTAAGGGAGCTGGGCATGTTTAGCCTGGAGAAGAGGTGATATGATAGCCATGTTCAAATATATAAAAGGATGTCACATAGAGGAGGGAGAAAGGTTGTTTTCTGCTGCTCCAGAGAAGCGGACACGGAGCAATGGATCCAAACTACAAGAAAGAAGATTCCACCTAAACATTAGGAAGAACTTCCTGACAGTAAGAGCTGTTCAACAGTGGAATTTGCTGCCAAGGAGTGTGGTGGAGTCTCCTTCTTTGGAGGTCTTTAAGCAGAGGCTTGACAACCATATGTCAGGAGTGCTCTGATGGTGTTTCCTGCTTGGCAGGGGGTTGGACTCGATGGCCCTTGTGGTCTCTTCCAACTCTATCATTCTATGATTCTATCTGTATTTTTTGTTACGCTATAGTCAGGTGAAGCAAAGACCTCAGGAGGCAGTATCCACAGGGGCAGCAGATCCTGATGTCAATATTTATACAGGTCCAGCCCAACCAACAGGCAAGGTGAGGCGACTGCCTCAGGCGGCAGAATTCTCCGGGGCAGTACAGTATACCCCTACGTCAAGCTTTCTTTTCCCTCTTTTTCCTGAAGTACACCTCCCCTCCCCCTTTCTTCCCTGGAAAGCAGGGCTGGCACTTTTTTTTTGTTTTTTAAAATAACTTTTTTCTTCAAAATTAAAGCAAAACATATTATCCAGAAACATATCATCCTTATTTCCCCCCATTTTCTTCCCTCCCCCCACAGAACCCCCCCCAACCCCGACTTCCCTCAGTTCCAGTCTTTGATTTCTCTAAAAATGCTGTTTTCTGCATGTTACACAGTTGTATAGATCCTCAAACTATTTAGCTGATTATTATCAATAAAAAGTTGGTGAATGTTTATTCAAAACCAGCCAAGGAGTCCAGTTTGCTTTGTTGCGTCTTCAAATACTTTGTAAAGGGTTCCTGTTCATCTTTAAAGTCACAGTTATCCTTGTCCCGTAGCTTGTATGTCAGTTTTGCCAGTTCTGCATAGTCCATCAATTTTTCTTGAAATGATTCTTTTGTTGGGGTTGGGTTAAAACAGTGCTAACTAAAGGGCTGGCACTGTTTTAGGGTCTGCCTCATGTGCCAAAATGTGTTAGGCTGGCACTGGCTACAACGCAAGAGTGTTCCTCGGTATGACAATAACAGACCCTCCAAGTGTCCCTGTTTTCCAGGGACAGTCCTGGATTTACAGAAGCCGTCCCAGTGTCTGATTCGATCCCAGAATATTCCACTTTTCCTTAGGACATTTCTATTTTCATCAGAGAAATGTTTTAGGGTATGGAGTTATGCGACCCCTGAGCCAAGGAGATAAGATACAACCTTCAGAAGACGTCTGAAGGTAGCCCTATATAGGGATGTTTTTTTAAAAAAACAGTTTAATGCTTTATTATCTTTTAATATTATGCTGTTTTTAAGTCACATTTTAATCAGTGTTTTATATTTGCTGTTAGCCGCCCTGAGCCCAGTTTTTAAACTGGGAAGGGCGGGGTATAAATAAAAAATTATTATTTATTATAATATATGTTGCGAGTTGCTCACAGTTGCTGGGGCAAAGCAGTCAAATGGGCGGGGTATAAATAATAAAATTATTATTGTTGTTATTATTATTATTGTTGAATAGGACATACCTATTTTCCTCGGAGGATTGTTGGAGGGTATGCAATAATGCAATACTGGGATTGCAATACTGATGAAGCAGGATCGTTTGAGATCTGGTCTAAATCCACCACAAATGCCCTGCTACTTCTTCAATGACATGATGGAGAATATACCTGCTTCCCCCCCAAAAAAAACACCCCAATAGTCTGGAGGTGCCCAAAGGTGCCAACACTATTGTTCAGTAAAGGTGGCTGACTACTAAAAGAGCTGGGGGATTTTGTCCCTTTAATAGCTGTGTCAAAGAGGGACTTTGTATGATACACCTTCGTATGAATAGCTGAAATGGCCCCTGCTGAAATTCCCTCTTCCTCATAACTATTAAGGGGGCAGGAACCATGTTCTCTTTGGCAGATGCCCCCCCGCCTACTCTAATCTGCCCCCCTCACTCCTCTCCAGCTAACGGTCCTGTGGCTTTGTAGCAATTCCACCAAATTGGCCCTCCAGTCTCTACGTTCTCCCACCTCCAGGTAATGAATGATTCCAAGGAACCTTAATTGGCTAAATTTGATAGCGACGGACGTCAGGTTTCAGCTCTAATTGACCACAAAACCATAGGCCCAGAACGGAGCCAGCGCGTTTCTGCTGCCCTGTGCCAGGCCCCCTGGGGGAAACCAGAGTCATTTGCCACCCTCCCTTGGGCACACGGAGAACTTATCTCTGCTGCCCATGGAAAGATTTTTTGTACATCCAGCTCTGTAAGATTTCTGTAAGCTTCATCAAGGCCTGGAACACCGGGGGGAGAAAGTACAACAGAACATGCACAGAGTGTTTTCCTGTCACTGTTGTAGCCTCAGATCAATCTAGCATCTTTATATAGCTTCTGGTGAATGCTGAAGACACAGATCTTTACTCTGGCTTTTGACACTTGGGGTGTATTTTTGGTGGCACTGTGGGTTAAACCACAGAGCCAAGGGCTTGCCAATCAGAAGGTTGGTGGTTCGAATATCTGCAATGGGGTGAGCTCCCGTTCCTCGGTCCCTGCTCCTGCCAACCTAGCAGTTTGAAAGCACGTCAAAGTGCAAGTAGATAAATAGGTACCGCTCCGGCAGGAAGGTAAACACTTACCATGCAAAATCCCAAGTTTAGTTTCCCCAACCCCTGATGCCACCGCCCTCCAAAAGGTACCAAAATATACATGACAGTAAAGAACTCCAATAAGGGACGCGGGTGGTGCTGTGGGTTAAACCACAGAGCCTAGGACTTGCCGATCAGATGGTTGGCGGTGCAAATCCCCGTGACGGGGTGAGCTCCTGTTGCTCGGTCCCTGCTCCTGCCAACCTAGCAGTTCGAAAGCATGTCAAAGTGCAAGTAGATAAATAGGTACCGCTCCAGCAGGAAGGTAAACGGCATTTCCGTGCGCTGCTCTGGTTCGCCAGAAGCGGCTTAGTCATGCTGGCCACATGACCTAGAAGCTGTACACCGGCTCCCTCGGCCAATAAAGCGAGATGAGCGCCACAATCCCAGAGTCGTCTGTGACTCGACCTAATGGTCAGGAGTCCCTTTACCTTTACATCATTTTTAGCTGTTTTTAATACTGTGTTTTAATGTTTTAACCTGGCCTGGGCCTTTGGGTGAAGAACAGGCAAAGAAATGGCTCAGGACCACAATACCTCAAGGTCCACCTCTCTCCATATGTACCTACCTGGACCTTGAGATCATCTCATGAGTCCCTTCTTCTTGAGCCCCCTCCACAAGAGGTCCAGAGGGTGGCAACACGAGAACGGGGCCTTTTCTGCAGTGGCTCCCCATTTATGGAATGCTCTGCCCAGGGAAGCTTGCCTAGCACCTTCATTATACACCTTTAGCTAAAAATGTTCCTCTTCAACTAGGCTGACTGACATCTGGTACCCTTTTTTAAATGTGCTGTTGGAAGTGGGTTATGGGTTTGTTTTTGTTTCGATTATATATTTTGTGTTTCTTTCTCGTACTTTATTCCCCCCCCCAATTTTTTTTTATTGGTTTTCACACTTATCACATAAAAAAGATACAAAAGAAAAGAAAAACGTTACAATACATAAAAACGAAGAAAAACACATAAAAAAGAATTATTTCTTCCAAATCCTAATTTCATTACATTGATAACTGACTTCCTCGAATCCCCTCTAACTGAATTTCACTATCTCACCTGTTTAGCAGTTCTCCAAATTCGTATTTCTAATAATATTAACTTTTTTCTTTCTTGTACTTTAAAAGTTGTGAACCACCCTGAGATCTAAATACAGTGGACGCTCGGGTTGCGAACGTGATCCTTGCGGGAGGCATGTTCACAACCTGCAGCATTCGCAACCCCTCAGCACCGCATCTGCGCATGTACAGGTCACAATTTGGTGCTTCTGCACATGCGCAAAGCGCAATTTAGTGTTTCTGCGCATGCGTGAGCACCGAAACCCGGCAGTAACCTGTTCAGGTACTTTTGGGTTTGGCGTGGTACGCAACACGAAAACCCGCAACCTGAAGAATCATTAACCCGAGGTATGACTGTAATCATAATAATGATAGCAACGCCGACTGCCATCTCTGGAGTTACCAACTTTTTAAAAATCAGCCCCGTCTCTTGTGCAGCAAGCATCGGCAAATGGTCAGTGTTAAGTCAAACAGCTCTTGTTTATTCACAGGCCAGGACAGAACTGAACTGAAGCGTTCAGTCAGCCTGCTTATGTAGAGCTCCAGTACAACGTGACTGTAACAATTTTCTAAAACTATCCAATCACTGAACGTCACTTTCGACCCCTTATTTGCATAACTGTCTACAGTATCCCCCTGCTGGCCCAGGGTGAGAACTTCAGTACATAATGCCCAGCCTTAACTCTATGCCAGGTATGGAGAACCTTTGGCTATCCGTAGTTGGCTGAGCTACAACTCCCATCAGCTCTGGCCATGCTCTGTCCCAAACAGGGGCGCCGACTTATAAAAAATATTGGGGGGGGGCGGGGGCCCATACCGACTTATAAAAAATATTGGGGGGGCCCAAGACCTCCAAACCGCTGCTGCTGGGGGAACGAAAGGGGCGAGCCCCAGGCTGCCCCGACCTTAAGTGAACCTGTGAGGGCCCGCTCTTTGCGGCAGCCGATTGGCTGCCGCCGTGGGCAGTGAATATGCCAGCCCCGCGAGATTGTTGATGGATCGAGAGCCCGCAACCCCACCCCCTCTCTAGATCGGGAGTGGCTTTGTTTTAACTCATTACTGAATGTATTTTAAAAGGTAACTACCGTCAAACAAGGAAAATAAAAAATACCAACATAATTTTGTGATTTTACAAAGCATAACTAATAATTTTCTTAAATTATTGGGGGGGGGCAGAGCTCGGGCCCCCTCAGGCCCCATGGAGTCGGCGCCTATGGTCCCAAAGGTCCCCCACACCTGTTTTATGCCATGAAAAATGTCCCGTCTCAATTCAAGCAGATCAAAGTGGTTGCTAATAGCTCAGGAGCTGCCAAGGGACCTTTTTTAAAAAAACCTCTGATCTGTGGGTAATAACTATTCCACACTCATCAGGTTTCCACATTAGATAGTTTGGCTTTCTATCTAGGCAGCCGTCATTTTTCCTTGCTCTCTCGGCTTTCCAGGTTCATCAGCAGACTCCTTCTGATCTGTGCACTCTGCAACACGGTTAAAGCTCCTTTCTGTCCTGTTCCAAGTGACACGGCTCACACAACCAAGGGGAATGATACAAAATGCGCGAAAATGATTATTTCATCGGGGCGAAACATGACAGTATAATTGCTCTCGAATCAGCTACAGCCCAGATCAGTTTTGTAGTTTCTGTGTGTTTACTGGCTTCGGTGGATGAAATAATTAGACCCAATTGCTGCAATTGAGAAGCAATCTATATGGTCGGTGCGGCAAGGTAGGAATCACATAGGACAGCTTTCTCCTTTGGATTGCTTCATCCACAGAAAACTACCGTGACAGGTCTATCCTAGAGCTGTCCCTGAACACTTAGGGTTGTTGTTTTTCTATATGCAGGGAAGTGCGTTTATGTATGTGTTGTATTCAGACATCTGCAGAATGAACTAGTACAATCCCAAGAGGGCTGTATTTTCTTGGTGTTGAGATCTGACTATCTGAAGCATCTGCTCGCTTATGCAGAGAAGTTGGTCCAATAATAGTAAGAGATTTTGTTCTGTGGGTCCCAGGCAGCAAACCCCTTTATATGAAACCTACTTTTATGATGAACTGAGTTCTGATAACATTCTTATTGCCCTCCCGTAGATAGAGACGGCAATGGGCACTAAAACGTCTTTAAAAACACACACACAACCTATTCACTGCTTCTTTGCCATCAAAATACCTTTTGTTTCCAACAGCTTGAGCTTAAAACCAAAGGAATTATTGTATGGTGTCTTGGGGGTGGCAGGGTGGGACAACATGAGGCAGGGTTGCCAACTGATGGGGAGGAAATGCCTGGGCGTGATATCGCAGCATGGAGATCAGTACAGTATTATCACCTGCTGATTTCTAGACATATCTGCTGCTGCTGCTGCTGAAGATACACCTACAGAGACAAATTCAGAAGTTGGCAACCCTTAACAGAGGAGGCAAAGTCATCAGAGCTTAAGCCGTATCTAGGCTTTGTAAAATGTGAATGCTTGCTGAAATGTATAGATACTTTTTAGCCAAGGGAGCTAGTTAAATGGTTCAGGAAATGACCAGGAAATCCTAGGTTCAGTGCTATGATTGCCAACTGACCAAAAAGAATTAGTTTAGGGTGTTCTTATGCCTTTAACAGGATGCGGGTGGCACTGTGGATTAAACCACAGAGCCTAGGACTTGCCGATCAGAAGGTCGGTGGTTCGAATCCCCGCGACGGGGTGAGCTCCCGTTGCTCGGTCCCTGCTCCTGCCAACCTAGCAGTTTGAAAGCATGTCAAAGTGCAAGTAGATAAATAGGTACCGCTCCGGCAGGAAGGTAAAGTGTTTCTGTGCGCTGCTCTGGTTCACCAGAAGCGGCTTAGTCATGCCAGCCACATGACCTGGAAGCTGTACGCCGGCTCCCTCGACCAATAAAGTGAGATGAGAGCCCCAACCCCAGAGTCGGTCATGACTGGACCTAACAGTCAGGGGTCCCTTTACCTTTACCTTTATGCCTTTAACAGGAGTTTGGGTGGCAGCCAAAAGTTGGGTTTTTTATGTATATATAAAGCATGTCACCTGCCGCTGTCCAAGCCATGAGTTTCTGTTAGAGGCAGAGCCATAAACTAAACCAGTCATCATAATATCTTTGAGCCCCACCTCCCCAGATTATAAATGCTTGGCCTACCTTACTAGGCTGTTGTAAGCATTCCTGTGACGTCAGTAGTTTTAAGCACACCGAGCGACAACAGGAAGAAATGCTACATGGATAACTATTTATTTTGCACCCACAAGAACTCTCCTTCCTACTATTCCTAGCTAAGCATCTTGTTCACGAGGCTGTCGCTGAGAAGGGTTGCCAGCTTTTGAACCAGGTCCTGCACTTATGCTTTTTGAAAGCAGCTCGATCTGTTTGTATTAGCAGGTGACTATGCTACTATGTGGGTGGACGCGGGTGGCGCTGTGGGTAAAAGCCTCAGCGCCTAGGGCTTGCTGATCGAAAGGTCGGCGGTTCGAATCCCCGCGGCAGGGTGCGCTCCCGTTGCTTGGTCCCAGCGCCTGCCAACCTAGCAGTTCGAAAGCACCCTCGGGTGCAAGTAGATAAATAGGGACCGCTTTCTAGCGGGAAGGTAAACGGCGTTTCCGTGTGCAGCTCTGGCTCGCCAGAGCAGCGATGTCACGCTGGCCACGTGACCCGGAAGAGTCTCCGGACAGCGCTGGCCCCTGGCCTCTTGAGTGAGAAGGGCGCACAACCCCAGAGTCTGGCAAGACTGGCCCGTACGGGCAGGGGTACCTTTACCTTTATGCTACTATGCTAATTCTTGGTGCCGAAGAATTGATGCTTTTGAATGATGGTGCTGGAGGAGGCTCTTGAGAGTCCCATGGACTGCAAGAAGATCAAACCTATCCATTCTGAAGGAAATCAGCCCTGAGTGCTCACTGGAAGGGCAGATCCTGAAGCTGAGGCTCCGATACTTTGGCCACCTCATAAGAAGAGAAGACTCCCTGGAAAAGACCCTTGATGTTGGGAAAGATGGAGGGCACAAGGAGAAGGGGATGACAGAGGACGAGATGGCTGGACAGTGTTCTCGAAGCTACCAGCATGAGTTTGACCAAACTGTGGGAGGCAGTGGAAGACAGGAGTGCCTGGCGTGCTCTGGTCCATGGGGTCACAAAGAGTCGGACACGACTAAACGACTAAACAACAACATGCTGATCTCTGTACCAGCAAAAAGCCTAGGTTTCCGAGTTCTGCACATCAAGCAGCTTTTAAGGGTGCAAGAGTAAGCCAGACTGGGTCACTATTTCCAGTTAGTTGGCAACCCTGTTGCCAAGACCTTAAGGAGATGGAGGAGTGTCTCCTGCCCTTGTCTCCTGGAACGGTTCCTGTTTGCATCCCAAGCACCAGGGATCTGCTTGGGAAAATACACTGTCATCTGAGCAGTTAGCCGAAAGCTGTTTAGCTCTCCTGACCTAAGAAACCCCAGGCAGAGACCTGGGAGGCGGAAGGGAAGGTTTCTATAGCAAATGATTCTTCTGCCCTATAGGCAACGACTGCTGGGTTTTCCTTTTGTCTTCTGGGGTGCACAGCTGAGCCTTCCAAATGGAAATAGACGAGGGGGAAATTGAGAAGAGAGGGAGGAGAAAAATACATTTGCTGATTGGGAAGTTATTAAATATTTAAAGTCACAGAGCCCGCCGGCCTTTTAGACTTTCCATATCTACAAAATGACTCACATATATATATAGACAGAGAAAGAGATCCTTAGCTACCCTTCCCATCTCTCTCTAGTGCTTGACACTGAGAAAAAAAATCAGGTGTGACATTCAAGGTGTGACAGAGCATCCCCATTAAAAGTTGAGAATCTGTGCTTTAAAATCACATGCTGTTTTCTTTCCTTGACTATTTCTCTCTCTCTCTCTCTTTCCTCCAAGAGAAGGGGGTGGGTTTCGGTGACACTGTGCATTGTGGAGGGGAGTAAAAAAAGGTAATAAGAGCAGACTATTCTCAAAGAGCATCTTTTGCAACACAGCATCAACAGGTATTGCAGTATCTCCCAAGGTGAGGCTGATGATAAAACAGGTAGGAGGGTATGGAGAAAGACTTTGCCCCTTCTGTCCCCCCCCCCCGAAAGGAAAACTCCCCTTTCCTCATCTTTTTGTTCTTATTTCCCAGTTATATACCTGATTATGACCTTCACTCCTCCAATTCTGCCAACCTCAACCATCCAAGGTCTCTTCCCTCCCTAATTGACAGCATTATTATTATTATTATTATTATTATTATTATTATTATTATTATTATTCCGCCCTATACCCGCAAGTCTTGGGGCAGTTCATAAGTTAAAATCACAATATAAAAATGTAAAATACATAATAAAAATAAAAACAACAGCCCCATAATCCCCCTCTCTTTATGCTGTTTCCACCTTATGTCTGGAACGTCTAGACATGCCTTTGATTACTTTAAAGGGGCATTTGACATGGAGGATAAAGCTATCCATGGCTGCTAACTATGGTGACCATATACTATTATATAATGTATGGGGGACAAACAGCAGGGGTGGACTTTGGTCATATGGCACTCTGACAAAGGACAAAATTTAGGCAAATTTAGACTTTACAGAGAGCTGCCCACCTGTATGTTAGCTATTGTGTATTATTTCCCTTCAAAATATGGTAGGCCAGCCCTTCTGAGTATGTGGGAAGGGACTTTATGCTACAATTCCCAGAGCTTCCTGGGAGAAAGGATTGACTGTTGGGCCGGCCCTCCCATGAGGCGGACTGAATCAGCCGCCTTGGGCGGCGGAATCCCATGAGACATCAACCCCCCAACAGGGTTGCGCAACTGTGGCTTCTGGTGAGATCTCGTGAAATCTCTCCTGAAGCCACTGTCGCCTGACCCTGGTATTCTAAAGCATGGGTAGGCAAACTAAGGCCCAGGGGCGGGATCCGGCCCAATCGCCTTCTAAATCTGGCCCACCGACGGTCTGGGAATCACCATGTTTTTACATAAGTAGAATGTGTCCTTTTATTTAAAGTGCATCTCTGGGTTATTTGTGGGGCATAGGAATTCATTCATATTTTTTCCCCAGAATATAGTCTAGCCCCCCACAAGGTCTGAGGGACAGTGGACCGGCAACCTGCTGAAAAAGTTTGCTGACCCCTGGGAGTATTCATTCTCACACTGAGTAGTTCTCAGAGTGGCCTAACAGATCCCCGTAGGAAGTGAGACGTCAGTAACGCAAGAGCGCTTTGCTCACCTGTGATTCCCAGAATCCTCTGCTACACAGGAGCCTGCCCTCACTATCCCTGACCACTGAATACTTTGTTGGCTGGAGCTCATGGGAAATGTCTGACTACATCTAGGGGGCCACAGGTGCTCCCTCCAGATGTGGCACCACGGCTCCGTGGATGACACGCAGGGTTTGCTTGGAGGCTGAGGCAACGTCTAAAGGATTCCATAAACTTGAAAACCACTGCCTTATCTTACCTCCTGACTTCTACCTTAAGGTAAAGGTAAACCATTAGGTCCAGTTGCGGCCGACTCTGGGGTTGCGGCGCTCATCTCGCTTTATTGGCCGAGGGAGCCGGCGTACAGCTTCCGGGTCATGTGGCCAGCATGACTAAGCCGCTTCTGGCAAACCAGAGCAGTGCACAGAAACGCCGTTCACCTTCCCACCGGAGCGGTACCTATTTATCTACTTGCACTGGTATGCTTTCAAATTGCTAGGTTGGCAGGAGCAGGGACCGAGCAACGGGAGCTCACCCCGTCCCGGGGATTCGAACCGCCAACGTTCTGATCGGCAAGTCCTAGGCTCTGTGGTTTAACCCACAGCGCCACCTCTGCTTGAAATGCTACCTTTTCTGTGTACGCAAGGGGAATGAATAGGGAAATGAGCGAGTGCCACGCACAAAAAAGCCTTTGCACATCTTTTGTTGCTTACGTTCCTGGAGCATGCAATTCAATTGCCTCACTGTAGATGCTGGGATATGAGGTCTAAACCTCTGTTTATGGGGACCAAACCCAGCGAGAAGGCAACAAACCCTCATAAATCCTGGAAAATTCCTTGGGCCTTAAATTTGGGCACAAAAACCTGTTTTGAATGCTAGGGCTCAGAAGATGCAACACCATAGTGAGGAGAGTGCTCTGAGCATGTGAAGAGTGCATATTTTTCACCGCTTTCCCTAACACTCCTAGGACTGGAGATCATTTTCCCCACAGGCTTGAACCTCTGGCTCCTCTTACTTAGAAGCCATCGTTTGTGACTGAAGCAAAGTATATCAAGAACACCTCCGGCAAACAAACAAAAATTCAGGACAACACATCATGCACATGTATGGCTGTGTGCACACCATACATGTAAAGCACATGATGCCCCACAAAGAATATTGGGAACTACAGTTTCCACCGCCCCAGTGCTTAGCTTATTTTTGTTAGTTGTTATTTTGTTAATACTGATTATAAATGTCGTTATTGTGAATCATATAACACAGCTTTTTCTGTGATGTTTCGCTTACATTTCAGTTGCTGTTTCGTTAACAGGGTTTTAGGGATTGCAATTGTTTTGTTGATGATTTGCTAGTTATTTTATATCAGCTATGCTGTGTTGGTGATGTTCTATTACATGCTTTGCTACGTTCATGTCACTTAATGGTTGTAAGCTGCTTCGAGATTCCTCTGAGTGAAAAGCAGAACAGAAATACAAGGAATCAAATCTGAATCTCAGGTCATGGGTTTGAGCCCCACGTCAGGCAAAAGATTCCTGCATTGCAGGGGCGGGATTAGATGACCCCCGGGGTCCCTTCCAACTCTACAATTCTACAAAATCCACTCGAATCACCCTTCGCAAACTACAGTTCCCAAGATTCTTCAAAGAAAGCCAAATGCGTTAAATATGGCGCATACACAGCCTTCGTATTTAAGGCACCCCAAGGCTCTTTGCTGCTTTGTGCTGCAACATAGCAACGCACCTGCCCTTCTGGAAACAGATCAGCAATGGATAGTTAAAGGGCCCCTTGAAACGAGACAGAACATCTCAGAGAAGACCCTAGCGGAAAAACTCTTAAAAGTCTGCATGGCTGCCTTTTAACAAGGCCCCACTGGGCAGGGAGCAGCCAAGATGGAGCCTTCTCTTCTCCCTGCCTTGTCACCTTGACGTAAGAAGGATACACAGTGGTACCTCAGGTTAATAACTTAATTCGTTCTGGAGGTCCATTCTTAACCTGAAACTGTTCTTAACCTGAGGTACCACTTTAGCTAATGGGGCCTCCCTTTGCTGCCGCGTGATTTCTGTTCTCATCCTGAAGCAAAGTTCTTAACCCGAGGTACTATTTCTGGGTTAGCGGAGTCTGTAACCTGAAGCGTCTGTAAACCGAGGTACCACTGTATTGAATAGCACTGTGTGGAGAACCATGACGTCCGGGGATTGGGCTAAATAAAAATAATAATAGTAATAGTAATAGTAATAGCAATAATAATTTATTTATACCCCACCCATTTGGCTGGGCTACCCCAGCCACTCTGGGCAGCTTCCAACAAAATATTAAAATACTGTAATATATCAAACATAACTCTAGGGATCCCTTTACAATTCTATTATTCTATTCAGCGGCCTGAAAGGGAGCTAGCCACACCCATCTGGTACTGCCATCGGGTTGCCAGTGGCTACAAGCCTCCCACAAGTCTTAGGACGGCCTGGGACAGCTCCTTCAATAGATAGAGCATGAGGTTTGGTCATCTCAGGGCTGTGGGTTAAAAAGATCATTGAACTGCAGGCAGTTGAACTGGATGACCCTCAGAGTGGTTCCTTCCAACTATGCGATTCATGGCCACCTGTATTCATGAAATTCATATCCAAGGTTGAGAAGGGTAGAGCTTCTAAATCTCAGCCTTGACACCTTTTGCTTTGGACCTGCAGAAACTTTTCACAGGATCTGGACCTGTCTAGGCATGGGAGCAGCCGGATGACAGCATAAGAAGGCCTGGAAGTCAAATCTCCTATTTCAATGCAGACGCCCGAGTCCACCAGCAGGGCCAGAGGGACAATAGTCCTCTCCTGCGCTTGTTCCCCAGCAATTGGTATTTACAGGTATTTAGGTTCCAGGTTCAATTCCTGACATCTCCTGGTAACATCTGGAAAGACACTGCCAATCAGTGCGGCCCTTACTGAGCTTGGTGGACCAATGATTTAATTCTGTGTAAGGCACCCTTTTAATGAGGGTGAAAGAGGAGAGTGCAAAATATGGTTTGAAGCTCGACAGCAAAAAAACGAAGATCATGGCCACTGGTCCCATCACCTCCTGGCAAATAGAAGGGGAAGAAATGGAGGCAGTGAGAGATTTTACTTTCTTGGGCTCCATGATCACTGCAGATGGTGACAGTAGCCATGAAATTAAAAGACGCCTGCTCCTTGGGAGAAAAGCAATAACAAATCTAGACAGCATCTTAAAAAGTAGAGACATCACCTTGCCAACAAAGGTTCGTATAGTTAAAGCTATGGTTTTCCCAGTAGTAATGTATGCAAGTGAGAGCTGGACCATAAAGAAGGCTGATCGCCGAAGAATTGATGCTTTAGAATTATGGTGCTGGAGGAGACTCTTGAGAGTCCCATGGACTGCAAGAAGATCAAACCTCTCCATTCTGAAGGAAATCAGCCCTGAGTGCTCACTGGAAGGACAGATCGTGAAGCTGAGGCTCCAATACTTTGGCCACCTCATGAGAAGAGAAGGCTCCCTGGAAAAGACCCTGATGTTGGGAAAGATGGAGGGCACAAGGAGAAGGGGACGACAGAGGACGAGATGGTTGGGCAGTGTTCTCGAAGCTACCAGCATGAGTTTGACCAAACTGCGGGAGGCAGTGGAAGACAGGAGTGCCTGGCGTGCTCTGGTCCATGGGGTCATGAAGAGTCGGACACGACTAAACAACTAAACAACAACAAAGGCAGCCGTCTTTATGTTCCTACGACAACAGCCTCTCCCATTTGTGTGACACTGTGTGTGTGTTTGGGTTGTGATTACTCAGCAGCATGAGAACTGCACTTGACACATGTTCAGAGGCACTGTATCGTTCGCTTAGTCCAGGGCTGAGCATTGACGTTATTGAAGGTTCGAGATCCGAGACTGGGCAAGGTGTCTTTCTTTCCTAGTGCGTGCCTTAATATAAAACGTCGCTGTGTGTATATAGTTAAGTTTGGTTCTACATACATACTCCTCTTGTGGGAGAGGAAAGAACTCGCAAACCATTTTGGGCAATTTGGCACATTTGTCTAAGTGGAATACCAGCATCATTTTGGGAGGCCAAAGCAGAAAGTATTATGCACTGACTGAATATTAGACCCCTGCCCTTTCTGAATATCACACCTTGTGTGTTTTAACTCTGATTTTATTTTTTTCTGGAAACTATCAAATTTTCAAGCTGTATATATAAGACTATCGCTAACATCTGGCTGAAGAAACTCCTCCTGATCTGTCCCCCCTGTGGAAACTTGAAAAGACGAATAAATAGCAGCAAAGTTATTTATCCAAATATGGATAAATATATTTTTGTGTGCCGCACATAGCTGCCTTAAAAGCAGCTGCTACTTATCCCTATTTTATTCTTATTTATCCAAATAAATAAATATGGACAAATAAGAAATAGGGATAAGTAGCAGCTGCTTTTAAGGCAGCTATGCGTGGCACACACAAATATATACTCAAGATCGTATTACAGATTAGTTACCCTTCGTAGCTCACAATCAAGATGGCAAAAGGGGAATTTTCCCCACCTTTTCAATGCATACCTATGGGCAAAGTGGCGTCTCAAACTCCAACTCCAACTAGCAATTGTGAGCACACAACTAAGGTCTGTGGCCCTTTCTTCTGGATTAATTTGGGGGTTTTTAAATTTTATTTTCTGAGTACGAAGGTGGGCTTTTGCGTATGTGTTGGCATCCCTGTTTTTTTGTTTTGTTTTTTTGTTAAGCACTGCCGAGTGATTACTGAGGGGAAGAGGCATATGAACAAAAAGAGACAGAGATGGATCTGTAACTGGATGCAACATGAAAAGCAGTTTCTGCGGAGGCCGGGCTTAATTATGAAATTCAATTAGAAAGCGTCAAGAATCGTTCCCTGCTCTCCCTCTGGCAGGATTAACTAGTGCTATCACAAAAGGGATGGTTTGATTAAGAAGGAGCTGATGAGGGAGGCGGGGGTGGGGTGGGGCCAGCCCAATCTGCATTTTACTTTCCATCATCTTAAGTCAAAGTTAAGTGTATGCATATATTAAAAAAAATAAAATAATAATAATCTGCACAGCCCAGACTCCCTTCAAAATATCCTAGGAAGTAGGGGAAGACTTCCAAATATCCCCAAAGGATTCTCTCTCTTTAAAATAAAATTAATCACAAGGGACACATATCAACGGATTCCTGAGCTTTATGTCCCAAGCTACATTCATCTTCCTCTTTTAAAATTAAAGAGACATACGTATCAAATATTAAGAACGAAATGCAGTGAGTTCCCAGGGTCAGTAAGGGAGGAAATTCTTTCTAAGGGATTTCTTCTTTGCTCAGTGAAATTGACTGAAGCTGCAACCCAAGGGTGGGGGATAGTGTCTCTTTGATCTCTGTGGGATTTCTGCCTTGAGTAGGAATGCACAGGATCCCGCTATGATCCAGTGCACACTTGCCTGGGAGTTAAGATCCGGGTGAGCCTTACTTCTGAGTAAGCATCAGTTCTGCCTCCCAGGAAGCTTGAGGAAGAGCCGGGGTCCTATAGGAGAGTTGAAGGGTTCTTGACCATGACCTCTTTCTTTTCCTTTTCCTCTCCTCCCATCCCTCTTATTTGCAGATTATTGGGGGGGGGGGAATGTAAGAGGAATCTTCCTTAAAGGAAGAATTTCCAGAGGGCAGGAGTCTTTAGTCTGTCTCAGCACAGCCAAGGACAGTCTTGTGGCAGCTGAAAGACTTAAATTATACAGTGGCATAAGATTCCCCGATCTAGAGTTTGCAGACTTTTCAGGTGAGTTTTTTTTGGGGGGGGGGACGACGACATAAGGAAGGAAACCGAGCCACAAACTGCTGCTTAAATATTGAAGGATGAAAATTATCTACATCTGTGTGTTAGAGGTTGGGGTGGGGTGGGAGTGGCAAGATGCTCTGGGGTACCATTCTTCCCTTAGAAGAGGAGCTGGGAAGCATTTGGAGAGGGTGGGTAAGGATGTGTATCATGGACCACCCCTCCTTAACTTAATCGGAGTGCGGTGGCATTTTTGAAAATGCACCCCCTCCCCACCATGAAAGTGCAGTTATCTCAGACGGTCTGTAAGCCTATATGAAACATCCCCTCCACAGCTGGGGTTGCTAGTGAACAAATAACACAATCCTATGCATTTACTCAAGAGTACGTCACATGAGACTCTTAATATCAGGGTCATGGGTTCGAGTCCTGCATTGCAGGGAGTTGAACTAGGTGACCCTCAGGGTCCCTGCCACCACACTGCAGGTCTATGATTCTATAACTCCCATATGTGTGTGTGTGTATAGATAACTAGATATTAGACTTCTACAAAACATTGAAATGGATATGGACAACACACTATTCCAAACTCTGGGAAAAGTGGACTGCTCCTTTCCTCATCACATATGCACACCTGGATAAGTTAAGGGTACCTTGCAGGTTTCCTAGCATACAAATGGTTATCTTAGCAAGTAAAGGGCAAACGAAAAGAACCATTTAAAAAATAAAATAAAATAAGTGTAACTGAATTAGCTTTTTGGTCTAGAAGCACTCGGCTCTTTATTGAAACACTTCCATGTCCCTGATTATTTATATTATCTGATCAGCTGAAAACCTGAAGAATGACGGAATCGAGTTACAAGAAAGAAGATTCAGACTTAGCACCGGGAAGAACTTTCTGACACCGTTCAACAGTGCGCCAGACTCCCAACAACGGGTGAACCCTCCTTTTCTTGGAGGTTTAATGGATGATATAGTTGGCATCCCTGCATTGTAGCGGGTTGGGCAGGATGACCCAACTCTACAATCCTAGCATTAAGTTTTGGGAAGGGGATCGAAAGATTCTGAGCCATCTTCCGACGCAGAACTGAGCCACAGTTAGTGCTGATATTTTGGGGGCTTTTGAGTAGACAGTCCAATTTCATTTCTACAAGCATAATCTGCGGAGGGGCGTCTTCTTGCCCTAAAACACTGCGTAATGTGGGGAGCGCATGATTCTTCCCTCCACCCCCATCAGGACCCCGAAGAGAGACCCCCAGCCCTCTTCCCTACCTGTCCGTTCTTGCACAGGTCCGCCCACATGCTGGTGCCGTCGCCTCCGCGCATCAGGACGTGGTAGGTGAAGAAATAGGTGCCGGGGATGTTGCACGTGAACTTGCCCGTGGTGGCCTCGTAGTTGTTGCCCAGGTTGGTCACCACGTCGTCGAATTTAAGGATCTCGTAGCCCTCGTGCGGGTTCTTGAGGCCTGCGTAAAAAGCCACGCGGGGCACCGTGGTGTAGGTGGCCGTGCTGATGGCCCCGTTGCCCAGGCCCGGCCCGGGCAAGCCAGGGGGGCCCGGTTTCCCGGGGTCCCCTTTCTCCCCCGGGGGCCCCATGGCCCCCGGTGGGCCCGGTTCTCCCGGAGGCCCCGGCGGCCCGGGTTTCCCCGGCCTCCCGGGCTTGCCTTGTGGCCCTTGCACCAGCGTGGAGGGCGCGGGGAGCCCGGCGTGGCCGCTGCTGGCGAGGGTCTCTCCCGCCTCGGTCCGGATGGCGCTGGCGCTGGTGGTCTTGGCCAGGTAGGGGTCGCAGACCATGCGGCACGTGCCCAGCATCTCGTAGTGCCCGTCGATGCCCACCGAATTGACCAGCACCGGGATGAGGACCACCAAGATCAGGATCATCACCACCCCGATGGCCGCGGCCACCAAAGTTTTGCGCCCGAGGCTCAGCCGCTGCAGGGGCTGGACGCGCTGCCTCCCCGGGGTAGAAATGGTGACGGGTGGGCCGGGCGACCTGGCGAGGAGAAATAAAGGGTGGTAATTTGGGGGAACCGAAACAAAACAACCACAGACGAGGTGGAAGGAGGGGCGAGGAAGCAGCAGAAGAAGAAGAGGCCAGAAGAAGAAGAAACTTGAAAAGAAACCGAGGATCCCCCTTTAGGTGGAGATGAGAAAAGAGGAGCGCGCGAGTGCGCGTAAAAAACCGAGGCAGTCCTTGTTCGCGGTCTTCTTAAATATCACCCTTAAGACGGGATGCTCTGGGGTGGCCTTTTTATGCTCCACATGGAAAAGGGTTTTTCTTCTTTTCGGGGGAAGAGGAAAAAGAGAGAGAGAAAGAAAGAAAAACCCCGAGAGGGAAGAAAACAGCAGAACAGAAAGGAGAGGGAAAAAAGAGAGAGATGTCTTTTTTTTTCCAGCTCCTCTCTCTCTCTGCTCAGTACATCTTAGTAAGATGCTATCATTGATTTGTCTCTCTCTCTCTCTTCTCTCCCCGCTTCCCTCCCCTCCTCACTCCATCCTCCTCCACCCTCTTGGAGGGGGGAGGAGAGAGAGAAAGGGAACGCGAGATGATAGGGCTGAAAGGGAGACGCAAGAGGCATTTGGGGGAAGAGTTTGCGCCCCACCCCACATCCTCCCCACCTTTAAGGCCGAGGAAGGGACGCTGGAGCGGGGAAAGTTGGGACAGGAGTCCCTGGGCAGGAGGTCGCCTCCCTTCTTGTTGTTATATTTGATTCTGGTGGTTGCTATGTTCAGCACCCACTTGAACTCGAGGGGAGTGTATCTCCAGGGGCTAGAGGGACTTTGGTGATGTTGCTTCGTCAGCAGCTGTTGCCTGGAGAGAGACGCACCAAAATAAGGAGGGAGAGCCCAAAGTATTGACGCGAATGGGATATCTTGCGAGCCTTTCCAGTGTTTGGACATTTTTTTAAGACCCGCAAGGTTGGGATGGGGGTGTTGGTTGGTGGGAAGAGCCTTTCCCGATCCCAAATTTCAGGGAAGGTCACCTTCGTCAAGGAAGGAGTAGTTAGGTTGAGTTCTTGCGCAAAAGCTGCGGCTGGATCCAAGCGAGGGTAACCTTCACAAGCCCACAGACGATATTCCGAAGGTTTGCTTATCAGAGCGCCTCAAAATGTTTGTGTATGAATACGTGTGGATTCACGATACACACACATCATTGCCCCGAGGAAAAAAGTTAAACCCTACTGCATACACACAATACCTTTAAAGCACACTTAAATCACATACTTGCCCAAGAATCCTGGAAACTGTCGTTTACCTCTCAGAGCTACAGTTCCCAGCACCCTTAACAAACTAGAGTTCCCACAGCAGAATGTACTTTGAATATATGGTGCGTACACAGCCTCACATGCACACATTTTTCAAAGGATTTTTCAAATTTTTTTTACCGTGCTCAAGGCAGCCTGGACACCCCATTTCACTTTCCCTTGACACCTTCACCCTAATCACACAGGTTGTTGCAGCCCAGGAGAAGGCATTTTGCACATGCTTAGGTGCCCTTGGGCAGGGACCCGGGTGGGTGGCGCTGTGGGTTAAACCACAGAGCCTAGGACTTGCCGATCAGAAGGTTGGTGGTTCAAATCCCCGCGACGGGGTGAGCTCCCGTTGCTCGGTCCCTGCTCCTGCCAACCTAGCAGTTTGAAAGCACGTCAAAGTGCAAGTAGATAAAAAGGTACCGCTCTGGTGGGAAGGTAAACGGCGCTTCCGTGCGCTGCTCTGGTTTGCCAGAAGCGGCTTAGTCATACTGGCCACATGACCTGGAAGCTGTACGCCGGCTCCCTCGGCCAATAAAGCGAGATGAGCGCCGCAACCCCAGAGTCAGTCACGACTGCACCTAATGGTCAGGGGTCCCTTTACCTTTACCTTTATGTGTCCTTGATGTTATTTGAAAGTTCACAGGGCTGAGCCTTTCTGCCCAAATATCTTTTGGGAAATACGGCATGACCTTCCCCACCCCCACACCACCCCCCAAAAGGAAAGGCATGGACAAGATGTGGATAATCCACACTTTTGAGGTCTTTCCATAGGCAGAGGCTCTGGAACAGACACAGGCAAACTCCGGCCCTCCAGGTGTTTGGGACTACAATTCCCATCATCCCTAGCTAACAGGACCAGGGGTCAGGGATGATGGGATTTGTAGCCCCAAACTTCTGGAGGGCCAGAGTTTGGTTATGCCTGCAGTCTGGATCAAGGATGGAGAAGCTGTGGTCATCCAGATGGGGTTGGACTCCAATTCCCATCAGCCTTTGCTAGAGTGGCCAAATAATGATGGAAGTCAAAGTCCAGCAACGTCTTGAGGGCCACAGTTTCCCTAAAGTGCAGGGAGCTCAGTTCCACAGAATAAAAGGACATCTACTGAGACTTTAACACAAGAAATAATTGTTGTTGGGTGTTTACCTCTGTCACCTTTGTTTTCCACGTTGGAACATCCATGGTTATTGTATTGTATGAACCCACAGATAGGGAAAGGCAGATAATATTCATTTTTTCAAGGTGCTGAGGTATAATATCTTCTTACTTTCCAAGGCATTGATTAGTTATTTGAGTAGGTTCAGGGCAACCTATGGAAGTCCATGCCACTGGATGCTTGGGTAGCTGTTTGCTTAGAAGTCTTCTTCTTCTTCTTCTTCTTTTTAAAGGAGCTGACAAGATTATGAAGGATAAGATAGTCCATGACTGTTCTTAGCCTCAACAGCTAAAAAGAGAACCTCTGTGTTCAGAAACGGATCTGTGATGGTCAGGGAATTTGGACAGTCAAGAGATAACATCCTGCTTCTGAGTTTTCCAGGGACATCTACCTTTGTTGAAGACAGCAGCTGGAACTTTTGCCTGATCAAGCAAGACCATTCTTAAATATATTTGGGAGACAGGGAACAGCTATGAAAAGGTTACTTTTTCCCTTACAGAAGGCCTCTATATTTTAATAGTGAGATAAATATATTCTTGGATTGCAGGGGGTTGGACTAGATGACCCACAAGGTCCCTTCCAACTCTACAATTCTATGATATACCAACTATCTTAGACCCTGCGATCAGCAGGTGAAGCCTTGTTGGTGCTGCCACCACTGGGAGCAGCCCCAGGACAGGGGCTTTTCGGTAGTGGCTCCCTGATTGCGAAATGCCCTCCCTAGTGGGGCGTGCTTGTCTCCATCCTTATTTACTTTCATGAGGGATCTGATAACCATTCATGTTTACCCAAGTATTTGGTGGCTGAAGAATACCGCTCCTCACAACCTCCAGATCGTTTGACGGAAGTATGTTTTCAATTATCATTGGTTTTAGAATGCTTTAATCTGCTTTAGAATGTTTTTTGCTTTCAGACTGGATAACTGTTTGGCACCCTAGACTCCATGGGGAGGAAGAGCAGGATAGAAAGTCAATAAAATACAGTGGTACCTCTGGTTACGTACTTAATTCGTTCCAGAGGTCCGTTCTTAACCTGAAACTGTTCTTAACCTGAAGCACCACTTGAGTTAATGGGGCCACCGCATGATTTCTGTTCTCATCTTGAAGCAAAGTTCTTAACCCGAGGTATTATTTCTGGGTTAGCGGAGTCTGGAACCTGAAGCGTATGTAACCTGAAGCGCATGTAACCCGAGGTACCACTGTACACAAAAATAGTTCACTAAGGCGCCATTTCAAAAAGAACAGTGCATGGCTAGAATTAGGTAGGTAGCTGTGTCAGTCTGATGCTGTAAAAAAAATTAAAACACTGCCCCAGTAGCACCTTAGAGACCAACTAAGTTTGTTCTGGGTATAAGCTTGTTTTAGGGGTTTGGAGGAGGCAGGCAGAGATGCAGTATCACACCTACACCTAGAAAAAAAATATCTGTGCCCTGGGCTGCCCTTCCTGAGGGAAAGAGAGAGACTTCAGCATATTTCTGCCATCCCAAGAAAAACGATCCTGTTACGTCGACTACGGCAACAGCCTAGCTATCATCTCTCATCTCTTGCTTTCTTTTGTTTATTTCCTGAGACTTGGTCTGTCAGCTCACAACTACTCTTCACCCCTCCAAGGCTTCTCCCCACTCCTTCTCTTGTTTCTTTTGCCGGCTGCAGGAGAGCAGTTTGAATTACTGGAAGAGATGGCTTGGAAGGGGGAGGAAGGGAGCGAGACTGGGTCTGGCAATGCAGGGGTTAAATCTCTCTTTCTCTGTGCACACAGGTAGAGAGATCCTTACAATGGTCTCTTCTTCTTCTTCTTCTTCTTCTTCTTCTTCTTCTTCTTCTTCTTCTTCTTCTTCTTCTTCTTCTTCTTCTTCTTCCCCCTCCTCATAAACCCTCCCCCATTTTTATTTTCATTTTGGGTCATGATGCTCCAATTTTTGGCATGGTTATTTCCCTCCCCCCTAACTTTCAGAAAGTGTCTAGATCTGCAGAATCCGGCGCGCAATTTGTCAGAAATGTTGCTGCAATCAAAGTGGTCCCGTGAGAGCATTTTTTTATTCTTTGCAGGACATTTGCTCAGAAGCAGGTCCCACCAATTTTAATGGGACCTCTTCTCAAATAAGGCTGCCATCGCAATCCACTCCTCCTCTACCTGCCTTAGCGCAAGAGGGCTATTTTGGAAGACGGATGGCAAGTCCAGCCCAGCCCCACTAGCTGCAGATCCTTCCCTTTGCCCCGTGGGATGGAGAAATAAAGGCCTGAAACAATTTTCCCTAACCTGGGCCACTTCCACATAGCAGTTGATTGGGGATCCTGTTCTGCTGACGTAGGAATTTATTTTTTTGCTGCGTTCACACGGCTTCAAGATATTAGCACATACATTGGTACCTCGGGTTAAGTACTTAATTCGTTCCGGAGGTCCATTCTTAACCTGAAACTGTTCTTAACCTGAAGCACCATTTTAGCTAATGGGGCCTCCTGCTGCCGCCGGGCCGCCAGAGCACAATTTCTTTTTCTCATCCTGAGGTAAAGTTCTTAACCCGAGGTACTATTTCTGGGTTAGCGGAGTCTGTAACCTGAAGCACATGTAACCTGAAGCGTCTGTAACCTGAGGTACCACTGTATTTCCAAATCACTCCAGATTCACTATTTCCATGCTTGCTTATTGGATTTTCCAAGGAAACGGTGAATCCAGAATAAACGGGAAGATAAAATGAGGCGGAAATTTTGACGTAGACGGTGTCATCGTCGTATGGATGCTTTGCAAAACATGCAGCGCTGTACCCCAAGCGGCTCTGGTAGGGTTGGGCGAAATCGTCCATTTCGGTGTCTCGCCTTCCCATCTTAAATTCAGTTCCCCACATTTCCACACCAGTCTGCAATTTTTTTTATGTCTTTGTGAAAATGTACCTGCATTTCATTGCAAATTTTCCTAATAGTGATTTTTTTGACCAGTGCAGACTTTGTTTTTTACTAATACAGACATATCATTATTGTTGTAGTAGTAATAATAATAATAAATACTGTATTTTTTGCTCTATAAGACTCACTTTTTCTCTCCTAAAAAGTAAGGGGAAATGTGTGTGCGTCTTATGGAGTGAATGCAGGCTGCG
Source organism: Podarcis melisellensis (assembly GCF_964234715.1). Classification (NCBI taxonomy): domain Eukaryota; kingdom Metazoa; phylum Chordata; class Lepidosauria; order Squamata; family Lacertidae; genus Podarcis; species Podarcis melisellensis. The sequence goes on along the minus strand of NC_138545.1, from coordinate 41,174,965 downwards.
CAGCTATCCCAGAAGCCAGAACAGCAAGAGGGATTCCTGCTTTCACTGCGCAGTGATCCCTCTTGCTGTTCTGGCTTCTGAGATTCAGAATGTTTTTTTTCTTGTTTTCCTCCTCCAAAAACTAGCTGTGTCTTGTGGCCTGGTGCGTCTTATAGAGCAAAAAATACAGTAACTAATTTCCCAGCCTGCTGTAGTGCTTAGACTAAGACCCCGGAGACCAGAGTTCAAATCTCCACTCAGCCATGAAGCTCACTTGGGGCAGTCACCACCTCTTAGCCTGACCTACCTCACAGGGCTGGCTGGGTGAAATGGAGAAGGGGGAGAACCACGATCTCCTTGCAGGAGAGGTGGTATAGAAATGTTGTAATGATATTAATAATAAATGTATATATTTCTGTGGGATGTGATACATAAGTAGCAGTCAAGTACAACTGTTATGTACTGAGTTGAAGAGGATCCAAAATGCAGCAGTCTGATTGGTCCTAGAACAACAGGGTCCAAAATGCAGCAGTCTGATTGGTCTTAGAACAATGCAGCAGTATGATTGGTCCGCAGGAGCCACCCAATCCAGCTCCAGGTGGAAGTGAATCCACAACCTGATTGGCCTACAGGAGAATCCCGGAATTAGCCAATCACATGCAGCCCATTGTGTAAATAATGTATATAAATCAGATTGTGGGGGAACTTCCATTCCTCCTCACCACTATGAGCTGAATAAAGAGCATGAAATCCACTCTTGACTCCCTGTATATTTCAACAACATTCTTTGTTTTCCTAGAGTGGACATGTGGAGGAATGTTTGGTCCAGCCAGTCGAAAACTTCCTGTTTCCTCCTGGCTGGGACATACTTCCTTTGCATGTGATCAGAGGTGGGCGTGACCTTAACTGTCCAGATAACAAAAGGACAAGGCACGCAACACTCTCTCTCTATCTTTTGACTTCTTCCGTTGCTTTTAGCTAGAGATGCTTTGTTGGGTTCCAGCCAACAGAGGACACTGGGATTATCCCCATATGGGTTAGTTCCACATGTATATACTTTGTAACTAAGTCTGCCTTCAGGGATCCATCTGTGAACTGAATGTGAGTAAACTACTTTTATATACTTGACACAAGATGGTGGCGTGTTTATTCTTTTAAGAGGGATATAAGGGAACTTACCAGGAACCTAACAGTGAGAGGCTTACGCAGGAGCAGGGACCGAGCAACGGTAGCTCACCCCGTTGCGGGGATTCGAACCGCCAACCTTCTGATCAGCAAGCCCTAGGCTCAGTGGTTTAGACCACAGTGCCACCCCCAAACAAGGATAGGAAACAAAACAAAATGTAAAGATGCAAAGTTTAATTTTGTAAACCACCAGATGGGAAGGAGGGAAGCTGTTAGGCTCAGTTGAGCCAAAGAGATAAAATAAGAGGATATGGTATTACGCAATGTGATTATACGTAAAACTAATAAATATCATTTTGAAAAGAAAAGAAAGACCACCAGCACTTTGAAAGGACTCGGAAACCAAACTGGAAGCTAATGTGTTTGTTTCAAAACATAGCAGCCAACTCCTAGGGGCTAAGGTCGCTTTGCGCCCCCCCCAATAAAATATTTGAGGGGGCTGCCTCCCCCCCCAAGTTGATGGGCATTGCCATTCAAATAGTTTGCATGTGCATGTCTTGTGATCAATCAGAGAGCATACAATAAATAAAACTCCTTGTATCTCAGTACCATTATTACTGGGAGTACCATTATTACTGGTGACTGGGAGCGGCCACTGATACCATATAACACCGGTCTTGAAAGACCTACATTGGCTCCCAGTACGTTTCCAAGCACAATTCAAAGTGTTGGTGCTGACCTCGAAAGCCTTAAACGGCCTCAGTCCAGTATATCTGAAGGAGCGTCTCCACCCCCATCGTTCTACCCGGACACTGAGGTCCAGCGCCAAGGGCCTTCTGGCGGTTCCCTCACTGTGAGAAGCCAAGTTACAGGGAACCAGGCAGAGGGCCTTCTCGGTAGTGGCACCCGCCCTGTGGAACGCCCTCCCACCAGATGTCAAAGAGAACAACAACTACAGACTTTTAGAAGACATCTGAAGGCAGCCCTGTTTAGGGAAGCTTTTAATGTTTGAGGTATTACAGTATTTTAATATATATTTTTTGGAAGCCGCCCAGAGTGGCTAGGGAAGCCCAGCCAGATGAGCGGGGTATAAATAATAAATTATTATTATTATTACATGCTCTTTCCATAGGTTCCCCTCTAAGGCCTCCAGGGCGGTTTTCAGCTCAGTTTAAGTCTGCAATCCTGGACCAACCTTCCTGAAAGTAACCTCTCCCAAACTCAGCGGTACTTCTTTTTGGATTTAAATCCAGTTTAAGCTGCCTTCCTGCCCTCTTCCTCCACCACTGTTTGGCCATTCGGAATCCAGGTTAAGCCCATTTCCTCACTGTTAGTTTTTTCCTTGCAACGCGGAGCTGTCATTTTTTCAAAGGGATCCTTATTAGCAAGGAAATATCTTTATTCCACTAGATCTTCGCCTGGCCTTCAAGAGTTTCCTTTTCCTATGCACTGGTCCTGTCTGGCCCCAGATGGATTTTCTGTGCTTCGGTGGACTGGAAAATAACACCTTCAAACTTCTAGAGAGAAGCAAAGGTGCTTTAATTACCAGCCATCTTGCTGCTGGGCCTTGCTGCTTGACACAACTTCTCAGAGAGATGAGGATAAGATGAGATTTCCCAGCTTCGGTCTTTTCTCTCTGCCTCCCTCAATAATTAAAACGGTTTAAAAGTGCATTTGCTGCTGGACATCTCGGCTCTAAAGCACACACAACCAGAAAAAAGGATCTTGGGACTCTATAGCAAGAGCTGCCCGAAAGGTGCCCAGTGTATACTTCCTTCTGCATGTTAAGGTCAGTCAGGTGTCAGAGAAAGGCACTCTGCACATGCTCATGAATCAAAATTTTACACCCTGTCAAAGGAAAGTTGGATTCCATAAGCTGTATAATATTATGCAAACCCTGCAGATTTCCATACTTTCTTTTATTATCTGCATAATAATTGCCAGCCATAGAGGCATTGTCTTGCAACTTCTGAGATGCCCTTTCCTTGACAGGTGAATTCCCCCCCCCCCCCATTCTCCCAGGCTTTGTAAATTTTTGATGAACTGTTTTATTGTGGCTTGTAATTTCTTTTAATGCAGCTTGTATAGATTCACAGAGTTAGCTGGTTTTCTTTATCACTTGTTATCTGTTGTGTTTTTAAAAGGATTTTATTGTAAGCCACCAGAATAGTTTGATGAAGGGCAGGGTGTAAAACGACCGGCGCAATCCAATGCATCTCTACTATGACTTGTGTAGTCAAGTTCAGTGGGACTTACTCCCAGGCAAATGAGCAGTGGGTTTTTTGAGCAGGAACATGGGGGAAATGAGTTCCCTTACTTCTTAAAAAATTGAATGTTTAATTTTATTGTTTGAGGAAGCCGGAATGGATAGACACCCAGGTTTTGCCTGAGCCAAAAACCCACCTATATCTGTAATCAATAAAGCTGTGGCCATTTCTAATTCAGATCATTGTCAGGTTGAGTTTATTAATCACATCTTACATTTAGCCAATGCCTGGGGGTCAGAGGTGCCAGGTTTAGAGGGCTCCAATGCGACTTCCTGCAAGGCCTCGGAAGTGCTGCCAGTGCTGCAACATGATGTCTTGACGTCACAATGTCATGTTATGCCACGGACGCCATTGGGCACCCATAACCTGGGGCCCAAGTCAGCACCCCTGTGAGGGGTGTGGGCGGCTGGGCCCACAACTAACTAACTAACTAACTAACTAACTAACTAACTAACTAACTTACTTACTTCATGGTGAGTTCCACCACCTTTCCCCCCAGAAAACCCCCCACTACAAATGAGTACAGTGGTACCTCAGGTTAAGAACTTAATTCGTTCTGAAACCTGAAACTGTTCTTAACTTGAGGTACCACTTTAGCTAATGGGGCCTGCTGCTGCAGTCACGAGATTTCTGTTCTCATCCTGAGGTAAAGTTCTTAACCCGAGGTACTATTTCTGGGTTAGCGGAGTCTGTAACCTGAAGTGTCTGTAACCTGAAGCGTCTGTAACCCAAGGTAGCACTGTATAGGGTTGTCATCTTGATAAGAGTGAATACAGTGTGCAATTTCCACCATTTATTCTGGTTTTGTTGGTAATGGGTTTGGGGGGGGGGAGGGAGAGAGCTTATTCCCCCAAACACTGAAAATCTTATCCCACCATCTCTCTGGCTTCTGAAGTTATTGTAGGGGCCTACTGTCTTACACATTGCACAGCGTTAAACTCCCTCCCCCCTCCCCAAGCTGACAATATCTTTTTAGCCTATGGCTGCACTATCCATAGAAGGCGCTATGGTTAAGGTAAAAAGGTAAAGGACCCCTGGACGGTTAAGTCCAGTCAAAGGCAACTATGGACTTGTAGCAAGTGAGCCGGCGTTTGTCTGCAGATAACTTTCAGGGTCATGTGGCCAGCATGACTAAACCGCTTCTGGAGCAACAGGACACCGTGACGGAAACCAGAGTGCACGGAAACGGTGTTTACCTTCCCGCTGTGGCGGTACCTATTTATCTACTCGCACTGGTGTGCTTTTGAACTGCTTGGTTGGCAGGAGCTGGGACAGAGCAACAGGAGTTCACCCCTTTGCAGGGATTTGAACCGCCAACCTTCCGATCGGCCAGCCCAAGAGGCTCAGTGGTTTAGACCACAGCACTAGCACTTTAACAGTCATAGGTAAAGGTAAAGGGACCCCTGACCATTAGGTCCAGTTGTGGCCGACTCTGGGGTTGCGGCGCTCATCTCGCTTTATTGGCCAAGGGAGCCGGCGTACAGCTTCCGGGTCATGTGGTCAACAGGACTAAGCTGCTTCTGGTGAACCAGAGCAGTGCGCGTAAACGCCGTTTACCTTCCCGCCAGAGCGGTACCTATTTATCTACTTGCACTTGGACGTGCTTTCGAACTGCTAGGTTAGCAGGAGCAGGGACCAAGCAATGGGAGCTCACTCCGTTGCGGGGATTCGAACCACCGACCTTCTGATCGGCAAGCCCTAGGCTCTGTGGTTTAACCCACAGTGCCACCCGTGAAGGATGCTGAGGTCCACCTTCCTGTCCTGACCTTAGAGGAACCATTCTAGAAATATTTCTTGCAAGGAACACACTGGAGGCTAGCGCTGGTGAGCTAGGCTGCTGAGAGGCCAGTCTGAACAAGATTCCCAACAAAAAAACCCACCTCTAACCTGCATTTTAGATACGCCACCAGAGGTATACATGCCCCATGTGTGAGACAGCCTTGTTTGGGAAACTCATGCGCGGGTCACTCTGCCCTGCTGAGTGGCGTCTTGCCTTGTAAGCTGTTCTGGGGTACTGAGAACAGAACGAGTTTGAGTGAGGCATGTGATCAGCTGTCAGAATTATTATATCACCGCAGAACACTCATTGCTTCCATTTACTCAGTTCCTTTCCCTTTGGCTTCCATTTTCTCCGTTCCCTTTAATTGCTCCGGTTCACAGCGCTTTCCCTCAAGCTGGGTGTGTCTGCATGTGGGCACCTGAAATTGGAACAAATCCGCACGGATCCTTTTATTCCGGATAAATAAAAGGGGCAGTTCTCCGCCACCCAGATATCCTCTAAGAATCGGTATCCAGGTGTGTGTGCGTGCGTGGGATATTAAATAAAACACAAAACCCCATTCATTTTCTTTTTTGCAGAGGGCCAATTTGCGGAACAATGCAAGGGGCTTCTTTTAATAAGAGAAAATGACACAAAATTGGAAACGCAATTTGGCGCGGGCTCCCACTTCCCCCACTTTCCCCCCGATCCCCGACTCTTCCAAAGGGATATGTATATAAATAATGAAGCAGAGCCAATTTAATGTTTGAAGCCACTAAGGGTCAAAGGGAGAGAGGAAGAGAAGGACAGATTAGCTTTGCAGAGTGACAGGCGGCATAATGGATACATTCAAATTTAAAGGAACACACTTAGCAGTATCCTACCCTGAATATCATACGCTGGAGGGGGAAAATGTCCCTGTGCAACGTAGAACGGCATATACCAAAACCCTTTCAGCCAGGGGCATCAAATGGAGATTTTTAACAGCCAGATCCTAGACATGTTTACTTGGAAGTAAGTCCCCTGGTTTCTAGGAGAGCTTACTCAGAGGGAAGTGTGTGTAGAATGACAGTATAAATCTCTCTACCCCCCCCCCCAATTTTCAGTATTTCAGTATTTTTAAGGATGGAAGTTTTTCAAAGACAATCTCCACCTACCTACATGGGAGGCTAGCATGCAATAAGCAGTTTTATATAACCGACATGCTTAAGCCGAGTGCTCTTTTTCTAGAAAAAAAGGTACTGGAAGTCACCATGAACGCCTCCCTTGTTCTCTTATAATGGCAATGTAGCAAACCTAAGAGGTTCTGGCTGAAAAAATGCTCTGCTTAAGTCTGATTAATGCGTGAAGGGGTTAAAGTCATAGAGTAAACTGTCCTGCTAGGTTTAGCTCATCTTGTGGAGCCATTTGGTTTTCATCTACCTTTTAGCAATCATCACAACTCTGCAAGGTTAGGTATAATGACCTTCCATTCTTTTTCATAGCATTTGTGCAGGGTTTTTGTATAATGCACAGATTTTTAAATTAGGTGTGCCATATTTCAAAAAGTGAATGTCCAGTCACAAAAGTTAAGATTTTTTTGGCCACAGTTGTTGAGCTTTCTCTGCAAAATCTTTCTTTCTTTTTTTAGTTTTTGAGCTATTTTTTAGGAAATTCGCCAAAATCTACACCTATGACACTGTTTCTGGCAGCCGAATCCTGGCTATGTCCAGGAAATTCCGGACGTATGGCAACTAGAGTGGCCCTCCACTTTCTGGCTCTGGGACAGACATCTTCCTCTGGTACCCCTCTTATCGTCATGCCAAACCTCACTCCAGCCCCTGTCTAACTGCTTCTCAAGTGATTTTGCCTGCCTGAATTCTGCGAATGCCTCTTGCTTGCTGGTATGCTGAATGGAGAGAGAGATATACTGTATTTTTCGCTCCGTAAGACACACCTGACCATAAGGTTTTAGAGGAGGAAAAGAAGAATAAAAAAAATATTCTGAACGAAACAGTGGATGTATGATTTTTGTGGTTCATGCTGCGGCCACAGACATGTGATCTGATGGTGAATTTTGGGTGACCCAATGCTAAAATCCTGAGCATCCATGTGGATCCATGCTTTGTAACCACGTTTTTGCACCATTGCGGCCCCACGCAACAGTGGGTGCGTGATTTTTTTGGTGCAGGCTGTAGCCATGGACATGTTATGTGATCTGATGGTGAATTTGGGGTGACCCAGTGCAAAGATCCTGAGGATCCATGGGCTTCTACCTCCCCCCTCCTAGGCAGCCTCCGCTAGCTTCTCTCTTCTGATCCCACCGATCAGCTGATTCCTTTCAACACTCTCTTCCCTCTTGTTTGCCTTAGTGTCTTTTGCTTAGCAGGAGCAGTTTTTTGCTTCTCCTTTTATTCTAATTTCTCTCCTTATTGCTTTAGTCTTCCTGTTTCCCCCCTTTGCAAGTTTGCTGTCTTTACCTCCCCCCTCCCAGGCAGCCTCCTTTATCTCTAGCGTCCCTTGTCTCTCTCCCCGATCGGCAAACGATCAGCTGCTTTGTTTCAACACCCACTTCCCTCTTTCAAAAAAAAAAAAGCATGATCTGCTTTTTGCCCCCTGGGCAATTTGGATCCAGGGACCACGCATTTGCTCCATAAGACACATTTCCCCTTACTTTTTAGGAAGAAAAAAAGTGCGTATTATGGAGCGAAAAATACGGTATATAAGTGGTCACAAGTTCAGAGACATCCACTAATCTGTCCATTTTTGCCTCTGGCCCAACTACCACTTTCATACCCCCCCCCAATTACCCCCTACAACGGAATGCAACCTTTGAGCTGAAATAGACCCCCCACCGCACCCCTGGAATAAGGGAAATATGTGTTATTTTCACTTTTCACAATCCTATTAGATTATTTTTTAAAAAAGCAACCAAGCTCTCTTGATAATCCCTTCATATTGGGAAGGCTGTGTTATGTGGTCCTTCTGTAACAAACCAGCACCTAGTGGAGATACAAGCTTAATTGGCAGAGCAACCGGGGAATCATAGGTAGTCTGATATTGATCGATAATTAGCCAGGTTTAATCAGGCTGCTGCTGCTGTCGGATGGGGGCGGCGAGAGCCGCCTGGAATTTGTTCCCTCTCAGCCGTTCAGCGGCTGGTCCGAAGGGAACGGTCTTTCGCTTACCTTTTAATGAACAGTGGAAAGCTCGAGGGCAAGGGCTGAAGCACCCGTCTCCTCCAGAAAAAAAGAGACAGAAAAGGACAGAATTGAAAAGCTGTTCATTTGCCACAGTGATTGGCAACTGGCAACCTCTGGGCCAGACTTGGCCCCTGAGAGGGGATAGCTGGCCTGTCAGGGTTTAAAAGATAATGTTGCAGAGGACAAAGCAAAGGTTGCTATGACGGGATTATGAGGTACGCTTTCACTAATGGGGCTTCCCACTGAGCGTGCGCCTCTGGCACGCGACTTCTGCTCACATCCTGGCGCAAAGTTCGCTTCCAGGAGACCTACTTCCGGGTTAGCAGAGCTCATTATCTGGAGCCTTCGTAAGGAGGACGGTTGTTGTTGTTTAGTCGTTTAGTCATGTCTGACTCTTCGTGACCCCATGGACCAGAGCACGCCAGGCACTCCTGTCTTCCACTGCCTCCCGCAGTTTGGTCAGACTCATGTTTGTAGCTTCGAGAACACTGTCCAACCATCTCGTCCTCTGTCGTCCCCCTCTCCTTGTGCCCTCCATCTTTCCCAACATCAGGGTCTTTTCTCTTCTCTTGAGGTGGCCAAAGTATTGTAGCCTCAGCTTCACGATCTGTCCTTCCAGTGAGCACTCAGGGCTGATTTCCTTCAGAATGGATAGGTTTGATCTTCTTGCAGTCCATGGGACTCTCAAGAGTCTCCTCCAGCACCATAATTCAAAAGCATCAATTCTTCGGCGATCAGCCTTCTTTATGGTCCAGCTCTGACTTCCATACATCACTACTGGGAAAACCATGGCTTTAACTATACGGACCTTTGTTGGTAAGGTGATGTTTCTGCTTTTTAAGATGCTGAAGGAGGACGGTACCAGAGGTATTACTCTGTGTGTGTGTGTGTGTGTGTGTGTGTGTATGAGTTACCCTTGAACTGACCCCTGTGGGGAGTGTATGATCTTGGACACATGCATCTATTTCTTTATTAAATTTGTTTCCCAGATGCACCAGTTCAGAATTAGATATTGGGTTTTTGTCTGAGAAAGTCGCGAGGCAAGCGGATGGGCCCTTTGTCATGGCACAGACACCAAGGAGCTGTTTATAGCTGGCCACATTTGGCCGGTCCTCTGAGATTCAGGAAGTGGAACATTGGAGTTCAGGAACCGATGGCCTTCCAGATGTTGTTGGACTATAGCTCACATCAGCCCTAACCATTGGCCATACTGCATGATGCTGATGAGAGTTGGAGTCCAACAACATTTGGACTCCATTTCCCCATCCCCTATCACATCATTTCCTTCCCTCACCAAAAGGGAAAATCTGTCCATTTCGGTTTCCTTTTTCAAGTCTTCAGTTCTTCCACATTTCCACAATGGATTGCAGTGGGGGTTTTTTTAAAAAAAAAAAATTAACAAGTGCACAGTATTTTTGTGCACATTTTAGACCAGCTTTGGCCTAAAATACATGTTTTGCAAAACCTAATAGTTTCATAGTGTAAAATAATGTAAAAACATGCCATTTTATCTATCGAGAGCCAGTGTGGTGTAGTGGTTAAGAGCGGTAGTCTCGTAATCTGGGGAACTGGGTTTGCTTCCCTGCTCCTCCACATGCAGCTGCTGGGTGACCTTGGGCTAGTCACATGTCTCTCAGCCCCACTCACCTCACAGAGAGTTTGTTGTGGGGGAGGAAGGGAAAGGAGAATGTGAGCAGCTTTGAGACTCCTTAGGGTAGTGATAAAGTGGGATATCAAATCCAAACTCCTCCTCCTCCTCCTCCTCCTCCTCCTCCTCCTCTTCTTCTTCTTCTTCTTCTTCTTCTTCTTCTTCTTCTTCTTCTTCTTCTTCTTCTTCTTCGCTTCACCCTAGTATGCATTCCCCCCCCCCATAACCTGGCCTGGGGAACTGCGTGATGGCAAAAATGGGAATTTCGAAGGACAGCGGAGTTTTCGGTTCATGGATTGTTTCAGGAAGTGCAAGATGATAACAACAACAACAACAACAACAACAACAACAACAACAATAATAATAATTTATTTATTTATTTCCCCAGCCACTCTGGGCGGCTTCCATCAAAACACTAAAATACAATAACCTATTAAACATTAAAAGCTTCCCTAAACAGGGCTGCATTCAGATGTCTTCTAAAAGTCAGTTGTTTATTTCCTTGACATCTGATGGGAGGGCGTTCCACAGGGCGGGTGCCACTACTGAGAAGGCCCTCTGTCTGGTTCCCTGTAACTTGGCTTCTCGCAGCGAGGGAACCGCCAGAAGGCCCTCGGCGCTGGGCCTCAGTATCCAGGCAGAATGATGTTTGCCATGAAATGTGAGCTGAACTGGATCCCCTCCTGCGTCCTTCCAAAAATTAAGCCTTATTCTAGTGCAGCCATGTCTCCTTCTCTGCCTCTCCCTCCAGCCGCACGCAAGCAGCAGAACAACAAGTGATTCCCAGAAGGGCAGTCCAGCAAGCAAGAGCGAGCCCAGAGCACCTGAAGGTCTGCATGAAATTAGGCCAGTGGCTCCCCACCACTGGTCTGGAAGATTAATGTGCCACATAAAGCTAGCCCAGGACAACGGAGCATGGTGGAGTGGCAGGCACACTGTTCATGGCCCAGCAACCTTACAGAGAATGAAGAGATTAGGCGCCTTTATGAAGCAGCATGCTGCTTTTACTGCGAAGTGGGTGAAGGTAAAAAGAGAGAGCCAATGCATTGCTAGCTTGCTTGAGTCATCTGCACAGAAGACTTCGGCACATTGTCTCTGTATGTGGGGCCTGGTCCTTTTGCAATGGTTAGAGCATGAGTAGGCAAACTAAGGCCCGGGGGCCAGATCCGGCCCAATCACCTTCTAAAACTGGCCTGAGGACGGTCCGGGAATCAGCTTGTTTTTACATGAGTAGAATGTGTCATTTTATTTAAAATGCATCTCTGGGTTATTTGAGGGGCCTGCCTGGTGTTTTTACATGAGTAGAATGTGTGCTTTTATTTAAAATGCATTTGTGGGGCCTGCCTGGTGTTTTTACATGAGTAGAATGTGTGCTTTTACTTAAAATGCATCTCTGGGTTATTTGTGGGGCATAGGAATTCGTTCATTTTTTTATTCAAAATATAGACCGGCCCCCCACAAGGTCTGAGGGACAGTGGACTGGCCCCCTGCTGAAAAAGTTTGCTGACCCCTGGGTTAGAGCATCTATCTCACCTGTGGGGGCCCCAAGTCCTGAAAGCACATCTGGCCTAGCCGCTGGCAGATCCTTTCCCCGTTCCGCTCGTCGCAGGCTGCGCATCGGAGGGCAGGCCTGTCAGCGTGCCGTGCGACTTCTGCCCCGGCCTGGCTGCTGACTCTGTGCTCGGCAAGGATGAATGTTCAGGCTCGGGGAAGGTCAGCCTCCTGCGAGGGCAATGTCAAAGCAGAGCTGCAGGGAAGCGATTGTGGTTGGGAGCGGCGGCTGGCAGGAGGCCAGCAGATGTATGGGGTGGGGAGAACTAGGCACCCTCTGGGAAAGCAGTGGGGGCGATGAGGCCAACTTTTTGGTTTTGGCTACCCATAAAGGGGGTGCGGGGTGATGCTGAACTCCCTCCTCCCGCCCCAGGCTCTGGAGATAGCTCATCCTTCCGGCACCGCTGTAGCCATTTAGTTCTGGGGAGGAAGGTAAGCACTTTGTGGTTGCTAGGCAACCCCGTTTCCTCCTGCTCCAGCAAAACTCCAGCAAAACTGCAAGCTCGCGATGAACTTGGTGCCCCCAAACGCATCCCATAGAAGGACATTTGAGCTACACAGCACATAAGGCGGGAGGTCACTGCACACGATGCACATTGCAGCCTGCAACAGCCTCTGGAGTCGCCAGGTTATATCCAATGCTAGTCCTACTCCTAGTCCTGCTCCTGCCAACCTAGCAGTTCGAAAGAACGTCAAAGTGCAAGTAGATAAATAGGTACCACTCCGGCGGGAAGGTAAACGGCGTTTCCGTGCACTGCTCTGGTTCCCCAGAAGTGGCTTAGTCATACTGGCCACAGGACCCGGAAGCTGTACGCCGGCTCCCTCGGCCAATAGAGCAAGATGGGCGCCGCAACCCCAGAGTCGGCCACGACTGGACCTAATGGTCAGGGGTCCCTTTATCTTTAGTCCTACTCATAGTGAACATAGGTTCATTCATTTTCGCAGTGGTCTAAACCACTGAGCCTCTTGGTCTTGCCGATCAGAAGGTTGGTGGTTCAAATCCGCGCGACTGGGTGAGCTCCTGTTGCTTGGTCCCTGCTCCTGCCAACCTAGCAGTTCGAAAGCATGTCCAATTGCAAGTAGATAAATAGGTACCGCTCCGGCGGGAAGGTCAACGGCATTTCCGAACGCTGCTCTGGTTTCGCCAGAAGTGGCTTAGTCATGCTAGCCACATGACCCGGAGAAACTCTGCGGACAAACGTCGGCTCACTCAGCCAGTAAAGCGAGATGAGTGCCACAACCCCAGCGTCGTCTGCAACTGGACCTAATGGTCAGGGGTACCTTTACCTTTACAGTGGTACCTCGGGTTACAGATGCTTCAGGTTCAGACTCTGCTAACCCAGAAATAGCACCTCCGGTTAGGAACTTTGCTTCAGGATGAGAACAGAAATTGGGCGGTGGTGGCAGGGCAGCAGCAGGAGGCCCCATTAGCTAAAGTGGTGCCTCAGGTTAAGAACAGTTTCAGGTTAAGAATGGACCAGAGTCGTTCTGTCAGGGGTCCTTTACCTTTTTACTCCGACTAGGACTTAGTTGGCTACAAACCCACGGAAAAGTACTGACTAAGCTGTATGATGGTGACCTGGTATGTTGTTTAGAGGAGAGGTGGCGATAGCTGAACCAGAGCAGCTGTTCTGCATGCAGAAGAATCATAGAAATGTAGAATTGGAAAGGACCACGAGGATCATCTAGTCCAACCTCCTGCAATACAGGAATTTCTTTGCCCAGCGTGGGACTCGAACCCACGGTTCTGAGATTCTCATGCTGTACTGACTGAGCTATCCCAGGATCTGTTAGATCTCTGGAATCACTAGTTGAAAAGGGATTAGAAATAGCAAATGACAGGGAAGATCTTCCTCTGCCTGAGACCCTGGATATCTGCTTCCGGTCAGAAAATATAATAACGAGTTAGGTGGACAACATAATCTAATCTAAGGCAGCTTCTGGTGTTCTTATTATAAATTGAGGTCCACAGGTGTGTGGAACCCTGGCATCTGATTCTGCTGAGCTGATTCCAAGGTGAAGTGTGGCAATCAGCCCAGGTCCTGCTCTCCTCTGAGCTAGATTAAATCATAGGTCTAGGGTTCACTCCTGATTTCTACAGAGGTCGGGGAAGCCAGCCAGTTCCCCTCCCCCTGAGAACTGGCTGGCATGCCCAGATCAAGCAGGATTTAATTTCCTCAGCTGATATGCAAAGGGTTCAGTCCTGATTTTTGCAACTGCCTTAATACCTGACATTGCACATAACATCATGTGTGGACAGGTGGACTTGGCTTAGGGAAAACAGCCTCCGAGGCCAAATAGGAAGGTCTGTTGTGCTGAGTTTGGCTCATGGGCTAGACTTTCCCAACCCTGGTCTAGATGCTGAGGTTTTGCTTCGGTTTGCAAAAGAGGTCTTGCAAATGTACTCTTCTTTCATCGTGCAAGCGCCAGTCCCACATACAGTACTTTGAAACGTCAGCCGAGTCTTTACAATGCTTGCCGTCTGCTTTTAGTTAGCCATCTCAATATCTTAGGCACCATTCTTCAGCAAGTGCCTCTTGTAAAACTCACCAGAAAACCAACACATTCATAATGAAAATAATAATGAAGTGGAAACCAGCGATCAAACAGTAGTAACAGGTGCAGTTTCAACATCGGGGGAAATGTCCCATCTGCCTATTGGATGGGCCGGCCCTGTCTTCTTCCCATTCTTCAACTGTAACAGCATCCAGGGCCACCAATGGTTAAAAGCAGATCCGGTTAAGCTGATTTATACCCTATTTGTATAAGGAAAGACCTACCACAAAGAGAAGGATTGTATTATGAAGTCCGGAGGGCGTTTTTGGATTATTGGAATAAGACATATGTTGATTCTATTGTAGAAGTCCACGGGCTTGAATTCTTTGAAAAACAATGCTTTTTTCCCTCCCCCGCTTAGAAACAGGCTCTCAGAAACAAATATCTCTCTTGGATCGTCCCTAATAGACCCTCTTCCAAAAAAGAACCCTACAGTCACAGTTTGTCACGTCCTCTGAGTCACACAGCAGCTCCTCCTCCCCCAACCCAGACCCTGGATCTTGTCGCTGCCGATTTGTCCTCGCGTACTTGGGGAGCCCAGGAGGGGTGGGGAGGGGGGGGGAAACTGGGACAAAATAGCTGAAGGGGGCAGGAAGGAAGGGGAGGGGTGGGGAACTGCGCCGCCCTGCCCAGACAGCTATCGCTCCGCATCATGTCAGCAGCCGGTCGCTTGAAGTCGCTGGGCATTAGAATTTGGCGTGACGCCAGCACAAGGCTATTGCCCGCTGGGTGATCCTTCCACGCGACACCAGGAATGTGCCAGCATTTATGGGAAGGCTGTCTGGATCCAACCTGCCCTGCCATTTCTGCATCAGACTCAGACAGCCTCTGCAGTAGTCATTTGATAGATAGATAGATGATAGATAGATAGATAGATAGATAGATAGATAGATGATAGATGATGATAGATGATAGATAGATAGATAGATAGATAGATAGATAGATAGATAGATAGATGATAGATAGATGATAGATAGATGATAGATAGATAGATGATAGATAGATAGATGATAGATAGATAGATTAGATAGATAGATAGATAGATAGATAGATAGATAGATAGATAGATGATAGATAGATAGATAGATAGATAGATAGATAGATGATAGACAGATAGATAGATAGTTAGACAGACAGACAGACAGACAGACAGATAGTAGGGACGCGGGTGACATTGTGGGTTAAACCACAGAGCCTAGGACTTGCTGATCAGAAGGTTGGCGGTTCGAATCCCCACGATGGGGTGAGCTCCCGTTGCTCGGTCCCAGCTCCTGCCAACCTAGCAGTTTGAAAGCATGTCAAAGTGCAAGTAGATAAATAGGTACCCCTCCAGCGGGAAGGTAAACAGCGTTTCTTTGCGCTGCTCTGGTTCACCAGAAGCGGCTTAGTCATGCTGACCACATGACCCGGAAGCTGTACGCCGGCTCCCTCGGCCAATAAAGCGAGATGAGCGCCGCAACCCCAGAGTCAGCCACGACTGGACCTAATGGTCAGGGGTCCCTTTACCTTTACTTTAGATAGATGATAGATAGACAAATAGATAGATAGATGAATGTGTGCATCCCTATCATATTAGAAAGGAGAAAACCGCAACCACAAAACCGGGTTTTGTTCGAGATTCTTCAAGAATTCTCTACACATTTTGAATTTTGTGTTTTTTATCTTGTATTTTTAGGCTGCGAACTGCCCTGAGATTTATAGGTGAAGGGAGTCATTCGAAATAAATAAATGAGAATAACAATAGCAATAACAATCACTTTCTACAGCCTTCCTCACTTGCAAAAGGAGGGTATTCATTCACCAGGGTCTACACGACACATTACAATTCAGCACCTTTCTTCGAAGCAAATCTAAGCTGCCCGCTGCTGTATTGAAGGGAAAGGAGCCACATGGCAGCTGATGCCGCTTCCCAACTAATGGGCCACATGCGACAAAACCAGAGCAAATGGCGGACCAGAGAGGATGCCATTGGCTGAGCAAAAGGTGGGCGGGACCAGAGCTGCAAGGGGGCGCAAACCCCTTTTCTCTTGCTCTTGCTACCACTCTACTCTCACTTTGCCCCCCTCACCTCCCTCCTTGTCCCCTGCTACTGGTGCCACTCCTGCGTGATGTCATCACCCCTTGCAAGCTGCAGCGGGGGCGGGGTATCCCTGAAAATAAAGACTTTTCCAATATGCAGTTACAGCCCTTAAGGAAGCCCTGTTCAGGGAAGTTTTCAACGTGTGATATTTTATTTTATTTTTATAATATTTTTTTATTAATTTCCCAAATTTTAAGACAGACAACAACAACATACAAACATCAAAAATAAAAATAAAAAACAAACAAACACACAAATATAATTTCTTAAGCTCTTTTTCATAAACCTATTTTCTCGGACTTCCCCATAGGTAAAGGTAAAGGTACCCCTGCCTGTACGGGCCAGTCTTGACAGACTCTGGGGTTGTGCACCCATCTCACTTAAGAGGCCAGGGGCCAGCGCTGTCCACAGACACTTCCGGGTCACGTGGCCAGCGTGACATCGCTGCTCTGGCGAGCCAGAGCCGCACACGGAAACGCTGTTTACCTTCCCGCTGGTAAGCGGTCCCTATTTATCTACTTGCACCCAGAGGTGCTTTCGAACTGCTAGGTTGGCAGGCGCTGGGACCGAGCAGCGGGAGCGCACCCCGCCGCAGGGATTCGAACCGCCAACCTTTCGATCGGCAAGTCCTAGGCACTGAGGCTTTAACCCACAGCGCCACCTGCGTCCCTGGACTTCCCCATACCTCACCCTTTTTGCATCCTTATTTTACATTTTTTCAGCAACCCTTTTTGCCAATTAAATTTAAACTTATTCTCTTTCTCAGTTTCACCTTAAATCATCAAACAATTTCAGCTGTAATTCTACATCTTCCTTCCCCTTGACATTTTAGCACTCCTCAATTTTGTAACAATTCTTAAGATATGCTTTAAATTTCTTCCAGTCTTCCTCCACCGTCTCTTTCTCTTGGTCACGGATTCTGCCAGTCATTTCTGCCAGTCCCATAAAGTCGATCACTTTCGTCTGCCATTCTTCCAATGTGGGTAGTTCTTGTGTCTTTCAATACTTTGCTAGAAGAATCCTTGCTGCTGTAGTGGCGTACATAAAAAAGGTCTTGTCCTTCCTTGACACCAACTGGCCGACCATGCCCAAGAGAAATGCCTCTGGTTTCTTATGAAATGTTTATTTGTGTTGGAAAATTAATAAAAATTATTATAAAAAAAAAAGATGTCATCACCCCTTGCAAGGTTCAGCGGGGGCGGGGTATCCCTGAAAATAATGACATCACACAATATGGCTTTCTTTAGAAGCCACACAGAAATACGGGTTAGCAACAACCACACGTTCCCTACCACGTCATTAGGCGAAGACAAGTTCGGCTGGGCAAAATATTTTCTGCCAAGTAAGGGCCTGCAAAACTCTTTGCTCTGCTTCTCTTTATTTTGACAGAGCTTTTGCAGGAGAACTTCCCAAAAGAATGTGCTAAAGTTTAAAGTTTTTTAAAATAATAATAATAATAAAAAATCTGCTGGTCAACCACTTCCCTTCCAGGGCTTAATAGAAGGGAAACCTCCAACATTTCTCTAATGAAAATACAGATTTTCAATTCCATTATTATTATTAGTAGTAGTACAGTAGTAGTAGTAGCAGCACAGTGGTACCTCGGGTTAAGTACTTAATTCGTTCCAGGGGTCCGTTCTTAACCTGAAACTGTTCTTAACCTGAAGCACTTTAGCTAATGGGGCTTCCTGCTGCAATAGTGCAAATTCCCGCACCATTTCTGTTCTTATCCTGAAGCAAAGTTCTTAACCTGAGGTACTATTTCTGGGTTAGCGGAGTCTGTAACCTGAAGTGTATGTAACCCGAGGTACCACTGTAACTTGTTTCATCCACAACACAGCAACAACATTTGCTGAGAATCGCTAGTGAGAAGAGCGCCATTGTAGTGCTCAGGAACAGAACTGACTTTCTCATACCCTCCAAATTTTCTCCGGTGAAAACAGGGGCGTCCCACCATACCCTCCAACATTTCTCCGATGAAAATAGGGACATCCTAGGAAAAGCGGGGTATTCCAGGATCAAATCAGAAGCTGGGATGGCTTTTGTATACCTGAAGGAGCGTCTCCACCCCCATCATTCAGCCCGGACACTGAGATCCAGTGCCAAGGGCCTTCTGGCAGTTCCCTCATTGCGAGAAGTGAGGTTACAGGGAACCAGACAGAGGGCCTTCTCGGAAGTGGCACCCGCCCTGTGGAATGCCCTCTTATCAGATGCCAAGGAAATAAGGAGCTATCCTATTTGTAAAAGACATCTGAAGGCAGCCCTGTTTAGGGAAGTTTTTAATATTTAATGCTGTGTTGCTTTTAACACTTGATTGGGAGCCGCCCAGAGTGGCTGGGGAAACTCAGCCAGATGAGTGGGGTATAAATATATTATTATCATCATCATCATCATCATCATTATTTGAATACAGCACTGTCCCTGGAAAATGGGGACACTTGGAGGGTCTGCCAGCCTGGTTTTGATTCACTCCGCCCTGAATTCAGCAAAGAACATTGATAGAAGTAATTATTATTGTTATTGTTGTTGTTATTTGAATGCAGGACTGTCCCTGGAAAATGGGGACACTTGGAGAGTCTGCAAGCCTGGTTTTGATTCACTCCGCCCTGAATTCAGCAAAGAACATTGGTGCCTCACCTTCTAAGAACGACTGAGCCTCTGAAGTTGCAGTCCTATGCATGTCTGCGCAGACGATAGGGAACGACTGGCCAGGAGTGTAGGCCTGCAGCCTCCGTCTTCTTAGCAGCGCCTTCTCCCCACCTCCGAGCCGTAGCAGGAAATAGCACAGGACCAACACACATATAATGCATGCTGGGCGGAATTGAAATGTCTCCAAATGGTTAAAGTGGCATGGATGGACTCATCTGGGATTTAAGGAAGGAGGCCGCCTGGCCTCGCCTGACCCGGGAGCCGGCAGCTGTCTGCAGCGTCTGAGCCTGGGCCGTTCCCATTGTCTGCCATATCCATTGCCATCGATAAGGAATGACAAGTGCCCAGAGGGAGACGAGTCTGTAGAATGAATGAAGAAGCAGGCAGCCTCCGTCTCAGGCTCTCTGGGGAGAAGCAATGTCGTTGGGACACTGGTGCATTTACGAAGTGGTATTTCGCACTCGGCATCACCTCGGCTCTTCCTCCCCCAGTGTCCAGCCCGACCACCATCCGCAGTGGAATGTGGGCCCAGCAAACACAGAGGGAGAGTCCTAGTGTGAACACACACACAGAGGGACAAGAAGAGAGGCTTGTAAGGTCCGCTGCTATTGTTCAGCCAAAACAGGGAATGTGTCAAGGTGGGAATCGGGAGCAGGTGAACGAATTGGGATCGGGACCTTCTGCATGCTCTGCCACTGAACTGTGACCTTTCCCTTGAGGGAAATAAGATGCAGAGGAACGAAATGGAGAAATCCGCAGCTACCCTTTGTGAGTTCTGAAACTCTCCACATCCCAGCCAAACGATGGGTCAGGATTAAGGCCTTTTGGGAAATGATATAGAATGAAATGAAGAAGGTATTTAAATATACTTTTTTGAAGAAACCAGAGGCCTTTCTCCTGGGCATAGTCGGCCAATCGGTGTTAAAAAAGGATAGAACTTTTTTTATGTATGCAACAGCAGCAGCAAGAATACTTATCGCAAAGCATTGGAAGACGAAAGATCTACCCACCGTGGAAGAATGGCAGATGCAAGTTATAGACTATATGGAACTGGCAGAAATGACTGGCAGAATCCGAGACCAGGGAGAAGACTTAGTGGAAAAGGACTGGAAGAAATTTAAAGACTACCTGCAGACACATTGTAAAATCCATGAATGTTAAAACGATGTGAGATATAAAATAATATGGCATTAGTGAATAAGTTATGATTATGCAATAAGGAATGTAATAGGGATGAAAGTTTGGAAATAATACGAGATTTGAAAGAGGATAGGGATTTGCTGAATCTGATGGTTTAAACAGGAACACAAGGAAGAGAGGTGTGGGGAAGCCAAGAAACAGGGTTAAGAAATTCAGAACTTTAAAGGGGAAAATGTTTATTCTTTCTTTTTTTATGTATTCTTTATCTTCTTTGCTCTATGTTTTGTATTGTTTTACTTTTTATATGTTCTTATGTATCTTTCTAAAAAATCTTAATAAATATCTTATAAAAAAACAAACAAACGATGGATCAGGCTTTCCCTTAACTGACCCAACAACGCAGGGACAATGCAACTCCCATCATGCAGATGCAGGGGCAGCAATCAGGGATGATGGGAGTGGTAGTCCAACAACATCTGGGAACCCAAGGTTGAGAAAGGAATGGCCAGGGCACAGATAGGGATGTATCAGCCACTACAGATTGTCTATCAGGAGCTGTCCATGGTCCTGTAACTCCATACTGACCTTAAAAGGTAAAGGGACCCCTGACCATTAGGTCCAGTCGTGACCGACTCTGGGATTGCGGTGTTCATCTCGCTTTATTGGCCAAGGGAGCCAGTGTACAGCTTCCGGGTCATGTGGCCAGCATGACTAAGCCGCTTCTGGCAAACCAGAGCAGCGCATGGAAACGCTGTTGACCTTCCCGCCGGAGCAGTACCTATTTATCTACTTGCACTTTGACGTGTTTTCGAACTGCTAGTTTGGCAGGAGCTGGGACCGAGCAACGGGAGCTCACCCCATCACAGGAATTCGAACTGCCAACCTTCTCATCGGCAAGTCCTAGGCTCTGTGGTTTAGCCCTCAGCGCCACCCGCATCCTGACCTTACCTGCTACATAGTTAACTATGTCTCCAATCCTATGGAGACCCACTCATGGTCAGGTAGGACATTTTGACTGATTCCTTAGATGCTCCACCTTTGGCACACAACACCTTAAGATTCAATGTTTCTTTAAACGTGTTCTCAACATCAAGTTTTTAATAGAATTTCAAAATTTTGTCTTAATTCTAAAAAATTACACAAAAATCCATTCCAACCCTACCTACCATTATTTTGCCCATTCCTTGTTCTTTACATCCTGTGTGGTACACTAGGGTCATATCATTCTCAAGTGGATTCCCAAGATTTTTAAATACATGCATTTCAACATGGGAGGTGTCATATGTCACAGTGGCACAATGGGTCAGTGTGTCTGGCTATAAACCAGAAGGTTGTTGGTTTGAGTCCACCCTGGGCAGGATTCGCACTGTGGGCTGGATCCCTGCATTGCAGGGGGTTGGACTAGATGACCCACAGGATCCCCTCCAACTTGTGGCAAATGCATATTCACCATAAGGTAAAGGTAAAGGGACCCCTGACCATTAGGTCCAGTTGTGACTGACTCTGGGGTTGTGGCACTCATCTCGCTTTATTGGCCGAGGGAGCCGGCGTACAGCTTCCAGGTCATGTACAAAGCCGCTTCTGGCGAACCAGAGCAGTGCACGGAAACGCCGTTTACCTTCCCGCCGGAGTGGTACCTATTTATCTACTTGCATTTTGACGTGCTTTCGAACTGCTAGGTTGGCAGAAGCAGGGACCGAGCAATGGGAGCTCACCCTGTCACAGGGATTCGAACTGGCAACCTTCTGATCTGCAAGTCCTAGGCTCTGTGGTTTAACCCACAGCGCCACCCGCGTCCCCATATTCACCATGGTAGGGCTGAATTCCCTAATAACCAAGCAAGGGAATCTGAAGCCTTCTGGGTTTCAATTAGAACATGTCTTCCTGGGACCTCGTTGTTATGTGTTTACTCGAAATGCCTCGCAGTGTGCTCAGCTGGACTCGACTCAAAAGCCCAGTGCCTGGTGGGTCTGGAAAAGGTTTCACTAGGTCAGACAGCTCTGTGTCTTGGACAGCCGTAATGAAGGGCCGTCTCTGGCTGTGCTCCTCCAGACACAGATGTCCTTCATCAACAGACAAGAGTAATTTCAGCCTCTCCTGGCCACCAGCCCCAGTACATCTCTGACTCTCTTCCAGACTGTGGAGGTCTGGGAGACAAAGGCTCTGATTTCCCAGCTCAGTTCCTTTAAAGCTAGTTGATCCCAGTGTCATTTCCACCAGCGCTGCCCTTTCTCCCTGCTCTCTACCCCCGCCAACCCTCCACTGCCCCCTCGCCGATATGTCTTCCTCCAAATACCTCATTAGATGTGACAGATTCAGCAGGACGTGGGAAATAAAGGAGAGAGAATCGGTTCAACAAAAGAAAACAGAAAAAGAGGAGGAGGAACCAAGGAAGATTCAGCCACTGGTTGTTGTTATTATTTAACTACCTGGTCTCAGAGGATGTGTCTTGATGGGAAGCTGTACCACCTCCCCAGAGTGGTGGGTGAATCTTGTAACACCATTCAAGTATAGCAGACGATGTGGGCCTTCTTCCACAGCTTTCACCTGCTTGGTCCAGCTGCCCACCACCATCTCTGCAATCACACAGACTGGTAAATGGTGTCAGAGTCTAGGCTGATGTTACGCTCGTCCCAGGAGAGCATGGCCTCTCTTGAGAATGCCAGTGACTCTTCCACCAGCAGTCAGAGAAAGACAGAGGTAAGCAAACCATGCCCACTGCTGGCTGGCTGTCTTCAGGAAGGCTCCCTTCCTAAGAATTGAAGTCTGTAAACAAGAGGCCTGCTGGATCAGGATAAAGGCCCATCTAGCCGAGCATCCTCTTCCCCACAGTGGCCAATCAGATGCAAATGTGAAGCGTACAATTAGGATTCCCTCTCTTTTTGCCACAGGAAGCAGCATAAGAGGACTTCCTGTTCCAGCTTAGCCTTGCAAGTCTCTGGAGTGTTCCTCTATCCTTCTGGCTTCTGGCTTGCTCCTCAATCCTGCCTCCTAGTTTTGTCCTTCAGTTCTGTACCAACGGCTCCTGGTTCAGGGCTGTCTTTAGCAGATGCGGTGCCGGGGTACAAATATCCGCCCAGCACCCCCAAGTTACTGTTGGCATGCAGAGGACAGGGAGGCCAGCTGGCTAGCCCTGGCTGGATCATCTCCTTCCAGCCATCCCACTGCGAAGACCATCACCTCTGCTCCGACATAAATCAGCGACCCGGGCTTCTGAGCCAGGGCACACTATCAGCAGATCGGACTGCGCACACAGAATAGGCGTGAGGCTTGTGGAAGCATACTACAACTACAGATTTATTAATCATAAATCAGGACAAAGAAACATGTCGTCTCTCTCTCTCTCATGTCGTCTCAGAGAGAACAGCTAAAAGCAAAAGCTATACACAACGGAAGTTCCCAGCAAGGTGTGCTGGAATGTAAACAGACATGTGACACACAACAGTTCCACACGTCTGCTCCTTAAGGTGGAATGGAAATGTCAACATGGATGGGGGGGGTCAAAGCTACACACTGCCAGCCATCGGGGGGGGACGCAACTCTCCCCCCCATGCCGCTGCGGAAGAGCAATCCCTGTAGAGGCTTGGGAGGGAAGCTTCACACCCGCCAGCCATATGGTTGGTGGGGCACAGCTGGCTTGCGTGCAAGGAAAGGGGAGGCCGCCGGCAAAGCCGCGCAGCTCCCCCACTCGTTGGGGCGCCCCTGAGAGGCCGGCGCCCAGGCGCAATGCTCAACTAAGCCCTATGGGAAAGACGGCTCTGTCTTGGTTCACTCTAGCCTGTTGCCCCTAGCCCAGCCCTACTCCAACACAAACATTTATCATGTGATGAGTTACCACATAGGGAGCTTCTGTCCCATGGCCCAATCTTGGCCGGCCAATATGGCCCACGAGGCCGTCTCCCCCAAGTCATGACCACCTGCCAATCAACTGACGTCATCTCAATGGGCGGGAGATGTTGGCTGACAGGCAGGGATGGAGTTCAGTTATATGTTGGCTGTGCCCACTGCTTCCCCACAGGGAACTTCTGCATGAAGCCAAAGCAGCAGGATTTAACTCATCCTCCTGGTGCGTGTTGATTCATCAGCATGTGGGGAACACACTGGTGATGCGGATGCCTGCAGAGAGTAGGATTAAAACTCTCTGCTCATCAGCTGTCAGATGACTGACAAGTACGTGACCAACCCACCCACCAAAGTTGACCCACAGGCTATGGGAGAGACCCATAAAGTTTCCCTGCCCCTGAACTATGTGAACTACTCCTCTTGTTTCATCCTGAATCCTACCATTAGGTGTCGAGGAAGAAGAAGAAGAAGAGGAAGAGTTTGGATTTGATATCCCGCTTTATCACTACCCGAAGGAGTCTCAAAGCGGCTAGCAATCTCCTTTCCCTTCCTCCCCCACAACAAACATTCTGTGAGGTGAGTGAGGCTGAGAGACCTCAGAGAAGTGTGACTAGCCCAAGGTCACCCAGCAGCTGCATGTGGAGGAGCGGAGACGCGAACCCGGTTCCCCAGATTACGAGACTACCGCTCTTAACCACTACACCACACTGGCTCCAGCGGCTTCCTCCCCACCCCTTTGGCCGTGCATCAGCAGAACAAAGCAATTAGAGTCCCTTACCAGTTTGAGAGTGTTTAATGATCACAGCAAAAGAACAACACAGCCATTCTCAGAGTGAAGGCGCTCCCAATTAAGTTTTCCTCCTACTTCCTCCAGAGTCATTCCCATTACCTCCCCTTCTTGCAACCTGATCTCACAACCCCTGAGCCTTCTGCGTAGCAACCTTATCAGCTCTCCTTGTCCTTGGAGAGAGAGGCTGGAGCTTTTCCAGTGAAGGGGAGTCAGTTATCTCTCTCTCTCTTCCTGTTCTGCTTCTCCTAGCTGTTCCCCACTCAGCTCTGCCCAGCTGTTGTTTTCTGAACTATGCCCCTCTGCAAACCAATTCTCTCAATCTATACTGCTCCACTGTTCCTGGGCAGCTTCAGGACCCTGGTCAGGAGCAGGAAGACAGGGAGGTTCTCACCATTCTGCATCAGAGCTGTATTCCTCAGTCTGGTCTCTGAGGCCATCCTTCTTCTAGGACTTCCAATAAGGTGGTAAAATTCTCGGGAAGATTCGGGTGTGCTGCATTATGGAAAGGAAGCATATCCATTCCTCTCTAAATCCACATAGGATTTGTTCAATGGATCTCTGTGTTTCATCAGCTGAGGTTTAACAGCTGTAAATGTAACTCATTCACATGTTTTGACCATTGTTTTTAAAAGTTCTTTTTAAAATAATGTCTGTGAAATGGTGGGTAGAAAGAAAAACGTACGGGTTTTCCCCTCCAGAAACTGCTTGTAACCCGCTCCTATCCATTTCACTGCTCCAGAGCTTTGTATGGGATCAAGAGTGGCAACTGTAATTCGACTAGGAATAATCAGAATTCCCAGCCTCCCCTCCTTCTCCTTTTTATTGTTAAGACTATCGAGCAGCCGATGCTGGATTGGAACTAATGATACAAAGCTCCAATAACCACCCTCCTCTGTTGGGGAAAAAAGATCTTCATCCTGCTCCAGCTGTTTTGCAAAGGGGAAACAATGGTGTCAGAAGTGGAATGTCAGTTTCCCAAAAAAGAAGAAGGGGGGAAGACATCACATTTATTCAAAATGCTTGCAGCTCCATATCGAATCTCCCTTTCTCCAGTATCTCCCAAAGGCCTCTGATCTGCCTCCTTCTTCCTCGTCAATGCAGCAGGTTAGAAGAACAAATCGGAGCGGAGAGACGCAACATCCCACCGGCATCTGTAGAGTCTTCTAATTAATTCATCTTTGTGAGAACCTCAGAGACTCATTTAGGTCCATTCTGGCAAGGAGAACATTTAATCATTTCTCAAAGCATCGATTTTCAAATCAATTTCTTTGTCTCTTTCGCAACGCAGTATAGCCTCCGTGACCTCCTTTTTCCCCTCCCATTGCTCGTGTAAAGTGCTTCAAATTTAATCCGCGTAAGAAATCAATTAGTCATTTATGACCTGCAGTTTTACTTACTGTAGCAATAGATAAAGACACCACCCCGGACAAAAAAAAAATTATATAAAAAAAAATTGTTGCAGAACGGACAATTATTCTTATTTAATTTATCTTAACGAGAGGCCCTCCCCCTCCTTTTACAAAGAAGGATTTCAAAAGACTCATTTGCTCCACTTCTTTAGCTGTTACAGAACATCATTTTAAGGAAGGAAATTTCATTTTTGGAAAAAGCCTTCCGGGTTGCTTTGGGACTTTGATAAGTGTTCTGCGGAGGCCTCCCAAGAGTGAAGGGGTGTGGTAGAGCTAATCAGAATTAATTGGGCTTTCGTGAGAACTGTCATGCTCTTTCTGAGCGCACAAGCACAGAGGGATTTAAGGCCACTCATTAAAAGATGAAATCCACCCAACAAATTGGAAGTCCACTGAGGAATGTCAAATTTAAATTCCAGATTTTTGCACTCTCAGGTTTCGGAAGCAATATATACATTTGAAAATCAACGTGACCGCCTCCCCCCACATGACCTCACCCCCGAGTCGACGTCCGTCCTCTGTCTCCATCCCCGTAATTTGCTGCACACTTTGAATAGCGTATACATTCACGAGACAGGGCTCAGATTTTCTGCCCAATGCAGATTGATCGACTGATTGATTAAGATGCTTAATGTTCTACACATTGTCTCGGCGAACCCCCGAGGCAGATTGCAAAGGATTAAAACAATAATAAAGCCGTAATAAAACAATGGGAGAAGACTGAAACAGGGTTGACAGAGACCAGCCATACTACAAAGGAAAGAAAGAAAATGCCAAAACATCAAACCAGGATTGATCCCGCAGACGTCCCTGTGTTGGCTCAGCTCAAAGAGACAAGTTCGCACTCTCATTAAAAGGCAAGCAGCAACTGAGGCTGGCAACACACCCCCTTGGGGGGTTTGCAGTCGTGGTGCCACAGCAGAAAAGACCCTGTCTCTTCGCTTTCCAAGGAAACTGAAAAACAGAGTAGAGCCTTAGATGGTGACCAGACCGATTGGGGATTCAAACACCACTTACAGTTTATTGAAATATTAAGCAGTTTAGGCACGTTTTTAAACAATTAAACAAACATCAGAAACAAGTGGTTAGGAGATGTAGTTGGAATAATATCAGAGATACTGGTGGCACTTTGCTCTGATGTCTCCCTGCCAGGTCCTCTTGGATTTGCAGTACTCTGGCCTCTGTATTACAGTGGAACCTCGGTTTTCGAAAGTAATCCATTCTGGAAGTCCGTTCGACTTCCGAAAACTGAGGATCAAAGGGCTGTCAGCAAGTTCAATGGGGGAAATTGAAACACGCACCTCGGAAGCCGTTCGACTTCTGAGGCGCGTTCAAAAAACGGAAGCGTTCACTTCCGGGTTTTCGGCGTTCAGCTTCCAAAACGTTCAGCAGCCGAGATGTTCGGAAACCGAGGTTCCACTGTACATGCCAAGGTCCCATGACCCAGTCACTCCCTATATGATGAAATAACCAGCTAAGACAGCAGAATATAGGTCTGGAGGTTCAAAC
This sequence comes from Podarcis melisellensis, assembly GCF_964234715.1. Lineage (NCBI taxonomy): Eukaryota > Metazoa > Chordata > Lepidosauria > Squamata > Lacertidae > Podarcis > Podarcis melisellensis. The sequence goes on along the minus strand of NC_138545.1, from coordinate 41,147,478 downwards.
AGGCCCAAACCTGGTGAACACAGAACTTAATAAAACTGTCTGAAATATCCTTATAGCACAAGGTTGCATTATCTTCACACAGGGCACTTTCAGACAATTTGTTCATTGCACATTCATACTGATTTCTCTGCAGGGAGATTAGACGGCAGCGCCTACTTAATGAGCATTCATTCTGATTTGTTTGAGGGGAGGTTAGAAGATGTTGCATCTACCACCAGTCTAATCACATGCTTCCCAGTGCATTTTTCTGTCGCTTTCCTCCCCCCCTCCCCCAAGTCTGATCTTTTGCAGAACCAGCTTTGTTGTGCTAGACCCGCCAATCACCTCAAACTGCACAACCTGAATTTGCTGGGATGTGACTGACTCTCGTGCAAAAATAGCAGCAGTCTGGAAGCGCTCAAAATCATACATGTGGGGAAGGTTTTAGCGAGACGTTCCTTTTTAAATCAATGAAGCCAAATGATGTCCAAGTATCAAAACACAAGCTTATTTGTGGAAAGCTGAGGAGAGGCAGAGGAAAAAGCGAAGATAACAACGCCACGCACACAAGCAATAAATGAGACTTTGCACTGATAAAGTGACTCTGCTATTGTCAAATCTGGAAGAGGCAGTCAGGGAAATAAAGCTGAAATTAGAAAGATATGGGGCAGTAAGGGCTTGCAAGGTAACCATAGTAAGTCAGAGGTACTTTGCTTTAGCATAACCCCACCACTGCCCACCTCAAAAGTTCAGGAATGCATAGGTCACTCCCAATACAGTGGTACCTCTGGTTACGAACTTAATTTGTTCTGGAGGTCCATTCTTAACCTGAAACTGTTCTTAACCTGAGGTACCACTTTAAGCTAATGGGGCCTCCCGCTGCCACTGCGCCGCCACCGTGCGATTTCTGTTCTCATCCTGAAGCAAAGTTCTTAACCCGAGGTACTATTTCTGGGTTAGTGGATTCTGTAACCTGAAGCGTCTGTAACCCGAGGTACCACTGTATAACCTTCTGCACAAAGTTGTTTAGATATTTGGACATAACAATACTGTACCTCAAAATCTGGCAATGCTGCAAAGCCTCAGATGATTTTTTTAAGGACTTAAGGTGGTGGACAAAAGTTATCCTTTTTTGGTTTGGTCACCTAGCAGCACTAAATACAGTGGTACCTCGGGTTACAAACACTTCGGGTTACAGACTCTGCTAGCCTGGAAGTAGTACCTCGGGTTAAGAACTTTACCTCAGGATGAGAACAGAAATCGCGCCATGGTGTCAGCGGGAGGCCCCATTAGCTAAAGTGGTACCTCTGGTTAAGAACGGTTTCAGGTTAATAATGGACCTAAGGAATGAATTAAGTTCATAACCAGAGGTACCACTATAAGCCACTATTATTAAAAGTTTTGTTTCTCTTCCAAGTACTGCCAGTCTCAGGGTAGAAATACTTACTGTATTTTTCGCTCTATAAGACGCACCAGACCACAAGACTGGTTTTTGAAGGAGGAAAACAAGAAAAAAGATATTCTGAATCTCAGAAGCCAGAAGAGCAAGAGGGATCGCTGTGCAGTGAAAGCAGTGGTCCCTTTTGCTGTTCTGGCTTCTGGGATAGCTGCACAGCCTGCATTCGCTCCATAAGACGCACACACATTTCCCCTTATTTTTTAGGAGGCAAAAAGTGAGTCTTATAGAGCAAAAAATATGGTATATGCTTGCTTCACCCATTAAGCGGGGAATGGGGATATTTCTTTATCCAAGTTTGGCACTTTCTGTATACCTTACTTTGACCACAAGCTTTCCAGTGGCTGTTCAAGATCGCATTGTGTTGCTTCCGTGCGCATGCCCTCCGCCACACGCGTTTGCCAGCCTCTTCCCTCGCACACACGTGTGCGCACAAAAGGCCCTGGCCGTATTAGACTCAGATATGCCACTGCTACGTCTGACAGGCCCAGTGGCACTGCTAAGAGCTGTCACTGGAATGAAAAATAATAGCTCGGCTTTGGCTTCCTTCCTCTCACCAGCATCTCGCTCTCTTTTTTCTTCTCCTTCTTCAGTCTCCTTTCTCTTTTAATGAGCTCCTAAAAATATTCCTCACTGAGACTGTGGGCTAAATGAGTCAGCCTCTCTCTCCCGTTTTGACCAATTGCTGGCAAATCCCGACGGGGCCAAAACCACGCGGGATTCTGACATTTGAACGGGACATTTGCCGAACGCTGTGAGTGGTGGTGGGTGACAGGGGAGGGCTGCAGAGAGGGAGCTGGTACCACAGTTTTGAGAACCATAGAAGCGCAGAGTTGGAAGGGACCCTGCAATGCAGGAATACGCAGCTGCGCCATACGGGGATTGAACCTGCAATTTTGCCGTTATCAGCACCACCTTCTAGCCAACTGAGAAGGAACCCTCTTTTTAAAATAAAATAAAATACAGTGGTACCTCGGGTTAAGTACTTAATTCGTTCCGGAGGTCCGTTCTTAACCTGAAACTGTTCTTAACCTGAAGCACCACTTTAGCTAATGGGGCCTCCCACTGCCACCGTGCCGCCGGAGCCCGATTTCTGTCCTTATCCTGAAGCAAAGTTCTTAACCTGAAGCACAATTTCTAGGTTAGTGGAGTGTGTAACCTGAAGCGTATGTAACCTGAAGCATATGTAACCCGAGGTACCACTGTAGTCTTGCACTCCCTTTGGACTGTGTTACTGAAGAGTTGGTGAAGCCTAGAACTTGTTTGTGAAAAGCTGTGTTCTCTTTGGGAAAAAAAACAACTCTGTCCACTGTGACCTGGAAAGATTTTGAAGTCTTATTTTATTACATTTATTCCATATAATCATCTTTTCTTCTATGGAACTTAAGGCAGCTTAAATAGATCTCTGAGGCTGGTGTTCTCCCTATCCAGGCACAGACCAGGCTTGGACCTGTTTAGTTGCCCAGAGTGGCTGGGGAAACCTAATCAGAGGGGTGGGTATTTATTATTATTATTATTATTATTATTATTATTATTATTATTATTAGAATAGGACCATAATGTTTTTATATATGCTGCATAAGCCTCCCAGAGTGGCTGGGGAAACCCAACCAGATGGATGGGGTATAAATAATAAAGTTGTTGTTGTTGTTGTTATACGTTTCATTGGAGAAATGTTGGAAGGCATGTAGTCCTACAAGCCATGCTGCAAACCCATTTCAAATTGGGCATCCTGGTATCAACAACACACATGCCAGCGACCGATTTCTACGAGTGGCCCATCCTGTTTCGGCTGCTTCACTCCCCGCCAAATGGATGGGCCGGCTCTCCTCGTCTCCCTCAGACCTCTCCAGACTGAAAAAGGGCAGTGAATCTTGAAGGTTTTCACTTTTATTTTCTTCAGCGTCAGCAGCGGGGAGACTGGCGGTGGTGGGAATAGCAAAGCCTCCAAGATGCACCGCAACAGCAGTTTCTCTCTCGAAAGGTTAAGCAAACAGCATCAGCTACAAAATCAATGAGCAGCCGTGTGGCAGTTATTTGCTTTGCATAATTACACAGGAAACTGGGCCGGGCCGGGTGGAAAGCGAGGGGTTATAGATGTGGTCAGATCGATGCCTTTTCATCCGAAGGGCAAGGGAAGATTCAACGGCACGAAAAGCCGGGTGGGAGGGAAAAGAAGGGCTCCTTATGCATCTGACTTTGCCTCTGAAGGAAGGCGTTATGACATGTTATCGTGTAGGGCGACCATGGCCGAAGCTTGGGATGAGAAACCTGTGGCCTTCTAAATGCTTTTGGACTACATCTCCCATCACCCCGGGTTCTTGGCTGCTGTGGCAGGGGCTGATGGGAGTTGAAGTCTATCAGCATCTGGAAGGCCACAGTTTCCAACAGGCAAATCCACACTACAGTGGTACCTCGGGTTAAGTACTTAATTCGTTCTGGAGGTCCGTTCCTAACCTAAAACTGTTCTTAACCTGAAGCACCACTTTAGGTAATGGGGCCTCCTGCTGCAGGAGCACAATTTCTGTTCTCATCCTGAAGCAAAGTTCTTAACCTGAAGCACTATTTCTGCCTTAGTGGAGTCTGTAACCTGAAGTGTATGTAACCTGAAGCGTATGTAACCTGAGGTACCACTATATACATTTACTGAAAGCACAATGCACCTGACTTCCTCAAAAGTTTATTGGGAACTTTAGCCATCATCCCCACCCCTGCGAGAGTTTCATGTGTTTTGTGGTATTTTACTCATTGTGACACACCGTTCTTGTAACAGATCACAGTTAAGTAATCCTTTATTGTAACTGATAAGTGTAAACTGTTTAATTCTTATTTGCTGATATTTAATTTTACTGTTTATTATTATGCCCTAATGGATTATTGAATATTGCTTTGTTTGAGATAAGTTGTTTATTTTAAAGTTATCATGACTTTATTTGTATTGGATCAGATTGTTATTTTGTGTGTGATCTGTGCTGTCTGTTTTGTGGTTTCTTCAGCTTCTAAACCACCTTGCGTATGGTAATATAGAAAGGCAGTGTACAAGTTAAAAGTGAAATGAAATGAAAATTAAGGTGATATCCAGGGGTTCTGTGCTGGGTGACAAAACTATAGAGCCGCCTGGAAGAATCAGCGTAGAAGGACCTGTTCTTCGGGCCAGGCTTTTGATGTCACCACCGGAGAGGATAAAAGCAACCCCAGCTGTTGTGTGTATGTGTTTCGGATGACTTTGAAAAGAGATGAAGTCTAAATCTCCATGGTGGTTTAATCCTAGTTAGGAAACTCTTGAGCATACTAAACAAACAAGTTGATTTGGCGAGGGGTGGGGGACAACGCAGCTATCAAGGAGAAAGGAAAATGATCCAGAGGGCATTGAACTGCATTCCCGTGTTTAATTGTCAAATAAGAGGTGCAGGGAACTGGCATGCTGAAAAACTAGAGACCTCGACCTTGATTTGTCCTGTTTCTGCTTCCTAACCTTTGGTGCATAGCTGTCAACCGTCCCTTATTTGGCGGGAAACTCCCTTATCCCAGCGCCGTGTCCCGCTGCTGTCCCTTATTGATGATGTCCCTTAAATTTCCCGGGTTTCAAAGGAAGCAGCTCCTCTCCCTCCCTCCCTGCCTGCCAGGGAGGAGGGAGGCTCCTACTGTGTTGCTTAGCTGCCCGCCCCACCCCGCCCCCCTCCGGCCTCCTCTCACCAGCCTCGACCCCCGGGAGCCCCTCCCCGCTAGGACTGGTGGGAGCCTCGGGCCCTTCCGCCACCATCCTCCTCATGGCGGCCGAACTGAGCGTCTCTGCCTGGGGCCTCCTCTCTTCCCATCGCCGCTGCTGCTCCCGCTAGGCCGTACTGCGGTTGCGCCGCCGAAGGACCCGGATGAGATGGGCAGCCTGGTGCGGTCTATGAATTGCTGAGGAGCCTTGAGAGGAGAGCGAGGGCAACCATAGAGAAAGCGGTTCAGGGAGAGGAGGAGGCGGAGGCGTGGGCAGGTGTTCCAAGGGCTAACCGTAGAGGGGGAAAGCGGAGGAAGGACCTCAAGCGCTTCTCCCATAGATTTGTAGTGGTAGACTAGCATAGATGGTCTGATCTGCAGGTTTACTTCGGGTGCTATTTCCCCCCCCCTTCCTCCCGCCCCACCTGATGGAACTGAGAGCTGCAGATGGAGCACGAGAGAAAAGATACAGAACTGCAGCAGCATCTTCGAAGCTTGGACTTTGTTTTGCGCGAAAAGTGGTTGCTGCTTGTAGTTATTTAATTGCAGTGTTTCATCAACTGGTGTCTTGAGCAGCAACCTCTGGAAACGAAGGGCTAAAAACCGGCGCTGCTCTCCAAAATTATCTGGTCCCTTTTAACTTCGTATTTCAGGTGGTTGACGAAAATCCCTTATTTTGGCTGCTGATCCCTTATTTTCAAATCTGTAAATTGACAGCTAAGCTTTGGTGGGGTGGGCTACCTATAGTTACTTAAGTCACGTTCGCGCCCAACATTGAAAGCACTCTCATATCACTCTAAACATCATGGCTTCTCCCAAAGAATCCTGGGAAATGCCATTTGTCAAAAGTGGTGAGAGTTGTTAGGAGACGTCCCCTTACAGAGCTACATTTCCCAGAACCCTTAGCAATTGGCAGTTCCCACGATTCCTGGTGGGAAGTCATGATTGTTAAAGTGGTATAAGGCCTCTTTTGCACTATTATGCCACTTTAAACTGTCATGGCTTTCCCCAAAGAATTCCATACCCTCCAACATTTCTCCAGTAAATATAGGGACGTCTTCTTCCATAATCATAACAACAATAATTTTATTATTTATACCCCACCCATCTGACTGGGTCACCCCAGCCACTCTGGGTGGCTTCCAACATATATAAAAACATAATAAAACATTTTAAAAACAGGGCTGCCTTCAAGTGTCTTCTGAAGGTTGTCTAGTTACTGATCTCCTTGGCTCGGGGGTCGCATAACTCCATACACTCCAACATTTCTCTGATGAAAAAACGGACGTCCTACCATACCCTCCAAAATTTCTCCAAGGAAAAGTGGGACATTCCGGGTCAAACCAGAAACTGGGATGGCTTCTGTAAATCTGCAAATAGGGACACTTGGAGGGTCTGGAATTCTGGGAACTGTAGTTTATTAAGGATGCTGAGAGTTGTTACCCGCACAAAGCCACAATTCCCTCAGTAGTTTAACAGCTGGTATTTATTCTCAGGAAAGTCTGAGCGTATAGCTCTGTGAGGGGAATGGGGTGCCCTAACATCTCACGTTTCCAGTACAGTGATACCTCAGGTTAAGAACTTAATTCGTTCTGGAGGTCTGTTCTTAACCTGAAACTGTTCTTAACCTGAGGTACCACTTTAGCGAATGGGGCATCCTGCTGCTGCCGTGGCGCCGGAGCACGATTTCTGTTCTCATCCTGAAGCAAAGTTCTTAACCCGAGGTACTATTTCTGGGCTAGCGGCGTCTGTAACCTGAAGCATCTGTAACCTGAGGTAGCACTGTATTCTTTGTGGGAAGCCATGCCTGTCTACAGTGGTATGGTGCTGCATTAAATACATAGTGCATATGGAGCCCTAGACATGAGCCCTGGCTGTTTGAAGAAATGTCCGGGAGTCTTCTTCATTTTGGTGATCACTCATGGCTGAGTAAGATTGTCTTCCATAAACCCAGTTTTAACAGTGGGTCCATAAGTGACTATGGAGGCCAATTCTGGATCCACACCTCCTTCCAGAGTGGGGACATAGGTTTCCAGGTGGGAGTTGATCATGGTGAGGGTTTGCCAAACATGCCTTCCTCTTAGCACATTTCTTCCTTTCTTCCTGAGTTTGAGCATCTTCAAAGCCCATAAAACCTTTGGTAAAGGCTGATCTCCAACTGGAGCGCTCGCAGGCCCGTGTTTCCCAGTTGTCGGTGTTTATACTACATTTTTTTAGATTTGCCTCAAGAGAGTCTTTAAACCTCTTTTGCTAACCACCGGCAATACACTTTCCATTTTTAAGTTCAGAATAGAGTAGTTGCTTTGGAAGACAGTAATCAGACATCCACACGACATGACCTGTCCAACAAAGTTGATCATCACTTCGACACTGGTGATCTTTGCTTCTCCTAGTACACTAGCATTAGTTTGCCTGTGTTCCCAAGTGATGTGGGAGGAGTTGTAAACAAGCATTTTGGTTTCCCTGCGAATGTCCCAGTCCTGAAACACTCTGCACTTCAATCGGGAGAAAGCCACCATTGCAGAGCTCAGGCGATGCTGGATTTTGGCATCAATGTCGGCCCTTGTGGAAAGATAACTGCCCAGCGTTACACCATTGAGTTGGATTTGTGGTGCTGCGGAAGGATGTTTTTGTGCTTGTCTATCCCCTCCCATTTCCACATGCAGCTCCCCACCCCTTGTTTTCCTTTTACAGGGAGGCTGGACACATCTTTCTGCTTCCTGGTTTATTTATGTCTCTTTGTGCGCAGCACGTCTAGGGTCAAGAAGAAGTGCAGAAAAGATGTGAAGTTTCGAACAACAAAAGGAAATAGTGGGATGGTGAACAGGTGAGGAAACAACCCAAGCTAAAGAAAACGTCAGCCATTCCGATATATCGTATTTTTGAACGTTCAGCACATGTCTCGCATATTATTCTGTACCAGTCCTTACAACGATCCCTGAAAGGTAGGTCAGCGCAACACTCTACATTTCTCGGATAATGGGGTGCATGAGAGAGAACTGCTTGCTGAAGATCATCTCATGAACTTGGCAGATGGTGGAATTTGAACTCGGGTCTTCTCTTCCATCTCTCAGCCAAGGATGTGCAATTCCTTTCGGAGAGGGTTGCAAAAGGAAAGGTGAATTATTTATTCATACTTCTCAACAGCTGAGTCTTACTTTACTTAAAACTTTAGTCATAACAGTTTAGATAATAGACTGGGTAGTTATGCCTAAAAGTGTGCTGGTGTTGGTTTCTTTATGACAAAATGTGTTAAGGCATCTCCTGCCAAGGAAAAGCATTGTTGTAAAAGAGAAGAGTTCTGCTGTGCAGAAACTTTGTATTTACCATGAAGACCTTGTTGAACCTGATGGCAAAAAGATCAACTGGGTACCGGTAATTATTAAAATAAACCCCTTTATCCTAGAGGGGATATTTGCACTGTTTGTGGTCTCCCGTGGACCAGAAGCATGAGTCATGTGTCAATGTGGAGCCATGCCTTCCATGTAGTGGGTCCAACTCAATGCAAATCCCTCCCATTAGAAATTCACTAGGCACCATCCCTGCTAAGTTCCAAATACCAGGCTAATTTTTTTTCTTGAAGAAGGAGTTTGCACCATGAACATCATTCTAATGTTTCATTCTCCAGTGTTTCAATGTACATCCAGCTCTGAGAGCCTTCTGGCCGTTCCCTCACTGCCAGAAGTGAGGTTACAGGGAACCAGGCAGATGGCCTTCTTGGTGATGGCACCTGCCCTGTGGAACGCCCTCCCACCAGATGTCAAGGTAATAAACCAATACCTGACTTTTAGAAGACATCAGAAGGCAGCCCTGTTTAGGGACGTTTTTAATGTTTAATGCTGTATTGTGTTTTTAATATTCAGTTGGGAGCTGCCCAGAGTGTCTGGGGAAACCCAGCCAGATGGGCAGGGTATAAATAATATATTATTATTATTATTATTATTATTATTATTATTATTATTATTATTATTTACATTTTGCATATTTGTTTCTTTTTAAAGCCGATTTGATACCCAGATGTGGTTAAAAGTGGGGTATATTTTCTTAATAATAATAATGAAATATGAACTTCTTGGTTTCATATTGTCTAGTCTGCACAATATGTTACCCATTTGCATGCATCTTTGGGGGTAATTGAAAAAGATCCACATTCTTGAAACACATCAGGAAATGGTCTAAAAATAAAACCAGATCCTTAGATTTCTTTATTTCCATTTTCTGCTTGGATTTGTTTGGTAGCTCTCACTTCAACATCCAGCCATGCCTCCTTCCCTTGCATTGCAGCGTGTGGTTCAACTGTTACTCACCGCAGAGCTTGACAAGGAAGGATATTTTGGTCTTTTGAGATTGGTGTTTAGTTAAGCAGCTGTGACACTCTTTTTGTCTCTTTCTGAGGTTTCTGCAGTTGTTTTAATTAAAGCATAGCTGCTAAGGCAAAAGGCACTACTGTTGCCTCTCTCTAATACTGCGTACCAGCTCATATACTCTCAGTTGCAGGCTATTACTCAATGCTTAGACCAGGGGCAGGAAATTCTGCTACTTTTCAGATGTTGCTGGACTATTGCTCCCATGATCTCTAATAATGGGGGCTGGGGAAATAAATTCAACTCAGTTCATATTTAAAAGTGCACTTATCTGAAACAATAAGCGAACTGACTCTCAGCCGTCTTTTGAAATTCACAGTTCTCCAGATTTACTCCCAAAGCATGAAAATGCATACTGTATACAGTGGTACCTCAGGTTAAGTACTTAATAAGTTCTGTTCTTAACCTGAAACTGTTCTTAACCTGAAGCACCACTTTAACTAGTGGGGCCTCCCGCTGCTGCCGCGCCGCCGGAGCACAATTTCTGTTCTCATCCTGAAGCAAAGTTCTTAACCTGAAGCACTATTTCTGGGTTAGCGGAGTCTGTAACCTGAAGCGTATGTAACCCGAGGTACCACTGTACTGGGGGGAAAGCAATAGATGCATATATATTAGTGTATATATTCAGTATACCTGAAGGAGCATCTCCACCCCCATCGTTCAGCCTGGACACTGAGGTCCAGCTCCGAGGGCCTTCTGGCGGTTCCCTCACTGCGAGAAGTGAGGTTATGGGGAACCTGGCAGAGGGCCTTCTCGGTAGTGTCGCCCGCCCTGTGGAACGCCCTCCCATCAGATGTCAAGGAAATAAACAACTATCTGACTTTTGGAAGACATCTGAAGGCAGCCCTGTTTAGGGAAGTTTTAAATGTTTGATGTTTTATTGTGTTTTTATATTCTGTTGGGAGCCGCCCGGAGTGTCTGGGAAAACCCAGCCAGATGGGTGGGGTATAAATAAGTAATAGTAGTAGTAGTAGTAGTAGTAGTAGTTAAAATAACAAAGAAATATGGGTATATTAGGGGAAATTGCATACAAAATGTGTATAGTGGTACCTCGGGTTACATACGCTTCAAGTTACATATGTTTCAGGTTACAGACTCTGCTAACCCAGAAATATTACCTCAGGTAAGAACTTTGCTTCAGGATGAGAACAGAAACTGTGTGGCGGCAGCAGGAGGCCCCATTAGCTAAAGCGGTGCTTCAGGTTAAGAACAGTTTCAGATTAAGAATGGACCTCCGGAATGAATTAAGTACTTAACCTGAGGTACCACTATATATTCAAAGCAACTCACATAAAACCACCAATGAATTTCCATCAGGATTGCCCCCCTCCTGAAAAAATAATACTAATGTTGAAATGTGAAGAACTGAATTTAGGACTGGAACAATGAGAGAAACGGAAACTGACATATTCATCCATCCATCCCTGTCCCTAACCATTGGCAATGCTGGCTGGGGCTGCAATATCTGAAGGTTCACAGGTTCCCCATGCCTTGCTTAGAGGCTCTGGCAACATAAAGCAGATCCTGAAGACAGGGCCGGCCCTCCCTCGAGGCAGATTGGAGCAGCCATCTCGGGCGGCAAAATCCCATGGGGCAGGACTTCTCTGGTTCCATGTTAACACCACAGTCGTGGAACCCCAGCAAATGAAGCTTGCTCCCCCAATTCCTGATTTTGTAGGGCGATCTTTCTCTTGCCTCAGAGCAGTCTTTCCTGTTTTAGGCCAGGAAGCCATTGCCGCCCCTCCCGCCACACGGGGGGAAACCGGCACTGCTAATATTAGCCGGGGACATCAGCACGCTGATGGATTATGAGAAATTAGCAATTCAGGCTCCGTAATTTGAATGTAAGGTCCACTGGCCGCTGACAGCTAATAGTTCCTGGGAAATTAATGAGGCAAAGAAGAAGACTCGAGTTTTTAGTTGTTCGATATTTAATCTTTCCCGCTTGCAGCAGCGGCTCTGACAAGCCTCTTTTGTTGCACCAGAACATCAGAAGGGATCAAAAGTGACCCTCCACCTCCACTTACACACTCGTGCCATGATGACCACAGTGTACCTCAACCAGCAGAGGTATAAGTTGGAAAGATGTCTTCACAGGGAAGGATTTCCAGAGACCAATGGCGTAGGTTAGGGAGACGGAACCTCTGGCTCAGAGACCAAAGGCAACCTCCATGCCGCTCCGTCCGGCTCTTAGGATTCTGCCCAGGCTTCACCTCCTCCTCTTCACCTGCAAATGCCCTCTCCCCACCCATCTCCAGACCTGTTCTGCCCACCTTGAGCAATTTTGCCTGTCTGGGTTTTGTCCTGGAACCCTGATAAATGGCTCAGAACCGCAATACCTCAAGGACCGCCTCCTTCCATATGAACCTGCCCAGACCCTGAGATCATCTTCTGAGGCCCTTCTTTGTGTGTCTCCTCCTGAAGAGGTCTGGATGGTGGCAACACGAAAACGGGGCCTTCTCTGCACTGGCTCCCCGTCTGTGGAATGCTCTCCCCAGGGAAGTTAACATGGAGCCTTCATTATACACCTTTAGGCGCCAGGCAATAGGGTTCCTTTTTAACCAGGCCTATGGTTGATCTGATTTACATCCTACGCCCTTTTAAAATGTGTTTTGTTGGGGGGGGGCTATTGGGTTGTTTTTATTTTCATTATGTATTTTGTGGTTTTATATCTAGATTTTATTCTGTGAACCACCCTGAGACCTCCAGGTTTTGGTGGTATATAAATTCAGTAAATAATAATAATGCAGACCTTCCAAGTGTCCCTATTTTCCAGGGACATTCCCAGGTTTACAGAAGCCATCCCGGTTTCTGATTTCATTCTGCTTTTACTTAAAGGTAAAAGGTAAAGGACCCCTGACAGTTAAGTCCAGTCGCCCACCAATTCCTGCAGCCAAGCTGGTGCCAAACATATTGCTCTGCTTTCCTTTGGATCACATCACCGGGGTCAAGAGGGGGTCTTGTTGTCTGGGCAGCCCAGGACCTCCAGGCGCACTGCCTAGGCTCATGCCCAGGGGAAGTCGGTTCAGTGCTGCTAATACAGCAGTTTGCCCCCGGAGCTCTTGAGGATGGACGGATGCCAGCGAGAATGCACTCTAATACCAGATGTGTGTTATGAAATGCACCTCCTGGTTACAAAAAGGCTGTGGTCGCTTGTTGGGGATCAAAGGAGGTTACTTGATCGTGCTGAAGTCCCAGCACCCAAAATTAGTTCCTGAGCTTGGCCAGCCCATCCTAGGGCAAAACCACCTTCTTAATACCAATGGGTGCGAAAGCAGAGAGAATCAGGTCGCAAAGCCACTTCCGCCTAAGGAGGAGGTGGGGTTGCGGGCTTCATGTGCGCATGATGGGGGGGATTCCCAGCTGCGTCATCCCCTGGCCGGCCAATCGTCTGGCTCAGGGGGTGTGGCCTTCCCTATTTAAGGCAGGATGCGACCAGGCAGTTCGGCATTGGTATTGTTCTATAGATGGAAGAGGGGAGGTAGCGCCATCACCTGCCCCACATATTGAAGGGTAGTCCGTTAAAGGATTCCAGGGGGCGTGGCCCTGTCTGAAGCCTAAGGAGGTTAGAGCCCAAGGCACGCCCCCCTAGCGGTGACCCCGGAGGAGTTCCTAGTTGATGTGCATCAGCAGGACTCCCCCTACTGGTGGTTAACCCTTCCCAGACTTCAAGCAGACAGGCTGGAGTTGGATATAGTCGTTTAGGACCAATGCCTAAGCCAATACCGCTTTTCACCTGTAACCAATAAAGTTGTGGCCTTTTTTAGCCCATTAACCTTAAAAATTGTGTCATGTGTCATTATTTCCACCTGGGGGGGTGGGTCGGAAACTCACCACGCAACCCTAAAGCTTACACAATGGCAGAGGTGTGGTCAAAGCTGCCTCTCATTGACATTGGCTGCCCTTTCTTCTTCTTCTTCTTCTTCTTCTTCTTCTTCTTCTTCTTCTTCTTCTTCTTCTTCTTCTTCCAGGTATCCACAGCCTCCTGTATTTGTGCATCACTGGAGCTTCCTTTAATCTCTGCCAGCCCAGATCACCCATCCCGGAACTCTCTGCGGCTTTTAACGTTGATCAGATGCAGCAGACGCCATGCTGCTGTGTCGCGGAGACAAGACGCTCTTGTGTCCCGAGATGATGCTGTCAGCTACGGTTGGGGGAATCTTTGCAGCCGCCGGGCACCTAAACTGACAGCGCCCCAGGCTCCAGGTTGGCTCCCAACACCCAAAAGTCCCGCACAAAGCATTCCCTGTCACCACCGATGTCTCGGGTGATACAAGGAGGTATCCAATCTCTTCCATAAGCTGGTGTGTTCGGCTTTCCTGCACTGAAAAAAATATGCTTTCGTGTGCTGGAGGGGAGGGTTTAGTGCATGGGTAGGCAAACTAAGGCCCGGGAACCGGATCCGGCCCAATTGCCTTCTAAATCCGGCCCACAATTGGTCCGGGAATCAGCATGTTTTTATATGAATAGAATGTGTCCTTTTATTTAAAATGCACCTCTGGGTTATTTGTGGGGCATAGGAATTCATTCATTATTATAATTCTCTTTCAAAATATAGTCCCAGCCCCCCCCCAAGGTCTGAGGGACAGTGGACCGGCCCCCTGTTGAAGAAGTTTGCTGACCCCTGGTTTAGTGCCAACTCCGAGGGACCAACTTAGAGCTCTCTGCTTAATCTAGTGGTCTTCAACTGCTGGGTCAAGATCCAGTTTGACCAAACTGTGAGAGGCAGTGGAAGATAGGAGTGCCTGGCATGCTCTGGTCCATAGGGTCACGTCTAAACAACAAAATCCAGGGTGCTTTAAGGCAGACTTTTCTCTCCTGGACTTATCTCTCCCTTAAAACAATAATCACACAAACAATTTTGCAGATGGTGAGAATAACATTTACTCACTCAGAATACTTGCTGATGAGTAACAGATACAGCAGCTTTGTTCAGGCAGGCTTAAAATGGCAATTCGGTTACAAAGACATACTTTAGTCTCTAGCTTAACATTGTGTCTGAGCATTGGAGCAGATATTTTCACATTTCTGGCTTGGTGGAAAGTGACATAAAAAGAGGATGTCCCTCTCTAGCAAACTCACAGGAAAACTCTGAGCTTCAGCTCCTATCGTGTGCCTATCTAGCAAATCCCTCAGTCTGTTGCCCTCGGGATTGGGCCACCGTGAACCTTTGCAGATTTGCAGACCCTCTAAGTGTCCATATTTTCCAGGGACAGCCCCAGTTTTACGGAAGCTGTCCTGGTTTCTGATTTGATCCCAGAATGTCCCACTTTTCCTTAGGACGTCCCTATTTTCATCAGAGAAATGTTGGAGGATATGGTAGGATGTCCCTATTTTCATAGGAGAGATGTTGGAGGGTATGGAGTTATCCATGGGTAGGCAAACTAAGGCTCTGGGGCCGGATCCGGCCCAATCACCTTCTAAATACGGCCTACGGACGGTCTGGGAATCAGTGTGTTTTACATGAGTAGAATGTTTCCTTTTATTTAAAATGCATCTCAGGTTTATTTATGGGGCATAGGCATAGGAATTTGTTCTTTTTTCTTCTTCTTTCAAAATATAGTCCGGTGCCCCACAAGGTCTGAGGGACAGTCGACCGGCCCCCTGCTGAAAAAGTTTGCTGACCCCTGGCAGTTATCTGACTCCTGAATCATCGGAAGGCAGCCCTGTATGGGGAAGGTTTTTTAAAAAAATATTTAATGTTTTATTATGTTTTATATACAGTGGTACCTCGGGTTAAGTACTTAATTCATTCTGGAGGTCTGTTCTTAACCTGAAACTGTTCTTAACCGGAGGTACCACTTTAGCTAATGGGGCCTCCTGCCGCCGCCACCACGCGGTTTCTGTTCTCATCCTGAAGCAAAGTTATTAACCCGAGGTACTATTTCTGGGTTAGCGGAGTCTGTAACCTGAAGCGTACTGAACCCGAGGTACCACTGTATATTGGAAGCCACTCAGAGTGGCTGGGGCAACCCAGTCAGATGGGTGGGGTATAATTATCAAATAATGTTCTTGTTGTTTATGTTGTTGTTGTGGAATAGGGTGTCCCTGTTTTCATCAGAGGAATGTTGGAGGGTATCGATTTGTCATGGAAGGGGTGTGCATCCCCAACTGGTTGGCTTTTGGGAGGGTGGACAGGACAGAAGCTTGAAGTGGGAAAACCAGGCACGGACTGGACATCTAATGCAAATAAACAGAACAAATTTGCTCTTTGAGATAAATTGATGCCAGTGGAGGAAGCACAGTGACTGGACAAAAGTGGCCCGTCAGGAATGACAGATCGGCTTGGGAGTTGGGCAGAGATTGATTTCGAGATGTAGATAATCAGGGTAAGATGATCTATTATCCAGCCACTGGCAAGATAAACATGATACAGGAACTTTTTCTCCGTGGGTCTCTTGGCACTCGAAAATTCGTTTGAGATCACATGCCCGGAAAAGCGCAAAGCAGGAGCGGGGAAAACCTTGCACATTCCAGATGCCGCTGTACTACAACTCCCACCAGCCCTTGCAAGCATGGCCAATGGCCAGGGACGTTGGGAGCTGTGGTTTGGCAACATCTGGAGGGCCAAAGTTTCCGCCATCACCTGGTATAAAGCGACAGCCATGTCCAGAGAAGCCCGTTGCCTCTGTGAACAGAGAGCGCTTTTGTTAGAATCATAGAATCATTGAACGTAAACGTAAACTCCCCACACCAGGTTCCTTCCAACTCTATAATTCTACAACTGTTCATAGGTAAAGGTAAAGGGACCCCTGACCATTAGGTCCAGTCGTGGCCGACTCTGGGGTTGCAGCGCTTATCTCGCTTTATTGGCCGAGGGAGCCGGCGTACAGCTTCCGGGTCATGTGGCCAGCATGACTAAGCCGCTTCTGGAAAACCAGAGCAGCGCACAAAAACACCATTTACCTTCCTGCTGGAGCGGTACCTATTTATCTACTTGCATTTTGACGTGCTTTCAAACTGCTAGGTTGGCAGGAGCAGGGACCGAACAACGGGAGCTCACCCCGTCGTGGGGATTCGAACCGCAGACCTTCTAATCGGCAAGTCCTAGGCTCTGTGGTTTAACCCACAGCGCCACCCGCATCCCCATTCATACACACACACACAAATATACCCCACAGCTGTGCTATATGGGAATGTTGCAGGAGGAATGAACAGGGAGAAAACACTTTCCCCTTTCCTGCTCCCCAAAGCTACCCCATTTCCCTTGCTATACATAAAATGCTCACGTTTGGGATTGGAAGCTTGCAAGATAGCCATATTTTCCCTTTCCTTAACCACTCCCATCCCGCTGTTCCCTTCCCCAGGCCCGAACGGCCCTACCAGACTCCAATTCCAGGCTGGTTGGCCGGATCTCTGAGCAAAAGCATTCTTGGGGGCGGGAAATACACTGCAAAACTTTGTCGCAGACCCTCCTGGTACAGGATTCCATTAAAGAGATGCTTGCTTTCTCAGAGTGCTTAGGAGGAGGCAAGGCAGGCCGACTCCCTGTG
Organism: Podarcis melisellensis; assembly: GCF_964234715.1. NCBI lineage: Eukaryota > Metazoa > Chordata > Lepidosauria > Squamata > Lacertidae > Podarcis > Podarcis melisellensis. The sequence continues at coordinate 41,130,478 of NC_138545.1, read as the reverse complement.
TTGTCCGCAGCGTAGGGGGTAGGGATGAGGCATACTGCATGCACACGCACTGATACAAGCACGCACACACACACACACACAACTTGCACGCTCTTTTCCTTGATCAAACCTGTCTGCAAAGTCCAACCGATCGATACACATTTTTCCAGCCCATCAGCAGGCATTTGTGTGTGAGCTGCATCGAGTTATGGAGACTTAGACAGCGGGAACCCCAAGCCGACCCTTTTCTTCCGCTGTCAGAGGTCTGGAACGCTGGCAGGAGGTGGGGGTAAGCCGGCCAAAGGCATGAGCTAGCCATCCTACAGGGGAAGCGGCTTTGGAGCTAGAAAAAAACCCCAAAACAAAGCAGGGAACTGGCCGTTACATCAGAAAGCAGCCTCATTGCTGGGTGCCTGCCTCCTAGCTTCTTGGAGCACAAGTTCCATGCAGACTCTTTGATTCGGCTTTGGCTGATGAAGGGCTTCAACCTTGGTCCTTATTGTTTGATGCAGTAGGAGCTGGAGATCAGCCACCCACACACCAAAAAAAGAGTAAGGGGGGTGGGGGTGGCCGAGTCTGGCATCTTTATCTCTCAGATATGGTATTGAATTTGGTAGTGGGTGAACCTAGTTTTGACATTTAATAAAAACTCATTTAATAACACTGTGCCTTGAAAGAAGTGCTTCCTTGTCACCAGAGTGTAACCACATACATTATTTCAGCCACTCTCCCAATGGCGATGAGGTTAAGGCAATAATATTATCAGGGGAGATTGCCTGACTACAGTGGTACCTCAGGTTACATATGCTTCAGGTTACAGATGCTTCAGGTTACAGACTCCACTAACCTAGAAATAGTACCTCGGGTTAAGAACGTTGCTTCAGGATGAGAACAGAAATCGTGCTCCGGCGGCGTGGCAGCAGCAGGAGGCCCCGTTAGCTAAAGTGGTGTTTCAGGTTAAGAACGGACCTCCAGAACGAATTAAGTACTTAACCCGAGGTACCACTGTTGGGAAGAAAAGAGTGGGGGAGACAGGAGAGAGGGGTGGTGGTGGTAAAGCTGATGTTCTCTTACTTAGTGTATGTGTGGGTTTTTTGTGCCACTGTGCTGGTCCAGGGGGAGGTTACCGTGGGGCGAGGTTCAGGACCTGAGTTGAGGGTTGGCAGACAGTCTTCCACGGGCGAAGCGGGATCCACAGCGAGGAGCCGGGCAAGGACAGGAACTCTGGGGGAACAGGACTGGGTGCTGGCCGAAACAGCTCTTCAACGACGTTGCTCCCGCAACCTGGGACCGGGCTGACTGGCCTTTATCATCTCTGAGGCCAGGGGCGGTCCCGGCCCCCAGGAGACCCGCCTCTCCTGGCCTTAAGGCGAGCACTCCTCCTGGGAGAAACCAGTTCCCTCCGCCTCTCTGCCCTGAGCCTCTGCAGCTCAGGAGAGGCCAGTGGGTTACTGGACCCAGGGAGAGACTCACCTTCCCCTGACAGGGCTGGGAGAGGCTCACCTGTAGGCAATGTGTCCTCAATCGCCTCTGGAGCCAGAGTTGATTCACCTGGTGTCTGCTCCTGAGGATCCGGCACAGGTGCAGGTGCTTCAGGATCAAGGCCCTGCCCCAGCTCAGCCGGCCCTGGAGGCAGGGACTCCTGTGCAGGCTGGGATTCCTCCAGTTCAGCCTCTGAATCGGATTCCCAGGCCATCACAGCCAGCGTCACTTGGAGAGGCTCTCTTTATATTTGCTTGTTATATTTCCTTGGTGGTGAGAGAGTTTGAGGTGGCCGAGGGCATATGTTGATTGTCTTTGGTTGGCTATGGCGGGATTTGTTTGTGTGTGAGAGAGAGATCAATTGATCTCAGGGCAACAGGTGAATGGCGAGGCGAAGGCAAACTTCCAACCTATGGGATTCAGGACCACAGGATTCATGGCGGGTGGAATGAACGGCTTGTCAGAACAGTGGTGTAGCGTGGGTTGCCAGTGCCCAAGGCAGAGTACACATTCACATTCAAATGCCTAGCCCTAACGCCATCTGCGCCGTGCAGGAGATCGCAGCCGCAGAGATAAGAAAAGAGCGGTTCCGTCATCTGGAGAGGTCACTTCCTGGTCTGGAGAGGTCACTTCCTGGTTCGTATGGAGAAGCCGTTTTCAACGGAGCCAAGCAATGGAATTGCAAAGCCGTATTGAGGCAGCACCCCTAGCAATTTTGTGCCTGGGGCAACCACCCCATGCTACGTCACTGTGTCAGAAGGATCAGAGCCATGGAAGACAGACCTATTGTCAGCTTTGAACCATGCAGACCAATCCATAGCGGTCCATTATCAGACTCTGCCTGCTGGATAGATATCGCCATAATGCCCTTCAGCACAGATGGAGGACCTATGGACTCCAACTCCCATTTAGAGTTGTATCCAACACGTTCAGCAATCAGCAAGGAGGGATGTGTATGCACAGCATACATTTAACACACACCTCCAACCCTGTCTTTTGAGATATTAACCCCTAGCGTGGCAGGTCTTGAACCAGTTTTCTTAAATGACAGGGCCATCTGCCAGCATTTGCCTTAAAGAAAATAAAAAAAACCACCCTAATTAACAGTTTCATCAGAGCTGAGGGAGGTGGGAAGAATTATTTCCAGGATCATCTTTAATCAAAGGATGGGAAGACCGATACTTAATTAGATGAGAGGCTTCTTGATTGATGGAAAATCACTCTTCACTTGCCAGTTAACGACCGGCTCCTACCACTGTTGGTGGGTAGGGAATCACGCTTTCCCCCCTGTGTAGCTCTGGCACTCGGTCGGCTTAAGATGGATTTGGTGGTGGGAGGGACAGAAGTCAACGCAGCCAGGACTTCTGGACCAGAATAGTGCTGAGACCTTGTTGCAGAATCATGGTGCCTCTTTCAGAAACCCTAAAGCCATCCCAGATGAGTAAGGGATGTGCTGTGCTTACTCAGGGCGTGGGCAAGTGTAACCTTGAGTAACCTTGTGTAACACAGGGATGCGTGCTGAGTCCCTACCTGTACTCATTGTATACATATGATTGTATTTCACGTGATTCATCCACTGCAATGATTAAGTTTGCAGATGATGCCACCATAATGGGTCTAATTACAGGTGGAGATGGATCAGTGTATAGGGAGAAGGTTCAAAAAGTCTCCACATGGTGCCTAGAGAACAACTTGCACCTAAATATCAGCAAGACAAAGGAGATGGCGGTGGACTTTCGGAGGAAGAGAGGGGAACTAGCCCTGTTGTATATCGGGGGGGGGGGCTGTGTGGAGAGAGTCTCTTCCTTTAAATTCCTGGGAGTTTACCTTAGTGAAGATCTCACGTGGGAAATCAAAACAACCCAGGTGGTTGTAACGCCCAACAGAGACTCCATTTCCTTAGGGTCTTGCGAAAGAACAACGTCAAACAAAAACTGATGATCTCCTTCTGTTGTTGTTGTTTAGTCGTTTAGTTGTGTCCGACTCTTCGTGACCCCATGGACCAGAGAACACCAGGCACCTCTGTCCTCCACTGCCTCCCGCAGTTTGGTCAAACTCATGCTGGTAACCTCGAAAACACTGTCCAACCATCTCATCCTCTGTTGCCCCCTTCTCCTTGTGCCCTCCATCTTTCCCGACATCAGGGTCTTTTCCAGGGAGTCTTCTCTTCTCATGAGGTGGCCAAAGTACTGGAGCCTCAGCTTCACGATCTGTCCTTCCAGTGAGCACTCAGGGCTGATTTCCTTCAGAATGGAGAGGTTTGATCTTCTTGCAGTCCATGGGACTCTCAAGAGTCTCCTCCAGCACCATAATTCAAAAGCATCAATTCTTCGGCGATCAGCCTTCTTTATGGTCCAGCTCTCACTTCCATACATCACTACTGGGAAAACCATAGCTTTAACTATACGAACCTTTGTTGGCAAGGTGATGTCTCTACTTCTCAAGATGCTGGATCTCCTTCTACCGGGCCACAATAGAAAGTGTCCTTTCATACTGCATTACAGTGTGGTACGCTGGTTTGACAGCCACGGACAGGTCCCTACAGAGGGTGGTGAATACAGCCCATGATATCATGGGCTGTCCCCGGAGTTTGCTAGATGAGATTGCGGGAGACCGCTGCCTCAGGAGAGTGGGGAAAATTCTTAGGGATGACTCACACCCTGGCCAGCACCTCTTTAATCTCCTACTTTTGAGCAGGAGATACAGAAGTATGGTCAGCCGCACCAACAGGTTACAGTGGTACCTCAGGTTACATATGTTTCAGGGTACAGACACTTCAGGTTACAGACTCCTCTAACCCAGAAATGATACCTCGGGTTAAGAACTTTACCTCAGGATGAGAACAGAAATCGTGCGGCGGCAGCGGGAAGCCCCATTAGCTTAAGTGGTACCTCAGGTTAAAAACAGTTTCAGGTTAAGAATGAACCTCCAGAACGAATCAAGTTCTTAACCCGCGGTACCACTGTAAAGAACAGTTTTTATCCGTGGGCTGTTGGGCTGCTTAATGGAAAAAAATAGTGGAGCAATTGACTTCCGACAAGCACACAGAGAGCGAACAAGACTGAGTGTATGTGGGGGGAGGGGGCTTGTTTAATTTCACTGCACATAGGTGACAAAGTGACAATAAAGTTTCATAATTTATTTATATTTATATTTATATTATTATTATTATTAACCTCAGGTTCTCAAACTTTGGCACTGCAAACCATCAATGGAAACGTGTGGCGAAAGGCGCTTCTCCCATATGGAGGGGGTTCCAGGCTGTTACTATTTTCAGGTTGCCCAATGAAGAGTCAGTTGGGAGATCTTGCACGGCAAACTCACTTCCCTGAAAGATTGGACTCTCTGCAATAAGGAAAAGGACGAGGAAATACGCCTGGGGGCTTTGACGTAGCATCAACGAACCTCCGCACAAAGAAATAAAGATGAATGCTCATTGAACAGCCATCATCATCTATGCCTTTGTGCAAATTCATTGAAACAAACAATGTGGTTTATTGTACAAAACTCACATATACATGTACAAAACTCACATATACATACATTAGTATTGGCATGGAGTCCACTAGTTTCCAACAGTCATTGTTGATTTTCGGGGTTTTTCCATAGTCCTACAGTCTACAGCACAGAGGTGACTTTTGCATAGACCCCACAAATTCTCAATGGGATTTACGTCCAGGGAATTCCCTGGTCAATCAAGTACCTGTATTTGCTGCTCTGTCATGAATTTCTTATGGGACACAGGTGGCGCTGTGGGTTAAAGCCTCAGCGCCTAGGACTTGCTGATCGAAAGGTCGGCGGTTCGAATCCCTGCGGCGGGGTGCGCTCCCGCTGCTCGGTCCCAGCGCCTGCCAACCTAGCAGTTCGAAAGCACCTCCGGGTGCAAGTAGATAAATAGGGACCGCTTACCAGCGGGAACGTAAACGGCGTTTCCGTGTGCAGCTCTGGCTCGCCAGAGCAGTGATGTCACGCTGGCCACGTGACCCGGAAGTGTCTCCGGACAGCGCTGGCCCCTGGCCTCTTAAGTGAGATGGGCGCACAACCCCAGAGTCTGTCAAGACTGGCCCGTACGGGCAGGGGTACCTTTACCTTTACATGAATTTCTTCACCACGTTCGATGTGTGACAGGGGCTAGTTCCTGCTGCAATATCCCAGCACTGTCAGGATACCTCTTTTCCAGCTCTGGAATAACTCTTTTTCGTAGAACCTCAATATATTGTGGTGAGCGCATCATTCCTTCCATTGGCTGCAGGCTTCCGACACCATAAGGATCAACTGACTTTGTTTTGAGTACAGGATTACGAGTAAGATAGAAAACATGCTTTGTTTCAATTAATTTGCACAAGGGTGTGACTTCCCTGCAAACAAATCAGGATGAATGCTCAATAAACAAATTGTCTGGAAGCATCGTTGATGTGGTGCAGTGGTTCACTTGTTGGACTAGGAGCGCAGAGACCTGGGTTCGAATCTCCACTCAGCTATGAAGATCACTGGGTAACTTTGGGTCAGTCGCTGTCTCTTGGCTTAACTTACCTCACAGAGTTATTTTGAGGATAAAATGGGGGTCAGCAAAGATGCCAACCTGAGCTCCTGGTGGAGGAGGGGTGGAAATTGATTTCCAGTACCGAGTGCCATGACTTTTTGAAATTAGGCTGGAGTAGAGGGTGCCCAAACTCCTTGCGCCACCACCCCCACAAACCATTTGAAAATTGCTGAGGGTTTTGATGCACCTCTTCATGGTTTTTCTGCCTGTTGGAGCAACTTTAGTTTGAATCTTTTATTTCTTAGATCTAGTACAGTGGAACCTTGGTTGTCGAACTTAATCCATTCCGAAAGACTTCCAAAATGTTCAACAACCGAGGCACAAAGGGCAGTTGGCAAACTCAATGGGGGAAATGGGGGGGGGATAGAAAGCACATTGGAAGCCATTTGACTTCCAAAAAGCGTTCAAAAATGGAAGGAAATGCTTCCAGGTTTTTGGCATTCGGGTCATAGCTGTCAACCGTCCCTTATTTGGCGGGAAATTCCCTTATCCCAGCGCCATGTCCCGCTGCTGTCCCTTATTGATGATGTCCCTTAAATTTCCCAGGTATCAAAGGAAGCAGCTCCTCTCCCTCCCTCCCTGCCGGCCAGGGAGGAGGGAGGCTCCAACTGTGTTGCTTGGCTGTGTTGCTCAACCAATAAGGAGTCTAAGAACGACTGGGGGGGTGGAGCTTGCATGCCTTGTGCCGATCAAATCAGACGCGTTGCCTGGGGACTCGCCTTTGCTCAGCGCTTCCCAGCAGAGAGGTGACAGTGGTTTCTCTTGCTGTATCCCCTTTGCTGGGTTGCTGCGCTGTGGGAACCACCGCTTGAGGCTTCGTTTGGCTGCTGGCTGGGCTTTCTGCCTTTGGCTCGGAGTGGCTCAGAAGTTGAACATACCTGTGTTCGGAAAATCCCTTATTTTGGCTGCTGATCCCTTATTTTCGAGGCTGCTGGTCCCTTATTTTCAAATCTGTCAGTTGACAGCTATGATTCGGGTTCCGAAATGTTCAGCTTCCAAGACGCTCAGAAACCTAGGTTCCACTATACGTATATGCAATTCAAACTGTAATACAAGGAAGTGCAACGTAAGTAATAAAAGACGCAATAAAACACAATTAAAAACCAATATGAATATTCGATGTGGTGGGTGTACGGTCAAGCATTCAACCACAAATCCACAGACACACCACAGATTTGTGTTCAACCACAAATCCACAGACACACCACAGACCACCAGAATTCAGCTTGTGGGCCACCGGCGGTTCATGCACCACAGTCGGGGAACCCCTGGGCTAGAGGAGAGCAGCAGCAAGACTTTCAAAGTAGTGGCTTCTTTCCTTTGGAACTAGGATACACTAAGCCTAGTCATCATCAGGGGCATAGCTTGGGGTTGTGCAGAAGGGCTGAGGCCCTGGGCACACAATTCTTGAGGAGGCACGAATCAGGCGCCCGCAGCACACCCCAGCCTGGTACTTCTCTGTCTGCTGGCTGGGCGAGCAGGCTGCTCAGCACAACCCCACTTTGCTCTGATGGGGGTGGGGTTGCTCCAGTGGCGACAGCAGTGCATGAGTGCACCCCGGGCACCAGCAATCAATGCTACACTACTGCCAGTCATTGCTGGCTTTTAGATCCCATATATAGATGCTTTCCTTTCAAAAAAAGCCTTTGGCTAATTTTGAATATGATGTGAGGCTATTTTTCATTCACTGTACTGCTGATTTTCTATGATAACTTTACTCTGGAAGCCTTTACAGTGGTACCTTGGGTTAAGACCTTACCGTATTTTTTGCTGTATAAGACTCACTTTTTCCCTCCTAAAAAGTAAGGAGAAATTTGTGTGCATCTTATGGAGCGAATGCAGGCTGTGCAGCTATCCCAGAAGCCAGAAGAGCAAGAGGGATTGCTGCTTTCACTGCGCAGCGATCCCTCTTGCTGTTCTGGCTTCTGAGATTCAGAATATTTTTTTTCTTGTTTTCCTCCTCCAAAAACTAGGTGCGTCTTGTGGTCTGGTGCGTCTTATAGAGCGAAAAATACGGTAATTTGTTCTGGAGGTCTGTTCTTAACCTGAAACTGTTCTTAACCTGAAGCACCACTTTAGCTAATGGGGCCTCCCACTGCCGCCACACGATTTCTGTTCTCATCCTGAAGCAAAGTTCTTAACCCAAGGTAATATTTCTGGGTTAGCGGAGTCTGTAACCTGAAGCGTATGTAACCCGAGGTACCACTGTACATGTCTGGTCGCAAGTAGAGACGGGAGAGAAATTTTATGTGCTGACTGGGGCTGATGGAAGTTGCAGTTAAAAATTGGAAGGCTGGCCTAGAATCTACTGAAAACTTTAAACAAAATGCCTCCCCTTTCTCCCTCCTTCCTTCTCTAAATCTGAACATCCAACTTTAGTTTGCACCAAAACATTTTTTTGGTCTGTTTCCTATGACAGAAATGTGAAAGGGTGTTGTATTCACAGCTTTTGACTCATTGTTAGATCAGAATCCTAAATCCCTCAAGGAGAAGCACAGAATAGTCCTTTACTGAAGTGAAGCACCCCCCATATTGTATCCAGCCTTTTTTATGCCACTCAAGAAAACGGGTGTCACTTGCGTCAGAAATGAGAGAGAGGTGAGCCACATGGCATAATTACTCACACCAAGCACTGGAGATCAATAGCAAGACAGAGGATGCCAAGAAGGGAGCTGAAAGTATTCGGCACTAGAATATTTAGGAACCACATCCTGACCTCCCACTGAGTTCAACATTTTATTATGGCAAGGCGCAACAGAAATGGTCTTCCGAAGACCGAGAAGCGGTGCTCAGGAGCCTGACCCCTATTCATCACTGCTGCTTATTGAGATACTCCAAGCGTCCACCTCCCATCATTGGAAAGCAATGAAGTCAATTAATTGTGGCCCATAAATCAGGCAGTTAGAACAAGAGCTGCCTGGTGCAGCCAAATGGAGAACAAAACCCTTTCTGATCTGAAGTTATTTAGCAAAGGATCATCCCTGGGACAGTTCCCCCCCCCCCTCCACCAAAAGCAGGGTGACCCAGCCCTTTGCAATGGGATTGCCACCTTTCGGTCACTCAGCTTTTACAGCGCATCCAGACAGCCTTGTGATCAGGCCATTTGATTCCTGAGTTGTTGTTTTTCCAGTTCTGCTGTGGCTTTAAAAAATTTACAAAAACACAACATACTGTCGTGGCTCGAATAGAAGCCACACTTTTTTTTTTTTCAAAATTCCAACCGTGAAAAGTTTATGTGCGGCTTATACAGTGGTGCCTCGCAAGACGAAATTAATCCATTCCGTGAGGCTCTTCGTATAGCGGTTTTTTCGTCTTGCGAAGCAAGCCCATTGACAGCTTAGCGGATTAGCGCTATTAGCGGTTTAGCGGCTTTTAGCGGCTTATCAGCTTAGCGGATCAGCTGATAAGCGGCTTAGCTGCTTAGAAAAGGGGGGGGAGGAGAAAAAACCCGCAGGAACTCGCAAGACATTTTCGTCTTGCGAAGCAAGCCCATAGGGAAATTCGTTTTGCGAAGCGCCTCCAAAACGGAAAACCCTTTCGTCTAGCGGGTTTTCCGTCTTGCAAGGCGTTCGTCTTGCGGGACACCACTGTATTCGGAACCTTACGATATTGCTGCTGAAACAGCTGCCCTAGGTCCTTGCCTTCCAAGGTCAGAATGGGGAGTGCCCTACCCACCCCATCCAGGATGCCACTATGCGGCGGAAGGGAAATCCCTAAGCGGGAGACGATTCTCTCACCGTGTCTTTGCTGAATGAACCTGACACAAATGGTGTCACGTATGGGGACACCTACAGTGGGTTGTAGAGATTGTAATGAGAGGGAAGGGAGGAGCCAGTTGTGTTATGCTGCTCCTAAGCTCTGACAAAGAGCCAGCTTTGAAAGGGGGGAGTACGGTATATTGTGGTGCTAATGATGCAGAAAGCTTCTCTGTATGATTAATGGAGCTGTCAAGACTCTATGGAGAATGGTGGGTGGGTGAGTGGCAGGCGTCAGTACCCCAATACAAAGCCCCCTTCAATCCTGCCTTTGCAATGAGGAGGAGGAGCTGGCTGGAGATATTGATGGCTTTCTTGTCATTCATTCACTTCTCTCCCATTTGCTTAAGCCAAGGACGGAGAACCTGTGGTCGTCTGTATGCCTGTTGTTGTTGTTGTTGTTGTTGTTTAGTCGTCTATTCGTGACCCCCCTGGACCAGAGCACGCCAGGCACTCCTGTCTTCCACTGCCTCCTGCAGTTTGGTCAAACTCATGCTGGTAGCTTTGAGAACACTGTCCAACCATCTCGTCTTCTGTCGTCCACTTCTCCTTGCGCCCTCTATCTTTCCCAACATCAGGGTCTTTTCCAGGGAGTCTTCTCTTCTCACGAGGTGGCCAAAGTATTGGAGCCTCAGCTTCAGGATCTGTCCTTCCAGTGAGCACTCAGGGCTGATTTTCTTCAGAATGGATAAGTTTGATCTTCTCGCAGTCCATGGGACTCTCCAGAGTCTCCTCCAGCACCGTAATTCAAAAGCATCAATTCTTCAGCTATCAGCCTTCTTTATGGTCCAGCTCTCACTTCCATACATCACTACTGGGAAAACCATAGCTTTTACTATACGGACCTTTGTCGGCAAGGTGATGTCTCTGCTTTTTAAGATGCTATCTAGGTTTGTCATTGCTTTTCTCCCAAGAAGCAGGCGTCTTTTAATTTCGTGGGTGCTGTCACCATCTGCAGTGATCATGGAGCCCAAGAAAGCCTCCATTTCTTCCCCTTCTATTTGCCAGGAGGTGACGGGCCCAGTGGACATGATCTTCGTTTTTTTTATGTTGAGCTTCAGACCATATTTTGCGCTCTCCTCTTTCACCCTCATTAAAAGGTTCTTTAATTCCTCCTCACTTTCTGCCATCAAGGTTGTGTCATCTGCATATCTGAAGTTGTTGATATTTCTTCCAGCAATCTTAATTCCGGCTTGGGATTCATCCAGCCCAGCCTTTCACACGATGAATTCTGCATGTAAGTTAAATAAGCAGGGAGACAATAGACAGCCTTGTCGTACTCCTTTCCCAATTTTGAACCAATCAGTTGTTCCATATGCTATTGGACTCCAACTCCCATCAGCCCCAGCCAGCAAAGCCAAGGATGATGGGAGCTGTAGTAGTAGTGGTGGTAGTAACCACAACAACAACAATGATTCATTTATTTACATGCTACCCATCTGACTGGGTTGCCCGGGCCACCTTGGGAGGCTTCCAGCAAATTAAAACACAGCAAGACATCAAACATTAGAAACTTCCCTGGACAGGGCTGCCTTCAGATGTCTTCTAAAAGTCATGTAACTGCCCATTCTGTTGGGAATAAATCAGACTGAAATTCCCAGGTGTCAAAAAAGGTTATTTATGTATGCCGCTACTGCGGCCCGTGTTTCGTTAGCCCCAAAATGGAGAACGAGCGAGGTCCCAACCAAAGAAGAATGGCAACTTAAGTTGATAGAATATGCGCAGCTTGCAGACTTAACATACAGAGGAAGAGAACAAGAAGAACGTATGTTTGGAGAACATTGGAAAACTTTTTTTGAATATATGGGAAATAATTCCTGGCAGCATTAAGATAAATTCAACAGGGTAAATAAGTTTTGATGGATGCAATAACAGAATACTGAATGGTATGGTTTTTGTAAAATATGCAGGGATTTATGATATGTAAAATGAACCATGGAAAGAGAAGAAGGGAAGTCACTGATGTAAAAGGATGTAAAAATGAGTACTTTAAATTGTAAAACAGAATATTTAATAACAATTATATACAAATAAAATAATAAAATAAAAATCATGTAGCTGTTTATTTCCTTGACATCTGACAGGCAGACATTCAACAGGGCGGGTGCCACTACGGATAAGGCCCTCTGCCTGGTTCCCTGTAACCTTGCAGTAAGGGAAATGCCAAAAGGCCCTCAGAGTTGGATCTCCAGACTGAATGATGGAGGTGGAGATGCTCCTTCAGGTATGTGGGGCCAAAGCCATGTAAGACAGCAACATGTGGCTTAAACTTTGACCGGTCCTTAAATCAGCTCTGGGAAAAGTTATTTGAGAGAAGGGTCATTTATTCCAAAAGTCGAAATGTGCCCTTAGCAATGGGGAGATTAAAAACAGCAAGTCTTTATGGTCAAATTTTGAGGAGAACATTTTGAATTTCCAAAAGTGTAGGTTCTGCATTGTAGGTGTCTAGTTTAAAATTAGGGCTTTTTTCAGCCAGAACTCGCCGGAACTCTGTTCCGACACCTCTCAGGTGGGCTCCATTGCCATTCTAAGAGAACAACATAGGCATTCATGGTGAGTTCTGGCACCTCTTTTTCTGGAAAAATAGCAGATGACAACTTCCCTCCTCAAACTCGCTCTCATCTGTTTTTGCTTATTATTAGTCTGTCTGTCTCCAGCTGATGGTCCTTCACTCTGCAGTGACTTCAGCTTCTAAGTCACACATTTAAAACTCTGCACATCCACCTCTCTCCCATTTGAATGTGTAAAGTCACTGTGAACTTCCCAGTATCCAGAAGTTCAGACAAGCAGCCACATTAACTCCGCTGCAGTAAAAATGAAAGCTGCAAGAATCTGGTAGTGCCTGACATTCTGGGAGAAGCTTTTGTAGGCTTGAGGCTGCTTCATCAAATAAGGAAGAAAGCAATATAATGATGAAAATAATTGTGTAATGGGATTTATAGCTTGAGCTGCCTCCTTTACTGTGCTGGTACTGACTTTCTTCGAACACATTTAAATAGAACAGGCAGCTAGGCATCTTGGTTTTCGTTAGCTAATGGCAGGAGACCTGATCCTCACTGTGAAGCAAGGGAGAAAGGATCTGTCAGTTTCAGTTTTCCACATTCAGTTCTCCACATTTATGCAGAAATTTGCAAAACAAACAAACAAACAAAACCTCATGAAAATTATTCACCATTTTAGCACGAATTTCTCCAAATAGGCGCATTTTATACGTAATTTCGACTAACATACACTTTTTTGCAAGCAGTTTTCCCCAATCTGACGCATTTCTGCCTGTTATTCTTCAGCAATATATTCTTCTCTATGCACATTATATGCTAATATGTGCATTTTTGTAAACATTGGCTGGCCGGACAACTGCAAGGCAAGATTCAGATAGGCAGAAAGTTTCAAGGACTGCTGTGTTTTGGCTCTCACATTGTTTCAGAAAGCACGAATTTAATAAATTTGGATTTAAATGCAAGCTGAATTGAATCCCTCCTCCTCCTCAGTCCCTACAATGACAGTTAGGGAAGCATTGCTTTAAATGTTAAAGTGGGATTCCAAATAGTATTCATTCTTTGCTTGCATTACAGAGACCTCAGAGACCCAGGGCTGCTTCTACACTGTACAGTTGTAACTTGGAAGTCAAACAGAATCTGTTCCAGAAGTCCATTCGACTTCCAAAGCATTCAGAAACCAAGGCACGGCTTCTGATCCAATCAGAAGCCCCATCAGACGTTTGCAAACCGGAGCAGTCCCCTCCAGGTTTGCAGTGTTTGGGAGCCAAAACGTTCGAAAACTAAGCTGTTCGAAAACCAAGGTATGACTGTACATTTAAAGCACAAGTCTTCTCCGAAAGAACCGCAGCGTATCTCTCACAAAGCTACAACTCCCAGTGCCCTTAGCAAACTACAACGGGGAGGTGCTTTAAATATAGGGTGTGTTTGCAGCCCCAGACATCACAACACACTGGCTTTTTCTACACACTGGCTTCTTTCACAGTTGACGTGTGCTCTTGATCACAACCAGGGACGTCTTTACCATTGGGCGTAGTGGCGCGGCGAGCCAGGGCACCAAGTAGTGGAGGGCGCCAGGCGGAGAGTCTGGGGAGGGGAGAGTGGGGAGGTAAGTGAGGTGGAACAGGGGCTTGGTTCCTGCACGCCTCCAGCGCCCGTCGGAGGCAGGAAGGTTCCGGATGCTTTTCCGCAGTCCGGAGGTATCTCCGCTGGCTCCACGACACACCACCTCCTTGGTTGCGTGGTGTATGCTTGTATCCCAAGCAATGCGCATAATAAACGTGACTCTACCACCGCTCCCCCCATCCACTCTACCAGTGAGCCAGTGTGGTGTAGTGGTTAAGAGCAGTAGACTCGTAATCTGGTGAACCAGGTTTGCGTCTCTGCTCCTCCACATGCAGCTCCTGGGTGACTGTTATGTACTGAGTTGAATAGGATCCAAATTGCAGCAGTCTGATTGGTCCTAGAACTATAAGATTCAGAATGCAGCAGTCTGATTGGTCCTAGAACAATAGGCTCCAGAATGCAGCAGTCTGATTGGTCCGCAGGAGCCTCCCAATCCAACTCCAGGTGGAAGTGAATCCGCAACCTGATTGGCCTACAGGATAATCCCGGAATTAGCCAATCACATGGGGCTCATTGTGTAAATAATGTATATAAAGCAGACATTTCGGGGGAACTTCCATTCCTTACTGCTATGAGCTGAATCAAGAGCATGAAATCCACACTCGACTCCAAGTATATTTCAGTGACCTTGGGCTAGTCACACTTCTCTGAAGTCTCTCAGCCTCACTCACCTCACAGAGTGTTTGTTGTGGGGGAGGAAAGGAAAGGAGAATGTTAGCAGCTTTGAGACTCCTTTGGATAGTGATGAAGCGGGATATCAAATCCAAACTCTTCTTCTACGTTGAAAGATCCCCACACTCAAGGCAACACGCTGCAACTGCTGCAGGAAGTGACCTGAGAGCCTCGGATATTGGAACACCTGACTGATGAGGATACAACGACATAAGGACTGACATTATCCGGAACCAGGAAAACGGTCGATGGATAAATTTAGAATGAGAAATGCTTTTTGTAATAAACCTATATTTATGAAATTAGTGTAATACTAATGAAATATTAAAAGAGGTTGGAAAGGAAGTAATTGGCTTTAGCAGAAAGGTTAGAAGCTAAAATATGGTTTAAATTTTGAAACTTTAATGATTTGAGGACAAGATAAAATTATTGATAAATGAAAATGTGAAGTAATATTATATTGGGACATATAAATGAATTTGCTGAACAAATTTTTAAATGGAATACAAAGAGGGAGGTGTGAGGAAGTCAGGAAAATAAGTAAAAGAATGATGAGAAATTGAAAAGAGGGATTTTTATTTTTCTTTCTCTTTTCCTTTTTGTGTGTGTTAATCTTTTGGTTTCCGTACTTTTTGGTGTTTGTTTTTTTGTTGCTTGTTGTTCTGTAACCTTTTTTCTTGTTAAAATCTAATAAAATATTATTTAAAATATATATATAAATGAAGGAAATTTCGACCTTTACAAAACAACTTTCCAGGCTATTAGCTTACAAGGTTTTTGCTTCAGTCTATTTACAAAAAGCGGAAGGCGGACTTCCTGTTTGAACCTTCCCGCTTCGGTACCAAATTAGGGTGTTTCTTGATCCAATTTTCCGTTTCTACTCACGGGTACTTGTTTAGAGTCCAATTGTCGACGGAAAAAGTCATCGCTCTCCGGCAATGGCTATGCGGCTTCCCTCCGTGAAAGTAGCAATCAGTTCGCAGCACTGCGCCGCTCACCCTACTTCGCTCCGGAGCCCCAAAATGGGGTTCCCCGTGAGTAGGGGAGGCGCTCCTGGTGCTCTGCCGAACCCCACGTTCCCAGGCTTCCTCCACCTGGGATTTCTAGCGGGTCCCCACCTTCATCACGGCGGGAAGACCCAGTTTCCACGGAGCCAGTTCCTCCGGTTGGAGGAACTCCGCCATTCGCCGATGGCGCTAACCCGGAAGTCCCGCCCCTCCCTCCTTCCCCTGCTTCTCCACTGCCTTGCACGGATCCTGCCTCCTCCCGCTGCCCCCCCACCTCTGCACTCCTTCACACAAACCACATTTCCTTCCCCTGCCCAATCCCCTCACAGTCACGCTCTCTCTCCCCCCCACCCAAGCAAGGACGGCAAGACTGCGACTGAGTGAGCGCGCTTCTCTGCTGTGGTGACGGGGATGTCCCAGCTTGCTTCGCCTGCCCCTGCCCAGACGAGACCCCCGCCTGCCTCACGTGCCGCCCCCATCGCGCCTGGCTTCCCAGCCCTACACCATGATCCTGCAGCGGGAGCCAATGGTCAGCCGTGCGCAAGCAGCACGGGACAGCAGCGCAAGGGCGGGAGCAGCCTTTCTTTAAAATATCAACAATTTTGGGGTCCCCCCTTTAAAAAGGTCGACAACTCTGGGAAACGGGGGGAGGGGCACCAGAGGGAACTTTGCACCACAGCGCCAGATATGCTTAAGACGGCCCTGATCACAAGCAAATCAGTCTCTTAAGCTTAAGTCAAGAAAGAGTAGTCTGTATAAGATTGAATATCAATACACGTGATTCTGAGATTAGACCACTGAAGAAGCCCAGAAAACTATCTTGGGAGTGTGCTACCTGCAAGCCCCAGTTAAAGGGCCCCATTGGGGGCGAACAGCAGCCTCTTGATTATTTGGACTGCCAGGGCGAAACAGGTGCAAAATGCCAGCACCCTGTCGTCTACAACTTCATTGTCTACAACTTTATTAACATCTATCTACAACTCTACTAGGAACGCGGGTGGCGCTGTGGGTTAAACCACAGAGCTTAGGACTTGCCGATCAGAAGGTCGGCGGTTCGAATCCCCGCGACGGGGTGAGCTCCCGTTGCTCGGTCCCTGCTCCTGCCAACCTAGCAGTTCGAAAGCACTTCTAAGTACAAGTAGATAAATACGTACCACTCTGGCGGGAAGGTAAACGGCGTTTCCGTGCGCTGCTCCGGTTCGCCAGAAGCGGCTTAGTCATGCTGGCCACATGACCCGGAAGCTGTACACTGGCTCCCTCAGCCAATAAAGTGAGATGAGCGCCACAACCCCAGAGTCGGCCATGACTGGACCTAATGGTCAGGGGTCCCTTTACCTTTACAACTCTACTAGCATCTCTCAGTATTGTGAATATCACCGAACTTACCTTTTGTTGGTCTCTTCATGAACTTATCTAAAAGCCTGAGTTAAGCATTTGAAAAATCTATTGAAACCAGACATTATAAGTTCATTTTAGGCTGGGTAGTTCGCAAGCCTTTGTGGCTTTGTTTAATGTTTTGTATTTTTCTCAGAAGGTCGATGAAGTGTGTATAATTATTGTTCTGTGTATATTAATCGCCAGCGTGTTGCATGAGTCGCACAACTTCTATCAGCAGCACAGCTTGCATTTTTCTAGCTGATCACAACCTTGGCAAACTCTTTCTCCCCCCGCCCCCCGCCCTTGCTTGCAGGTTTTATTATGTTTACCTATGTGCCAATCAAAGGTAGCGACCCAATAACCATCTTGCATCGACACCTATTTTGAGGATCAGCGTTAACAATAAACCTCGACACACAGAAGGTGCCATAAGCGCCAATATTAAAGTTACACAAGTTGATTTGAATCATTGGGGGTGGGCGGGGGTTTTGCTGTTGTGAGAGAGCGGAGGAATCTCCAGCTTCTTCCCAAGTAATATTATTATGGCATTGTAGCCATATATCCTTCCTGGAGCAGCATCTCACCCACCCCAGTGCAAAACAAACATGATATTGAAATGTCAGCTCCGAGAGGCCTTTGTCTCTCAAAGAAAGATTAAGCAGGCATATATTGAGAGAGTGAGACAAGAAGGCGTCTGAAGTTGTTTCTATACAGGGATGTGGAAGGGAGAGAGATCTCAGCCCATCACCACAATTCTGCTCCAAGGCTCCATCTGCAATACACATGTAAAGCAGAATCAGGCCCATTGGCACTGGTGGGTGGTGGGAGGGCAGTCCCACTGCCCAATAATTTAAGGAACAGTCTCTCTGTTGGGAGGTTGTGGACTCTCCTTCCTTGGTGGGTTTTAAGCAGAGGTTTCAAGCAGGCCATCTGTTGTGGATGATTTAGCGGAGATTCCTGCATTGCAGGGGGTGGACTGGGGGACCCTCGGGTTCCCATCCAACTCTCCGATTCTATGATCAAGTGTAAAAGGCCTAAAAAAGGAGGGTCCTGCTCCCAGTAACTATTTTCCAATGGAAATGCCAGGATCTGTTCCACACCCTCCAATATTTCTCCAGTGAAAATAGGGACATCCTATTTCATGGATAGGCAAGCTAAGGCTCGGGGGCCGGATCCGGTCCAATCGCCTTCTAAATCCAGCCCGCGGACGGTCCAGGAATCAGCATGTTTTTACATGGGTAGAATGTGCCCTTTTATTTAAAATACATCTCTGGGTTATTTGTGGGACCTGCCTGGTGTTTTTACATGAGTAGAATGTGTGCTTTTATTTAAAATGCATCTCTGGGTTATTTGTAAAGGTAAAGGGACCCCTGACCATTAGTTCCAGTCACGGACGACTGGGGTTGCAGCGCTCATCTTGCTTTATTGGCCGAGGGAGCCGGCGTACAGCTTCCAGGTCATGTGGCCAGCATGACTAAGCCGCTTAGAATCATAGAATAATAGAATCATAGAGTTGGAAGAGACCACAAGGGCCATCGAGTCCAACCCCCTGCCAAGCAGGAAACACCATCAGAGCACTCCTGACATATGGTTGTCAAGCCTCTGCTTAAAGACCTCCAAAGAAGGAGACTCCACCACACTCCTTGGCAGCAAATTCCACTGTCGAACAGCTCTTACTGTCAGGAAGTTCTTCCTAATGTTTAGGTGGAAACTTCTTTCTTGTAGTTTGGATCTATTGCTCCGTGTCCGCTTCTCTGGAGCAGCAGAAAACAACCTTTCTCCCTCCTCTATGTGACATCCTTTTATATATTTGAACATGGCTATCACATCACCCCTTAACCTCCTCTTCTCCAGGCTAAACATGCCCAGCTCCCTTAGCCGTTCCTCATAAGGCATCGTTTCCAGGCCTTTGACCATTTTGGTTGCCCTCCTCTGGACACGTTCCAGTTTGTCAGTATCCTTCTTGAACTGTGGTGCCCAGAACTGGACACAGTACTCCAGGTGAGGTCTGACCAGAGCAGAATACAGTGGCACTATTACTTCCCTTGATCTAGATGCTATACTCCTATTGATGCAGCCCAGAATTGCATTGGCTTTTTTAGCTGCCGCGTCACACTGTTGGCTCATGTCAAGTTGGTGGTCAACCAAGACTCCTAGATTCACATGTACTGCTCTCAAGCCAGGTGTCACCCATCTTGTATTTGTGCCTCTCATTTTTTTTGCCCAAGTGCAATACTTTACATTTCTCCCTGTTAAAATTCATCTTGTTTGTTTTGGCCCAGTTCTCTAATCTGTCAAGGTCGTTTTGAAGTGTGATCCTGTCCTCTAGGGTGTTAGCCACTCCTCTCAGTTTGGTGTCATCTGCAAATTTGATCAGGATGCCCTTGAGTCCATCATCCAAGTCGTTGATAAAGATGTTGAATAAGACCGGGCCCAAGACAAAACCCGGTGGCACCCCACTAGTCACTCTTCTCCAGGATGAAAAGGAACCATTGATGAGCACCCTTTGGGTTCGGTCAGTCAGCCAGTTACAAATCCACTGAGTGGTAGCATAGTCAAGTCCGCATTTTACTAGCTTCTTTACAAGAATATCATGGGGCACCTTGTCAAATGTCTTGCTGAAATCAAGGTAGGCTACATCCACTGCGTTCCCTTCATCTACCAGGGTTGTAATTCTGTCAAAAAACGAGATCAGGTTAGTCTGACATGACTTATTTTTCAGAAATCCATGTTGACTATTGGTGATCACATCATTCCTTTCTAGGTTCTCACAGACTGTTTGCTTAATGATCTGCTCCAGAATCTTCCCTGCTTCTGGTGAACCAGAGGAGTGCACACAAACGACGTTTACCTTCCCACCGGAGCGGTACCTATTTATCTACTTGCACTTTGACGTGCTTTTGAACTGTTAGGTTGGCAGGAGCTGGGACCGAACAACAGGAGCTCACCCCGTCACAGGGATTCAAACCGCAAACCTTCTGATCGGCAAACCCTGGGCTCTGTGGTTTTACCCGCAGCACCACCCACGTCGGAATTCATTCATATCTCCCCCCCCAAAAATACAATCTGCCCCCTACAAGGTCTTAGGGACAGTGGACCAGCCCCTTGCTGAAAAAGTTTGCTGACCCCTGCAGTATTCCATGCCCTCCAACATTTCCCTGATGAAAATAAGAGATATTCCTTCCAACATTTATCTGACAAAAGTAGGGATGTCCTATTCTATACCCTCCAGCATTTCTACAATGACAACAGGGACGTTCTAAAGAAAAGCGGGACACTCCAGGATCAAATAAGAAACTCGGACGGCTTCTGTAAACCTGGGACTGTCCCTAAAAAATATACGATATACGATATCTTTATTGTCATTGTCCCATGCAGAACAATGAAACTGAAAAATAGGGATCCTTGGCGGGCCTGCAGTTCACCCCTGAATTCCAGATTCATTTTCTGGCTTCTTTTAGAAACAGGATCCTGAACTAGGTGCAAGCTTTTCCTGATCCGTCCAGGTTCTTCTCCAGTGCCAAGAGCCACGCATCTGAAAGTACACACTAGCGGGAGATTCAGGCTAAGGCAGAAAAAAGCTGTGTGTCCTTGTTTTCCATCCCCCAAAGGGGGTCAAGAGAGGCTGTGTCCTCACCAAAGCGTTTAGTACGGAGGGCTCAGGGGGCTCCTGACTCTTGGCCTCAAAGGTTTAAAAGGGGTGAGCCATCTTGGAGCCATTATGAGACCATTTTTAGGCTCCTGTTGCCCAGCAACCATACAGAGGGACAAAGGCGAACGGAGGTCTTTTTCTTTTTCTCCTCCTTCTCCTCCTCCTTTTCCTTTTAGCTGGTCACAGCAACAAAACACGGACATAAGGGCAGGAAAGATATGTTACGGACCAAAGTTGTTCCCGCGCAGGGCCCTTATACGTTGTCCTAGATTTCTCTCTTATTGATTCGCTTCAGAAATGCACTTTAATCTTCTGCATCGCACTTCAGTTCACAAAATAATTGCGCCTCCCGCCTAAAACTGCCTCCTCTTGTTGTCGGTCCCCCTGCACCTCTACTTATGCACGGAACAAAAATTGCTGCTCATTGGCGATGAGGCTTTCCTTATACAGTGGTACCTCGGGTTACATACGCTTCAGGTTACATACGCTTCAGGTTACACACTCCGCTAACCCAGAAATAGTGTTTCAGGTTAAGAACTTTGCTTCAGGATAAGTACAGAAATCGGGCTCTGGTGGTGCGGTGGTAGCAGGAGGCCCCATTAGCTAAAGTGGTGCTTCAGATTAAGTTTCAGGTTAAGAACGGACCTCCGGAACGAATTAAGTACTTAACCTGAGGTACCACTGTAAATCATTTGCTCTTCCCCCGGTGAGAATGCCAGTATTGTCTCCCACAACCTTCGGACTCAGAAAACCCGAAAGCTCAGGAGAAACAGGGTAGAGAAAGGTGCACTCATATGGACTAGAATCTTGCTTTCTACAAACAAGTCTTGCTTCCTATTTGGCTACCGAATGGTAAAAGCGGTGCTTTTTTTTCTAAAAAAAAAAAATAGTTTAGGGGTACTCTCATTTTGACTCAAGAAAACCACCATTTTATAGTTCAAATCGGGGGAAATAAATACAGTAAATGGACAAAAGTACAAAGATTCACAAAATGGTTAGGGGTATATGAACCCCTGCGTCCCCCCCCCCCAAAAAAAGCACTGGGTAAAAGTATAAAACATCAATTCTGTGTTTGGGTGAGGGATATTCTGAAAGAAACACAGCTTCCTAGCCGATTGTTATAGGCTATACCATCCATACCATCCAACAGTTCTCCAATGAAAATAGCGACGTTTTCTTCAATAATAATAATAATAATAATAATAATAATAATAATAATACACCTGGGGTCTCCCCAGCCACTCTGGGTGGCTTCTGACATATATAAAAACATAATAAAACATTAAACATTTAAAAATTTCCCTATCCAGGGCTGCCTTCAGATGTCTTCAAAAGGTTGTCTAGTTACTTATCTCCTTGGCTCAGTGGTTGCATAACTCCAAACCTTCCAACATTTCTCCAATGAAAAAAGGGATGTCTTAAGGAAAAGCGGGACATGGTGCGGATAACACCAAGGTTGCAGGTTTGATCCCCGTATGGACCAGCTGCATATTCCTGCATTGCAGGGAGTTCGACTAGATGATGCTCAGGATCCCTTCCAACACTACAATTTTATGATCCACCCATGCTTACCAGATCCCATTTATCATGTTTCATAACGAGCAAAATGGAGGTTCCTGCTTCTGGTGGTGGTGACAACAATATCCATTTCCAGTTGATGTTGTATTGGTTTTTTTTTTTTTTTTACTTTAATGAATGCACAGATATTGCACAAGACTGATATTTAGCCCTGTCAAAATCCTGCTAAAGAGGTTGTGCACAAGACCCCTATATTAATTCTAGGTTTTAAAAAGTGCAGATGTACGTGTGTGATGTGATTGTAACCTCCAAGGTAATCCCTGCTCCAATGTGTTGAGATCTTGAGAGAACAGACCTCATTGTCAGAATTCCAACATAGATAGAAATAGACGTGTTTATATTATTTTGGGTGACTGGAATCAAAGAAGCTATGTTGTGCTCAGATGAGGAGTAAACAGGATATGGAGCTGTGGTGGTATGAGCCACCCCACCCCAAAATATCACCACGGGTGTGACAAACCGCCCAGCCAAAAAGTGCGCTAATGAGCTTCGCACCAGCAGCAACTGCAATTGTATAACAGATTAATTTTACTTGACAGATTTCCCATGGCAAGAGAAAATCCTGGATTAAATATAAAAACGTTTATGTGAAATTAAGAGATATATATTTTTGCCTTGACATGCATCACTTTGCCATTTCACCGCCCACAGACATCCCTGGTTAGACTTGAACCACCATCTTTCTGGTTAGTAGACAGACCCATTTTGCCACCCGATATTGATTGTAATTTTCTTTGGGACTTCTCTGCAGAAGCAGGGACCGAGGAACTGGAGCTCACCCCGTCGCGGGGATTCGAATTGCCAACCTTCTGATCAGCAAGTCCTAGGCTCTGTGCTTTAACCCACAGCACCACCCATGTCCCTATTCCTGCTTTAAACCATGGCAAAACTGAACACCTTCATTGCCGGTCATTTATACTGAAGGCCACGTCAATCTGAGCAAAGGCAACATTGGGAGGGAAGCCAGCTTTCAAAGCTGGGACAGGGAGAAGCAGAATGGCTGCGCAGAGGAAAGTTGTGACTGCAGCATATTTTGGGACCTGGGACGCGGGTGGTGCTGTGGGTTAAACCACAGAGCCTAGGACTTGCCAATCAGAAGGTCGGCGGTTCGAATCCCTGTGACAGGGTGAGCTCCTGTTGCTTGGTCCCTGCTCCTGCCAACCTCGCAGTTCGAAAGCACGTCAAAGTGCAAGTAGATAAGTAGGTGCCGCTCCGGCGGGAAGGTAAATGGCATTTCCATGCGCTGCTCTGGTTCGCCAGAAGCGGCTTAGTCATGCTGGCCACATGACCTGGAAGCTGTATGCCGGCTCCCTCAGCCAATAAAGCAAGATGAGCGCCGCAACCCCAGAGTCAGTCATGACTGGACCTAATGGTCAGTGGTCCCTTTACCTTTTACCTTTACCTTTTATGCAACAACAAGGACGAAGTACAGCAATTCCGAGATGATGAGAAGGGTGGGGAACCTCTTTTCTCGGCAAATGTCTCCCGGTTTCAGAAAGAATACGTTAACTCCAGGCCTGTTGCATTGTAGTCACGGACGAACCGAAGTGATAAATGCGCAAGGGTGCAGCCGATTTTTCTCCAACTTTCAAAGTCCAGGGAGAGAGAGGGGGGAAAGTTCCCGGCAGACACGGGCCTGCACGGGGAGAATTAGCAAAGAAGAACTTTTCTTCATTGAAAATCTCGCCTTAGCTCAGGTGATAGATTGCTGAGCCTGATGAAAAACGTGCTTGCAGAGGGAGCAGCAGATCTGGGCTCGTGAAGGGGAGGGACCCACATGCGGCAAGATGCTGATTCCTGAGCCCAAAGGGATGGCGTAGGGAGGGTGGAAAGTGACACTTGTCAAGTCAGCTAGTAATTGATCCGGAGTGCCAATTTGCAGCAACTAAATATTTGGCTTGGGCTCTCAGGATGTGCTCAAACAAACTTCAATTAAGGAGGAAAGGAGCAGCAAGGGGAGGCGAGGGACCACTGCTAACGCCGCCACCACGTCTTCTTAGATCCAGACACAGCCGATCGATCCGGGAAGGTTTTAGCGAGAGATGCTGTGGCATTCTCCTTGCCTCCGCTCCAGCGAACGAACAACCAATGCTTAACAATCCGAAAGAGGTCACCCCTTGACCAAAAATTGCCCGCCTGCTTCTGCTGCCATAACTCTTCCCAGTTAATCCAGATACCCTGGCAGGGGCTCACCGTGGCAAAACCAAGGGAGACCAGGATGTGCATTTCTTCAAATGGCACCTCTGATATTTCAGAGATGATATTTCAGGAACATGAAGGACAGTGGGTCCAGAAGGGATGCCTTGTCTTGCCCGAGAGCCCACAGCTACATACACACCACACGTTTAAAGCACATCAAAGAATCATGGGAACTGCAGTTCGTGAAGGGTGCTGGGAACTGTAGTGCCATGGGGGCAAACTACTGTTCCCTGGATGCTTTGAAGGGGTGGGAGTGTACCTTTTGTTATGTACTGAAGTTTTCACCCTGGGCCAGCAGGGAGATACTGTAGATATTTTTCACTCAGGTCCACATATGCAAATAAGGGATTGAAAGTGACGTTCAGTGATTGGATAGTTACAGAAAGTGGTTACTGTTGCGATGTAGTGGAGCTCTATATAAG
The DNA here is from genome assembly GCF_964234715.1 of Podarcis melisellensis. Lineage (NCBI taxonomy): Eukaryota > Metazoa > Chordata > Lepidosauria > Squamata > Lacertidae > Podarcis > Podarcis melisellensis. The sequence continues at coordinate 41,105,688 of NC_138545.1, read as the reverse complement.
CAGGCTGGCTGAACCCTTCAGTTCAGTTCTGTTCTGGCCTGTGAATAAACAAGAGCTGTTTGAAGAATCGCTGTGTCGTCTGATATGTTCACCCACAACTTAACACCTTTAATGCATGGCGTATCTGCAGCCCATGTCAGTTTCGCTTGTCAGAAGGTACAAAGATTTTAGCCATTGCAAAATATGGTATAGAAGTAAGCTTTAGTGGATCTGTTCCTTGGGGCATTTCAAAGCACCCCAAAGGCACACATTAAGCCAGGGGTGAGTAGCCTCCAGCCAGCAGGCTGTATGCAAGGCCTCCCCAACGCAGCAACAACATTTGATGAGATTTGCTAGTGGGGAAAGCGCTGTTGCAGACGCTCCAAGGAGCATCTTCCACCCCCATCGTTCAGCCCGGACACTGAGGTCCAGCTCCGAGGGCTTTCTGGCTGTTCCCTCGCTGCGAGAAGTGAGGTTACAGGGAACCAGGCAGAGGGCCTTCTCGGTAGTGGCACCTGCCCTGTGGAACACCCTCCAGCAGATGTCAAGGCAATAAACAACTATTTTACTTTTAAAAGACAACTGAAGGCGGATCTGTTTAGGGAAGTTTTTAATGTCTGACTCTGTATTGTTTTTAATATTCGGTTGGAAGCAGCCCAGAGTGGCTGGGGAAACCTAGTCAGATGGGCGGGGTATAAAAAATATATATTATTATTATTATTATTATTATTATTATTATTATTATTATTATTTCCAAGGGACAGCTCTGTATTTACCACAGCTGTCTCGGTTTCTGATTTGATCACAGAATGTCCTGGTTTTCCTTAGGACGTCCCTATTTTCATCGGAGAAATGTTGGAGGGTGTGGAGTTATGCAACCGAGCCAAGGAGATAAGTAACTATACAACCTTTAGAAGACATCTGCCCTGTATAGGAAAGTTGTTTAATGCTTTGTTATGTTTTAATATATGTTGGAAGCCACCCAGAGTGGCTGGGGCAACGCAGTCAGTTGGGCAGGGTAGAAATAATAAAATTATTACCGTCGCACCTCAGAAGTTGAATAGAATCAGTTCTGGAAGTCCGTTTGCCTTCCGAAATGTTTGCCTTCCTAACCGTGGCTTCTGATTGGCTGCAGGAAGCTCCTGCAGCCAATCAGAATCCGTGGAAGCCTCATTGGACATTCGGCTTCCAAAAGAATGTTTGAAAACCGGAACACTCACTTCCAGTTTTCGATCGTTCGGGAGCCAAAACGTACAAGTTCCGGGGTGTTCGAGAACCAAGGTACTATGGAATCGGACATCCCTATTTTCATCAGAGAAATGTTGGAGAGTATGCTGCTGCAGTACTCAGGAACAGAACTGACTTTCTGCTCTAACTCAGGAACAAACTCTGGCGTAGCAAGAAAGAACCAAGAGAAAGGTCTAGATTCTTTTTCATCTCCCAGAGGCCGAATTTACCTATTTCAAGAAGGAAGTTGGCTTTCCCTGGTCTCCTAACAGCCACCTCAGCCTTGCCGGCAATTAAGGTACGCTGTCACAAGTGTACTTGGTAAAACAGCACAGAATGCCATGCCAGGAAAGCTCAGGTCCTCAGACTGCTTAAGAGCAACTTTGCAGAACCTGGGATGCTTGACTAAACCCAAACGTCTCATGCAAAAGCCAGGCCCTTTGCTATCTAATTAAGCCAAAGCAGAGAGGCAGGACTGTTAAGCAGTAAGGCCTGCAGGTCACCTTCTGAAAGCCCTTAACCACTTTTTGGGACAAATCTTCCTAAATCCAAGCTTTGGGAAGCTAAGTTGTTGCAAGGGGACTGCGTTTCCGTGTGCCAACGAACCAAGCGGAAAATAACAGGGAGGGAATTGTGGGGTAGACAGCCGAACAATAGATTTCAAACAGGCTTCAGCCTTGTAGCAACATGATTAGATGTTTCTGAATGGTACGGTTAGCAGACATTTAAGGAAACAGTCTAAACGAATACGTTGCCATATGCACTAAGTTACAGTTCTGTGTACGGTTTTCTGGACTATATCATGGGTAATGTTGTGGGGACAGAGGATAGATGAAATTCAAGGCTAAGGAAATAGACCTCACATTCTCAGTTCAGCTGTTTGACCTTGGCATGTATATTAAAACAAAATCTCTATCATTCTCTCTCTCTCTTATGAACACACAGTTACCAGACAACCCTCCCTCCCTCTGCATTGCCTTTCATTGATCCTGGTATCAATACTATGAGAGGAGGACTGTTAACCTGGAAAGTAAGTCTTGTCCATGATTGATGGAGGCAGAGTCACTTGTCTAATTATAAATAATGCCAGTAATGATGAGGACTTTGAGCATTGATCAGTCCGTCATGTCACCTGGCTGCATAGAGGTTTGCTAATGGGGAAAGTGCGGGCGCCTCCACTCACTCTATTTAGTCAGAAACTGCTAAATCCAGATCTTATCCCCCCAAATCTCACAGGTTTTTGGCACACCCATGAAAATTCGCACACCCCAGCAAGAATCAGGTCTGCAATTCACGCAAGCTTCCACACCAATCCTTTGATGCCAGTCTCCTCGATTAGTGAATCTTGCATGCATATGCAAGAAATGTGAGTGTATAGCCACCGGTGCTTCTGTGTTAAACACTCCAAATACCATGTTGCAGTGCAACACCGACATCCAAATTTTGTGTTCACCCCCAAAAAAGTGGGGTAGTCTATTGCAAGCCACCCAGAGAACTTAAGTTATAGAGGGGCTTATAAGTAAAAGGTAAAGGTAATTAGGTCATTCGGTCCAGTCGTGACTGACTTTGGGGTTGCAGCGCTCATCTCGCTTTACTGGCCGAGGGAGCCAGCGTACAGCTTACGGGTCATGTGGCCAGCATGACTAAGCTGCTTCTGGTGAACCAGAGCAGCACCGGAAACGCCGTTTACCTTCCTGCCGGAGCGGTACCTATTTATCTACTTGCATTTTGACGTGCTTTCGAACTGATAGGTTGGCAGGAGCAGGGGCCGAGCAATGGGAGCTCACCCCGTTGCAGGGATTCGAACCACCGACCTTCTGATCGGCAAGTCCTAGGCTCTGTGGTTTAACCCACAGTGCCACCCGTGTCCCTGGCCTATAAGTACTTAAGACTAAATCAACAAAAGAATCTGAATAATTTCACTGTGGATTTGACCATTCCTAAGTGGCAGCTTAGCAGACTTCTGGCCTTCTCTATACACCCCTTGACAAAAACCTCTCCTGTTCAGACTGCCTCCTTATTCCTTTGTTTATTTGAAGCATCATTTATTGCGCTTCTGAGAGACCTCATTCCACATCCAACAATCCAGCTATGGTATCTTCACCATTAAGTCTGCCTGATCTCTGTGCCAGATTTATAATTGGTCGAGGTGGGGGTTTCCCTGCTTGATTTTGTTTCTTTACATTTGCAATTAAGGCTCTTTGAAAAACAAAACCAGAAGGAGGTGTCTTACCCCAGGTCCTAGGGGTTGTTCCTGTAATGACTTTTGCTCCATCCCTGTGAGGTAATCTGTGCTGAGCAAAAGCACAGATGTATTTCGATGTATTATGCTTTGTTATATTGATTCTCATTCTAATATTTTGTATTCATTCTGGTCTGGTCTGGTCTGAGCCTCTTTGGGCTTTCCTTGGGAAGGAAAACAGAGTTATTAGAAGCTGGTGAAAGGGAAGTAGAATTTGCAAACAGCCCTGCATAACCTACCCGCTCACAAAAATAGCTGCATGAGAAAAGTGGCTTTGTGACTACTTGTGTACTGAACCTCTTTGGGCTTGCCAATTGGAAGGTCAGTGGTTTGAATCCCCGGGACGGGGTGAGCTCCCGTTGCTCTGTCCCAGCTCCTGCCAACCTAGCAGTTCAAAAGCACGCCAGTGCAAGTAGATAATAGGTACCGCTGTGGTGAGAAGGTAAATGGAGTTTCTGTGCACTCTGGTTTCCGTCATGGTGTTCCGTTGCACCAGAAGTGGTTTAGTCCTGCTGGCCACATGACCCGGAAAGCTGTCTGTGGACAAACACTGGCTCCCTCGGCCTGAAAGCGAGATGAGCACCGCAACCCCATAATTGCCTTTGACTGGGCTTAACTGTCCAGGGGTCCTTTACCTTTTTTATTTTTTACCTTGCTATCTTTATGCCCTCCTCTTGGTTTCCAACAGTCATCTAGCAGGAAAAACAATATGCTGGAAACAGACTGGTCCAGCTAGCAATTGTTATATGTTTATGACGGCGGAACGCACAAAATGTTTGTACATTTTTGTGTGTGAAAGCATAATACATTGTGACTGGAAAACAGCTTTCAGTGCCATTGTGGATCTGAAGGAAGTACACGCAATGAATGGCCAGATGAGAGGATTGCAGGTTGACCCATAGCATCCATGCCCTGACCTCCCTGGGCCTTTTGTTCTTTTATGAACAGAGCCTTTGGGTGTACAGACGAACCAGGAAAATGCAGGTTTCTGTTTATTCAGAGAAAGCCTTTATGTGTACAAGTTGTACACATGCAGACTCAGTTCACAACAACAAAGAAGTGCAGGGGAAATGGGGCAGGATAGCCCTGTGGGTTTGATCTTCCCTTCTCTTCTACATTTTCAGTGATGCACATAGAGGAACAGGAAGCACACCTGTTCTGGAAGTGGCAAAACTAGGCTGTTACCTGCCTGTTGTTTCTTGCACACAAAAAGCTATGTCATTAAAAAATAAAAAAAATAAAAATTCTTCTGTGTACAAATTCAGCAATATCTTGTTGCTCAGGTCAAAGAACCAGCCTGGTTAGGAAGCTCTTATAGAGGTGCATCAGTTATCACCATGTGATGTGCTCTGATGTATTGCTGGACACAAGGCCTGATCCTGTTGGTCGTTTCCAACTTGCCAGTATCACATGGCAATGGCATAAGGCCCAAGCCCTGCTTGACATTCCCCTGGGCTTGTGATGTTAACATATGAGAGTGCTGGAGGTGAAATAGTTAATCAAGTTAGCCAATCAGAACCCAGGGGGTGGAGTCAGAGGGACTATAAAACCAGCTCTGAGAGGGGCGAAGGGAGGAGTTTGTTGGGTGGTTGGTTGGAATGGGAGTGAATTGGGATAGAGTTTGTGGGTAGGTTGAGTTAGTGTAGCGAAATAAGCTGAGTCAGGAACAGTTAGGGGCTAGTAAGACAAGTAATATCTGAGAGGTGGTTTAGTGAGTGAGAGCAGGTAGTGGAAGTTATAGGTCTGGATAGGCACCCCATGAATGTAATTGACCGATACCGTTTATGAAGCCACACGCTTGTTAAACTGCAATAAATAAACAGAAGTTTATGTTCCAATTTAACCCTGACTGGACTCAGTATTGTACCAGGTAGGGCCTGGGTGGTGGCAGCGAGAAATAAAGTGGTGGCATGGGGATCAATAGATGGGGAAACGTCCGGGGACCCTGTGTGATCGCCACAAGGCTCAAGACCCGGCAGTTTTCCTGGCAACCAGGGTGGCTGGGTAGGTGTTCTAGTCAGTCAACCCAACACCCTTGTGGGGATCCTCATTTACCCTTGGTCAGGGGCATAGCGTGGGTTGCCAGAGCCCGGGGCGCAGCAGTCAGTCCCTTCACCGGCCAGCGTCTAGGGAGTCTCTCCTTGAAAACAAGCCCCAACATGGAAGCAGAGCTAAGGCAGAGAAATGCGAAGCCAGGAGCACCACTGTGTCTCCTCGTCCTCCTGCCCTTGCAGCGAGGTGCTCTGGGCAATGCACATGGTTCTGGCAGTGCTTTCCTGCCCTCCTTGTCTTCCCTCCTTGATGAGCAGCAGCGGCGGCACCCTCCCTCCTTTTTGGCCATCCCAGGGGTGTGGTAAGTGTGGGCATCCCTTTGCCAGCCACAGGAAGCAGGCACTGCCGCTACCGAAGCCACATAGGCCTGGCTCCGGAGCAGCTTGCCTCCCCGTGGCTCCTGCCTCGATGGGGAAACCTGTTGTGGAGGTGTCTGGTTGTGGCCCCTCAGAAATTTGTGCCTGGGCCACGGGTCCCCGTCCCTCCACGCTACGCCACTGCCTCTGGTGACCTCCTTCCTCTGCTATAGCTTCTCTCACGTCCACCTCCCTATCTCCCACCTTCCTCAATATTTCATGCCTCCTGGCTTCTCACACTGCGAGACAGTGATTGATCCAGTTTGGCCTGGAATAAAAACAGCTGGGACCCGAGAGCGGCAGCGGCGTCCGTCTTGCAGCCTCGCCATCCAGATGGGTCAGTGTGCTGATGGCAAAGGCAAGAGTTAAGCCAAGAGAGAGATGTAGCAAAGCGAATTAGTGTCAAACGACTTAACCTAATCCCTGCCCACCAAAATCCTCCGATGTGAGCGGAGCCCGCCAAACGCCGTCTCTCTATTCCTCTCACATCTCCGGCAGACGGGACCAAACTTAAGTTGACGGATATAGGGGTTCTCTGCCCTTATTATGTTTAATCAAGAGAGAACAATTGACAAGGTGGACTTCTGGAAAAAATGGAGCGTCAGCTTCTGCGGGCTGGGCGTGCAGACATCCACAAACACCTCCGATGTCTCTCTCTTTAATTGCTTTACCCTGCCAGAGCGAAACTGGGCTGGCACTGCCCTCTGCTGGGGGAGCGAAGTACCATCCGCCCCCAGACTTTCAAATTGGTTAGTTGGGGGTCGTTGACTGATTGCATGCATCCTACAGCAATTGGTGGACTAGTTCCTATTGATATGTGAAATTCTGTGTCTACAGCTCTAAGGCCCTTTTTGCCTCTTTGGGGTTTTATGGGTCACAATGCTGTAATAATAATAATAATAATAATAATAATAATAATAATAATAATAATAATAATAATACATCCTTCTGACTGGGTTGCCCCAGCCACTCTGGGCAGTGCCCAACAAAATCCTCCCTGAACAGGGCTGCCTTCAGATGTTTTCTAATAGTCAAATAGTGTTGTTGCTTTTTATCTCCTTGACATTTGATTGGAGGGGATTCCACAGGGTGGGCACCACTACTGAAAAGACCCTCTGCCTGGTTCCCTGTAGCTTCATGTCTTGCCGTGAGGAAACCTCCAGAAGGCTCTCAGATAGCCTTAACCTCTGTGAACCTCTATAATTCTCTTTTAAAGCCATTCAAGATGGGAACCATCACTGCCTCCCATGAAAGTGAGTTCTATAGTTTTAACTATGTGCCATGTGATGAAGGGGAGGGGTGGTCCCTCTGGTGGGGGACATATCATGCTCCTTCTGAGGTGGTTTATCCACCTTTGGTCCCACCCTGCACTCAGCTCTCACCTGTGGATCCTAGAAGCTGTCAGCATGTGACAGCAGCATCCTGGGAAGATGGCTTCAACTGGCCAGGTAAACCAGGTCAGGGCAGCTGATGGGTCTCAAACCCAGGGTGAGTTAGGGATTTCCCCTGCATGTGAAGATGGGCTCTGTAGGATTGAGTAGCCAGACCAATAGTGGATCCAATGATTAAGGAGGTTTCTGCACACGCCATAGAGCAGTACGTTTCCGAGCACAATTCAAAGTGTTGGTGCTGACCTTTAAAGCCCTAAACAGCCTCGGTCCAGTATACCTGAAGGAGCGTCTCCACCCTCATCATTCAGCCCAGACACTGAGATCCAGCTCCGAGGGCTGCAAGAAGTGAGGTTACAGGGAACCAGGCAGAGGGCCTTCTCTGTAGTGGCACCTGCCCTGTGGAATGCCCTTCCACCAGATGTCAAAGAGAAGAACAACTACCAGACTTTTAGAAGACATCTGAAGGCAGGCCATGTTTAGGGGAGCTTTTAATGTTTAACACACCATTGTATTTTAACATTTTGTTGGAAGCCGTCCAGAGTGGCTGGGGAAACTCAGCCAGACGGGCAAGGTATAAATAATAAATTATTATTATTATTATTATTATTATTATTATTATTATTATTATTAATTATATAGGCAAACTAAGGCCCGGGGGCCGGATCCGGCCCAATCGCCTTCTAAATCCAGCCTGCGGACGGTCCGGGAATCAGCGTTTTTTTTTACATGAGCAGAATGTGTCCTTTTATTTAAAGCGCATCTCTGGGATATTTGTGGGGCCTGACTGGTGTTTTTACATGAGTAGAATGTGTGCTTTTATTTAAAATGCATCTCTGGGTTATTTGTGGGGCATAGGAATTTGTTCATCCCCCCCCCAAAAAAAAAATATAGCCCGGCCCCCCACAAGATCTGAGGGGCAGTGGACTGGCCCCCCCTGCTGAAAAAGTTTGCTGACCCCCTGCCATAGAGGAACATGAGGGGCAGATGGGGCCCATCAACCTGGGAAGGTAGCCCAACCAGGAGAAGGAAAACTCTGACCCGAAACCTCCACTGTCTTGCGGGATATCTTCGAGAGAAGAAGAGGCTAAGGAGAAAACCCTACACAATTTCTGAGTGGAGTCCCTAAGGCGCCTTCTACGCTTCCTTCCGGCAACTCCTGCAACCAATATGGTGCCAAACATATTGCTCTGCTTTCCTTTGGACCACAACACTGAGGCTGTCCAAGACCTCCATACACACTGCCTATTAGCTTCCCATGGCTTCTTCACAGTTTCACCCTTAGCCATGTTTATAGTCCCAGCCAAACCAACTACCTTCCCTTCCCTCACAGGATTACTGGGAGCCAGTGTGGTGTAGTGGTTAAGAGGGGTAGTCTCGTAATCTGGGGAACCGGGTTCGCGTCTCCGCTCCTCCACATGCAGCTGCTGGGTGACCTTGGGCTAGTCACACTTTTTTGAAGTCTCTCAGCCCCACTCACCTCACAGAGTGATTGTTGTGGGGGAGGAAGGGAAAGGAGATTGTTAGCCACTTTGAGACTCCTTAAAAAAAGGTAAAGGGACACCTGACCATTAGGTCCAGTCGTGACCGACTCTGGGGTTGCGGCGCTCATCTCGCTTTATTGGCCGAGGGAGCCAGAGTACAGCTTCCGGCTCATGTTGCCAGCATGACTAAGCCGCTTCTGGCGAACCAGAGCAGTGCATGGAAACGCCATTTACCTTCCTGCTGGAGCGGTACCTATTTATCTACTTGCACTTTGACATCTTTCGAACTGCTAGGTTGGCAGGAGCAGGGACCGAGCAACGGGAGCTCACCTCGTTGCGGGGATTTGAACCGCCAACCTTCTGATCGGCAAGCCCTAGGCTCTGTGGTTTAACCCACAGCGCCACCCACGTCCCTTGAGACTCCTTAGGGTAGTGATAAAGCAGGGAATCAAATCCAAACTCTTCCTCCTCCTCTTCTTCTTCTACTACTACTTCTTCTTCTTCCAAACTGGTTCTGAGAGCAAATTCTCAGTCGCCGCAGGCAATCCAGCATCAGAGACTTCGCGGCCACCAGCAAAATATAATTATAGATACTGTAACTACACACTTGAAAAAACTAAATAGCTACAAGGAGAGACATACTTACTTGCAAACACATGTACGCTCATTAGGGAGCCAGGGTTAGCTGTTTCTTCCTGTTGAAGTAGCAACCTCGGCTTGCCTCTGGAAATAATCGGCCTGTCAACAATACCTAGCCTTTTTTCCTTAGTTCAGGGGTTTTTGCTGTCCTTTTGCTGCTGCAGCTTGCTTTGTGAGCTCTGGGTGGGGTGCTCCAGAAATGTCACAACCGTTTCTCAGCTTTAAAGGAGAATCCGTTTGTCTCGTACAATCTTGCGCACGTGGCAGTGAAGCTTTAACACACAGAGAAGGGAATCTTTGTAATAAACAACTGATCATCTATTTACTTACAGCAGCGAGAATTGCAACAGCCCGGTTCTGGAGAGATCTTGCTGGTGCTAATGTTGCATTCTGGTATTCTAAAGTTTGGGAAATGGCACTTTTAGAAAAAACCGACTTATCAGCTAAGGGTCCCGAGGGGTCAAATGAAGAGAGACAGATTTCTTTCTGTTGGGTACCATTTTATTATGTTGGTCAACCATGGGGAATGGGCTCTCCCAAGGTTTTAGTTGCAATAATAACTTTTCCTTTCTGTGTCTGTCTCCCATGAACATGTAAGAGGTGCTCATATACAGTGGTACCTCGGGTTACATACGCTTCAGGTTACAGACTCCGCTAACCCAGAAATAGTGCTTCAGGTTAAAAACTTTGCTTCAAGATGAGAACAGAAATTGTGCTCTGGTGCCGCGGCAGCAGCAGGAGGCCCCATTAGCTAAAGTGGTGCTTCAGGTTAAGAACAGTTTCAGGTTAAGTACGGACCTCTGGAACGAATTAAGTACTTAACCCGAGGTACCACTGTATAGTATTATTTACATGGCAAGAATAATATACTGTAAATATATTTTGTCTTTATGCTTTTTCTCCCCTTTTCTGTAAGTAGTCATGCCTCAGGTTACAGAAACTTCAGGATGCATTTTTTCGGGTTACGGACCCGCCGAAACCCGGAAGTACTGGAATGGGTGTCCAGGTTTTGGCGCACATGCACGGAAGCGCCGAATGGCAACCCACGCGTGCATCCCGCACGGATCACGTCCGCAACCCGAGAGTCCACTATGTATCTCGTTTCTACATTGCTGGATCGATCAACTTTGCATTTGGATGTTTGTTTTATCACTTTTATGGGGAGACTTTGTCTGATATTCTACACGGCACTGTGCTTATTGGTGTAATCTTTTTGCATGTCTTGTTGAAAATCAATGGTTTTATTTTTTTCTTCTTTAAAAACAACACCCACAGCACTTGCCTAAAGGAGGAGGAAAAGGGACTGGAGATTGCGTAGGGCAAAGGAAGTCCTGGTTCCCTGGGCTGGAGGCGATATTCTTTTCGCCTTCCAAGAACATCTGAGCCAGGCATTCTGCCTGTGATACCTGCTTACATGAAAGCTCCACTTAAGCAGTGCCTCTCCTGTGACAGAGAGGGAAATCATGCAAATCAAATCTCCCAACCATTTGAAGCTGTCAGCTGACACATTTGTTGATGGGCAGGTGCCCCTCCATCACACACACAACAAACTATGAGAGAGCCATCACCAAGGCATGAATCAGGATAAACTCAGGCAAAATTGTTGGACTTGGCGGAGATGGCTAATACAGTATGTTTGATAAAGAGAAAAATCATTACTACCATTGCTGAAGGGCTAGAAATTTTGTATGCTTTTCGCGTGACAGAGAAAATGATCTTGTAATATCTGGATTTGAAGACTGAAAAAATACTAGTTCATAGAAGAGAGAGTGGTTGGATCTTAAAGAATGAATATAATATTCATTCTACAGAGAGTCGGATGCCGTTTTATTTTGTTCTTATCTTTCTTTGGCTTTTTCATTCTTTTCCTTCTCTCTTGCTTTCTCCTTCGTCAGATTTCTCCTTTTCTTGTATTTTCTTCCTCTTCAGATTAAGTGGCTGTATATATTATAAACAGATACTTTGTAATGGGTGTGTATTTCTGTATACCTTTGAATAAAAATCAATGGTTTACAGTATTTCTTTTTAAAGGACACAGGCAAGAAGCAAGGAGGGACATTGAGAGGTGAATGGGAGAGGTGCATTTGAAGCTGGGTAGAGATTTTCTTCTTGTGTGGGTTGGAATTTACCAAACAAAATATTGGCTGCAAGCCTCCGGCCATTTACGGATGACTTCTGCCTTCTGCTTTTCGCTTGCGGAAGTGGAGGCATCAATATCGAAAGGATGTGAAACCCAGCCAGCCTCAGAGCAATTCTGTTTCTGTCAACTTCCTCAAAGCACTCCAACAAAGAAGGCATCTGTTTCACAGGAGAAAGTCCTGGTGGAACTGTGACCTGCAATCGGAGCTGGTTGAAGAAGACAAAATGGCCGACAACCTTCAGGAGCAATGGTCTCCTTTTATCCTGTCCTGAGAAGTGAACAGCTTCCGATGTCAAGAGTGAAGAGGCACACATTCTACTCATGTAAACACACCAGGCAGGCCCCACAAATAACCCAGAGATGCATTTTAAATAAAAGCACACATACTACTCATGTAAAAACACGCTGGTTCCCGGACCGTCCGCGGCCAGATTTAGAAGGCGATTGGGCCGGATCCAGCCCCCGGGCCTTAGTTTGCCTACCGATGGCATAAGCCAGGCTTCCTCAACCCTGGCCCTCTAGATGTTTTTGAGACTACAATTCCCATCATCCCTGACCCCTGGTCCTGCTAGCTAGGGATCATGGGAGTTGTAGGCCAAAAACATCTGGAGGGCCAAGGTTGAGGAAGCCTGCTTAAGAGGGTGAGAAGGGCCCTGCTGGCTCTAGTCTACCACCCCGTAGCTCAGTCCATAGAGCAGGAGATTCTTAATCTGAGGGTCATGGGTTTGAGCCCCATGCCAGATGAAATATGCCTGCATTGCAGGAATAAAGACCCTCATGGTCCCTTCCAGCTCTGTGATTCTGTGATTCTTATATCTGCCCTGGCCAACCAGGGACGAAGCCCACAAGCGGCATACAAGTGCAAAAGCAGTCTCCCTACTGCAGGGGTAGGCAACCTAAGGCCCATGGGCCACAAGCAGCCCACGGGGGTCGTTTCAGCGACCTTTTTCAGCCGTGGGCTGGTCCACCGTCCCTCAGACCATGTGGGGGGCTGAACTGTAGTTTGAAAAAAAAATATGAACAAATTCCTGTGCCCCACAAATAACCCAGAGATGCATTTTTTTAAAAAAAGGACATATTCTACTCATGTAAAAACACCAGGCAGGCCCCACAAATAACCCAGAGATGCATTTTAAAGAAAAAGGACATTCTACTCATGTAAAAACACGCTGATTCCCAGACCATCCGCGGGCCAGACTGAGAAGGCGATTGGGCCGCATCTGGCCCCCGGGCCTTAGTTTGCCTACCCCTGGTTTAACCGGCCCACGAGCCACCCCCAACCGAGCTGCCCACTCGGCAACTCCTCGCACGCTGCACTAAACTGACACAGCATTGTGCGGAGACTCGCTTCCACGGCGACGAAATTCGCGCATGCGCAAAAAATTGCGGGCCCATGTGCTTAATGCGGCCCATGGAGGAATCTCCACTGGAGTGAACCGGCCCAGGCGAGGTAAACCTTGCTGCCCCCTACCCTACTGTGTTCCCCAATGCCTGGGATTCAAAGGCACACCTCTGTCACAGGACGTACCACCTAGTCACCGCAGCTCCTACAAGTCATCGATAGCCTAATCCTCCATGAATTTGTCTGCAGCGCTTCTAAAGCCATCTAGGTTGACGTCCGGGCCTGCATCTTGTGGCAGCTAGTTCCACAGTTTAACTAGGCAAGGTGTAAAAGAAGCACTTTCTCCCGCCTCTCCTCCATTGGATAGCTCTGGGTTCCCGCATTTCAAGAGGAAAAAACCTCTATTGTTACACCATTTTTTTCTGAACGGAAAAGGCCCAAATCTTGGGAACTTTCTTCACGGAATGGTAATTCCGGCTGCCCTTTTCCGAACCTCCGCCTCAATGTTTTTTGAGAAGGGAAAACCAGAACTTTAAACAGTATTCCAAAGTGCAGAGACGCCATAGATTTTTCCATCCTTGCCGATTTCCCCATGCAATGCATATCGGCGCTAATATGTTATGTGCAGGGACTGCAGCAAGGCTCCTTGGACTCAGTACACAGTATAAAGGCTCCCTAAATGCAGAAGTTTGAAAACCACGTATTTGGAATGTGTTAGTCATCTCACCTGACCAATCACTGCATTTTCGCAGGAGAGGGCATCCTATCAGGAGGGCCATTCCATATGCCATAAGCAGACCATTAGAGCTCCTTCCATTTGTATGTATGTGTACTGTATGTATCTATCTAAATGTGTGTGTTTTTATATATGCAATTGTTTTAACTGCTTTGTATGTATATACATAGGGACGCGGGCGGTGCTGTGGGTTAAACCACAGAGCCTAGGACTTGCCGATCAGAAGGTCAGTGGTTCGAATCCCTGCAGTGGGGTGAGCTCCCGTTGCTTGGTCCCTGCTCCTGCCAGTTCGAAAGCACGTCAAAGTGCAAGTAGATAAATAGGTACCACTCTGGTGGGAAGGTAAACGGCGTTTCTGTGCGCTGCTCTGGTTCGCCAGAAGCGGCTTAGTCATGCTGGCCACATGACCCAGAAGCTGTATGCCGGCTCCCTTGGCCAATAAAGTGAGATGAGCGCAGCAACCCCAGAGTCGGCCACGACTGGACCTAATGGTCAGGGGTCCCTTTACCTATGTATGTATGTATGTATGTGTGTGTGTTTTATATAGGTTTTAATTGCATTGCAGATTGCTTCCGGATGCTTTAACATGACACGATTCATAAATAACAAGATCCATAAATAACAATCATCATCATGATCTGTCTGAATATAAGCCAGGCGCTGAGGGGCGGAAAAAACCCTACAAGCTCCAGTTCATAATTACAAATACTATATTGTAAGACTGTAGTACATAACGCTTGAGCTGTATGAGTCATACAGATAAATTGATGTTAAATGAAATGCAGTAACCAAACAGCCTCCAGAGGTGAAGAAAAAAAAAAGGAACAGCCTCTCCAACTTCCCAGGATACAGTATTTTCACACCTCCGAGAAGTGACTTTTCCTTGTTGGTTCCCCACAGAGAGCATTTTGGCTGAGTGCCCCACAAGCAATATTCAATATTTACCACATTCCTGAAGACCCATTGAAAAGGAAGCTCTCAAGGATGCAGTCAATGGCATATCAGAGGGAGGGAGGGGCAAGAGGTGCACAGTACCCCCCTTTTTTTTTAAAAAAAGCAACTTTGTTGTGGGCTTACCCTCATGTCAAATTTAATAGGATGCGTTTTTACACTGCAGTAGTAGCCAGCAAGTTTCGTCCCCACCCACAGCCCCTTGGCCCAGCAGACCAAAATTCCTACCAGCTTTAGTTAACAACACCCACAACCCCTCAGGTGCGACTAAAATCTTTTGCAAGGGAGCCGCGTACAAAGATAGCCGAAAGCCGCTTTGGAATGAATGATGCCTCTTTTCACTTCCAGAGGCGTTCAGAAAGACAACAGGCTTGCTGCCTGGCTTTTGAGGTCTTTTGAGTCGTTCGGGCTGCAAAACGTAGGGAAAGGTTCTGGGTTTCTATTGCCCTTCCCAACACGGAAGGGTTCGGTCCCCCTTTCCTCCCCCGTCATTACCACCAAGGGCAAGTTAAGACATGAGCTGCCGCAGTAGGAAATACAGCAAGCCGCTAACCCCAGCTGCTGCTGTGAGGGCCAGGAGCCGCACCAGGAGGAAGTCCATGGAGTCCTCCAACGAGGAGTGCAGCTTCAAGACCTGCTTCCTCGTGGTCTCGACGTCTCTCGAGTTGTCGATGACGTGGCCGGCCAGCTTGACCTTTTGGTCCAGGGGCAGCTGGGCGGCAATGCGCGCTTCGGCCTCCGCCTGGGTCAACCCGTTCCGGCGCATCAGGCGGGACAACTGGCTCTGTGGGTCACTTGGAAAAGGAAGGGAAGAGGAACTGAGCTCAGAGAGAAAGTCAGAAAGGTGTGTGTGTTTGTGTGTGTGTACACCGCCCTCCCATCTATCTAGTCAATTCCGGCTGCTCTTACACACTCCAGCACAGCTAAGACATGGAGAAGCAGGGAGAGACTATGGCCACATACACACCATATGTATGGGATGCGGGTGGTCTAAACCAGTGAGACTCTTGGGATTGCCGATCGGAAGGTCGGCGCTTCGAATCCCCTGCAACGGGGTGAGCTCCCGTCGCTCTGTTCCAGCTCCTGCCAACCTAGCAGTTCGAAAGCACACCAGTGCAAGTAGATAAATAAGTACCACTGTGGCGGGAAGCTAAATGGCGTTTTCGTGCGCTCTGGTTTCTGTCACGGTGTTCCGTTGCGCCAGAAGCGGCTTAGTCCTGCTGGCCACATGACCCAGAAAGCTGTCTGTGGACAAACGCCGGCTCCCTTGGCCTGAAACCATCCAGGGGTCCTTTACCTTCTTCTATACCTATACCTATATCTATATCTACCTTATCTTTATGCCCTCCTCTTGGTTTCCAACGGTCATCTAGCAGGAAAAATGATATGCTGGAAACAGACTGGTCCAGCTAGCAATTGTTAGCAGTCCAGGGGTCCTTTACCATATATATCTATATATGGTATCGTAAGACTTTTAACATATATATATATATATATATATATATATATATATATATATATATGTGTGTGTGTGTGTGTGTTTAAAGTCTTACGATACCATATATATATATATATATATATATATATATATATATATATATGCTTTCGTAGATTTTCACGGGTACAGGAATGCAGGTTTTGGTGTCCTCGGGTGTCTTCCCGTGTAAAAGTTGGGGTGTCTAGGCGACGTTTCGACGAGGTCTCACTCGCTCTGTTCCAGTAACAAGAAGCCGAAAGCACCAGCCTGAAGATGACGAGTGAGACCTCGTCGAAACGTCGCCTAGACACCCCAACTTTTACACGGGAAGACACCCGAGGACACCAAAACCTGCATATATATATATATATATATATATATATATATATATATATATATATATGTTTAAAGTCTTACGATACCATTTTAAACAGTCACGGCTCCCCCCCCCCAAAAAAAAATATATATATCTGGGAGCTGTACTTTGCTGAGAGGTCTGGAGGGTGGCAACATGAGAAAGGGCCTTTTCTGCAGTGGCTCCCCATTTGTGGAATACTTCGACTGGCGCCTTCATTATATAGCTTTAGGCGCCAGAAGAAAACGTTCCTCTTCAACCAGGCCTTTGGCCGATTAATATTCCACAGCCTTTTAAATGTGTCTGTTATTGTTTTGCTGCTTTGGTTTAATTATTTACTTGTGTTTTATCTTGTAGTTTATTCTGCGAACTGTCCTGAGATCTTTTGATGAATGGCAGCATATAGTTTTAATAAATCATTTTTTAAAAAACAACAACTGGATGCCTCACAGAACTACAATTCTCAAGAGTTCCCTGTGAAGAGGGGTTGACGGTTAAAACAGTCAGCAGTGTAGCTCTGTGAGAGGAACAAGTGCCACCCCTAACAACTCTCTGCACCCTTTAACAAACTACAGCTCCCACAATTCTTTGGGGGAAGCCACAACTCTTTCAAGCAGTGTCATAGTGCTTTAGGGTGTGAACGTGGCCTCCGAAGAGATCAGTGGGAAGGGTCATGGCCAAGCAGAGTGGGCTCAGTTATCAAGGCTGAGTTCTGAGGGGTGAAGGACAAGGACCTCAACCGGCAAATCTGCTGAGGAAAAAGTAAACACACACACACAAAAAAACCTGTCGGAGGATAGGTAAAGCTAAAGGGACCCCTGACCATTAGGTCCAGTCGTGACCGACTCTGGGGTTACAGCGCTCATCTCACTTTATTGGCCAAGGGAGCCGGCGTACAGCTTCCGGGTCATGTGGCCAGCATGACTAAGCCGCTTCTGGCGAACCAGAGCAGCGCACGGAAACACCGTTTGCCTTCCCGCCGGAGCGGTACCTATTTATCTCCTTGCACTTTGACATGCTTTCGAACTGCTAGGTTGGCAGGAGCAGGGACCAAACAACGGGAGCTCACCCTGTCGTGGGGATTCGAACCGCCGACCTTCTGATCGGCAAGCCCTGTGGTTTAACAGGAACAGCTAATTAATTCCCAATGAATTCCCTGAAGAGATGCTTTTACCTTCTCCATCTAACTTGAGGATGGGACACCTCAGGCTTGGGGGCAAAAAGCAGCCCTCAGGGGCCTCTCCCTCTGGAATTTGGGTCTCTTCCCAGCCACACACCCCTCTTCCCAGACCATCCCCATCACTGGTTCTGCTTTGCATGGTTCGTGATTGTTCCTGCATGGCAGGACCAGGTCCTTAAACTCTGATAACGTCCCTTGCTTGCCTGGTGTGTGTGTGTATATGTGTGTGCGTGCAGACATTAGCCTATTACACAAAGGTAAGAGTTACATTTGTTGCTCTGGTCACTTTTAGCTCTATCTTCGTCCATCAGAGGCTTGCGGCCTCGGCAACATTACCCAGTCAGGACTGTGGTCCCTACAAAATAAACTTTTTATTTAACTATTTTCACAGGTTTGCAGGAGCTCCAACCCTTTCCAAGGGTCAGTCCATTCGGAAGCACAACAATATTCTGTGTGGCCCTTTCAGTACTGCCCTAAAAAATGCGGCAGAAACAGAGTTTGGAATCTGCCAGGTGCATATTGCACCTGGCTATCAGCCACCTGCAACCAGGTAAAGATGCCTGGGCGCCAGGATGGTTCCTAATGTCTCCTGCCATATGGAGGTGTATGCCTGGAGAACCTTGGATCTTGCCTGTTTTCACACACTTGTAGAATTCTATTTGTTATGTTTTATCTGCACAGATTTTGAGTCTGCCCCCAAAATGGCAAGGAGGCATTTCATTTTAGCGACTGTAACCCTGGTTTTAAGGAGCCATTTGACACCTAGCTTATATTTCAAACAGCTTAGTTCTCAAATTTTTAGCTCCCAGATGCCACAAACCCAGAAGGGACTGTTCCGGTTTGCAAACTGTTTTTGGAAGCCAAACGTCTGACGGGGCTTCCTGCAGCCAATCAGAAGCCGCACTTTGGTTTCCAAACATTTTGGAAGTTGAATGGACTTCCAGAATGGATTCTGTTCAACTTCCAAAGTACGACTGTACGAACAACCAGTTATAATGGATTTGGTTCATCTGAATGGTCACGTGGAAATTCCATGTAAGCAGAGGTTGGACAGCCATCTGTCATGTATGATCTAGTTGAGATTCCTGCATTGCAGGGGGTTAGACTAGATGACCCTAGTCTAAATTCTATGATTCCTGACTCAGTTCAGGAGCCAATGAATTCCAATGAGCATCCTCTGTCAGACTGACTGGCGCTTTTGTATTGTGACATAACGACATCGTTCCCTGTGATACCCTTACCAGTACACGAGAACGGTGTGTTTCATGAACTTGATCAGCGTGTTGGTTTCAAAAAGGAGTGGGATATCAAGGATCACATACCGATGGCCTGCGGAAGGGAGGAGGGAGGTGAATTTTGTATCGCAAACGTTGTAGAAACTGCAAGCATTCATTCCACACACAAACACACACACAAATAACTGCACAAGGAGTTTTGTGTAAAGCGCTGCAAATTCAAGAGTGTGGGTGATTTCATCCCCTTGTCAGATTCTGGAGTAAAATTTGGGTGGCTCCCTGCCTGAAATTGAAAGTGGAATTTTCCAGTTGCAATCAGAACAAAGAGCGAGATTTCTTCAGAATAACTCTGAGTCAACAAAGCCAGAAGGCCTCATATGGACATAATATTGGATAAAGAATTAACGGAACAACTGACAGAAATTAAAACCTCACACAGGAGAAGAAAGGAGAACTTCACCTGCGAATTTACAAATTATTATATGTGTTAATGCGAACTGAAGTTAACTTTTGTAGCTGTGGTATAAGGGATTTTATCAAGAATGGATTGTATTTCGTTTGAGCAAGAGTCTGGAGGCAGAATTAAAGGGAGTCAGACCCTGAAGTACAGCAACTGGGAAGCCCCACAACATTTATAATTGGCTATGTAATTGATTTGTATTTGAATTAGTATCACTATTTGGTGTTTAAGGTAAAAGGTACCTTTATTTGAGAGGGACGAGGGTGGCACTGTGGGTTAAACCACAGAGCCTAGGACTTGCCAATCAGAAGGTCAGCGGTTCAAATCCCTGGGATGGGGTGAGCTCCTGTTGCACGGTCCCTGCTCCTGCCATCCTAGCAGTTTGAAAGCACGTCAAAGTGCAAGTAGATAAATAGGTACCACTCTGGCGGGAAGGTAAACGGCGTTTCTGTGTGCTGCTCTGGTTCGCGAGAAGCAGATGCTGGCCACATGACCCGGAATCTGTACGCCGGCTCCCTTGGCCAATAAAGCGAGATGAGCGCTGCAACCCCAGAGTCGGCCACGACTGGACCTAATGGTCAGTGGTCCCTTTACCTTTATTTGACGTTAATATAATATGGTGCATACAGTGGTACCTCGCAAGACGAATGCCTCTTAAGACGAAGAACTCGCAAGACGAAAGAGTTTTTCGTTTTTTGAGTTGCTTCGCAAGACGAATTTCCCTATGGGCTTGCTTCGCAAGACGAAAACGTCTTGCAAGTTTGTTTCCTTTCTCTTAAAACTGTTAATACCAGGGTGCATCCGTGCTTCGCAAGACGAAAAATTCGCAAGACGAAAAAACTTGCAGAACGAATTAATTTCGTCTTGCGAGGTACCACTGTATTGGATTTTTGTAATTGAAAATTAATAAAAATTATTTAGCAACAACAAAATTGGGCCAGGATCCATGTACCGAACAAGGCACTGTGATGTCGTTTTTCTGACCAGGGAACGCTCCCCTCCTCTGGCTTCATGTGGCAAACTCCTTTGGAAGCAAAGGGAAGTTCCAGCATTATAGTGTGCAGTTCAGAGGAGGAGTCGCTTTTATAATATTGCCACTAATTTGAATGACGGGAGTTGAATTACTCCAATTACCTTAATTTGCCGAAAAGTTTAGGTCTTCTGAAGAACAAAGCTTTGAAGATCACCAGTGAGGCTATTTTCCCAGTTCCCTAAACGCTTTCCCCTCTCATCTAAGGGGGTTATATTGGCCTTAGAAACTGGAAAACAGAGAGCTCTGGCTCTCCCTCCCACCCTGTCTGCTTTCAATGAGTTCCTCCTTGCGAGGAGACCCTTCTCTGCTACCCCGAGACCTCCAAAGCAGCCAGCGATATTATCAGGCCCTTGATTAGACAGATTTGTCAGCTGTATTTGTTACAGTTATCAGAGGAATGAAAGGGAATAGAGAAATCCCAGCTGTCAAACCATTCTTTTACCTTATCGAGTTCAAAAAGAGCTTTTATAAGAGCGCCCGGGAAAAGTGGGGGGGGGGGCTGGGGGTGCGTGCGAGCATTTCTGAAGGTGTGACATTATGCACAATACTTCCCAAAGACTCTTTTGTGTGTGCTCTTTAAAGGCAACGTTAAGGGAGCAAAAATGCAAAGGGCAAGGATAAAGAAGGAAGGATTCTCAGGATGTAAGCAGTGAATGGATGAGCGCAAACACGGCACAAAGGAAGCAGCTCAGAGGCCTTTTTACAGTCCGTCCCCTCTTGGCCGGCAAAGAAAAATAAAATAAAATGCAGGGCAAAGGGAGACGATGCAGCTTTTGTCAGCGTGTATCGATGCCCCGAGGATTCCGCAAAGTAAAATAAAAATAAAAACCAACCTCACCAGTAGCTTACCCAGCATAAAGTATTTCAAAATCTGTTTTACCATCTCCTTCTGTATCTCAGGGTGAGTGATGGAATTCAGCAGCCGACGCTTTTCGGGCTGAGAGAAAACTATGCTTCCCAGAGCTTCGCGGTTGATCTCGCCGCTCTCCAGGAGAATTTCGGGGCCAAAGGAATGCACGATGCGCTGGTATGCCAGGAAGTGTGGCTGGACCACTGAGGAAAGGGGTTAACATTAAGACTCCACCAGAGTTGCTTTCAATTTTTTGTCAGGGGTAGCACTGGGAAACTCGATCAGAGCCAAGGGGGACAGCAGAGACCAACCGCAAGTTGAGAAGTGTTGCTTGCGATAAGACAGTTTGTGTCAGTTCCTACATACACTCATTCATGAATCCAATCTGTACCAGTTGCCCATTAATTTGCAAATTTTGTTTTTGGAAAACCCGTAGGAACATTTGTATTTTAAATATGCTTTCTACCACAGAATGCATATTTAAATATGCACTGCGTCTCGATGTATGCGTTTCTATCCTAATATGTGCATTTATCTGAAGCTGAGGCTTCAATACTGTGGCCATCTCATGAGAAGAGAAGACTCCCTGGAAAAAAAACCCTGATGTTGGGAAAGATTGAGGGCACAAGGAGAAGGGGAAGACAGAGGACAAGATGGTTGGACAGTGTTCTCGAAGCTACCAGCATGAGTTTGACCAAACTGCAGGAGGCAGTGGAAGACAGGAGTGCCTGGCATGCTCTGGTCCATGGGGTCACGAAGAGTCGGACACGACTAAACAACAACACGTGCATTTATAACGCATACTGAGCCTTTTCATTTCTTGGGCCGAGAAATTTGGAGATGTGTGAAATCTGACAGATAACCACATTCTGAGCTGCACATTAGTCCAGCAATTGCAAATCAGCTGGCATCAGAATCCACAGCAGCCCTAGCTTCAACTGGCCCAAACTATTTGCAGAGGTCCTTCAACTAGCAAATAGACAGTTTCCAAGTGCTGTCGACGGAGGGATGAACACAGCTTCTCTTCCTCGCAAGCAGAAAGCCACATGAGCTCTCCCAAGCTTTCTGCATTTAGAGCTCCTGCCTCCAGCAGCGATCCACAGGCTAACAAACAAGCGCACAAGATCTGCTCTATCGGAACAGACCAGTAGATCAGCATTCTGTCTTTCCAGCAGCAGTGAGTCAAATAAGTTTAGAAGCTCACAGGCATATTACATTACAATTCCATGATTTAAAACTCCCAACGTAGTTTTATTTTGCTTTTCAAAAGGCAATTGATGGGGGGGGGGCGAGTTTTCATCGCACCTACAGGTACAGAGTTTCTGCAGAGATAGTTTTTCTAGGTCAACAGTGCCTCTCAGGGTGTGTGTGTGTGTGTGTGTTGGGATCAGAGCTGCAGCGCTTAAGCCAGACTTCCTCAAGCTTGGCCCTCCAGATGTTTTTGGTCTACCACTCCCATGATCCCTAACTAGCAGGACCAGTGGTCAGGGATGATGGGAATTGTAGTCTCAAAACATCTGGAGGGCCGAGGCTGAGGAAGCCTGGCTTAAGCCATGGGTAGGCAATCTAAGGCCCGGGGGCCAGATCCGGCCCACTCGCCTTCTAAATCCGGCCCGTGGATGGTCCAGGAATCAGTGTGTTTTTACATGAGTAGAAGGTTTCCTTTTATTTAAAATGCATCTCTGGGTTATTTGTGGTGCATAGGAATTCATTTTTTCCCTTCAAAATAAAGTCCAGCCCCCCACTAAGGTCTGAGGGACAGTGGACCGGCCCCCTGCTGAAAAAGTTTGCTGACCCCTGGCTTATGCTGTGGGTTAAACCACAGAGCCTAGGACTTGCCGATCAGAAGGTCGGAGGTTCGAATCCCCGCAATGGGGTGAGCTCCCGTTGCTTGGTCCTTGCTCCTGCCAACCTAGCAGTTCGAAAGCACGTCAAAGTGCAAGTAGATAAATAGGTACCGCTCCAGCAGGAAGGTAAACGGCATTTCTGTGCGCTGCTCTGGTTCGCCAGAAGCGGCTTAGTCATGCTGGCCACATGACCCGGAAGCTGTACGCCGGCTCCCTCAGCCAATAAAGCGAGATGAGCGCCACAACCCCAGAGTCGGCCACGACTGGACCTAGTGGTCAGGGGTCCCTTTACCTTTACCTTTTCCCCAGTGCTGCAGGCCTAATCCAAATTAACCATCTATTCTGCCTCAGCAGTTTCTTTTTGAGGAAGGAAACCAGTATGTGGGTAGGCCCCAAGACAACTGGAAGACTGTATGGCAAGCGGCATTGGCCTGGAATCTATTTAGTCTCATTTTTATCCCACAAATGGATCCAGGCCAAGAACCCAATAGTAGATCCAACAACAACTCCCTTGGGGATCCTGGAGGATCTATTGCCTCTGGCCAGCGGTCCACTGGCGAACAAAAGTGCATCTTCTGTTCACCCTCATACCAAGGAGAACAGGCTGGCTCACCTTGTCGGGCTATAACATCAGCATCAATGACAGCGCAGCCCAGTTCTCGCAGCATAGCAACCACCGTACTTTTCCCTGACGCAATGCCACCTGTCAGTCCTACCAGAAACATCTTGCCCTGGATGGAAAAGAAAAAAAATAACATTAAGCGACAAAATAAATGTAAAACTCAGCTTGTGGTCATTTGTAACTTGGTTCTGAAGAGCTTAATTTTTCCCCTCAACCCACCTCGCCACCTAACATCCTATCAGGGTGGATTTGATTTAAATCAAATCAGTAAGACTTGATTTAAATCATTTTTTAATAGAAAGACTCATTCTTGCTGGTATAATCTTAATATTTACAACCAGATTGAGGTTTCATTTTTGGAATAATACATTTTCAGAGTACTGTAGTTTTTACAGTTATATCAAAAATTAATGATTTGGTTATACTATTAGAAATACATAGACAGATAATTATGAAATTATTGTGAGGTTTAGTAAGTTAACTGTTTATATTTGGACAACTTTTCTGCTGTACTTTACTGGAAGGAGAAAAATAATCATTTCCTTAATAACAATTTAAGCAATCTCTTTAACTAAAACAATAACATTATAGCATATGTATCCATGTTTGTTAACTGATGTGGTTAAACTTTTTTAAAAAACAAAAACTTAGACTGAGTTTTATACACATGAAAAACTTAAAACAAATCCTTCTTTCCTGATTAAAAGCCTTTGGTCTACAATGTAACTTAAACAGAAAACTATCTTTAGAAAGATTTTTCCTCCAAAAGCATTTTATTTTAAAAATCTGATTTAAATTAAAAAATCCGATTTAATTTTTTTTAAAAACCCGATTTTTAAATTTTATTTTTAAAAAATCATTGATTTTTATCCATCTTATCTGGAATTTAGATGTTTAAAAAATCACAACAGGGAGAAAATAATCACTATATTTTTGAGTTGCTCCCTATCGTTACAAGAAAAATAAAAACACAAAAAACCAACAATACATTTAAATGCAATTCAACCAGCATATCCGTAGTTTTAAAACAGCAGCATGCATGACCAATAAAGCACACGTTTTAAATGTCATTTGAAAGAGGTAGAAGTTCAAAGCCTTTCAATACTGAGACAGCCAATGACAGATCCCTTGGGAGTGAGTTCCATAAGGAAGGGACCATCCCTTCTCCTCATGGCTGTCCAATTAAATGGATCTTAAAGGTGAGCCAGTGCCGGTCTTAATCCAGGAGAAGCTTCATATGGTGGACACAGGCAGTCCTTTATTTAATAACTTAACCCGGAACCATTTAGAGTTTCAAAGGTCAAAACCCAAGCTCTCTCAAGGCAAATATGAAAGATTAGGGGGATTGGTCAATGGGCATGGAGTTAAATCACCAGATTAACATTTTCTGGTTTCTTCCACATAATGTAAAAAACAACACCTCTGTAACAAGCAGAAATATTACCTAAGGATTAGCATAGAATCGTAGAGTTGGAAGGGACTGTGAGTGTCATCTAATTCAATCCCCTGCAATGCAAGAATCTTTTGCCATTTCTACAAAGGTGGCAAAATACCAATACTCTTCCATTAGGGTAGGATTGTGAATTTTGTTGCCAATTTTGTGGTGGTGGCGGCAGCAGCAGGAAATCTTATTTTATAAAATTTTATAATGAATTGATTTTAGAATGCTGTATTATTTTAACTGTTGTTAGCTCCTCTGAGCCCGGATTCAGCTGGGGAGGGCGGGATATAAATAGAATTTTATTACTATTATTTTGGGAGTGTGATGATGTTAATAATAAACATAGAGAAATCTATAGCGTCTTAAAATTTGAAACTGCCATGGGCTGAAAGAAGGTATATGACATGAAGTTTCAAAATATACCATTTCAGGGCAAAGCCAGAGACCCTGAGAAGTCACTGTGTTTTTAAACAGGGATTTAGGCGAACCCTTTCAAGGTTACCAGATTTTTTTCAATGAATCCGGGGACACTTTTCAATTTCAGCAGAAATGATAGGATTTTGTCAGGGGACTGATCTGTAAATCCGAGGACTGTCCCGGAAAACAGGAACGTCTGGTAACCTTACCTTAGGTCCTAACAAGAGCATGGCTCAGGCTGCCTGCAATATGTTACCGTGTCCTACCTCCAGTATCTCATATTTATCCCAGCTTATCATTACTAATCAGTACAGACTTTGTATTTGAAATCTGTGGCTCTTAAAAGAGAGAGAGACAGCAAAAACTGGCAATAAATCATTTAACTTTGGAAAGGCAGAGTTGGAGTTTTGCAAAAGGGAGATTCCTCCAGAGAAACCGGGAGAAAACAAATATAATTCACTGCTGTCTTCTGCCACAGATGTGGAGCCCCCTGCCACCTACACCTCCAAAATTTCTATTTAAAAGAGAGAGAAAGAGAGAGAGAGAGAGAGAGAGAGAGAGAGAGAGAGAGAGAGAGAGAGAGAAGTACTGAAGGATAGAACTGTCTGGCTACCCTGGAATCCCTTCCACTTAATCTCAGAGGCGCTGTGACTTGACTGCGGTGGCTCAACAGCGAACGCGGCGCGGGAACTCTGCACGTTCTCAGAAACCCTCGGTACGCCGCGCAGGAAATAAACCCGAACAAGCTTGTTCTCCCATGGGATATGCCTACCCTCCCAGCCCTCGGGTTCAGCGAAGGAAGGGTCCCGATCCTCGCGAAAACATCCCGCACTTACCAGTTCGGTTCCGCCACCAAATGCTGACTGAGACTTTTTCCCACCCTCTCGTCGGCTTCACCCGTGTCTAAGTTTTCCGACTTTCTATTGGCAGAGAGAAGTCACGCTGGGAAACCCAACCAATCGCTGCCACCGAGGCTGGGCTCTGCTTCCCCAAGCGCGAAGCCAGTGTCGCGATTTGAGGGAGAGAGAGGCGAGGAGCGCAAGGAATGGGCAAAGAATTCGAAAGGTTTCTAGGCGGTCAAAGCTAGTTTTAAAGCTGCTCCTCTTCGCCAGCGAGAAAGACTGAAGCTCCTTCACTGTATTCTTTTTCGACGCCTGCTAAAGGCATTCTTATTTAAACAAGCCTACCTTGAGATTTAGAAAGCCTGTATGAATTTTAACTTGTTTGAGTCTGTTCAATCACTCATTCATTCATACATTTTATTTATATGCCACTTTTCCACACACACAAACAAATCATGCTTACAACCAAGAAACAGGAATGCATTTCAAACAAAGACTACAAAAACCCCTATTCTATTGGGTTTCTAACTCTGTGTTTTTTAAATTACGGTACGAATTTTTAAAGCGATAATTATTATTTTTTTGTAAACCGCTCTGAGGCTTTCCCCTACAATCAAGCGGTATATAAATTTTATTAAATAAATAAACTAGTCGTATCGACTGGTTGCTTGAAAGTCTTTGGGACAAAATCCCAGCCGACAGAGGCAGCTGGGTGGCAGTTCTGTGGCAGAGTAGATTCTTTGAATGCACACTACCCTCCCTCCCTTGGTAAACTTAGGGTTGTTGCCAGTTCTTGAATTTAAAATTGTTGATGGGTCCAGAGAGAATTTAAGGCAGAGCTGTGTGGTTTCTGATAGGTCCTGAAATGTAAAAATCTGTATTTTCACCTAGTGTCTAACTTCAAAACAAAACACTATAGACTTGTGGGGGACATTATCCCTTCTTGCTTTGGGACAACTTACTTGAAAACAAACACAAAAACACCTAGTTCCCTCGCTGCCCCAAGTAGATTAGTTAGTGTAGTGGTGTCTTGAATGTTGATGGACTTTGGCTGGGGAAATCGGGTTTAAATATCTACTCAACAGGATGACCTTCACTCAGCCAAACTTCGCAGAAATTGTTGTGCTTTCCCTGGGGCATATACAGTATTCTGGTTGTTGCTCCCTGAGGGAGGGAGGTATAAACATAGAAATAAATAAAACCCAATACTGAATCCTTTGCAGCTCCTGTTAAAAGAGGATTTTAGGTGATTGGAGGCTCTGTGAGGCTCTGGAGCACTGCTGCCAGCCAAGGCAGAAATAGAATCACATATTCATAACTGATGTTTTATTTGATACCATTTGCTAAATCTGAAAGCAAAAAAATGGCTTCAGTAACACCCCCTCATATTTGGTGGTTATCCAAAAAGTATAGGAGACACTGAACCCAAAAAAGTTTAATTAACACTATATTTTGAACTTGTGCAGAGGAGGGTGACCCATATGATAGCTCAGTTGGTATAGCACAAGACTCTTAATCTCAGGTTGTGGGTTCAAGCCCCATGTTGGGCAAAAATATTCCTGCATTGTAAGGGACTGGACTAGGTGATCGTCATGGTCCCTTCCAACTCTACAATTCTTGGAATCTGTGAATCTATAAGGATTGGGAATCCAAGCCTTATGAGAAACGGTTGAGGGAGTCGAGTATGTTTAGCCTGGAGAAGACTTAAAGGAGATATGCTAGCCATCTTCAAATATTTGAAGAGTTGTCACATGAATGATGGAGCAAGCTTGTTTGCTGCTGCTCCAGAACCAACTTAAATGAGATTCCGGCATTGCAAGGGGGTTGATAAAGGCACCACCCTACAGTTACATTAGTATTCTCCCACTTAAGGGTTTATTATTATTAATGTGTCACATCTTAGTGTATTTTTGGTCTTTGTGGAAGCTGCCCAGAGTGGCTGGGGAAACACAGCCAGATGGGCGGGGTACAAATAATAAATTATATTGTTGTTGTTATTATTATTATTATTGTCACATTTGGGGTTTTCCTGCCTGAAGGGTCTATTATTATCATTATTATCAGTGCTTTTTTTTTACCCAAGAAAATCACCATTTTATAGTTCAAATCAGGAAAAATAAATATAGTAAATGGACAAAAGTATAAAAATTCACAAAATGTTTAGGGGTATGCGTCCCCCCAGGAAAAAGCACTGGTTATTATTAATAAAATTTCCATATCGCCGTTCATCAGACTTGAAACCTCCCAACTCCTAGTACTGTACAGCATTGACAACCAAGGCACAGGCAACCAAGGTTTGCTCCCCCCCCGCCGCCGCGCCAGCGCGGTTCACGTGCGCTGCGCTTCCGGTTCCCGCCCTGAGCCGCCAAGAGATGACTACAAGTCCCAAAGCTCCTTGCGGCCGGCCGCCCAATCGCGGCCCGTCTTCGGCTTCTTTTGCGCAGGCGCGGCAGCCGGCGCGGCTGCCCTTCGCCAAGATGGCGGACGACAGTGATACAGCAGTGAGGCGGCCGTCAGGGGAGGAGGAGAACGACCAGCAGCACTGCAGCGACTGCGAGAATGAGGACGAGCACAACTGCAACCGAGGGTAAGCGGCACGGAGCCGGTCCGGGTCGGGCCTCCACTCTCTGGTGTGAGGGGAGCCGCCCTGATACACAACCGGCGGAGGGGGGGGGGGAGGCGGTCCGGTGGGAGGTGGAGAGAAGAGGCGGGAAATAAAGCCGGCCCTGCCCACTTTCCCTTGGTGCGGCGCTTGATTGGCTGAGGCGACTGGGCGGTTGCGTCCCGAGTGGTTGGTTGCTCTGCCAGTCCGAAAGGGGGAGCCGCTGGTTCCTCGCCCGTTGCAGACCAGCGGCGTGACCGCGAAGGCGAAGCGTTTGCCGGGCCTGCTTCGTGTGAGGGATAAGGAGACCCGCCATAGGGAGGGGTCCGGGACCTAGATATTTGGGGGTTATAGGGGGGTGTGAAGGAAGAGGGCTGAAAAGCAGGAGCTTGAGGGAAAGTGTAGCCTGGGCGAAGGAGAGACTGGAACGGTTTTTATTGCATGCTTTTTTGTATAGCAATGCATGTTATTTTGTAGCTCTAAGCGTAAGGTTGGTTCCCCCCCCCAAAAAAAAAAGCTGTTATTGCACATCACGAGTTCCTGTGCCTTTAAACTGCTGGGCGAGGGGCAGAAATACAAGAGTTGCATTTCCACACACACCTTGGCTGGAGATTCTGAATTTCTGCTTCTCACAAAGCTGTTAAAAGAGCCTTTGTTGGGGGCAGCAGGATACGCTTGCCCCAGGCCTTGGAGGGATAAGCCAGCTAATGGGCACCGCCAGGGACCTGGTTGGCGGTGGGTCAGGGAGTGAAAGCAAAACTGGCAGCTGCAACCCAAACGAGAAGCCTCTGCTGCATTCTTATTTTTTTTTTAAAAAGCATTTCTGCCTATGAATGTGCCTTTTTAAGTAGTGTAATTTAACCAATTCATGTGTAGCATTATTAGGGATTATATGAAGTACCAATGGGAAACTTAATTAGGATCAGCTGCTTATATCTCCTTTTTTTTTGTTACTGACATAAATCACCCTTATTTGAAATCACCCTGCTGCTTTTGTGCTGCTTTTTAAATGGTTTCTCAGTTGCTTTCAGGCCAACCTTACAGGATTTGCTCCCAGGATATATCAATCTAGTGCCTTTTTGTTCAACAAGTATGAAAACAGGGACATGTTATGAACAAGCATTTCTTTGAATATGGCCATTCCTCCTCAAAGTCTTCACCCTTGCTGCTAAGCTTATTTTTGATTGTTGTACCTACACAGAGAACTATGGAACTTGGGCTCAAAGAGGCCAAGTAGTCATTAGCTGCACTAGCAGTCTCAGAACAAGAACATCTGCACAAAAGAGACTTGCCAGGACTGACTAAAACAGTATTTGGGAAATGTACAACAGCTGAGGCGCACACCTGTTTCTGAATTCAAATAAGATGCACACTTTTGTACTTGTAACAATAAATGTTTGTTTTGGTGATGTAAGAAAGAATAAGGATGACCTGCATCAAGGAAGCCCATCCCCTGTGTTCTTGCAGGAAGAACTGTTCTGAGTGTAACTCCTGGTGAAAAAAGGAAAGGCAGGTGGCACTGAGCAGCCTCCCCTGTGTACAGGTGCTATGGGCTCACAGGAACATCTGATTATGTAGTTTTATTTTTTTGATGACCCGCTAACACTTCTCTCCCAGTAAATCATGCCACAGTACATGGTTTGAGAATTACTAGCATGGGTAGTAATGCTCTTGCCATTGAGTAAGCCCCATTGGACTCAGTGGGGCTTTCTGCTGAATAGACATGGATATGATTCTGCTATGAGGTGCCTGCAGAGTAGACTCCCTAGTACAAATTTGACTTGTTGGCTTTTGGGAAAGGCAGAAAATTTCCTGGATCACTGCTTGATCTAAAACTGGGGTGGAAAGCATTTTAAATGCAGTGATCTGTTATAGGAGACAGATGATGATGATGTCTTCAAAAGTTAGTAGCTTCCACATACACATACAATTTCTGGCTGCAAAATGCAAAAGAGCTAAGGGGGCTATTTTCATTTACCATAGGCCTGAGTTAGATCCAGATTGTCAAGAAAAAATAATCCGTTAGAGTGTTATAAGAGTACAGTGGTACCTCGGGTTACATACACTTCAGGTTACAGACTCCACTAACCCAGAAATATTACCTCGGGTTAAGAACTTTGCTTCAGGATGAGAACAGAAATTGTGCAGTGGCAGCAGGAGGCCCCATTAGCTAAAGTGGTGCTTCAGGTTAAGAACAGTTTCAGGTTAAGAACAGACCTCCAGAACGAATTAAGTATTTAACCCAAGGTACCACTGTACATACGGTCAAACCAGCCAGTGTCTTGCTGTGTACTTCTTGTTTTTTTATATATACTTGAGGAAAAAGGTTTGTTAAGTACAGGGAGAGGCTGTTTTTGCACTCTATGACCTGAAACAGTTCTTCTATTTCTAAATAGCCCCCAAACATCATCTGAGGAGCTTGCATGTGCTCATTGTGAATGAGCCTCTTAACCACGGTTTGTTTTGAAGACTGAATTGACCCTGTATGTATGAAAGATGAGAGCCACTTAAAATTCAGGTGGTGGAAATGTAGCTATTGAATTAGATTAATCTGTTGAGCATGTATTTTCCTGTTCAGATGAACACTTACAGTACTCTTTTATATCTAATGAAATGATTTGTTCTTTCTGCCCTGCTTGGGCAGGTAACAAAGCGGCTTGTGCATATTTTCCACTCCTTTGTTGCAAAGAGTGCTTAGAACTTGGGGGGGGGGCGGTACAACAACCCTGTCACACAAGTAGGTGGTTGACAGAGGGAGGAATAAATGCCTTTGAAGCAGTAGCTGCAGCACTTGGCTCATCTTTCTAGAGGCTTCTTACCTGAAAAGTTGAGGTTTTTTGGCTTCTTTTATCTCTGCAATAGGTGTCACTGGTTTGTGGACGGACCTTCAGTCATTTAAAGTGTGTCTGTTTTTAGATGACCCAGCCAAAACTGTTTCCTTTTTGTCACTATTATCAGTCACATACAGTGGTGCCTCTAGTTGCGTTCACCTCCAGTTACGTATCCTTTGGGATACGTACGCGGCAAACCCGGAAGTAAATTTCTGGGTTTCATCGCATGCGCAGAAGCACTCTACATGCCACGTGCATGCGCAGAAGCGGCACCTCCGGTTGCGAATTCCTCAGGATGCGGCCTGACCTCTGGAACGGATCCCGTTCGCAACTGGAGGTAACACTGTATAGCTTTATAGCTCTGTAAAGTAGGCTTTTTAATTTCCCCTAAAGTAGGAAGGCGCTACTGACACACTCGGGACCAAATTGTGACACTCCCAAAGTGGTGTAATGGGAACCCCAAAAGTGGTCTTGGACTTGCTGGCAAGGTCCTTTGGGGGAAGGTAGCTTTGAGGCTTTGGCCTAAGTGCAGTGGTTGTGTTGATAATGGTTGGTGACTAGAGTCCTGCAGAGATCATCTGAAGAACTTGCATTAGGTGGTCATGAGCAGCAGGACTTAAAGCTCTGCTTGTTAAATCTTCCAGGTGTTAATGCTTCCAAATGTTACAAGACATGGCTGGAGAAATCCTACAAATCTTATTATAACTCACCCCTATGCTCTGATACCAAACTGGTTTTCTGGTTTAGCTGCTGCCACAGTGGGAATATGCGTGTGAGGCTATCCTGGCTTAATCAGTCTGGTTTGGCTTGCTTCTTGGTTCATATTCCATGTTCTGCTTTGATGTGGTGTAGCACCTATAATCCAGATCTACAAAGTCATGGCTTCCTTCAACATACTGTGGGAATCTGTGGAAGCTGCTGAACTGTGGGTTTTGAGATAGTTATTATTATTTATTGGATTTATATACTGCCCTATTCCCGAAGATCTCAGGGCGGTTCACAAAATCATAATATATAAAATAAATTAAAAACAATAGCCCAATAAAAAACGCCAAAAAGAGCCACATTCTAAAAGGGTATTGGATGTCAATAAGATCAACCAAATATCTAGTTAAAAAGGAATGTAGGCCTGGTGCCTAAAGGTGTATAATGAAGGCGCCAGGCGAACTTCCCTGGGGAGAGCATTCCACAGACAGGGAGCCACTGCAGAGAAGGCCCCGTTCTCGTGTTGCCACCCTCTGGACCTCTTGAGGAGGAGGCACACGAAAGACGGCCTCAGAAGATGATCTCAGAGACCTGGTAGGTTCATATGGGAAGAGGCAGTCCTTGAGGTATTGCTGTCCTGAGCCGTTTAAGGCTTTATAGGTCAAAACCAGCACTTTGAATTGGGCCCAGAAAGCAATTTTTGTTCCTTACATGATACGGTAAGAGTTAAGGAAGATTCTGGAACTTTTCCGATAAAAACAATACTTAGCACGTGTATAGTTTTTTTTCCTAGTTTTAATTGTATTAAAAGCACTTTTGGGTTGAAAGTGCTTTTAAGATATTAAAGTCGCTTTGTTTTTAAAATCCTTACAGCAGCTCCTGTAAGGTAGGTTTTATTATTCCAATTTTGTAGAGGGGAATGGAAAGAGAGGGGCATGCCTAAGTCTTTGTGAATGCATCGGCGAGGGCACATTTGAACCAAGGACTTCAGTTGCTGATGTGGATTGTGATATCACAACATGGGCGTATAATTGAGGCTCTTAAAGCATTGCTTCCATGGCTCCCACTATCTTGTGACCCTGGTGTGGGGGCTGTGTGGATCCTCTTTGCCCTTCTCTTTCGGGTGTGTGTTTCTTGTTTGGTTTTGCTTCTTTCAGTAAACTGGAACCATCCACTCTTGATGGAGGCACCTGATTTGCTTTGCCCTCAACTAGTGGTGCACAATGCGACCTAGATCTTGTGGCTTAACTGCCTGGTGGAAGTGAGTAGGCTTGGGAAGGGCCCTACTAAAGGTTTAGAGAAGAGCCTTCTAGCTTTATAGCTGTCTTTGTCTTGCCAGATCTGGGGCACAAGATACAGCACTGCAGCTGAAGAGTCTCTCTCTCCCCCCCCTCTCTCTCTCCTCTTAATTCCACTTGGGGCTGTGGGGGAAGGTGTCCAGGTTTCCTCCCACTCCCAGACATCATCTAAGGAGCCTGTATGTGCTCATTGTGAATGAGCCTCATAATTCTTAACCATGGTTTGTTTTGAAGACTGCATTGACCCTGTATGTATGAAACATCAGAGCCACTTAAAATTCAGGTGGTGGAAATATAGCTATTATATTAATCTGTTGAGCATGTATTTACCTGTTCAGATGAACACTTACAGTACTTTGTCATGGAGTACTTTCTTTTGCCACTGAGAAACAGTATTTTCACTGCTGTCTCAGTAGGATCATTGCTCCTGTACTAATAACCAGTGAGCATCACATTTTTGAGTGTATGAGCATTTGCAGTGAAGGAGATTGGTGAGATTCTCTGGCAACTGTGACATGAATGGCAATTGTGTGTAAAACTTTCATTGTGTGCAAAACTGCAGAGTGTGATCAGTCTGTGCTAAAATAGCTCTATGCTGCAGTCTGATTTTCTCTTTGGTTCCACTGCAGTGCATGACCACACTATGCCGAGATTCCTTAATATCTAGTCCAGACTTATCCCTCTGGTTTTTGAAAAGATTACTTGCTTTAAGTATTAGCTGTAGATTTGCCAAGTAGGACTTAGAAGCACCTACATTTGACGTAGCGTGGCTCAGCAGTCAGTGTGAAACACTGGAGCAGAGAAGTCTCCGTTGTGAAGCAATGAGTGTTACATTGCAAGGATGTAGATTTTAGCTTAACATTAGAACTTCATAATCTGAAGAGCCAGTCATCAGGCAGCAAGCAAGCAACCCAGAGAAGTTGTAGCATAATGGTTTTATAGTTGAAGCCATGCAAATATCTGTCTGGGGTGCTTCAATCATGTCATTGATTGTTTTCCTGGTTTAGAGGAAGTTAGATTCAAAGAATGACTTTCAGCCTTTGTTCTAGAGTCCTGGAATTCCTTAGCAACTTATGCATGATTAATAAAAGGAAATTTATGCTGCCTTAGGTTCCAGAAAGAAAGGTGGGATATAAATACACTCAATGAACAAAACAAAATAAACTTCTCTAAAAAAAACAGGTTGTGTGTCAGTGCGTCGTGCAGTGTACTACCACAAAGATGAATTGGGTAAAATTTCATATTGAGCACTAGCAAAGCCCAAGAGGCTTCACATAAAATATTCCTTCATCCCCAGGATCTTTTCCCAACAGACGGGTTCTGCAGCAGCTCCTTGGTGGAGTCCATTAGGATTTAAAGTTGTGGGAGAAGCTCTTATCTTGGGCCTAAAGCCAGCTTTTGCTACTTGTTTGGGTTTGCCAGCCATTAACAAACAGCTTGCACACTACTAATAGAGAATGCTGTCTGGTTTGTGTACTTGGCTTGTGCAGGGCTGCAGTGAGGCTCAGTAGATTTTGCTGACACCCTGTGCTGACAGAGAGCACTCCCTTGGAAGATACCCCAGAATCATATGCAACACACAGAATTTCCATGGCAGGCATGTAGATTCATGTAGGGGGACATTTCAAACCAGTGTTCCATGGTGGCATATCAGATGTTCCTCTGTGGAAAGATACTTGTGGTGTGGGAGAGTGGGTGCATTGTGGGTACAGGGAACTTATTTTAATTTTTATACCTTCCTTTTCCTGAAAACAAGGCCAATATATTATTTTAATCCACAATAACAAAACAGTGATTAAGAAGAGCGACAGATCGCGTGCTAGAGGATTACTTTGCAGCTTAGGTAAAAAAAGGGGATTGCAAAGAATGCTCAAGGTATATTGTCTTTCGTCTTTGCAGCAGCCACCATTGTGCTAAATTAGACAGGAGTTACAAGCTAAGAGTGTGCACATTGTGCTGTGTGGATAGTCCATAACTGTGTTATAACTAGTCAGTGCTGGTGCAGTATTGTCAGGGCTTCTCCCACAAGCGGTTCAATAAAGTCTCATTAAGGTGGAAAAATGGGGCCGAGGCAAAATTGCAGAAGACCTGGTCGCCTCAGATAACTTGAGCAAATGAATCGTGTCACATACTGCAGTCAACCCTTCTTTCCCAATTCCTTGCAAAACTGGAACACAGAGATACCCTCCTTCCCCCACACCACAAGAAGCTACAGATTGTGTGAAGTGCACACATTTATTCCATGCAATTTAGTCTGTATAATTTGGGGTTCCAGCCTTGCAAGATGGAAGGAGTCAGAGCAGTGGTTTCTTTCTTCCCGTACATCCACTAAGGAGCTAGCTTGAAAGAGTGAGTTTCCCCAAGGTGTATTGGTCAAAAGAGACCACGCAGAAGCAAACTGTGACTTTGGCACCCGGCCCCAGCTCCCTTCAAGCCCTGCTCTTAGCAGTTGATCTGTAAAGTCCCATCAGTCATGTTTCATTTCTTCCTCAGTGGCTTAAGCCCAGCTGATGACAGTGGGGGGAAAAAGAAGAAAAAGAAACAGAAGAAGAAGAAGGAAAAGTCGGATCAAGTTGATTCAGCCCAAGATCAGACAGTAAAGGTAAAAAGCAAAAATATTTTGCAACAGGTTGGTCATGTTGAACCATCCTCCCGTTCTCTTCCACTCCCTGAGCCTCCCGTTCCCTATACTGTGTTCTTTTTTGGGTACCCATAAAGTTAAATTAAGAAAGGCTGGTGGGGATATATGCAGGGGAAGTTCTATGGGGACTGGTTGACCTACATTGTTGCATTTACATTTGTTCTGTTTTCAGTGTGGGTAGATGAGGAATGGTGGGGGTGGAGGGCAGTGTAGGCTTTGAATGTTCAATGGTTTTAAGGGGTAGCAGGAGAATGTCCTCTCCAAAATTTTAAACTTTCAGGGAGGGGGGAAAGTAGGACATGGTGGTCAGTTGACTCATTGTGCCTTTGGTGTCTTTGCAGGTGACCTTGCCAGCAGAAAGAATGCAGGAGATTCAAAAGGCCATTGAGCTGTTCTCCGTAGGACAAGGACCTGCCAAGACAATGGAAGAAGCCACCAAACGCAGCTATCAGTTCTGGGACACACAGCCAGTCCCCAAATTAGGTACATAATCTTCTCCTTTCCACTTTTTCTTCTATCTATCTGGCTGGCTTTAAATAGTCTCAAAACATTGGAGAGATCTTTCCAGCCTGTTACTATGCCAATTTGAGCAATGGTTCAGCAGTCCCCAACATCTTGTGCATTCCCCAAACCTCAAGAAACTGTGTAAATTGTGTGAGTGGTCAAGCTGTGTGATGTTTCAGTCCCAGAAATGGGATTGCAGGTAGGCTGGGGAATCGGAGAATGTGGGCCCTTGCAGCAATGCTGCAGGCAGGATCTTACTAGTTCTCTTGGACAGAAGCATATGGGACCTGGAAGAATTGGGGGTCTGGAGGCTGAAGTTGCCCAGGAAACTGTGCTAATGCATGTGGAGGGCTAGGAAGGTCCCTTCGGTAATTATTTGTCATGCATGGCAGCACTCCTCTCTCTTTCTCCACCCATTCTCAGGAGAAGTAGTGAACACTCACGGACCCGTTGAACCAGACAAGGACAACATCCGCCAGGAGCCCTACACTTTGCCTCAGGGTTTTATGTGGGATGCTCTGGACTTGGGGGATCGAGGTGTGGTGAGTAGGGATGCAGCAGAACTAACCATCCTAGAAGGTTCTCCTCTAAACCATCTCCACCAACCTACCCCACGGCTACCATAGCATCCAGTTGTTCCATCTCAGGATTCTGACCACTTGCATTCTAAGGCTTTCCACAGCTTCGCTAGATGATCCATATTTCTCTTCTTTCCCTCTCCATTCCGTGTTAGGCTTTTCTTCTGTTGTCTTAATTTTGAGCATGCCGCTGTTCCTCTTTCTTTCTCTCCCTTTGCCCAGAGATTCCTCCTGAAAACCAGCTAGGTTTTTGTGTGGGTAAAGTTTGTCATAGGATTAATCTCATAGCTTTAAGCTTGGCTGGCTGGCTTGAGTCAACTGGATCTCTTCCTGCATCTCTGCATTGTTCTGCCTTGTCCACTTCTCTTCATTTTGCCCTTGTTTGTGCCATAGTTTTTCCATGTGGCCCAAAACCTTTCCTGCTGATCATGTAGAGCCTACCAGCACTCTTAAGAGTCAATTTTTATTGACTTGTTTACCTTTTAAAGATGTTATTATTGATATAAACATTTACATATATCATTTAAAACATGCACACAATTTCATAACACTTTGTTTTTTTGTAACATTGACCTGATCTTTTTATCTCTTAAAAACTGGCCCTCTGTTATTGGTTTGAGACCCAAGACTACACTCGTACATCAACAATGGTTTGATGTTACTTGGATGAGTTGTAGCAAGGCTGAGCAAAGCATTGGGCTTTGCAGTCTCCCCTCTCCTGTCACTATGCAGCCAGGGAAAGGACTTGTACCCAGAGATGGATTTTGCTTTCCAAGAAGGTTAACAACTTCCTGTCGTATGAGTCGGGAATCCTGGCTGAAAACAAACTGGCTAGTTAAACAAGCCGATTGCATAACCCTTGTCTTGAAGTTGGATTGTTGTGAAACTTTGCAGGGGTTTGGTTTCGCTGTCAACAAGTTACAGCTTGTTGTGTCACACAGACCAAGAATCGTAGCTTAAAACAAAATCACCCCCCTAGCTGCTAAATCACAGTTGAGCATTGTGTGTGAATGCAGCCTTTTTGTCCCAATCTCATTTAAAAAAAATGTTTGGTACATTGCAGCCAAGACACACCTGTCCCCTTAAACTACTTTGTCATTGTGTAGCATTTTTTGTTGTGTCAGTTGTGTCAGTACTTCGCAGGGTAGTTGTTACGGAGGTCCTTAAGATTCTTCTGCTGGTAGGCGATTGAGAAGATATGAACTACAAGTAGAAGTTGAAGTCGGGTCTTTCCCAGTCTGTGTCTAAAGCTATTTTAATGTGCTGCTAGTTTCCCCTGCAGTGGCTCTCTAATAATTCTCGCCACAAGTGTCCTTTCGGATAACTCTGTTCTCTTAAGAGGCAGCTTTGCTTCCTTAAGCAGATTATGCTTTTCTCTCTTGGTTTCTTCAGCTCAAAGAGCTGTACACTCTCCTGAATGAGAACTACGTGGAAGATGACGACAACATGTTCCGGTTTGATTATTCACCAGAGTTCCTCCTGTGGTGAGTTAAGGGTCCGTCTGAATTTCTCTGCGGTGGTCTCCATCTGTAAAAAATTAATACATAAGAATCAAAACTGTCTCCTTATGCTGAAAAAACTAAAATATTGACCCAAGGTCTTGACTTGCCAAACATGGGTCACTGCTACCCCATATGTAAATCCCCCTTTTCCAAGGGTCAGCGGCCACCTGTTAGCTCAATTGGCTAAAGCGTGGTTCTGATAATGCCAGGGTTGTGGGTTTTGATCCCCATATGGGCCACCTGCATATTCCTGCATTGCAAGGGGTTGGATGATGAGCCTCAGGGTCCCTTCCAGCTCTACGATTCTATGCCTGCTTCTGTTCTGATAGTTTCAGTTGGAAACAGTAGAAACAGGGAACATATGTAATGTGGGTACATATGTGTGGGATAAGCTGGAACTCATGGAGTCAATCGTTGTCAGCCACTGAGTCAAAATAGTGATAGATGAAGAGAGTTTCTCTCCAAAGGGCACACCGCCATACCAAGACAATTCTGCAGCCTCTGCAATTTATACAAATCAAGCATGTTTGGGTCATTTGTTCTACTGTGCTGTCATGCAGTCCGCCATCTCCTGGCCACTAGGAGTCTTGTTTTCTTCTTCCCCAGCTACCCCAGTTCTGAAATTTTACTGGGCATATATACTGCCAAGCCTATCCGTAAAGCAATGAAACTTGCAGCTGGAAATTTGACTTTTTCATTGTGTGACGATCTGCCTTTACAGTCGTACCTCGAAAGTCGAATGGAATCCATTCCGGAAGTCTGTTTGACTTCCAAAACGTTCGAAAACCAAAGCGTGGCTTATGTTTGGCTGCAGGAAGCTCCTGCAGCCAATCGGAAGCCCTGTCAGATGTTCAGCTTCCAAAAATAGTTCGCAAACTGTAACAGTCATTTCTGGGTTTGCGGCGTTCAGGAGCCAAAACGTTTGGGAACTAAGCTGTTCGAAAACCAAGGTGCGACTGTATACCACGGTAGAGGGAACCTGTAACCCTCAAGATGTTGCTGGACTCTTAATACCTATCACAGAATTATATAGTTGCAAAGTTGGAAAGGATCACGAGGGTCATCTAGTCCAATGCAGGAAACTTTAGCCCACCCTAGGGCTCGAACCCACAACCTGAGATAAATCTTCCCACCAAGCTATATCGGACCATTGGCCATGCTGGTGGGACTGATGGGAGTTGGAGTCCCACAGCATCTCAAGGGCCACAGTTTCCCCATCACCTGCTTTATACTGCCATGCTAAGTGTATCTGCCATTTCAGTATTACCTGCCTGGACTGCAGGGCCTCTTGAAGAGGTTTCCCCCGGGCTTATTACTTGGCAAAGCGCCCTGCGCTTCAGTAGCAATCTCACGTGGACTTTTGGATCAAGATGTCTTTGACGAGACCCCGTGTTTCTTTCAGGGCTTTGCGTCCTCCAGGCTGGCTGCCCCAGTGGCACTGTGGTGTGAGAGTCATTTCCAGCAAGAAGCTGGTTGGCTTCATCAGTGCTATCCCGGCTGCTATACACATATATGACACGTAAGTCAAGCCACACACTTCTATCTCTTGACTTTGGATGCCCTTTGTGGATTAAAGAAAAGGTTTCAATTTGAGCTGGAGCCATTTTTCACTGTTTCCGCTCCGTAACCTTTCAGATGTGCAGGGGACTTTTGGGCATGTGCAGAGTGCTTTTTAAATTTTGTGCTGCAAAAAAGCCGCGTGGAAAAAGTAACCAGGCTTGAACCCCAACACCTCTCGTGTTACAAGTTACGTAGCGGCTGGGATCTTCTGGGGCTCTGCAGGCCTTTATAATAACCGGGTGTGGGTGAGGTAAAATATTGACTGAATAGTATTGCCCGAAAACAGCCCAGTAAATTGGGGTATGCACAAAGAAACAGTGTGTGGGGTGACGATAGGGACTTCAGCGTGGATATGAGACTTAATAAATCCAGCTAAAACGGAGGATTTGCAGAAGAGCTGAGGGAACTCCAAAAAATGTATTTGTGAAAAATTGTGTTATGTGTTTTTATATTTTTGTATTGTAAAATGAATAAAATTTTTTTTTTTTTTAAAAAAGAGACTTAATAAATCCAGGACAGTCTTTCCTGCTCTCCTTCAGATCGCTTTTCAAAATGTGACAGAGAAACTGTTCTTCAGAGTTGTTGTCTTTCTCTTCCTCTGAAGGGAAAAGAAGATGGTAGAAATAAACTTCCTTTGTGTGCACAAGAAACTGCGTTCCAAACGGGTGGCCCCTGTGCTGATCCGGGAGATCACCCGGCGGGTCCACTTGGAGGGGATTTTCCAGGCTGTTTACACTGCCGGTGTGGTACTGCCAAAGCCTGTTGGTACCTGTAGGTGAGTGTCATTTCATTTCATATATTGAATTTACATACCGCCCTATACCCAGAGGTCTCAGGGCGGTTCACAAAAAAGATCATAGTATGGGATGTTGATTAGGTCAAGCAAAGGCCTGGTTAAAAAGGAATGTTTTTGTCTGGCGCCTAAAGGTGTATATAATGAAGGCGCCAGGCCAACTTCCCTGGAGAGAGCATTCCATAGACAGGGAGCCACTGCAGAGAAGGCCCCGTTCTCATGTTACCACCCTCCGGACCTCTCAAGGGGGAGGCACACGAACGAGGGCCTCAAATGATGCTTGCAGGGTCCGGGTAGATTCATATGGGAAGAGACGGTCCTTGAGCTATTGCGGTCCTAAGCTGTTTAAGGCTTTATAGGTCAAAACCAGCACTTTGAATTGGGCCTGGAAACTAATTGGTAGCCAGTGCAGTCGAACCAGGATCAGTGTAATATGCTCAAATCGTAATGTTCCGGTGAGCAGCCTGGCTGCTGAATTCTGCACCAGCTGAAGTTTCCAAACAGTCTTCAGAGGCAGCCCTACGTATAACACATTGCAGTAATCTAACCTTGAGGTTACCAGAACATGGACAACAGCAGTTAGGCTATCCCTGTCCAAATGGGGCATAGCTGGGCCACCAGCCGAAGCTGATGGAAGGCACTCTGGGCCACTGAGGCCACCTGAACCTCAAGTGTCAAGGTGTCTTACCTCGGCTTTACTTTTTTCTCCTCAAAGGTGGCTTCTGAGTTCCGCAGTTCTTTCCCTCATGTCAGCTCTCCAATAGCATCCTGTCTTTTGCCAAACCTGTCAAACGCACTGTGGCGTTTGCCTCCTAGGATGGGTCATAAGGAAAGGGTTAAAATGGGTGTGATGTGATCGGCCAGTGAGAATGCAAGGGGGTAATAAAAGTTAGAGTGGGAGGTTTTGAAAGTCAGTTGAGTTGAGAGTTGAGGCTTGGGAGTTGAAGAAGGAAGAGGGAGGTTTAGGTGTGGGTTAGTAGAGTTGTATTGTGAGAGAGAGGAATTGTGAGGTGGAGTCAGATAGATAGTTGGAATAATCAGTTTGGAGTTGTTATGAACTAAGAATAAGAAACTGCCAAGTAAAATTAACTGTAACCATAAGCTTGTTCCTGCATTTAAAAAATAAACTTGATTATTTGTTTGTTAACTACTGACTGGACTCCGTGTGTCCCCGTGAGATACGGGGTGGTGGCAGCGGAAAAAGCAATTGTAGTGGCGGCACAGGGTCAATAGACCGTCAAACATCCGGGGGCCCTGTGTGTGATCGCCACACACACCTTCAAGTCTCCTCTTTCCATGATACTTGTGCTGCAGCTGCGATAGGCAAGGGAGATCCTAGAAGTATCACAACTGCCCAGAGAGCAGGGCTCCATCTCTAACCCCTGACTGACTGGATAACAGGGGGAAGAGGGATGCCGGGAAATAAATAATAGGGCTTTCTTGCAAGAAGAGCTTCAGCCATTGTTCTGGCAAGATGATTGATTGTGTGTGTGTGTGTGTGTGTGTGTGTGTGTGTGTGTGTGTGTGTACCTACCTTTCTGGGCCTAGGAGTAAAATGTACCTCCACTTTTAGGTGATACTGAGTTAGGCCTCAAGTTACTAAGGCTTCCGTGGAGGAATGATGGGATCCGAGTGGGATGTCTAACCAGGAAGGCTCCTCTTTCCGGCAGGTACTGGCACCGGTCCCTGAATCCGCGCAAGCTGATTGAAGTAAAGTTTTCCCACCTGAGCAGGAACATGACTATGCAACGCACCATGAAGCTCTATCGGCTTCCGGAGGTCTGTGATGGGCAGGGCAGTAACCTCAGTGGGGCCTTTGTGTAAGAATCTTTCAAGCTGAGATTGTACATTTGCCACACTTTTCCTCACGCGAGCGAGGCAAGGAGTTTCAGAGCATGCGGGGACCCCGACCTTTCTGCACTATTTCCCCACGCCTCACAAGTTCCATGTACAGTTGTACCTTGGTTCTCAAACTTAATCCGTTCCAGGCGTCCGTTCGACTCCCGAAACCATTTGAAAATGAAGGCACGGTTTCCGATCGGCTGCAGGAATTTCCTGCAGTCAAGTGGAAGCCACGTCAGACGTTCGGCTTCCGAAAAATGTTCGCAAACCGGAACACTTCTGGGTTTGCGGCGTTCGTGAGCCAAAACGTACAAGTACCAAGGTGTTTGAGAACGAAGGTATGATTGTATAAAACCTCACTCTGGGCCCAAACCAGATTGCATTTAAATGAGAAGTACCTTGTGAGCTGAAGCCTGAGCTGTACCTCTTGAGGTCAGGAAAGATTTCCTTCTCACCCCAATCGCATCTCAGCATGAGTTTTTCTTAGGTTCTCCCCCGCCCCGTTCTCCTTCCTCAGTACCACCAGAGATTATTCTGCATCTAGAACAGCAATCCCAAATCTTGCCAAGGGCACACCGGAGTCCCGCGAGAGAATTGCACACGAGCTGTAAAGAAATAATTACAGGCTCCTCTGAGCCCAGCTCATCCATCTGCAGAGAAGATTGCCAGCTGCATCTCTGCGCAAGTTGTTGTCTTGGCCTTGCCTCCTCCTAATCATTCTCTTCCATGGCTGGATAATTCCGCAACATCTCTGCATCAGAATGTGATTGGAGCATTCAGTCCCTCTTGTAGCGCAGGGACCACAGGTTTGCTTATTTGGTCTCCAGAGAAGGCAGTGCTCTGGGCTTGTTTCCTTCGAAATCTAAAGGCACACACTGCAGAAGCATCATTCACAGAGGAGGCAACCTCTCCTGTGTGGGGAGTTCTCTCTCATAAAGGTAAAGGGACCCCTGACCATTAGGACCAGTTGTGGACGACTGGGGTTGCGACGCTCATCTCGCTTTATTGGCTGAGGGAGCCGGCATTTAGCTTCTGGGTCATGTGGCCAGCATGACTAAGCCGCTTTTGGCGAACCAGAGCAGTGCACAGAAACGCCATTTACCTTCCCGTCGCAGTGGTACCTATTTATCTACTTGCACTTTGACGTGCTTTTGAACTGCTAGGTTGGCAGGAGCAGGGACTGAGCAAGGGGAGCTCACCCCGTTGTGGGGATTCGAACCGCTGACCTGATCGGCAAGCCCTAGGCTCTGTGG
This sequence comes from Podarcis melisellensis, assembly GCF_964234715.1. Taxonomy (NCBI): domain Eukaryota; kingdom Metazoa; phylum Chordata; class Lepidosauria; order Squamata; family Lacertidae; genus Podarcis; species Podarcis melisellensis. Next base: position 41,061,284 of record NC_138545.1, on the reverse strand, counting down.
CTTAACCCACAGCGCCACCCACGTCCCTTCTCCCTTATACCCTAAAACTAAAGCTTGCACATGGAGGATGGCACCCTTAATTTCAGAATAGTTTGGGGGGGGTGGAATGTTGACCCATTTGACAAACCACAGAGGGGCAATAATAAATAGACAAATGTTTTTTTAAAAAAGAACATTGGTCATTTATAATATTCTGGAATGGCACATTTCCCGACAACATTCATCCATATGATCCTTTTTCTGTTCTATACTGTAACATGTATGTATATTCCTTTAACAAGATAATAATTAAAAAGGTGCTGGGGGGGGGGGACAAAGAAAAGGCTTCTCTGTAGAGTATAAGGGTGAACTGCTCTTTTTTTAATTCGGGGAAAAAACGCATCAGCCGCCAGAAATGTTGGAAATGCAGATCAAGAACCAAGATGGTGGGTGATACAGTGATTATGTGCCCCCTCCCCCACCAACATTTTTTCAGAATTTTTCCCAGCATCAGATTGGCTACTAACGCAGAGTGGGGGTGCTTCCCTTTCCCTTCACTTGGAGTATATGTCTAGCCTGGCATGGAGCTAGAAGATGGGTGGCCCTACGCTTGGACGGGTATTTAGACAGCCTTTGACCCTTTCCTGGTTCTCTGGCTGTAAATATTCTGATTCCAGAGTCGATCAAATGTGGTTTGTTGTGTCAAAGTATATCTCCTTGAAGTCAGGACATAAGGAGGGTTCACCTTTTTTAATTGGGAGAGCATCAGGTCTCCGTAAGTTAAGCTCAGCTCTGTGCTGGTGTTTCCGGCTGCCGTGTGGAGTTGCTGGGCAAGTGGCCATCTCCCAAGCTCACAGCTGTTCCCTGTGCTGATTGGGTGATTTTTGCTACCCCTTTTTAAAAAAAAACCTGAAATGTAATAGAGGGAAATCTTTCAATTTGCGAGTGGCCCTGGCACACAGGTGATTGGGCACTGCTTGGTAACAGTTACAGGGTGGCAACCATGCCATGTGAACCACCTTAAATAGTTGAGGCACATCTTTTGAGTTTACCCATCATACCATAATTGCAACAGTGATTTCCAGAAAAAGAAGTTCCACTGTGACTCTGGGCAACTCTGCACTAGCACCACATTCTGGGTTGTCGTAGTGCCCCTTACTTCTCCCTGCCAGTGGGCAGCAAACTAGCACAGAATCTGATCTGGTAAATGTGTCTAAAGGAGTTTCCACCACCCCCAATGCCCTTAAATGCACTTGGTCCCCCAAGAAAGCCTTATGTGGCTGCTTCCTGGATCCCATGCATGCACCCTCCAGAATTGTCCTTATCTAGTCACTTCCCTTCTGTGCCTGGGCAATATGATTAGCTCAATATAAGATTCCTTTCCGTCTGAGCCGCCCCAGGGCCAACACAAAAGTGCCTTCACTGGCCAGGACTGCAGTCTCCAGGCACAGGAATGTGCATGCAGAAGGGTCATCCACGTAGCTTTGGGGACCCTGCGCATAGGTTTGCTTGGCACAGAAGCTGCGCAGCACAGGCGCTGCATTGCACAGCTTCCACAGCAGGAGGAGCCAGAGAACAGGGCTGTGCAGTCTTTGATAAGATTTCTCTGCTGGGGTCACTTTGGAGGGAAGGCACCCAGCATTGCTTCATCGCAGAAGGAGAGCGAAACAACAGTCCCAAACAATTTTTAGAACAAATTGCTTAGAAAATGTTGGAGAAGGACGTGGTAGTAAAGGGCACCTGTGGATCTAGTTTATTGGGGTTCAAACTTTTTCCATTCCCTAGAGATTGAACACCGGGCATCTTGGCGGGTATTCAGCTAAGCTTCCATCAGCGTAGACCCCTCAAAATTAATGAGCACAACTCAAGTCAGGCCCATTCATTTCAGTGGTTGTCCTTGCAGTAAAACTTAGTTGAAAACCACCCTTGTCACTGAGCCACAGCCCATCCTCCAGCGGTCCTGAGGGTATGGTCTGCAAACCGCCAGTCTAGCTGTGAAACCCTTCCTTCAATTTTCAGCCAGGATCTCTGGTCCCCAAATGCCTTTCTAAGCAAACCCTTTTCCTCTGACTCTTCCCCCAGACTCCAAAGACCCCAGGGCTGCGGCCGATGGAGCAGAGAGACATCCCTGCTGTGCACAAACTTCTGGCTGAGTATCTGAAGCTCTTCAACTTGACCCCTGTCATGAATGAGGAGGAGGTGGAGCACTGGTTTCTACCCCAGCCCAACATCATAGACACATTTGTAGTTGAGGTGAGGAGCGCTTTCCCCCCCTGTCGCTTCACAGCCAGTGAGCAGAGGGCGGGGAGAAGGGGTTTGGGAGTTCTGCAGAGTCTGTCTCCCCTGTCCTGCGGAATATGAAGTAGGACAAATTGCATGCAAGTGGGCAGATTTAGATAACTGGATGCACAATAATAATATAAAAAATCAGTGTCACATCTTATGACCTTACTCCACAGACAGAATCAGGATCCTTAAATACATTCGTACCTTGGAAGTCGAACGCCTTGCCAGTCGAACGGTTTGGCTCCCGAACATCGCAAACCCGGAAGTGATTGTTCCAGTTTGCGAACGTTCTTTGGAACCCAAACGTCTGTCGTGGCTTCCGCGGCTTCCAATTGGCTGCAGGAGCTTTCTGCAGGCAATCGGAAGCCGCACCTTGGTTTTGGAAGTTGAACGGACTTCCAGAACGGATTCTGTTCGACTTCCAAGGTACCACTGTACATGTTTTTAAGTATAGAAAAAGCCGTACTCTTTTGGGATAAAGACAGCTGAACAACTGTGTGAAGTGAATATATGAAGGGCATTGCTGTACTTGCAGTCAAATTGAACAGATTTTTCACGCATTCAAGCTGAATAAGGTGTTAGAATGGATTTTGCTCTTGTAGACGGCTGGTGGGAGGGAATGCCTATTTTAATGCTCTCCCACATCGAAGAATATCATTGTAAATCACTGGCTCCCAAACTTGTTTTCCCATAGAGAACTTGAAAATTGCTGAGGGGCAGTTAATGATTTTTCTTCCTGTTGCAGCAGTTGCAATGTGCTAGATGCTGCATGATTTTTAATTGTATTTTTATTGCTTCGTTTATGTCTCACGTATTTTATTGTATAGGCAACCCCCACATTTACGCGTGTTCAGTATGTGTGAGTCCGCACACACATGTATTTGTCAAACCTGGAAGTGACCCAAAAATGTCACGAGAAGAGGCAGGGCAGGAGCAGAACATGGTGTCTGCCGGCTTTTTCAATGTTTCAAAAACACGCAATTTCACTTAAATGTGCAATGCCTGTGTAAATGGGGTGTGCCCGTATTACAGTTTGAACTCCACAGAATTCAAATTGTAATACAGTAAATTGCAATATAAGAAACAAAAGCAATAAAAATACAATTAAAAACCAGCACCAATATTTCATGCGCTGTCTTCAGCCACAAATCCACAGGTATGCAGTTCCCCTGGATGAAGCTTATGGACCATCGGTTTGGGACTGCTGCTGTAAATTCAAAAGCAACAAGTATTCCCACATCAGTGGAGAGGTTCTAGCTCAGCCCATTCCTTGCTGTGCTAGGTTTCTGCATGGCTTTCCCCCACCCGCAGTCCGAAGTTCTGTCCATTAAGAGTCATTGCCATCTTAATTCCCGATCCATTTTGTTTCTTTTCTAAACCAGAATAATATTGTACCGTATTTTTCGCTCCATAAGAAACACTTTTTTCTTCCTAAAAAGTAAGGGGAAAGGTCTGTGCGTCTTATGGGGCGAATGCACTGGATGGCAGAGTGATCCCTCGGCTGCCGCTGCAGTCGCAAGCTTAGGGATGCTTCCATGGCTCCCGTCTGTCGCTCGCTGTAAAGCCAGCAGAGCAAGAGCCCTGACACGCTCTGCGCAGCTCTTGCTTTAAAGCAAGAGCCACGCAGAGCTTGTCAGCGGCTCTTGCTGGCTTTATAGCGAGGAGGGAGGAGCAAGCAAAGTGAGGCGGAAGCCTTGTAAGCGGCTCTCGCTTTACTTGCTTTAAAACAAGAAAAGCCAGAGCAGCTTATACGCTCTGCGCAGAATATATCTTTCTTGTTTTCCTCCTCTAAAAACTAGGTGCGTCTTATGGAGCGAAAAATACGGTAATTGGAGAGAAGGGAGGAATCAGATCTTCTTGGAGATCTGAGTTGGAGAGGGCAGGCCCGATGGCAGATGAAGCCCCCTTGCTTCCCCCACAACTGAAGTCTGACAGAGTCTGGGGGATTTAATTCTAAAATGTATCTCACTGTTTACTTCAGAACACTGATGGGGAGGTGACCGACTTCCTGAGTTTCTACACCCTGCCCTCCACTATTATGAATCACCCAACCCACAAGAGCTTGAAGGCGGCCTATTCATTCTACAATGTCCACACCAAGACACCACTTCTCGACCTCATGAACGATGCCCTTATATTGGCCAAGATGGTAAGCTGCGCTCCTTAGTTATTTCCTTAATGTAACATTCGGGGAAACGTGCTAAAAACAATCTTGTTTATCAGAGCTCAATATATATGTTAAGGAGACCCGAGGAGCAGTACAGAATTGATAGTCCTGAATATCTGAGTTACGGGTTTTTTTTAAAGCAACGTTCTCGCTCTCATGGCACTTGAGTGGGAAAAACTGGCCTATTTTTTCTGGATCTTAAGGAATTACAAAGCATACAAATAAGCCCAATGTCTCTCCCTGCCGTACCTCTTTGTGCAGAGGGGCTTCGATGTTTTCAATGCACTGGATCTCATGGAGAACAAGACCTTCCTGGAGAAGCTGAAATTCGGGATTGGAGATGGAAATCTGCAGTATTATCTCTACAATTGGAAATGCCCCAGCATGGGGCCAGAGAAGGTAGGTGACCATTGCTGTAGAGCAGGGACGTCCAACACCTTAGAGACTGCGATCTACTCTCAGAAAAAAAAGCAGGCAGTGATCTACCCCTTTTGGGGGAGTTCAGGTCATATTTGTTGACCTTTTTTTAGGGAGGAGAGTCCCGTTATTTTGGGGTTCAGGTCAAAGTTGTTGACACTCCTGTTTTTGGAGACAAAAGGAACAAATTTTAGTAAAGAGGAATGGGGGGAAACACCTAAAAATCGCAAAGGAAACAATCTGCCTCTCTGCGAAAACTCCAGCAACCAAGCGCAGATGGAGGATAGGGATATGCCCGGGGGTCTCAGGGCGGTTCACAGAATAAAATCAATATATAAAACCATAAAATACCTAATAAAAATAGCAACCCAATAGCTGCCGCCCCCAAACAAAAAAACACATTTCGTTGATGTAAATCAGATAAACCAAAGGCCTGGTTAAAAAGGAACATTTTTGCCTGGTGCCTAAAGGTGTATAGTGAAGGCACCAGGCAAACTTCCCTGGGGAGAGCATTCCACAGACGGGAGCCACTGCAGAGAAGGCCCGTTCTTCTGTTGCCACCCTCCGGGACCTCTCGAGGAGGAGGCACACGGAGGGCCTCAGAAGATGATCTCAGGGACTGTGTAGGTTCATATGGGAAGAGGCGGTCCTTGAGGTATTGCAGTCCGGGGCCGTTTAAGGCTTTATAGGTCAAAACTAACACTTTGAATTTGATAGCCAATGCAATCAAACCAGGATCGGTGTAATATGCTCAAAGCAACCTGGCCGCTGAATTCTGCACTAGCTGAAGTTCCTGAACCATCTTCAGAGGCAGCCCTACGTATAACGCTTTGCAGTATACAGATGCATCTATGCGCTTCTTGGTCCTTGCCACTGTAACTGTTGGGGCACAAGGCCTCTTTTGTGCAACTGGACAGCTTGCAGCCATTCACGAAGAAACAAAAGTTCTCAAGCTTTTCTAACCCTTCCCCTTTATGCCGGTTATTTCCATAGGTTGGCTTGGTGCTGCAGTAACCAGTAATATCTGGAGAAGTGCTGGCAAAGCCGCTGAAGACAGGCTAGAGTGGAACTGCTGGCCGTTGCCGTTCAGATGTCTATGGAAGTGCAACCCTCCTGCGGAGGAGCTGGCGCCCCCCTACACTGGCCATGCGGACCGTCCACTGACACTTCTGATGATTGTACCATGCGCCTCGGAGTGCGCCGACATGTTAGCATCAGCACTTGGCCTCTTCTCCCCCCCTCCCCGCCCCGTACAACCACGATCAAGGGAATGTAACTGCTGAAAAACTAGCTCACAATTGGCATATATTGGAGTTAACGGGTGAATAATAATAATAAAAAAATATTATATATTCTATACTTTAACCATGTTTGCTGTTCAGCGGAACTGGGACTGGAACCACGGGGTTGCTTAGCTTTCTGTTGTAGAAATAGCGTTGCAAATGGCCCAGATTGCCCCAACCATCACCAGCAAAATTAGTGTTGTGTGGTGCATCCCAACACCCAGCTATATCCAGTGTTTCTCTTGTAACATCCAAAGCACAATTGAGCTTCAGTGTGAGTTTTCTCTGGTCTGGTTGCCCAAGGCTGGTGCTGGTTAATGATGTTGGGGTTTGTTTTTTTTAAAAGCCAATTTTCTGCCTTGTGCATGCAGCAAAGGGCTAACGTGCTTAACGCTCCTTTCAGCTTTTCTTTTGGAAAGAAATAAAGGGCTAATTTAGTGACTTACGGAGCTGTCGCAGAACTGAACTCTTGTGGGATGATGTATGTAGCTGTCCCATCTCTCCTGTCCTGGACTTGCGCGAAGGTTTGTCGCTGCAACACTTGACTCTCCAAACTGTTAACAGCCTGTGCCTTTTGGCTCTTAAAATCCATGTTGGCCATGCCTTGGTTTATGGGAGCAGTTCTTCATTTCCCCCCTCCAAGAGATGGGAGTTATTTGGGGCTTGCAATGTCTTGGAACTACAGCTCCACCCCATCTGTGTTTTCCTACAACAGAATCGTACGCACTGCCTGTTTTTCAACCTTTCCTGAGCTGCAGCATCTCCCTTCTGCTTAAGTCAACTAACAGTCCGCTTGTACTGCCCAGCCCTGAAAAGAACATTTTTGTGCTCCCTTCTGTGAGAATCTGCTGATATTATGAGAAACTTTCCTGGCAGTTGTGCCTGTTGCCTGTCCGCATAAACCCATGGGAATTTCATTCAAGCTATCATGGGAATGGCTGTCTGTAACTTTGCCAATGAATGCTTGCAACGGGAGGCAGACCATATTATGTTGCTGCTGTATCTGTTACCGCAAGGTTATTTTACTTCCTGAAGTTGGGAAGATCAGGCCTTCATTCGAGGGCTTCTACTCAGCGACCTCTTTCAAGGAAGAGGCTTTCCAGTTTCCCAGTGAAAATGTCACCCGACACTAAGGAGATATGTCTTTCTACGCCCACCCTTGCTGCCCGTCTTCCAAAATCAACAGATTTTCTATCTGTGCAGTGAACAAGATGGATGGGCCTTGTCTTATAGGGGGCTCTCTCAATTTTTGCTCCGGTGGGAAACGGGTTTTTCAAAAGGTCTTCTCCATATCTGCAAGGCGTTGGAAGTCATCTGCTGGAAAACAAGGATGGCTGAAAAGAAGCAGGGACCGTGAAGAAGAGCAGGAGGGAGGAGTTGGCCTCCCATGAATTAAAGAGGTGCCACTTGGATCTGTGAAAACCCATCAGTGGCGTTTGTGGTGGGAGACAGCCACTATTCAAGGTCTGAGCTGAGATCCTAGGAAGGGTGTACCTTTATCGTAGCCGTCAGTGGCTTTTATGTTGTTGTTTTTTAAAAAATATACCATTTATTATAAGAAATTCACATTAAAAAATACAACACAATTCAATGAAATTTGCTAAGAACTGGCTAAAAAATGCAACTGTATCCCAAATAAAAATAAGCAGTGTACACAAGGGGAAAGGGTCAAGAGTTTGGACAGGCTTAGGAAAACTTGAGTTTTTAAGAGGCATTTAGAAGTCGTCATGGTCCCTGCCTCACAGATTTCCAGAGGGAGGGCATTGCAGAGGATGGCCTGCTTCCCCATTGCCAGCAAGGGTTCTTGGGATACCTCACAGGTCAGTTTGGTTTTCATTGAAGGAGATGCTCTGCTGGCTATCCCGGTCCTGTGTTGTTTAGGGTTTTAAATGTTAACAACAAAACCTGTAGTTTAGGCTGGGGAAACCTGTGTCTACATCCTTGGGCTGGGGAATCTGTGGCCTTCCAGCTGTTGACTGCAACTCCCACCATACCTAACAACTTACCATGCTGCCAGGAGTTGATGCAGGTTGGGAGTCCAACATGAACTGGGGACACCACAGGTTCGCCTCCCCTAATCTAGGCCATATCCCGTCAGACTGAATCTCCATAGAGAAAACTAGCATACATAAGGGAGAAGGCTGGACTGCAACCAATCTTCCTCACCTCTAGCTTCTTTGTATAGTGGAGCATCCATTTCTGTGAGAGACTACCCGTTCTCTGAAATGGTACAATCCAGACACATTTACCTGAGTGAAAACAGGGGTCCAAGTGCAGTTCCTTCCACTGCTGGGCAGAAAAGGACAGCATTATCTAGATAACGTGGCACCTCCTCAAAGTGCTATATCTGTTGCAAAAGGTGTGTATCTCATTCCTTCCTTTGCCGATGGCTTTATACCCAAGCATTGTATTTTGGAAACCGACCCTCCTTCGTGAAGACTGATTCATAAAGACGTAACGGTTTCGAAACACGTTTGGAGGAAGAGGAAATCCCCCTTAAGCTAGAAACCAGCGATTGTGCAATTCTTGTGTCGTAGGCTGGCAACGCCTGCAGCTTTTAACCTGCTTGTGCAGTTGACTCAGAGCTTGTTACGTCACCCGGGGAGGTTCAGTAGAACATTACGAAAAGGATCTCTCCCATGATCTGTGCTTGCTTTGTCCAAGTTGCCTTTGCGTCTTTCCACGGTCAAGTGTATTGCTGCTTTATTCAGAAGGAATACCTTCATTTCCACCCAAGAGGGGATTGAGAAAACACCCCTTGGATTTCCAATGCTTCGAAAACCTATCGAGAACTATAAGCCTGAAGGCAGCAGCTCCTTCGACAGGACATACTTCTGGCACTGAGAGAGCACTGGAGTTTCCCTGGCTAATTCTCGTTTGCTTCGCAGACGTGTTCCTAGCTCTAGATCCTGTATAGACTTTGATAGGCCCTCTTCTCGCATTTTGCCCTTGGTTTGGGGTCCATTTTAATTTTGGACACGCTTTTGAGGTGCGCTGTGATGAGGACACGGACATCCAGCCTGGGCTTGTGCATTTCTCTCTCTATATATTGCAGTCTCTGTATATCATTCTTCAAATGTGATAAATGTGTAATATTCCTTTTCACCCCTTGTGTGCTTATTGGTGGGGAGTATCTGCTAACTTTGGGCCAAAGATCTGACAGTGGTATCCTACAAAATGGCTTTTGAGTGTGTGAGTCATTAAGATGGGAACCACATAAATACAGTCATGGCGGGTGGGGTGGGGGCTGTGAGTGCGACAGTGGCTTTTTTTAAAGTCCTGCTGAAAGTAAGGTTTTCCATTCCAAAGAGGCAGGAGAACACACTTCCCAACCTCACATCTCCTGTGTGCTAATGGGAGATGGCTCAGCAGTGCAGGACATATCTCCCTCGCATGTCCCTTACTGTGGATGCAGAGCCTATTAATCTGTTCTCAACAGAAATGCTTTTTAAGGGTCTGGCTATATGTTGAGTTCTACCAGCAAAAGAGCTCTGTCTTCAGAGAGCTTCCTGCTGGAGGGGATCAATAAAGAACAATCCCAAAGTCTATAGTAGGGCCAACCAATGTTTAGCCAATCAAAACATTGCAGAGAAGGAGATTAAAAAACACAAAACAGTTGGAGGAGCTGCTTTCGGCTGCCTTTCTCCATCCTTTGTTTAGATCCTTTTGCTTTCTCCTTGGGTCCTGCCTTGCTTTTTAAAAATTTGACGGATAGTTGGGAGTGGTGGCGATTGTCCTGAAGCATGACTTGTTTAACTTCTTGTCTCAACTTGCTGCCTACAGCCTAAGAGTCAATGGCACAGGGGCAGGAAGGAGAAGGAGGGGGAATGTGGCTTTGCCACGAGAGAAGGCAACACAGAGAAATGCCACGTTTGTTTGCGATACAGAATATTTCCCTCTCCTGCGAAATGTTGATTCCACCCAATATTCCTAAATTGAACAACGCTTGTTGTTGAAGACCACTCTTGTGGTACACTGAAGAATAAAGCATCATCATTCCTTACATACTCTAAAAGTTAACATTTTCAGCTATTGGAGTGAAGTTTGCTTTCAATTTTCCACCCAAAAATAAAAGACGCAGCTATAGATCTTCCTTGCCACATCATTGTGACGTGGTTGTCATTGGCAGAAAGGGCTTTTTGAACAACACATGAATATTGGTAGAGGGGAGAGAACCACACCACTACCATCACTTTATAAATGGGAAAGGCCACAGAGTATTGCAGTCCTGTACATCCAGATTTTAAGAATAGGAACGCAAGCTTAGACACTACTTGCAAACACTACTTTTAAGGTCTGAAATTGTGCATTGAAAACAGCACATACCTGCTTTGGAATCCAACATCTACCCAAGAAACCAATTGCTCGCTCAGAACTTAAATACTAAATGTTGAAATGTGGATTTTGAAAACCAGACTCCACATTCTGAAATGCAGATTCCCATACGAATATTATTCCCTGCCCTGAGTCCCATCACATTTACGTCTCTGTTAAGGGCAAAGATGTTCTATTTTGTTGTCATTTAAACACGCCGTACAGTATTTGTTCCATGGAATTTGAAATTTCTGTGACATTGGGATTTTGTTAAAATAAAATATTTTTATTATAGCTATTCAATACATTATAAACAACAGTCTCTTTTGATACATAGAAGCTTTCAAAATCAAATTCTAGAAAGTGACACTGGTTCTTGGGTGCTTCTTCCTTTATAATATCAAAGAAGAGAGATAGATAAGAGGTGAAATCACACCAGTGCTGCTTCTTGCAGAGTTTGCAAAGTCTGGATTTGTAAACTCTGTTTAGTTCATAGTGAAATTATGATGGGGGGGGGGGGGGAGCTGGGAAGAATTTGTCTAACAGAGGGCATTGTCATACAGTCTACCATGTTCTAGAGATGGGCTCAGACCAGATCCCGTAGATCTAAATATCTAAACCCAACTCTACAAAAACTCACTTGATTGCTCCTTTAAAACAATCTCTAGGAAGATATTTGTTTGTTTGTTTTTTAATAGCTCTGCCTTACTTAAATCTACTTTACTTGCAACCCAATCCCCCAAACCCCTATTTTTGGGGTAGCCAAAATGGTGCTCTCTAGGTGTTGGCCGGAACTCCCACCATCTACCTACTTTTCTTGGGAGATGTATTTAATAGCAAGGTTTGTTTCCCTTTTGAAAACTGCCCTTGTCCCGTCCCCCCTTAGTAAGAAATGTGTGGGGCTGTCGCTGGGGAAAATGGCCCCATGTCAAGTCATTTCCTCTTCCTTCTGAGAACGTCCCATAATCCAAAGTGTCTAATAATGTCCATTGCTTTACAACTTTCCCTTCCTCTGCATCGTTAGCTGCTACTGGGGGCTTAAAGGGCATGGCCAGCGTATCGCATTTTTGCCTTAGCAGGTATAACTGAGAACGGGGGCTGTGGTGTTAGCCAGCAATGCAGCTCTATTTTTCTCTGAAGCGGTCTAAGTCACTTGCCACGCTTCCCCTTAACGTGTACTGCCAGTTCCTCGGTCACTGTCCTTCAAGCGCTCTTGCCCTACCGTTACCAAAAAGCAAGGCTTTTCAAGCTAGTTGTTTTGAAAGTGAGCCTTAACTGCACCCACCTAGGTGTAGGAAGTTGCACACAGCCGTGACTCCCCTTGTGTCTGCAAAGGAAATTAAGCAAACTCCCTCATCCCCCATCGAATGTGATGGGCTGCATGCGATTTGTCTGGCTTTTCCCTCTTCCAAGTAGGGATTTCTCGCTTTAGGAAATCCGTGGCTGTTAATCCGTGGTCAATGATGGGCAGAGCCTGTGCACTGAGCCAAAAAGCTCTGATATTAAGTGACTATAAGGGGCAAGGTTGAGCGGAGCTCCAAAATGACCTATTGTCTGGCAAAATGGCTAGTTAACTTGCTAATAATGCCTGCTTTTAAACTGTGATGCAACTACCCAAAGCGCTGAAAGATTAGGTGTATTAATATGGCCTTTTCAAATTAACCAAGGGGAAAAGCTATTGTGGAGGTAGCAAGACAGGAGCTTATTGTAATCCCATCTTCAAAAGAACCAGTAAGAAAAAGTGCTTCTTAAAATATAGTGTGACATGTACGTGAACTCTTTGGGCACGCTAATATTAATTTGCTAATGCTTGAACCAATATATACAGTACTACTTTGAGAGCCTAGTATAATACGAGTTCTGACCAGCTCTTTTGGGACAATCAGAAGTCAGTGGCTTGTGATTTAGACTGACGATCTGATGGCTTAAGCGTTTCCAGCCGAAATTTGTTGCCAGGGTATCAAAAGTCTGGACTGGCTTCGCAAGCTGACTGCCAGCTGAAGAGGACTGGCTGTCTATTTCCTAAAGAAGCAAAGATAAGAGTTTCCTACAGCCTCAACCCAACTTCCTACCAAATGCACTTTGATGGGGCGGTCCTCTCCAAACCCATATTGCCACGGGCAGGCTAGTCTAGGCTCGGTTCAATCTGTGGCTCACATTCCTCTGCAGCCTAGAGGGCTGTACCAGAAGCCTCAAACAGGATCCGTCCACCGGCGGATTGCTCACAACCCTCAACCCTCTGTTCCTCCTTACCTCCATTCTCAAAATCCCCGTTCTAACTAGAGCTACGCAAAATAGTTCAACGAATCCTTTCACTCGCTACTTCTCACGAGAGCCGTATGACTGTCAGAAACTTAAGGAAGATATTCCCATCTTGTGTTCCCTTCCCAAACCATAATGGGGAAGGGGATGGGCCGGGGCCCTCTCCCCAATCTAAAAACCCTGTCCGGAAGAGAGAGATTCTAGGAGTTGCTACACCACTTGGGCTGTTTATCTTCAATAGCACAAAGGTTTTTTCAGTCTTCTAACCCTAATGCGAGTCGGGCTCTCTGAGCGAGGGTTGCTTGCACACCCGATTCAGCCCAGACCAGGGGGGCTGGGGCATGCTGCTTCCTCAGTGTGGTCCAGATGCACACATCTGGGTGAGCGGCGGCCGGTTATCGGAATCAGCAGAGCCACTCCTCCTCCGCAGGCCAGATCTGACTTGGATTCTTGACAATCCAACGCCTTTCACATCTTCTTGCATCTGACATGCACAAACAGTGTGGCTGGAGACAAAGAAGTCCCATCTTTGGAGAGCAGGTGGATATGCCGGTATCCTGAGGAGGGAAATCCAGTCAGAAAGGAAGAGGGAGATATGTGGTGGACCTGGAAAAAAGCTAAAGGCTTTTGGGAAATGATACACAGTCGTACCTTGGATCCCGAATGCCTTGGTACACGGATGTTTTGACTCCCGAATGCTGCAAACCCGGAATTGAGTGTTCCGGTTTGCAAACATTCTTTGGAACCCAAATATCTGACGGGGCTTCCGATTGGCTGCAGGAACTTCCTGCAGCCAATCAGAAGCCACACTGGACGTTCGGCTTCTGAAAAACGTTTGAAAACCAGAGCAGTTACTTCTGGGTTTGCACTATTCGGGAGCCAATTTGTTTGGCATCTAAGCTGTTCAGGAACCAAGGTTCCACTGTATCCACATTTGGAGAGGTAGACCCTCCCGTCTCACACCTGAGAACATCTCCTCCCAATCTCTCACCCTGGGAGACCCTTTCTATTCTGCCTTTCAGGCAAGGACCCCCCCTCCCGACTGCCCCCTTCCTGTCTTCCCACTCCGCCAAAGCCTTCGTATGAATGTTTCTAATACAAAAAATGCAAATGCAAAGAGGAAACAAAAAAAAATAGAAAAGAGAACAAGCAGAACAAAGTTGAGGAGGAACAAAGGAGGAGGAAAAACAATGAAGGGGAAAACACGATATATGCGTCCACATTGCTACCTGCCAACTGTATGTATTACAGTTATTCAAAGTATTTAGCATATACATGATTCCAGAATCATTTCTGCACCTGAGCTCTCCTGAGGCTGCCACTCACCTTCCTTCAGGCTGGGCAACGGCAGAGTGAATTGCCCCACAAAGTCGTTGGAGGAAGTCGTGTCGTAATCCTCCACTACAAATCGCACCAGCGCCAGCTCTGGCACCCGAACCTGGAAAGTCAGTGTCTCGTCCCAACACGGATTGAATCCTACAAAGAGCGGGAAATCAGACTTTTAGGAGACAGAGACTTTCTTCCCCACGGCACAATTCCAGAGGAATATTGTGCCCCGAAACCTTTGTAAACCCAGAGATTCTCAGGAAACTGACTTGCACGCCCAAGACTTGGTCCTTTTTTCTGCACACATCTTTTCTCTGACCATAGCTGTCAACTTTTCCCTTTTCTTGCGAGGAATCCTATTTGGAATAAGGGAATTTCCCTTAAAAAAAAGGAAAAAGTTGACAGCTATGTCTCTGACACTGCAAAACACACCACACAGCGCTATAGATGTGGGATGTAATTCATTGGAGCAGTCAAGTACAACATTCCTTGTTTGCCTAGAGTGGTCCCAGGCCCTAAGGAAGTTAGATTAGCTTCAACCAGAGCCAGGGCCTTTTCAGCACTGGCTCCGGCCTGGTGGAACGCTCTGTCTCATGAGACCAGGGCCCTGCGGGATCTGATTTCTTTCCGCAGGGCCTGTAAGACAGAGTTGTTCTGCCTGGCATTTGGCTTGGAGCCAATTTGATTCCCTCCCTCCCTCTCTTTCTTTTTTCTTTTCCTTCTCCTACTGCGATGAGGCTACATTTTAATATTTTAATGTTCCGTTAATGTCTCAATATTTTAATGTTGTATTTTAATTTTGTTTTTAAGTTGTAATCATTCAACTTATTTTTATTATTGCTTGTTAGCCGCTCTGAGCCCGGCCTTGGCTGGGGAGGGAGGGGTATAAATAAAAATTATTATTATTATTAGAGTGGACACAAGACAGGGAGATGTTGATCCAGCCAGTTGAACTGCCTGTTACACCTGGTCTGGAGCATCCTCCCCCTGCATGTGACCAGGTAGGTGGTTGTGACCCTTGCAGACCCCACAAAAGGTCCAGTCACGCAGCCATCTTCCTCTTTTGATGCCTTTTCTTCTCTTGGACTGCACTGCTAGCTCTCTGCCAGCAGTACATGGGCCCATCCTTACAAAAACGTAAGCCACACTGTATCTGTCACTACAAGCTAAAGCCTG
Source organism: Podarcis melisellensis (assembly GCF_964234715.1). Taxonomy (NCBI): domain Eukaryota; kingdom Metazoa; phylum Chordata; class Lepidosauria; order Squamata; family Lacertidae; genus Podarcis; species Podarcis melisellensis. The sequence goes on along the minus strand of NC_138545.1, from coordinate 41,046,074 downwards.
TCTTCAAGGATCCTATTGTGAACTGAATGTGAGTAAACTTTTCATTACTTATAAGGAAGACTCTTGGTTCTTTATTCTTTTAGGAGGGAATCAAAGGGGTCTTCCCAGGAATATACTCCAATCTGGGCATGCCAGATCGGATTGCTTAACTAAAGAGATTCAAACAAATCTGCAAACTAACTTCTTGCTGTGTAAAATGGGGAATGAGCTCAATAATAATAATCAATTATTTAAACCCCGCCCATCTGGCTGGGCTTCCCATATTAAAATACAATAGTCTATTAAACATTAAAAGCTTCCCTAAACAGGGCTGCCTTCAGATGTCTTCTAAAAGTCTAGTAGTTGTTTTTCTCTTTGACATCTGATGGGAGGGCGTTCCACAGGGCGGGTGCCACCACCGAGAAGGCCCTCTGCCTGGTTCCCTGTAATCTCACTTCTTGCAGTGAGGAAACCGCCAGAAGGCCCTCAGCGCTGGACCTCAGTGTCTGGGCAGAACAATGGTGGTGGAGGCGCTCCTTCAGGTATACTGGGCCGAGGCCGTTTAGGGCTTTAAAGGTCAGCACCAACACTTTGAATTGTGCTCGGAAACGTACTGGGAGCCAGTATCTATGTCATTTGCACTCCATTTCTCCCTCACCGTTGTTTAATTTGTATTCGGTATGCTTCTTGGCGCAGTCCCCAGGGACTCCGTGGATCTCGATACGCACAAAGGGGTCCACGATGGAGGAGCTCTTCTCTTTGTTCAGTTTGGGCAGCTGCTGAGCTGTGATCACCTGAAGAGGGTGGCAAATAAAGAATTTAGAACATGGGTAGGCAAACTAAGGCCCAGGGGCCGGATCCGGCCCAATCACCTTCTAAAGCCAGCCCGTGGACGGTCCAGGAATCAGCACCTTTTTACATGAGTAGAATGTATGCTTTTGTTTAAAATGCATCTCTGGGTTATTTGTGGGGCATAGGAATTCGTTCTCCCCCCCCCAAAAAAAATATAGTCTGGCCCCCACAAGGTCTGAGGGACAGTGGACTGGCCCCCTGCTGAAAAATTTGCTGACCCCTGGTTTAGAACATCCTTCATAGGGGGAGAAAACTACTCCCCTTCCCTTCCTGCACCAACTCTTAAGAACCGTAAGCAAACCAAAGAATATGTGATTTAGTACTGAGCATTTGAAAAATGCAACCCCAAATTTAAAACGAATCTTTGCCAGCTGAACTAAAGTCAGAGCAATGAGTAATCTGTGCTTGGCAATATAAAAATGAAAACCCTGCCCTCAGGCACTCCCAGTTTCCACAGCAAGAATTTATGCAACCAGCATAAAACAATGCCAGTAAATATTGCTTATATTGTAGAATTTATTCAGCAATTTGTGCTGTCCTGCTTTATTCATTCTGGCTTTGTTAGTCACGGAAGGGGGAAAGGGCACTGAAGCTGAAAACCTTATTTACACACCTTTCAAGCATTTTGCAGGCACGAGGGCTGGGCTGGAGAGTTACTCTTTAAAAGCACAACAAAAACAAAACGTGTCAGGAAACTGAATTATGCACCCACTAGAATGTTGCACTAGGGCGTGTTAAATTTCTCAACTTTCCAAATTCCAAATATGAGGGGCACTAAAAAAGTTGTAACATGACTTGGGATTTAAAAAGATGTTTTGGTTAAATTAATATAAATTAGTTTTGTTTGGTAAATAAAATGGGCATAAAATTGCACAGAAATCATTAAAAATAATTGCCAGGTACTTGCAGTTATATTTATTATTATTGGTTATTGTTCAGCATTACCTGACATTTTCAGAAGGTAAAATGAAAGTTCTTTAGTTTTCCAAGAACAGTTTATATGCTTCTACATCATTCATCAACTCACCAAGCCAAGTGTTGTCGAATCCCAAAAACAGTAGCAGGTTTGAATTCCTCACCCTCCAAAACATATTTTTAAGAGCCATCACAAAAGAGAAGAACACAGAAACTACATTTCACATCCAAAAATTACACACAGTATTTCTGGGTTCTGAAGAATTGCAGTATACACACAGCTGAAAATGCAGCCCAAATGAGGACGCCCAACAGCGCATTGCAGTTCATGCACACCCAAATATGTGCAGAAAAACAGGAAGCCAGCCATCTGCACAAAAACATTCTGCATGCTACTATACCTTGATAGTGAGGGCAACCGGACGCTGGCCTGCCCTGCCCTTGGGAGCTTCAGGATCAAATGTGCTCTGGTGGTTGCGCAGGAAAGCAGGCTTTAGCACGTAGCCACAACGACCGTTGACCAAAAAGCGCCCGTCGTTCAGATCCATCTCTGCACCGGGCGTCTGGAAGTTCAGCGCCACTAGAAAGGGGGCAGGAGAAGGAGAGGAGATTACAGGGGAGTGAAAGTGGGGCAGAAAAGCAGGATTTCTGTGATGGTGCAGTTTTGCATACAGCTGCAGCTATACCTGCGTCTTCCAGACATCATTGGAGGACAGCTCTCATTATCTCTAACCACTGGCCATACTGGCTGCAACGGATGGGAGTTGTAGTCCCAACAAGTTCCGACGGGCATTGCATTGCCTACCTCTGGCCTATGCCGTTTGCAAATTCAGAAGAGAAAGGAGGGAAGGGCTGGTGGGAGGGGCTGGGAGCGAAAGACACCTTGAGCCAAATGCTACCAAGAAAATAAAACATATGCAGAACCACATCCTCTGCTCCAAGGACAGGGCTTACCGTATTTCTCACTCTATAAGATGCACCAGACCACAAGACACACCTAGTTTTTGGAAGACGAAAACAAGAAAAAAAATATTCTGAATCCCAGAAGCCAGACCAACAAGCAGGATCGCTGTGCAGCGATCCCGCTGGGTGTCCTGGCTTCTGGCTTAGCTGTGCGCAACCTCTCCCGGGCAAGGGGAGCCTTCATCCCCTGCCCAGGAGAGGCCGCGTGCGGCTAAGGCTCCTCGAAGATCCGCGCTCCCTTTAAAGAGCCGCGTGGAGCGTGTGGGGGCTTTTCCCCGAGGAGGGAGAAGGGCAGCCCTTCTCCTTCCTGGGGAAAAGCCCGAAGAGCCCCCCACATGCTCCATGCGGCTCTTTAAAGGGAGCGCTGAGCAGAGCCTCCCGCCTGCATTCGCTCCATAAGATTCACACACATTTTCCCTTACTTTTTAGGAGGGGAAAAGTATGTCTTATAGAGCGAAAAATAGGGTAGCTTAGAACATGGGTCGGCAAACTTAGGTCTGTGGGCCAGATCAGGCCCATTTGCCTTCTGGATCTGGCCCGCAGATGGTCCGGGAATTGCTGTGTGGATCACTAGCACGCATGTTCTGTCCCTCTCCCTCCTTTGGCAGCGGCGCCTCCTCCCTCCCTCCTCCTGGTTTCTCCCCGCCCTGCCTAGAGGAGGAAGGGGGCTGGGCTTTGTTGGTGCCAGCAGCAGCAGCGCTTGAGCGGCTGCCATTTTAAGCAGCCCCTCTCCAGAGCCCTTTCATGCGCCGCTCATCGTCCCGCCACGCTTTTGGTGATGAAGGCAGAAATATTCCTCCAAGTAGATCCCGTGAAGGATTGTCCCTGTGAGGGGAAAGCGGCACTGCTCCACCAAACCTCAGTCTGCCCACAGGCCCCCTTTGCCTGCCTCTTTACTTACAGTGATGGCTCAGCCTATCAGCATCTTATAATAATTACAATAAAATTTATATCCTGCCCATCTGGGTGGCTTACACCACATATAAAAAACAAAACATCAAATGTTATAAAAACAGAATATCCTATACAGGCAACAAACAAACCAATAATAGAAACCAATAAGAACAATACACAGTTTAAAGTTTAAATTAAAATAACCGCCAACCCCAGCTAAATTTGCTGTATTTCCCTGTGTATAAGATGCCCCCATGTATAAGACGACCCCTATTTTTTTTAACCCAAAATTAAGAAATTAAATTGTTTAGCTTTTTTGGGGGGGGGTCACTTCTGCCAATCACTCATCCGCCTGCCAGCCACTGCCGATTTCACACCTCGCCATAACCACCAATTGTCTGCCCGCTCGCTGCCACCAACAGCCCACCCGCCAATCGCCTGCCCGCCTCACCACAGCCGCCAATCACCTGCCCAGTTGCCACAGCTGCAGCCAATCACCAGCAGGCCTTGCCGCAGCCACCAATCACCCACCCAATTGCCGCTGCCAATCTCTTGCTTGTTGCTGCCATTAATCACACGTCCCCCCTCTGCATTCACTATTCATGTATAAGACAACACCCAGTTTTTGCCTATTTTTAGCAAAAAAGTCATCTTACAGAAAAGTACTGTAACTAACCCCAACCGGACAAAAACGAAACAGTCTCAGGGTTGTCCTTGTAGAACTCAGCAAGGAGGAGTTAGCTGGTTCTTTCTGCCATTGGCTCTAGCTCCACCTACTGGTGGGCTCCTTACCTTCTACCCAACCACTGACTAGCCCCTTGCTCATTGGCCATACACCTCAACTGCCTGTCCACCTGTGTTTGGCAGTCCTCCCTAAATGGAGGCAATGCTTCCTCCCCTCTAAGTCGTAAGGCCCTCCTCTCTCTCTTGCAATGATAGAGGTCCCCCCCGCCTTGCCCCTTCCCGCTGGGAGTCTGTGTGGGAAACTGCAGTCAAACACAACTATGCATGAGTGCTAGTTAGTGCATGAAGGGGTTAAGACAACCAAGTTGGATTCCTAGACTCAGCTAGGTCACACCCCCTTTTCTCCAATGAGGAAGGAAGTGAAGTCTTCTCTTCCTGTTCCCTCTCTCTTCTCGCCATGTAACAACCAAGGCGGATGTGCCTAAGCAAGCTCCAAGCTTAGAGCATGGACCTTTCTGTATTTTCTACCCAGGTTTATTCTGCCTGAGTTTTCCTTGCTGCTGCTTGGATAAATGCATGAATCTGACCTTTGGAACACTGTGTAAGTAAAGCATTTTAAACTTACTTTAACAGTATGTGGTCTGTTCATTGCAAGAGTAGAAAGAGAGGGCCGCTGGGATAAAAGGGTCTTATAACCTATATTCCTAATGATGTACCACTGCTTGACTTTTGTGTGTTTAAACTATGCACCTGGGGACTCTTTCCTGCTCCTTTGTCCTGTCCTAGCTGCCACCTGGCTTATTGGCGGTGACAAAGGCCATGCACAACCGCCAATGAGCTCACACGCATATGAATGTACTCTCAACATGCTCCAGTGGACAAACACATTCAAAACAGGGCAAGAAACAATGAATCATGGAACAACTCAATGGAGACCCATTCTGACTATTGAAGGCTTTTTCAAACATGTCCCAATTAGCCCAACTTCTCAGGAAATGTTCTCAAAACAATCTTCTTCGGGGAATGCAGCCAAATCATTCCTTTTGTCTGCCGCTGCCTGGTAAGAACGCTGTCAAGCTGATCAAATTCATTTTTGCTGAGAGGCTGATCTCATATATATGCAGATTGGATTTCTATGACGAAAACTGGCTTTTCTCCTCCTCTTCCCAGGAAAAAGACAAGAAGGATAATCTGACAGGGAAGGCGTCATTCTCCCAAGGAACATCCATCTCCCTAGGGCAGTGGTTCTCAACCAGTGTGCCGTGGCACCCTGGGGTGCCTTGAATGATGGTCAGGGGTGCCGTGGGCAATGCTGGCCTCTATCCCGTACATTGGCTCCCAGTACGTTTCCGAGCACAATTCAAAGTGTTGGTGCTGACCTTTAAAGCCCTAAACGGCCTCGGCCCAGTATACCTGAAGGAGCGTCTCCACCCCTATCATCTAGCCCGGACACTGAGGTCCAGCACTGAGGGCCTTCTGGCGGTTCCCTTGCTACGAGAAGCCAAGGTACAGGGAACCAGGCAGAGGGCCTTCTTGGTAGTGGCACCCGCCCTGTGGAACACCCTCCCTTCAGATGTCAAAGAGAAGAACAACTACCAGACTTTTAGAAGACATCTGAAGGCAGCCCTGTTTAGGGAAGCTTTTAATGTTTGATGTATTACAGTATTTTAATGTTTGGTGTATTTTAATGTTTGATGTATTTTAATGTTTGATTTATTACAGCCGTCCAGAGTGGCTGGGGAAGCCCAGCCAGATGGGCGGGGTATAAAAAATAAATTATTATTATTATTACTATTATCCCTCTTTCCTTTCCCCCCCCCTCCTCTGATGCCCTCTAGCATCTCTGCCTCCCAAAGGCTTGTCCAGCCATTTGTTGCAGCAGCCCTGTACAAGCTCCCCAGGCAAATGGTGCTGGCCAGGGGTACTGATGCCAGGAGCTGAGACGGCCTCGGAGCAAGCAGGCAAGTGAGTGAGGAAGTCCAGCCAGCCAGTCTGCCAGCCCTTGCTGTTGGGAAATGGACAGACAAGTGGGAGGCTAGGAGCTGAGTGCCCGGTGCTGAAGGAGAGCCTTTCTGCCATGCAGGGCTGGCAGTGCCCACTGCTGCCACCCAAGGTAAGGTACGGGCCTCATGTTCACCTTTGGCCAGTCTCCGTTGGGCCACTAAGGCTGGGGACATCCTCTTCCCAGGCCGCTCTCTTTGAGGCAGGGAGACAGCTCAGGGGCGCAGGGGCGGCGGCTGCTGCTCAGAAGTAAATCCCAATGAGTTCAATGGGGTTTACTCCCAGGTGCTTATGTATAGGATCTAGTTCTGCAATCCTATAATGACTCGTTTACAAATAAAACCAGCTAATCTCAGCAGGACTTGAAATTCCTCAGAGCAAATCTTTGTTTAAGCCCTATCCTTGTAGGTTCTGAATTTCCCTGTCTAGTAGCTTAATGAAGCAAAGCCACAGATATAAGAACTTAGAACCATAGAACTGTAGAGTTGAAAGGCACCCCTGGGTCATCTAGTCCAACCCCGTACAATGTAGGATTTTTTTGCCCAACCCGGGACTCGAACCCACAACCCTAAGATTAAGAGTCTCGTCCTCTAACGACTGAGCTATCCTAGCTTGTCCAGCTTCACAGACTGAGCTAATCCAGCAGTTATCCAGCCTTAGCAAAGGGGTTCATTCTCTGCAGCAGCAAAGGAATCGCCACAGAGAGAGTTTCTGTACCCAGGACTGGGAGGAGAGAAGGAAGCAATAATGTGCTTCCAGCTCATAGCTTAGCACGTATTCAGCACCGCGCAACAGACACGTTGTAAACTATTTCCCTTTTAAAACATGCACACAAAAATTACTTTCTTTGTTGTGGTTAATGGCCAGTACAGTGGTACCTCGGGTTAAGTACTTAATTCATTCCAGAGGTCCGTTCTTAACCTGAAACTGTTCTTAACCTGAAGCACCACTTTAGCTAATGGGGCCTCCTGCTGCTGCTGCTGCGCTGCCGGACCACGATTTTTGTTCTCATCTTGAAGCAAAGTTCTTAACCTGAAGCACTTTTTCCGGGTTAGCGGAGTCTGTAACCTGAAGCGTATGTAACCCTGAAGTGGATGTAACCCAAGGTACCACTGTACTGGAAGGAAGGGGTACACACTGTGCCAAAGGGAGTCAGATCAGGACAGGAAACGAAAGATCTTGCACTTTGCAGAAATCAATTATTCTGAACCCCAGAAGCCAGAGCAGCAAGAGGGATCTGGCTTCTGGGATACGGTGTGGCTGTTCCGGCTTCTGGGGTAACCGCGCCAAGCCTCTTCAGGGCAGCGGGATGAAGGCTCCCCCTGCCCAAAGAGGCTGTGCAGGGCTAAAGCAGAAGCCAGGACAGACACGTCGCTGAAGGGGCACCGCGCCTTCTCTCTCTCTCTCTGCGCAGCGCCTCTCCTTCACAGGAGAGGTGCTGCGCAGAGAGGGAGAAAGCGCAGCACCCTTCAGCAAAGCTGGAGAAGGAACAGAAGAAGACCCTTCTGTTCCTCCTCCGGCTTCCAGGACAGGCGTGTTGCTGCGAAGCGGGAGGAGGAACAGGAGACCCTTCTGTTCCTCCTCCGGCTTCCATGACAGGCGCGTCGCGGCGAAGCCAAGGAGCCTGCATTCGCTCCATAGGACGCACACACATTTCCCCTTCATTTTTGGAGGGGAAAAAGTGCGTCCTATAGAGCGAAAAATACGGTATCTCCAAATGTAGTGGCCTTCAATTTACAAGTCCGGCGTCAGTGCCATCCAGCAGAAGGCAGCGTTTTGGAGACTCTCTGCGGCTGCCATCTGGGCTCGCTCGTCAACAGTTCTGATAATCAAGATGTTTCTCTTCCTTAATTTATAACTAGTATCTTGTAAACTCGACCTTGCGTTTGGCACTGCCTAGCTAAGTGCTCAGCCCAGCCCAGCTTCATGCAGCCTCACAGTTCAGGGGAGTTAGAACAATAAAACAATGAGATAAAACAATAATTATAATAATAATAATTTATTATTTATACCCCGCCCATCTGGCTGAGTTTCCCCAGCCACTCTGGGCGGCTTCCAATCAAGTGTTAAAAACAATACAACATTAAATATTTAAAAAATTCCCTAAACAGGGCTGCCTTCAGCTGTCTTTTAAAAAGAAGATAGCTGCTTATTTCCTTCACATCTGAAGGGAGGGCGTTCCACAGGGAGGGCGCCACTACCGAGAAGGCCCTCTGACTGGTTCCCTGTAACCTCACTTCTCGCAATCAATCAGGGAACTGCCAGAAGTTAAATAATATATTAAAATTTAATAATTTAATTTAATAATATTAAATTAATAATAATAATAATTTAATTTAACAATAAATTAAAACAACAAAATGAAGCATGAAAAGGAGTTAAGAAATAAAACGGAAGAGAGGATAAAAACAAATGCTAAGGGTTGGTTCTAGAACAGAAACTTGCCTCAGAGTTGGCCTTAGAGCTCAAAACCCTGCTTAAGGATTTGGCAGCCATTTCACTCCACTATGAGGAGCCTTCTCTGCATTGCCTGGGCTTCTCTGAGTCCCCAAGCACAGTAATATGAAGCGCCTCAATGTTTTGGTCTCTGGCATTCGTTTGGGGAAAGAGGGATTGTGGGTGTGCACAGCTCAGTGGCCAAGCACCTGCTACGGCCGCACAAGGTCTCAGGTTCGGTCTCTGGAATCTCCAGCTCACCCAGCAGCCTCAAGCAAGAGCCCTTAAAGGGACCTTTGCCTGGGAGATCGGACGGCCAATGCAGCTTCACCCCAGTGTTGGTGCTGACCTTTAGAGCCCTAAATGGCCTCTGCCCAGTATACCTGAAGGAGCGTCTCCACCCCCATCGTTCTGCCCGGACACTGAGGTCCAGCGCCGAGGGCCTTCTGGTGGTTCCCTCAGTGTGAGAAGCAAAGCTACAGAGAACCAGGCAAAGGGCCTTCTCAGTAGTGGCACCCGCCCTGTGGGACGCCCTCCCTTCAGATGTCAAAGAGAAAAACAACTACCTGACATTTAGAAGACATCTGAAGGCAGCCCTGTTTGGGGAAGTTTTTAATGTGTGCCTTTTTAATGTATTTTTAATCTTTGTTGGAAGCCGCCCAGAGTGGCTGGGGAAACATAGCCAGATGAGCAGGGTACTACTACTACTACTACTACTACTATATTATTACAGTGGTACCTCGGGTTACAGATGCTTCAGGTTACAGATGCTTCAGGTTACAGACTCCACTAACCCAGAAATAGTACCTCGGATTAAGAACTTTGCTTCAGGATGAGAACAGAAATTGCACCGCGACTGCGGGAGGCCCCATTTGCTAAAGTGGTGCCTCAGGTTAAGAACAGTTTCAGGTTAAGAACAGACCTCCAGAATGAATTAAGTTCTTAACCCAAGGTACCATTGTATTGGATTAAAAACGCCTGCATAGGCTGTGGAAGGCAAAGGGTGCTTACAGGAAGGGATCTGTAAAGGCGCCAGTGATCTCTCGCTAGGGATTCCAATGGTCTCACTCCGTGCTCCTCCAACCAATTGCAGAGGACACGGTTGCTGGCCCGCTCTCCGTGGCGCTGCAGCGTCACCACTGCAGGTGGCCGGGGGTGTGTGTATTGCATCTACCAGCTCAGCAGGAAATCGGGAAACACAGGGAATTAAGAGGGTTGCCGAGAGTTGGCTGGCTCTGGCCTGCTCCTCAGTAAGGATGCTTGAGGACTTTGGGTTGGTTTGGAGGGAGCGGCAGGGAGAAGCCTGCATTCCTGCAATGAACTCGTCTGAACCGCAACTCCCAAATCAATGCGCGGATTGGAATGTGGTCTGGAATCCACAGCCTCTGAGAGATAGCCCACATATACTAGAACATGAGAGAGGTTTTTGTTTTGATTTTTATTTTTTGGTTTTAGATCTTGATTTTATTCTGTGAACCGCCCTGAGAGCCCCTGGTATATAAATTCAATAAATGAATAATAATAATAATAATAATAATAACAATAATAATAATAATAATAATAATAGAAGACATTCGCCCATCCCTACTCCTCAGGGCCAGCACACCGTCACTCAGGCACAGACTGAGCTTCCTTTCCTCTATCCATCTTCCATTGCCTATTGAGACGGCGAAGAGACGACTAGGATTGACCATTTCACAGTGGGAAGGAGAAACCTGGGTTCCCCGCTTCTAGGCTTCCAAGGAGGGGTTCATGAGTTACCGTATTTTTCGCTCTATAAGATGCACCAGACCATAGGACGCATCTAGTTTTTGGAGGAGGAAAACAAGAAAAAAAATATTCTGAAATCCCAGAAGCCAGAACAGCGAGAGGGATCGCTGCTCGCTGTTCTGGCTTCTGGGATAGCTGCGCAGCCTCTTCAGGACAGCAGGATGAAGGCTCCCTATACCCGAAGAGGCTGTGCTAGAACAGCGAAAGGAGCGCTGCACAGTGATCCCTCTTGCTGTTCTGGCTTCTGGGATAGCTGCGCAGCCTGCATTCGCTCCATACGACGCACACACATTTCCCCAGACTTTTTAGGAGGGGAAAGGTGCGTCTTATAGAGCAAAAAATACGGTATGTCCACCAGATCTATTTTTCACCTGTGATGCTTACGGGAGGCTGGGGGGCAGGGGTGGGAAAGAGTGGTCTCTTACCAAGTTGGCAGCCAGCATTCCACATTTCCTGAGGGTTGTAGTTGGCAGAGTTCATCTTCAGACCCAGCGGGTAGATGCGGCTGAGGTGCCGGGCGTTGTATCGGACAAAAGGGATTCCTGCAAGGCAGAAGGGAGAGTTGCAGCCCTGAGCTCAAAGCAAGGAAAGGGGCCTGCTGGCACTGCGAATCGCAATACCCTTAACCCATCTCCACTTTAAGGCCATGCAGAGAACAAGCCGATATTTCACTGGCATGACCAAGATGCCCAGGTTCAGCTAAGCAGCGGTGGGTCTGATACAGGGCCGGCCCTACCATTAGGAAAGAGCAGCAAATTGTTATTTATTATTGTTGTACTTTTGCTGTCATGGGGGGGAAGTGGAGCCTGTAAGGTTTACTGCCTCAGGTGTCCGAATAACTTGACTGGCTTTGGGAGTTATGCATCTTGACTTCATGGGGGCAGGGCATTTGCTGTTTCCCCTCGGGCGGCAAAATGTCTTGGGCTAGCCGGCACGCTCAAAAGTCAACAGGCTCCTTCCTGAATCTACAAGCTTTTGCCCAGGCCCTGTCTCCCCCCAGACCAGTGCCATTATGCTCCACTTTTTGGCAACGAGGTAACCCAAATCCTGCAGCCTGTATAAATCAAACATACATATAAACCCTGAGGGAAAATCTGTAACTGCTGCCTTGTGGAACATCTCTGGGGGAAAGAAAAGGCTAAGCAGTAAACCCTAAGGTAAAAGGTAAAGGACCCCTGGATGGTTAGGTCCAGTCAAAGGCGACTATGGGGTGCAGCACTCATCTCACTTTCAGGTCGAGGGAGCTGGCATTTGTCCACAGACAGCTTTCCGGGTAATGTGGCCAGCATGACTAAACTGCTTCTGGAGCAACAGAACACCCTGACAGAAACCAGAGCGCATGGAAATGCTGTTTACCTTCCCGCCACAGCAGTACCTATCTACTTGTGCTGGACAGATGCCAAGGACGACAACAACATGTGATCAGACTTCTAATTATTACAGGTAACTCGCTACTTACACACATTTAAGTTGTGCACATTCAGCTTTATGCATTTGGCCCCCCAATTTATTTATTTTTAGGCGGCAGAGTTCCAAGAAAAATGAATTTGGCAATCCCAAACTCACACACTGAGCACAATTTTGGCTTTTACGTGCGGTTCCCAAAGCATAACTCCTGCATAAATTGAGAGTAACTACACTGTATTTCCCTCTCATTAGGCTAATCTCGATCTGGCTAATACAGTGGTACCTCAGGTTACAAACACCTCGGGTTACAGACTCCGCCAACCCAGAAGTAGTACCTCGGGTTAAGAACTTTACCTCAGGATGAGAACAGAAATTGCACGCCGGCGGTGCGGCAGCAGTGGGAGGCCCCATTAGCTAAAGTGGTACCTCAGGTTAAGAACGGTTTCAGGTTAAGAACGGACCTCCGGAACGAATTAAGTTCGTAACCAGAGGTACCACGGTATGCAAGTTTATTTTGTATCCTCATATGGCTCAGGATTGGCCTGGCTCTTGCTTCCAAGTGCTGACTTGCTCCCCTTCCTCTTTCAAGGTACTTTCAAGGTTTTCCCTTTCATCTGGCTACTGCCCTATTGGCCAAGGACAAGAATTCCATCCTGCCAGCCAGAAATAGGGCATGTTGCCTTTGCATCTCAAATTCTCCTCATTGGGCAGATTTTTAAAGAATGCGTGAACACAGAAAGAGTGCAAGGAAGCATCACCCTTGAGGTGAGAACTTCCTTGTTCAGGCTGATCTTATAAGCTCACTCTATCCCCTAATACTGGCTGCATTTTCCAGCTTCCTTATAATTTCCTCTGAAGCCCTGCCTTCAGACTTAAGAGTCGCTTTTAGTTCCTCCTCTTCAGGGAAATCACCTGCTCACGTAAGAGCCAAACCTGACCTGATTCTTTGATCAGTTTCCTGGCTTTCCGCTCGCTGAATGAGCACATCTCCATAGGCTGCTGGTGGCGCAGAGCTTGAGACAGACTTTGGAAGGGAACAGACCGGCAATAGACAACCACATCAGAGAGTTCCCGTGAAATCTGCCCTGCGTCCTTTGCCTGGAAGAAAGATGTACAAAGAGCAAATGACTTCCAATTAAGATGACCCTCCTAGTCCTGCAGTTGAATTACTCCAAGCTTGCAAATAGCTACTGGCCTGGTAGCCTACAGAGTAGAGGTGAGGGTGTACCAGCCCACAGGCCTTATCCAGCCCGCCAATCATCTCCATTTGACCCGCAAGGCCATTTTGGGCAAGCCATGCCCAGTTGCCCCATAGGTAAAGGTAAAGAGTCCCCTGACCATTAGGTCCAGTCGTGACCGACTCTGGGGTTGCGGCGCTCATCTCGCTTTGTTGGCCGAGGGAGCCGGCATACAGCTTCCGGGTCATGTGGCCAGCATGACTAAGCCACTTCTGGCCCACCAGAGCAGCACACGGAAACATCGTTTACCTTCCCGCCGGAGCGGTACCTATTTATCTACTTGCACTTTGACGTGCTTTTGAACTGCTACGTTGGCAGGCGCAGGGACGGAGCAACGGGAGCTCACCCCGTCGCAGGGATTCGAACCGCCGACCTTCTGATCGGCAAGCCCTAGGCTCTGTGGTTTAACCCACAGTGCCTAGCCAAAAGGGGCTTTGTAGCACTTCCTAAGCTGGTAGGCACTTTGGAAGCGTTGCACAAAATACTTTCCAAACCCTGGGTTCGGCACTTCCCAAGGGAAATGCCATGCAAAAGGCCCTGCAAACTCCTTTTTTGCCTTTTCAAAAGGCAGGTGTCTTGGGAGTGGACACCTATCGCCTGGTACCTGGTAACTCCAAGCCTCCTGTTCTTTGGAACGAAAGAAAAATGTCCCTTTAAAAACAAACAAACAGCTGATTGCAAGTCCTGTGTGGTGCTTTGTGCTACAGATCTCTATCTCCTCACACGGATGACACAGGTGAGCAGCCTCACCCACCTGTCAAATCTGGCCTGGCAGGATCAGAGACATAAAAGGTCTAGACCACCTGCTGAGAAGGTTCGTCACCCCTACTATATTGAGACTAACAATAGCTTCCTGGCAATCGGGCAGGAAGGCCTTTGTAAACTGGAAGCCAGCTGATTCCTTATTTTCAGCCCTGCCACAAATGAATGACACACGTATCTGGGCACAAAGCGGAGAGGCAGATTTCAGGGCTGGTATAAAGATGTTTGTGAGATACTGCAACCAGTCGTTCAGGCTCCCCTGGTCTGAGGATCACAGAGAATTTCATTCCCGGGGGGGGGGGGGAACCCTGTGACTGAAAAACCACCTGTGCAAGGAGTGGATTTCCCTGCACTTTCCTGGCTTGCGTGGGGCAGGGGTATGTGCCCTGTCAAAATCTGCACCTCCTTTTTGGATATTTCCCAGGTACGTGCAGGTCCTGCTTGCTGAACACAATGTGCTCCCTTGAAATCGTTCATTAGGCTTGCATTCGCAAAACAAATTGGCTATTTCTATCAATTACTATGGGTAAATTTATAATAATAATTTATTTATGCCCTGCCCAACTGGCTGGGTTTCCCCAGCGACCCTGGGCAGCTCCCAACAGAATATTAAAAACACCAAACATTTAAAACTTCCCTAAACAGGGCTGCCTTCAGATGTCTTCTAAAAGTCAGATAGTTGTTTATTTCCTTGACATCTGGTGGGAGGGCGTTCCACAGGGCAGGCGTCACTACCGAGAAGCCCCTCTGCATGGTTCCCTGTAACCTCACTTCTCGCAGTGAGGGAACCGCCAGAAGGCCCTCGGAGCTGGACCTCAGTGTCCGGGCTGAACAATGGGGGTGGAGACGCTCCTTCAGGTATACTGGGCAGAGGCCATTTAGGGCTCTAAAGGTTAGCACCAACACTTCGAATTGTGCTCGGAAACGTACTGGGAGCCAATCTTAAGGCAGCCCTGTTCAGGGAAGTTTTTAATATGTAACGCTGTACTGTTTTTAACACTTGACTGGGAGCCGCCCAGACTGGCTGGGGAAACTCAGCCAGATGGGCGGGGTATAAATAATAAATTATTATTATTATTATTATTATTATTATTATTATTATTATTATTATTATTATTATTATTATTATTATTATGTCTTTCAGGACCAGTGTTATATGGTCTCGGCAGCCACTCCCAGTCACCAGTCTAGCTGCCGCATTCCCTACCACTTAAATTTGACCCCCTCGAAAGCAAAAAATATCAAATAGGAAAACCTAGAAAAAATGCTCTCTGATTTGTCCAATCACTCCCCGCTTCAGCCACCAGCAAAAGGCAAATAAGGAAGTAAAAAATGCCGTCTGTTCCAATAGGTGAAGCTGGAGTGTATAGTGAGGTTTGGGTACAAATTCCTTGTGGTCGGATATGTGAATTTTTGCATAGGAAATAGAAGTGATGGGAAGCTTTCCCTCCATTAAGTTGCAGATCTACCAACCACCTACCCAGGCAAAGAGAAACCAGGACGCATTTGGTTTTACGTGACTGGGAGCAGATGAGACACAACTTCGCTCATTAGCCTCGACATCTCCTGCGACTGCCCTTTCCAGGAATCAAGACGTACTCACCTGCAATGGTTTAATCCCTTGAAGAGAATGCGTAGACTAGAAGGGGAAGGGGAAAAGAAAGAGAGAGAACCTCATTAGAGAGACAAAATACATCTATGGATATTTTCAAAGGGGCATATCTAAGAACAAATGGCCATTCTGGGACAGACTAAAAAGTCCCTCTAGTCTAGCATCTCTCCCCACACAGTGGACAATCAGGGGCCTCTGGGAAGCGCACAAGCAGCAGGACCTGAGGGCAATAAACACCGTATTTTTCACTCTATAAGACACACCAGAACACAAGACGCACCTAGTTTTTGGAGGAGGAAAACAAGAAAAAAAAAAATCTTAATCTCAGAAGCCAGAACAGCAAGAGGGATCGCTGCGCAGTGAAAGCAGCAATCCCTCTTGCTGTTCTGGCTTCTGGGATAGCTGCGCAGCCTGCATTCGCTCCATAACACACACACACATTTCCCCTTACTTTTTAGGAGGGAAAAAGTGAGTCTTATAGAGCAAAAAAATACGGTAGATTCCTCTCCCACAGTTGGCTTCCCAACCGTCTCTTATCCTAGATGTAGCATCATGTGTGCAGAGAATGGTGACCCATATGTCCATGGGTCAGGAAATTAAACCTTATGAAGATTGGTTGAAGGAGCTGGGTATGTTTAGCCTGGAAAAGAGGAGACTGAGAGGGGAGATATGACAACTATATTCAAATATCTCAGGGGCCGTCACATGGAAGATGGAGCTAGCTTGTTTTCTCCTGTTCCGGAGGCTAGGACCCGAACCAACGGCTTCAAGTGACGAGAAATGAGATTCCAACTAAACTTCAGAAAGAACTTTCTGACAGTAAGAGCTGTTTGAGAGTGGAACGGTCTCCCTTGGGAAGTGATGGACTCTCCTTCCCTGGATGTTTTAAAGCAGAGGTCGGGTGGCCATCCGTCATGGCTGATTTCGCTGACATTCCTGCATTGCAGGGGGTTGGACTAGATGACCCATGGGGTCCCTTCCAACTCAACAGTTCTGTGATTCATGATCATTACTGGTGGCCATTCACAGATTTATCCTGTGTGAACCTTTCTAATTGTCAGGCTTTGGGGAATTGGTTTCCTCCCCCCCGTGGCAGTAGATAAAGGAACACCTTATCAGTTAGAATCTTTAATAATCACAGTGAGAGAAGAAAGAACACATCTCCTAGAAATGGCGGTGCTCCCAATTAAGGGATACTCACCCCTCCGTCCCTATTAATCTACGTCACTCCTACGTCTTGTGATCTGAGCTTGTACCCCCTGCACTGTCTATGCTGAAACTTTCTGAGCTCTCTGTGACTTTGGAAAAGGGGTGTGAATGCTGTCCAGAGACTATGAATCTGCTAACCCTCTCTCTCTTCCAGTGTTTCTTCTCCTAGCTATTCCCCATCCAGCATTTCCCAGCTTCTGCCTTCTGAACTATGCCCCTCTGCAAACCACTGTTCCAAATCTATGCTGTCCTCCTGCTCCTGGGAAGATTCAGGGTCAGGATCGGGGGGAGGGGTGGCTCCCACCATTCTTCCTTGAGTGCAGCACTCCTCAGCTGCACTGGCTCCTGGTGGAATACAGGGTCAGGTTTAAGGCGCTGGTTTTAACCTTTAAATCCCTATACGGTCTAGGACCCTCATACCTACAGGACCACCTCTCCTGGTATGCCCCATGGATGAACTTACAGTCTGAAAATAATATCTTGGAGGTCCTGGGCCTCAAGGAAGTTAAACTGGCCTCAACCAGGGCCAAGGCCTTTTCAGCTTTGGCCCCAGCCTGGTGGAACACTCTGTCGCAGAAGACCAGGGTCCTGCGGGACTTGACATCCTTCTGCAGGGCCTGCAAGATGGAGTTGTTCCGCCTGGCCTTTGGTCCAGGCCCAGTTTGTCCCCACTATATGGGAACCTGTAAGTTACCTCTTTGGCCCTTTTATCGGCTCATGTGGGACCAACGTGTACAGCCGGCCTTGATGAATGCACGAGGTTCCCAATCCCTATGGTTGTAGGGATTAAATTTAATGATTCGTGGGCAATTATTTAATTTTATTCTTATTCCAATTTTTAAGCTGTATTTTAATTAATTGTTTGATTGTGTTTTAATGTACTTGATATGTGATGTTAGCCGCCCTGAGCCCATTCTTGGCCGGGGACGGTGGGGTATAAATAAAAATTTACTTATTTACTTACTCAGCACAGTCCCTAACACTAGGTAAAGGTAAAGGGACCCCTGACTGTTAGGTCCAGTCACGGACGGCTCTGGGGTTGTGGCACTCATCTCGCTTTATTGGCCGAGGGAGCCGGCGTACAGCTTCCGGGTCATGTGGCCAGCATGACTAAGCCGCTTCTGGCGAACCAGAGCAGCGTATGGAAATGCCATTTACCTTCCCGCCGGAGCGGTACCTATTTATCTACTTGCACTTTGATGTGCTTTCAAACTGCTAGGTTGGCAGGAGCAGGGACCGAGCAATGGGAGCTCACCCCGTCATGGGGATTCGAACCGCCAACTTCCGATCGGCAAGTCCTAGGCTCTGTGGTTTAACCCACAGCGCCACCCGTGTCCCTGACACTAATCCTCTTTAAAATCTAAACCTCTTTAAAAGCCATATAAGCTAGTGGACATCATCACATCTTGAGATTCCATGGTCAGTTAGAATATTAAAGCTTAGGGAGGTTTGCCCTTTTAGGGTTTTTCCCTGAACACTTTTTGAGCATGTATACACTTTCAGGGCTCCCCCAAGCTTGCTGATCCCTCCATCTATCTTCTCAGTAGCTTTGGCTATGTCTGCCAGCACTCAACCAATAGTTTGCTATTAATGAGACAGCTTATCCACGTAATTTTTCTCTCTCTTAGGGGAAGCGGTCTAATCTCTGCTATGTCCTCACCTTATCTTCCTCTTCCTCCTGCATTTCTTCCTCAGGATTTGTGATGTAGCTCATTTTTTCGGGATCACCCTTGTCCTCTGGCAGCTTCTTTGCCTTCACCAATATCTTCCACTTTAACTGCTGTGGGGTTTGAAGGAGTGGAGTGTAAACAGCTTAAATCTCTAACGAAACCTTGCATGTGAAATTGTAATAACCCAATTAGTGGAGGCGTCAGGGCTCCAGAATTTGCCCAGGGCCCAAATAGAATTGGGCGAATCTTTTGGTTTGGGTTTCTCCCATTTTTCCATTTTTAAATTCAGCTCTCTACATCTGTTTGCATTTTTAAAAAGCAATGCTAATGAAAGTTCATCAGCAAGCGTCTCTCCCAATTGGTATTCAACAAGTTGGTATTCAATTTTTCCTAATACATGCATTTTTTTCAGAATCATTTTCCTTAATATAATGATTTTTTTGTATGCAATTTCCTCCATTATATGCATTTTATTGCACACTTTGTTCCAGTATATGCCTATTTGTACATCTTACTCAGCTGGACAATGCACTACTGCAGAATTTGAAGAACTGTAGATTTTGAAGGATGGCTGTGTTTCAGTTCATGTGCTGTTTTGCAAAGCGCAAACTACGTAGCTTTGCCTTTAAATGCAATCTGAATTAAAAAGGCTCGCCAGCCCAACAGTGCCAGAATTCTCACTTTGCTCCTGCAAAATTCAATGAAGATTTTTGTGGGGTGCAAATGTGAATCGGACGTCTGATAGTCCTGGCCATAAAGTGTCTTGTTCACACCTGTTAGGTGTTAAAACCCTATATTCCTTACAAGAACTACTGTATTTTTTGCTCTATAAGACTCACTTTTTCTCTCCTAAAAAGTAAGGGAAAATGTGTGTGCGTCTTATGGAACGAATGCAGGCCGTGCAGCTATCCCCGAAGCCAGGAACAGCAAGAGGGATCGCTGCTTTTGCTGTGCAGTGATCCCTCTTGCTGTTCTGGCTTCTGGGATTCAGAATATTTTTTTCTCTCTTATTTTCCTCCTCCAAAAACTAGGTGCGTCTTATGGTCTGGTGCATCTTATAGAGCAAAAAATACGGTAATCACCTCACTAGGATTAAGAAGGAAGCTAGACGAAGGAAATCTTGCAATAACTCAGCTACTACATTACCCAAAGTCCATTAGGCTGCCATTTCCCTCCACATAATCTTTTCAGATATCAGTATTACACAAGTGCAAACATCTGGCATTGGGCACCAAAATTCATCTTGGCTTTTGTTGTCGTTGAAAGCAACGTTTCTTAAAGCTAGAACAGATAATCTATTTGTCAAGTCAACCTCCTCGTCGTCCTTGGTTTTATCCTCAGCAAAATTCCCATCCTGACTGTATCACAGGTGATATGAGGCACATAACCTAGTACGACGCTAGAAGTAAATCAGGAGGGAGGAACTTTTGGCTATCCAGATGTTTCAGAACTACAACTGCCACCAGCCCCAGTCAACATAGCCAAATGACCAAGGCTGATGGGAGACATTGTCCAACCAAGTTTGGAGGGTCAAAGGTTCCCCACCCTTGCCCTAAATGGTGTTACCTCTGGTGATGGGAGCTGTTTGGGCATGTCTCCATCCAGTGGTTGGGTCACAAGCATGTTCCCTAAAATAGCCTTCATGTGGCGCGCCATCTTGGACTGCTGTTCCGGCCCACAGTGGTTTTCCAGAGAGAGAATCACAGGATAGGAAGAATGCTGAGGAGACAAGATGGAGTCAGAAGGCATCTGCCACCTCCAAGATTCTTTCCCCAAATCCTTCAAATGATTACTCTTTTCCCTTTTTTAATAAACACACACACACACACACCCCACTAAGCATTTTACTCTGGCTTACATGAAATCTTGTGTCCATTTGCAACCTTAAAACATTTTAGGAACTGTTTCATCCTAGCTTTTCATGTGTTGATCATTCGTTGGTTAGAATGAATTTCTTTTTTTCTACTCGTGTTATGCTTTCCTAATTGCATTAGACAGTTAGCTTTAATTCTCAGTAGTGGCACCCACCCTGTGGAATGCCCTCCCATCAGATGTCACAGAGATGAGTAACTATATAACTTTTAGGAGACATCTGAAGGCAGCCTTGTATGAGGAAGTCTTTTAATATGTATAGTTTTGCAGCGGTACCTTGGCTGTCGAACTTAATCCATTCGGGAGTCCATTCGACTCCCAGAACCGTTTGAAAACCAAGGCATGGCTTCTGATTGGCTGCAGCTAGCTCCTGCAGCCAATTTGAAGCCACAGAAGTCGTGTTGGACGTTCAGCTTCCAAAAAACATTCAAAAACTGGAACACTTCTGGGTTTTTGGTGTTCGGGAGCCAAAACATACGAGTACCAAGGCGTTCGAGAACCAAGGTATGACTGTATTATGTTTTTATATATGTTGGAAGCTGCCCAGAGTGGCTGGGGCAACCCATGAGGGAGGAGGAGGCAAAGAGGAAGAAGAAGGAGAAGAAGAAAAAGCCACAAGCAGGATGCAATGACAATTAGCCGTCATTATAATAATTAGCTATTATCCCCCAGCAACCAGAATTCAGGCTAGCATTTGTGCCACTCTAGAATTCACAGAAATGTGGTGGTGGGGTTTTTTAATGATACGGTGAACATGCTTTCTGGTTCCTGTAAACAGATAGGCACAATCAGTTGCAAACGCCATCTCTCAGCACAGGGACAGATTCTTCTCCTGTTTCTTGCAACTCCACCAATAAGTGGGAGAAGATCACAAAAGGATGCCAATATTGCTTCACACCTTTTTCTGGAGTAGCAGGAAGTTCCAGAGGCAGATGTTCAGGGTCATGCTGAATTGGATGGAAAGCAAGAATGCAGCTGGCAGGGCTACTCCCAAAACAACATCCGTTTGGCGCTCCAAGAATCTACGTAAATATCTGGCTTCTCTCAGACAGGTTCCTGTTAGCCATGTTTTCAAGTCAGCCTCAAACCCAAACCTGTCGTGTCTCTTTCTCGCCAAATTAAAGGTTGCAAAAGCAGTTCCTCAGGAAACCCCACCCAGCCAGGTAGTATTTGGCCCAGATTCCAAAAGCATGGAGTAACTATCAGCCTTCATTAATCTGCTCTTCCTCAGGTACTATTAAGGGAGCAGGGGAACATTTTGTATAATGGAAAAGAGTCTCTTCATAACACGTTGGCATGCATAATGTGAGTTGCGACATCAGCCCAGCTCGCACATGACACTAAAGGTTTATTGCAAACAAGCAAATAGGTGTATTCCCAGAGCAAAGGTCACAGCGACAACATCCTTCTTCCAATTCTACTTCCTCCATAATACCCAGGGCTAAGCCATGGTTTGGTTTACCATTACACTGAGCTGTAACCAAGGTTTGCTCTCAGTTTTGCTGTTCATGGTTGGTTGGGGGAGACAAACCACAAGCCAGGGCTTAGGCGTAATCCTAAAACAAATGATGGGTCAGTGCTGGGCAGTGCAGCAGGAGCACATGAGAAGTCCAGCGGGGGCAATCTTCATTCCAATCAATCAGTTCAATTTATTGTATATAGCCAAAGGCCTTCACAGTGAACAGCAGAGGGCAAAAAGCAAGGCATTCCTCTAAAATCGCACAACGTAAGTCTGCACACGTCTACAGCATTAAAATTTGCAGCACAAAATTTTAAAGTTACACATAACTGAAGCGAAGCTTCTTAGCTGCCAGAGCAAATTTGTCTACCAGAATTGTAATTTGTAGATATTTAGCAGCTTAGCGTTCTATTATCACTTCCTGGCGGGGAGGAGGGGATTGATCCGAGAACCAATAAAGAATAGGGGATAAAAAAAATTCGCTGTGCACCATATATAAAAGGCAGGTCAACAAATTGTGTTTGATTGCCTCAGCCTGATTACACCCATAAACGCATTCCCATTCCGTATGAGCTATTATCTCTAGGAGCCCACGCATTTGCTCAATCACACTAAACCATGGTTTGGCTTGGCAATACATGCAAACCAGTGTTCCGTGTAAGGTAAAGGGACCCTTGACCATTAGGTCCAGTTGCGAATGACTCTGGGGTTGCGGTGCTCATCTCGCTTTATTGGCCGAGAGGGCCGGTGTACAGCTTCCGGGTCATGTGGCCAGCATGTCTAAGCCGCTTCTGGAGAACCAGAGAAGCGCACGGAAACGCCGTTTACCTTCCTGCCGGAGAGGTACCTATTTATCTACTTGCACTTTGACGTGCTTTCGAACTGCTAGATGGGCAGAGCAGGGACCGAGCAACGGGAGCTCACCCTGTCGCAGGGATTCGAACTGCCGACCTTCTGATCGGCAAGTTCTAGGCTCAGTGGTTTAACCCACAGTGCCACCCGCGTCCCTGTGTTCTGTGTATGAGGCTATTAAATCAGTCTTTCTGTTTCACGTATTGTGAAGGTGAAGGCCACGTCGCCTAGATAAGAGGTAGTCACCTGGTGCCTTCAGCATGTTAATGGGACTCCCAACCCCCACCAGCCCCAGCCAGTTATGGCCAACGGTGAGAGAAGAGATGATGTGAGCTGTAATCTAACAGCATATCTGAACGGTGCCTTGTTGGCGACCCCATTGTTGCATTAAAATGCCTTCTGAAATTATCAATACTTGAACACATGCAACAGAAGTTACCCCCACCTAAACAAGCAACTGTTGTTGTTTTTTAATGCTTAATCCAACAGGTTTTTTAAAAAGGTTTAACTACTTTGAGTACAAAACGTTTTTTTTAAAAATGCAAGCCAGACACCATCATTTGGAATAGTCTAGAATTGTACCCGCTGCCACCTTTGCATGCACCGCCTTTGAAAAAGGAAGCTTGCACAATCGTTTCCAGCAATTAAATTTGCTCATGAATCATGATACAGCTAAGTGACTAAGTGGTTGGGCAGCGAAGAAAGCTCCTGAGAGAAATGTTTGGGCCTCAGAACATCAAATGCAGCTCCTTCTCCCTTCCGAGGATCCATTTCTGAAAACTGTGGTTTCGTCTACCTTGAATGCATGGTCCCGGATGCTTTCAATCACATCCCGGAAGAGGATCTTGGAGGTCAGAGTGTGGCCGTGGTAGATGATGGGCTCCCCGTTGGACCCCTCCCAGCAGTCAAGCTCCACACAGCGACACCCCTTCATCAAAGCCCTGCCGAAGACAGAAATGGGGTGAGGTGATGATGGACTCTGCATTTCAGCCCTCTGCCTGTCAAGGAGCTGTCAGGCGAGCACAGGTCATCCACAGGCAGGAACGTGAAGCATGAGATGCAATTAGCACCTAGGATTTTATGAGTCTTAGAGAGGCAGGGAGGATTGTGACGCCTTGCTCAACATCAGAGATGGACCGTGGACCAATATAGGCCAAGGGGTCAAGTTCCGGTTCAGGCCAACAAGGGCCAAGGGTTGTTCAGCCCGGACAGCGAGGGCCTTCTGGCGGTTCCCTCATTGCGAGAAGTGAGGTTACAGGGAACCAGACAGAGGGCCTTCTCGGTAGTGGCGCCCGCCCTGTGGAACACCCTCCCTTCAGATGTGAAGGAAATAAGCAGCTATCCTATCTTTAAAAGACATCTGAAGGCAGCCCTGTTCAGGGAGTTTTTAGTATTTAATGCTGTACTGTTTTTAACACTTGATTGGGAGCCGCCCAGAGTGGCTGGGGAAACTCAGCCAGATGGGCGGGGTATAAATAATAAATTATTATTATTATTATTCAGGTAGGAGACGCAATCACACATCTGGAAGCGCAAGGAGGGAAAAGGAAGAGTCTGTGTTACTATTTAGCACAAGACGTTGCTCAGTTCTGCAAGGTGTACAGCTGCCCGGGTCTTGCTGCCTGAGTGCCGAGTTCAAGTCCTCCGGCGCCTCATAGGGAGCCAGGCAAGTGTTGTGCTAGCCGGCACTCTTCGAACAAACTTTACGCAGTACGATCCACTAACTTCAAGGTGTAAACAGCTTGTGCCTTCCCACCCATGGGAAAGCTCAATTTCCCACACATTGTTCCGCAGGGCTCCTTCGGGGATTATGGGCCACATAATTAAGGGAATCACCTGAGCTGAGGAAAGCGAAATGCGTTGTTCTCTCTCCAGATACCTGGTTGTCCTTCAGTAATCCTGCCTTGGCATGTGGCCTCCTTCCCCCTGGCCTGTTCAAAGCAGCCCCACCAACCAACCAGATTCCTCTCTCCACTCCAGCTCACCCACTGCCTCCCATGCCTCTCTGCATGCCCTGGCCAAAATGCTGCAGGCAATGCATAGCTGTCAACCGTCCCTTATTTGGCGGGAAACACCTTTATCCCCGTGCTGTGTCCCGCTGCTGTCCCTTATTGATGATGTCCCTTAAATGTGCCGGGTTTCAAAGGAAGCAGCTCCTCTCCCTCCCTGCCTGCCGGCCAGGGAGGAGGGAGGCTCCAACTGTGTTGCTTGGCTGCCCAGCCCGCCCCCCTCCTGCCTCCTCTCACCAGCCTCGACCCCCAGGAGCCCCTTCCAGCTGGGACTGAGGAGACTTGAGAGGAGAGCAAGGGCAACCATAGAGAAAGCAGTTCAGAGGGAGGAGGCGTGGGCAGGTGTTCCAGGGGCTAACCATAGAGGGGGAAAGTGGAGGAAGGGCCGCAAGCGCTTCTCCTATAGATTTGTATTGGTAGACTAGCATAGATGGTCTGATCTGCAGATTTACTTTGGCCGCTATTCCCCTCCCTTCCTCCCACCCCGCCTGATGGAACTGAGAGCTGCAGATGGAGCACGAGAGAAAAGTACTGCAGCAGCATCTTCGTAGCTTGGACTTCGTTTTGCGCAAAAAGTGGTGGCTGCTTGTAGTTATTTTATTGCAGTGTTTCATCGGCTGGTGGCTTGAGCAGCAACCTCTGGAAATGAAGGGCTAAAAACTGGCGCTGCTCTCCAAAGTTATCTGGTCCCTTTTAACTTCGCATTTCAGCTGGTTTGACTAAAATCCCTTATTTTGGCTGCTGGTCCCTTATTTTCGAGGCTGCTGGTCCCTTGTTTTCAAATCTATAAGTTGACAGCTCTGAGCCAATGGCCATTATTTGCTGGAATCCTTTACCTGTCCCCGTTACCAGCGCTCCTGGCCACCTGAAAGCAGTTACTGGGACCCACTCTGGCTACAGCTGTTCTGTTGCTTCGGCCGCTTACCGGATGTAGGCCTCAGTGCTGCTGGCGCCTCCAATCTGGTTCTGCGTCAGGTAGGTGTTGTGGGAGGAGGAGATGAAGTAGTGGCACAGCGGCTGCGTCATGTCCTGGTATATCTTTGCGTGGCCCTGGTTGAGGATGTCTCCGGCCGAGGACAGCAGGTACATCATGAAGCCATCCATCATCATGAGATTGTGCTGCCTGGCTGTGGGACGAAGACGTGGTTAGCGGAGAGAGTTTCAGACTCCACCCATCCGGCGTATTTTAGCGTACCCATTTCCTAAGAACGGCGCGTCTTGCCAAATGCAAGATGGTTCATGTTAGTGAGATTCAGAAGCAATACAGAACACAAGCGAGTGAGAAGATTAAAGATTTTATTCTAAATAGCAAGCATTAGTGCGCACCCCGGAAATGATCTCTTTCAGCTTCTGCCTTCTGGAAGAAAGTACAGGGTTATAAAGGCTAGGACTAGCCGCCTGAGAAACAGTTTCTACCCCAATGCGATTTTGGTTTTAAACGCAGTATAAGGAGTCTCTCTCTTTTTTAAAAAATAAATATTTATTAAGGTTTTAAAAGTTATATTAAAAACAAAACATAACAACAATACAATCAAACACAAAAAAACCCAAGTATAATTTCATTACCTTATTTTCTTATACCTTACTTTCCCGACTTCCCCATACCTCCCCTCTCTGTATTCCAATTTCTATTTTATTAATTCAGCAAATCCTTTCCCTTAATTTCATTTAGTTTTTAACCTTTCTTTTCTTACTACTTATCCAATCCGGCTGGAAACTGCAGTATAAGGAGTCTCTATGGGAGTATATTGTATTTAAAAATGGGGTATCAGAGTTTTTAGAGGGCTAACCAGGCTGCGATAGCAGGCTTGTTGGTTTTTGAATGTCTTAGGCAGATTTTTCAATTTCGTTGTTCTGTATGGGACAATGACAATAAAGATTATCGTATTATATACATTACCAAACAAACGCTTCGATCTGCCACTGGGAAGCCCTCAAGAAGTGGTGAGGTTATCTCCCAGGTGCATAGCTGTCAAGGTTTTCCTTTTTGAAAGGGAAATTTCCTTATTCCCAATAGGATTCCTCGCAAGAAAGGGGGAAAGTTGACAGCTATGCCCAGGCGGCCTTCGTTGGCACAGCCCCACGGCCTATAGTCGGAACACGAGCTTCACAGAACTATGTCCCAAAACCATCCGATTTATAGATAGCTGACTTGTTAGCCTACGTGCCCTGCCCGGCGAGCTAGTGCAGATTATTACCGTATTTTTCGCCCCATAGGGCGCACCTAGTTTTTTGGGGGGCGAAATAAAGGGAAAAAACTTTATTCCCCCCCCCCCAGGCACGGGGCTGACGCGGGGGAAGCCCGAGCTTCCCCCGACCCCAGCCCCCAGAACAGCTTGCTATCCGCAAGCCTAGGGAGCCACGCCGGTCTCCCCAGGCTTGCGGAGAGCTGCGCGAAGCCCAGGCGCGCTCTTCAGTGCGCCCCAGGCTTCGGAATGCAGGCAGCTCTGCGCAACCTTTGAGAGCCCTGCGCGAAGTCACGCCGGTCTCCCAAGGGTTGCGCCAAGCTTCCTGAAGCTTGGAGAGCGAGAGGGGTCGGTGCGCACCGACCCCTCTCACTCTCCAGGCTTCAGCGAAAGCCTGCATTCGCCCCATAGGACGCACACACATTTCCCCTTTATTTTTGGAGGGGGTAAAGTGCGTCCTATAGGGCGAAAAATACGGTAATTGGCTAGCCCCCCTCTTCCACCACTGCACGTTCCTCCAAACAATGTCTAACATCAAAGAAGGTCAGAATGTGCCCTGCATTATCACTTCTTCCTTCCACCAGGTTATACATTAAAGGCTGCTCTCAGCCATCCAAGAGCAGAGCAAGAGACAGAGACGGGAAGTAAACAGAGGCAGGAATAGTTGACCATGTCAGATCACCAAACTCCTCAAAATTACAAATATCTTCCGGAAAAGGTTGCCCATACACGGTGCATCCAAACATTGTAAAAGTAGGCCAAAAATACACAATATGGAGGTCGTGCGACAGCTATCGAAAGCAGATTCCCTGCATCTCATTCTTCCACAAGGCCAAGTTTGCAATATGATTCCTTGTTTTATAAAGCAGGGATGCTCCTCTCCTCCTGCTGTTGGCAAAAATCCTGACTTGCACTGATCCAGAATCCCCTGCTATGTGCAAAGCGGGAAACGCTAGCTTGCTGCTGGTCTCTGGCTTATTTTCCCGGTCATCCCTCTGTTGGGCTCCGGTTTATTTTTCTGGCTAGTTGATCAACATCAAGCCGGATTTGCCGTTTGGACACAGCAGGGAACTCTGGCTTTTTACCAGTCGGGATCTCCATGTTGGAAGCTGATGTGAATTGGGCAGTTGTGGTGCATGAGGCTAGATGCTGCCCCTACGCTACCCCTCCCAGCTGCAGCCGTCCTGCTGCTTGCCAGGACTAAGTAGGACACAGGAAGCACCAAGTTGGCAGTAGCAGTGGGCACAAGCGTGGGCTTGCTGCTGCTGCCAACCCGGGGTTTCTTCTGCCCTTCACACCTGCAGCCAGGTGGGCAGCACAGCATCGTATGCCACACTCTGCAACTGGTGGCAAGAAAAAGGAAGAGGCAAGAGAGGAGGACTCATTCCCGCCACTTGTTCTTGGCTTAAGAAAACTATGGTTCACAAACAATGGTTGGTGACCTAGAATGATTGTACAAACCATGGTTTAAGTCTAGAATGATAATACAAACCATGGTTTATGACCTAGAGTGATCATACAACCATGGTTTATGACCTAGAGTGATTATACAAACCATGGTTCAAGTCTAGAATGATCGTACAAACCATGGTTCAAATCTAGAACGACCGTACAAACCATGGTTCAAGTCTAGAACGATCGTACAAACCATGGTTCAAGTCTAGAATGATCGTACAAACCATGGTTCAAATCTAGAACGACCGTACAAACCATGGTTCAAGTCTAGAACGATCGTACAAACCACGGTTTAAGTCTGAAATGATCATACAAACCAATGTGCAACGCAACAAAACATACCATAGGGATGCTATTGTATTTTCTTTTCTACCACCCCACTCGACTTTGCAGTCTGCTTTTTGTGGGGGGAAGGAACACCAGAGAAACAAAAGCATCGTGATCTGTTATGTATAATCATGATTTCTGTCCCTCCCTCCTCTTTACATTCCTCTGCCTTGTTATGTTTCTTTCGACTGATGTTATTGCTGTGCCGGCTGTTTTCGTTGCAAGGTATTATGCTGTAATTATAATATGGAAAAATCAACGAAGTGTTTGTTGTTGTCTTTTTTTTAAAAAAAAGAAAGCATGATGAAATTGTGTCTTTTGTGTGTGTGTGTGTGTGTGTGTGGAAGAGAGGATGAAGGAGATGCTGCTACTTTCACTGAGCAGCACATATACTCTCCATAATGTGTAGTTTCGAGCCGTGGACTTCAATTTTATGGGGCGGCACACAGATTATAGCTTTCCAAAGACTCAGGGGCAGTGTGGTGTCATTATTTATATAATGCCATTTAGACACGGCGTTTTGCAAAGGACAGGAGTGCCAGACTCCTTATCTGAAAGGGCTTGCAATCTGAAAATAGCAACAGGGGAGAGATGAAAGCTGGCAAAAGCAGAGAAAGAACGTGGCATCATTACAGTTAGTTGTACTTAGGCTTGGTCGTATTTATTTATTTAAGTCGTTGCATTTTTATCCCAGATTTCCCCCCGCCCCAGGAGCTCAAGGCGGCATACAAGGGTCTCTCCCAAACTCTTTTAATCCCCAAAACCAATCTATGCTGTAGGTTAGGCTGAGAGTCTGTGAGTGGCCCAAGGTCACCCAGCAAACTACATGGTTGAGCAGGGATTTGAACCCTGGTCTCCCAGGGACCACAATGGCAGGAAACACACACACCATTATAACAGACAGTCGGGACTAGGCATTCCCCGCTCCAACCAAGGCTTTAGGGAAAATGTGGGTTTTGAGGAGGATTTTAAAGAAGAGAGGCGATATCACAGAGGTATCCTGGGAGGCAGCTCCTGGCAGAAGGGTGATCAAGGAAAGAAAGGTAAAAGAAAAAAAGGCTGGATGGTTCAGGCGACTGGAGTTCTGGCGCTCATTTCACTTTCAGGCCGAGGGAGCCGGCGTTTGTCCACAGACAGCTTTCCGAGTTATGTGGCCAGCATGACTAAACCGCTTCTGGTGCAACGGGACACCATGACGGAAACCAGAGCGCATGGAAACACTGTTTACGTCCCGCCGAAATGGTACTTATTTATCTACTTGCACTGGTGTGCTTTCGAACTGCTAGGTTGGCAGGAGCTGGGACAGAGCAATAGGATTCACCCTGTCATGGGGATTCGAACCACCAAGCTTCTGATCGGCAAGCCCAAGAGGCTCAGTGGTTCAGACCACAGCGCCACCCACGTTCCCGATCAAGGAAAGATTACCATTGTTTAAGGAAGCAGGAGTCCTTGAGACAGCTATAGGAGACGAAGCTGG
Organism: Podarcis melisellensis; assembly: GCF_964234715.1. NCBI lineage: Eukaryota > Metazoa > Chordata > Lepidosauria > Squamata > Lacertidae > Podarcis > Podarcis melisellensis. Next base: position 41,016,045 of record NC_138545.1, on the reverse strand, counting down.
ACAAGCTAGGATAGCTCAGTTGTTAAGTACGAGACTCGTAATCTCAGGGTCGTGGGTTTGAGCCCTACATAGGGCAAAATGATTCCTGCATTGCAGGGGGCTGGACTAGATGACCCACAGGGTCCCTTCCAACTCTACAATTCTATGAAGCAAAGGCCCCAGGTAGGGAAGTGAGAAATAAGGAGAGGACAAGGCCATAGAGCATGGGTAGGCAAACTAAGGCCTGGGGGCCGGATCCAGCCCAATCGCCTTCTAAATCCGGCCCGAGGACAGTCCGGGAATCTGTGTGTTTTTACATGAGTAGAATGTGTCCCTTTAATTTAAAATGCATCTCTGGCTTATTAGTGGGGCATAGGAAATCATTAATTCTAAAAATATAATCCGGCCTCGCACAAGGTCTGAGGGACAGTGGCCCGGCCCCCTGCTGAAAAAGTTTGCTGACCCCTACCATAGAGGGTTTAAAGGTGAAGCTGAGAAGCTTGTGCAGGATCTGGGAGCAGACAGGAAGGCAGCGGCAGGATTTAAGGAGAGACATCACATGATCAAAACAATGAAAGGTGAATAATTATGGCAGCAGCAGAATGCTAGGCAGATGTGAAAAGGGCAAGCTGAGAGCAGAAGACAAGAAGACGACTGCAGTAGTCAAGATGAGAGCTGACCTAGGACCTAGTTGCTTCTCAAACTTTTTTCTCTGGGCCGGGCCACACTTTCAGAATAAGAATTTGCTTGCACAGCACCTGATTTTTCACTGACAAGAAATACAATGGTAAACGAAAAGGAACAACTCCTTGCAGTGCTTGATTTATAACACAGAACACGACCACTTGATAACGTAATCATGGGACAACCAGAAAGTATAAAACAAGGCAGCTACATAAGAACATGAATCATCCCCAAAATATAATTATAAACGGGCCTCTTACATATATACCTCTAAGTATACATATAGACTTAATGAGAGGTGTAATATAAATCTCATTTATATTAGGTTTAATTCAGGGGTCAGCAAAAAATTTTAGCCGCGGGCTGGTCCACTGTCCCTCAGACCTTGTAGCGGGCCAGAAAGGCAGCACCGGGAAGGGGGGGGGAGCTGGAAGAGGAGGCAAGGGGGGCAATTCGTCCTCCAGCCGCAGCCGCTACGCTTACCTTCCCAGGGGCTGCCGCCACCACCACTACCACTCTCTGGCCCAGAGGAGCACCAGGGCAGCGGCGGTGGTGGGAAGATGAGCGGCGCGAAAGGGCTGGCTCCAGAGAGGGGCTGCTTAAAATGGCGCTCAGCCAGCTCCCTTCCTCCTCTAGGCAGGGCGGGGAGAAACCAGGAGGAGGGAGGGAGGAGGCGCCGCCGCGGTGTCTGTGTTTGTGTGTGTGTGTGGGGGGGAAATGGTGCAGCCCGAACAAACAAACAGAATCCCCACGCTGATCCACGGACAGTCTTGAAGGCATTTGGGCCTGATCCGGCCCCCGGGCCTTAGTTTGCTGACCCCTGGTCTAATTTGAGACAAACAAACTCTTCTCCTCATCAACACTAAGAAGCCTTCCCCTTTTCTGATCTTCCATATTTGTCAGAGCTGAAAATCCCTGTTCACAACCAGATGTCGTGGAGAGCTGTCGAAGAACAGCCGATGCTCTTGAAAAGAGGCATGGCTGTTGTTCCTGGTTTTATACACTGAAATGTTTAAATGCTTCTTTGATTGCCCTTGAATCTTCCCACTCCTGCCACCCTCTCCTGCCACACCAGCGTGGTGAGCCAAACCCTTTGAAAACCACTGACCTAGGGTGTGGTTTTGCAAAGGGGGTAGAGAGGAAGGCAGAGAAGCAACGCGACTGAGAATGGGAGGGTGAGGAGCAGGGGAGAGATAATCAGAGATAAAACCAGGTGCTCTTATTTCTCCACAAAAATAACAATGTTCATGCAACACATGGAAGTCTTCTCTTAGGTGAGACATCAGGCCCAAGAGAGATTTTTTGGGATTTCAGCTCCTTAACCTGCTTGTTCTTTCTGGATGTGCTTGCAATGCATCAACACAACAAGGGCACTGCATTCATGACAATTACCGTATTTTCGCTCTATAAGACGCACCAGACCACAAGACGCACCTAGTTTTTGGAGGAGGAAAACAAGAAAAAAAATATTCTGAATCTCAGAAGCCAGAACAGCAAGAGGGATCGCTGCGCAGTAAAAGCAGCAATCCCTCTTGCTGTTTTGGCTTCTGGGATAGCTGCGCAGCCTGCATTCGCTCCATAAGACGCACACACATTTCCTCTTATTTTTTAGGAGGGAAAAAGTGAGTCTTATAGAGCAAAAAATACAGTATAACCATGCTAGAAAGTGTTCCGTCATAACCTTGAGGTATGCGTATTGGGTTCATACCTTTCTCGTTCAGCTCAAAAGTCTGGATGATTTCATGAGCCCGCTGCAAGCTGGCTTCCTCGCCCTGGTCGCGGAGAAATTCCTGCAGCTCTTCAGACGACAGCACGCGGTCCTCGCCCGAGTAACGGCGAAAGATCTCCTCCAGCTCAGGACGCGCCATCAGCCGTGTGCAGAACTCCTCAATCTCATATTCCTCCAAGCGATCGTTGTTTGATCTGTCACACTCCTAAGTGAAAGAGCGAAGGAGCAGTTAAGCAAATCGCCATGGGTGGATGGATGAGAGGAAATAGCAATTGATAAGCTCGGGTGGAGACAGGGCTGTGTGTTGTTGTTTTTTTTAAAAGGAGGGGTGGAAGAAAATAAATGGAAATGGAAAAATAAATGGAAATTCTGCAAAGAGTACAAAATGTGTGAATCTGGATTTAGTGTACATACAGTGGTACCTCGGGTTAAGTACTTAATTAGTTCCGGAGGTCTGTTCTTAACCTGAAAATGTTCTTAACCTGAAGCACCACTTTAGCTAATGGGGCCTCCTGCTGCTGCTGCGCCGCCGGAGCACGATTTCTGTTCTCATCCTGAAGCAAAATTCTTAACCTGAGGTACTATTTCTGGGTTAGCAGAGTCTGTAACCTGAAGCGTATGTAACCTGAAGCGTATGTAACCTGAGGCACCACTGTAATTTATTTTGGTGTTTCTAGGCACTGAAAGGAACAGCTACGAAAAGTACTGAGGTGGAATACAGTCATACCTTGGTCTTTGAACACCTTAGTTCTCAAACGTTTTGGTGCCCAAACGCCACAAACCCAGAAGTGAGTGATTCAGTTTGCTAACGTTTTTTGGAAGCCAAATGTCCAACACAGCTTCCAGTTGAGTGCAAGAAGCTCCTGCAGCCAATTGGAAGCCACACCTTGGTTTTCAAACGTTTTTGGAACTGACTTCTGGAACGGATTACGTTTGAGAACCAAGGTACGACTGTATAACAGGCATTAAGATCTGGCGTTAAGGTGCCTGTTACCAGAAGCCAGATTATTATAGGGAACAATATGGGGGAAAGGACTATAAAAATGCAGAGGGAAGAGGCAGCCCCCACCCCAGGGCTCTGGGAGAAGATAAGGCTGCAAAACCATCGTCAAGGGTGCTTAGACCAGACTGTTGTACTGAAGTCCTGGATTAACAACTCAGCAAGGGAGATAAGGCAGGCCAGAGAGCACATGCGCAAAAGGAGGGAGTCATTGTCTGATCTGACATCCTCCTTGCCCATTCACAGCTCTACAAGTGACTGCTGCACTGCATTCTGTGTGGGACAAACGTCAACCAGAATGCCACTTCCAACTAAAGTGAGGCGGTAGGAACACATGCAACCAATAGGGAGCAAGCTATACCGCCTTCCAGGTAGATTCCAGGCCCAAGTCCAGGTGCTGGTTCTGCCCTCCGAGACCTGACAAGGCTTGGGAGCTGCATGGCTCAGGAAGCCCCTCTCCCTACTTGCTAAGGTTCAGGTCAGGAACAGCTGAGGGCTGGCTCCAAGTTGAGGACCAGAGTCTATTCTGGTGCCTCTGACTCTGACTAGTTGAGCCTACTCTGCTCCCAGAAAGAGACAGTTGGCTGAAGGCCTGGAGAAGAAGAAAAGGTAAAGGTAAACGGACCCCTGACCGTTAGGTCCAGTCGTGGCCGACTCTGGGGTTGCGGTGCTCATCTCGCTTTATTGGCCAAGGGAGCCGGTGTACAGCTTTTGGGTCATGTGGCCAGCAGGACTAAGCCGCTTCTGGCGAACCAGAGCAGCGCACAGAAATGCCGTTTACCTTCCCGCTGGAGCGGTACCTATTTATCTACTTGCACTTTGACGTGCTTTTGAACTGCTAGGTTGGCAGAAGCAGGGACCGAGCAACGGGAGCTCACCCCGTCACGGGGATTCAAACCGCCGACCTTCTGATTGGCAAGCCGGCCCAAGAAGCGATGAGGGCAAGACTCACATAGCAGATAATTCAAACCAAGGTGGCAGTTGCCACCTCCTCAGCTCTTTCTTTCTTTCTTTCTTTCTTTCTTTCTTTCTTTCCAACTTCTACTCTTATTTTTCAATTATTTTATTTATGATTTTCAATTTTATACATTTCAATAATTTTACAATCATTTTAACATTTCAAAACTCGACTTCCTTCCCCCCTCTTTCTGCGGCTCCTTAAAATTATTTTAAATATTTTCTGCGTGTCCAAATTTGTTCATCTGCTTTAAATATATACTCTTATAAAACTGCAGGTTATTACAGCAATCCTGCCAATGTTCTCATCTGGATAATCCCCTGCTTTCACTGTATAATAATTTTAAAGTCTCTCCCCCATCCTTTCTGCCTCACACTGAGGAATGTGGTCCTTCCTCAGACTAAGCCAGCCCTGCCTTTCCACAGCAGCTAGAAATTATTTTCCTCATCGCAAAGAAGGCCAGAGGAAACCCAAGAGACTGTTCCGGGAGGAAACGCAGAAGTTCAAATATTGGCTCAAAAGAATCTGCCAAAACTTTGGCTGCAGGGCTCTCGTCTACCATTATTCTAAAAGCGTTGACATCTCATAAAACTGGCAGCGGGGGAGATAGAAAAGCACAGAGTGTGTTTGCAAGGACCACTGGATGGTTAAGTCCAGTCAAAGGCAACTATCGGGTTGCGGCGCTCATCTTGCTTTTATGCCGAGGGAGACGGCGTTTGTCCACATACAGCTTTCCGGGTTATGTGGCCAGCAGGACTAAACCGCTTCTGGCGCAACGGGACACTGTGACGGAAACCAGAGCGCATGGAAACACCGTTTACCTTCCCACCAGAGTGGTACCTATTTATCTACTTGCACTGGTGTGCTTTCGAACTGTTAGGTTGGAGCTAGGACAGAGCAATGGGAGCTTACCCCGTCTTGGGGATTCAAACCGCCAAACCTCCAATCAGCAAGCACAAGAGGCTCAGTGGTTTAGACCACAGCGCCACCCATGTCTCTTTACCTTAGAGACAAAGCACCCTTCGTCTAACCAAGGAGGTGTGCAGCTAGAGCCAAGCAGGTCCTGAAGCTGGAGGCAAGATGGCGTCTAGCGTACAAGGCCATGACGTACCTTGAAGAGCCTGTAGGCGTAGATGTCATTCATGTCGATGTTTATCATCCGCAGCATGTTTTTTATTTCTTTGAAGCTCATCTTATTGTCTTTGTTTTTGTCAGCCTGGTGTAGGATGTCATGGATCCAAGTGGAACCTGATGTAAGGAAAGAACAAAAGGGAAAGGGAGGCACCATCCCCAGGAACTAAGGTAACAGGTCTACACCCAGGAAGAATTATTATGAGGGGAATTATTGCAGAATCAGGAACCCTTCAGCCTTAGACAAAAACAAATTTCCTGGAGCTAAGCTGTTAGACAATTCAGAGCTAAGGTCTTGCAAGGAGGTATTAGCTTTGGTAATGTTTTGAAAATGCTTCGATTAGAATGTCCAGACTCATATTCAGAACTCCAGTGGTACCTCAGAAGTCAAACGGAATCCGTTCCAGAAGTCTGTTCGACTTCCAAAACGTTTGGAAACCAAGGCACAGTTTCCGATTGGCTGCAGGAACTTCCTGCAGCCAATTGTACGCCGCATCAGACATTCGGGTTCCAAAGAACATTCACAAACCAGAACAGTCAGTTCTGGGTTTGTGGCATTCGGGATCCAAAACATTCGACTCGCAAGGTGTTCGAGATCCAAGGTACGACTGTACTGGTCATTCGTAAAAGAGAACAATATCCTAGCACATACATTTAGGGACCTAATTGGGTTTGAGGTAAATACTAAAATTACTACCTTGGTCAGTGCTTTCCAACCATGATGAATGTTTTGGCTTCTGTTTGCATCTCACAGGGGTTCCATGAAATTTCACAACCTCCCACATCAAGCACTTCACTTTCAATGATTTCATTCATATATATATATATCCCAAGTTATAATTAAGAATTAAAGTAGGAATTTAACTTTGCATTTTGCAATGGTTAAATAAATTTAGGGCCCCTCCCAGACGGGTGTTTTATTGTGGCTGTATTCTGCAAACATGTCCTGGGCACAATAAGAATGCATTAATGGGTGGATTTATTCTGCTTTAGTTCGCTCTGTGATGCTTCCCTAACGCTACCACAAGATTGCTGTCCAGAAGTGCTAAAGCGCAACTAAAAAGTGGGACAAAAATAAACTAGTTACGGGACCTCAGCAGGAAGTTACGGGATGTTCACCGACTGGGAATGAAGCAGCCTCAAACAGTATCAAAAGTGGGATGTGTGTGACTGCCCCGATAGCATCATGAGCACAAATCATCATGAATGTGCAACAAGAAGGGCATCTTGAGGGGGCTTTAGTAAGGGGATTTTTGAAAACTTTGCTTGAGGGGAGCAAGGAGAGGGGATTAGGGTTCTGCAGGCTAATGCAAAGTATGGCGGATTCCTCAGACAAAAAAGAACTGAAAACAACTACTGTAAACTTTCATGTTCTTATTTTTACCAAGGAAGTTAAAAGTAGTGGAATTTCAAGTTCAGAGAGAGAGATCTGAATTTTTCTCCATTAGTATACAGTGGTACCTCGGTTCTCAAACGTCTCTGTTGTCGGAACCGAACACCAAAAACCCGGAAGTAAATGCTTCCGTTTTCGAATGCACCTTGGAAGTCAAACAGCTTCATGTTTTTTGATTTTCGCAAATGCATTTGCAGCCAGCCCTTTGTGCCTCGGTTTTTGAACGTTTCGGAAGTTGAAAAGTCTTCTGGAACAGATTACCGTATTTTTCACTCTATACGATGCACTTTTCCCCCTCCAAAAATCAAAGGCAGGGGGGGAATAAGATTTTTTTTATTGATTTCCCCCCCGTAAAAACTAGGTGTGCCCTATGGTCCGGAGCGCCTTATGGAGCGAAAAATACGGTATGTTCGAGAATCAAGGTACCACTGTGCCTCCAATACACTACCAGCTCACAGATTTAAACAAGCTCTGAACTCACTTTCTAGGAACCTTCTCCAAATGCAGTTCCACAAAACATTTAAAGCCTTGTTGTCTGGGCTTTGTCGCTAAAGTTCTTTCCTGTACCAAAAGCTGCAGGCCGGCCCTTCTTTGTGGCAGACTGAGGCAACTGCCTCAGGCAGCCAAAATAAGGTGTCAATGAAACAGCAGCAAATCTTTAAGTTATTTGATTTATGTTTCCTGGCGCCTAAGGATTGACACAATCGCTGCGCTCAAGCGGCTTGAACAGAAAGGATATTGTTCGAGCTTCTCTCGCTGGCTCATGGCTTCGCCTCTGGCCATCAGTTTTGTGAGCCCTCGCACCCATCGCTGAGCATCGTCCACACTCCGGGCAGCTAGGTCCAGGTTTTTCCTCTTGCCCCTGAAGACAATGGTGAAGCATTGCTGCTCAGGGAAAGAGCCACCGAATTTCCGAAGCCCCTCCGACTGATAACCTTCTCGCACGCTTTCGATGTGTAGGATGGAGACTGGAAGACAAGACAGGGATGCAGGACTGCGTACAGAAATCAGGGACAGAACAAGATCCCATGCTTCAGGCTTGATCACTTTGGTGCACCAACTGCAAGGCTGTTGGTTTAAAGTTAACAATCCAGTTCCGATCTCCAAACTCAGGTCTTAGCAACTTCACTGGGGCTTTAAAAAGGCTGTAGCTCAGGGCCACATTGCCACTGTTTGGGGGCAGAATTTGATCACATATTGGCAAATTACAGGTGATTGGGAGGTAATGTGCAAGAAACCTGCTTCTTCAAAAGCAGGGTGGATAAAAATCCATGTTTTTTAAAAAAAAATCAACAAAATATGATTTTTTTTTATTTAAATTGGATTTTTAAAATAAAATGCTTTTGGAGGAAAAATCTTTCTAAAGATAGTTTTCTGTTTACGTTACATTATAGTCCAAAGGCTATTCATTAGGAAATAAGGATTTGTTTTAAGTTTTTCATGTTCGCTAAAACTCAGCATGAATTTTGTTTTTTAATTGTTTAACCACATCAGTTAACAAACATGGATACATATGCTATAATGTTATTGTTTTAGTTAAATAAATTGTTATTAAGGAAATGATTGTTTTTCTCCTTCCAATAAAGTACAGCAGAAAAGCTGTCTAAGTATAAACAGTTAACTTACTAAACCTCACAATAATTTCATAATTATCTGTCTATGTATTTCTAATAGTATAACCAAATCAGTAATTTTTGATATAAGTGTAAAAACTATTATTCCAAAAATGAAACCTTCATCTGGTTGTAAATATTAAGATTATACCAGCAAGAATGAGTCTTTCTGTAAAAAAATGATTCAAATCAAGTCCAACTAGTGATTTAAATCAAATCCACCCTGTTCAAAAGATCAGCCTTTTTTGCAATAAGGAAAATGCACTGTAAAGTACAGGACAACACTTGCTTTGTCACAACATCATCTAGCCTCCTTGCACACAATTCAGGCAAATCCTCAATAAAACAGGTAGTCTGAAACACGTCTCAGTCAGAATTATATTATGGTTATTAATTACCCATGCTTCATCCAAAGGTCCCAGGGCTTTATTAGGACTCAACCACGCGAAAACTTGCTCTTTAAAGCTCTCGGCAATCCACAAAAAAAAATAAAAATCCAAATTGCCTTTTCATAGATTATAGAATTGTAGAGTTGGAAGGGACCCTAAGGGACATCTAGTCCAGCCCCCTGCAATGCAGGAATATGCAGCTGTCACATACGGGGATCGAACCTGCAACCTTGGCGTTATCAGCACCATGCTCTAGCCAATTGAGCTATCTAGGCTTTTGTTCCAATTCAGCATGAAAGAGTGGCCTTTCCTAGGAAAACAGCAGGATATATATATATATGTAGGATGCAGGTGGCGCTGTGGGTAAAACATCAGCGCCCAGGACTTGCCGATCGTCAGGTCGGCGGTTCGAATCCCCGCGGCGGGGTGCGCTCCCGTCGTTCGGTCCCAGCGCCTGCCGACCTGGCAGTTCGAAAGCACCTCCGGGTGCAAGTAGATAAATAGGGACCGCTTACCAGCGGGAAGGTAAACGGCGTTCCGTGTGCTGCGCTGGCTCGCCAGATGCAGCTTGTCACACTGGCCACGTGACCCGGAAGTGTCTGCGGACAGCGCTGGCTCCCGGCCTATAGAGTGAGATGAGCGCACAACCCTAGAGTCTGGCAAGACTGGCCCGTACGGGCAGGGGTACCTTTACCTTTATATATATATATATATATATATATATATATATATATATATATATATATATATATGCAGGTTTTGGTGTCCTCGGGTGTCTTCCCGTGTAAAAGTTGGGGTGTCTAGGCGACGTTTCGACGAGGTCTCACTCGTCATCTTCAGGCTGGTGCTTTCGGCTTCTTGTTACTGGGACAGAGCAGGATCTCAGTGTTTGAGTTCCTATAAATACTGTTGAGGGGGTGTGGTGTATAGCCTCCAATGTTCTGGGCAGAGAGGAAGTTCCCAGGCTAGTGTGCCTTTTCTTCTTTTGTTCCTTAATTACTTGAGGGATATCTTGAGTGATTTCTTGAGTGATATCCTGAGTACCACTTAGGTGGGTCATTAGGTGTGGATTAGTTGCTAAAGTCTTTGTGTCTTGACCTCTTGAACTTTGTGAAGAGTTTTTCTGAGAAGATGGCTGTACTGCACTTAGTTGTGCTCTGGCTTGGCTTCGTGTATAGGGGCGAGCTGTGGTTTTGTGGCCTGTGTCAGCCAGATCTGTGTAGGGATTGCAGGGGGGTGCAGCATCCGGAGGTGCCACCATGGTTTGGCTACTGGATGGTGTCTGTAATTTATCTGTGGAGAGGGTCTGGGTTTGGGTCTGGTGTGGTTGATTGGTGATAGCGTTCTGTGTGCCTCTGGATCTGGTGTCAGTTTTTGTGGGGAGGGCTAATTTCCAGATGTCTGGCAAGCGGGATGTGTCGTCACGCTTGTTCATGTTGTGAGGGTGTTTCTCTATCTCGATGGCTTCCATGATTATTCTCTTGTGGTGATGTTCCATGTTAAAGAGCAATTTGGAATCTGCAAAATTAATTTCGTGTCCTGTTTCTTTCATGTGTTGGAAAAGAGAGGAAGTTTTTTCTTCTTTTTTGACGGCATTCTTGTGTTCTGCGATACGTGCATTTATTCGTCTGTTTGTTTGTCCAATGTACGTGGCTGGGCAGACTTTGCAGGGTATTTCATAGACCCCTTGGTTTTCCAACTGGATTTTATCCTTGGGGTTTCTGAGGATATTGGCTATTTTTTGGTTGGTGCAAAAGGCTGTTTTGATATTGTGTTTATGGAGGATTTTGCTAATTTTATCTGTAGTGCCCTTGATATAAGGAAGGAGGGCCATGCCATTGTTTTCTTTCTACTAATCCACACCTAATGACCCACCTAAGTGGTACTCAGGATATCACTCAAGAAATCACTCAAGATATCCCTCAAGTAATTAAGGAACAAAAGAAGAAAAGGCACACTAGCCTGGGAACTTCCTCTCTGCCCAGAACATTGGAGGCTATACACCACACCCCCTCAACAGTATTTATAGGAACTCAAACACTGAGATCCTGCTCTGTTCCAGTAACAAGAAGCCGAAAGCACCAGCCTGAAGATGACGAGTGAGACCTCGTCGAAACGTCGCCTAGACACCCCAACTTTTACACGGGAAGACACCCGAGGACACCAAAACCTGCATTCCTGTACCCGTGAAAATCTACGAAAGCATATATATATATATGTATGTATGTATGTATATGTATATATATATCTCACATGGACTGGGAAAGTATGGAACTACACAGGGCAAAAGTTAAGTGTGGATGAGCCCTTAAATCTCTGTGAAACAATATAATAATAATAATAATAATAATAATAATAATAATAATAATAATAATAATAATAATAATTATTATTATTATTATTATTATTATTTACTATGGCTGGGTCCACCCAACCACTCTGGGTGGCTTCGAACAAAACACTAAAATACAATAACCTATTAAACATTAAAAGCTTCCCTAAACAGGGCTGCCTTTAGATATCTACTAAAAGTTTGGTAGTTATTTTTCTCTTTGACATCTGGTGGGAGGCTGTTCCACAGGGTGGGTGCCACTACCGAGAAGGCCCTCTGCCTGGTTCCCTGCAACCTCACTTCCTGCAGGGAGGGAACCACCAGAAGGCCCTCAGCGCTGGACCTCAGTGTCTGGGCTGAACGATGGGGGTGGAGACGCTCCTTCAGGTATACTGGACCGAGGCCGTTTAGGGCTTTAAAAGTCAGCACCAACACTTTGAATTGTGCTCGGAAACGTACTGGGAGCCAATGTAGGTCTTTCAAGACCGGTGTTATATGGTCCCAGTCACAAGTCTAATATCTTCCTCAAACAACCAAAAGATCATTGCCTCAATCGCAAGACTCCTTCCCCACAGCGTTATATGTGACATTCTGTGCAGTGCTTCCAGACCTTTGCTGGCTTTCAACTTTCATAGCTGTTTTTAGTTTATGGGCCTGATAAAACTACGTTTACAACTACCCTTTATTATTTCATTGAAACATGTGCACCTCCCCTGTCCTAGACAGTCGTACCTTGGAAGCCGAACGGACTCCATTCCGGAAGCCCAATCAGCTTCCAAAACGTTTGGAAACCAAAGTGTGGCTTTTGATTGGCTGCAGGAATCTGCTGCAGCCAATCAGAAGCCCCGTCGGATGTTCAGCTTCCGGAAATAGTTCACAAACCAGACCACTCACTCTCGGGTTTGCAACATTCGGGAACAAAAACGAACTATATGCTGTTCGACTTCCAAGGTACGACTATACTGGGAGACACCTCTCTCATTTTAAAAGCAGCGAATTTGCAAAAAGACTATTTTACTGGACCAATATTGCTCCTCCCTCTGCCCTCTAACCAAGTCACACAGCAGGATGAGGGCGGAGGGCTCCTATTGTGCCTGCACACACTTACAAAATTGTACACAGAAACCCTCAAAGCAAGTTGCTAAACAACATTTTACAGTACTTGTTTGGCCGCAAATTCTTCTTGCACCAACCCATCCCAAAACAAGCTTTCAAATTCCATTCTGTTCCCTACTCTATTGTCTCTGGGGGTGGTGTGGGGTGGGCAACCACGGAAAACAAACCAACCCACACCTTCCCTTGCACCACACCCTGACTTAAGTGTTAATGAGCCATAAGTAACTGAAAGTTGAAGTCAGGTTCAAGGAGCAAGTATTTCCTGCTTCGGGCGAGGCACTAGGTTCAAACCTTGCCTCTGCCATACTCAAGCTGAGCTTAGGGCTTGGTCACAGTTATTTTTAACGCTGTTCTTTCCAGAGACACACACACACACAGCCCTGGAGGGTTGGCCAAGGGTGAACACAGCTCTGGGGCCAAAAACGACGTTAAAGTACATTTTCACCATTAGCAACAAAAAGACCCTCCAAACCCAGTACAGTGGTACCTCAGATTACATACGCTTCAGGTTACAGACTCCGCTAACCCAGAAATAGTGCTTCAGGTAAAGAACTTTGCTTCAGGATGAGAACAGAAATTGTGCTGCAGCGGCGCGGCGGCAGCAGGAGGCCCCATTAGCTAAAGTGGTGCTTCAGGTTAAGAACAGTTTCAGGTTAAGAACGGACCTCCGGAATAAATTAAGTACTTAACCTGAGGTACCACTGTACAAATTTGTGGGAGCAGGACTGCATCTCTTGTCATCGGTGACGTCACCGGCACTATCCAATAGGTGCCTGCATCAGTTGCATTTCAAACCACTCAGCAATCTGAGGACCGAATGAGAGACGCCATCCGTGAAACAGGAAATCAGGCGAATGGCTCTTAAAAAGTAAATGGCAGGTGCTGTGTGGGATGGGGTGCTTGCCCCGGATCGGGACCTCAGCAAGGAGGAGCGGCTGTGATCCTTTCCTCTCCACTGTGACTCCTGCACCTGCTATCTGTATAGCAACCAGGCCCTTCTCCCCACATCAGATCCTTCTAAACTTATTTGTGGAGCGCATAGAACATAACCAGCTTCTATGTCATCCCTGAAACTGATACCCTTTCTTTGAAAATGCTGTTCAGCTGTTGCAAACATTGTGCTGTTTCCTGTTATTCTCTTCCATTCTTTCTCTGAGTCTTGTTATCTTTTTCTCTCTCTCTCTCTCTCTCTTCCCCGCCCTGACATCCAGTAACAGAACATTTTCCTGCGTTTTGTTTTCGCCTCGCTCCCCCTGGACACAAGGCAGTGTGTTCCCCGCAGTGCAGCCATGTTGCTCTATGCAATCTACCGTATTTTTCGCCCTATAGGACGCACTGTCCCATAAGGCGCACCTAGTTTTTTGGGGGGGAAATAAAGGGGGGAAATTATTTCCCCCCCAGGCACGGGGCTGGGGCGGGGGAGGCCCAAGCTTCCCCCGACCCCAGCCCCCAAACAGGCAGCTCTCTGCAAGCCGTGGAAGCCCAGCGCGCAGGCTTCGGCATGCAGGCAACTCTCCGCAAGCAGCGGGAGCACTCCCGCTGCTTGCGGAGAGGTCCGCGAAGCCTGGACGCGCTGATCTCAGCGCGCGCAGGCTTCGGCATGCAGGCAACTGTCCTCAAGCAGCGGGAGTGTTCCCGCTGCTTGCAGAGAGGTCCGTGAAGCCTGGAGAGCGAGAGGGGTCGGTGCGCACCGACCCCTCTCGCTCTCCAGGCTTCAGCGAAAGCCTGCATTCGCCCCATAGGACTCACACACATTTCCCCTTCATTTTTGGAGGGGGGAAAGTGCGTCCTATAGGGCGAAAAATACGATAAGTTAAACTTCCCAGGAAAAAAAATCCAATTCATTCATTTATTTATTTTTTAAATCTACATCACAGACCACATCCTATGGCGGAACATAAGGGCTATGGTTGCTGTACATTACAAAAGCATTTGGGAGTTGAGGAGGAAAAAAGAAATACCAGCGCTCCATGCATTTAGTTACAGATAGGTAGCCGTGTTGGTCTGCCATAGTCAAAACAAAAAGAAGAAGTGTGCATGCACACGAAAGCTCATACCAAGAACTAACTTAGTTGGTCCTTAAGGTGCTACTGGAAGAATTTTTTTTGTTTTGTCCATGCATTTAGTTCTTGTCGGCCTGGATGCTACCACGCAGCTTAAGAAATTCACCTTTTGAATCTCTGCAACCTCCCCTTCGCTGATGCCAACAACTAATCTTTGGCAAAAGTGGCACAAAATGCTGCGTCTCTCAAGCCCCATCCTTTCAGAGTTCCATACAGGATTCATATCCGACTTATAAACTAAACAGAAATCCGAAGCCCTGGTGATGGACAGGCAGAGAGGGTCACAGCATAAAATGCTTGCACAAGATGATCTGATGCCAATTTCGTTTTTAATCATTTTAATCCCAGGCGAGACAAAAAGTCTAGCAAGCTGTTCCCACTTGCAGAGAAAAGATAACAGGGGAATCAAAGCAGGGCTGTAGCTCAGCAACAGAACATCTGCCTTGTGCACAGAGATCCCAGGTTAAAGCCCTATAAAAGGTAAAGGTAAAGGACCCCTGGATGGTTAAGTCCAGTCAAAGGCGATTACGGGGTTGCGGCGCTCATCTCGCTTTCAGGCCGAGCGAGACAGCTTTCCCACAGACAGCTTTCCGGGTCATGTGGCCAGCAGGACTAAACTGCTTCTGGCACAACAGGACACCATGAATAGTGCCAAAGCGCATGGAAACGCCGTTTAATGCCGCATCGGTATCTATTTATCTACTTGCACTGGTGAGCTTTCGAACTGCTAGGTTGGCAGGAGCTGGGACAGAGCAACAGCAGCTCACCACATCACGGGGATTTGAACCGCCAACCTTCTGATCGGCAAGCCCAAGAGGCTCAGTGGTCTAGGCCACAGCGCCACCCTATAGACCTTATTGGGTGTTCAGATCAGCAGAGAAGACCCTCTTGGTAGTTCTACTTCCTTCAAGGTTGTGGGGTGGTGGCCTATAAGAAGGCAGTCTCTTTGACAGCCCCTAAATTGTGGAATTCCCTCCTCACATATGACACCTTCACTACGAGGCCTTCAGCAAATCCTGAAAACACGCCTCATGTTGTGTGTTTTCAGGACCCACCCTATTCCTTTTTCTCCAGCCAATGAATTTTTATTGAGTTCCAGTTTCTCTTAACAAATAACAGATTTAATCCATAATTTAAAAGTTGACTTCCATGGTGTTGTTATTCCCATTCTTCTTTGCTGCATTATAATTTTATCTATTCCACAGTTCTTCCATTGCTATATTTTGTTGTCCATCCGCTGCTCAAAATCTAATCCTGCCCATGATTCCATTTAACATGCAATATTTCAAGATGACCAAATAGGGAGTTTATTCTTTCAGGTCCATTTCATCCCTTGAACTCGACTTTGCTGTCATCTTTGCCATGTCCACATAGGTTTTTCAAAATACTTTTTCTTATGTTACTATTCCTCCTTCTTGCAACCTTTGTCCACACAATGCTGGCCACTCGTTCTACGTACAGCCATAGATTTGTTCGTTTCGTACATCCACTGATTAATTCTCTTCTTTCAAACATCCATGCTTGTTGCTTTCCACAACGTTGAACAGGGGGATAGGTATAACTTCCTTAGGTAAAGGTAAAGGGACCCCTGACCATTAGGTCCAGTCGTGACCGACTCTGGGGTTGTGGCGCTCATCTCGCTTTATTGGCCGAGGGAGCTGGCATACAGCTTCCAGCTCATGTGGCCAGCATGACTAAGCCGCTTCTGGAGAACCAGAGCAGCGCACGGAAACACCGTTTACCTTCCCGCCGGAGTAGTACTTATTTATCTACTTGCACTTTGACATGCTTTCGAACTGCTAGGTTGGCAGGAGCAGGGACCGAGCAACGGGAGCTCACCCCGTCGCGGGGATTCAAACCACCGACCTTCTGATCTGCAAGTCCTAGGCTCTGTGGTTTAACCCACAGCACCACCCGCGTCCCTCATAGCTTCCTTAGTGAATGCACTAATTAAAACTTACCCCCATTCTCTTCCTTGTCATCCTTATTTCTACGGTGTGCTGGGGACCCACCCTATTCCTCTGACTGCAAATTGTTCTTATCTCTGAATTTTAAATTGATATAACCCTCCGGGTGAAAGTGGGTAATAAATTTAATCATTATTGTCCCTGACGTCTCTGGGTGGGACTGGAAATGTCCCCTTTTCCGAAACCATGGAGAGCTTTTATTAGTCAGGTGTACTCAGCTAAATGGATCACCGGCCTGACGCACAGTAAACACAGCTTTCTCTGTTGCTCCGTAGCAGTGGCTGTTCAAACATAATCACAACCACAGCTGAATGAACAGTTTTTCCATCTCCTGCAGTGCAAGACAGGCTTTCGGGACCCTTAGGAAATGTACTCACTGTGTGACAATGTGCTGTACACACAACATCATCCCTAAGTCATCCCTGTCCCAATTTTTAGTTGCCAATCTAAAGTGGATTCAAGGAAGAAAGTTATAATCTGTTTGTGCTGAAAATGGACCTCTCCATTGACCGTTGTAGGCATTTGTACACATATTGTGCTTTTGCTTGACATCAGATGTCAAGGAAATATACAACTATCTGACTTTTAGATGACATCTGAAGGCAACCCTGTTTAGGAAAGTTTTTAATGTTTGATGTTTTATCACTTTATTATTATTATTATTCTGTTGGGAGCCACCCAGAGTGGCTGGGGAAACCCAGCCAGGTTGGTGAGGTACAAATACTTAATCGTTGTTGTTGCAGCAGCAGGTGGTTATTATTATTATTATCATCATTAATTATTATTACAGTGGTACCTCTAGTTACAAATTTAATTCGTTCCAGAGGTCCGTTCTTAACCTGAAACTGTTCTTAACCTGAGGTACCACTTTAACTAATGGGGCCTCCCGCTGCCGCCATGGAGCGATTTCTGTTCTCATCCTGAGGTAAAGTTCTTCACTTGAGGTACTACTTCTGGGCTAGTGGAGTCTGTAACCTGAAGTGTTTGTAACCCGAGGTAACGCTGTATTATTAGTAGTATATCGCCATACATCGTCTCAGGGCGATTTACAACATAAAATCACAAAATATATACCGGTAATTAAAAAAACAAGAACAACCCAATAATACCTCACTTCCCCCAAAACATTTTAAAAGAGCATTGGGTGTCAATCGGAGGCGGGGGGGGGGGAGGAATGAGGAATGTTTTTGCCCAGTGCTTAAAGCTGTATAATGAAGGCACCAGCCGAACCTTCCTAGGGAGAGCATTCCAGAAATAGGGAGCCACCACCGAAAAGGTCCGTTTTTGTGTTGCCACCCTCTTGTGGAGGAAGTGCACGAAGAAGGGCCTCAGAAGATGATCTCAGGGTCCAGGTGGGTTCATATGGAAAGAGGCGGTCCTTGAGGTTTTGTGGTCCTGAGCTGTTTAAGTTTTCACAGGTCAAAATCTACTGGGTCAGACATTGCGGGCCTTTGCCACTCAGTCTCCCTGTCCGCGAGTGAAATTGGCAAAATGCAAAGCACAGTTACTTAGCTGCCTGCTTCCACCACTGCACACAACATATCCTTTGTATATCAATATAACACCACACCAGTTTCCAGCCTCTCTCTTCTGAAAAACTGAGAAAAAATATGTACAGTATATATCTTAAATATATACTAATTGAGGGGATGGGAATAGGAAACACCACTGGGCACTAGTTTGAAGATGATAGTTCCATAACGGTGGCAATCTCAGAGGGGAAGGAAACCCCACAATGTTAGCTGAAGATAAATACGCCTTAAGCTTCCTGATCTGTAATAAGCACCAGAAGAAAAGTCTTTGGGAACTATAAACATATGCAATTATCTCCTTCTTCCAGTGTAGTCCTCTCCCCTGCCAGGGTTCCTGAGTCACAATCATTTCTCCTCACCGCAAACCTCACTGTGATTCTGTACTTTTGGCTTTTAACGCCCCTGGATTGCCTGAGACAGGGAAGAGAGCTGAAGATCTGCTTATTGAGTATTCATCCCGATTTGTTTGCAGGGAGATAAGACAATGTTGACTTATTAAATGAGCATATTCATTACGCTTTGTTTGCGAGATTAGTTATCTACTGCATTTTCCCAGCAGTTTCCTTATTGCAAAAATGTCTGATCTGTTTGTTGACCTCTCAATCTGAATTTGCTGGCGCGTGTTCCCACCTGAAAATAGGGACAGTCTGGAAGCGTCCCGAGTTCAAAGTACTTGAGAAAACAGCAATATGTTTAAGTATTTCAACTAGGAGGTTTACCACTTCTAGACCTCCTAAAATTATTCCGGATTTGCCCAGCTAGTCTGGATTTGAAGACTACATACAAAAACAGACACACTCAGATACTTACAGACATGTTTGGAGTACGCCTTCTTGAAACGGGTCTCAAACCAGATGGTCATCCCATCTTCCTGCAGCCGATATATTCTCTGCTTCTGTGCCGGCTTGGCCTTGACTTTCCAAAAGGGGGACCCTTTCAGCATTACCTTGATATCTTCATCGTCTGTCAGGCCTGCCCAGCAAAAAGAGAAAGGAAATGGTAGCAGCTATAAAACCCACAATGAACCCAACATACATTTCCGATCTGAAGAACACGCTTCTATTCGCCAGTGCTTGATCTGAGCCAGAATTCAGGCCTGGAACTCTGTTCAGAATGCTACCCCTGAAACATAATGTAAAACGTTCACATGAAAAAGAGTGCCTCTAAACACGTGCAAAGTGCCTTTCCCTTTCAACCTCAGTCAGCCAACACTCTCTGGATTAAGAGGATTAAAAATAAATAAAAAGTGTTGCAAACTCCCAACCCTGCCACCGTGCACTTAAAAAAAAAATAGCCTGCATTTTGAAAAACCATTAGAATTTCGAAATTCTCTTTGGAAACAGCATAAATCTAGTCAGTGACGAAATGTGTGGAATCCTAGTCCTTAGTGCACAATAACCAAGCCTAGACTTTCACAACTTCTGAGTCACTTTCAGGCCTGCAGGGTCAGAGGAAATGACATGGTTTACAGTAGACCAGTAGCAGATTCTGCAGCTGTCTCAAGCAACAATGGAGTGCACCTCTGAGGGTGAAATCAAACTGCTGCATTAGCAACACTGAAGTGACTTCCCCAGGGTGCAAGCCTGGACAGTGTGTATGGAGACTGTGTATGGAAATCTTGGGCTGCCCAGATTACAAGACACCGCTCTCTGCCTTACTGCAGTTCAGAGGAGGGCGGAACAACACACTTGGCAGCAGCTGGGCTGCAGGAGTTGCCAGAGAGGAGTACAAGGAGCCATCCAACTGTCTTAGGGACTCCACTCCGGATTTATATTGCATTTACTTATTATTATTATTATTATTATTATTATTATTATTATTATTACTATTCTTATTTATTTCTACCCTGCCCATCTGGCTGGGCTTCCCCAGCCAATCTGGGCGGCTTCCAACAAAGTACAGTGGTACCTCAGGTTAAGTACTTAATTTGTTCCGGAGGTTCGTACTTAACCTGAAGCACCACTTTAGCTAATGGGGCCTCCTGCTGCTGCTGCGCCGCCACCGTGCGATTTCTGTTCTCATCCCGAAGCAAAGTACTTAACCCAAGGTAATATTTCGGGGTTAGCGGAGTCTGTAACCTGAAGCGCATGTAACCCGAAGCGTATGTAACCTGAGGTACCACCGTATTAAAATACAGTAATCTGTTAAACATTAAAAGCTTCCCGAAAGAGGGCTGCCTTCAGGTGTCTTTTCTTCTGGGCAAAGCACCCCAGATGAAGCACAATGTGTCCCCCAAACAGCAGTACCACCCCTTTCCTAACACCCCAAAAGACCAGAGCAAGAGGCCATGCTTGAAATGGTCCGAGGCAAAGCAAAGCAGGGCAGGTGGCCACCCTGCGAGATCAGTTGCTCGGGAGGAGGAACACAACTTGGACCCACAACGGTTAGACAGAGCCAGTCAGGCCTACTTGGGCTGAAGAGCAGCACTGCCATCTTTAACCATTGTACTGGGGGCAGTGCATCCCAGGAGATATTAGGGCTACATACATATGTGTCAGAGGCTCAGGAGGAGAGGCACAGGGAAGAGAGGAGATGGAGAGCGAAGGGGAAGAATCTGAGGGGAGCGTAGGAGAATATGACAGTGGCCCAAGGGATTCCATGTGTCTCTCCATGTCTCTGACAATATGGCTTCCCCCAAAGAATTCTGGGAACTGCACAATGGTACCTCGGGTTAAGAACTTAATTCGTTCTGGAGGTCCGTTCTTAACCTGAAACTGTTCTTAACCTGAAGCACCACTTTAGCTAATGGGGCCTCCTGCTGCTGCCGTGCAACTGCTGCACGATTTCTGTTCTCATCCTGAAGCAAAGTTCTTAACCCGAGGTACTGTTTCTGGGTTAGCAGAGTCTGTAACCTGAAGCGTCTGTAACCTGCTGCTATTTTCTTTCGGTTCTCCACCACTGGCTCTTCCTACTGAGGTTTGATGCAAACTTTTCTGGCAGGGCGTGAAAAAAAGACGGAGAAGCCAAGAATCTTAAGAGGAGGAAGAAGCAAGAAATCTGGAAAAAGCATTGGTGCTTTCTGCTGGAACGGGACAGAGAGGCCCCCTAATTCAAATATGCACAGATAGTTTGGGAGGGGCAACAGAAGACAGTGAGAAAGATCCTCAGATGATCTCTTGGCTACAGAGCTATGAAAACCACAAAGGGGCGGAGAGCCAGGAGGACTGCATTCAGCACTTAAGCCTCGGTGGCAGGGATTAACAGACCGCATCAATGGCTGTTGTTTGCTGTTGGGCTTAGCGGCCCTCTCTGGGCAACAGTGCGAAGGTTTCTTTTATGTTTCTTCCAAAGTTGACACCTTTTCCCTTCCTGACCCCAGCTCAACTCACTCCCCGCATATTTTCAACGTTCTAGTGAGAGCTGGACCATCAAGAAGGCTGATCGCCGAAGAATGGATGCTTTTGAATTATGGTGCTGGAGGAGACTCTTGAGAGTCCCATGGACTGCAAGAAGATCAAACTGATCCATTCTGAAGGAAATCAGCCCTGAGTGCTCACTGGAAGGACAGATCCTGAAGCTGAGGCTCCAATACTTTGGCCACCTCAGGAGAAGAGAAGACTCCTGGAGGGCACAAGGAGAAGGGGACAACAGAGGACAAGATGGTTGGACAGTGTTCTCGGGGCTACCAGCATGAGTTTGACCAAAGTGCGGGAGGCAGTGGAAGACAGGAGTGCCTGGCGTTCTCTGGTCCATGGGGTCACAAAGAGTCGGACACGACTAAACGACAACAAGGCGGAATTTAAAATTTATATATATATATATATATATATATATTTGCTTTCGTAGATTTTCACGGGTACAGGAATGCAGGTTTTGGTGTCCTCGGGTGTCTTCCCGTGTAAAAGTTGGGGTGTCTAGGCGACGTTTCGACGAGGTCTCACTCGTCATCTTCAGGCTGGTGCTTTCGGCTCCATAAAATCCTCCATAAACACAATATCAAAACAGCCTTTTGCACCAACCAAAAAATAGCCAATATCCTCAGAAACCCCAAGGATAAAATCCAGTTGGAAAACCAAGGGGTCTATGAAATACCCTGCAAAGTCTGCCCAGCCACGTACATTGGACAAACAAACAGACGAATAAATGCACGTATCGCAGAACACAAGAATGCCGTCAAAAAAGAAGAAAAAACTTCCTCTCTTTTCCAACACATGAAAGAAACAGGACACGAAATTAATTTTGCAGATTCCAAATTGCTCTTTAACATGGAACATCACCACAAGAGAATAATCATGGAAGCCATCGAGATAGAGAAACACCCTCACAACATGAACAAGCGTGACGACACATCCCGCTTGCCAGACATCTGGAAATTAGCCCTCCCCACAAAAACTGACACCAGATCCAGAGGCACACAGAACGCCATCACCAATCAACCACACCAGACCCAAACCCAGACCCTCTCCACAGATAAATTACAGACACCATCCAGTAGCCAAACCATGGAGGCACCTCCGGATGCTGCACCCCCCTGCAATCCCTACACAGATCTGGCTGACACAAGCCACAAAACCACAGCTCGCCCCTATACACGAAGCCAAGCCAGAGCACAACTAAGTGCAGTACAGCCATCTTCTCAGAAAAACTCTTCACAAAGTTCAAGAGGTCAAGACACAAAGACTTTAGCAACTAATCCACACCTAATGACCCACCTAAGTGGTACTCAGGATATCACTCAAGAAATCACTCAGGATATCCCTCAAGTAATTAAGGAACAAAAGAAGAAAAGGCACACTAGCCTGGGAACTTCCTCTCTGCCCAGAACATTGGAGACTATACACCACACCCCCTCAACAGTATTTATAGGAACTCAAACACTGAGATCCTGCTCTGTTCCAGTAACAAGAAGCCGAAAGCACCAGCCTGAAGATGACGAGTGAGACCTCGTCGAAACGTCGCCTAGACACCCCAACTTTTACACGGGAAGACACCCGAGGACACCAAAACCTGCATATATATATATATATATATATATATATATATATATATATACACTTATATTCTATTATAGTGAGAGAGATCTTAAGCACAGAGTGCATATGGCTTTTCTTCCAATGTCTACATCGCAAGGGGTTGGACTAGATGGCCCCTGGGGTGTCCCTCCTGGCTCGACGCTTATAGGATTCTATGAAACCTGGCCTGCACTCTGACAGAAGAATTATGCTGGCTTCTTGAAATCAACACGCAGCAGCGTTTCTGGGAGTTTCCCACCCCCAAGGAAGCATGTTGTCAAAGGTACTCTGTACATACTCAAAGGCATTCTGCCCCAGGTACCAACATTTTAAAAAACCACCCACATTGTGGGAAATGTAATGTACAACTGAAAGGGAAAAAACCAAACCAGAACCTGTTATTGAAATTTGGGGTTGTCTACCATCAGTGTGAAAATGTTCAGAAAAACCTGTTGTAGAAAATACGTGGTTTCGATGTGTGGGAAGCCTGTTGTAAGCGGAATTTATATGGTATTTTAAATGTTCTGTGCCTTTATATGTATCTGCATGTGGCTCAAGCAAGCAAGCCAAGCTGCACACTTCTGGGGGAGGGCAATGCATAAGCTGTGTTCAGACGCCTGCCTGAAGATACAATAGTGGATAGGGGAAAGGGAATATGAATGCAAGCTGTCTGGATCTTACCATGTTGAGTGTGAAAGGGCTTTTACTCAAGTTCACCTGAACGTACGTAGAACCCTCTGCACAACTGGGGACCCTGCTTTTTCCTGCTCCTTGATTGTGTGGAAGGTTCTACTTGTGGTCAAAAGTACACAAGTCAAAGCCCCAAAAAGGGCAGATTCACATGGGGAAGGCTTGAATGCATGGCCCCAGTCCATAGTTTGCATGATTGTGTGTGCAAAAAAGTGCTAAAATGAAATGAAATAATTTATTATTTATACCCCGCCCATCTAGCTGGGTTTCCCCAGCCACTCTGGGATGCTCCCAACAGAATATTAAAAGCACAACAAAACATCAAACATTAAAAACTTTAGATGTCTTCTAAGAGTCAGATAGTTGTTTATTTCCTCAACAACTGATGGGAGGGTGTTCCACAGGGCAGGTGCCACCACCAAGAAGGCCCCTCTGCATGGTTCCCTATAACCTCACTTCTCGCAGTGAGGGAACAGCCAGAAGGCCCTCAGAGCTGGACCTCAGTGTCTGGGCTGTACAATGGGGGTGGAGTCGCTCCTTCAGATATACTGGGCCAAGGCCGTTTAGGGCTTTAAAGGTCAGCACCAACACTTTGAATTGTGCTCAGAAACGTAATGAAACACCTCTATAGGCAGGTGAGACTTACAGAAGTACAAGTGGGATCTGCAGCTAAACACTGCAGTGTGGATTGCTCCTGTTTAGGTTTCCAGCCAACCAGCCATGCCCATTTCCAGGATATTCCATTCCTTGAGAGTTCCTCATTGTACCTCAATAGTTAGTGCTCTGTGCCCATTGAACATGCAGAATCCTTATTTGTTTTGGGGTTTCCCCAACTTTGTCCTGCTTGGAGTTTTTGTTACGGATCTGTCTATCTTGAGAGACAACGGAGTATGCATCCAGGGTGAAGTCAAATCACAGCTGCAGCTGAGGACAGGCTTAAATTAATGGGCCTCGGATACTCTGGTCTATGCATGCCAATGGGTCTAACTCTGAGTAAGTCTAATGCTACCTAAAGGTAAAGATAAAGGGACCCCTGACCATTAGGTCCAGTCGTGACTGACTCTGGGGTTGCAGTGCTCATCTCGCTTTATTGGCCGAGGGAGCCAGTGTACAGCTTCCAGGTCATGTGGTCAGCATGACTAAGCCGCTTCTGGCGAACCAGAGCAGCGCACGGAAACGCCGTTTACCTTCCTGCCGGAGTGATACCTATTTATCTACTTGCACTTTGAGGTGCTTTCGAACTGCTAGGTTGGCAGGAGCAGGGACCGAGCAATGGGAGCTCACCCCATCATGGGGATTCGAACCGCCGATCTTCTGATCGGCAAGTCCTAGGCTCTGTGGTTTAACCCAAAGCACCACCCGCTGCCTACTTCAACCCTAAAGATTTCTGTACTTCTGCAAACCTTTGGGCTCCTTCACACCTGCAAATACTCCGTGCCGTCCGCACAAAACCTGGCTGCTTGTGGGTGGGCGGTGCTGTTTTGACTACATATGGAATGCCACTCAAACGGAGTTGGCTATTAGTACACATTGATGCTGATGCAGAAACCTCCCTCTGCCGACAGAACCGACCTCTTCCAACGTTGTGTATGTTCCATCAGAAATCGTGGTTATATTTATCCTGCTGCTTCTCCCTATGGCTTCGGCCTTTTTTGGAAGCAGACTGCAACCTGATTTCCTGGACGGCGATTAAGTGTCAGTGTTGTGCAACGTTGCAGACCTCCTTTGGGGAGGTGGGAGGAAAAAAAACTCTGATTGTCAGACGTGCTGCTAGTCTGGGTGGTCAACAGAGACCTGAAGCAGAATATAACTCACTAGCAGCTACTCTCCAGTCATCCTCCTTTTTTTCCCTTTCAGGGCTGTCCTTGCACATGTGCCAAGAGTGCCCGACAGCACGGCCGGTCCCAAAGGAGAATCGAATGTGGTGCTCTTCAGGAGAAATCATGCCACGTGGCTTAGATTGAAAGAGCTGCTGTGGAAGTAAAATGAGTTTTATTGGGTTCAGGGCAGGGAACCTGAGGTGCTGGATGTAAAAGGCAGTGTGTTCAGCGTGGCCAAAGGATGCAAGATACATGCTGGCTACTCCGACAGCTCCCTGGGGTTTTCAACTCAAGGAGCTACCGTATTTTTCGCTCTATAGGACGCATTTTCCCCCCTCCAAAAATGAAGGGGAAATGTGTGTGCATCCTATGGAGCAAATGCAGGCTCCTTGGCTTCAGCGATAGCAATGCGAAGCCTCCGAAGCACAGAGGGAGCGCTCCCTCCGCACTCCGGAGGCTTTGCGTTGCTTTCACTGAAGCCTGGAGAGCGAGAGGGGTCGGTGCGCACCGACCCCTCTCGCTCTCCAGGCTTCAGGCAGCTATCCGCAAGCCTTAGGAGCACGCCCCCAGTCCCACAAGCTCCGGGAGCAGCAGCAAGGCTGCGTGCAACCTTGCCGCCGCTCCCAGACCTGTTCTGGGAGCTGGGGTCGGGGGAAGCTCGGGCTTCCCCCGCCCCAGCCCCGCGGCTAAAAATGAAGCCAAGACAGTAAGCGGGATCCATCCCACTCGCTGTTTTGGCTTCTGCCAAAGCCACGCGCAGCCTCTCCCGGCTGGAGAGGTTGCGCACAGCTAAAGAGAAAGCCAAGACAGCGAGCGGGATGAATATTCCCCTCCTTTATTTCCCCCCCCCTAAAAACCAGGTACGCCCTATGGTCCGGTGCGCCCTATGGAGTGAAAAATACGGTAGTTCCTGCAGGAGACGGTTGTCTGAAGTGCCAAGAGGCACCAAAGAGGGAACATTTCCTCCTTATCCGTTCTTCCTCCAGCTCTTCAGGAAAGCAGCAAGAGGGGCAATCCCTGAAACTATTGACAGCACCTGCAGCAATCACACTCACATACACGCACAGATCTAGGGAGGCTCAAGGATTTTCCTCCATTTTAAATGGACCAACCTGATTCACGCTTCCCAAAACAATCGCGTGGACTGGAACGGAGTTATCCTCCAGTTTTCACATCCCTCCAAATTCCATGATACGATCCCTAAATTGTCCTGCAGCTCCCCAGATATTGTTGGACTTCATCTCCGAGCAGCCCTAGCCGGGAGGCCAATAATCAGGGATGCTCATGGAGAGAAATTATAACTTATGGTCTGAGTGTGGGGTTTGGGAGCTGCACAGTCGGGGGGAAAACAATGCTGTCCAGGGTTGTAAAGACTGCGGAGAGAATAATTGGATGCACTCTCCCGACCTTGGATCAAATCTATGCTTCCAGGTGCCATAAGAAAGCTGCAGAGATAGCGCAGGATAGTGCACACCCTGGAAATGATCTCTTTCAGCTTCTGCCTTCTGGAAGAAGGTACAGGGTTATAAAGACTAGGACTAGCCGCCTGAGAAACAGTTTCTATCCAAATGCGATTTGGGTTTTAAACGCAGTGTAAGGTAGTCTCGGACGCAGGTGGCGCTGTGGGTTAAACTGGTCAGAAGGTCAGTGGTTCAAATCCCCGTGACAGGGTGAGCTCCCGTTGCTCGGTCCCAGCTCCTGCCAACCTAGCAGTTCGAAAGCACATGACCCAGTGCACATTGGCCACATGACGCAGAAGCTGTCTGCAGACAAACGCCGGCTCCCTCGGCCAATAAAGCGAGATGAGCACCGCAACCCCAGAGTCGGCCACGACTGGACCTAATGGTCAGGGGTCCCTTTACCTTTAAGGTAGTCTCTATGGGAGTATATTGTATTTAATTATGGGGCATCAGAGGTTTTAGGGGGCTAGCCAGGCTGGGATAGCAGGCTTGTTGGTTTCTGAATGTCTGATGTAGATTTTCAATTTCGTTGCTCTGTATGGGACAATGACAATAAAGATTATTGTATTGTATCGTATGGGAGTAGTCATTGTATGTTTCAAGAGACAATGGAGTGTGCCTCCAGGGAGCGAAGTCAAAACGTGGCTGTTAGCAGCACAGAAGTGTGCAGACCCTGGGGTGCAAGCCTGGGCTGGGTGTCTGGAGGTCCGGGCCTGCCCAGATGATAAGACCCCCTTCTAAGCCTGGCTGATGTGGTCGAAAGGAAAACAGAGCAATACATTTGGCACCAGCTTGGCTGCAGGAGTTACGAGGTGCCGTCCAACCATCTTATGAGACTCCACTCTGGATCTGTGCAGGCTTTACTCAGTCTTCTCGTCTCCCAAAGATGTCCAGCAAGGCACTGGAGGTTTAGGCTCCAGAGTTTTCCTTCTCTTAGATGGGCTACCTTCCTAGGTTGATGAGTCCCATCTGCACCTCACTTCCTGCCACACATGCATGGGATGTGGGTGGCACTGTGGTCTAAACCACTGAGCCTCTTGAGCTTGCCAATCAAAAGGTTGGCGGTTCGAATCCCCGCAACGGGGTGAGCTCCTGTTGCTCTGTCCCAGCTCCTGCCAACCTAACAGTTCAAAAGCACACCAGCGCAAGTAGATAAATAGGTACCACTGCGGCGGGAAGGTAAACAGTGTTTCCGTGCACTCTGGTTTCCATCACGGGGTTCCGTTGCGCCAGAAGCGGTTTAGTCACGCTGGCCACATGACCTGGAAAGCTGTCTGTGGACAAACACCGGCTCCCTCGGCCTGAAAAGCGAGATGAGCGCTATACCCCATAGTTGCCTTTGACTGGACCTAACCGTCCAGGGGTCCTTTACCTTTGTACCTTCCTGCTACACAGCACATGCAGAAACCTGGACCCACAATTGGTCTCATCTACTCAATCCGCTGTAACGCGGGTGGTGCTGTGGGTTAAACCACAGAGCCTAGGACTTGCCAATCAGAAGGTCGGCAGTTCGAATCCCAGCGACGGGGTGAGCTCCCGTTGTTCGGTCCCTGCTCCTGCGAACCTGGCAGTTTGAAAGCACGTCAAAGTGCAAGTAGATAAATAGGTACCACTCCGGTGGGAAGGTGTACGTTTCCGTGCGCTGCTCTGGTTCATCAGAAGCGGCTTAGTCATGCTGGCCACATGACCTGAAAGCTGTACACCGGCTCCCTCAGCCAATAAAGCGAGATGAGCGCCGCAACCCCAGAGTCGGCCATGACTGGACCTAATGGTCAGGGGTCCCTTTACCTTTACTCAATCTGCTGGATCCCATCTTTGCATGCAGGAGAGGGCCCTAATTCACTGAGGGTTTGAAACCCATTGGCTACCCTCACCTGGTTTAGCCGGCCAGTCGAAGCCGTTGTAATCCTACAATATCGGGAGGACCGCAAGTCTCCCACCCCTGCCCCAAACCTCTATTTCTCTCCCACACCCCTTTAAAAAATAAATGAATAAATCCAGGGGAGGGAGTGGGGGTAAAACACACCAAAGAATAGACAGTAGCTGGCCAAGTGGCTCACTTTTTCCTTCAGCTCTGCAGACCAAGCCCTTTGTGTGGCTTTTTGTACAGCTGGGAGCTGTACCAGGAAAGGGAGGTGAGTCAGCCGGGAGGGTTTGAAAATGAAATTGTTTTCTGCACTTGAGGCAAAGCCATTTCTACTTGGGGGTGGCGGGGGGAGAGAGAGAGAAAAGGGAGAAATGCCTCTTAGCAAAGGCCTCCTCTGGTGCCCAGAAGTTGTTGTTATACGTTCCTAGGAAATAAAAAAAGCAAGCCAAGGCAGAGAGGGCAGGGCAGGAGGGGTGGAATGTTTCCAGAGGCCGTGAAGGCAATGGGGTGCTGGAATGTGATGGGGAGGCAACAGAGGAATGGGGAGCGGTGTTTGTGCAAGGAAGTTTCCGATCAACCCGTGCCCCTCGGTTTTGTTGCCATCTTCCCCTCTTCTGAATGATAAACACGGACAAGTCTCACCCGTGTTGATATCGGTTGTGTTGTTTTTTCCAGCTGCTCTGCAGAAGAGGAGCCAATACCCCTCTCTTTTTTGCTTTTTCTTCCCTTTTAACTGCTGGCTAGGGATTTTAGCTGTTATTTTAACCAGAAACAACCGCATCACCGCCATTGTTTCAAGGAAAATATTTGGCCCGGCTTTGACACAGAACTCACAATCCAGAGAAGTTTGCAATAGTTCTGACTTCACCCCGGTTCGTTTTTTCTATGTTTTCCCTCTTTCCGTTCCTCAACCCCCCTTCCTGCCTCCCATCTCGCCATCTGTGCACTGGGAATTTTTGTTTACAGTCAGCTGGGTTTTAAAAGGTCGGGAGGATGTGGAGGAGAAGCTAAAGGGTCAGTCGTGGATTTAACAGAAGTGTTTCGGGCTGCCACAGGCCTATGTTTCCAAACACCTCTTCGCCCCCTCCAGCGTTTGACAGAAGAAAACAGGCACATGATTCATCTAATGCGCACAAGAGATTTTTAATAAGACAGTGAGCAAAGGGGATCAGTGCTGCGACTATGGCGGCTGGCAAATTTTATCACCTAATTATTATTATTAGTATTAGTAGTAGTAGTAGTATTAAAGTCCCCATTTGTCATTATAGGACAAACTTCAGAGGCTACCCCTCCATGAAAACAAAACACAGTGGTACCTCGGGTTAAGTACTTAATTCGTTCCGGAGGTCCGTTCTTAACCTAAAACTGTTCTTAACCTGAAGCACCACTTTAGCTAATGGGGCCTCCTGCTGCCGCCGCGCCGCTGCAGCACAATTTCTGTTCTCATCCTGAAGCAAAGTTCTTAACCCGAGGTAATATTTCTGGGTTAGTGGAGTCTGTAACCTGAAGCGTGTGTAACCCGAGGTACCACTGCATATCAAACTAGCATGTCAGGGCTAGAACTCTCCTAGACATCTAGCTTTCTATATCAAAGGGAGGAGCAATCACTTGTGTGAAGCACCACTTACTCATGAGATATCCCATCTGCAGTCTGGTGTTGCTCAGACCCATAGCTTCAACTTTCCCCCTTTCTTGCGAGGAATCCTATTCGGAATAAGGGAATTTCCCTTAAAAAAAGGGAAACTGACAGCTATGCTCAGACCCCTGTGAGAACTAAGACCCAATGCTGTATACACATTACTGGCCTAAAGTTGTTCTTTTACTCAAGGTAGTTTTGGGGTACAGGGAATGCATCAAAGCAAAATATTTTGTAAGAAACTACAGGATGGATATGGATTGTGGCTAATGTCATGTATCCTTATCCAAGCAGTGGGGGGGGGGGTGTTGTGTGTGTGCATTGGATACAGAGCAGGGGGGATCGTGTCCACCGCCCCAGTCTCAACAAAAGATCTGAGAAGCAGAAGGGAGAGTAGACTTGGTTGCCATCAAATAGTGTTATGTATTCAGTGGTCTGTGTTTGCCTGAGCTTGAGCCTGGACGAAGGATTCTGAGCTCCTGTGTTCTGATTCGACACCTGATGTCCAATCACAGGACATTTCAGAATTTGGGCCTCCGCCACTGGCCCTTGATCAATGCAGATGGTGACAGCAGCCATGAAATTAAAAGACGCCTGCTTCTTGGGAGAAAAGCAATGACAAACCTAGACAGCATCTTAAAAAAGCAGAGACATCCCCTTGCCAACAAAGTTCTGTATAGTAAAAGCTATGGTTTTCCCAGTAGTGATGTATGGAAGTGAGAGCTGGACCATAAAGAAGGCTGACCGCCGAAGAATTGATGCTTTTGAATTAAGGTGCTGGAGGAGACTCTTGAGAGTCCCATGGACCGCAAGAAGATCAAACCTCTTCATTCTGAAGAAAATCAGCCGAGTGCTCACTGGAAGGACAGATCGTGAAGCTGAGGATCCAATACTTTGACCACCTCATGAGAAGAGAAGACTCCCTAGAAAAGACCCTGATGTTGGGAAAGATGGAGGGCACAAGGAGAAGGAGATGGCAGAGGACAAGATGGTTGGACAGTGTTCTCGAAGCTACCAGCATGAGTTTGACCAAACTGCGGGAGGCAGTGGAAGACAGGAGTGCCTGGCGTGCTCTGGACACGACTAAACGACTAAACAACAACAACACTGGCCCTTGAACTCTAAGTCGTGATTCGCAGCTTGGAAGTTTAGACAGCTAATCACGTTGGGAGTGGGAGTGGCCCAGGCTTTCAGAAATGTATAGAAGCAGTTGCTTTGCCCCAGTTTCCCTGTTACGTAGTTCAATAAAGGTTTTTGCTGTTATCACTTGCCTTGCCTCGTGGGAACCCAACTACACTTCAAGGAGTTCTCCCAAATTTTGCACCCTTCCTCTTTGAAAGGGGCCTGAAAGGCGTAAGAAAACAGAATAATCACGTATGATGCACTGCTTGTTTCACTATTCTGTCTTGAGTACATCTTGTTGCATCTTTTCCTTACATTCCTTGTCCTCCCTCCCCTTCCCGAAATCCAAACCAGCTTCCTGGTCGTAAAGATCGGAAGGCTGTTTATCAGTCCCAAATCTGGATTCGTGAAGTCTGCAAGCATCCACACCACACATCTAATAAGAACTGATTCAGACCCACAACCAGGTGTGTGGTTTGTCCCATCTGGGTGTCTGCAGTCGATGCACAACCGAGCGGAGGCAAGGAATGCAGTCTGTTTGCTGCCTGCAACATCCAACAAGCTGTGCACAGAGCTGGCGTCTGGCTGCATTTTCACAGGAACAAAAGCACAGATCAGCTTACAATTGTTCGCAAATTAGTACTGTGTCTTCACTCAGTTGCTCTGTGGCCATGTATTATCAAACAGCACCCAGAGTAACAGAAAATTATGGGCATGTTAGCAACTTATCACTTCTACAGGTGTTTCCAAAGTGTTTCCAGCATCAGATCCCTTTCCCTTTAGATATGGATGATAATAATAATAATAATAATAATAATAATAATAATAATTTATTTATACCCCACCCATCTGGCTGAGTTTCCCCAGCCACTCTGAGCGGCTCCCAATCAAGTGTTAAAAACAGTACAGTATATGGATGTATATATATATCGGGGGACGGCTTAACCCAGCTCCACGGGCCTTCTGGCGGTTTCCTCGCAATGATAAGTAAGGTTACAGGGAACCAGGAAGAGCCTTCTCGGTAGTGGCACCTGCCCTGTGGAATGCCCTCCCATCAGATGTCCAGGAAATAAACAACGATCTGACTTTTGGAAGACATCTGAAGGCAGCCCTGTTTAGGGAAGCTTTTAATGTTTGATGTTTTATTGTGCTTTTAATGAGTGGCTGGGGAAACCCAGCCAGATGGATGGGGTATAAATTATTATTATTATTATTATTATTATTATTATTATTATTATTATTATTATTATAGCACTTGTTGGGACACACAATAATGCAAAGCATGGACTGTTTAGGGAAGCTTTTAATGTTTGGTGTTTTATTGTGCTTTTAATATTTTGTTGGGAGCCACCCAGAATGGCGGGGTATAAATATTATTATTATTATTCAGACAGTGTTCTCGAAGCTACGAACATGAGTTTGACCAAACTGTGGGAGGCAGTGGAAGACAGGAGTGCCTGGTGTGCTCCGGTCCATGGGGTCACGAAGAGCTGGACACGACTACACGACTAAACAACAACAACAAAATTATTCAGACAGCCCTCAGCGTCTCCTGGCAGGGCTCTTGGGCCTTTACAACCATGTAACAGGCAGAAATTCAACCAGAAAGTTTCAGGGGGCGTAGCAGTGTTGAGTCAATGGCACTGGGCAGCTGCCCTTGACGAACAACTCCCGTGTCAGTGTTAAGAGACATGGGAGTCCTGCCAGAAACCAAGAAACCTCCAGCTAGCCAGCCTTTCTCAACCTGTGCGTCCCCAGATTTTGTTGGACTACAACTCCCATCACCCCTAGCTAGCAAGGCCAGAGCTCAGGGATGATGGGAGTTGTAGTCCAACAACATCTGGGGTCCCACAGGTTGAGAACCACTGATATAGACCCCTGTGCACCAAGCTGCCCTCCGTGTGTGAGAGCTTTGCCACCCTCCCACTTCTCGCCGCTTGGCACGAGCGATGGCACTTCCACAAAACATGACCAAGCGAGTCCATCAAGGCCACAGCAATTCTGGGTAATTTCAGGAGTAAAAACGGGCTCCGATGGGCATGAATGAACTCAGAGGAACCTCCGTTCATTATTTTTCTTTTGCACAGCTCACAAACCTGTCATCGAAATTGCCAGTGCCTGTTGCATAAGAAACTCCCCGTGGTCTATATTTAACCCCGCTGTCCTTACGTAACTCCTCAAGCCCTCCAGCTCAAAAGCGGCGAGAGGTTCTGCAAGACGTTCCGCTCATATTTCGCCCAGTCTTCATTGATGCGGCTTGCAGCTTTGTTTAGGCCTTGTCGACCGCTTCTCCTTAACGTCCCTGAATGAAATGCCAACTGGCTTTTCTCGGCTGCTGTGATGAATTAAAATTTGGATGGGGGCAAGGACGACACCAACCATGGCTAAATTGCCTGTCGTTTTTGTTGTCTTCCAAGAATCCACTGTAATCCTAACCAGTAGCTTTTATAGCCCTGTCTTTTCCCCATTAACCACCCCTTGGTGGCTGTGTATACACTATACGTACATTTAAAGCACATCCCCCACACACCCAAACAATCCTGGGAACTGTAGTTTGCCCCGACAACAAGCTACAATTCCCAGCACCCTTCACAAACTACAGTTCCCAGTTATTTGGGGACAGAATGTGTTTAAAACATATTTTGTATCTGCAGCCATTGCTTTTCTTTTTCCTTCCTCTCCCTCTTTTCCTCATTCACTTTATTTAAAGAATGCCAAATGCTACTAGCATCTACCTCAGAATTTATTTATTGCTTTATCTTCTTATTTAGTTTATTAAATTCATAAACCACCCTTCTTCCGAGGACCGCAGGGTGTTTTAGGATATAAAAACACACACGCACAAACACATAACAAAACAACCCCATTCCACACACACAATGTAAAAGGCCACAAATTGTTTAATTAGCCCCAAAATGAGGCACAATCCACTTTAGGGTTTTGAACACCAGTACTGGACCTAATCCAAAGAGGCTTGGGTTCAAATCTCCGTTCAAGTGTGAAGCTCACAGAACAGTCTTCAGCAAACTGGTTTTTCCCAGCATCACCTCATCACACAGGGCTGTCATGAGGTAACACCCAAGGGTGCTGTGCTAAACATAGGATAGAAACATGATATAAAAACAAACAAGGCTGTTTCTGAGCTTGTGCAGAGTGCCTGGGAGACACTCTGTCTTCTTATGATCCCACTGGATCTTTTATAAAAAGAATGAGTGCCATGTTATAAGAATTCTAAGGTCCCAAATATAAAATAAAAGCACATAAACCAAGTGTCTGAAACAGTGCAGGAGAGCTATCCTGAAACCATTATGACTCTCCCAAATTGACCGCAAATATTTCTCTGTGAGGAGGAAGGAAACAGGAAAGCCTTCCCATTGTCTTTTGCTTACCTGCCTTAAGGGCGTATTTGTGTATGAACAGGGTGAGCCTGTGACCTAGATTCAGGAACTAAAGTATTAACCATCACAAAAGAAGGGTCAGGCCGTCCGGGTAAAGCAATCAGTGACCATTATCAGGTATCCTGGCAGACAGGATTTCTGCTGCAGGCCGCCTCCTCTTGTGATGTATGTATGATGTTTTGGGGGGTGGTCTTGGGCTACAGGGTGGGCAACTTCAAAAGCCTATATAAGGGCTTGCACACCATTGTTCTGGGTTCCTCCTCCCTCCTGCGTGTGGCGAGTGGGGACCCTGTTGCAACAGTTTAATAAAGATCAGGCTTACTAGCCACTTAAGGACTATACGGCTCAAAAAGGCCTCAGAAACTGACCAACAGTGGATGTTCATCTTTCTAGGAAGATAATGCCTAAAAGGTGTGGCAGGCAAGGCACAGCTCAACAAGTCAAGCAAGCTGGCATCATGGTTAAGTCATTAAACCGCCTTGCAACATGCTCTAAATCTCGGACGTTTCATCTTTTAGACCAGGCATCCCAAAGCTATTAAGGCTTATGATTGTCAGGTAAGCATCTAAGCAACAAACAGAAAGCAATGAAGTCCAATAATTATGTGGTGCTCAGGTGAGTGATTTAGGGACGCGGGTGGCACTGTGGGTTAAACCACAGAGCCTAGGACTTGCCGATCAGAAGGTCGGCGGTTCGAATCCCCGCAACCTAGCAGTGCAAAAGCATGTCAAAGTGCAAGTAGATAAATAGGTACCACTCTGGCGGGAAGGTAAACGGCATTTCCGTGCACTGCTCTGGTTCGCCAGAAGTGGCTTAGTCATGCAGATGACACCAAACTGGGAGGGGTGGCTAACACCTCAGAGGACAGGATCACACTTCAAAACGACATTGACAGATTAGAGAACTGGGCCAAAACAAACAAGATGAATTTTAACAGGGAGAAATGTAAAGTATTGCACTTGGGCAAAAAAAAATGAGAGGCACAAATACAAGATGGGTGACACCTGGCTTGAGAGCAGTACATGTGAAAAGGATCTAGGAGTCTTGGTTGACCACAAACTTGACATGAGCCAACAGTGTGACGCGGCAGCTAAAAAAGCCAATGCAATTCTGGGCTGCATCAATAGGAGTATAGCATCTAGATCAAGGGAAGTAATAGTGCCACTGTATTCTGCTCTGGTCAGACCTCACCTGGAGTACTGTGTCCAGTTCTGGGCACCACAGTTCAAGGAGGACACTGACAAACTGGAACGTGTCCAGAGGAGGGCAACCAAAAGGGTCAAAGGCCTGGAAACAATGCCTTATGAGGAACGGCTAAGGGAGCTGGGCATGTTTAGCCTGGAGAAGAGGAGGTTAAGGGGTGATATGATAGCCATGTTCAAATATATAAAAGGATGTCACATAGAGGAGGGAGAAAGGTTATTTTCTGCTGCTCCAAAGAAGCGGACACGGAGCAATGGATCCAAACTACAAGAAAGAAGATTCCACCTAAACATTAGGAAGAACTTCCTGACAGTAAGAGCTGTTTGACAGTGGAATTTGCTGCCAAGGAGTGTGGTGGAGTCTCCTTCTTTGGAGGTCTTTAAGCAGAGGCTTGACAACCATATGTCAGGAATGCTCTGATGGTGTTTCCTGCTTGGCAGGGGGTTGGACTCGATTGCCCTTGTGGTATCTTCCAACTCTATGATTCTATGTTGGCCACATGACCCAGAAGCTGTACACCGGCTCCCTCGGCCAATAAAGCGAGATGAGCACCGCAACCCCAGAGTCGGTCACGACTGGACCTAATGGTCAGGGGTCCCTTTACCTTTACCAGGTGAGTGATTAACTTTTAAAGATGTTCCTGGGCCAGGGTGCAGCTGTAGGCCCAGGAACGGAAGAAGGATCTGTCCTACTTGGGATTCCAAAACACACTCGTCTGATTCGATCTGAGCAGATCATGACCAAGAGGGGATCAGTGGTCCACTTCAGAATCCACAATGCGGCACATTCAGTGCTGGATTTACGTAAAAGCTAAACAAGTTATAGCTTAGGGCCCCACTCTCTTGGGGGACCCCAAAAAATTTAGAGGAAATTTAAAGGGGGAGGGGGAAACCTGGATGTACATTTTCCAAAATATAAGATAAAAAACAAATAAAATAAAACCTACATACAGCAACAGTGTTTTGTGTTGTGTAGGCTCCTATGATGTAAGTAATGCTAGCCTGCTCCCTAAAATACTTCTTAATTGTATTTCAGTTCAACAATTACTTTGATAAAATGCATATTTTGTTATGTGCAAACAGATACCTATTAGGTCCATAAATTACCATATAGCATATATTCAACACAAAAAAAGCAGCGACAATTTGTTGTTGACAAAGGACAGCTGGACATATAAAGGGCCCCATTACCTTCAGTAGCTTAGGGCCTCATCAAACCTAAATCCAGCCCTGGGCACATTCCATTGTTATGAAGTATTCGAAGGGTTGAAAACCATGGTTTAAAGTACCTATGGGATGGTTTAAGGGCTGCACACTATCTCTGCCTCCCTGACCCTATTTTTCCTTTAAAACTTTTCAGCTAGTGCTGTCCAGTCAACCCCACAACCTGAGTGACTAGCATGTGGAACTCCTTGCTACTGCAGGCCTCAAATGAGTGCAAATGAGCACCTGGGAGAAACAGGCATTCAGTCGCTCCAGGGGTAGGAACAGAAAGATCTGTCCAGTTTACCGGTAGTTCTCCATGTTCCTCGTTTTCCCAATCTTAAATTCAGTCCCACACATTTCCATAACAATGTGTTTTTTCCACCAGCTTTTTAGGGCAGATTTCTCTTAATAAACTTACTTTTGGATGCAGTTTTGACAAATGTATGCACATTTTTGCAAGCATTTTCTCTCTAATATAATGCATTTCAGCATGTTATTTCCGTACTAATATATGTACTTTTGTACACACTTTATCATAGTATATACACATTTTTGTACACATCACTTGGATGAAGCAAAATTTGTAGAAGTGCCGGTTTTGAAGGATGGCTGTGTTTAGGCTCAATAGCGTTTCAAAAACTGCAGGTTTGGCAATTCACCTTTAGGTGGGAACTGGGGAGGGGACACATCATCCATACTCCCGGGGGGAACTTTCCAGGAACAGTATGGCTCCCCTCTCAACCCTATGTTTACACTAAATTTGCACAGTGAAATTGGGCTGATATGATGTGGTTTAAAAACTGAATATATGAACAAGTAGATATACGATGAAATATGTTGTGGCAGCTAATGTGTAATAAAACAAATCTCATATTGATATGGGCGATCAGTGTTAAGTCAATAAATTTGGGATACTTTTATTTCTTCATTCCAAACATTTGTGGGTAGCTCAGCTAGTGAGACCCTTAATGACAGGGTCATGACAATGAACCCCCTCCAGTGCTTATGAAAACAGCAAGTCAGCACATAACACTCAGCAGACTAAGGTCTTTAAAAAATAAATGCTGTTTTCACACTGTTAAAAGTACAAAAGGGGAGAGCAGCTGCAGATCTCCTAAGGGAGACAGAGACAGAGTCTTCGAGAGCACATCCAGCTGCAGAAACACCTGGAGTAAGAACTGAACCAAAAAAACAGATGGAAGATCATGTGTTGGAAGAAAAACAGTCTCTGAGGTATGTGTGTGTTCCATAATACGAATGGAGGCAATTATTGTCACTCTGTGGTGAAGTAAATGCACTCGGTCTGGGACGCGGGTGGCACTGTGGGTTAAAGCACAGAGCCTAGGACTTGCTGATCAGAAGGTCTGCGGTTCGAATCCCTGTGACAGGGTGAGCTCCCATTGCTCAGTCCCTGCTCCTGCCAACCTAGCAGTTCAAAAGCATGTCGAAGTGTAAGTAGATAAATAGGTACCGCTCCTGCAGGAAGGTAAACGCGTTTCTGTGCGTTGCTCTGGTTCGCCAGAAGCAGCTTAGTCATGCTGGCCACATGACCCGGAAGCTGTACGCCGGCTCCCTCGGCCAATAAAGCAAGATGAGTGCCGCAACCCCAGAGTCGGCCACGGCTGGTCAGGGGTCCCTTTACCTTTAAATGCACTCTGTACATGCTCATAAATGCATGCCCTATTTTTTCTTCATTTACCCCTGGTATTGAAAACTCTCATCATTTTTCCATGATTCCCAAAACCCCTTGCCTATTCTTGTTGCTATTTCACCACCCCCTGATCTAACCAAACTGAACACAAACATCCAAAAGCTACACACAAAAAAAGCAAAAACATATTCGGCAGCATATAGGTTTTTAAGATTCATAATGCCAGTGTATGAAAATGTGATGGGGGGGGGGTGGATTTTGTGACCCACTCCAGAAATATCGTGGCTATAGAAAGCAACTTCTCCCCCCCCCCTTTTTTTTTTGCAAAATGCTCTGAGGTTTTATTACAATCAAGCGGTATATAAATGCTGTGAAATAAAATTAATTCAATAAATTACAGCAATAATTAAATTGCCAAGAAGCCAAACGAGCAACAATGGTGACAAAAACAACCCATCCAAAGTGTGTTAATAGAGAATATAAAATGATCCTGGAATTTGTTCGCCTCTTAGGTCTTTTTTATTGCTTCCTGTGTGGTAGAACTCAGAACGGGGGGGGGGGGGGGACAAAACAAAAGCACTCACAAAACTGTTTTCTAAACACAGATCCACCACCTCTAATATTTTATTTGGAATTATCTTGTAAATCTATCATACAGATCCCATTCTCACAGTTACTGGAAGCCTCTTCTCCATTATTTTAAATTTCTAAAGATTATTTATTATCCTAAGGCTCAGATCATGGCACTCAGGAAGTAGAGGAGCTCAAGGGAACAGTTCCTGTCAATGCAAGAGCCAAGTCTTGGAGAACTTTTACATTTTTTCTTTTAAAAGTGCATTCTTCTAACTATTCTCCTGTACTGTGGAATGTTACTTCCAGAACGGCTTAGTTGTCGAACAAATTGGCTCCTGAACGCCACAAACCTGGAAGTAAGTGTTCCGGTTTGCAAACGTTTTTCGGAAGCCGAACATCCGACGCAGCTTCTGATTGGCTGCAGGATGCTCCTGCAGCCCATCGGAAGCCGCGCCTTGGTTTTCGAACGGTTTCGGGAGTTGAACAGATACAGTTCAACAACCAAAGTACCACTGTACAGAATTCTTATCCTTTTCTTAAAAGTGTTTTCAGAATATATTATTCCTTTATTGCTCTCTAAGTGAGGAGGAATTAAAGAACCTTTTAATGAGAGTGAAAGAGGAGAGCGGAAAATATGGTCTGAAGCTCAACATCAAAAAAGATCATGGCCACTGGTCCCATCACCTTCTGGCAAATAGAAGGGGAAGAAATGGAGGTAGTGATGAGATTTTACTTTCTTGGGCTCCATGATCACTGCAGATGGTGACAGCAGTCATGAAATTAAAAGACGCCTGCTTCTTGGGAGAAAAGCAATGACAAACCAGACAGCATCTTAAAAAAGCAGAGACATCACCTTGCCGACAAAGGTCCGTATAGTTAAAGCTATGGCTTTCATTAGTGAGGTATGGACGTGAGAGCTGGACCATAAAAAAGGCTGATCGCTGAAGAATTGGTGCTTTTGAATTCTGGTGCTGGAGGAGACTCTTGAGAGTCCCATGGACTGTAAGAAGATCAAACCAATCCATTCTGAAGGAAATCAGCCCTGAGTGCTCACTGGAAGGACAGATCCTGAAGCTGAGGCTCCAATACTGTGGCCACCTCATAGGAAGAGAAGACTCCCTGGTAAAGACCCTGATGCTGGGAAAGATTGAGGGCACAAGAAGAAGGGGACGACAGAGGACGAGATGGTTGGATAGTGTTCTCGAAGCTACCAGCATGGGTTTGACCAAACTGCGGGAGGCAGTGGAAGACAGGAGTGCCTGGTGTGCTCTGGTCCATGGGGTCACGAACAGTAGGACACGACTAAACAACTAAACAACAACAATTTCTGTGTTGTGCTCTACCACGGAATGAGGTAGATACTCACATTGGGACAGCATGCTGGGAAAGGAGGTAGACAATTCAATAACTTCCCCTCCCCCTGGAAACCACCAGAAACTGGACAAAAAATCAGATCGCATCCAGCGATCTAACAGCCCCTTTAGCCTATCCTTGGACACTTAGCATGTTGGTCAACCCATTGCAAAAGTCGCCTGCAGGCTTTTCCCTTTCAAACTTGCAAAGATTACCTTAACGGCCAAGAATATAGTTTTTAGGCAACCTGAAAGGAGGAGGAAACAAAGAGGAGGGGAGGAAACTCAGGAGACAGATTAATTTTAATGAATAGGTCTGGAAGCAACATGTGCTCCCAAAGAGACAGGGCAGCGGCAAGCTTCTTGAGCCAAGAAAACACTGGAGCTGTGAGCCAGAAAAAGGTGGTGCTTTGTGTGTACGTTTGGAAGCACAGTTCCAGTTGTTGCATTTTGAACCAGAACAGCTCTTCCATCAGGAGATAAAAGCTGAGTCCAGCTGAAAATCAATCAGCTTCCAGAGTGCTATCAGTGATCAAGGCTGGATAACTGTTTTGGGGCTTGCCTAGCCCAGGCAGGATCCTGCTATTCAGTAATTCATCGATCCAAAGGATTGATGCCCTTGAGGTGCATTATCTCCAGGACCAAGTCAGACTTCGCCACTTGCATACCTGTGCCCCATTACATCCAGGTTTTGCTGAGCATCCGTTGCAATTTGTTTAGGAGGCAGTTATACAAGCACAGGGATGCAGGCTGGCGCTGTGGTCTAAACCACTGAGCCTCTTGGGCTTGCCGATCAGAAGGTCGGCAGTTCGAATCCCTGCGACAGGGTGAGCTCCCGTTGCTTGGTCCCAGCTCCTGTCAACCTAGCAGTTTGAAAGCACGTCAAAGTGCAAGTACGTATCTATCTGCGGCAGGAAGGTAAACACCGTTTTCGTGCTCTCTGGCTTCTGTCACAGTGTTCTGTTGCACCAGAAGCGGTTTAGTCATACTGGCCACATGACCCGGAAAGCTGTCTGCGGACAAACGCCGGTCCCCTCAGCCTGAAAGCAAGATGAGCGCCACAACGCCATAGTCGCCTTTGATAGGACTTAACCTTCCAGGGGTCCTTTACCTTTACCTATACAAACACTCATCCCGTATTTATCCAGGTATGTTTACAAGGCAATATACATTAGTCATACATCCATCTCCTATTTTCCAATACCTTTCCCTGTCACTTTCCAAACTGCAAAACGCCAGATTCTTTTTTTAAAAGGGGCTTTGCTGTCACTAGGGCAACGGCACATGTTAATCCACTTTGAGTGCGCAAACGTAACGTTCTGATATGCACTCGAATCACTCCCACAAAACGGTAACAATTTGGAGAATACCCCAATACAGACTTCGCTAAACATCAGTAGTCACCACCATCGGTGGCAGACAACAGGAGTTCTTGCTGTCAGGAAGAGATCTCCCTGGGGCATCAAGCTACAACTCTAAAGATAAGGGTAAAGGGACCCCTGACCATTAGGTCCAGTCGTGGCCAACTCTGGGGTTGCGCCGCTCATCTCGCTTTATTGGCCAAGGGAGCCGGCGTACAGCTTCTGAGTCATGACTAAGCCTCTTCTGGAGAACCAGAGCAGCGCATGGAAATGCTGTTTACCTTCCCACCACAGCGGTACCTATTTATCTACTTGCACTTTGACATGCTTTCGAACTGCTAGGTGGGCAGGAGAAGGGATCGAGCAACGGGAGCTCACCCCGTCGTGGGGATTCGAACCGCCGACCTTCTGATCGGCAAGCCCTAGGCTCTGTGGTTTAACCCACAGCGCCACCCACGTCCAACTCTACCAGCTTCCAAATCTCCTAACTACCTAGGTACACTATTTTAATTCATTGCTGGAGAAGCAGTAGTTTCCAATAGGGGAAGAGAGAGTAAGAGCATGGAATTTTGCAAGCTCTGTGTCTGGAGACGGAAGTTTCAAGCCTCGCAGTCCTAACAAACAGGGCTGTATGTTTGCAAGAAGACTTTGCCATCAGCTGGTCTGGGTAGTCCTGGATGGTAAAACAACAGACCAGACAAGTTTAGGCTTGTCTGTGCGTGCCAGACACTTTCTGTGCACAGGGCAGGGAGGTGCCAAGAGCACACCTGGGGATGTTTTGTTCTTCTCTGGAAATGTTCTCCGATGTATCAGTCTTCAACCTGTTTTAGACATGGAACCCACTTGGAACCTCAAACAGCAACACAGGGCATTATTATTTTTTAAATCATAGTTGCTTGCCTTTCTCCTCTCTTTCTTCACTGAGTACAAAGGAAGGCAGGACCCGTAGAAAAAATTGAGGCAGGGGCACTTTCCCCCCACCCCTGTAAAATTGGCTGCTGCACCTGTTCAAATTCTGTCTTCCTCCCAGCTGTT
Source organism: Podarcis melisellensis (assembly GCF_964234715.1). Classification (NCBI taxonomy): domain Eukaryota; kingdom Metazoa; phylum Chordata; class Lepidosauria; order Squamata; family Lacertidae; genus Podarcis; species Podarcis melisellensis. The sequence continues at coordinate 40,972,834 of NC_138545.1, read as the reverse complement.
AAAGGTACAGGAGGAGCAGGGTCGGCCCAAGACATTTTGCTGCCTGAAGCAGAAAAGCAAATGGTCAAGGTGCATGGCACTTGAGGCCGGTCAAGTTAGTTTGGCAACTGAGGAAGAAAATTGCAAGAGACCAGCACAGGCAGAAAAAATACAATACAGTGGTACCTCGGGTTACAAACACTTCGGGTTACCAATTCCGCTAACCCGGAAGTTGTACCTCAGGATGAGAAGGGAAATGGCATGCCAGCGGCGCGGCGGAAACAGGAGGCCCTATTAGCGAAAGCACGCCTCAGGTTAAGAACGGTTTGGGGTTAAGAACAAACCTCCGGAACGAATTAAGTTTGTAACCCGAGGTACCGCTGTATTAAATTACATTAACGATTTGGTCCCTTTCGTGTCGTTCAAAATCAGCTGGTACCTTGGTTCCCGAACGGCTTAGTTGTTGAACAAATTGGCTCCCGAACACCGCAAGTAAGGGGAAGTAACTTTGCCTAATAGTGGAGCCGGCCCTGTGAGGGGGCATCTTGGTTATTCTGGTTTCCCTTTTTCTACTCTCTCTCTCCCCCTCCCATGAAAGCAAAAAACAAACAAACACCCTAATCAAAATCTGGTGGCAGCACCACTCACACGACTTAACTCTTAACATTTATGTGTAACCTGCTTGCAGGTCTCAGCCCACCAGTTGAAAGCAGATATTCACAGCCATGATGGCCCTTCACAAATAGAGTCAAGCCGGTCCAAGCAGATATGATCTCATAGATGATTATATATATATTTCACCCAAGCACCTTAATACAGCACATTCCGATCTCTATATGAGAGGTAGCTCACCTAGAGTTGCTTAAGTTTTTATTTATTTATCCACATAGTTGCAATTTATAAGCAGCTTTTAAATAAGGCATAAAAATGGGCTGTTTAAGGTATGGATGGCCTCAGGGTTGGAACACTCGCTCCCAAGATGGATTAGGCACCAGAAGGCAAATATGTAGACACATAATACCTTGTAATTACCTTGGCATGCATTTAACTGTAATTGTTTTTAGAATGTTTTTAACTGCCTCAGAATGTTCTTGCTTAGTTTTTGCTTCTCATTTGTGCTATCTGTTTGTCATCCCGTGCAACTTGGGGAGAAAGGGTGGGATATAAATTTGATAGATGATGATGATGACGATGATAATAATAATAATTTTATTATTTATTTATACCCCACCCATCTGGCTGGGTTTCCCCAGCCACTATGGGCGGCTCCCAACAGAGGACCAAAAACAGAATAAAACTTCAAACATTAAGAACTTTCCTAAATGGGGCTGCCCCCAGATGTCTTTTAAAAGTCAGATAGTTGTTTATTTCCTTGACATTTGACAGGAGGGCGTCCCACAGGATGGGCGCCACCACTGAGAAGGCCCTCAGCCTGGTTCCCTGTAACCTTGCTTCTCACAGTGAGGGAACCACCAGAAGGCCCTTGGAGATGGACCTCAGTGTCTGGCCTGAACGATGGGGGTAGAGATGCTCCTTCAGGTATACTGGGCCGAGGCCGTTTAGGGCTTTAAAGCTCAGCACCAACACTCTGAATTGTGCTCGGAAACGTAAATAGTAATATGGATACTATTTATTACCACAACCCACTCATCCAAGTGTTTAGGAACAGATAACTTGATGAGGGACGCAGCAACCATTTTCCCAACGGTTCTCGTTTTCGTGCTTCATGGAGGAAGAACTGTTAGCTTTATTAGCAATACGGGTGAAACATACATTTTTCAGTGACAACCACAGGTGTGGTCCCAGAGCAACTGCTGGGTGGTCAAATCTGACCCTGCAATTAATTTCCACCTGAAATCTCTTACCTACACAACCCCAGAGCTCATCCCACAAGCACAGAGCAGGCACACAGCAGAAGAGGTCCTGGAAGCTATACAGTCATACCTCGGAAGCTGAACAGAAGCTGTTTGGGAAGTCCGTTCAAATTCCAAAAAGTTTGGAAACCAAAGCATGGCTTTCGATTGGCTGCAGGAAGCTCCTGCGGCCAACTGGAAGCCGCGCCAAACGTTTGGGTTCCAAAAGAACGTTCGCAAACCGGAACACTCACTTTTGGGTTTGCGCATTCAGGAGCCAAAACATTTGAGTGCCAAGGCGTTCAGCTTCCAAGGTACAACTGTAAATGGTGAATCTCCACTCACTTCATCGAAAGATGCATTAGTACCGCTAGCCAATCTAAGCTGGCAAAGTTGTGAGGGAATATAGGGAGATCAGTCATACCTTTAAGCAGCAATAAAAACCTTTAGTTGCATTTCCTCAAACAAAAACGTACTGAGATGCAATTCATACCACCCAGGGCCTCTCTTGTGGCAAGACTGATAGTTCACTTGCGAAAAACCCTTTCCTTGACCCCACTCGGGCTAGAGGCAGACAACAGTTTTTACAGGAATTGGAAAGTCTGAGGGAGGCGTCATATCTCCCATACTCAGATTCCAATTCTTTCATCCTGTGCTCATGTGTACAGTGGTACCTTGGTTCTCAAACTTAATCCATTCTGGAAGTCTGTTCCAAAACCAAGGTGTTTCCAATAGAAAGTAATGCAAAATGGATTAATCCATTCCAGATTTTTATAATCAACTCCTAAGACAGCAATTTAACATGAATTTTACTATCTAACGAGACCATTCTTATCCATTCTGAAGGAAATCAGCCCTGAGTGCTCACTGGAAGGACAGATCCTGAAGCTGAGGCTCCAATACTTTGGCCACCTCATGAGAAGAGAAGACTCCCTGGAAAAGACCCTGATGTTGGGAAAGATGGAGGGCACAAGGAGAAGGGGACAACAGAGGATGAGACGGTTGGACAGTGTTCTCGAAGCTACCAGCATGAGTTTGACCAAACTGCGGGAGGCAGTGGAAGACAGGAGTGCCTGGCGTGCTCTGGTCCATGGGGTCACAAAGAGTCGGACACGACTAAATGACTAAACAACAACAACGAGACTATGTATCCATAAAATGAAAGTAATAAACAATGTACTGCAGTCACAAAATCAATCAATCAGTAACTGAACTGGGTTCCACACAGTCACAAAACAAAACCAAAAGAGCCGCAAAAACAAAAACGTAAAATAAATAGCAAAAACAAGCTGACCTCAGCGTAACACTCAAAATGGAAGCGTCGTGCTCAAAACGGAAGTTTAACACTCAAAACGGAGCATGTTTGGCCTCTGAAAAAAAGTTCACAAACTGGAACACCTACATCCGGGTTTGCAGTGTTTGGGTTCCATGTTGTTTGAGTACAAAGGGGTTTGAGAACCAAGGTACCTGTAGTGGTTCTAGGGGTTGCTCGTGCGTAAATCGTTGCCACACCTGGCTGGGCTACTTGGGTGAACCCTTTCTGTCTGGACAGCCTCTCACCCGTGGCTGTCTCAGTCGCTGGCAGAATCCGTCAGTGGGCGTTTCTTGAACTTCTTCCAGCAAAGTTCTTTGACGCCAAGTCTCCGCCTACTCTCCCTGCGCGGAAGTCTTCTGCGCAGGGAGGGTGTGGGCAGCGGATGACCTGTGCTCTCCCCACTGGTCTCCGGCAAGGAGTCCTGGAGCCTCCTCTCCGATTCCCCCTTCTGCCCCCCTTCTCCACTGGTGCTACGCTGATTTCCTTCCCCAGCAGATGGGCTGCCTCTCTCCCTACTGGGACCCTCTCCGGCATCCCTCTGGAGCCTTCCCTCCGCCTCTGGCTCCGATGGCAGTTCCCTGACAGTACCACTCTATTTTGACACCACTAGCAAGTAAGATTTGTAAGCGTATAGCCTATCCCCCACTCAATGAAGCCTGTGAAATAGATACGGCAGGGGCAACGTGACTTGCCCAAAGCCCCCCAACAAGCCTAATGGCCAAGCAGTAGCTTAAATTTGATTTTCTCATTCAAGTTGGGCAAGCTCTCTCGCTATTCCACACCCGTGCTGATTTTGCACACCAAAAAGACCGGCGCCCGTGATTCATTGCAGATCTGGCACCATCAGGGAAAGACCACGTGCTTTGGGGGGAGGGTAGTCCGCTGCCCCCCGTCAAAACAGGCAATACATTGAGGGACGTGCAAAAAGTAGAGGCAGAAATGCATTCCCCAATCTGTCTCCCAAGCTCTCCACAGCAACTATCTTTTTTTCCCTTTATTTATTTTTTAAATTGTCTTTATTTCATTTTAATACACCACATACAAAAAGAAAATATGAAGATACACAGATATCCATCACCTCACAACTAAGAAAGAAAGAAGAAAAGAAAAATCCAAAACAACAACACCAATACATTGAATATGGCTCACAATACATTTAACATAAAAATGACTTTTTCCTATGTAGCTGACTTATATTTCTCATCTGTTATTCAGTGCCATATTATAGCATATTTTGGCTTTAATGTTATTTATTCTATCCTAGGTTTTCCATCAGATTTAAAACTCCGACTGAAGTTATTCAAATGCTGTTACAGACTTCAAACTGTTATTTTTCAAATAAATTTTAAAGACTTCCCATTTTGTGGTAAATACTTCCTTTGGTTTATTTTTTATTCTTTCTGATAACTGGTCTAATTCTGCATACAGTGGTACCTCGGGTTAAGTACTTAATTCGTTCCAGAGGTCGGTTCTTAACCTGAAACTGTTCTTAACCTGAAGCACCACTTTAGCTAATGGGGCCTCCTGCTGCCGCCAGAGCACGATTTCTGTTCTCATCCTGAAGCAAAGTTCTTAACCCAAGGTACTAATTCGGGGTTAGCGGAGTCTGTAACCTGAAGCGTATGTAACCTGAAGCGTATGTAACCCAAGGTACCACTGTATTCAGTCATTTTTTTTGAATCCACTCTGATCTAGAAGGGACTTTATCACTTTTCCAATCTGTTGCAACTTTCTGTGGGAAACCTGCTTGCCAAATCGGATCGTTCGGTTCTGTCTGCGTTGCCATTCCCTTGAAATCATCTATTGCTCTGTTTCAGAGAAAGGCCCTGGGTGTTTTTGTGCATGTGCGTCTTGCTTGCGCTTACTCTGCCCCATAGACTCAGCCTGCAACCGTATACATACACGCTAACCTGGGAGCAAGTGCTTCTCTAAGCAAACAGGACTGCTCTGTTAGATGCTGCAGAGAAAGACATTCCTCCACATATCTTTCGCTGAGATTACAAGTGGCGCTTTGGCCCAGCCAAAGTAAGAAGAAATGGAGTGCAAGAATACAGAATATTCATTGTTCCACTGCTGGAAAAAACACAAGGACACATCCTGGAGAAATGAATCTGCTAGCTATCAACTTCAGGTAAGCATGCCAGCTCTTTCAGAACACCAAATTTCAAAATGAATGCAAATTCCACACTGATTTTGGTTATTGGAATCGCTCTGTTCTTCAGGCCCGTGAAACTTGTGACCCATCAAACCAAACAAAGCCTGCCCAGCCAGGGGCAGGTCTCACTAGGGACTAGCAAACCTCTTTTTGCAGCTTGCCTGAGGCTGAAAAACAAGGGAGCTGTTCCTTCTGTCTTTATGCACCATCCCCTCTCCTGTTTTCTTCTCTCCTCCCAATAAACCCATAGGTTCTTCTCGTTCTTCAGTAGCCACCATTGAAAAAAGGATGCTGGCCTAGACCGAGCCTTGGTCTTATCTAGTTAAGTTTGTATATGTTCTTTACAGTGGTACCTCAGGTTACATACGCTTCAGCTTACATACGCTTCCGGTTACAGACTCTGCTAACCCAGAAATAGTACCTCGGGTTAAGAACTTTACCTCAGGATGAGAACAGAAATTGTGTGGCAGCAGCAGGAGGCCCCATTAGTTAGAGTGGTACCTCAGGTTGAGAACGGTTTCAGGTTAAGAACAGACCTCCAGAACAAATTAAGTTCTTAACCTGCGGTACCACTGTACTGCCAACCATCATGCAATACCCTCCAACATTTCTCTGATGAAAATAGGGATGTCCCATTCTATAATGGCAATTTTACTATTTATACCAGGGGTCGGCAAGGTTTACCTTGCCTGGGCTGGATCACTCCCGTGGAGATCCTCTGTGGGCCAGGCCGGCGCAGTGCAATGCCAGAAATCGCGTCTGTGCATGTCCGCGGCACCGGACATTGCTTCTGCACATGCCCAGACGCCGAAAAGCGCACTTGCGCAGAAGCAATTTCCGGTGCTACAGACATGCAGAGACGTGATTTTCGTCGTCTGCGCATGCACAGAAGCGATTTATGGAGCCGCAGAAGAGAGTCCCTGCGCTGCGCCGGTTTAGCGCAGCGCACTGGGACTCACCGAGTGGGCGGCTCGGTTCTGGGGCAGCTCGTAGGCCGGGTAATTGGGCTTCCGGCCCATGGGCCACACGTTGCCGACCTCTGCTTTACACCCTACACATCATACTAGATCACTGCAGCCACTCTGGGCAGTTTCCAACATATATAAGGTAAAGGTAAAGGGACCCCTGACCATTAGGTCCAGTCGCGGACGACTCTGGAGTTGCGGCGCTCATCTCGCTTTATTGGCCTAGGGAGCCGGCGTACAGCTTCCGGGTCATGCGGCCAGCATGACCAAGCCACTTCTGGCGAACCAGAGCAGCGCACGGAAATGCCGTTTACCTTCCCGCCAGAGCGGTACCTATTTATCTACTTGCACTTTGATGTGCTTTCGAACTGCTAGGTTGGCAGGAGCAGGGACGGAGCAACGGGATCTCACCCTGTTGCAGGGATTCGAATCGCTGACCCTCTGATCGGCAAGCCCTAGGCTCTGTGGTTTAACCCACAGCGCCACCCGCGTCCCTTACTCCCAACATGTATAAAAACATAATAAAACATTAAACATGAAGAAAACTTCCCTATACAGGATTGCCTTCAGGCGGCTTGGGGGCGGGTTGGATGATCCCATACCCTCCAACACTTCTCCAGTGAAAATAGGGACATCCTAAGGAAAAGTGGGACATTCCAGGATCAAATCAGAAACTGGGATGGCTTCCCTAAATTACGGATGTCCCTGGACAATAGGGACACTTGGAGGGTCTGTATACATAGCTAGGGGGTTCTTGTGTTCGACCTGCCGAGCTGCAAGTTTGTGCGTACCTGTTCTGCTGGAATGTCCAGAAAAGCCAAATCTTGCGATCTAGGCTGTGGAACTGTTTCTCTAATATTAAGAGGGGGGCCTTCGCAGTGAGCTTCCCAAAAGCCTATGCAGAAAAAGAGATTACAAGCAGAAGGCTGGGCAAATAACTACATCAGCTCCTGTTCCAGGGAAAAGAACGAAAACCTACTGACAAACGACCACAGCAAGGATTGCGAAATCGCTGTCACATTCTCTAGGGGGAGAAAAATGCTTTGCAAAGTTACTTGGGAAAATATCACACTGGCATCAATTTGATAAAAATGAAATAAAGTCCAAGCACCAGCTAAGAGAACCAGAAACAGACATGGCAATAGTTTCTATTGAGCTCAGACTGTGCAAGATTTCGTGCTGGAAAAGTTCCAAGAAAAGGTATTGTGAGTCACAGTTTAGATTTCATAACCCAAATTAGATTAAACAATGAACAAGATTAGAATACGTATCAAAACACAGCTCACAATTTATTTTACATGTATATAGCAGAAGCAGCTGACGCTAGAGTTCATGCTTTCTATCTGCACGTAATTCGAGCGAAACGTTATGGCCCCCGTCCAATGAAAGTGGCAAGTTAAGAATACACACACATCCAATGTAGTTGTGGATTTGTGAGTGTCCATTGCCATCTCCCCAGAAGAAGGGGCCTATGCCTGGAAGACACTCCTACTATTCGGGGGGGGGGGAATACTGTGGGGGCAGTTTAAAGCACTGGTCTTCAAGGGGTGGGGTGAGAATCCACCAGCAGATAGTGTCTGATCCAAGGTGGGTCACAACAGGATCAGAACCACCACTATTATTATTATTATTTGAATTTATACACCACCCTATACCCGGGGGGGGGGGTCCTTAGAGCAGTTCACAGAATAAAATCAAGATATAAAACCACAAAATAACTAATAAAAATAAAAACAACAACCCAATAGCCCGCCCCCCCCAAAAAAACCCTCCACATTTTAAAAGGGCATAGGATGTAAATCAGGTCAACTACAGGCCTGGTTAAAAAGGAACATTTTTGCCTGGAGGCTTAAAGGTGTATAATGAAGGCGTCAGGCGAACTTCCCTGGGGAGAGCATTCCACAGATGGGGAGCCACTGCAGAGAAGGCCCCGTTCTTGTGTTGCCACCCTCCGGACCTCTCAAGGATGCAAATATGTGGTAAAAGATTGAGAAATGAACTGTCGAACGCATCTTTGGGTTGGGGTCTGAAAAAGTTTAAGAGTCCTTGTTCTGAAAGGAAAGGCACCCACCCCCCAGTGGAAACGCCAAAGGCTGTACAGTGGTACCCTTGTTTACGAACTTCATCCATTCCGGAAGTCCGTTCTTAAAGCAAAGCGCTCTGAAACCAAGGTGTGCTTTCCCATAGCAGCGGGGGGCTCAATTTACAAATGGAACACAGTCAACATGTTCTGCTTCCGAGGTAAAGCTCACAAACCAAAACACCTACTTCTGGGTTTGCAGCATTCTTAATCCAAGTTGTTCATAAACTAAGCTGTTCTTAAACCAAGGTACCACTGCACAAGCATGTTACCCTCTCGCGACCACGGAAATCTGGCAACCTAAGAACAGAGCTCCAGGTGAAGTCCTCAGGTTGCCATTAGACTGGCTTCCACACAGGGACTGAGTTAGCTGAACATGGAGGAAGAAAGCACATTTGATTCCAATCAACAACTCCCCTCTACCTTTGCAAAGGACTGCTAAAGCTGCAAATGGGGCAGATCCCCTAAAACTGGGGTCAGCAAACTTTTTCAGCAGGGGGCAGGCCCACTGTCCCTCAGACCTTGTGGGGGGCTGCACTATATTTTGAAGAGAAAAAACGAACGAATTCCTATGCCCCACAAATAACCCAGAGACGCATTTTAAATAAAAGGACACATTCTACTCATGTAAAAACACGCTGATTCCTGGACCGTCCACAGGCCAGATTTAGAAGGTGATCGGGCTGGATCCGGCCCCCGGGTCTTAGTCTGCCTAAAGGGGAAAGGGAGCCCTGACCATTAGGTCCAGTCGTGGCCAACTCTGGGGTTACAGCGCTCATCTCGCTTTATTGGCCGAGGGAGCCGGCGTACAGCTTCTGGGTCATGTGGCCAGCATGACTAAGCCGCTTCTGGCGAACCAGAGCAGCACACGGAAACGCCATTTACCTTCCCGCTGGAGCGGTACCTATTTATCTACTTGCACTTTGACGTGCTTTCGAACTGCTAGGTTGGCAGGAGCAGGGACCGAACAACGGGAGCTCACCCCGTCGCGGGGATTCGAACCGCCGACCTTCTGATCGGCAAGTCCTAGGCCCTGTGTGGTTTAACCCACAGCGCCACCCACCTACCCATGCCCTAAAACCTCAATGGATCCTGGCAGAAGAGAAAACTGGAGTTTGGGGCGTATATGATTGGGTGTGCACCATTCAACATTTTAATAGCTCCACCCCCAATCAAAACCTCCGTGCTGTTGCATCTCAAAGAAAAAAATCCCTACAGTTAGCCCCCACCCCACCCCAAGATTCCTCACAGACCCCCCCCCCAATTTATTCCTGTTCAGTGTTGGATTCTTGTGTGCTTTCTGGACTTGGCGGACACAATTCACGCTTTTTGTAATCTGTGGGCATGATGACTGCTGTTTCTCTACCCTTCAGAACTAGTCCATTCATTCCAATTGTCACCCCAAAGGGCTCCTTTTAAGGTGTGGCAGGCGACGACCAGGAAAAGAGCCTTTTCAGAAGTGGTTCCTTACCTCCCTCCACAAGGAAACCTGCCTGGCGCAGACACAGTCATTTAGGCACAAGGAGATATTTTTTAAAAATCTCAGCTTCTTCACAGTGAATTTGGCTTCTGCTCAAGGTGATAGGCATTTACTTGTAGCTAGTTTTAAGGAATTCTGCATACAAGTTAAATAAACAGGGAGACAATACACAGCCTTGTCGTACTCCTTTCCCAATTTTGAACCAACCAAACCATTGTTTCATATCCAGTTCTAACTGTAGCTTCTTGTCCCACATAGAGATTTCTCAGGAGAAAGACGCCTGCTTCTTGGGAGAAAAGCAATGACAAACCTAGACAGCATCTTAAAAAGCAGAGACATCACCTTGCCGACAAAGGTCCGTATACCTATGGTTTTCCCAGTAGTGATGTATGGAAGTGAGAGATAGACCATAAAGAAGCCTGATCGCCGAAGAATAGATGGATTTGAATTATGGTGCTGGAGGAGACTCTTGAGAGTCCCATGGACTGCAAGAAGATCAAACCGATCCATTCTGAAGGAAATCAGCCCTGAGTGCTAACTGGAAGGACAGATCCTGAAGCTGAGGCTCCAATACTGTACTTTGGCCACCTCATGAGAAGAGAAGACTCCCTGTTGTTGGGAAAGATTGAGGGCACAAGGAGAAGGGGATGACGGAGGACGATATGGTTGGACAGTGTTCTCAAAGCTACCAGCATGAGTTTGACCAAACTGCAGGAGGCAGTGGAAGACTGGAGTGCCTGGCGTGCTCTGGTCCATGGGGTCACAAAGAGTCGGACACGACTAAACAACAACAAAGTTTTTAGGAAATGTTATTGAATGTTACTATTGCATGTTTACAGTTTATATGTAAGAACTGCTTAGATATTTTTTATTATGTTAAGCAGTATCATTTTTTAAAATACAAATAATAATCTCCAATTTAATTATTGTGAGACATTCCATACTCAAGGAATTCACTTTGTCTGGATATTCCCCAGAACCTTTCTTCCACTGAGTTTAACAAAACCACATTCAGACCTTTCACTTCTGGAGAGAATTAAGCTGTGTGAAATAGGCAGAACCAGGTGGCTGTTTTCATTTACTGTGTCTTATATCCATTTCTGTTAGGAATGCAATCTTTAATTGACAGAAAAATCAAATTCCCAGCTGCTGATCACAGGAGCAAATGTTTAAGCAGGGGATTAGAAATAATAACACTCAGTATTTATACAGTTCTTTTGAACATCCAGAGTGCTTACCGTACTTTAAAACTGCCAGGAAGTCCGTATCTCCATATTGTAAATAAATGGAAAAGCTAAGCAAGTGAATCTTTAAGACCAGCTAATCAGTTCTCTTTAGTGACTCTGCTACAAGAAGTGTCCTCATTGCTGGTCACACTAGTTTATTTTAAAAATCCATTTGTACTATTGAAACAGTGATTTTTAAAAGAAATAATGAAAAGAATCCTTTATTGCTAAGTGGTAGCTCGCGGATATAAAATTCTTATCCTATTTCTTCCAATGTCCTCCAAGGGACAACCGTATTTAATTGACTAATATCAATTCTGGATATTAAACCAGAAGTAGGCTTTCACAGAACGAACACCTGTAAGTGGGGAAGAGACTTATGAACTTAATAAAGGATTTTTGATGTAATCAGATAGCTGGTTAAAAGCTACCTCAACTTAGAGAAATCAACTAAAAGACAGTCCTAGTCTATTGCAACTCGTGATTTTAAAAGTGTATATATTCACTAGGGCTGTCATCTTTAACTTTTTCAGGCCCAGGACCCAATTTTAACCCAGACATGCATTCTTTAAAACTTTTACCATTTATTCGCAAGGTGGTAGTGCTCCTGTTGCAACCCACCTCGGATCAGGCCAAAACTCCCTAGTGAAGCCAGAGTATACGTAAGATGAGAAGGCTGAAGGATGAAATCAAATCTAGCAACGAGGTAACGTATGAGTTCCTATATGTTTATTTCATCCATCAATCTCCACTCTACATAGGGCTTCTGGTACCATGGTAGAGATTTATTACCAAAAAAGTCTCTTGCAAATAAGACTAGTCTTGGTCTTGTAAAGATAAAGGGATCCCTGACCGGACGGCTCTGGGGTTCTGGCGCTAATCTCACTTTATTGGCCAAGGGAGCCGGCGTACAGCTTCCAGGTTATGTGGCCAGCACGACTAAGCCGCTTCTGGCGAACCAGAGCAGCGCACGGAAATGCCTTTTACCTTCCCGCCGGAGTGGTACCTATTTATCTACTTGCACTTTGACGTGCTTTCGAACTGCTAGATTGGCAGGAGCAGGGACCGAGCAACGGGAGCTCTCCCCGTCGTGGGGATTCGAACTGCTGACCTTCTCATCGGCAAATCCTAGGCTCTGTGGTTTAACCCACAGCGCCACCCGCGTCCCTTAGTCTTGTAGCTTCATCCAAAACCAAATTTAGCACCAACCACTCCCAGCTTTGGCCATGCCTCTTCTTTAACGAAACTGCTCAATTTGACTCAAAAAGTAAAGCAATTACTTCTTCTTCTTTTTAACTTTCACCTAGAGCGAAAATGGTGCTGTGCCCTGCTCAAATCTCAAGAGAAAATGTTATCTAAAGGTAAACACTGAGAAATTTTAAAGGTTTATTGCAGCGGTTCATTCCAGTGACATTGCTAAGCCGTTTCTGACCACAAACACACTGCTTTTTCCCCACTGCCTACAGTACCCTACTGCTCCCCCCCCCCCCCGTTGGTAATACCTCTGTGCTTCCCAGCCTTTCCCCCCACTGACCACTTGAAAATTGCTGATAATCTTGACATATGACTTCTGTCTGTGTCTTGTGCTAGATGCCATTTGGTTTTTAATGTATTTTTACAAGCACACCACGGATAACCTGAATTAAGCTCGCAGACTGCTGCTGACCCGGGCAAAAGTAAACATTTGATTCCCATTCAAAAACAACAACAAATAAATCAAAGGATAGCAGTTTAAATCCCCTTCGCTCAAATCCGGTTTAGTACAAGAACTCAGGTTTTCCATTAAGCCACCCAGCAGCTGACCGAAGGAACTTTTGACAATCATTTGCTTAAATCTTACATTCTTCACTCTCTCCCCTTCCCCCCGAAAATATTTCCTACTGCCTAAAGGGCAACTTGCGGTTAAGGCACCTGGCAAATCAGAATCACTCAAGAACCAATTATTCAAATATTACATTATCTGTGCCGAAGTACAAATTACATTCAGATTAGTAAAAAAAAAAAAGCACTTTGTTCTTTTTAATCAGGTCACATGCCTCAAGGCTGATACGGTATGGAAAATAGGTCCCGCACCGTGCAAGGAGACAAATTAAATCCTGCGTTCCTGGAGTTATGGCAACACCCAGGCTAAAAGCAGCCCGCGTTTAATGTCGAGACAGAAAGAAATGTTCGTCTGGAAACACATTCCTTTGCCCGCTAGAGAAGCCCACCCCCAATTTACACTCCCTATCCGCTGGGGCACCGGGAGCGATTTCAGCGGTGACAGAAATGCACTCTGCAGCTGCTCAGAGGCCCTCTCGTCTCCTTTGACGCCACCTCGCTCCAGCGCTAAATAAATATATTGACTCATTTAACTTCTCCGCAGTGTTTTTGCTGGACCTAATTAGCGCCAGGGCTCAGCCCCCGCACATATATATGCATATGCGGGGGCTGAGCCCTGGCGCTAATGCATATGCGGGGGCTGAACCCTGACGCTAATTAGGTCCAGCAAAAACATTGCGGAGGAGTTTTGGAAAGAATAACCGACAGGAGGAACTTACAAAGTTAGGAAAGACTTGCCGGGAGCGGGGAACTCTCCTTTTTTTTAAATTCCCACCGGGCACTTCACTTCTCTGACTTACCCAGTTTCTTGAAGGCGCGGTGCCCGGAGAGTTTGGGAACGATTGCGCACGGCTGGCTGGAGAGCTGTTGCTGCTGCTGTTGGCGCTGGCAGCAGCGCTGCTTTTCCCCGCACGCCTTTTTCTTCCTGCCGCAAATCATGGCTGGGAGAGACTTCGCGTTCCCGTCTCGGCCCGGAGCCCCTTCTCGGCCGCTTGTTTTCGTTTTGCCCCCCTTCTATCCGAGGCAGAGACGGAGCAGGCAGCCCGCAAGCAGCCCGCCCTCTCCGCGCGCCTGGGCGCCTCCTCCAGGACTCCGGGGCGCAGCGCGCAGATTGGAGAGGCGGATCTTGGAGGCGCTCGCATTTCAACGCCGACGCGCTCCGCCCTCTCGCTTCCACTCGGTGGGAAGGAGGGATCCGGTCTCTTGCGCTCCCCCGCCTGAGCCGCGAGGAGGATCTGTGTCCCCTTTGCCCCACGCCAGGGCTGTGTCCTCGAAATAACGAAACAGCTATTAGAAGTCACCCCAGAACTGGCCCTGGTCAAGATTTTCCAGTGGAATAATGCCCACTCGCATTCTAAAGAGCTTATGAACCATCTGCTCCGTCTCTAGCTCTCTCATTTTATTTCTGCTTTTCAGGTTTATACATTTCACCAGTGCTTTTTTCCTTAAAAAAATGTTTAGGGGTACTCTCATTTTCCCACTCATATTGAAATACTGCCCCTCAATGAGGCCAAACTTAGATTCACAAAATGTTTAGGGGTGTGCGTCCCCCCAGAAAAAGCACTGCATTTCACTAATTTTACAATCATTTTAACATTTCAAAACTTGACTTCCTTCCCCCTCTTTCTGCATTTCCTTAAACTTATTTTTAATATCTTCTGCATATCCAAATTCACTTAATTTGCTCATTTAGTTTAAATATATACTCTTACAAAACTGCAGGTTATTACAATAATCCTGCCAATGTTTTTATCTGTTTACAATTTATCTGTAAATATTCAGTAAATCATTTCCATTCTTCTATAAAAAGTTTGTTATCTTGATTTCTCATTCTTCCAGTAAGTTTCGCCATTTCTGCATACTCCATGAGTTTTTATATCCATTCTTCCTTTGCTGGGATTGTAATCCAAAAAAAGGTTGCAAACCGGGACACGCACTTCTGGGTTTGATGTGTTTGTAATCCAAAACGTATGCAAACCAAGGCGTATGGAAACCAAGGTCCACTGTAAAGGTAAAGGGACCCCTGACCGTTAGGTCCAGTCATGGACAACTCTGGGGTTGCAGCGCTCATCTCACTTTACTGCCCAAGGGAGCCGGCGTACAGCTTCCGGGTCATGTGGCCAGCATGACTAAGCCGCTTTTTGCAAAGCAGAGCAGTGCACAGAAACACTGTTTACCTTTCCACCGGAGTGGTACCTATTTATCGACTTGCACTTCGTGCTTTTGAACTGCTAGGCTGGCAGGAGCTGGGACCGAGCAACGGGAGCTCACCCCGTCGCGGGGATTCGAACCACCGACCTGATCAGCAAGCCCTAGGCTCTGTGGTTTAACCCACAGCACCACAGGTACCACTATACTTCTTCTTAATTGTATTTCAGTTCAACAATTACTTTGATAAAATGCATATTTTGTTATGTGCAAGTGGCTTTAGACACCTATTAGGTCCATGAATACCATATAGCATATATTCAACCCAAAAAACAGTGACAATTTGTTGTTGACAAATATACATGAAATTCTTCCAACTTTTCTTCTTTTTTTCTCTTTATTTTTTTCCTTTTTTCTCTTTTGTTCCTTTTTTCATACATATGTTCTTATTTGAAATATGTATGTATGTATTTGTAATAGTTTGCTTATATTTTGTAACAATTATGTTAAATAAACAATGAAATATTTTTACGATTAAAAAAAAGAAGACAAAGGGCAGCTGGACATATAAAGGGCCCCATACCTTCAGTAGCTTAGGGCCTCATCAAACCTAAATTCAGCCCTGCAGCTGTCCCTTACAGGGATCAAACTTGCAACCTTGGCGTTATCAGCACCATGCTCTAACCAACAGAGCTATGGGAGGTCCTGTCTGGGATATGTTGTGCACCTGAGGATGTGCAAGGGGGTGGGGTGTCCCCATTTAGGGCAGTAAGAAACCTCACTTTGTCATCAAGTTGTTGTGTTGGTTACAGTAAGGAGGACATGCCGTCCAACATTTCTCCAATGAAAATAGGGGCATTCTGTTCCATACTACTACTACTAATAATAATAATTGTGTTATTTATATCCCACCCATCTGACAGGATTGTGCCAGACACTCTGGGAGGCTTCCAAAATATATGAAAACATTAAATATTAGAAAGCTTCCCTATGCAGGGCTGCCTTCAGATGCCTTCTAAAGCTTGTCTAGTTACTTATATCCTTGGCTTGGGGGGTAACATAACTCCATACCCTCTAACATTTCTCTGATGACAATAGGAACGCGGGTGGCGCTGTGGGTTAAACCACAAAGTCTAGGGCTTGCCGATCAGAAGGTCGGCAGTTCGAATCCCCACAATGGGGTGAGCACCTGTTGCTCGATCCCTGCTCCTGCCAACCTAGCAGTTCGAAAGCACATCAAAGTGCAAGTAGATATATAGGTAAAGGTAAATGGCGTTTCCGTGCACTGCTCTGGTTCGCCAGGAGTGGCTTAGTCATGCTGGCCACATGACCCGGGAGCTGTGCGCCGGCTCCCTCGGCCAATAAAGCAAGATGAGCGCTGCAACCCCTGTGTCGTCCACGACTGGACCTAACGGTCAGAGGTCCCTTTAGCTTTTTAAGGGAAATTGGGACATTCCATATCAAATCAGAAAGCAGGACGGCTTCTGTAAATCCAGGACTGTCCCTGAAAAATAAGGTCACTTGGAGGGTCTGGGAGGAGAGGTCATAAAACCCCTCATCTGAACTATGAGTCCACTGATAAAGGTTTGCTTGGTAATTGTGTACACACAGAAGGAAACGAAGTCTTCCATACGGCATACAGGTTTATTCCTTAATCTGAAGATAAGAAAGTATGAACCCACACATCAAGAGAAGGAAGGCTAGATTAAATCATTAAATTAATCAGCAATTGGCTGTTTAAATACTTTTCACCTGTGCTAGCAAGCCGTTCACTGATCTTACAATGTTATTATTACACTGCAAGAATGTGTGTTCTTGATTGTTGAATACTGTAAAGAGAGAGAGAGAGATGCAGGTTAACTCTGCTGAATAAGAAAAAGGAAGAAAGAACATTTGTTGGGATTTCTAAAAATAAATCAGATTCCCTTTCTCCTGTCCAAGCTGTAAATGTAGGGCACACAGTCCAATATACAAACTGCTAAGTAGACACAAAAAGTACTATATAATAGCATAACTGGGTCTGTGGTTAGACACTCCTGTGTTTGCGTTGTCAGCAGTTCAAGTTCTTTGTATGATGCTCAAGGAAATGGTCACTTTGCTACCAGCTACAGTTCTCTAATAACTCCCTGCACTGTTGTTCTGTGTCAAATCGGTACCTTAGCTTTGTGACATCTTGTATATTTAGTTCTATACCCACATATACAGATGCTTGCTAAAAGCTTAGATATATTTCCAGTGCTTTCCACCTGACAACATATTGTTGTTGTTTAGTCATTTAGTCGTGTCTGACTCTTCATGACCCCATGGACCAGAGCACGCCAGGCACTTCTGTCTTCCACTGCCTACTGCAGTTTGGTCAAACTCATGCTGGTAGCTTCGAGAACACTGTCCAACCATCTCGTCCTCTGTCGTCCCCTTCTCCTTGTGTTCTCCATCTTTCCCAACATCAGGGTCTTTTCCAGGGAGTCTTCTCTTCTCATGAGGTGGCCAAAGTATTGGAGCCTCAGCTTCAGGATCTGTCCTTCCAGTGAGCACTCAGGGCTGATTTCCTTCAGAATGGATAGGTTTGATCTTCTTGCAGTCCATGGGACTCTCAAGAGTCTCCTCCAGCACCATAATTCAGAAGCATCCATTCTTTGGCGATCAGCCTTCTTTATGGTCCAGCTCTCACTTCCGTACATCACTACTGGGAAAACCATAGCTTTAACTATACGGATCTTTGTTGGCAAGGTGATGTCTCAACATCTTAGTCTGTAGCTACTTGCAGACAGATGGTTCCCAGTGCTAATCAATGGTTGCTCTTCTTTTTCTAAGCGACAAATAAAATTTGAAATTAATTGACCTTCTGCAGGTTCACGAGCATTGTGTGTTTTCTTTTCTATGAACACATCCCACTCTGGCCAATATAAGCCTGAGCCTGAGGTACACACACGTGATAATAAATGCAATTTCTACAAATTCTTCTTCTAAATTGTGGTGCTCTAAGAGGTTAGATAAAGATTCAACATATGTGAGCAGCACCTAGTAAGATCATGAATCTCTTCAGTTGCCCCCTACAAGCCAAATTATTTCAAGATCTAAATTCTGGAAATTACGAAAGTATGGAGCATATACAGATCTAGAGGCACAACCAAAAGATAATCACCAGTTTTTATAGTGTCCATGCGCCATCAGTTTTGCGAGTTTTATCATGTCATACTTCAAAAAGTGAAAATCTGGACACAAAAGTTGTTGAGTTTGTTTTGCAAAGGAAATTCACCAAAATCTACACCTCCAACATGTCTTGCCATACATTCGGATTTACACACACACACACACACACACACCTTTTAGTAGATGTGTTTTATTAATCCAGCATTAACAATTATTACTCCAGTATGTACAAGGCAGCAACGCCATCTTGAGGCCAAAACCTGATAATCATTTAATCTGTATTTCATAAAATCCTTATGGCTGTGCCATAATAATATTGTGAGTTGAGGAGTGTGGGGAAGGTCACCTGTATGCCTGAATCTCTTCTAATTCCTGGATCCAGCAAGGGTTAAAATCTAATGGAGGATTCAATTCAAGGGCCCCTAAGTACGGGTCATTAGGGTAACAAATGAAGTGGTTTTGTGCCAGAGGACAAATAAGTTGGCCTCCATCCTTGAACTGGGTGGTAGTTAGAAAGACAAAAGTTAAGGCCTGTGTGATAAGAGACCTGAGACAGAAGCAGGCTGCAGGCAGAAGCCTGGGAGGAGAGATGCTTATTTTTAAAATTGAATTAAAGGCTGTGGCTATGGTAGAGGTTCCATGCATCCAGACATAGGCAGAATACTGCAGTCGGAAACAGTGCCCGGTCAGAAATATTAGTAGTAGTAGTAGTAGCAGTAGTAGTATGTACAGGGTGAGCTCCCGTTGCTCGGTCCCTGCTCCTGCCAACCTAGCAGTTCGAAAGCACGTCGAAGTGCAAGTAGATAAATAGGCGGGAACAGTGGCGTAGTTTGGGTTGTCAGCACCCGGGGCAAGGCAAGTAATTTGCACCCCCTAACCCGTGGATTTGCACCCCCTAACCCTAACCCCCAGATGCTGCGCCCGGTGTGGCCGACCCCCCCTGCACCCCCACGCTACGCCACTGGGCGGGAAGGTAAACGGCGTTTCCGTGAGCTGCTCTGGTTCGCCAGAAGCGGCTTAGTCATGCTGGCCACATGACCCGCAAGCTGTACGCCGGCTCCCTCGGCCAATAAAGCAAGATGAGCGCTGCAATCCTAGAGTCGTCTGCAACTGGACCTAACAGTCAGGGGTCCCTTTACCTTACTGCAAAACTGATGGTGGAAGTGTCATCTCAAACACCAGATAGTCCCCAAACAAACCTTTTCATCACTTGGTATAAAGATCCGTCTCAACCAGCCTTGATCTGATTATTAACTTGTCTCTCCTTTAGCCAAGACTTGGAGTTTATCCTGATTGTGACATCATACTTGACATCAGAATGAAGTGCTTGCATTCAACCAAGGCTGTCGCCATGCCGACCAAAGTGGTTGTCCCATAAACCTTGGCAACTAGGTAAACATCAGCCAGATTCTCCAGCAACTTTGACGTCGGGTCTAATAACCTAATATTGAGGAAAAGTTTTAGTATAACCTGAAAGCCTGCCTCCAGTGTTAAGCGAACCCCAAGTTCCAGTCAATCTAATTATATGTGTAAACTTGTTGTTTAGTCATTTAGTCATGTCCGACTCTTTGTGACCCCATGGACCAGAGCACACCAGGCACTCCTGCCTTCCACTGCTTCCCGCAGTTTGGTCAAACTCATGCTGGTAGCTTCAAGAACACTGTTCAACCAATGTGTAAACTTACTTCTGTGTATAGAGAATCAGTGTTAAAATGCATTTGTTCAAAATAAATCCTTGACCCAATACCCTGATCTGACTATTTCTCTCTACACTATGGGTTATCTCGTCTTTCATTTCAAGGGAATTATTCCATTATAATATGGAAGTCCATCAGTCATGAAAAAAAATTCTGTGGTTTTAATCTCAGATTAAACTGCAATTTAATGTAATCACTTCTATGGACTATGAATGTGCATCTAAGTGGATTTCCCCCACATCCGCTCTTTACCTAGTTTCTCCCTTTCTGTTGTCTCACCCACCCACCCTGTCCAAATTTAGACTGAAAGGACTTTTATTTTCTTTACATGTCAGCACCATGTGCATTGACAGCAGTGGATCAATCATCATCTTCATCATTTTTAAATGTCTCCATGCCTGACATGGATGAGAGCAAACATTGGGGAATTGTGCAAGAAGTCCCTCTGTGATGAAACAAAGGCATATTTTTTTACAAGCATCACACTGACATCAGATGTGCTGCTCTTTTCCAAAACTGGGGAGATAATTTAGTGATGGGGTACAAGGAAGATAATGAAACCTCTGTAAGAAATAGTTGGTCGTGTTATGTACTGAAGTTCTCACCCTGGGCCAGCAGGGGGATACTGTAGATAGTTTTCACTCAGGTCCACATATGCAAATAAGGAATTGAAAGTGACGTTCGGTGATTGGATAGTTACAGAAAGTTGTTACTGTTGCGTTGTAGTGGAGCTCTATATAAGCAGGCTGGCTGAACCCTTCAGTTCAGTTCTGTTATGGCCTGTGAAAAAAGAAGAGCTGTTTGAAGAATCGCTGTGTTGTCTGATATGTTCACCCACAACTTAACAAGTCGGTTGGCTATTTGAAAAGAATGTCAGCAGCGTAGATCTGAGTTTTCTAAGGGAGCAATGTGGACTTAAATAAGCAGAAGGATGCCTTGAAATTCTGAAGGACTCTTATTGTTTTGGGAATAAGCATTAGTGAATTTGCTCTGCATCATTTGTAAATATTGCTGGCAGGGAAGGTGTTTTTTAAAGAGAGTTGGTTGCCCCCCCCATAAATTATTTGAGGGGGTTGGGGCCCTCAAAGTTGACGGGCACTGCCATTCAGATGGTGTGCATGCATCGTGTCTTGTGATCAATTTGTTGGGGCGGGGACTGCCTGCTACCCCCAATATTTAATTCAATATTTTATCCAACTGAGTGGTGCACTGTTGGAAAATGTCAATCACTTCTCCTACCTGGGCAGTTATCGTTCCACAAGGGCCGACATTGGTGCCAAAATCCATCATCGACTGAGCTCTGCGAGTGCAGCTTTCTCATGATTGAAGTGCAGAGTGAGGACCAGGACATTCGCAGGGAAACCAGAATGATTGTTTACAAAGCTATTGTACTACCAACCTTACTTACTGTATGCTTGTGAAGCATGGACCACTTATAAACGCCATCTCTAACTCCTCGAAAGATTCCTTCAGCGGTGTCTCTGAAAAATCTTACACATCACTTGGGAAGACAGGTGAACGAATGCCAGAGTTGCTGGAAAAGCAAAGATCAGCAGTGTCAAAGCAATGATTCTTCAACATCAACTTCGTTGGACTGGTCATGTGGTTGGGATGCCTGATGATCGTCTTCCAAAGGAACTACTCTATTCCGAACTTAAAAATGGAAAGTGTAATGCTGGTGGTCAACAAAAGAGGTTTAAAGGCAAATCTTTAAAAAAAATGTAGTATAAACACCAACAACTGGGAATCACTGGCCTGCAAGCGCTCCAATGGGAGAACAGCCTTTGCCATAGGTGTCATGGGCTTTGAAGATGCTCATACTCAGGACAAAAGGGAGAAATGTGCTAAGAGGAAGGCACGTTTGGCAAACCCTCACCGTGATCAACTCCCTCCCAGAAACCTATGTCCCCACTGTGGAAAGTGTGGATCCAGAATTGGCCTCCACAATCACTTACTGTGCCAGTGACGCCGTTCTCCTCTTGTCAGGGACTGGCACATTCAGACAGCAAGCGGAACATCCCAGAAGACATGCGAGGTGCTGAGTAGAATGGATTCCTTCAGCAACGGGGAAGGACTTTACAATCCAGAAAGGCCCGACTGGAACGCCACAGATGACGGAGTTGGGCTCTTGTTCATCAGCTTGGGAACTGGCGATGAAGACCATTCTCTTGAATGTGGCCCTGTGAAGGAAGGAGGACTTGGCATTGTCCTGGCAGACGTGGGGAATGGGTGCCCAGTGCCCCTGCCCTGACATTACTCCCAAAGAAAGCTTGGCCCACCCACTTCAAGACAAGAACATCTCCTTTCTGCTCTCATGGCAAAAGGTTCTTCTCCTGTTCTCTGTTTATGCTCAGCTTGTAGGGTGTTCTCCCGCCCCATGCAAATCTATCCTTCCTCTTTCCTGTTCTTTTTACAAGGGCAGCTTCCCCCACATTTATAACAAATATAACAAATAAAACACACAAAAGAAAACACAACAATACTAAAAAAGACAAAAAGACAAAAATATAAACTCTTATTACTTCTAAAACCCAATCTAGCTTTCATTGTTATCTGACTTCCTCAAATCCCCCCAACTGAATTTCATTGTATCACCTTGTAACAGTTCTCCAAAATCATCTTTCTAATAAAATTAACTCCTTCAATTCACTATCATCTTCTCTTTTCTTAATAGTCTATGTTCATAATGCTTTACAACTCATTCTTATTCTAATTCTAAGCCTATTTGGTACTTTCAAGTGACTTCTAATTATCTTATATTACAATATTTAGCTAGATAATCTTTAAATTTCTTCCAATCTTCTTGGTATTCCTCTTCTTTCTGATCGTGGATTCTTCCAGTCAGGTTGGCCAGCTCCAAAAAGTCCAACATCTTCATCTGCCATTCTTCTACAGTTAGTATTTCTTGCAATTTCCACTTTTTAGCTAATAGCAGTCTTGCCGCTGTAGTGGCATACAAAAATAATCTAGCATCTTTTTTGGGCAATTCCAATCCTCTTATTCCAAGTAAAAAGGCTTCTGGTTTCTTAACAAATGTATTTTTCAACATTTTTTCCAACTCATTATAAATCTTTTCCCAGAAGTCTTTCACCTTGGGACACGTCCACCACATAGGATAAAAGGTGCCTTCATTTTCTTTGCATTTCTAACATAAATTATCATTTGTGTGATAAATCTTTGCTAATTTTAACAGGGCTAAGTACCATCTATACATCATTTTCATAATGTTTTCTTTTAACACAGTACATGCAGTAAACTTAACCCCTTTCTAATAAATTATTATTATTATTGTTATTATTATCAAGGGACGCAGGTGGCGCTGTGGGTTAAAGCCTCAGCGCCTAGGACTTGCCGATCGAAAGGTCGCGGTTCGAATCCCTGCGGCGGAGTGCGCTCCTGCTGCTCGGTCCCAGCGCCTGCCAACCTAGCAGTTCGAAAGCACCTCCGGGTGCAAGTAGATAAATAGGAACCGCTTACCAGCGGGAAGGTAAACGGCGTTTCCATGTGCGGCTCTGGCTCACCAGAGCAGCGATGTCACGCTGACCACGTGACCCGGAAGTGTCTCCGGACAGCGCTGGCCCCTGGCCTCTTAAGTGAGATGGGCGCACAACCCCAGAGTCTGTCAAGACTGGCCCGTACGGGCAGGGGTACCTTTACCTTTACCTTTATTATTATTATTATTATTATTATTATTATTTATTACTACTACTACTAAGGGTAGAACCCCAGCAACAACAATGCGGCCGGCATAATGCAGGGAGGAGGCAGCAACCCTCTGCCCCCTAAGATGGCATTCTGTTGAGACCCAGCTGCCCAGCTGCAATGCTGGGAAAAGGTGAGTGGACTTCTGAGCTCACAATAACTGTCTTTTTTCAGGAACAATCAGATGACCATGAGATGCAGCAGAATAGCATCTCTGACTGCATGGCTTTAAAAGAGGGTTAGGCGACTTAACAGAAGAGAGTCCGGTCAAAGGCTACTAGCATTTGCTCCTACCTGATCTGAGAACCTTTCCCCACTTGGCCGCCATACAGGCGTCTTGGCTCCGTCCCTGTTAAGTTATGGGTGAACATCTAAGACGACACAGCGATTCTTCAAACAGCTCTTGTTTTTTCACAGGCCAGAACAGAACTGAACTGAAGGGTTCAGCCAACCTGCTTATATAGAGCTCCACTACAAGGCAACAGTAACAATCTTTCTGTAACTATCCAATCACTGAATGTCACTTTCAATTCCTTATTTGAATATGTGGACCTGAGTGAAAACTATCTACAGTATCCCCCTGCTGGCCCAGGGTGAGAACTTCAGTACATAACAGTCCCGGCTGGCCTAGCTCAGAAGCAACAGCCAATATCTCCCCTCTCTCTGAAATAAGCTGAGATGCTGTCTTAAGGAGAAGAAACTTTGACTGCTGCTTCTGTGCCAAAAATGGCCGGGACAGAGCCATGCCAACATGGAGAAGGGGCAGTGGGGAAGAGGGGCAAGGGATGGCAGCCAGGACCCCCAGGGATGTCCTCTGGTCCTTCATCCCAGGAGCTGGAGCTGGAGCCTCGTCCCTGTAGGTAGTGGCCCTGTGGAGAAAAAAGGACATCATATTTTGTGTCCAGGGGAGCTGTTTATCAGCTCCATCTAGTACGCAGGCTAAGACCCTACCTGCCCGCAGACTGTCTCACCAGAGTGGTGCATGCTCTGGTTATCTCCCGCTTGGACTACTGCAATGCGCTCTATGTGGGGCTACCTGTGAAGGTGACCCGGAAACTACAACTAATCCAGAATGCGGCAGCTACACTGGTGACTGGGAGTGGCCGCTGAGACCATATAACACTGGTCTTGAAAGACCTACACTGGCTCCCAGGACATTTCGGAACACAATTCAAAGTGTTGGTGCTGACCTTTAAAGCCCTAAACAGCCAATAGACCTGAAGGAGCATCTCCACCTCCATCATTCAGCCCGGACACTGAGGACCAGTGCTGAGGGCCTTCTGGTGGTTCCCTCACTGTGAGAAGCCAAGTTACAGGGAACCAGGCAGAGGGCCTTCTCGGTAGTGGCACCCGCCCTGTGGAACGCCCTCCCACCAGATGTCAAAGAGAAAAACAACTACCAGACTTTTAGAAGACATATGAAGGCAGGCCTGTTTAGGGAAGCTTTTAATGTTTAATAGGTTATTTTATTTTAGTGTTCTGTTAGAACAGGGGTCTGCAACCCGCGGCTCCGGAACCGCATGTGGCTCTTTTACACCTTTGCCACGGCTCCGGGGCGGATACTAGTGAGGGGAGGAGGCGCATTGTGCGCCCCAACACTCCCCACTGTGGCGGGTGCTGTACTGGCTGTGACGTCGCATGGGGGCAGTGCGTGCGTTAGTCACGCACCGCCCCGATGTCACCTTCCCACCCGCCTTCCCTTCCCACCCGCCTGCCTGTAAGGGGCATGTACGCTGGTCACTGCACTGAAAGGGGGCATGTATACGCTAGTCACTGTTTTGAAGGGGAGTGAAGAACACACACACACAAAAAGGTAACTTGTTAATTTAACGTTTATTTTTATGATGAGGGGTAAATCTGAGGGGTCAAACAAAGAAATAATTTTAAAAAGTGACAAAAAGGTTATTTTTATAATGACGAGTTTTGCGGCTCCCAGTTGTTGTTTTCTTCGGAAACGGGTCCAAGTGGCTCTTTTTGTCTTAAAGGTTGCAGACCCCTGTGTTAGAAGCTGCCCAGAGTGGCAGATATTATTATTATCAAATGGGAATGGGCTGTGACTGACCAAAACTATGGACAGAACGTCAACTCAGACACACATTCAGCTGTCTCAGCCACACCAAACCCCCCATTTGATTTTTTGGCCAAGAACATAAAGTCAAATGCACGCATGTTAGATGCGCCGAAGTCGCGGGCCTCCTATAATCGTCAAGGAATGATGGAAACATGCAACTGCGAACCAGGTGGAACTTCGTAAGGTGAGAGAACAAGATCACACTGCCCATCTCACAAGAGCCTCCGCCTTGCGGGAATAAAAAAGCCAAGGAGAATCAGATGTCCCACAAGAGCATATTGGATGAGGTGGCTTTCAAAGAGGGTGAGACAATTGCATGGTCTATCCAATGCAAGTAGCCTTCATGGCTACGCTCAGCCTCCACAGTTGGAGGGAGCAATGCTTCTGAAAAGTGTTTGCTGGAAGCCACAGGTGGGGAGAGTGACTCCCCAAAGGTATTTCACAAGGACCTATGCAGCCTTAGAGTAAAGAGAATACAGTGGTACCTTGGGTTACAGATGCTTCAAGTTATAGACGCTTCAGGTTACAGACTCCGCTAACTCAGAAATAGTACCTAGGGTTAAGAACTTTGCTTCAGGATGAGAACAGAAATCATGCTCTGGTGGTGCAGCGGCAACAGGAGCATCTCCAAATGGGCTCTCACCATTTTTGGGCAAGCCTTGAATGACACGGACAGCAGCGTCAAAGTGCTTTTGGTAATCGGATTCTTCTTCCTTCATCCCCATTGCCGCTGCCACCGCCAATCTTGGAAGAAAAGCAGAGGTGCTGAGGAAAGCCGAGGGCTCTGGAGGGAGAAAGGTAAAGAGATTCGTTTGCTGCCGGTTCTCACAGGGACAGCGCAAGAGTGATGAAACCAGCATTTGAAATTCGCCAGGTTGGCACCTGGTAATCCGCCACTTGCAATCAAGTGAAGATACCGGGGAGCCAGGATGACGCCCGATGTCTGCACCTTTTGACAGGCTGGCACACAGCAACTTTTTTTGGCTGCAGTGCTATGACACGAGCCTGATTTTAGCTGGAGCTTTCAGCTTTGTAATTGTGTGTGTGTGTGTGTGTGTGTGTGTGTGTATCTATATCATCTATAGATATATCTATAGATATATAGATATATATACTAAACATTCTGGATGAAATCCAAATACAGTAGTAACTCAGGTTACAAACGCTTCAGGTTACAGACGCTTCAGGTAACAGACTCCGCTAACCCAGAAATAGTACCTTGGGTTAAGAACTTTACCTCAGAATGAGAACAGATTTTTTCAAAAAAATATTTCCCTCCAGTTAAGTTGCTGAGGGCTGATTTCTTGTCGTGTGCTAAAAAACCTTCTGTTTCGACTGCCAAAGCTTTCAGGGGAGCATTTGCAAGTGTTTTCCACCATTTTTGAGTGAATTGCTAAAAGTCAGATTTTTGCTGAAATTGTGACCCCGGGGCTTAGGGATTTTTTAAAAAAAAAAACTTTTTCCGCCAGTTAAGTTGTCAAAGGCTGTGTGCTGGTCCCGGGGGTAGGTACCGTGGGTGTAAGCAGAGTCCACACGAAGAGGGGCGAGGTCCAAGGCGGAGAGCTGGGCGGGGAACAGGAACGCTGGAACAGGGGGCTGAGCAGGGAACAGGAGCACCGGATAGTCAGGAACAGGAGGCCGAGCAGGGATCAGGAACACCGGATAGTCAGGAACAGGAGGCCGAGCAGGGATCAGGAACACAGGGAGGTCCGAAGCCAACAACGACGTTGCTCCCGCAACCTGGGGCCAGGCTGACTGGGCTTTTATCCTCTTCTAAGGCCGGGGGCGGTCCCGGCCCCCAGGAGCCCCGCCTCCTCTGGCCTTAAGGCGAGCACTCCTCCTGGGGGCAACCAGTTCCCTTCGCCTCTCTGCCCTAAGCCTCTGCAGATCAGGAGAGGCCGAAGGGTTACTGGGCCCTGGAGGAGGCTCACCTGTGGCCACTGAGTCGTCAAGCCCCTCTGGGGCCAGAAGGGCTTCACCTGGGGCCAGCTCCTGAAGCTCTGACACAGGTGCAGGCTCTTCAGCATCTAGACCTTGCCCCAGTTCAGCCGGCCCTGGAGGCGGGGACTCCAGTGCAGGCTGGGATTCCTCTGGTTCATCCTCTGAATCGGAATCCCAGGCCATCACACCATCCCCCCTCCCAGGCCCCCCCCTCAACCGAGGGTCCGGACCTGGCTTGCCGGGGTACGTCGCATGGAACTCTCGGAGGCAGGCAGGTGCGTGGACATTGGCCGCTGGTTCCCAGGAACGGTCCTCCGGTCCGTACCCCTTCCAGTCAATGAGATACTGCAGCTTTCCCCTGCGGTATCGGGAGTCCAGGATGCGTTCCACCTCGTACTCAGGCTCTCCCTGAACCAACACCGGCTGCGGTCGGGGACGGTTCGGGTGGAACTCGTCGGGTGGGGCCACCGGACTCAGAAGGGACCTGTGGAAGACCGGGTGAACCTTCAGGGTTGCGGGTAACCGGAGGCGGAATGCCACAGGAGAGACTTGGTCCACGATAGGGAACGGGCCGGTGAAGCGGGCGTCCAACTTCCGCGAAGGTCGAGACGGGTGGAGGTGGCGAGTGGAGAGCCAAACCAGGTCTCCAACGCGAAGCTCCGGCCCCACCTGGCGGTGGCGGTCAGCCTGGGCTTTGTACGCTTCCTTGGCCTGGTGCAGTTGCTCCACCAAAAGCTGTTGCTGGGACTAGAGCTCTTGAAGCCACTCCGTCACTGCCGGGACCGCGGATGCCGGCAACACATCTGGAAACAGCCGTGGATGGTAACCGTAACTGGCCTGGAACGGGGTCTGCTGGGTGGACGCATTCACCGCGTTGTTGTAGGCGAACTCCGCCAATGCCAGGTGGTCGACCCAGTCATCCTGCTGGTAGCTGCAGTAACACCGGAGGTACTGCTCCAGCACCGCGTTCGCCCGTTCCGTCTGGCCATCGGTCTGTGGGTGGTAGGCTGACGAGAGGCAGACCTCTGTCCCGAGGGTCTGGTGCAATGCTCGCCAGAACCGGGATGTGAACTGAACGCCCCGGTCGGACACCACGCGCTCAGGTAGGCCATGCAGGCGGAAGACATGCTGAAGGTACAGCTGAACGGTTTCCTTGGCTGTGGGTACAGATGGGCAGGGGGTGCAGTGCACCATCTTGGTGAAATGGTCGGAGAAAACTAGAAGGCAGGTACAGCCACGAGACGGGGGTAAGTCCACTACAAAGTCCAACGAAACCGTGTGCCAAGGGCGCGGTGGAACTGGCAATGGCTGAAGTAGGCCGGGGGGTCGCCCGGTAGGGCCCTTGGCGCGCCGGCAGACTTCACAACCAGCAACATAGCGAGCCACGTCAGCCTTCAGGCGGGGCCACCAAAACTCACGACTGACCAGATGGGTGGTCCGATACCGTCCAAAGTGCCCCGCTGCTGGGGCATCATGGGCCATCCGGAGAACCTCCAGCCGCAGTGGCCCTGGCGGGATGTACAGACGGCCGTGGTGCAGCAGAAGGCCCTGATGCAGGACCAGCCCCGGATACTGTGGGCTGGACCCTTCAGCCAGCTCCCGGAGTCGTTCCTGGGCCCAAGCGTCGATCCGCTGCTGTTCCCGCACCCGAGCCTGCAGTGGCTCCGCCTCCTGGGTGGCCAGGAATGCAGCTGGAGGTAGGATCGTGGTGGGTTCTGCTTGCTGTACCGTGTCTGCGTTGTCTTCAGGTTTCCGGGACAGGGCATCCGCCTTCTGGTTCTGAGAGCTAGGAATGTAGCGTATCCGGAACTGAAACCGGGAAAAGAACAACGCCCACCGGATCTGTCTTTGGTTCAGCTTGCGGGTGGTCTGAAGGTACTCCAGGTTCCGGTGGTCGGTTCTCACCTCCACCGGATGTCGTGCCCCCTCAAGATGGTGGCGCCAGACCTCAAAGGCCACCTTGATGGCCAGTAGTTCCCGCTCCCACACAGTATAGTTACGCTCCGCTGGTAGGAGCTGGCGGGAATAGAAGGCACAGGGTAAGAGTGGCGCTTCAGGTCCATTCTGTTGAGACAAGACAGCACCGAGAGCCGTACTGGAGGCGTCAGTCTCCACCACAAAGGGTCGAGAGGGGTCAGGATGTTGTAAGATCGGCGCCCTCTGGAAACAGGCCTTCAACCCCTGAAACGCCTCCTCTGCCTCCTTGTCCCAGGAAAACGGCGTCTTTGGGCGCAGTAGCCGGGTCAACGGGGTGGTGCGATGAGCATAATCTGCGATGAAGGTCCGGTAGTAGTTGGCGAACCCCAGGAAACGCTGTAGGTCCTTGCGGTTCCGGGGTGCCGCCCATTCTCGAACCGCTGCCACCTTCCCAGGGTCCATCTGCACCCCATCTGGAGAGAGCCGGTGACCAAGGAAGTCCACAGTCCGCTGATGGAACTCGCACTTGCTGAGCTTTGCGTACAAACGGTGCTCACGCAAGCGCTGCAGCACGGTCCGGACATGTCCCTCATGGCGAGCCGGGTCACGGGAGTAAACCAGTATGTCGTCCAAGTACACCACCACGTACTTGTCTAACAAATCCTGGAACACGTGGTTGATGTAGCGTTGGAATACAGCAGGCGCGTTGCACAAACCGAAGGGCATAACCAAGTATTCGAACTGCCCGTACCGGGTCCCAAACGCTGTCTTCCACTCATCCCCGGCTCGGATCTGAATCAAGTTGTAGGCCCCCCGGAGGTCCAGCTTGGTGAACACCTGTGCCCCTTGCACCCGCTCCAGCAACTCCGAAATAAGGGGCAAGGGGTACCGGTCTGGGATGGTAATTTTGTTCAGGGCTCGGTAATCATGGCAAGGGCGGAGTTCCCCACATTTCTTCTTAACAAAGAGCACTGGTGCCGCGGTAGGCGAGGTGGAAGGCCTAATGAACCCACGCTCCAGGTTCTTGCGCAAGAAGTCCTGCAAAGCCTCGCGCTCTGGCTCTGTTAGAGAATATAAGCGACTCACTGGTAAAGGCGCTCCGGGTTGGAGGTCTATGCCGCAGTCAAAAGGCCGATGCGGCGGCAGCTGGTCCGCCCCCCGTTCCTCAAACACGTCCTGGTAGTCCTGGTACACGGCTGGGAGCGTGGGTGCTGCCTGCTCCGTGGGCGCGGCCGCCAGCGTCTCGGATTGAGCATGGGAACATGGGTCTGGGAAGTGCACAGTCCGTTTGACCCAGTCAATCTGAACGTTGTGAGCTTCCAACCAGTCCATCCCGAGCACGAGGGGGAACCGGGGCATAGAGGCAATGTCCAAAGTTCGCAACTCCCGGTGCTGCTGGAGACACAGGACCAGGGGCTGGGTCTCCTGAGTAACGGCTCCCGAACGTAGAAGCCGTCCGTCAATTGCTTCCACCTGGACCGGTTCTGGCTTGTTCTGAAGTGGCACCTGATGATGGGCAGCAAAAGCAGCGTCCATATAAGAACGGGTTGCTCCTGAATCCACCAAAGCATGGGTAAGAATCCAGGGCCCACCTGGAGGGTATAAACGTACCGGAACCATAAGATGTTGCAAGTCTATTGGTGCGGGCCCATTCTGCGCTGTTTGGGACCCCCGGTAGCTAGGGCCATCAGCTACTGGGGGTTGGCGGTTTCCCTGCGGCCGGCGTTTCTCAGGGCAGGACCGAGCGTAGTGTCCACTTCCGCCACAGTAGAGACATAGATTCCCCTCCCGACGCCGCTCCTTCTCTACGGGGGAAAGGCGTGGCCGCACTGCCCCGAGCCGCATAGGCTCCTCCGATAACTTAGTTGTGACCGAGGGGCTGCCGGAAGAAACTGGTGCCGAGAACTGGAGGTGTCATCGGCCCCGGGCCTGGCGACGATCCTCCAGCCGGTCGTCTATCTGTAGACTCCGTTGAATGAGAGTGTCTAGCGTGGTGGGGCGTTCCATCGTGGCCAGCTGGTCCAGTATCTCGTCCGAAAGCCCTTCGAGATACTGGTCCCGCAGTGCCGAGTCGTTCCAGGTCAAATCCTGTGCCAACAGCCGAAACTCCGTGGTATATGCGGCTACCGTGGACTTGCCCTGTTCCACCGCCGAATCACCCGGTTGGCTTGACTCCCTTTCAGGGGGTTGCCGAACGCGGCCTCCAGGAGATTGCAAAACCCCGTATAGTCTGCCAGCAAGGGGGAGTCTTGCCTGAGTAGCGGCAACGCCCACTTGGCCGCCTGGTCCTTTAACAAACTAATCAAAAAGTGCACCTTGGTGCGGTCGTCAGGGAAGTTCCGGGCTCGCCCCTGAATATACAGCTTGGCTTGGGCGAGGAACATGGGAAAGCTGGCCGGGGCCCCATCAAATTTCTCGGGCAAAGCCACTGGGTATTTGCCAGGAGCCGGTGGGGCTTCCAAGCGCTGCTGAAGAGCCGTCACCGCGTCGCTGAGCTGCTGCACGGTGTGGGTCAAGGCCTGGTTCTCCTGGGCCAAAGCCGCCTGGTCAGCCATGGCCTCTGGCTCTTCCCGAACGCACTCTCTTCCACATTGTGCAAAGTTTCCTCTTTCCTTCCAACTCCTTTTGTCTCATGCGTTTACAATTGTGAGCCCAAAAGGAGGAGGAGGATTTCTATATGGCAAGTGCTTCCAAGTAGGGACTTCGTCTGTGGTAAATCACAAATGGGACCCGCAGTGCATTCCCACACTTGACCTTCTTTCTCCCAATCCAGATTTTTTCATACCCTTTCCTTTTTGAAATATGCCTAGCATGCCCCCCAACATTTCTCTGAGGACAACAGGGACGCCCCATTCCATAATGATCATTTTATTCTTTATACCCCACACATCTGACTGGGTTGTCCCAGCCACTCTGGGCGGCATCCAACATATATGAAAGCAGAATAAAAAATGGAACCTTGAAAAAAAAACTTCACTGTACAGGTTTGCCTTCAGACGCCTCAGAAGTCAGATACCTCCATACCCCCCAACATTTCTCAGTTGAAAGTAGGGAGGCCCTAAGGAAAAGAGATTGACCGTAATCCTTCTAGTTGGTTGATGGGTTTGGCCTAGAGTTGGTTAATTGCTTAATTGGTGAGCTATGAAATGAAGGGGAGGGTCAGATGCCTTGTAAATCCCAGAAAGCCTTGTCAACCAATCAGAGGCAGCTTTGTCAATCCCACCAGCAGGTATAAAACTGGACGACCAGGCCTGCCCAAGCCCACTTTGCACAATCTGGAAGAGAGTGAAAGATGGAAAGAGTGGCAAAGGAATCAGTGGCGTAGCGTGGGGGGTGCCAGGGGTGCCGGCCGCACCGGGCGCAACATCTGGGGAGGCGCGAGTCCAGAGGGAAGGGACAAGTTCCTTCCTCCGCGGGCTCCGCGCCGCCACCGCCAGCCTTGCGCCCTAGCGCGCGCGCGCCCCCCGCTGCCGCTGCCGCTGCAGCTGCGCTCCACTCACTGCTTGCAGGAGGAACAGCCGCTGCAGCAGCGCCGACGCCGCCACCGACGCCTGGCCGGGCACGGGCAGCCTCCGCACCCCGACGCCCCCGCCATCCCCTCGGCC
The DNA here is from genome assembly GCF_964234715.1 of Podarcis melisellensis. Taxonomy (NCBI): domain Eukaryota; kingdom Metazoa; phylum Chordata; class Lepidosauria; order Squamata; family Lacertidae; genus Podarcis; species Podarcis melisellensis. The sequence goes on along the minus strand of NC_138545.1, from coordinate 40,939,726 downwards.
CAGCCACAGGCAGCGGCGGCTTCTGCCGACTGGGAGGGAGGAGAGCTCCGAGGGGCCTCGCCGCGCCCTGCGCTCCCCAAAACCCTCTGAGAGGAAGCCGGCGGGCGGGCGAGGGTCTCCCGGTGGAAGGGGGCACCGCTGGCTCCGGCTCTCAGCGCAAGTCTCAGCCGCGGGGGGGGGGGAGGACGGAGCGCGGCTGGAAGCCCCCGGACCCGGCCGGGAGGAGGAGAGGCGCTCGCCAAGCCCGGATCTGGAGCGCCTCGGAGCGCGGGCTCCACCTACAGCCCAAGGAGAGGAGGGGGCGGGGAGGCGCCCGAGGGGAGGGGGCTTCGGCTGCCTCGGCCCGCGGGGGCTCCGCAAATAATAAATTTAATAAATTCCTGCTGAGCCTTTGGGGGGGTCCTTGGCTCCTTCGCTCGCTCCCAGCCCCAGTGGCGTAGCGTGGGGGGTGCAGGGGGGCCGGGCGCAACATCTGGGGGGCGCTCGCTCGCACTCGAGTGCTAAAATCCACGGGTTAGGGGGCGCAAATTACTTGCCTTGCCCCAGGTGCTGACAACCCACGCTACGCCACTGAAAGGAATTAACAAAACAACAACCCAAAAACCGAGAATCGGTGTGCAGGCCTATGGCAGGAATTGGAAGGAGTTGGAAGTTTTTTGAAAAAATCCCTAAGCAAAAATCTGACTTTTGAGAATTCACTCAAAAATGGTGCCAAACGCTTGCAAATGCTCCCCTGAAAACTTTGGTGATGGAAACAGAAGGCTTCTTATCACAGGACAAGAAATCAGCCCTCAGCATCTTAAACAGCGGATTATTATTTTTTGAAAAAATCCCTAAGCCCCGGGGTCACAATTTCAGCAAAAATCTGACTTTCGGAAATTCAGTCAAATATGGTGCAGAATGGTTGCAAATGCTCTCCTGAAAGATTTGGCGATGGAAACAGAAGGTTTTTTTATCACAGGACAAGAAATCAGCCTGTGATGGCCTGGGATTCCGATTCAGAGGATGAACCAGAGGAATCCCAGCCTGCACTGGAGTCCCCGCCTCCAGGGCCGGCTGAACTGGGGCAAGGTCTAGATGCTGAAGAGCCTGCACCTGTGTCAGAGCTTCAGGAGCTGGCCCCAGGTGAAGCCCTTCTGGCCCCAGAGGGGCTTGACGACTCAGTGGCCACAGGTGAGCCTCCTCCAGGGCCCAGTAACCCTTCGGCCTCTCCTGATCTGCAGAGGCTTAGGGCAGAGAGGCGAAGGGAACTGGTTGCCCCCAGGAGGAGTGCTCGCCTTAAGGCCAGAGGAGGCGGGGCTCCTGGGGGCCGGGACCGCCCCCGGCCTTAGAAGAGGATAAAAGCCCAGTCAGCCTGGCCCCAGGTTGCGGGAGCAACGTCGTTGTTGGCTTCGGACCTCCCTGTGTTCCTGATCCCTGCTCGGCCTCCTGTTCCTGACTATCCGGTGTTCCTGATCCCTGCTCGGCCTCCTGTTCCTGACTATCCGGTGCTCCTGTTCCCTGCTCAGCCCCCTGTTCCAGCGTTCCTGTTCCCCGCCCGGCTCTCCGCCTTGGACCTCGCCCCTCTTCGTGTGGACTCTGCTTACACCCACGGTACCTACCCCCGGGACCAGCACAGTTTGCTCCCGCCACACCCGCACTCCCCCTTCGTTGGGGTGCCATATAGAAATCCTCCTCCTTTTGGGCTCACAATTGTAAACGCATGAGACAAAAGGAGTTGGAAGGAAAGAGGAAACTTTGCACAATGTGGAAGAGAGTGAAAGAAGGAAAGAGTGGCAAAGGAGTTAACAAAACAACAACCATAGGTCTGCCCATTATCAGGTTTTTGATTGTTGTTTTGTTAATTCCTTTGCCACTCTTTGCATCTTTCACTCTCTTCCAGATTGTGCAAAGTGGGCCTGGGCAGGCCTACGGTTAAGTTGCTGTGGGCTGATTTCTTGTCCTGTGATAAAAAGCCTTCTGTTTCGACTGCCAAACCTTTCAGGGGAGCATTTGCAAGAGTTTGGCACCATTTTTGACTGAATTCCCGTAAGTCAGATTTTTTCTGAAATTGTGACCCCCGGGGGCCTAAGGATTTTTTCAAAAAAATCTTTTTCCGCCGGTTAAGTTGTTGATGGCTGATTTCTTGTCCTGTCATATAAAGCCTTCTGTTTCAACCCCAAAACATTTCAGGGGAGCATTTGCAACCGTTCAGCAACATATTTGAATGAATTCCCGTAAGTCAGATTTTTGCTGAAATTGTGACCCCGGGGCTTAGGGATTTTTTCCCCAAAAAAATTTCGGACGGTTAAGTTGCTGAGGGCTGATTTCTTGTCCTGCGATATAAAGCCTTCTGTTTCGACCTCCAAACCTTTCAGGGGAGCATTTGTGAGTGTTTGGCACCATTTTTGAGTGAATTGCCAAAAGTCAGATTTTTTCTGAAATTGTGACCCCGGGGCTTAGGGGTTTTTCAAAAAAATCTTTTTCTGCTGGTTAAGTTGCTGAGGGCTGATTTCTTGTCCTGTGATAAAAAGGCTTCTGTTTCCATCACCAAAGCTTTCAGGGGAGCGTTTACAAGCGTTTGGCACCATTTTTTAGTGAATTGCCAAAAGTCAGATTTTTGCTGAAATTGTGACCCTGGGGCTTAGGGATTTTTCAAAAAAATCTTTTTCTGCCGGTTAAGTTGTTGGTTAAGTTGTCGACGGCTGATTTCTTGTCCTGTGATAAAAAGCATTCTGTTTCCATCGCCAAAGTTTTCAGGGGAGCATTTGCAAGCGTTTGGCACCATTTTTGAGTGAATTCTCAAAAGTCAGATTTTTGCTTAGGGATTTTTTCAAAAAACTTCCAACTCCTTCCAATTCCTGCCATAGGCCTGCACACCGATTCTCGGGTTTTGGGTTGTTGTTTTGTTAATTCCTTTGCCACTCTTTCCATCTTTCACTCTCTTCCAGATTGTGCAAAGTGGGCCTGCGCAGGCCTGGTCGTCCAGTTTTATACCTGCTGGTGGGATTGACAAAGCTGCCTCTGATTGGTTGACAAGGCATTCTGGGATTTACAAGGCATCTGACCCTCCCCTTCATTTCATAGCTCACCAATTAAGCAATTAACCAACTCTAGGCCAAACCCTTCAGGAATGAGAACAGAAATCATGCTCCGGTGGTGCGGCGGCAGCAGGAGGCCCCATTAGCTAAATGGTGCTTCAGGTTAAGAACAGTTTCAGGTTAAGAATGGACTTCCAGAACAAATTAAGTACGTAACCAGAGGTACCACTGTAGAGGCATGGAAAGGCTATATGGTTCAACCTTGTAAGCAACCAGATATTCACAACAGAAAATATAATCTTGGGACCACAGCTGAGGATCTGCCAAGCTTTCAACATTTGTGGACAAGACAAGCCAGGGAGCCAAGCCACATGCACCAGTGATATTATAATAATAATAATAATAATAATAATAATAATAATAATAATAATAATATTTCTATGCCACTCATCTCCTCTGGGCCTCGGATCTCCTCCTACCTTCAGAGTTCCTTCTCATGGTCACTGATGGGCACACTTGATCCTACTTCTAGACTTCTGATCCTGAAGAGCTGCCCAGCCCAGCTTCAGGTCCCCCACCAAGTACCCCCCTTCTAGAACCCACCACTCTCAACCGACTCTAAACAGCCTCCCCCCAACATTCACTCTCCCTTTCTAAGCCTCCTGCAACCTTCCGTCTCCGCCAGAACTCCACTCTCTCTCTTCCCCCTCCCTCCTTGCTTGACATACGCCTGGCAATTCTAATAGAATCACCTTAATTACCCTATTACGAAAACAGAGGAAGAGGATACAGATGGGAAATGTCCAGGGATCCCAAAATCTAAACTCACAGACCCTGACTTCTGTCTCGCAGGAGGACTCAGGATTCACCTTGAACCTCCACCTTTCCCTGTTCCCACCGTGTGTCAAATTTAAGATTGTAAGCTCCTCGGGGCAGGAACCTCTTTCTCAAGGGTCACACGCAGTGGTGGTGCAAACAAATAACACAAAATAAATCTCGCTACGCTCCTGCCCCATGCAAGATGAAGCCCGCTAGACACCTTTCCCTTAAAACCAAAGGATCCATTGGGGGCCCCTGCAGCATGAAAAGGGGCTAGGTCCACAGAGCTGCATCGCTGAGAGGCAGGGACCTGGCAAGCTACCTACAGCTGTCAACAAGTCAAGCCAGGGAGCCAAGCCACATGCACTAGTGATGGGTGATGCTAATAATCATAATAATAATAATTCTATGCCACTCCTCTCCTCTGGGCCTCGTGTTCCTCCTACCTTCACAGTTCCTATTCATGATCAGTGATGGGCAAGGATCTTGCCAAGTCTCTCACCATCATCTGACACGCATCCCTTTTGCAGGGCATTATAGGGCTTGCTTGCAAAGTGGCACTTTGTGACATCAGATGACAAACAGGGGCCAGGCTGCTGGGTTACCAGGCAGCTGAATTAAGAAGAATAAAACCAGGGGGGTCAAAGTGTGCTGAGATGAGGCCACGGTGGATCAGACCAGAGGATGCTGTTGGGATGTGTGGTTGTGCCTCCCCTTGTTCCGCATCTTGCTCCCCTGCCCCTTCCTTTAGCTGCTGGATAGAATCATAGCATGGCAGAGTTGGAAGGGATCCCAAGGGTCATCTAGTCCAACCCCCGGCAATGCCAGGATCCTGCCCACAGCCAGTCCTGACCGGGCTCCAAACTCCGACCTTCTTCTTCCCAGCCAGATGCACTGACCCCTTGCAATTCTGCCAATACTTTTAATTGCTTTTTTGTAACAACAGCAAATAAAACAAATACTCTTACATTCAAAAATTTATAGTAAAGGTAAAGGTACCCCTGCCCGAACTGGCCAGTCTTGCCAGACTCTAGGGTTGTGCGCTCATCTCACTCTAGAGGCCGGGAGCCAGCGCTGTCCGCAGACACTTCCGGGTCACGTAGCCAGCGTGACAAGCTGCATCTGGCGAGCCAGCACAGCACATGGAACGCTGTTTACCTTCCCGCTAGTAAGCGATCCCTATTTATCTACTTGCACCCAGGGGTGCTTTCAAACTGCTAGGTTGGCAGGCCTGGGACCGAGCGACGGGAGCGCACCCTGCCGCGGGGATTCGAACCGCCGACCTCTCGATCGGCAAGTCTTAGGCGCTGAGGCTTTAACCCACAGCGCCACCCGTGTCCTCTTATTTACCCTGCGCCTTATTGCACCCAGACTTCCTTCCATCCCTTCAAAAGTTTTCATGTCTCAAGTCTTTTCTTGCAGTTTCTTATTTACCGCACACTCCACCCACATCACAGATTTACATTAATCCTGCTACAGTTTTTAAATTCTTACAATTACTCCGTATATATTCAACAAATTTACTCCAATCCTTTTCGAACTTTGCATCTTTTTGATTCCGAATCTTATAAGTCAATTTCGCCAATTCTGCGTATTCAACCATTTTTGTCTGCCACTCCAATAAAGTTGGGATTGCAATTCTGCATGGGGTGGAGAAAGGGGAGAGAGAAAGGTTTTGCTCTCTCTCTCAGGACATGGATATGAGAGCCACACCATGCAGCCCTGTCAATATCTCAAGGGCCGTCACCAGGAGGAGGGAAGAAGCTTGTTTTCTCCTGCTCCAGAGGCCCTCAGGACCTGAAGCCGTGGCTTCATGTTACAGGAAAGGAGATTCTGACTCAACTTCAGGAATAACTTTCTGACAGGAAGAGCTGCTTGACTGTGAGAAGGAATCCCTCAGAAGGCGGTAGATTCTCGTTTCTGGGAGGTTTTTGAGCAGAGGTTGGATGGCCATCTGCCATGGATGTTTAGCTGAGATTCCTGCATTGGAGGAATGTCCCCACTGTGGAAGGACGTGTGTTTATGGAAGAATAATTTTACTCGGCTATGAGTGATCACCAAAGAAGAAGATTTTATTCAAGTCGGCACCCCTGCAATGGGATAAATTGGAATTTGGACTGAAGCCGAAGACTATCGGTCTGCATCGTCCTGGCATAATTTAAATCCCTCTGGTCTCAGAATTTAACCTCTGGAGCAAATAAATATAGTATGAATTTGTTGTTTAGTCGTTTAGTCGTGTCTGACTCTTCGTGACCCCATGGACCAGAGCACGCCAGGCACTTCTGTCTCCCACTGTCTCCAGCAGTTTGGTCAAACTCACACTTGTAGCTTCGAGAACACTATCCAACCATCTCGTCCTCTGTCGTCCCCTTCTCCTTGTGCCCTCCATTTTTCCCAACATCGGGGTCTTTTCCAGGGAGTCTTCTCTTCTCATGAAGTATTGGAGCCTCAGCTTCAGGATCTGTCCTTCCAGTGAACACTCAGGGCTGATTTCCTTAAGAATGGAGAGGTTTGGTCTTCTTGCAGTCCATGGGACTCTCAAGAGTCTCCTCCGGCACCATAATTCAAAAGCATCAATTCTTCGTCTATCAGCCTTCTTTATGGTCCAGTTCTCACTTCCATACATCACCACTGGGAAAACCATAGCTTTAACTATACGGACCTTAGTTGGCAAGGTGATGTCTCTGCTTTTTAAGATGCTGTCTAGCACCCTCGCAATGGGGTAAATTGGAATTTGGACTGAAGCCTAAGGCTATCGGTCTGCATCTTCCTTGCACAATTTAAATCCCTCTGGTCTCAGAATTTAACCTCTGGAGCAAATAAATACGTACAGTATGAATAACTGCACGGATAAAGGAATCAGCCTGCTATCTTCTCTTCCGCCCGACGATGGCGATATCAGACAATGAATATCGCATGAATATCTGCTAGCCGAGGCCGTTTCCTTCTCCTGCGGGCGGCGCTGGCGTACCAACAGGAGAGGCTTTTCTACATCACAGCAAAAACACGAGCACAGTATTTCTCAAGCTGCAAGGCGGGGGGCGGCGGATGGCTGGGCTGCTGCCTATTGGCCGAGGCGCGAAGCGTGGAACGCGATGCAGCGCGGTGGTTGGCTGAGACGCGCTTCACCCTGAACCGGGCAGCCGTGGGCTGGCTTTAGGAGGTCAAAAGTAACAAGCAGCCAAAAAACACAAGCCAGGCGCCGGGAAAGCGCAGTGCCCGGGCAAAGAGCGAAGTTGAGCGGAGCAAGGTGAGTCTGGAAGCGGACTCTTGTGCAAAGGGCGTGGGGTCACGGGTGCTGGGGGGTGGGCACTGGGGGCAAGTGGTCGGATAGGCCTGGGATAGCTCAGTCGGTGGAGCATGAGACTCTTCAATCTCAGGGTCCTGGGTTCGAGTTCTGCGGAGAGGCAGAAGATTCCTGCGTTAGGGGGTTGGACTAGATGCGCCTCAGGGTCCTTTCCAATTCTGCAGTTTGATGGTTCTGTGATTCCTCAAAGGGGCACAAGGTGCTGGGTTGGGTTTGTGATCAAAAGTAGGAAGTTGGCAGTCGGGAGACAGGGCAGGGAAAGGTAAGGGGCAGCCACGTTATCGTACAAGAGGTGGAAGGAGGAGGTGTCGGAAAGCAAAAGCAGAGCGGCACCAGGGAACAAGGGGCTGTGGGCAAGGTGGTGGAGGACTGCGATTGGCACTGGGGTGAGTGGGCTCCAAGCCACAAGGACAAGCAAAAGGATTGCAGTGTGGGAGCAATTTGTCGTCCGGCTGGCAGAAGATGGGTTCAGTGGCGTAGCGTGGGTTGTCAGCACCCGGGGCAAGGCAAGTAATTTGCACCCCCTAACCCGTGGATTTGCGCCCCCTAACCCTAGCCCCCAGATGTTGCGCCCGGTGCGGCCGGGGCCCCCTGCACCCCCCACGCTACACCACTGAATGGGTTGCACGGGGAGAATGACAGAATTGCAGGGCTGGAAAGGGACCCAACCCCAAGCAACAAAGGAGTCTTTTGCCCAGGGTGGGGCTCAAACCCACCACCCTGAGATTAAGAGCCCCGTGCTCTACTGTCTGAGCTATGCAGGAGAGGAGAGTTAATGCTTCGTGCATTGTGGCAGCAAAAAGCAGGACACATGAGGGCCACACTTGTGGTAGGTCTCAGCCTTAGCCTGTGTACACATCATATATATTTAAAGCGGGTTTCCTCCTCCCCAAGTATCCTGACAAGTGTAGTTTGTTGAGTGTGCTGGGAGTTGTATATTTGTGATGAGTAAACTACAGTTTCCTTGGGGGGGCAGGACGTGTTTTGAATATGCTTTAGATGTATAGGGTGTTCAGCTCAAAGGACTCAGTTACTTAGAGCAGGGGTAGGCAACCTAAGGCCCGGGGGCCGGATGCGGCCCAATCGCCTTCTCAATCCGGCCCGCGGACGGTCCAGGAATCAGCGTGTTTTTACATGAGGAAAATGTGTCCTTTTATTTAAAATGCATCTCTGGGTGATCTGTGTGGTCTGCCTGGTGTTTTTACAGCAAAGTGTAATAGATACAGAGCACCAGAGTGCTGTTTGCATGGGTAAAGCAAGCAGGCAGCATCAGTGTGACATTGGCAACAGAAACCAGATTTTCGGGATGTGATGTGTAGTTTGAAAAGTGTCAGTAAGGTAAGGAGGTGTAGCCGTTGCACGAGAGAGCTATACTCCAGGCAGCAGGCTGCCCAGAAGTGGGCCAATGCCACATTGAAGAGAAGACACTACGGGGTCCAGTCAAACCTCAGTTGTCAAACATAATCCTGCTTGGCTTCCGAAATTTTTGACAACCAAGACGCAGCTTCCGATTGGTTGCAAGAACTTCCTGCACACAAGCCAGACGTTCCGATCCCAAAAAACGTTTGAAAACCAGAGCATTTACTTCCGGGTTTTCAGCATTCAGGAGCCAAAACATTCCAAAACGGAGGCGTTCGGTAGTCGAGGTTTGAATGTATGAGGTAAAAAAAGTTAAAGGACCCCTGGACAGTTAAGTCCAGTCAAAGGTGACTATGGGGTTGCAGCACTCATCTCACTTTCAGGCCGAGGGAGCCGGCGTTTGTCAGCAGACAGCTTTGCAGGTAATGTGGCCAGCATGACTAAACCGCTTTTGGTGCAATGGAACACTGTGATGGAAACCAGAGCGCACGGAAACGCCATTTACCTTCCCGCTGCAGCAGTACCTATTTATCTACTTGCACTGGCGTGCTTTCGGACTGCTAGGTTGGCAGGAGCAGGGACCGAGCAACAGGAGCTCACTCTGTTGTGGGGATTCGAGCTGCTGACCTTCTGATCGGCAAGGCCATGAGGCTCGGTGGTTTAGACCACAGCGCCACCCGGTCCCCTATATAATACAAAGGGTATTAGCCCTTTGGAGTCTCCCCTTCTGGGATGCCCCTGGGGAACAAGGACCACTTTCACATGAGAGAGGCAGAGGGATGGCAGAAGTATCTTGACTGAGAGACAGGAAAGTGAAATTCTCCCAGAGTTCTCCAAACTGGAAGAGCAAAGGAAAACTCCCAGTGAAAGCTGGGAGAGTCTGTAATTCTCTGTGGAGGCGGGGATTAAGAAGATTGTACTTGGGCACTTTTTGTACTTTAGATAGGGGCTGGCGGGGGAGTTGGTAGGCTTTGAAAGAACTACAGTGGTACCTCAGGTTAAGAACTTAATTCATTCCGGAGGTCCGTTCTTAACCTGAAACTGTTCTTAGCCTGAGGTACCACTTTAACTAATGGGACCTCCCACTGCCGCTGTGCTGCCACTGCACGATTTCGGTTCTCATCCTGAGGTAAAGTTCTTAACCCGAGGTACTGTTTCTGGGTTAGCGGAGTCTGTAACCTGAAGTGTATGTAACCTGAAGTATCTGTAACCTGAGGCACCACTGTATTTAGATTTCATCCAGATGGTTTAGGATATATATCTATATATCTATAGATATATAGATATATACACACACACACAAGATTACAAAGCTGAAAGCTCCAGCTAAAATCAGGCTCGTGTCACAGCACCACAGGAAAAAAAGTTGCTGTGTGCCAGCCTGTCAAAAGGTGCAGACATCGGGCGTCATCCTGGCTCCCTGGTATCTTTACTTGGTTGCAAGTGGCGGATTGCCAGGTGCCAACCTGGCGAATTTCAAATGCTGGTTTCATCACTCTTGCGCTGTCCCTGTGAGAACCGGCAGCAAACGAATATCTTTACCTTTCTCCCTCCAGAGCCCTCGGCTTTCCTCAGCACCTCTGCTTTTCCTCCAAGATTGGCGGTGGTGGCGGCAATGGGGATGAAGGAAGAAGAATCCGATTACCAAAAGCAGTTTGACGCTGCTGTCCGTGTCATTCAAGGCTTGCCCAAAAATGGTGAGAGCCCATTTGGGGATTCTCTGTGGTTACTTGCTGTACTGCTCCACAGACCTCTGATAACAAGTTCTCCAAGCTTGTCTGTACAGCCATAAGGAGATAACAACAACAACTTTTGAAAACCCCAAAAAGAATCTGGGATTCTCAAGAGCTGGAACTTAGATTCTTAGTTTGAAGCTTGCATAGTTCCCTTACTGCTGTGTTATACTCCCTGATTCCCTATCCTCACCAGAATGGGTTATATTCCAATTTACTGTGTTTGAAATGTTAATGTTCCGGAAGCCGCCCAAAGAGTGACTGGGGGAACCCAGTTATATGAGTGGCATATAAATTGTTGTTGTTAGGTAGCATATAAATTGTTGTTGTTGTTGTCAGATGGGTGGCATATAAATTGTTGTTGTTTGGCAGCATATAAATTATTACTATTATTATTATTATTATTATTATTATTATTATTATTATTTGGCATATAAATAAATTACTACTACTTACTACCACTGCAACATGCTGCTTACATGCCAGAACAGCTTCAAAGCAAGTTACAAGTATAAAATCAATTACAGAATCCATACACACAATCTATAACGATTCCATCAAAACGTTTTTGAAAGCCGTATTTAAAATGCACACTGGAGGAGTGGGTTGAAGAAGAAGACTGGAAGAAATTTAAGATTTATTTACAAAAGTATTACAATTTGGCTGAATGTTAACAAAGATGTCAGAGTAGAAACAACTGTCTACCATTAAATTATATTTTATATATGAGATTAACTAAATCTATTGGATCTAGGTTTACAAACAAAATGATAATTTGCTTGGAAAAGTTTTATTTTTAATGAAGTAAGTGGAAGCAGAAGGCGCGAGGGAGTCCATAGCAGAATGAAAAGATGTTATAAAAAAATTAATGTTGTTTGTTTAATATGCATTTGTATGAAAAAAAACCTTAATAAAAAATTATATAAAAAATAAAATAAAAAATAAAATGCACACTGCTGAGCCCATTAAAAACATAATTAATTGAACAATTAAAACAGATCAGTTCAAGCTCAGTCTTTTAATTAATAATTAATAAATACGGTAATAATACAGCCCGCTCTGTCCCATTCCTTTTCATGACATTTTGGGGCTACTATCGGGTTTGGTGCCGTGCACGATCATGCGTCATTCGGACGCACCTAAATCGGGAGTTGCATGTACTGAATTTGAACTTCCTGATCAATCTGTTTTAATTTAATTTAATTGTTTTGACTGTTTTGGTTTTTAACGGGCATGATTGATTGTGTGTTTTAAATGTGGGGTTTTAAACGTTTTGATGGAACTGTTTTAGTGAGCAGAGATTTTATAAAATTATAGTTGTAAGTGTAGGCCACTTAGAAGCTATTCTGGCATGTGTCTTGTAAAGAAGAATGTTGTGAGTTTTATTTTAGGGGGAGGGGGTTAGATTCATCTTCTAATTCCTGGATTCAATTACTGGAATCGGTAGGTGAACCTGGGCAATGGGTCATTAAGAGAAACAAAGGGAGTGGCTCTGTGCCAGAAGACAAATGGGTGGGTCTCTCTCCCCCCCCAAAAAAAAACCCTGTCTGTTAGTTAGAAAGACAAAAGCCAGAGTTTAGGTCTGTGTGAAAGAGACCTGGGTAGAAGCAGGCTGCAGGCAGAAGCCATAGAGCAGTCATGTCCAAACTTGGCCATCCAGCCGTTTTTGGACTACAACTCCCATCATCCCTAACAGGACCAGTGGTCAGGGATGATGGGAAATGTAGTTCCAAAGCAGCTGGAGGGCCAAGTTTGGCCATCACTGCCATAGAGGCAGAGACATCATCATCATTATTATTATTATTATTGAGTTTATAAACCGCCCTATACCCAGCAATCTCAGGGCAGTTCACAGACTAAAATCAAGATATAAACCCACAAATAAACCCACATAATAAAAATACAAACAACAACCCAATAGCTCCCCCCCCAAAAAACCCCACACATTTTAAAAGGGCATAGGATGCAAATTGGATCAGCCAAAGGCCTGGTTAAAAAGGAATGTTTTTGCCTGGTGCCTAAAGGTGTATAATGAAGGCGCCAGGCAAACTTCTCTGGGGAGAGCATTGCACAGATGGGGAGTCACTGCAGAGAAGGCCCTGTTCTTATGTTGCCACCTTCCGGATAATTCTGACCTTCCCCACTTTTCTCAGGTTCCTACAGACCATCCTACGAAGAAATGCTGCGCTTCTACAGCTACTACAAGCAAGCCACGGTGGGTCAGTGCCAGATCCCCAGGCCAGGGTTTTGGGACCCTATTGGCAGATATAAATGGTAAGAAAGGCAAGGACCAACATCTCCTTTCAGAACCTAGTGAGGCACTGACTTTGTTTGAACTTAGCCCCTGATCCTGTTTTCAACAAATGGACCCAGTCTTGCAGCGCTGGTGCAAAGTACTGCTGCTTATCTGATGGGCATGGGGATAAGCTAGTATTGCTCCAATTGCACGGGCAACTGTTGCAATTATGGATTTAATTTTAGATGCTGGCTTTGATCCATAAAATGCTTACGTCTCCCTGTATTTGGCCTGTGTCAAGTTGCAGTCGGGTGATCAAGCACTGCCTGTCAAAGAAAAACAAAACAAAAACGCCCTTATTGCAAGAGATTAAAACTGTGAGAATGAGAAGCAGGGCTTTCATTGCAGTGGCCCCCTACTTTTGGAAGGCCCTGCCTTTTGTTCTGAGCCGGAGCTAAATCCGAGCCGTTTCCCTTAAGAACAGCAAGCAATCATTTGATTTGGTGGCCTCTTGTTCTTACAATGGCCACCTGCCAGTTGTTGTTATTTATTAATAAAATAACCATGCCGTTTTTAAATACAGTGGTACCTCAGGTTAAGTACTCAATTCGTTCCGGAGGTCCGTTCTTAACCTGAAACTGTTCTTAACCTGAAGCACCACTTTAACTAATGGGGCCTCCTGCTGCCACCGCGCCGCCGGAGCCCGATTTTTGTTCTCATCCTGAAGCAAAGTTCTTAACCTGAAGCACTATTTCTGGGTTAGCGGAGTGTGTAACCTGAAGCGTATGTAACCCGAGGTACCACTGTAGTGCAAATAATAGAATTGCATTGAATTTTACTCAGTATTGATCAAGAGTAGATTCCAATGTATAGTTAGCAGAGTCAAAACTTAAAACACGTCGCAGGATTCCCAAAAAATAGACCAAAGGCAATTGTATTTCATCCAACAGAGCTTTACTGCAACTGAAGGCAAATGAGCAGAATGGTCACAAATCCAATATATTCAGGATTGGCACTGTCCATAGGAAATCCAGTTGCAGCAGATTTAACTTAAACTTACAATAACTTAAGTCTAAATAAGTCTAAACAATAAGTCTAAACCTTAACACTAAGCTTACAGTCATACCTTGGGTTGCGAACACTGTGGGTTGTGCATTTTCGGGTTACAGACGCACCAAACCCGGAAGTACTGAAATGGGTTACTTCCGGGTTTTGGTGCGTGCGCAGAAGCACTAAAGCACACTTTGCGCATGCGCAGAAGTGCCAAATCGCGTCACGCACGTGCACAGACTCAGCGCTGCGGGTTGCGAACGCTGTGGGTTGTGAATGTGCCTCCTGTACTATGTTCCACTGTACTATGTACAGAACACCACACCAGAAGGAAAAGACATGGAAAAGAGAAAATGAAACTCAGGCTCCTTCTGGCTTTACTATTATAGTCAGCATGGCCTTCACAGAAAGAGATAAGAGAACCAGTTTAAATCTGCTGTACTCAGCTTCTCTGAAGGAATAACCCAATCATCATGAACCTTCTGCTTGCTTCTTTCACACAGAGAAGCTTCCAGAACCCTCTTGAATTAATTAGAATAGGGAAGATCTCTACACATCAGATCAATACTTTTTGCACTAAAAAATGCAAACTGACATAGAATTATTAGAATCATAGAGCTAGAGAGTACCCTGGGGGTAATCTAGTCTAACCCCCCTCCAACACAGGAATCTTTCACTCAACATGGAGCTTTGAACCCACAACCCTGAGATTAAGAGACTTATGCTCTACCAACGGAGCTATCATGCCTAGTTTGTGTGTGTGTGCTGTTTGGGACATACAGTGGTACTTTGGATTACATATGCTTCAGGTTATAGACGCTTCAGGTTACAGACTCCGCTAACCCAGAAATAGTACCTCGGGTTAAGAAATTTGCTTCAGGGTGAGAACAGAAATCGTGTGGTGGGGGCGCGGCAGCAGCTGGAGGCCCCATTAGCTAAAGTGGTACCTCAGGTTAAGAACAGTTTCAGGTTAAGAACGGACTTCCGGAACGAATTAACCCGAGGTACCACTGTATGGGAAAGTGAATGTTTAAAATTAATCAAAACGAGAAGTAAAAATACTCTGTGTTATGCATAGACTTTGTCAATAATCGCAAGAATAATAGAGGGCTGCTAATTCAGAGGACCTGACTTTCAGGCCGGTGTGAACTCTTGGCATCTTTCTTTCCCAAAATTAAGCACCTGTCCCCCAGGTAAGAAGTTACGTTTGGCTTTTTGGCAGGGATGCATGGAACAGCTTGGGGAAGATGAGCAAAATGGAAGCCATGGCAGCTTATATTGCCGAGATGAAGAAGGCTGCTCAGAAGGTAGGAAATGGGGAACACCCTCCTCATTCAGGCCTGGTCTGCCTGGTTGGGTCGCCATGGAAACTCCTTACAATGAGATATGAGTGGGCTGCAGCTCAACCCTAACAGCGATTCAACGGCAGAAATGGCAAGGAAGGCACCTCAGGGTTTGGGCTTGAACAAATCTCTGTGGGTAGGGGATTTCAGAGAGCCTTTGGCTCTGAAATGAAGGAGTTCAGCATGAAGGAACCCAGCGGGTTTTTGAACAGAACCGAAGTTTTGTGCCGTTTTAAAACGTGTCAAACGTTTGTGAGATTCAAAGTACAGCTGAGATCCCTGAGAGATGTTTTAAAATGCACAAACCACCAGGCCTGATGTTTAGACTTCCTGATAAGACATTGGCTGAGTTCTCTTTCGAATCATCTAAATGCAAAAGCATACTCCACTGGCAATGTTGTAAAATAAATCCAAGTGAGACGGGGTTAGATTTACACTTCTGCAAGAAAATTTGCTTGAGGGTCCCTTGTGTGGGACTCTCGGTGGTCCACGATCCGGGGGGGGGGGGAGTTAGGTCCAGATTTCAACATTGCTGCAGTGTTAGGTTCACCTGGATCCCAGGGAATGTTTTCGTACCACCCGGGATCCTCTCTAGGACTTTTTGGCAGGTCATCAACACCGTGCCGTTGGATGAGTCGTCGGAGGACATGTTTGCATACTTTGAACCCCTCTACGAAGTGATAAACGATATGCCCAGGCCCCCAGACTCCTTCTTCAAGAAGAAAACAGGTATGTCCGTTAGCGGTGACAGAGGGGTGCGTGGGTTCTCCAGCTTTTATGATGTGTGCTTCAAGACCACAGTTTTTTAAAATAAGAATGTAGAAGTCACCTCCCCAGCCAGGGGCGTAGCATGGGTTGTCAGCACCCGGGGCAAGGCAAGTAATTTACGCCCCCTAACCCATGGATTTGTGCCCCCTAACCCCCAGATGTTGCGCCCGGTGCGGCCAGCCCCCCCCCTGCACCCCCCACGCTACGCCACTGTCCCCAGCTCCTCTTGGACACAACCTATGCGAGCTTTGCAGGTGCTTCCATCTAATCTGGCCTCCGTAAAGTGTGTCTTTTCTGCAGAGAGCTTGTTCGGCATGTTTGAGAGTGGAGCCTCGCAGCGAGCGAGACTTGGCTGGATGACCTGCTTTCAGGTCATTCCCCAGCCGTGCAACTGTAGGAAAAGGAATCCCTAATCTCAGCTGATCCTTGTCCCTCCCTGAAATTTCTCAGGTGCCAATTTGCATTCATCAGCTGGGAGTGAAGCAGTCCAACCTGCTTGGACCTGCTTAGGGATTGGGCAGCATAGACAGCCCCCACCCCCAACTCTGCTGCAGGATTTTTGTTGGCAGGGAGAGGGGAAAGAAGAAGACTTGTGATCCAGCGCATGATGGGTTTCCTTCTCTGAATAACTTCCGGCCTTGTTTTTTTCCTCTCAAAGTTGGTGAAATATACTCGGAGTCGAGAGTGGATTTCATGCTCTTTATTCAGCTCGTAGTGGTGAGGAGGAATGGATGTTCCCCCAAAATATCTGCTTTATATACATTATTTACACAATGGGCTGCACGTGATTGGCTAATTCCGGGATTCTCCTGTAGGCCAATCAGGTTGTGGATTCACTTCTACCTGGAGCTGGATTGGGTGGCTCCTGCGGACCAGTCAGACTGCTGCATTGTTCTAGGACCAATCAGCCTGCTGCATTTTGGATCCTATTGTTCTAGGACCAATCAGACTGCTTCATTTTGGGTCCTATTCAACTCAGTACATAACAGATGGGAAGGGCAAAGCAGGGAAACTTGGGACAGTGGAAGGGGTTTGGATTTTAGTCTATATTGTGCGAGATGCATATCAAGACCTTCCCCTCCCCTTGCCCGTTTCATTCTAAAATCTTGGCATGCGCAACTCTTCTGTAGAGCACTTTTGACTTCCCCACCCCCATCGAAAAGATCTGGCCCACCTCCCAGCTGTCATCACTCTTCTTACAGTGTAAACAGAAGCCCTGTTGCTGCCTGGGTCATCGGTGGAGATAACAGCGCTGCCAACGGGGTTAGCTTCACGGTCAAAAAGTGCCCATCGGCGCTCCCTCTACTATGTTGGTAGACCCTTGGCTGTGAGCTTGCATGGAGCAGCAGACTGTTCAAAGCCGCGGTTTTAAATTTCCCACAATGCCCCAGAGTGGCACTTTACAGCAGGAGCATTGTGGGAAATTTAAATGGTGGCTTACAATCCCACCAGGTACAGGGAGCTTGAGACAGCCATCAGCGCCCTCATCTCTGGGACCACTGCAGCTGCCCAGGGATTCTGGTATCTGATGCTGGAACGGACGCCCATTTGTTTCAGCAAAGCTTGTGCAAGAGAACTTCCTAATGGACTGTGCCGTAAATATTAGCACCGTCTACGTATTAATGGCACCCCAGACAGGCCATCTGAGCTAACAGTTTCATCTAGCTCTAGGTTTCCCAAATTTGGGTCTCCAGCTGTTTTTGGACTACAACTCCCATCATCAGGACCAGTGGTCATGGATGATGGGAATTGTAGTCCAAAAGCAGTTGGAGGCCCAAGTTTGGGAAACCCTGATCTAGCCTCACAGAAAAACCACTTTGCTCTTCCTGGGCCTTTTATATGGAGCCTGTCATTTGGTGGTAGATTAAATATTTTAGTCGGATTTGTAGCCAACACCCTCAAATCCGAGTTACGGTTTGGTTGACAAGCCTCCCAGGAATGCTAATCCAGTTTTTATTGAACTTCAGCTCCTTTATCTTAGGGGAAGTTGATCATATTCATTGACTGCAAAGTCCATTGTAATCAAGATGGTGGAAGAAACAGGCAGATTCCCTTTTTTATTGCCCTCCTGTTCCACCCCCACACCGAAGGCACTGCCAGCTCCTAGAGAAGGCCCTTGGAAACAACAAGTGTTTGTCCAGACCCACAGACTATGAAAGAGAAGTAGTTTTGTGGAATTATCCTGGTTCTCTTTTCAGTGCTTATGGGGATATCCCTGGTGAGAGCTTGCCCCTGTTTGTGCAAAAGGTACGCTAGCCTGACTTCAGCAGGGGTCGGGCAAGCTCAAACAATGGCTAAAAGAACAGGCAGTTTTCCAAAACTGTATGGCGCTGTGGGTTAAACCATAGAGCCTAGGACTTGCCGATCAGAAGGTCGGTGGTTCGAATCCCTGCGACGGGGTGAGCTCCCATTGCTCGGTCCCTGCTCCTGCCAACCTAGCAGTTCGAAAGCATGTCAAAGTTCAAGTAGATAAATAGGTACTGCTCCGGTGGGAAGGTAAACGGCGTTTCTGTGTGCTGCTCTGGTTCGCCAGAAGCGGCTTAGTCATGCTGGCCACATGATCTGGAAACTGTACACCGGCTCCCTCGGCCAATAAAGCGAGATGAGCGCTGCAACCCCAGAGTCGGCCACGACTGGACCTAATGGTCAGGGGTCCCTTTACCTTTTATGTGTGCTTGTCATTGCTGGTTGTGCCATAGGAAATGAATGAATTTAAAGAATCAAAGGCTCCTATGAGCTCAAAATGATCTGCAGTAGAGACTGCTTGCTGTATCTCTGAATGCTTCACTACTCTGGACATCATTTGATCCTTTAAACCGGGGGGAGGGGGGTACCTGTGGACCTCCAGAACTTTCCGGACTACAGCTCCTGATATTCCCGACTGTTGCCCATGTTGGCTGGGGCCGATGGGAGTTGAGTTCGAGACCACCTTGAGGGCTACAGGTTCTGCACCACTGCTGTAAATGGCTTTAATTCAAGGGTGGGTAGGTCTGCCGTATCAAGGTATTGTGACTCGTTCAGTCACAAACAAACATCACCTGTCCTGGTTGGAGTGGAAGCGGTTTACCCTGGAGAGTAACTCATTCAGAAATGCAGAGGTCATCTCCTCTGAGGTCAGATGCTTCTTGGGGTCTGGACCTTAACCTAATCCATCCTACCCCATAGGCCATTTTGACAGGTGGTTGTGGTTGGTGTTAGGTGACCCTGAAGGTAAAGGGACCCTGACCATTAGGTCCAGTCATGACCGACTCTGGAGCTGCGGCGCTCATCTCGCTTTATTGGCCGAGGGAGCCGGCGTACAGCTTCCGGGTCATGTGGCCAGCATGACTAAGCCGCTTCTGGCAAACCAGAGCAGCACACGGAAACGCCGTTTACCTTCCCAGCAGAAGATACCTATTTATCTACTTGCACTTTGACGTGCTTTCGAACTGCTAGGTGGGCAGGAGCAGGGACCGAGCAACGGGAGCTCACCCGTCGTGGGGATTCGAACCGCCGACCTTCCGATCGGCAAGTCCTAGGCTCTGTTGTTTAACCCACAGCGCCACCCACGTCCCCTAGGTGACCCTACTTTGATGGAAATAATTGGGAGGACACTCTATAAGCGGTCTGTTGTGGTCATCACCTTAAAATCTTGAGATGGCCGTGGGTATTTCTGAGGTCAGAAAACTGGGGTGCCGTTATTTGCGTTGTAGCCAGCGAAATTTAAGGTGCTGATGCTCTCGTGGTTGAATGAAAAGATGGCATCAAAGTTCTTGAAAAAGCCGCAGAGGTTCGTAGGAGATAATCCAGACCTTATGGGCAGATTTGATGGACATTCCCTTCTCTTGGTAGTAAAAACAGACTCCCCGCTCCACAACGGCTCTTTAAGGGGACCGGCTGAGAGCATCCCACCAGAACACGGAGAGTGCAATCAAACAGGCAAGATTTACAAATATTCTAGCCAAATGCCTATCATGATGACAGGTGGGATGTGTGCAGAGAAAGGGTTTTAATCCTGCAGCAATTCCTGCAAGATACCATGCATCTTTATGAACTCTGAGCAGACTGCATCATCCCTGTAAGTGATGGCCAAGCTGTGCAGCGTCAGAGCCAGCAGACAGGGTTTGCAGGAACCTCAGGTGTCCCCAAAGCAGCCCCACTTTGTAATCCACTCTTCTAGGGAAAAGCTATCCGTGGATATGGAAGCTAATAAAAGATGCACTCAGGCACACCATTGGAGATGAGAGCTAACCTGCTTCCTGCTATGCATGGTACCAGCGATTAAGATTTTTTTAAAATTCATTTCTTTTTTATATAATAATTTTTATTGGTTTACATCAAAAACAAAAACACATATTAATTTCACATCGAATTTTTCACAAATTCTTCTTTTTCTGGACTTCTTTTTCTGGACTTCCTCCAGCTTTCCCATAAATCATCCATAGTCATTATTTAAATTACACATTCCTTAGGTTTATATTGACATTATTTATATCTTTCTTTCTATTCCCTTTAGACAATACTTCTTAATTTTTCACAGTGCTTCTTTAAATCCCTCTAGTGTTATCTGTCCCTCACTTATGTTTTCCAGATATTCCACAAATTTTCCCCAGTCCTCGGTGAACTTTTGGTCTCTTAAATATGTAATCTTCCCTGTCAATTTGTCCAACTCCGCATAGTCTAACAGCTTCATTCTCCAGTCTTCCACTGTCGGTATTTCCTGTTGTTTCCATTTTTGGGCCATTAACAGTAATATGTGGCTGTTACTGCATATTGAAAGAATTTACAGCCCTCTCTTTTTATCTCATTTCCTAGTATTCCTAACAGAAAGGCCTCTGGTTTCTTTATGACCAGCACCAGCCATTAAGAATTAAGCCTGCTCTTTTTGGCTCAATGGTATGGTGTTCCCTGGTCACATTAGAGTGGGACAGAAACATTGGGAACTAATTTAATTAGGAAGGAGAGGTTCTCTTTTTTATTATTATTGTGGGTGTATTTCGACATAACCTGCGGTGGCGGTGAGGATCTCGATGTGCAAATTTGCTTTAAGAAAAGAAAACAAACCCAGGTGTCTAGAGAAGCAATGTCGGTTAAACCAGTTTTAAAATCTCTTTAGGGTTCAAGTTTGGACAGAGCCCAAGTTGGTTCATATTCCCACTTTGAGCAACAAGTGGCTGATTTGGGAGTGGGAGCCTTCCATTCCTCCTCCCACAACGTGATATGCCAAAACCCAGCATCTAAGTCAGGGTTTCTCCCAGTCACCAACATCCTTGACCTTCTAGCTAGGGATGATGGTGACTGGGAGTGGCCGCGGAGACTACAGAACACCGGTCCTGAAAGACCTTCATTGGCTCCCAGTAGGTTTCCGAGCACAAATCAAAGTGTTGGTTCTGAACTTTAAAGCCCTAAATGGCCTCGGCCCAGTATACCTGAAGGAGCGTCTCCACCCCCATCATTCAGCCCAGACACTGAGGTCCACCTTCAAGGGCCTTCTGGCGGTTCCCTTGCTGCGAGAAGTGAGGTTATAGGGAACCAGGCAGAGGGCCTTCTCAGTAGTGCCACCCGCCCTGTGGAATGCCCTCCCATCAGATTTCAAGGAAATAAACAGTGGTACCTCGGGTTAAGGACTTAATTCGTTCTGGAGGTCTGTACTTAACCTGAAACTGTTCTTAACCTGAAGCACCACTTTAGCTAATGGAGCCTTCTGGTGCTGCCACGCTGCCGGAGCCTGATTTCTGTTCTTATCCTGAAGCAAAGTTCTTAACCTGAAGCACTATTTCTAGGTTAGCGGAGTGTGTAACCTGAAGCATATGTAACCCAAGGTACCACTGTATCTGACTTTTAGAAGACATCTGAAGGCAGCCCTCTTTAGGGAGGTTTTTAATGTTTGATGTTTTATCACGTTTTTAATATTCTGTTGGGAGCAGCCCAGAGTGGCTGGGGAAACCCAACCAGATGGGCAGGGAATAAATAATAAATTATCATCATCATCGTCCAAAAACAGCTAGAGGCCCAAGCTTGGGAAACCCAGATCTAAGTTTTGGTGCCATTTCCTTGGTTCACTGAAGGACAGCTTGATTCTTGAGCCTTCATGAGCTGTGCATAGCCTAAGCAGTGGGATCAAAGCTAAGCTCTTTGTCCTTCTGTTTTGCAAATCAGATGAAATGTTGAATACGAGTTGCTACGCAGCCCAGATCCAAAACCTTTTGCGACAGTGTTATCGAAGATACCGAGTTCATTTTGTGTGTTTGTGTGTGTGTGAAACCCACTATAGCATGAAAGCAATACGAAGCACCTAGTTTTTGGATTTGGCACACATTTGAGGATGTGATCAGAATATGCACACCTGGTTTTCTTGGCCTTTTATCTATCACGGGTCAGATATTGAGAACAAAGGATGGAGGCTCCCAAGCCACACTCTTTTCACATCTGGACATTGACCGGGAAGATTAGACACCAAGAGGACAATAAATGTAAAAAAGAATGGATTAACTTTATAATAAACACTTAAACACGTAAACACTTAAAAATGTTAGCAGGATTGGATTAGCACTTGTAATATAATTTGATAAAGGGTATTAAAAAAGAGATTTAATAGATTGTATAAAAGTATTTAGACACAGAAAAGAGAAGAGATAATTATTGAAAACCAGGGAGAGGAGTGGGGGGAAGTCCAGGGGTCAGAAGAACCCCTATAAAGATACTGAATTTGTTTATAGATTAATGCTAATAATAATAATAGTGTGTGTGTGTGTGTGTGTGTGTGTGTGTGTGTGTATGTGTGTGTAACATCGGACATTCAGATACAGTCATACCTCAGGATAAATACGCTTCAGGTTGAGCGCATTCGGGTTGCGCTCTGCGGCGACCCGGAAGTAACGGAGCGTGTTACTTCCGGGTTTCGCCGCTCGCACATGTGCAGACTGTCAAAATGACGCCACGCACATGCGCGGAAGCGGCGAAACGCGACCCGCGCACACGCATACGGCTGTCATCGCATCTTATGTTATGTTCAGGATGCGAACTGGGCTCCGGAACGGATCCCGTTCGCATCCCGAGGTACCACTGTACTGCAATATATGATGGCTTGCACAAACTCCTATCTGTACTTCCGTTTCTGAGCCATAACTCTTTATCTCGCTGGCTAGGCTATGCGGACAAAGAAAGCAAGAGCATCCATGTGCCCAGCGATTCGGAGAGCGAGGTCTTCTTTGACAGCCTGGAACCCGGGGAACCCGATGAGGTGATGATGACTAATGGGGTGGGAGGTAATTGTGAAGTTAACTATGAGCCTTCTCCTTACTTTTTTGATAGATCTGATCTAGATTTTCTTTTGCTATGAACATGCTCTTGTTAATTAATTGATTACATTAATTTGATAAAAATTATACACTGCACGGTTTAAAAAAAAAAACAACCCACAACCCAGCCTCAAAGCAGTTTATCAAAGTTAAAACAGTAAAATCAAGAAGAATTTACAACTCTATTTTGAAACATACAACTTAAAATACTAAAAAACAAAAAGGAGTTTAATCTCCTCATTGAGATGGGCAATCATGTTTTAAAATGAGTTCTGAATGTACTGAGCTGCTAAATCAAACCAGAGCTGCTTTGAAGGAAGTAGCTAATTTTTTAAAAAAAATATTATGGTGAAATTTGCCTCCCCCAAAAAAACTTTTATAAAATATACTGATTAATGTGTATTGAGGCAAAGTTTGCAGACTTGGGAATATTGATAAAACTGAAACGAAACTCCAGCAGCAACAACAATTTTATTATATATAACTGGCCCATCTGGCTTTGTGTAAATAGCTTGGTGGGTGAACTCACACACATATACATTAATTCACCTAAGGAAGGTCAAATCTGCAAAGAACAAGAGACAATGCAATACTTTCCATTAGTCTTAAAATAATGGAACGCGATGCATCATCTTAACATCTGACCTTTGGTATACTTTCCTAGCGAAGAATGAAATGGCTTTCATTTGCCAACCCTGTTAGGAAACAGGAACAGCCCTGCCCATTGAGCCTTCTTGCCTTGCCGTAATTCAAGTCACAACAGCTCTGAAACTCTATTATGACACCCAGCTCAGAGCTATTACTAGAAACAGTCCCTCGGGGCACAATCCTTCCATCTCCCCAGGGAACCCTGGGAATTGTAGTTCTGCGGAAGGAAGGCTTGATAATTATGTTACAGTGAACAACCAGCACCTCCACTGTCCCAAGATCTGTTGGAGGAAGCCATGACGGTTAAAATGGAACGGAGCCAGGAATGGAAAAAAAGCAGTCTAGGCATGCCCATACAATTTCAATTCCTCTCTCGTTTCCCCCACAGGATAGGAGGCTATCAGCCATGCAAAACCTCCCCCTGAACAATATTCAGAGTGGAGAGAAGACTGGATATAAGACTTCAGCATCTTCAACCAGGGAAGGTATAGACGCGAGACTAACGTTTTGACTTAAAAACACACAGGGGGAGGCAGGTCCAATGCAGGTCCTTGACTAATACAGCTTTCTTCTTCTTCTTTGGCGATCGCTCGTAGCCGAGTAAGATTGTCTTCCATAAACACAGTTTTAACAGTGAGTGCATAAGTGATTGTGGAGGCCAATTCTGGATCCACACTTCAGTGGGGACACAGGTTTCCGGGCGGGAGTTGATCACAATGAGGGTTTGCCAAGCGTGCCTTCCTCTTAGCGTGTTTCTCCCTTTTGACCTGAGTTCGAGCATCTTCAAAGCCCACAACACCTTTGGTAAAGGCTGATCTCCAACTGGAGCACTCGCAGGCCAGTGTTTCCCAGTTGTCGGAGTTTATACTACATTTTTTTATATTACTTATCAAACCTTTATTAGGCATTATGCGAATAAAACCATAAAAGAGAAAATAGCATATAAAAGCCTTGAAATATATGTAAAAGGGCAGCAGTTGGCTACATACATATATATATATATACATATAGAATCAATGGTTTTCTTTGTTAACCTGCTCCTTGGAGGACTGCTACCAAAAACTCGGCTACCCCCGCCGTTACCCTTTGGTCAACGTCGGATAGGTAGAGTCCCACACATTCACCTTGCTGGGGTTCCAGACCACCCAAGAGAGGGGACAGCACGCGTTGACGGAGCGTACTGTACAATGGGCAATGAAAGAGAATATGCTCTACAGTGTCCGGGACATTCATAGAACATCTGCAGAATCTCTTGTTTCTAGGAATGTTTTGATATCTTCCCCTGACAAATGCTGAGGGAAAAACATTCAAACGGGCCAGCATAAAAGCCCTACGTTGGGCTGGGATTATTAATTTAGTGACGTAATTGGCTCTGCTATCTAAGATATTTAAATCATAGAATATGGGGGAGCAAATTTTGTTTACAGCTGCCATATATTTTATATTTTACTTGAGTCTTTGAATCTCTATTGTCATGGGTAGGCAAACTGAGGCCCGGGGGCCAGATCCGGCCCAATCGCCTTCTAAATCTGGCCCGCAGATGGTCTGGGAATCAGCGTGTTTTTACATGAGGAGAATGTGTGCTTTTATTTAAAATGCATCTCTGGGTTATTTGTGGGGCATAGGAATTCGTTCATTTATTTATTTTTCAAAATACAGTCCGCCCCCCCCCCCACAAGGTCTGAGGGACATTGGACTGGCCCCCTGCTGAAAAAGTTTGCTGAGCCCTGCTCTGTTGTTGACCACTGGCATTACGCTTTCCATTTTTAAGTTCGGAATAGAGTAGTTGCTTTGGACGACGATAATCAGGCATCCGCACAACATGACCAGTCCAACGCAGTTGATGTTGAAGAATCATTGCAGCTTGCACTGTTGGCAAGGAAAGGCCATTTTCTGATCTGCAAGTGCAAACAAGCCCCAGTGTAATTAATTCAGTTTGATCCTGAGATAAGTCTGTGAGGCAATGTCCCGGATCTGGTAGGAAGCAGGAGTTTTTGCTATGAAGAAACAGCAGATGTGCCAGGAGAGTCGGGGCTGTACAATTGGCACCATAACAGAAACAAACCTTTTGAGAGAAAGGCAAGCAATGGGAGCAGAAGGCAGGAAAAGGGCATCTCGTTCTCTGACCAGGAGGGCATTATAGGGTTCTGTAAAACCGTTTTAACTAACTTTAATCAACTTGTCTCCTACCATGACCCAAAGCCTGGTCACATGCATCTTGGGTCTTCTATTGGCCCAATAAGGAAGCATCCATTTTGTGGGGGGGGGAGCGTAGAGGAGAGACTTGATCTGGATTATGACAAAGGGTTAAAGCCACCTCACCCAGTGTTGTGCTTCCAATGGAGGCCAGCCCCTTCCCCCCATGGCAATTTTGTTAAAAAGAGTTTTATTGACGTTCCAAAAACGTAACCACGATAACAAACACAACTGAAAATGGCAGTCATTCAACAGGTTACGGAGTTGGGTGTATGGGGAGCCCACTTAATAGCAAACGAAATGTTATGGACACGCCGAAGTCACTTAAGATGCAGTTGAATATATATCCACACCAGTGGGTGCCTAGCCATAGTCTCATTACCATAAGGTAAAAGGTAAAGGGACCCCTGACCATTAGGTCCAGTTGTGGCCAACTCTGGGGTTGTGGCACTCATCTCGCTTTACTGGCTGAGGGAGCTGGCGTACAGCTTCCGGGTCATGTGGCCAGCATGACTAAGCCACTTCTGGCGAACCAGAGCAGCGCACGGAAATGCCGTTTACCTTCCCGCTGGAGCTGTACCTATTTATCTACTTGCACTTTGACGTGCTTTCAAACTCCTAGGTTGGCAGGAGCAGGGATCAAGCAACAGGAGCTCACCCCATCGCGGGGATTCAAACCGCCGACCTTCTGATTGGCAAGCCCTAAGCTCTGTGGTTTAACCCACAGCACCACCCGCGTCCCTTTCTCATTACTGTAGGTCTAGCTAATAAAAGGGAACAGGAGTCGCATCAAATTTGCCATGTTTTGATACGCTTCCTGTGTTGCATTTTGGCTGTTTCTTGGTAAACAAACCCGCAAGGGCCACTCACACAATTAATGCCATATAAAGTGACAATTTATCTGGCCTTTTAAAACAGAAAAAAAAATGCCTGTAGTGACAAAAGGAAGTATCTCCAAAATAGTGACAGGCATACACATGGTATGGAGGGATGAAAGAGCTGTTCCAAGCCATTTACTACCTTGGGACAACGTGGTACAGTCAAACCTTGGTTGTTGAACGTAATCAGTTCCGGGAGCCCGTTCGGCTTCCAAAACATTTGACAACCGAGGCGCGGCTTCCGATTGGTCGCAGGAGCTTCCAGCACTCAAGCGGAAGCCGCGTCAGACGTTCAGCTTCCAAAAAACATTCAAAAACCAGAGCATTTACTTCCAGGTTTTCGGCGTTCGGGAGCCGAAACGTTCCAAAACAGAGCTGTTCAGGAAGTGAACCCTAATAAAATAATCGCTGAAGGAAATTCACTTGGAGTGCTTCTATGCCTCTCTAAATGGCCCATCTTGAGGGTGCTTCTCCACGTTGCAAATGGCCGGATCTAGAAAGGTTGGTGCCCAGGAGCCAAGATTTGCTGCCCACGATAAAATTACTTAAGACAGGCAGCATGGATTCTAGCCTCGCCTCATGATCTTTTTTTCTGAGAGCGCTGAAATATCCTGTGTGCTTTCCCACCCACCCCCTCCATAGCAACTCTACTATCTCGGAATATTCTTCTCATCTGCTCAGAGGTTAATTAGTAACATACCTGTGAAGATAAGGCTGCATAGCATGGATGGGTCATACTTCTTGCCTCCACCGATCCCCAATCCCTCGTCTCCTTCTGTGTTCCTCACTGAAGTTTGGCCTAACTTTTCCAGTGGGGTTTTGTGCTGGGCCCTTTTTGCCCAGCCTTTACATCTGCTCAGAATAGATGTTGTCTTGTTTACAGAAACAAGAATTAGGGGAGAGCGGCAAGCGGTGCCGGCCTGACGCCATTCACCGTTGTGTCTCTGATGAGACAATCCTTGATGCCCCCTGTGAAAAATGAAGAAACGCTCCAGGAGATCTGGGGCAATGGAGAAAACCTTCTGACCTTAATGAATGGTCTCTGAGGAAGTGAATATGCAAACTAAGCACACACTGAGTCACACTGCTTCCTGCACTAACTGGTAGTGAATCTATAGGGATGCTCTCATTCTTTTAACTAGAGGCGGCAGCACCAAACCTGAAATCTTCTGCATGCAACTGTTTCCATGCACAATTCAAAGTGTTGGTGCTGACCTTTAAAGCCCTAAACCAGGCTTAGGCAAACTCGACCCTCCAGATGTTTTGAGGCTACATTTCCCATCATCCCTGACCACTGGTCCTGTTAGCTAGGGATGGTGGGAGTTATAGTCCCAAAACATCTGGAGGGCCAAGTTTGCTTATGCCTGCACTAAAAGGCCTTGGCCCAGTATACCTGAAAGAGCATCTCCACCCCCATCATTCACTGAGGTCCAGCTCCAAAGGCGTTCTGGAGGTTCCCTCCCTGTGAGAAGCGAGGTTACAGGGAACCAGGCAGAGGGCCTTCTCGGTGGTGGCGCCTGCCCCGTGGAACGCCTTCCCATTAGATGTCAAGGAAACAAACAACTATCTGACTTTTAGAAGACATCTGAAGGCAGCCCTGTTTAGGGAAGTTTTTAATGCTTGATGTTTTATCCTGGTTTTAATATTCTGTTGGGGAAACCCAGCCAGATGGGCGGGGTATAAATAATAAATTATTATTATTATTACTTGGTTTATCCCAAACATTTGGGACTGTGGGCAAGGGTCTTTTAAAACACAAGGAGCCATTTCTAGGTTGGCTACCACCTCGTATTTTAGAAACTAAGACTTGCTTGTCATCAGTTCTGATGCAATGGAAAGCCCTGGTGGCTTTCAGAGGAGGGGAGTGACTCTGATAAGAGAAAAAGGCTACAATCAAGTGGATGCCCCCCAGTTATCTCATGTTCCTTCCTCTAATCTAGACACCACAACCATTAAGAACAGGGGTGGGCAACCTAAGGCCCAGGGGCCAGATGTTGCCCAATCGCCTTCTAAATCCGGCCCGCGAATCAGCATGTTTTTACATGAGAAGAATGTGTCCTTTTATTTAAAATGCATCTCTGGGTTATTTGTGGGGCCTGCCTGGTGTTTTTACATGAGTAGAATGTGTCCTTTTATTTAAAATGCATCTCTGGGTGATTTATGGGGCATAGGAATTCGTGTGTTTTTTCTTTCAAAATATAGTCCGGTCTACCACATGGCCTGAGGGACGGTGGACCGGCCCACAGCTGAAAAAGGTTGCTGACCCCTGATTAAGAACATAATAAGGAGAGCCTGCCGAACAGGTGTAGATCTGGAATGGGTGTGACTTCTGAGGCCTAGGAGCTCTCACTTTAGAAATCAACTCCCGCTTCTGGGATTATATTTGAGCGCCGCTGCCTTTTAAGGTTCCAACCCTTTAAGTCAGGGACGCGGGTGGCGCTGTGGGTTAAACCACAGAGCCTAGGACTTGCCGATCAGAAGGTTGGCGGTTTGAATCCCCACGATGGGGTCAGCTCCAGTTGCTCGGTCCCAGCTCCTGCCAACCTAGCAGTTCGAAAAAACTTCTAAGTGCAAGTAGATAAATAAGTACCACTCCGGTGGGAAGGTAAACACCGTTTCTGTGCGCTGCTCTGGTTCGCCAGAAGCAGCTTAGTCATGCTGGCCACATGACCTGGAAGCTGTACGGCGGCTCCCTCGGCCAATAAAGCGAGATGAGCGCCGCAACCCCAGAGTCGATCACGACTGGACCTAATGGCCAGAGGTCCCTTTAGCTTTACCTTACCCTTGAAATCATATCTCTTCTGATTTCTTTCTCCCTGTCCCATGTTACAGAGAGGGGTCTCGGCAGCAGTGCGGGTGCCACGATCCAGCAAGACGTTGACCTGCAGGTGATGAGCGCTATTCAAGCTTTGCAGGAGGACATGAAGAAAGTGATGGAGAGACTCGGCTACCTGGAATCCCAGGCAGCTTTCCAGGCATGTCGGGAGACACATTCATTTCTTTTATAAATAAATGCATTAATTTTTCAGCACAGCTGGGGGGAAAGCTTTCTGAGATATTGCAAAGCATTGTGGATGCATTGTATAAAAACTTACAGTCCCTAGCTGTCATCAGGCAGTGCATCTTCCTACACATCTGGGAACAAGGAACTTCCTAAAACAAAAATCACTTTTGCCAATACAAGGGTGTCTGTGCATTATTATCTTTAGGAGAAATTCTCCTCTGTGCTGCGCTGGCATCCGAGGTGCATCTGTCAAGGACACATGACAGGGCCTGCTCAGTGGCCAGAGAGCCAGTGTGGTGTAGTGGTTAAGAGCGGTAGTCTCGTAATCTGGGGAACCGGGTTCGCGTCTCCGCTCCTCCACATGCAGCTGCTGGGTGACCTTGGGCCAGTCCCACTTCTCTGAAGTCTCTCAGCCCCACTCACCTCACAGAGTGTTTGTTGTGGGGGAGGAAGGGAAAGGAGAATGTTAGCCGCTTTGGGACTCCTTAAAGGTAGTGAAAGGCGGGATATCAAATCCAAACTCTTCTTCTTCTTTTGCAGCTAGACTCTGAAACAGGGGTAGGCAAACTAAGGCCCAGGGGCCGGATCAGGCCCAATAGCCTTCTAAATCTGGCCCACAGATGGTCCGGGAATCAGTGTGTTTTTTACATGAGTAGAATGTGTCCTTTTATTTCAAATGCATCTCTGGGTTATTTGTGAGGCATAGGAATTTGTTCATTTCTCCCCCAAAAGATAGATAGATGATAGATAGATAGATAGATAGATAGATAGATAGATAGATAGATAGATAGATAGATAGATGATAGATAGATAGATAGATAGATGATAGATAGATAGATAGATGATAGATAGATAGATAGATAGATGATAGATAGATAGATAGATAGATAGATAGATAGATAGATAGATAGATGATAGATAGATAGATAGATAGATAGATAGATAGATAGATAGATAGATACATACATACATACATACATACCACGGCTGAAAAAGTTTGCTGACCCCTGCTCTGCAACCTCCTGCCTTTGTCCCCTTGCTGATGATCTTTGGCCGATAGGATCAATAACTGCTAATGATTCTCTTATTTGCAGCCGACTGCCCAGTTTTAGAAACTTCAAACAACCCCCCTAGTGGAGAAGATCTGGGTTCTTTTATTAATGGAGAAACTTTCCCACCAATTAAAAGTTTCAGAATCTTTAGGCAAAGGTTTTCTGGCTATAAGGTTCCATGTTATGGCGATAGTAACTCAGGGAAGCAGTTATTTAACCCTGAGCGACACATTACTACCCATGTAGGTTTTGTGCTATAGCAGTTGTACTCAGAACCAATAAGAAGAGTTAAATATTTCAGTGGCAGGAAACAAGACTTGTATTTATCCATTCCGGATTTTATGGTTTGTGGCCTGTATCTGTTTAACCTCATTGTGCAGCTGTTTCGTGAAGATGGCCTTAACTGTGTTCCACACAAATTCTTTGGGACAGTGTTAGCTGTGACACAGTCCAGAGGGGTTCAGCTGTGGGGTTGTTGTTTTTTGATGAATCTATTCCGAGTCTATTCGTTATACCCAGATTACCTTGCATTTTTGCTTGTCTCTTTTCATGGGGGGGGGGACAGTATAATCTTGTTGCTTTGCTGTTATTCTTGTAATGATCCTGTCCAGCGCTTTTTTTCTTAAAAAAAAAAAAGGTTTAGGGGTACTCTCATTTTCCTACTCATATTGAAATACTATACTGCCCTTCAATGCGGCCAAACTTAGATTCATAAAATGTATAGGAGTATGTGTCCCCCTAGAAAAAAAGCACTGATCCTGTCAAACTTTTGTGCAGCCATGTATGTGTCCCCCCTTCATCCCTGCTTAAATACGAGACAACATAGTATAAGGAGGAGGAAACATTAGAAAAATATTTCCATAAGAAGCTGAAAAGACTAGTGGAAAATTAGAAAACAATTCAGAAAACCCCCACAAAAGCTCACAATGCAATGTATCCATTCACAACTTTTTTTTATTTTGGTAAAATAAAAATGGACAATAATCCTGAGAAAGAACGGAGAGATTAATGGTAGGCAGCATGAGTTATGAAACTTTGTGCAAAACTGCCAAGGATCCTTTTATTTTTCATTTTAAAAATATTTACATAATACTCTTTTTGGCCTTAGAAAACCCCTTTAAAAGATCATAGATTGGAAAAGTGCACAGGCTTCTAGATCCTCATTGTGATTTTTCTGCCTTTCAGGGTCACACGTCGATGCTGAATCCTTGTTGGCCAACCTCCTCGCACAACGGAAAGGTACGTGGCAAGTATTTCTTAAGTGCGGTCCCTGCCTTTTATAACTTTGATGCAACCAGGCATCTAAGTGGGTTGGCTTAATTAAAGAAAACCAAACCAGAAACACAGGAAGCAATCGCAAAGAAGAGTGTGCCTCTGGGCATGTGTAAAATGCTTTTTCTGACCACCCTAAATAGCAGCTCACCTGCCTGGATCCGCTTGCCATCAACCTGTTAATCAGCAAGGAAATGCTGATCAATGAAAGAAGCTTCGGTCGATTTCTCCCATTTATTAACCAATTCAAACTTGCATTCTCGCCTGACTGGTTAATTGGAATAATGTAAGCCAGTTAGAGAAAGCAGGACTCCTTATTGCGTCCTGGGAAGCAACAGCAGCAGCAGGTGCCATTCCGCCCGCAGTGCTTACCCTTCAATCCAGTCCAGGATTTTACCCCCACCCTCTTCTCTCTTTCCCCAGGAACCGGCAGGTTGGCCCGCACAGCTGTCTCCTCGCACCTGGTTTTTCCTGCTGGCTTGGCCTTTCATCATCCAATGGCTGCATTGGTATTTTCAGAGGAAGAAGAGGTGAATTGCGCAAAGACAACAAACCCCCTTGGAAAAAGCAAAAGAAGCCCTGGCACTTTTGAACTCTGAACATTCGACGCTTGCCAACTTTTCCAGCCTCACAGGGATGGGCATGCCTTGAAGGGTTTTTGCCTAACCCCAATGCTGCAATCTTGGGGTGCGGGGTGGGTGGTCAGTGGGTGGGGGAAGATATTTAATCAAATTTGGGTGGTGCTAACCGGTACGCTTTTTTGGGGGGGGGACGCAGGTGGCGCTGTGGGTTAAACCACAGAGCCTAGGACTTGCCGATCAGAAGGTCGGCGGTTCGAATCCCCGCAACGGGGTGAGCTCCCGTTGTTCAGTCCCTGCTCCTGCCAACCTAGCAGTTCGAAAGCATGTCAAAGTGCAAGTAGATCAATAGGTACCACTCTGGTGGGAAGGTAAACAGTGTTTCCATGCGCTGCTCTGGTTCGCCAGAAGCGGCTTAGTCATGCTGGCCACAAGACCCGGAAGCTGTACGCTGGCTCCCTCGGCCGATAAAGCGAGATGAGCGCCGCAACCCCAGAGTCGGTCACGACTGGACCTAATGGTCAGGGGTCACCTTTACCTTTAAATAAAGGAAGTGAGGGGGGATTCATCTCTGCAAAAATAAACCGAGAGTCACGGGGCTTGGTTCAGTCACACGCAAGGAGAAACCGAGGCTGGCGCTCACAATTCGAGCAGGCGACCCGCAATCAAACGAGACTTCGCAAGGCTCTGAACTGTGGGGTTTGTGGCAGGGGGACAGGCAGGGCTTGTATTAACTAATCCAGGGGGTGGGCCTTTTTTGCCGCAATTCCCCTACCTGGAGAGGAGGGGGGGCGGATTTTTTTGAACTCAGGGTACCTAAAGTATTCCCAGCTGCGGGAAATAGTCGGATGCTAATAAAAGAAAATGCAGTCCTCTTCTCCTTTTTCTCAGCTCAAAAGGCGTGGGAGCTCCGATGAGAACTAAAGATTCCCCCCCCCCCAAAAAAATGCTTTTGTGCCCTGTGCCCTTCCATTCTCAACCAAGTGAGATCAGAAAAAGGAACACTCTGGTCAGGACCGTTCAGTGTCTGTTCTACCACCTGGAAATAAAATTTAAGGCTATCGCTGCCAGGCTCCCACAATCTGATCCAGAAACTGGAGTCTGGCCTTTGACCGAGAGGAATCAACCCATATCATGCATTTATCTGCAGAGATAGTCAGAATATGGCGGAAGGTCGTGGCCGGGTTGGGCAATAACTGGCCTTACTTTCCGACGGTATCCCCCCCATCAAAAGAGCCAGATTCTTTGCCGCAACGTTTTTTCCTGTGGCAGGGAGTTCCACAGCTCAGCTTTCCTCAAGTTAAGCACAGACATTTGCTCTGGGGGCATTGTGACTCAGCAGAATTTGCTGAGCCAGAGGCTCTAAATGGAGGAGACCTTTTCTAATTTTCTCCTCCCAAGTTTCTTCTATGCCTCTCAAAGTTGATTTCGCCCCCCCTCATCTCCCGTGATTTCTTCTCCCATTCTCCTTTCATCCTCTACCTTATTATGTCTCCGCCCCCCGCCCCACAAAATGCCTACATTTCTTTCCTCCCTCGTCCTTTTATGTTCACTTCTTCCTCCTAGAACAGCTTTCGCCTTGTCATCTTCCTTTCTATTCCCGGTTTGTTTTAAGTAACGATTAATTTGCATCTATTCTTATTATATATTAACTTTCCGTCTCTTTCTAATTCCCTTCAACACCTCCTCCAGACCTTTTCCCTCAGAGGAAGGAAGCCTTCCTTCTGGCCTCTTCAATGAACATCTCCATCTCCTGGCCACCTTTAACCAGCATGCAAGGAATTTTTGGCGCTGGCGTTGGTCCAAGCAAGAGTCAGAGCAGACAAGCGAGGGGGCAACAGGCACTGAGACCCACCTGAAAGTGGCCCAAGGCCCAGTGGTGGGTCCTGATCCACTGCGTGAGAAACACCACGCTGAGAATCACCACCCGCCGGTATGCTTTTGGAGCAATAGGTGTGGCCTCCATAAAAATATAAAAAGCCAGCTTGTTGGAGCACATCAAAGGACCAAGGAGCCCAGTGCACTGTCTCCAAGAGTGGGCAGCGAAAAACTCACAAGCCTGGCACGGGTGGAGAAAAAACTGCATAACACCACACTAATATATAGACATACCTCGGGTTAAGTACTTAATTCGTTCCGGAGGTCCGTTCTTAACCTGAAACTGTTCTTAACCTGAAGCACCACTTTAGCTAATGGGGCCTCCTGCTGCCACCGGAGCACGATTTCTGTTCTCATCCGGAAGCAAAGTTCTTTACCTGAAGCACTATTTCTGGGTTAGCGGAGTCTGTAACCTGAAGTGTATGTAACCCAAGTTACCACTGTATACACACACACACACACAGCTGCCACTTTGAGGACAGTTGTTCATAAACTGGGATATAAATGGGAAAGTAACTTTAAAAGTAAATAAGTGAGATATCGAAAGAAATTGGAGAAAACCAGTGCTATTTTTCTAGGGGGGGGGGAGGTGCTGGAACTTATCATGACAAGGAAGTCCTTAATCCTCAGCAGTCATGATTATAATTGGCCCCAACAAACCTACTAAATAGGTGGCATGATCTGAGTTCAATAGCATATTCAAGGCAGGCAAAAAGAGTCAGGGTACATAGCTGGGCCTGTGAGAGATACAGCTTGGGAACAATTCTGAGGGGCAGACCTCCAACATTTCCCCAATGAAAATAGGGATGTCCCTATTTATTTATTTATTTATTTATAATACTATTGGGATGTCCCAATGAAAACTGGGATGTCCCTATTTATTATTATTAATAATAATAATAATAATGTAATATGTTTGTACCCCATCTATCTGGCTAGGTTCTCCCAGCCACTCTGGGAGGCTTCCAACATATATAAAAACAAAATAAAACATTAAAACATTTTTTTTAAAAAAACTTCATATACCGGGCTGCCTTCAGATGTCTTCTAAAGGTTGTAGATTTACTTATCTACTGAGCTCAGGAGCTACATAACTCCATACCCTCCAACATTTCTCTAATAAAAATAGGGACGTCCTAAAGAAAAGCAGGATATTCCGGGATCAAATCAGAAACCGGGATGGCATCTATAAGTCTGGGACTGTCCCTGGACAATAGGGACACTTGGAGGGGCTAAGAGAGGAGAGCCACATTTCAGAGATTTCAGGAAAAGATGAAACACACAACAAACATTAGGGAGAATAATATCTATTATTCCCATTTTACCATTCCATGCGAGACCTCACTTCAAGGAACCATGAGCACAGCAGAAGGATCCAGGTATCCAAAACCTGTGTGCCATAAAGGAATTGGAATTTTTCACCCTCTCTCCTGATTCAACAGGTCCATAGGCTGAATCCCATTTCTGCACATGGGTTGCTGTCACTGGACATGGATGCATAAACCTAACAGATCAAGGTTGCCAGCTTTTTGAAACAACCTCCGTAGTTGCGCTTTTAACAGCAGCTCGCTTAGCACCCAGTACAGCTCATTATCTCCAAGCTATGAAAAAGTTTCGCAGGCGATTTCTGCACATATTCAAGGCACACCTAGGCGGTCTGTTGGTTCTCCCTGGGCAGTTTGTAACCCTAGGTGAAGTTGTGTTTGCAGAGGTCCCAGATGCGAAACACTAAATTCTCCACCGTCAGCTCTGCCTGAATCTACCTAGACCATAGCTGCCAACCGTCCCTTATTTGGCGGGAAAGTCCCTTATTCCAGTGCCGTGTCCCGCTGCTGTCCCTTATTGATGATGTCCCTTAAATTTCCCGAGTTTCAAAGGAAGCAGCTCCTCTCCCTCCCTCCCTGCCAGCCAGGGAGGAGGGAGGCTCCAACTGTGTTGCTTGGCTGCGTTGCTCACCTAATAAGGAGTCTAAGAACGACTGGGGAATGGAGCTTGCATACTTTGTGCCAATCAAACTGGCCGTGTTGCCTGGGGACTCGCCTTTGCTCAGCGCTTCCCAGCAGAGAGGTGACGGTTGTTTTCCTTGCTGCATCCCCTTTGCCGGGTTGCTACGCTGTGGAAACCACCACTTGAGGCTTCGTTTGGCTGCTGGTTGACTAAAATCCCTTATTTTGGCTGCTGATCCCTTATTTTCAAGGCTGCTGGTCCCTTATAAGTTGACAGCTATGCCTTGACTGAGCTCCTGTATACCAAGTTGGCTTTCCTCTTGCTACGAACCAAGAAATCCTTGGCAAAGGATGGGCACAGGGGATGCCAAACTAGTAGTGCCCTGGGAAAACCCAAAGAGAGGCTCTTTGGAAGGAACACCAAGGCGGAGACCCCATGTTCCCTTTCAGGAACAAAAGACCTGAAAGCAAGCGGCAGGAGGGAGGGGAATGGTTCTCTGAAGAGTTCAGCCGTCTGCTTGGCGTTCCTTCGCCCTGCAAAGAGGGAACAGCCTGTCCAAGCAGGAGCCAGGCCAAATTTCAGGGAGCCAAAAAGTAGCGGCCTATCAGGAAAAGACTTTCTGTTCTGCTGTCAGGTATACCGATAGAACAATCCCTTTGGAAAGCCAGAGACCAGGAGCAAGTTTTGAAAAGCAGGAACTGTCTCTGAAAAAAAAAACCTGGACTGATTTTGCTTTGTAATTTATTTGGAACAATCAGAGGGGGGCGGGGCGGTGGATTTTAATAGCCTTCAACTGAAAATGTTTACAGAGCATTAATGTTTTTATTGCATCTCATGGCCCATAGGAGGCTGGTCAGTTATTCCCATTTTACAGAAAGATAACCAAGGCTGCACAGCAATCCCACTACAGAGCAGAGGGAAGTCTTCTCCCAGATCTAAATAATAATAATAATAATAATATTTATTTATACCCTGCCATCCCCAACCAAGGCCGGGCTCAGAGCGGCTTACAAGCAATAATAAAAACAAGTTGAATGATTACAAGTTAAAAACAAACTTAAAATACAACATTAAAATATTAAAATTTAGCCTCATCGCAGGAGAAGGAAAGGAAAAAAGAAAGAGGGGGAGGGAATCAAATTGGCTCCAAGCCAAAGGCCAGGCGGAACAACTCTGTCTTACAGGCCCTGCGGAAAGAAATCAGATCCTGCAGGGCCCTGGTCTCATGAGGCAGAGAGTTCCACCAGGCCGGAGCCAGAGTTGAAAAGGCCCTGGCTCTGGTTGAAGCCAATCTAACTTCCTTAGGGCCCGGGACCACTAGGGTGTTGCTATTTATGGACCTTGAGGCTCTCTGTGGGGTATACCGGGAGAGGCGGTATAAATCCAACTACTGAGCCCCAGAAGGACCACTCTGTCTCTGTGCAGGATATGTCCTGGGCCAGCAAGGGTTGCCACAGCCACACAGAATAACTGTCAAAGGCCATTGGCGGGTTTGACAATGTTTTAGGCTGCAGTTCTGAACGTGCTGACAAGCCACTAAGTCCCACTGAACTAGCCGAGACTTATTTCTGAGTAAGCATAGTTAGGACTGCACTATCAGTACATCTTACTTCCTTTAAAGTTACTCCAAGGCTGGTGGTTCACTGGACCTGGTGTGGGAAAACGCATGTGGTTCAATAACAAGAGAGCTGAAATCTGACCTGGACTGAAGCATTGCTTCTGCCGTGGCGCCATTGCCTCGGGCAAGCTGCAATTATCCAACCTCAGTTTCTCTGTCTGTAACATAGGTGTTTAGGAAGCGTGACTTTCACAGGCTGATCAGCTGGTTTGGAATTTTATTTCCTGCCTACACCTTTGTCCTGGCGATCTTCAGTAAGGTTGCACAAGGAATGTTTTGGGCAATCGGCAGAAACTTGTGCAAGAGCAGTATTATCTGCATTCAGAGTACTTTGCATGCTCTCAGCTTTCCTGCACATTAATTAAAACATGCCTTCTAAAAAAGCCTGGGTTTTTAAGCTGAAGAGGAGAAGCAAGCCTTCGGTTTTTAAAAGATCAAATATGCTGAATCTAACCTCCTACTCAGTTTATCCCTATTGTCTGGTGCAAGTTCCTGTGGTGGAAAACCCAGCAGCAGATATTCTTTTGCATGGCCTCTCAATTTGGGTTTGGTTATAACATCCCAGGCTCGCAGGACTGTTCTGCGATGATGGGAGGAAATTAAAGAACGCTCAGCGTGTTAAAACTGTATTTAAAATAACATTAAATCAAAAGGGGACTTTGGTTTTATCAAGGTTTTGTTTCCTATGCATTCGCATACCATTTTTGCCTGAGCAGCCGAGGTGCATAAAGGAAGGCCTCTACCCATAACACTCTTTCTTGAAGAACCCTCAGTCCAGATCTCACAGGAAGCTGTTTTATTCTGAGTCAGGCCATATGGGTCCATCTACCTTAGTGCTGTCTACTCGAGCTGGCAGCAGCACTCCAGGGTTCCAGCCTTTCCTAGCCCTACCTGAAAAATGCCAGCGATTGGAAAAACAACAACCCCAGGCCTTTTTGCATGCAAAGCAGGTACTCTGCTACCACAATCGTGGCTTGTGTGGAAGCAAGGGCTGGGCGGAGCCAGAGCTGATGGCTTTCCAAGGTTTAGCTCAGTTGCAAATGCTGTTGCTTAAATCCGAAGGCCCGCAGGATTTGGAAATGCACAAAGCAACGCGGAAGGTGAAGGGGCCTCTGACCATGTGCAGAGTGCAGCCTCTCCCACTACCATCCCGACTTTTGCATGCTCCTAAACATCTGGGACATTAGGGGCGTGCTTCCACGTCATGCAATAAGGCTTGAAGGTCTGAACCTTCCTGGAGGTTAACCCCTCCCCACCTTCCCTTGCATCTCAGCTGTCAGAAACAGGAGGATCTGGCTAATAAATACCCTCTGCTTTAATCTGCTGCAACTCACATAGATCTTCTACAGAGGAAGCAACAACAACAACAACAACATGAAGAAGAGCCCAGGCTGCCAAGTCTTTAACCACTAGTCCACACAGCCTTCCCAGGCCTCCTATTACATCATTTGATCTAACGGGAGAGCTGGCGTTGTCCCTTTAAGACGGAACTCGTTTCTGACTTCGGTTTGTTTACAACTCCTTCCACACGGCTCAGTCACCGTCATAGGTTAACGCAGCGTGTGTTTCTTTAAACAATGAAGTGTCCTTCCGCCTGCAGGAGCTTCCTACCAGCCTTTCTCATCCAGATCCTTTTCGCCACCCGATGACATCTCTTCTCTTTCCAAATACTCGACCTTTTACTGAAATTCCGCTGTCTTAAATCGCTGAGCTGTTACGGAATCCTCTTAATCTTCAAAAATAGCCTCGAACTACTTTTTGGGCCGTACCATTTTTTTTCCTGCGGGGAGAATCACCAATCTTTTTTCCACCATCCCCATTACGAAAAATAAATATTATAAGGTGATATTCCTCTTAATATGTGCTCCGTGAGGACTATTTGAAGCTGTTCGGCCCCCGGGGGAGATTTCAACCCCCGCGTAAACTGATGGTATATTCCATTTCCCACCGCCTCCACCGCCTCCTACTATCCACCTCTAATTGGCTAAGCCACGAATGAAAGGCGTCCAGTATAGCCATTCATGCCTTAGTTGTTTAGCAGCCCTATCAGAGAGCGTCTCGTTCTTCGTCCAACCCTACCCAATGGTTGATTGGCTGACGAACGCCGTCACGCCGCAGTTCTGGGAATCGTAGTCGTTGTGGCTAGAGCGAACTGTGCAATCGATCGGAAAGGGAAACCACAAATCCCGAGATACCTTGGGACAAGGGATCTGAGAGGCGGCTGCGCACTCCGACGTGGGGGCTGGCTCGTTTATATAAGGCGAGGCGGCGAGCGGGGAGTAGCAGTTGAGAGCAGAAGGCGCTCGAGTAAGGGAGGAAAGAGGCCTGGGGAGGGGCGGGGCCAACTGCGAGGGGGTGGGTGTTCGAACGTTGGGTGTGCGTGGAGAAGTTAACCCCTTCCGGGCTGAATTCGCAATTTGCTGTCTAAGGTGGAGCTCTCTTTTAACCCTTTCGATGCTGTACCGGGAGAGTTTTTCAAATTGTTGAAAGCTTGGGCCGGATTTTCTTCTTCTCCTCGAGCTTATTATTTGGATCGGAACTGGTGAGAGGAAGGAATAACACTTGGCATCGGGACAGCTCTTAACTCCTGCGGTGCTGGAACTGGATCCCCTTTAACCCGTAAGTGCCTGGACTTGAGACAGTTTTAACTCTTCGTTGCCTGCAGCTTAACCCCCCAGTTTCCTTTTTCATCTCTAGGATTTTGTCCCCCCCCCAAAAAACCTATTATTATCGTTTGCAAGTTGCTCTCAAGGGGGCATAGTTATTCTTGTTGCCTTGGGTCCTGTGCTAGCTCATATATCTCTCCACCCCCAACTTTTGTGTTTCCAGATGTGCAGAGTTGCCATGCAGCTGTTGATGTGAAGAGACAGGGTGCTAGCTGGTGGGCAGAACTGGTTCTTCAGCCCCTGGCCGACACTGCGAGGGTAATGCAGGCCTAAAGGCCTTCGGAGGACAAGACTGCTGCTGATCTGCTTCTGCAAGGGTTAACAGTGGCAACTTGTGAGATCCCGATCTGAAGTGGCCCTAGAGGACTGCAAAGGTTTATAAATGAAGGCCAGCGCGTGAAGGGTTAAGGGCCTTTGTTTCCTGCGAACTTTAAAAGCTGGCCGCCACAACAGCAGGGCCTAAAGAGTTAAAGACAGTTGCAGGTTTGAAGGAGGAAGAGGAGGGAGCCAGCCCCTTTGGACTGAGAACAACAGCACCCGAAATCCAAATTTTGGCTTGCCAACAATGGCTGACGCTGCCCTCTCTGCCAGCCAGCAGCAACCCAATGGCAAAACTTCTCCCTTCTCCCCCTGCAGGGATGCCAGTAGTGGAGAGGGGCCCTTTTTGGTGTCTCCACCCACCAGCCGAGAAGTGCTCCAAGGAGAAGCGATGGACGGTAGGTGGCAGCCAAGAGAGACCAAGCAGCAGGATGGCAGCCTGATGAGCGGAGGCGAAGAAGCTTGTCTTGATGCAGAACATGCGGTTCCTCCGGTTGGGAGAAGTTTGGGTGCCCTAGAGGGAGCCGTCGGCGGTGAGGTTGAGGACCAGAACTGTGGCACACCTGCGGACGTCCAAAAGCCATGTGATGGAGAGCAGCTCGGCTTGCAGTGCCAAGGCTATTCCGGGCCTGTTGGCCAGAGGTTCAGGCCCCAAGCTGAAGGCGAGGAGGAGGAAAAGCTCGTCAAGAAGAAGCACAGGAGACGTCCTTCCAAGAAGAAGAGGCACTGGAAACCTTACTACAAGCTCAGCTGGGAGGAGAAGAAGAAGTTTGATGAGAAGCAGAGCCAACGGGCCTCCAGGCTGCGGGCAGAGATGTTCGCCAAGGGGCAGCCCGTCGCCCCGTACAACACCACACAGTTCTTGATGGAGGACCACGACCAGGAAGAACCAGACTTGAAGACCGGCCTATTCCCCAAGAAGACTGCCACCAAGTCGGAGGACACCAGCGAGGAAGACTTCTTCGTGGAGGAGGAAGGCGGTGGCAGCGACGGGATGGGAGGCGATGGCAGTGAGTTTCTCCAGAAGGACTTCTCCGAGACCTACGAGAAGTACCACGTCGAGAGCCTTCAGAACATGAGCAAGCAGGAGTTGATCACAGAGTACCTGGAGCTAGAGAAGTGTCTCTCCAGGATGGAGGAAGAGAACAACCGCCTGCGGATGGAGAACAAGAAATTCTTGGGGGACTCGACGGAAGACCCCCGGGTAAGTCAGCTAGAGGAGGAACTGGGCAGGTTGAGAGCTGAGAACCAAAAACTCTTGAAAGAGAACGAACTCAGCAGACAACAAGAGAAAGCTTTTCCCAAATTGGGAGAGTGATGGAACAGGGGAAATTTCCCCCCCCCTAAGGACTTGTGGAATGGGACAGAAACCCCCAACCCCCCCGAAATCAGAATGAAAGAAGTTATTTCCATTTTGTGGGTGCGTGTGTGTGTGTATGTATATACATATATATATAGATTATGAATATATATATATATATATATATATATATGACAATGGACCTTTTTTTTTCTTCGGTGATTTAATCAGAATAAATTCAAAACCTCATACTGTTTTTGAAGATAGCTCTAATGTAGTGTGTGCTCTTTCTTTAAATTATGTGTAATCAAAGGGGTCTCTGAGTGGGGTTCTTTTAAAAAAAGCAAAACGGAACAATATCCAGCATTCATGGGAGAACTTCTTTTTTTTTGCAAAACTGCATCTGACTTGTTAAAACTATTATTTTGAGTGTCTTCGAAAGGGAAGACTAGTTGTGGGTGGAGGGAGAAGTGGCGAGGAGTTGTAAAAGGAAAACACGGTCACATTGTGACAAAAAGATATACAGATTCATGCTAAGAGTTCTAATAAACTGAAGGACATGTCAGCGTAATGATTCTGGTGTGGTTTCTAGAAAAATAATTCAAGATATTCTCCCTAGGTGGAGAATATTGTGAATCATTTTTCCAGGTGACATTTGGATGCCATTATTTAAAGTTTTAATGGGAAATTAATTGGGACAGCCCGCTTTAAGCCATTGTTTTGACTTCCTAATATGGAAAGCACATTAGTTGTTAGATCACCCTTAACTTGTCCATAGTACCTTACAGTTGTTTCCTTTACCATATGTGCTGTCAAAGCAAACTGTTTCTCGCCTGTTTGGTTGGGTTACTGTTGTTCCAATTTTTACAGTTGGAGAACAGAGGTTTGGGGTAAGGGGAGGTGTGATTTGTCCAAGGCAATATAGAAGAAGTCCAGGATAGGAGGTGGAGCTCAGATCTGGCTGCCTGAACCAAATATTGAATCAAATGTTGGAAGTGTTTATTATGAATATTGTTTATGGAGATACAGCCAACATCCTTCCACTTTAATAGTAGTCATGGCATTATGAGCTGGAAGGAACGACATGTCGCCTTTTTGAAAAGGTTAAACAGCCCATTCTGGGCTAAATCAAAAGCCGAAGATCACGCCTGTTTCTGGGGCCCGAGAGAGAGATCATAGGAGAATTTGGGTGTGGTCAGAGACGTTTCATTACAGAAGTGTTTTGGTTTGCTTTTCATGCTCAGCCACAAAAGGATTTTCCCCCCAGGCCAGGATTTGTGTGCATGCTCAGTTGTTTGCTCGCACTTGCGCATGTAAGTTGGCTCACTTGCTTGAGCCAGCTGCACAGTGCAGCTAAGCCTATGGGCAGTAACTTGATTGCCTGGTGTCCAGTTTGTTCCTCTCTCACCCATAGCTAGAGGGCTGCATGCGGCCGATGTGATTGTACGCACACTTGCTTGGGGAGTGCGAGTTGGGTGGAATTCGATGAACACAGGGAGAATGCAAAGTCCCTTTTGTGGTTGTGACTATGTCAAGAAGTGGTGTTCGGGATTACAGTGGTACCTCGGGTTACATACGATTCACGTTACAAATGCTTCAGGTTACAGACTCCGCTAACCCGGAAATAGTACCTCGGGGTAAGAACTTTGCTTCAGGATGAGAACAGAAATCGTGCGGCAGAGGCAGCAGGAGGCCCCATTAGCTAAAGTGGTGCTTCAGGTTAAGAACAGTTTCAGGTTAAGAACGGACCTCCGGAATGAATTAAGTACTTAACCCGAGGTACCACTGTATTTAGTTCTCCCATTTTATGCCAACCCTGCTTTTTCGAAATGGGATTATATTTTAGCAATTATTTCAATATAAAATGCATTTTGTTTTTGCAAGACTGTTCCGTTCTACTCCAATGCCAGTGGACTCCAGCTCCCATTTGCTTCATCCAGACAACTTGGCAAATGGTTGAGGATGATGAGGATTTAATCATCAAAACCTGGGAGGGCTACAGGTTCTCCGTCTACCTGTACTTCGTTCTGGCCCTTGGCATGGCAGACATAAACCTGGCACAGACAAAACCCTGTTGAGTTTCCAAACCACAGTTGGGCTGCTCTTCAGAATTGTGGCCCTTCCTTCCTGTATGTGAATTTTCATTCCCCTTGATTCTGGAAAGATAACTATACTTCTGGATTGCATCTGCCCCTGTTTGTTGACTCCAGATATCTGTTTGCAAAAACAAACATTGGGAAGGGCACTGGTGAGATCAGAATCGAGGCTTTTAGGAACCTGGGAAAGCCTAGGCAGTGTGTATGGGAATCCTGGGCTGCCCAGATGCCAAGACCCCCTTCTTACCCTTGCTGATGGGGGTCCAAAGGAAAACAGACACCATCCAATCGCTTTAGGGACTCTGGATCTGTCTAGGGTTTGCTCTTGAGCCTTTTTCTT
The DNA here is from genome assembly GCF_964234715.1 of Podarcis melisellensis. NCBI lineage: Eukaryota > Metazoa > Chordata > Lepidosauria > Squamata > Lacertidae > Podarcis > Podarcis melisellensis. The sequence continues at coordinate 40,895,020 of NC_138545.1, read as the reverse complement.
CTCCCAAAGATGTCCCTCAAGGCAGTAGTTTAGAATCAGTTCTCCTAGGTGGGCTACCTTCCTAGGGTGTCAAGCCCCATCTCCCCCTCACTGCCCTCTGTGGTGTGTAAAGGTACCCCTGACCATTAGGTCCAGTTGCGGATGACTGGGGTTGCGGCACTAATCTTGCTCTATAGGCCGAGGGAGCCGGTGTTTGTCCGCAGACAGCTTCCGGGTCATGTGGCCAGCATGACTAAGCCGCTTCTGGTGAACCAGAGCAGCGCACGGAAGTGCTGTTTACCTTCCCACTGGAACAGTACCTATTTATCTACTTGCACTCTGACGTGCTTTCAAACTGCTAGGTTGGCAGGAGCAGGGACCGAGCAATTGGAGCTCACCCCCGTTGCAGGGATTCGAACCGCCGACCTTCTGATCGGCAAGTCCTAGGCTCTGTGGTTTAGACCACAGTGCCACCCGCGTCCCTTTTCTGTGGTGTGTAGCTATTGCCCAATTAAAGAGTTGAGCAGAAGACTTGAGAGGTTAACACTTTAGCCTCTTTTGACATCGGCCCTAGCTAGCATGGTCAACCGACAAGGGAGGATCAAGTCCAACATTGGAGTTGCCAAAGTTTCAGTGCTCTGCAAGTGTCTTTCAGGTGTTCTGTGGCAGGTCCACATGGAATATTCATATTGATTTTAAAATTGCATTTTCAGCCTTTTATTTATTCCTTTGCACGCGATCACGAGTTCCGTAGAACTTAATTTTTAGTCCAAGAAAATGCCGTGTAAGAAATACAAGAAGCAATAAGAATACGATTAAAATCATACGGAGCCTTGCACAGTGCATTGCAATTTCCACGACAGACAGAAAAATCATTTAAGTGGTCCAGCAAGACCTTCGGCAATTTTCAGGTGGTCAATAGTGGGGGAAAGTTTGGGGTCATGGATAGAAAAGTACACACACATACACACACACACACACACACACACACACTAATCTCAAAATAGCACTAAACCTGGGTTACAAATTACCACAACAGTATGTCTAGGTGACACCCCCCACCCCCTGTGGAGTTTCTTCTTGTTATTTTAATTAATTATATTTCTGTGTTTATTCGTTTTAAAGAAAAAAAATCTCAAAGCAGTTTACAATATATTAAAAAAGCAGATAAAACAATCCAGACTAAAACAAATTCAAGCTTCGAGGAAAATATTTAAGATCTTTCTCTAAGTGAACTTTTGCCTTCCCCATATTTATTTACCAACTTAATTTATATAGCTGTCTCATAGCAGAAGGGCTCAAAGAAGGCAGTATTATATAGTGGTTAGAGCAGGGGTCAGCAACCTTTTTCAGCTGTGGGCCGGTCCACCGTCCCTCAGACCATGTGGTGGGCAGGACTATATTTTGAAGAAAAAAAGCAACGAATTCCTATGCCCCACAAAGAACCCAGAGATGTGTTTTAAATAAAAGGACACATTCTACTAATGTAAAAACACACTGATTCCCAGACCGTTGGCGGGCCAGATTGAGAAGGCAATTGGGCCGTATCCAGCCCCCGGACCTTCGCTTGCCTACTCCTGAGCTAGAGTGTTGGACCAGGACCTGGGAGATCAGGGTTCAAATCACCACTCAGCCATGAAGCGGACTGGGGGACCTTGGAGTCCATCACAGCCTCTTCGCCTACCTTGCTGGGTCGTCGTAGGGTTGAACCCAAACACTCCTTGGAGAAAAAGGCGGGGATATAAAGGCAATAAATAAGGTATTCTGCTTGGCTGCTTAAGAAAGCCGGAGGGGTGATGGAGATGTCAGTCGCCAAACCGGCATCCCGAGATCTCTGCATGGTCGCAATTGGACTCACACCTGACGCAAAATGCCCCAAGCTAATTTCTAGCGCTGGGAACAGCTGACCTACATCTGTAGGACCATCCCTGCTATAAATGGAGCAGTCTCTCCTCTAATACAGTGGTACGTCGGGTTACAGACGCTTCAGGTTACAGACTCCGCTAACCCAGAATTATTACCTCGGGTTAAGAACTTTGCTTCAGGATGGGAACAGAAATCGTGCTCCGGCAGCAGCGGGGAGGTCCCATTAGCTAAAGTGGTGCTCCAGGTTAAGAACAGTTTCAGGTTAAGAATGGATCTCTGTAATGAATTAAGTACAGTGGTACCTCAGGTTACATACGCTTCAGGTTACAGACTCCGCTAACCCAGAAATAGTGCTTCAGGCTAAGAACTTTGCTTCTGGATGAGAACAGAAATCGTGTTCCGGTGGCGCCACGGCAGCAGAAGGCCCCATTAGCTAAAGTGGTGCTTCAGGTTAAGAACAGTTTCAGGTTAAGTACAGACCTCCGGAATGAATTAAGTACTTACCCGAGGTGCCACTGTATTTAGTTCTCCCATTTTATGCCAACACTGCTTTTCCAAAATGGGATTATTTCGTAGTAATTATTTCAATATAAAATGCATCTTGATTTTGCAAGACTGTTCCGTTCTACTCCAATGCCAGTGGACTCTAGCTCCCATTTGCTTAATCCAGACAGCTTGGCAAATGGTTGAGGATGATGAGGATTTAACCATCAAAACCCAGGAGGGCTACAAGTTCTCCATCTACTTAACCCGAGGTACCACTGTACTTCAGTGTGTATAGCAGCAGCTGCAGTAATTATTGTTATTATTATTATTAGGCCATCCATCTGACGGGTTGCCCCAACAAGTTTTTAAATAACCCTGTCAGGCCCGTCCATCTTAATTTCTTGCTGGCTGAAGCAAATGGGAAACTGGAGACCCCAGAAATAATAATCTGGAGGGTTGCGGGTTCTTCACCCCTGCTTTCCTGCCTGCCGAAGGAAGGGAATATTCCAGGTTCCAGAAAAGGCTGTCATGACGGGAAAAGGAAGGTGTTTCTCTAATTAGAAGCTGGTCACAATTCCTGGGCTGCAAAACTCCCCGCTTAACTAGGAGGGAGCCTCATGAAGCTCCGTGGAACTGTGGGAATGCTGTGGAAAGTGGGAGAGGATATATTGACTCAGTATTATCCTTCCTCACGCTAGTGAGTCAGTAGCAGAGTACATTCCCTAGTATATAACAGGAAGCTAGTTGGTAGATTCATTTGAATCTCTTCACTTAAGCAATCCAATCTGGTTGGGTTTTGTTCCTGGTAAACTCCCCTTTTACCCCTCCTAAAAAAGAATAAAGACACAACAGTCTTCCTTAAAAGCAGTTAGACATTTACTCACATTCAGTTCACTGTAGGTTCCCTGAAGGCAGGCTTTAGCTTGGAGGTACAGAATAGAGTTTGAGTTCATCCCATCTGGGGACTGAGCTCATGTGCTGCTGGCTGAGAGCCAGCAGACAGCAAAATACCGTATTTTTTGCTCTCTAAGGCTCACTTTTTCCCTCCTAAAAAGTAAGGGGAAATGTGTGTGCGTCTTCTGGAGCGAATGCAGGCTGCGCAGCTATCCGAGAAGCCAGAACAGCAAGAGGGATTGCTGCTTTCGCTGCGCAGCGACCCCTCTTGCTGTTCTGGCTTCTGAGATTCAGAATATTTTTTTTCTTGTTTTCCTCCTCCAAAAACTAGGTGCGTCTTGTGGTCTGGTGCATCTTATAAAGCAAAAAATACGGTACATCAAGATGGAATAAAACAAAGAAAAAAGGAAGATGGCTGCGTGACCAGCCCTTTTATGGGGTCTCACAGGTCATGTGTGCCCATCTACCTGGTCACACGCAGGGGCAGGAGGCTCCAGAACAGGTGTGACAGGAAGTCCTCCTGGCTGGAGTAACATCCCCCTGTGTATCCACTCTGGGCAAAGTGGTGTACTTTACTGCTTATGTTACATCCCACAAAGAACAACCTCTGAATAGATAGGGGTGCAATGTCAGTACTGTATGTTAAGAAGCAGACAAAATTATTATTTGGAGGGGGGGAATAGAAGTTGGCAGAGGCCTTCGTGTGTGTGTGTGTGTGTGTGTGTGTGTGTGTGTGAGAGAGAGAGAGAGAGAGAGAGAGAGAGAGAGAGAGAGAGAGAGAGAAATCACCAAAGGCTAACTAAAGAGGGTGGAGCTGCAGCTGCGACTGCCAGAGAAAGAGAAAGAGGTTCATTAAACTACCACTTGTGTGCATCGTAAAAATACATCTGGAAAGAGATGCCAAGAGTACCTCTGTGCTTCTAGAGCAATAGAATATGGGGCTCATCGGTAAGGAAAGCCTTGTGTTGGTTGGTGTTTTATCTCACCGGGTAAGTGCCTAGCAAAGCTGTCAACTTTTTCCTTTTTTTAAGGGAAATCCCCTTATTCCAAATAGGATTCCTTGCAAGAAAAGGGAAAAGTTGACAGCTATGGTGCCTTGGCAAAACTGATAAACAGAGCCAGGCAGAGGCCCGGGCCAGGTAGATAATGTACCCCCCCTTTTTTTTTTACCCTGGGGATAACTGAAGTCTTATAAATAAGTAAGTATATAAATAATTTTCACAAAGGTTATGCTGACAAATAATTTTATTTCAAGGCTTGAACTGTATCTGCATATAAAGACAAAATGGAAAATATAGATATACAATAGTGGTTTTGGCGAGGCCCCCTTTGGAATCAGAAACCCAGGCCAAGTGGCCCATATGCCCCCCCCCCCGGTCTGGACCTGCTGAGAAAATAAACCCCCAGCAGAAGCTGTTGGGTTGTCCAAATCCCAAATTAATCCCTTCTTGTGTACACCTGTGGGTATCAGGAGTCGCAATAAACTAAAGCAATTCTATTCCATTCTTACGTTCCCCATCTTTTTCTGATGGAGGCTGTGTGAGCCTGTTTTTGAGCTACAGCTATGGAAGAGTTCTGTGTCACCCAAAATACTGTTTCCAAGCCAGCAGAAAATTGGGTTCCCTTTCTAAGACTTTGACTGCAGCTCTCTCTGTGTCTGGTTCTTGAGTCTGCCTTGATCTGTTTTCTCTGCCTTGGGGAAGGTTTTTTTAAAATAAACAAAAACAAAAACAGACAAAGTTCTCTTCTGCAGTGGGGAAGGGAGCGGATGTTTCAGAGCCGGCAGCGAGGGAAAACAACAAGCAGTGAAGGGAATCGCAAGGTTTTGAGCTACACAGAACGCTTTCACGTTTCTAACTTGTCGGTTAATTCGTGCTACTTTTCTCTCAGGCAGGGAGGAGGCAGGAAAAAGGAGAATTGGGCATGTTAAACACTGGTGAGATAACCTCATCATCTCTTTCTGGGTTGGGGAAATGGAACAAGTTGCCCCTATTTTCCCCTACAACCACATGTTCTTGCTTTTTATTCTTCACCCCCAAGGAAGTAGGTTCCTTGCTTCCTTCGTGAATGCAGGTTGTTCTCCCTTCAAAGCCCTGCTGTTTATGGGGTGGAAGGGAATAGAAAACCCAGTCTACTTATGCCCCCAAAGTTCCTCCAGCCTCCCTCAGGTGATAGCATATGCCATCTCTTTCACCATATATTTATACCTTTGAAGCACAGATTAAAACATACACCCACTTCTAAAAATGTAGCAAATGGTACAGTTGTTAATATTTACCCTGGTACAGTGGTACCTCAGGTTACATACACTTCAGGTTACATATGCTTCAGGTTACAGACTCCGCTAACCCAGAAATAGTGCTTCAGGTAAAGAACTTTGCTTCAGGATGAGAACAGAAATCATACTCCGGTGGCGCGGTGACAGCAGGAGGCCCCATTAGCTAAAGTGGTGCTTCAGGTTAAGAACAGTTTCCGGTTAAGAACAGACCTCCGGAGCGAATTAAGTACTTAACCTGAGGTACCACTGTATTGGCTTCCTCGTCTGCCCCTGAATTAGCTCACAATAAAATTAAGAAGGGTGATGGAATAGATCTTCAGCTGCTCTAGCTAAGGACTCAGCCTTGTCGCTCTCTCACCTTCCTTGTGCTGCCGTTGTGGCATAATTGGTATAACTGACCTATAAAGCCTTAAAACAACTCGGGACTGTAATACTTCAAGGACCGCCTTTCCCCATATGAACCAACCCAGACCCTGCAATCATCATCTGAGGCCCTTCCTTATGTGCCTCCTCCATGAGAGGTCCGGAGGGTGGCAACATGACAGCGGGGCCATTTCGGTGGTGGCTCCACATTTCCGAAGTGCTCTCTGCAGCAAGGCTCACCTTTGTTACATACCTTTAGACGCCAGGCAAAAGCATTCCTCCTCTCCCAGGTCTTTGACTATGTCAACAAACGATGGCCCTTTAAACTGGGGGCAAAGTTACTGTTTTTGGTGGTTACTATGTTACGCATTTTTGCTGTTTTTATATTGCAAACAGCCCTGTGATCCCTGGATGAAGCGTGGTATAGAAAGTAAGTAAATAAAGCGTGAGACTCTTAAGCTCAGGGTCGTGCGTTTGAGTCCCATGTTGGGCAAAAGGTTCACTGCCTGCAACGAAGCCTTTAGATGAAAACAAAGTTACGGTAATTATAAACAGGATGGATTTGATTTAAATCAAATCGATTTAAATCATGATTTAAAGTAAGTCAGTAAGACTTGAATAAAATCTCTTGTTTTTTACAGAAAGACTCATTCTTGCTGGTATAATCTTAATATTTACAACCAGATGAAGGTTTCATTTTTGGAATAATAAATTTTCAGAGTATTTTTTTACAGTCATATCAAAAATTACCGATTTGGTTATACTATTAGAAATACATAGACCGAGAATTATGAAATTACTGTGAGGTTTAATAAGTTAACTGTTTATGTTTGGACAACTTTTCTGCTGTACTTTATTGGAAGGAGGAAAATAATCATTTCCTTAATAACTAAACAATTTACTTAACTGAAACAATGACATTATAACATATGCATCCATGTTTGTTAACTGATGTGGTTAAACGATTAAAAACAAAAACTTAGACTGAGTTGTAGCACACATGAAAAACTTAAAACAAATCCTTATTTCCCAGCGAATAGCCTTTGGACTGTAATGTACGGTAACTTAAATAGAAAACTAACTTTAGAAAGATTTTTCCTCCAAAAGCATTTTATTTTAAAAATCCAATTTAAATTTACAAAAAATCCAATTTAAACAAAAAAAATCTGATTTAATAATATGTTTTTTTAAAAAAAACAACACATGATTTTTATCCACCCTGATTACAAATTTAAAAACTTAACTGTGGGAAATGGCTGCAGCAACCCGCAGCCAGCTCTATCATCCGGAGAGCAGTAGAAAGAAACTTGATATTTGCCTGTGTCACCTGAAAGCGTGGAGTTTGATGGGGTCTCCCTGGGGGAAAGAGGAATTTCATAAGGAAGTGCCATGGAAGAAGCAGAGCTCATTGGATCCGGGCCCATGATCAGGAAAGAACCCAGATTACAGAGCGCCTCCTCGGGATTCAGTTTACCACCTCTCTCTTAAAATTGCAATAAACTTTGAGAAGGGGAAAGTTGCAGCTCTGCAAAAGTCTTTGAAAATGGACAGTTCGTGGGTTTTATGCATTTTTAAAAAAATTATTATTCCTTAAAAAAAATTAATGTAACCAGCTAATCCTTTGCTGAAATGGGAAGAGGAAAGACATCCTTGAAACAAGGTTTCTCAAAGTGCACAATGTTTTATCTCTTAATAAGCGGATGCATTTAGCGTGGGGGTACTTTATCTCCTAATCCCTTTTTCGGAGAAGCTTGGGAAGGAACAGGGTCAACGCCTCTAGAGATGTACGATGGAGCTGTTCTGCGCACAGTGCAAACGGAGGGGGTAGAATTCTGTATCGTGGTTGGAGGAGAGTCTTCTCCTGTGGCCTTGACTATGGATGGCAGCGTGCAATCTGTCACAAACAGGTGTCTTTGTACAAACGCTGGGGTGCCAGCTGTGTCCTTCGGGGGAAAAGAAAACACTTGCCACAGTTGTCCACACACCGGCAATGTCTAGGTTATTAAAAGTAGATGTATCTTGGCCTTCATAAGATCTACGCTTTTGATCATGGGTAGGCAAACTAAGGCCCGGGGGCCGGATCTGGCCCAATCACCTTCTAAATCCAGCCTGCGGACAGTCCAGGAATCAGTGTGTTTTTACATGAGTAGAATGTGTCCTTTTATTTAAAATGCATCTCTAGGTTATTTACGGGACCTGCCTGCTGTTTTCACATGAGTAGAATGTGTGCTTTTATTTAAAATGCATCTCTGGGTTATTTGTGGGGCCTGCCTGCTGTTTTCACACGAGTAGAATGTGTGCTTTTATTTAAAATGCATTTCTGGGTTATTTGTGGGACCTGCCTGGTGTTTTTACATGAGTAGAATGTGTGCTTTTATTTAAAATGCATCTCTGGGTTATTTGTGGGGCCTGTCTGGTGTTTTTACATGAGTAGAATGTGTGCTTTTATTTAAAATGCATCTCTGGGTTATTTGTGGGGCTTAGGAATTCGTTCTTTTTTCTTTCTTTTTTTCTAAAATATAGACCGGCCCCCCCACAAGGTCTGAGGGACAGTGGACCGGCCCCCTGCTGAAAAAGTTTGCTGACCCCTGCTTTTGATGAATGACTTCATCATCTTAAGTTATCCGAGTTGCTGAGAGTTCAGTTTATTTTTTAAAAAAATATTTATCAATTGGCGATAAGCTCTTCCTTATAAGTTGTCTAGAATGTATTCTGCAGAAAGGCAAATTAAAAAAGATTTCTGAAAGCTCCAGTATGTTTTAGAAAAATCCACATGCACAACTCCCTGCATGTAGTAAACTAGCTCTTAAAGGAGGAAACATCTTGCTGATCTGGTTTAGTAAATACAGGCAATATATATATTTTTTCCATGCAGGGGGTGCAATTCTGGTTCTAAATGCAGCATAAGGGGTCTCTATAGTATAGTGTATTTTAAAATGGGGTTTCAGAGTTTTTAGGGGTTTTTGAATGTTTTATGTAGTTTTTATGTAGTTTTATGTAGTTTTTCTATTTCATTGTTCTGCATGGGACAATGACAAGAAAGATATTGTATATATCGTATATAAAAAATAAGGTTACCGCTCCCTACCAGCAGTTTGAAGTAGTGCAGTGCAGAGTAGCTCTTACAACAATTCTGAAGCTGGCAACAGGTCAATAATGGCAGAAACTCACAAACAAATATTGTGCAAACCGATCCGTGGTTTTGCAGTACCTGGGCGAGCTAGATTCTTCAGGCAACAGCGCTTCTATAAACCTGGCAGAAATCCTTTCAAAGTAACATACATTTTTAAATGTTGGGCAAGCTAAGACAATAAAAGATGACATCATGACACAAGCAACAGAAAGCGTACATTCTGGTTTTGTTGTATTAGGGTGCCGATAAATGGACAACTCACCATTAAGAGCTAGAATTCACAGGGTAGGGGTTTTTTTGGGGGGGGGGGAATCCAGGCATTCCTGGGATTTAAACCTCTTCTCTCCCTTTTATGAGAATCACATCAAAACATTTCATGATAGTGTAAATCTGGCAGCTGCTTCGGTGAAGCAGTCAAAGGTCCCTACCGTCCAGTACAGTGGTACCTCAGGTTAAGTACTTAATTCGTTCCGGAGGTCCATTCTTAACGTGAAACTGTTCTTAACCTGAAGCACCACTTTAGCTAATGGGGCCTCCTGCTGCTGCCTTGCTGCCGGAGCTTGATTTCTGTTCTTATCCTGAAGCAAAGTTCTTAACCTGAAGCACTATTTCTGGGTTTAGCGGAGTCTGTAACCCGAAGCGTATGTAACTTGAAGTGTATGTAACCCGAGGTACCACTGTATTTCCCTCCTGAGAATCTTGCAAGGAAGGCATGAAAATGATAGTCATTCCTGCTTATCATAGAATTGTTGAGTTGGAAGGGACCCCCAGAGTCATCTAGTCTAACCCCTTGCAGTGCAGGAATCTTAACGGAATTATCAATGACAGAGAGCCATCCAACCAATGCGGAAAAGAAGCACCTAAGAAGGAGAATCCACCGCCTTCAGAGGGAGCGTTTTCCATTGTCAGACAGCTCTTATCGTCAAAAATGGTCTTCCTGATGTTTTGTCAGAACCTCCTGTTGTGTAACTTGAGCCTTTGGGTTGGGTCCCACCCTCCAAAGCAGGAGAAAACGAGCTTGCTCCATGTGACAGCCCTTTAGATACAGCCGTACCTCGGAAGTCGAACGGAAGCCGTTCCAGAAGTCCGTTCGACTTCCAAAACATTCAGAAACCAAATTGAGGCTTCTGATTGGCTGCAGGAAGCTGCTGCAAGCCAATCAGAAGCCGCAGAAGCCCCGTCGGACATTCGGGTTCCTAAAGAATGTTCGCAAACCGGGTTTGCGGTGTTTGGGAGACCCAACGTCCAAGTTGCAGGGCGTTTGGGATCCAAGGTACAACTGTATTTGACGATGGCTATCATACAGTGGTACCTCGGGTTAAGAACTTAATTCGTTCTGGAGGTCCATTCTTAACCTGAAACTGAAGTGCCACTTTAGCTAATGGGGCCTCCTGCTGCCAACTGCCACATGATTTCTGTTCTCATCCTGAAGCAAAGTTCTTAACCCAAGATACTATTTCTGGGATAGTGGAGTCTGTAACCTGAAGCGTCTGTAACCCGAGGTACCACTGTATCTCCTCTCAGTCTCCTCTTTTCCAGGCCAATCATACCCAACTCCCTTAACTGTTCCTCATCAGGCTTGGTTTCTGTGCCCTTGTCCCTCTTGGTCACCCATATTCCAACTAGTCCACTTCCTTCTTAAACTGTGATGCCCAGAACTGGACACGGGACTCCAGGTGTAGTCTGACCAAGGCAGGATAGAGCAGAAGTCCTTTGATTTCCCTTGTTCTGGACACTATACTACTTCTGCTGATGCTGCCTAGAGCAGCATTAGCGTTGGTTTACACCTGCCAACACGTGTGGGCAGCACTGGGCGGCAGCCAAGTCCACATCCCTTGCGAGGAAGCCACTGCAACTTGCTGGAAACGCCTGCTTCTAGGCCTGTTTACTGTTCCTCCCCATGCTCTCCTGTCATCTCTGAATATGCAGCTCTGAGCATGCAGACATTGGCAAGGAGGTAGAGATAACAGCAGCATCCTCTACCTGTTTTGTGCACACCTGGGTGTTTTCATGGTTTGGGCCCAGCAGGAGGGAATGGGCAGGTGGGTAGCAGTGCCTTGGGGAGAAAGGGAGAGAGACTGAGAGAGGGCACTTTGTCTCAAGGCCCCCTAAAGCATGGGTAGGCAAACTAAGGCTCAGAGGCCAGATCTGGCCCAATCGCCTTCTAAATCCAGCCCTCAGACGGTCCAGGAATCAGCATGTTTTTATATGAGTAGAATGTGCCCTTTTATTTAAAATGCATCTCTGGGTTATTTGTGGGGCCTGCCTGGTGTTTTTACATGAGTAGAATGTGTCCTTTTACAGTGGTACCTCTGGATACAAACGGGATCTGTTCCGGAGCCCCGTTCGCATCCTGAAGTAAACATAAGACGTGACTGCGCGCCTGCGCATGCGCAGGTCGTGTTTCGCCACTTCCGCGCATGCGTGTGATGTCATTTTGAGCACCTGTGCATGCGCCAGTGGCAAAACCCGGAAGTAACGCGCTCCGTTACTTCCGCGTCACAGTGGAGCACAACCTGAAAATATTCATTCCGAAACTACTTCAACCCGAGGTATGGCTGTACAGTGGTATCTTCGGTTAAGTACTTAATTCGTTCCGGAGGTCCGTACTTAACCTGAAACTGTTCTTAACCTGAAGCACCACTTTAGCTAATGGGGCCTCCTGCTGCTGCCGCACCGCCAGGGCCCAATTTCTGTTCTTATCCTGAAGCAAAGTTCTTAACCTGAAGCACTATTTCTGGCTTAGTGTAGCGTGTAACTTGAAGCATATGTAACCTGAAGCGTATGTAACCTGAGGTACCACTGTATTTAAAATGCATCTCTGGGTTATTTGTGGGGCATAGGAATTCGTTCATTTTTTCTTCTTCAAAATATAGTCCGGCCCCACACATGGTCTGAGGGACAGTGGACCAGCCCCCTGCTGAAAAAGTTTGCTGACCCCTGCCCCAAAGGTTCCCCTGCCCTAAAGCTAATGTCAGAACTGTTTTCCCATCAGGGTGGGTCTCCTAGTGTACTTTGGAGCGGATCATCCATGGTACAGTTTTATTGCTCTGCAAGAACTACCAAAACATCCCTATGGCCGTCCCCCAGGAGCAATTAACTTTCTGAGATAATCAGCAAAGATAATCTCCGCTCCTCGGCTGCCTTTCTTCCTGGGCTGGTTCACACAAGTACCTTTGTCACTCGGGGGGATACAGTGTCAATGACTTGGATGAACCTGTAAATTACCGTATTTTTTGCACCATAACAATCACTTTTTTCCTCCTAGAAAGTAAGGGGAAATGTCTGTGCGTGTTATGGAGCGAATGCCTATGGATGGCGGGGGGATCTGCTGCAGTCGTGAGCAGAGGATCCATGGTTCCCCTTCCTTCCCTCCTCCGTGGCTCACTTTGAAACAGCAAAGCGGGAGCAGAGCCGCTGAGTGGGGAGGAGAGAGCCTGCTTGCTTTAAAGGAGCAAATCGGGAGAGGAGAGGAGCCTTCTCCCCTTATACCCCTCTTCTGCATTATTAGCAGCATCCTTCTCCACCCACCCACCCCAAGCGTGTTCCTTGTCCCTTGAGTGCTTTTCCTTCCCTCCCCACTTAAAACGTGGTTACAAAGCATGGATCCACATGGATCCTCAGGATTTTTGCACTCCAAATTCACCATCAGATCACATAGCATGTCCATGGCTACAGCTTGCACCAAAAAAATCACACACCCACTGTTGCCTGGGGCCGCAGTGGTGCAAAAATGTGGTTACAAAGCATGGATCCACATGGATCCTCAGGATTTTTGCATTGGGCTACCCCAAACTCACCGTCAGATCACATGTCTGTGGCCACAGCATGAACCACGAAAATCATACATCCACTGTTTCGTTTAGAATATTTTTTTTCTTGTTTTCCTCCTCTAAAAACTATGTTCATGTTATGGTCGGGTGCGTGTTATAGAGCGAAAAATACGGTAGCAACCACAGACAGAACAGTTACATGTCACCTCAAAGGCGATATTTATCAATGAAGTCCCTCAGCTCATGCCTTTGATTGTGAGTCATCAAGCGGTAAGAGATCGAGACGCACACATGCATTGCTGAAAATGTAAAGAGAAAGAAGGTTCATTTTATCATATGTGGTGGTCTTGTAGTAAGGTTAAAGCTTATTGGGAAATGATATATAATGAATTGAAAAAGATGTTCAGAATAACTTTTATTAAAACAAAACAAAACCCAGAAGCTTTTCTTTTGGGAATTATAGGGACAGATGGTATAGAAATTTATTTATGTATGCAACTACAGCAGCAAGAATGTTACTTGCCCAAAACTGGAAAAAAACCAGAAGTCCCAGAAAATGAAGAATGTGTACAAAAACGTATGGATTATGCAAGGATGGCGAAACTTGCCGGGAGAATAAGAAATCAAGATATCAAACTTTTTATAAAAGAGTGGAAGTGGTTTGTTTAATATTTACAGATAAATTGTAAACAGATAAAAACACTGGCAGGATTAATGCAATCGCCTGCAGTTACATAAGAGTATATATTTAAAGAAGATAAATAAATGAGTAAGTTAAGTGAATTTGGATATGCAGAAGATATTAAAAATTTAAGGAACCGCAAAAAGGGGGAAGTGAATTTTTAAAATGTCAAAATGATTGTAAAATCAGTAAAATGTATATATCTGAAAAGCATGGATTATTATTATTTTTTTAAAGATACCTATGCATGTGTGAACCAGCCTTTCCCCTTATCTGTACAAGTTTGTTTTTATAGGGGGAGATGTGGAAAATTACTCCCAAGTCGGAAGAAATGGGGTTAGGCCCCCATTGAAATCAAGTTATGTGTCTCTTTTTTACAGACACAGTTAATTTAGCCATAGTCTAAGGGCTGGCAATTCTTTTACTCAATTAGGCTGTTAAAACCTCACTGATCTGTAACAATGGTTTGTTGTATTTTCACGCCATCCCAGCCTATAGCTCATAGGGTGCGATAGGACTCCAGCCCCTTTTGTAACTGGCACGGGTGGCGCTGTGGGTTAAACCACAGAGCTTAGGACTTGCCAATCAGAAGGTTGGCAGTTCGAATCCTTACGACGGAGTGAGCTCCCGTTGCTCAGTCCCTGCTCCTGCCAACCTAGCAGTTTGAAAGCACATCAAAGTGCAAGTAGATAAATAGGCACCGCTCCAGCGGGAAGGTAAACGACATTTCCGTGCGCTGCTCTGGTTCACCAGAAGCAGCTTAGTCATGCTGGCCACATGACCCGGCAGCTGTATGCCGGCTCCCTTGGCCAATAAAGCGAGATGAGCGCCGCAACCCCAGAGTCGGTCACGACTGGACCTAATGGTCAGGGGTCCCTTTACCTACCCCAAAAACCACTTTTTTCTCTTGGTGCCAACTAGTGGAGCTCTAGAAAGAAAGAAAATGTAGATCCCACAATCATGAGATCTACTTGAGCCCGATTTCAAACAGGTGAGTTCCCCAACCCACCCAGGTTTCTCCCTACTTCTTTCCTCTAAACATTTATTTCCAAACTGCCTCGTCCTCTGCTTTGGGAAGATTCACCCACTCCCAATTCCTGCCAAATTTTACACAATAGTTTAGCTTTCACGGTAAAAAGGAAGAAAGGGAAAAGCTTTTGTGTGGCCAGCTTTCTCAAGTGACTCTGTTTTTGTGCTTTTAAATAGCACACTGACATGTAATAGAGGAAGATTTTCCTGGCATGGAGACGAGGAAAACATCGCCCACTTAATTTCTCCAAGCCAGGCGGCTGTTAACTGTGCAGGTTTTTTTGTTGGCAACCCTGAAACCAGCAAGAATACAACATTCTGCAAGTTTGTGTAATCATTACTGCGTGCAGTTAAATAATCTGACAAGCTGTGTACACACCATATATTTAAGACCTATTTAAAGCACATGACGTCCCCCAAAGAATCATGGGGATTGTAGTTTTTTTTTAAGGATGCTGGAAAAACTATAGTTCCCATGATTCTTTGGGGGAAGTCATGTGATTTAAATGCCTTTTGTATATGCAGCCTGAGTTTCTTCGGCCGTGTACACACTACACATTTAAAGCACATTCCTTCTGTCAAAGAAAGTATGGGTATTGTAGTTTATCCCTCACAGAGCTACAATTTCCAGCAACCCCTTAACAAACTACAGTTACCGGAATTACAGCCCTGGTTACAATGCAATAAAGTTTATTACTGTAGAGTTCGCTTATTCCTTCAAGTGACTATTTTGGGTTCCTCTTTCCTCACTCCCAATTTATCACAGTGATTGAACCTATCTGTTTGGTTTGTTTACTTATTAGATTTCTTGCCTGTCCTTTTCCATAAGGTCCCTGGGCATTGACCAATAAAAAATACGGTATTAAAATCAATTTATAACTAGGAGAATGGAGGAGGATTCTTTCCTCCTTTTTCAGCACAGCAGGCCTGCGGATTTGCGTACTAGGCTGGCGGGATTTTCCTGAGGGCTGATGGAGCCAAAGTTATTGAGTCAGAAGCATTTTGGCTTATGGGATTCCCCCAGCCTTTTGGCTTTGGTTCTGCTTTCCAGTGAATTTTTGGAATTTCTTGAAGCAGGAACTACTTTCTCGTGTTTTCCGTTTGCTCAGGAGAGCTCAGTAAGCAGGAAGGACCAACAGGAGATCTCGGATGGGATTTTTCCAACATACAGTGGTACCTCAGGTTACACACGCTTCAGGTTACATACGCTTCAGGTTACAGACTCCGCTAACCCAGAAATAGTACCTCAGGTTAAGAACTTTGCTTCAGGAAGAGAACAGAAATCGTGCTCTGGTGGTGCAGCGGCAGCGGGAGGCCCCATTAGCTAAAGTGGTGCTTCAGGTTAAGAACAGTTTCAGGTTAAGAACGGACCTCCGGAACGAATTAAGTACTTAACCTGAGGTACCGCTGTATTTTCCTTCCTTTCCCTCCTCCGCTTTCTTACAAAGCAGCTGGAATGGGGACACAAAAATACTAATTAAACTGGGGAAATCTGCCACTCAAGAATCTGCCCAGGGGTATCTTGCCCATAGAGGCAAGTGGCGTGGGGTGCCAGGGCGCCAAGTTCTGGAGGGCGCCAGGGAAGAGGCTGGGCACAGCGCCTCCTGGCATCAGCTCGCCACCCTCGCCCGCCTCGCTGAAGCAGCCCGCACCAGAGCCTCTGCCTCTTCCCCGCCGGAGGAGCTGCCCTCCAGCCATTGCCCGCCTCCTCCAGCCCCACCAAGCTGCCAGGAGTGCCATAAAAAGGTCGGCAACTCTGAGAAACGGGGTGGGCACCGGCTCCGGAGGGATCTTTGCACCATGTTGCCGGATATATTTAAGATGGCCCTGAATCTGCCACAAGCTCTACTGGTGGATGAAGAATGAGAATCATCCCTTAATGAACCCCATACCCTCCAACATTTCTCCAATGAAAATAGGGACATCCTAAGGAAAAGCAGGACATTCTGGAATCAACTCAGAAACCAGGACAGCTTCTGTAAATCCAGGACTGTCCCTGGAAAATAGGGACACTTGGAGGGTATGCAATTTTCATGTGGTGAGAGGCTCCAGCAGTTCCTGTGCTAAGCCAGGCTTAGTTTCCTTGGAATGAAGGTCAGTGGAGAACAGGGCCGGCCCATCCATAAGGCAAGGTGAGGCAACTGCCACAGTGGCAGGGTAGCAGATCCAGCTTCCAAGAAATGCATTTATTGAGGTGGCAGTGACAGCTATGACACTCTTCTTGGAGGCCAGACCTTCACAGCGGCCTCTTGGCAAACAGGAAATGAAGTTCGCAATGTAGATCTTTATCCTCCCCTAGTTCCTGATGTCAATCTTCACTCACTTCTTCTTCCCTGGCAGGCCTCGGGTGCCAAAATGTCTTGGGCCAGCCCTGGCAGAGACTACAGGGTCTTTAGGATAAATGGCTTTGTTGTTGTTGTTGTTTAGTCGTGTCTGACTCTTTGTGACCCCATGGACGAGAGCATCCCAGGCACTCCTGTCTTCCACTGCCTTCTGCAGTTTGGTCAAACTCATGCTGGTAGCTTCAAGAACACTGTCCAACCATCTTGTCCTCTGTCGTCCCCTTCTCCCTGTGCCCTCCATCTTTCCCAACATCAGGGTCTTTTCCAGGGAGTCTTCTCTTCTCATGAGGTGGCCAAAGTACTGGAGCCTCAGCTTCAGGATCTGTCCTTCCTGTGAGCACTCAGGGCTGATTTCCTTCAGAATGGAGAGGTTTGATCTTCTTGCAGTCCATGGGACTCTCAAGAGTCTCCTCCAGCACCATAATTCAAAAGCATCTGACACATATATACGACCTGAGCATAGGCTGGCGGGACTCACAACTTTGACCCTCCCAACAGATCTCACTTCCCCTTTAGGCTTCCAGGGAAGCTACAAAGTCCACCGCAGAGCAAGACATGTCTTCCTCTCTCTAACCCCGAGTGGATATAGGATCACAAGCCTGGAAGGGATCCAAGGATATCATCTAGACTGGCCCTGCCACACCCGAACCCCATAACAATACTGTATGCAGAACAGCGGACAGCAGACAGTCACCTCTTCCGAGTCCCGCCAACCGATCTTCCCCCATTTTCTTTTGCGGTAAAATCTGGGGGAAGCAGAGAGCACAGGGTTTTGACACCCCACATGGTTCTGTAAGAGATGGGGTCCAGGAATAGCCACCCAGTGACAACGGCAGACAACCTTGCTTAGGACTGAATGTTCAAGAGAGGGCCGGCCCACAATATTTTGGCACCTGAGGCGAACCACAAAATGGCGCTTCCCCTCCCTACCAGGGGAGAAGGTGTGAGCGAAGAGCTACGTCGGAAACAAGGTTGAAGCAGGAATCAAAGGCCATTGCGGGGCGAAAGGGGTCCACTCTGGATCACAGCAGGCAGCTGCAGAACACAGGAGGGCAGCCCCATTTCCTGCCTAGAAAAGAGACCTCACACCGCCTTCTCTTTGCATCAAGGCTGCTGAAGAGATGGCGTTGCGGGAAGTCTGCCAAGGAGGCAGGAGATCTGGCCTCTGAGGAGCGAGCCGTTGCAGCAGAAGGCGAGGCATTCCTTGGAGAAAGGACCTGCCGCCCCTCTGGCTCGACCACCTGAGGCAGTTGCCCAACCTTGCCTCATGGCTGGGCCGGCCCTAGTTCAAGAGCACCTTGCCTGGTTCTGTCTTCAACGGCTGGTTCTGCTCTGGGGGATAAAATGTAGGTAAAGGACAACTGGACAGTTAAGTCCAGTCAAAGGCGACTATGAGGTTGCCCACTCATCTCACTTCAGGCCAAGGGAGCCGGCGTTTGTCCACAGACAGCTTTCCGGGTCATGTGGCCAACATGACTAAACCGCTTCTGGCACAACAAAACACCGTGAAGGAAACCAGTGCACACAGAAACGCCATTTACGATCCTGTTGCAGTGGTATCTATTTATCTACTTGCACTGGTGTGCTTTCAAACTGCTAGGTTGGCAGAAGCTGGGACAGAGCTACGGGAGCTCACTCCGTCGTGGGGATTCAAACCACCGACCTTCTGATCAGCAAGCCCAAGAGGCTTAGTGGTTTAGACCACAGCACCAGGTGAACCTCCCTCTGGGGACGAAACAAATTAAAAAAATTATTTCCAGCAGCACCTTAGAAACCAACTAAGTTTGTTATTGGTATGAGCTTTTGTGTGCATGCACATTTCTTCAGATACCAATTCTTCAGATTTCTCCCTCTGGGGAAATATTGACTGCAAGTGAACAGGGCCAGCGGGCAGTTGTCTGCTCATGTATTTACTTAATCAATTCACACACGCATCCCTCAGGGCAGCATACAGTGGTACCTCGGGTTAAGAACTTAATTCATTCTGGAGGTCCGTTCTTAACCTGAAACTGTTCTTAACCTCAAGTACCACTTTAGGTAATGGGGTCTCCTGCTGCCGCGCGATTTCTGTTCTCATCCTGAAGCAAAGTTCTTAACCCGAGGTACTATTTCTAGATTAGCGGAGTCTGTAACCTGAAGCATATGTAACCTGAAGTGTATGTAACTCGAGGTACCACTGTATATGGTGCTCACTATGGTTTGGTTTTCCATCAGGTGTCGATCAAATTCACATCCAGCCATGCTACAGAATCGGATGCTCTCAGAAATCACTGGGCCACATTTCCTAAGCTCATTGCTGTTTCACAGTTGTTATTACCAGGGCTTTTTTTCCAGCTGGGATGGCTCAGGACTGCAATAGCTCAAGGACCACCTCTTTCCATATGAACCTACCATGAGATCACCTTCTGAGGCCCTCCTTCATGTGCTCTAGGGGTCCGGAGGGTGGCAGCACAAGAACGGGGCCTTTTCTGCAGTGGCTCCCCATCTGTGGAATGCTCTCCCCAGGGAGGTTCGCCTGGTGCCTTCACTATACACCTTTAGGCACCAGGCAAAAACGTTCCTTTTTAAACAGGCCTTTGGTTGAGCTGATTGACATCCTATACCTTTTTAAAAAGTGGCTTTTTTGGGGGGTATTATTGAGTTGTTTTTATTTTGAATATATATATTGTGGTTTTTATGTTGATATTTTCTGCCCTGAGTCCTCCAGGTATAGGGCGGTATATAAATTCAATAAATAATAATAATAAATTGCCACTCTAAGAGAACGAGGGAGGTGTTCATGGTGAGTTCCGGCTCCTCTTCTTCTAGAAATCAGCACTGGATATTACTACTGCTACTGTGTACATAATAATAATGAATAGCAATGACGACAACAGATGAGTACACAAGCACTAGATTTGCAGTGAGCCACTGAGCCCCTCCAAGAGAACAGCTAAGCTCATTATATACCATCTTGCAGGTGGTAGTGGTCTGTGGCTGTATCGTCACTAACCCTATTGCTGGTAAAGTCCAATAAGTAGCGATAATCCACAAGCACACCCCACCTAGAAATGGCCGTAACAAGGATAACTTGTGCCAAAGGCATTTTTCTTAGGAGATAAATCTGTGTGTGATTTATCTGCATTGATTTGTGGCTCACATAAGAGAGCTCCTCCATGCCAAAAAAAAAATCCCCGCACACACTCAACCAGCATGTCAGGGGTAGTAAGCCTAGATTTGAATTTCTCTCCCTCACAGCTAGTTTGTGTGTGTATGAGTGATATATATATAGAGAGAGAGATAGAGGATTTAATTATTTGTTGTTGATACAGAGAAGCAGTCTGTCAGGATAAGCCCTGCTCTTCAGTGGTGCAGCCCAGACACGGGTTTGCTGCCTCAATCACAGCCTTGCCCCAGTACAGTGGTACCTCGGGTTACATACGCTTCAGGTTACACGCTCTGCTAACCCAGAAATAGTGCTTCAGGTGAAGAACTTTGCTTCAGGATGAGAAGAGAAATTGTGCTCTGGTGGCGTGGCAGCAGCAGGAGGCCCCATTAGCTAAAGTGGTGCTTCAGGTTAAGAACAGATTCAGGTTAAGAACGGACCTCCGGAACAAATTAAGTACTTAACCCGGGGCTACCACTGTATTGCATTTCCCCAACATAAAAAGCATTATTGTTCTGGGTGCTTCAGTCATCTGCAAAACAGCAACCTCAATGGAAGGCATTCCAATTGTGCAGATGGATAAAGGTAAAGGTAAAAGGACCCCTGACCATTAGGTCGGCAAGTCCTAGGCTCTGTGGTTTAACTCACAGCGCCACCTGCGTCCCTTCATGCAGATGGATGCATCAAATCTTCAAGAGGCCAAACGGGTACAAACGATGACAACATGCTATCATTTATTCCACTTCAAACCAACCTCCAATCCTGGTTCTCTGCAAAGCCCCCAAATTAGCATGCAAAATTGTTATATGCATATATATATATGCATATGCATATATATATATATATATATATATATATATATATATATATATATACAGCAAGATCATCAACCAACCAATTACTGCTCTGGCAACATGTTGGCGTTTCTTCCTACCCTTTTAAAAAAAATGCTGTTGCAACACATCTGCAAAACGTTGGTGTTTTTTTAATAATAATGTTTATTCGTGTTAAATTGCAACAATCCAATAACAGCTTCATTATAACAAGGCCAAATTATAATACAATTAATAATACCAATCACTGAGATGCCATTGAGGCGCTAGAGTTGATGGTTTGATGACGCATCTGCAAAACATTTTGCAGCAAAACACCTTTCCTTGTTTCATGAGGTTGGTGATTTTTGATTTCCCAGGGAAGTCGTTCCAAACCTGCGCCGTGCATCTTGCCAGGTAAGCGGTGTTTATAGAGAATTCTCCCCCTCTCCTCCTTGCAGCCCGCATCCCATTCAGAGACTACAAGTCCCAGCATGCAGTGCGACGCTCCTGAGCTCATCGAGAGCTGCATGTTGGGAACGGGGTGCGGGTAGGAGACGAGATCAATAATTGTCTGCCATATTGGACCCCCGAGTGTGCCGGGGTGGGGGGAAGGGAAGGGATCGGAAGTCTGGAGGTTGTGCAGATTTTGCATTTTAATTTATTGATGTTTTTGCAAATAAGCCTTAGGCTGTAGCTTGCTGAGCTACCTGCGCCGTCTCTCCACGCACCCGATCAGATTGCAGCTTTTGCAAATCGCCCCCTTGTCCCTTTAAGCAGCTGTTACGACGGAGAACTTGCAACAGTTGAGAATTTTCAAAAAGAATATATTTTTTAACCCATTGCAGCATTGCAAAAAAAAAAGTGGGTGGGGAAGGAAAGAACTACACCTGTTGGACTTATGCCTGTCGTGCAGCTGTGTTGAAAAGTACTAGGGGAGCCCTGCCAAAGCTGGGCGGGAGGTGGCTCGACCTGAAGAGGAGATGGGGTGAGGAGGAGGGAAATCCCAGCCACATACAAAGTATCTTCTTTCTTTTTAATAATAATAATAATAATAATAATAATAATAATAATAATAATAGTAAATGTTTGTGAAATGCTGCAGCAGATGTAGCTAAGCTTCTGTCACCCGTCGGAGTGAAACCTCAGGGAGGAGGGATCGGGCCTGCAAACGACACAAAATAAACCATGCATATAATAAAAAACAGAATTAAATAATAATAATAATAGAGCACATGGGAGAGCATGTTCGTGATCCTAAGTGGCATAACCAGGACTGATGGTGATGGAAGGAGGGGGGGATTTAACTCAGGAGGTGTCCTGTCCCCCATGTAGAAAGAAGACTCTGGGATCAATCCTGTCTCGCCCTCCAAATAAAAAAATATCACAGGCAGGAGGAAGCCCTGCTGCTAAAAAGCTACCTTCAGCCAGAAGGGAAGGGACCTGTGGCAGATGAGACTCAGCCTTGATGCTCAGATGTGTCTGTCATAAGGCCTTTTCGTACTTGTGTCCTCCATTTTAAGGGAAGGAAAACCAGGCCTGCCTCTCGGTTTTGCACCGTGGAAGCACAGCTGGGACTTCTGACATGAAGAATTCCCCCTGCCGTGGAAATGGAAGTTGATAGGCAAAGCTTTGCCTCCGCCTCCTAAATATCTTGGCATCAGAAGGTGCAGAGGAGCAGGGCTGGTGGGGGGAAAGGTGGCAACCCAGGTCAATAGCGATGTCGCTCCATAAGGCGCACCTGACCATAAGATGCACCTAGTTTTTAGAGGAAAACAAGAAAAAAAAAATTCTGAACGAAACAGTGGATGTATGATTTTTGTGGTTCATGCTGTGGCCACAGACATGTGATCTGATGGTGAATTTGGGGTGACCCAGTGCAAAAATCCTGAGGATCCATGTGGATCCATGCTTTGTAACCACGTTTTTGCACCATTGCGGCCCCAGGAAACAGTGGATGCATGATTTTAGTGGTTCATGCTGTGGCCACAGACATGTGATCTGATGGTGAATTTGGGGTCACCCAGTGTAAAAATCCTGAGGATCCATGGGCTTATACCTCCCCCCCTCCCAGGCAACCTCGGCTAGTGTCCCTTATCTCTCTTCCGATCGCACCAATCATCTGTTTCCTTTCAACACTCCCTTCCCTCTTGTTTGCCTTAGTGTCTTTTCCTTAGCTGGAGCAGTTTTTTGCTCCTCCTTTTATTCTAATTTCTCTCCTTATTGCTTTAGCCTTCCTGTTTCCCCCCTTTGCAAGTTTGCTGTCTTTATCGCCCCCCTCCCAAGCAGCCTCCTTTATCTCTAGCGTCCCTTATCTCTCTCCCCGATAGACAAACGATCAGTGGCTTTGTTTCAACACCCACTTCCCTCTTTCAAAAAAAGAAGAAGCATGATCTGCTTTTTGCCCCCTGGGCAATTCGGCTCCAGGGACCACACATTTGCTCCATAAGACGCACAGACATTTCCCCTTACTTTTTAGGAAGAAAAAAGTGCGTCTTGTGGAGCGAAAAATACGGTATACCCAACAACATGTTGCAGCTCGGCTGCAGGGAAAAGGCTGCTTTGTCGCAACAAAAGCAGCCGCTTTGTGAAAGGTGCCTTGCCCTCTGCAATAAATGAGTTTATCAGCCAAATGTTCTCTACGCTGAAAACCCTGAGCTGGGAAACTTTGCTTTTGGGGTC
Source organism: Podarcis melisellensis (assembly GCF_964234715.1). Lineage (NCBI taxonomy): Eukaryota > Metazoa > Chordata > Lepidosauria > Squamata > Lacertidae > Podarcis > Podarcis melisellensis. The sequence goes on along the minus strand of NC_138545.1, from coordinate 40,871,556 downwards.
TTTTTCTAGATCTGTGGTGCCAAAGCCCAGCCTGCAACTGGTAGGTCTGACTACTGCGGGGAGATATGGGGCAGCCCGCAAGATGGAAACATGGAAAATTGGGAAGCGCTGGGCTAGGGCTGCCAGCCTGCCTTCGCTTGAATTGGTGTGTGCATGTGGCGGGGGAAACCTGTGGCCCTCTATTTTTATTTTTATTTATTGAATTTATATACCGCCTATACACACACACATGTACATGTCTCAAGGCAGTTCACTCTAGATCAGTGTTTCCCAAACTGGAGCGTTTGGACTACAACTCCCATCATCCCTAGCTGGCAAGACCAGCAGTCACGGATGATGGGAATTGTAGTCTGAAAACAGCTGGAGACCCAGGTTTGGGAAACAGTGGACTAGAATTGCAGATGGAACCCAAATTCCATCAGCAACAGCCTCTTGAGGCCCACAAGTTCCTCATTCTTGATTTGGGGCAAGGAACACAAATATCACATTCATGTCATCCATCCAAGGCGTTATGCATGGGCATAGCCAGGATTTATTTTATTATATTTTATTTATGCTTTTCAGGTTTATACATCATCAACCTTTCAAAACTCGACTTCCTTCCCCCTCTTTCTGCGGTCCCTTACATTTATTTTTAATATCTTCGGCCTATCCAAATTAACTTAATCTGCTCATTTATTCATCTACTTCAAATATATACTCTTGTAAAACTGCAGGTTATTACAATAATCCTGCCAATGTTCTTATCTGTTCACAGTTTATCTGTAAATATTCAATAAACCATTTCCATTCTTTTGTAAAAAGTTTGTTACCTTGGTTTCTTATTCTTCCAGTGAGTTTTGCCATTTCTGCATATTCCATTATTTTTTTGTACCCATTCTTCCTTTGCTGGGACTTCTGCCTCTTTCCATGGCATGATGATACTACTGTTTCAAACAGTCTTGGCTTCCCCCAAAGAATCCTGGGAGCTGTAGTTTGTTAAGGGTGCAGAGGATTGTTAGGAGGCCACAAATCCCCCCACAGAACTACAGTTCCCAGGGTTCCCTGGGGGGGAGGGATTGAGAATTAAACCAGTGCAGCTCTGTGAAGGCAATAGCGATCCCTGACCAACTCTCAGCGCTTGAAGAAACTACAGCTCCCAGAATTCTTTGGGGGAAGACGCGGCTGTTTAAAGTGGTTATTCAATGTATGTGGTGATTTATTTATTTTTTGTCAAATACTTTTTTATTGAGTTTTACATTGCAAATTTAAATTCAAACATTAAACATCAACATTGTTTAGGATTCCCTGAATCCTTTGACTCACTTCGCCCTTCCATGGTTATCATTTTCAATCTGTCAAAGTTTTTAGTGGTTTACAGTGTTCTCTTAAACACATTGTGAATTTCCCCCCATTCCTTCTTAAAGTTCTTCTCTTCTTGGTTTCTGATTTTCCCTGTCATTTTCACTGTTTCAGCATTGTTGATCATCTTCATCAACCATTAACCTGTTTACAGTACTTTTGCAAGTATAGCAGTACCTTGGTTTAAGAACAGTCTGGTTTAAGAACAATTTGGTTTACAAACTCTGCAAAACCGGAAATAGTGTCTTGGTTTGAGAAATTTACATCAGTCTGGGTGGCGCTGTGGGTTAAACCACAGAGCCTAGGACTTGCCGATCAGAAGGTCGGCGGTTCGAATCCCCGTGACGGGGTGAGCTTCCGTTGCTCGGTCCCTGCTCCTGCCAACCTAGCAGTTCGAAAGCACCTCAAAGTGCAAGTAGATAAATAGGTACCGCTCCGGCAGGAAGGTAAACGGTGTTTCCGTGCGCTGCTCTGGTTCGCCAGAAGCGGCTTAGTCATGCTGGCCACATGACCTGGAAGCTGTACGCCGGCTCCCTCGGCCAATAAAGCGAGATGAGCGCCGCAACCCCAGAGTCGGCCATGACTGGACCTAACGGTCAGGGGTCCCTTTACCTTTTTAAGAATGGAATCCGAACGGTGGAAGGGCACCGGCGGCGGGAGGTCTCATTAGGGAAAGTGCGCCTCGGTTTAAGAACGGTTTCGGTTTAAGAACAGACTTCCAGAATGGATTAAGTTCGTAAGCCGAGGTACCACTGTACAGTTACATACACTTCAGGTTACATACTCTTCAGGTTACAGACTCTGCTAACCCAGAAATAGTGCTTCAGGTTAAGAACTTTGCTTCAAGGTGAGAACAGAAATCGTGCTCCAGCGGCGCACAATGTTTCTGTACATCAGAAACATTTCCCATTCTTCTTAAAATTTCTTGTCATCTTCATTTCCGAGCTTTCCCGTTAACTTTGCCATTTCGGCGAAGTCCATTAACTTGGTTTGCTAATCTTTTCTGGTCGTGACTGCTTCCTGTTTCATTACACTTTTCAAACTGGCCTTCCAGGAAAAAAGGTGTCATTTTGTGAAAAGGGGGGGTTCTCCCCAGCCTTCAAAGGTTTCTTGGTATGCTTGTGCGAAACTCCTGTGAGAAGGTTGACAACCGCAACCTAGAGCAGTTTCCAACTTACCTTCAAATGTTTCCCATTTAAAAAAGCACGAGCCAAAGGACATTTAATGTACTCCCCATTTGCTTAAAAACGATTGATGCTTGAAGCATGGGAAGAGGAGCCCAATGGAAGAACTGCACAGGCGTTTGACTTGCTAGCATTGCAAAACAAACATGTCAAAAGCCAAGCAAAAGGTGATAAGGATAATGATAATTTTATTATTTATACCCTACCACCACTACTGTGACTCCTCGCTGAAAGATACTGCAATGTCACCTGGGCAAATGTCTTACAATAATACACAGAAGGTTTTCCAAAAACTCTCTTTTCTGAGCTTTGTAATTGAACCAACCCCCCCCCCACATCTTTCTGTCTGAGTCTAGTAAAATTTCACCTCCAGAATTTCCTGTGCTATTTCACTTTGCAGAAACAAAGCAAAGCACCCTGGTTGTTGTGGCTGGGGGGCGGGGAGGGGGAACCACCCTGTCGTATTTTGGAAAAACTTAGTAGCAGTTTCTCTTGGCATCTTGCAGCGGGGCCGTATCCTTTGAGGAAGAAAGATGTTTACGTTGTTTCCTAAAAGAGGCTGGCATCTCTCCCCAACCACCACCAGATCAAACAAGGAAGTGGCTTAAAATACACAGACAACTCCCCCCCCCCACCTGAATGCTTTTTTTTAAAAAGCAGGGATTTTTTAAAGCAAGAAAAATAAAAGGGCAGGGCTTTCACCCCCCCCCAAAAAAACTCATTCCTCTTGCCCATTCCCTCAGTTGTGTTTTGCTGGTCGCATGATGCTCAGATCAGCGCTGTAGCTGCGATCTAAGTTTTCTAACTTAAATTGGGGTGAGGTGGGGTGCCAAGATAGGAAGAAAGACTGGAATGCAACGGTTTGGCAGGAACCATGTCTGGATTTCTCTATTAAAAAAAAAAACCACTAATGCCAATTCTGGATGAAGCAGCCAGCATGGACTGGAAAGCGAGCAGAGGACATAAAGTTGCTAAGGCGTTGCAGGATGAGATTTTCTTTCCCCTGAGCAGAGAGATCAACTCCTGGAATGTGGGGGAGTTATGGGAAAAGGAAAAAGGGCTCTGTGGGATTTGGAAAAGCGAACATCAAATCCAAACAAGCAGAGCACACTGGCGTGAAAGAGGCAGCAGTTCAAAAACAACACGTTATCCAGAGAAGGCTAAGGATTTTCGTTGCTCGACTGCTTCCCCCACCCACCCTTTCGCAGTTAAAAATAAGGTCCGTGAAGGCAGGAAAGTTCTGCTTCGATTGCAGCTCAGTCACTCCACATCTGAAGTTCAAAACTGCTGGTAATTTTGGCCTCCAATGTCAACGGGTTTTCGCGACAAGGTCCCCTCCCACTGCCACCTGTAATAATTTGGGAAGTTATACTAGCCTTTTAGGGACGTGGGTGGCGCTGTGGGTTAAACCACAGAGCCTAGGACTTGCCGATCAGAAGGTCGGTGGTTCGAATCCCCGCGACGGGGTGAGCTCCCGTTGCTCAGTCCCAGCTCCTGCCAACTTAGCAGTTCGAAAGCACGTCAAAGTGCAAGTAGATAAATAGGTACCACTCTGGCGGGAAGGTAAATGGCGTTTCTATGTGCTGCTCTGGTTCGCCAGAAGCGGCATAGTCATGCTGGCCACATGACCTGGAAGCTGTACGCCGGCTCCCTCGGCCAATAAAGCGAGATGAGCGCCGCAACCCCAGAGTCAGTCACGACTGGACCTAATGGTCAGGGGTCCCTTTACCTTTACCTTACCAGCCTTTTAGGGGTAAGGACTTTATGTATTTGAAAGATGAGCCATGCAAAATCCTCTTGTTGAGGCCCTGAAGCCCAGAACAGCCAGGCAGGATCTTGCTGAACTTAGGGAGGCAGCGGCCGTGAGGCGGAGATTGATACTGGAGGACCAGGATCACAAAGCCAAGACCAAACTCAAAGAGGAGCAAGGGGCCAACGCAGGAAATCTGGCCGAACTTGAAGGCATGTTGAGAAATATATTTTGGTTAAGAAGTAGGAGAATTTTGGAACTGGAAGGTCATGATTTAAAATTGGGATAGCATGGATATCTGTGGTTAAAAAAGAGAAAAAGTTAAAGGACCCCTGGACAGTTAAGTCCAGTCAAAGGCGACTATGGGGTTGCAGCGCTCATCTCACTCTCAGGCCAAGGGAACTGGCGTTTGTCCACAGACAGCTTTCCGGGTTGTGTGGCCAGCAGGACTAAGCCGCTTCTGGCGCAACAGAACACCATGACGAAAACCAGAGCGCACGGAAACGGTGTTTACCTTCCCACCACAGTGGTACCTATTTATCTACTTGCACTGGCGTGCTTTCGGACTGCTAGGTTGCCAGCAGCTGGGACAGAGCAACAGGAGCTCACTCCATCGCGGGGAATCGAACCGCCAACCTTCCGATTGGCAAGCAAGCCCAAGAAGCTCAGTGGTTTAGACCACAGCACCACCCGCTTCCCTTTTGATATATGTGGTACGACAAGGTCAAAGTAAATGTGGAGTTTAAAAATCATTTTGTCAGACGTACTATATTGAGAGTCTGGAATAGATCCAAACCTACAGTAGTTTATATATGAAGGTACCTTTATGTATTGCAATGCAAGAAGCGCTTCGCAGAAAGGAGATGGTAAGTAATGAGAAATGGTTAAGCTATCAAGAATGATTAGAATGGAGCCAAAGGGAAATTAAAACAAGGGAACAACTAATCAAAGAAGGTTTCAACTTCAGTGATTTGCTCATTGACAAGTAGCTGGGAGTTTTAAGGACAAAAAGACTTTTTGGTATAGAAAAGAAAAATTTTGAAATGCAGTTGTATGCAGATGATGAACACCTTATTGCGAAAATGTGTAAATTGTGGTTGAAAAGTGAAATGCAAGAACAAGTTTAAAAGAATACATCTCAGGGTCGTGGGTTCAAGCCTCACATTGGGCAAAAGATTCCTGCATTGCAGGGGGTTGGACTAAATGACCCTCGTCGTCCCTTACAAATCTACAATTCAATGTTTCTATGAACATCCGAAGAGCAATGGATTGGCTACTTTGGTCTTAGGGTCCTGTAGCCTGTTTTGCCAAAGAAGAGGGGGAAGAGTAGGTTGTTGTTGGACCTTTCTGCCACTAGATGGCAGCAGAGACTAACTAAGGTGTTGCAGAGGATTCCCCAAACACCATATACCCTAACAGATAACATACAGTTATTAAATCTGTATATAGAGCTGGCCCTATACTGTATCTGTGGACATATTTTTGGCACTTTCGATGCTGGCCTTAAGGCATGCCCCGAAAGCCCCTTTATTCTGAGCTGCTTTTAAATTGTTCCTGTTAGATGTTTCAATTGATTTTAAGCAAGCATGGTGCTGATTTTTGAAGTGTTTTAAACGCTTAAAAATAAAATAAAATAAAAATCGAACATAATTTATATTTTTTTATGTAAACTAACCTTGAGAGGGCTTTCGGCCTGGAAGGTGGCCTTTAAATGTGTGCATGTGCTGTAACATGTACCGTAAAAAGCGATTTTCCCAACTGTACGTTGTTAAATTGTGCGTTCCACAAAAATAAACCGAGGCTGCTTTTGGCGGATGGGATCGGGGTGTATGTGTGTAATTCCTTCAGCACGCTTCAGTTATCAATTTCTGCATCTCAGGGGTATTTGGAATGTTATCACCCCAAAATCGCCAGGTGCTTTCCTATTATTGAGCTACGATTTTGACAGCAACAATAATGTAGCGGCCCTTTAAAGCTGACTCCGAAATCCATTAAATGCTTCAGATATGTGCAACAGCACATATTTGGAAAGCAACCACTTAAGGATTTGTGTTCCAGGGATTACCTGTGGAGGACACAGACAGGTCATAGTGTTTGCCCACTTGTGCTGTGTCTTAAAAGAGAGAGAATCTGTTAAATTTAGCAAAACATTCATATTTTTTAAAAAATAAACAAAGAATGCTGCTGAGCATCCAAGCTGACTTGGTGAGGCTGGAGGAAGCAATCGTCAGTAAACGTAATAGTAATTTTGGGCAGAGTGATGCAATACTGGGGAAGTATGTTCCTGTATGATCTTCGTGAAAGTATGTTCCACGAAGATCATGGCCACTGGTCCCATCACCCCCTGGCAAATAGAAGGGGAAGAAATGGAGGCAGTGAGTGATTTTAATTTCTCGGGCTCCATGATCACTGCAGATGGTGACAGCAGCCACGAAATTAAAAGACGCCTGCTTCTTGGGAGAAAAGCAGTGACAAACCTAGACAGCATCTTAAAAAGCAGAGACATCACCTTACCAACAAAGGTCTGTATAGTAAAAGCTATGGTTTTCCCAGTAGCGATGTATGGAAGTGAGAGCTGGACCGTAAAGAAGGCTGATTGCCGAAGAATGGATGCTTTTGAATTATGGTGCTGGAGGAGACTCTTGAGAGTCCCATGGACTGCAAGAAGATCAAACCTATCAGCCCTGAGTGTTCACTGGAAGGACAGATCCTGAAGCTGAGGCTCCAATACTCTGGCCACCTCATGAGTAGAGAAGACACCCTGGAAAAGACCCTGATGTGGGGAAAGATGGAGGGCACAAGGAGAAGGGGACGGCAGAGGACAAGATGGTTGGACAGTGTTCTCGAAGCTACCAGCATGAGTTTGACTAAACTGCGGGAGGCAGTGGAAGACAGGAGTGCCTGGCGTGCTCTGGTCCATGGTGTCACGAAGAGTTGGACACGACTAAATGACTAAACAACAACAACATGTTCCTGTTGAATTTCTGTCTGTTACATGTTAAAGGCACAGTAAAATGTGTGTTCAATTTTCCCTTGCCTATGTCCCTCATGGATCTTTGATCATCTTACCGGTATATATTTTGGACATTCCCCTCCTTCCTGCACATTTTTCTTTCTTAAGCTATTTCCATGTGGCTGATTCTGTTCTTGCCTTTTGGGGGTTTCAACCTGGCTAGAACCTCCCTGTCCTGAGCAGAATCTCATCCTTTCGTAACTCTTCCATATAACCTGTTCATTGAACATTCATCCTGATTTCCTTGCCCAAAGCTCAGGTGGTGTTTGACTGCATCCGGTTTTTGTCAAGCTTTTGTTCTGATTTGCTGGTTCACACACCTTCCTGTTCTTCATTCATCTTACACTTTTGGGTGCATTTTCCCTGTCAATTTCCCAACTGCAAAAAGTCTGCTTTCAAAACAAATGGCGCAACCAGGAGATTTAATCCGCTTTCATTGTGCTAACCTAAAATGCAGGCATGCAGTTGAATCTCTCCGTCAAAACAGCGACAGACTGGAGATCTCCAGTTAGCTGCCAGAACAAAATAGGATCAAACCAGTAAAAAAAAACAACAAAAACTTTTGCTTTCAATTATTTAATTTCCCTGCTTTCTAAAGTATCCATTTTCTTTAAAAGGAACAGAGGACATAGAGGAGCACTCTGAACATGCTCAAAGACACTATGTTTATGCTGATTTTAAAAAAGCACATCGGAAAAGAAAGGCACTCTACACATATTTTGAATTGCTTTGCTTTGAAGGTCGTGGGAAAAACCTGCGCAAGATAATGAACAAAACCTGAGATGCCAGACTCTTTGGGTGATAATCTAATTTTGGTCACGAGGTAAAAGGTAAAGGTAAAGGGACCCCTGACCATTAGGTCCAGTCGTGACCGACTCTGGGGTTGCAGCGCTCATCTCGCTTTATTGGCCGAGGGAGCCGGCGTACAGCTTCCGGGTCATGTGGCCAGCATGACTAAGCTGCTTCTGGCAAACCAGAGCAGCGCACGGAAATGCCATTTACCTTCCCGCTGGAGCGGTACCTATTTATCTACTTGCACTTTGATGTGCTTTCGAACTGCTAGGTTGGCAGGAGCAGGGACCGAGCAACGGGAGCTCACCCCGTCACGGGATTCAAACCGCCAACCTTCTGATCAGCAAGTCCTAGGCTCTGTGGTTTAACCCACAGCACCACCCTTGAGTTGGTCCAGAGGAGACCTGTTGAAATTAATGGACTGAAGTCCATTTTTTCAGTGGACCAGCGCTGAGTATAAGACAGTGCCCTTTGAAAACAAAAGCTCCCTGCCCTCACATTCAGTACATAATGGGGAAATTTATTCTGTCATCGGACAATATTTGGAAGGAGGGTCTGTCTGGAGCTCTCTGCTCTGTTTTAATCTTTGGAGGCGCAATGCTGCCTTTTGCCAGTAGGTGACGCCATCTGCAGCTTTAACAATCAAACAGATTTACTGCGGCAGGAGCTGCCCTCTTTGGCAATATGTGTGTATTTTACCCCAAAAAGGCTAATAATAAGCTCTCCAAACCAAACACTCATATGCACAAGTGCTTTTTCTTTCTATCTAGAGAGGAAGCACATTTCATAGAACTGCAGAGTGGGAAGGGATCATGAGGATCATTTTAGAGCAATCCACTGCAACGAGGGGATCCTTTGCCCAACATGGGGCTTGAACCCACGACCTTGAGATTAAAAACCTCATGCTCTCCTGACTGCCGCAATCTCCTCCCAAGCCCGGGGATGAAGGTTCTTCATCCTGTAGGCTATCTCCAGAGGCAGCTGGATTCCAACTCCCATCATCCATTACCGTTGGGCCAGGCTGGCTAAGGATGATGGGATTTGTAGTTCAATGCCACCTGGAGCGGCAATGCATTTTTCCTACAGATAACAGCATGCCTGCGTGTGGCGCACCAGTAAAAAACCATCAAATAATAATAATAATAATAATAATAATAATAATAATAATAATAATAATGAATTTTTATTTATACCCTGCCCTCCCCGGCCAGAGCTGGGCTCAGGGCGGCTAACACCAATAAAATTACAACAAAACATAATGGGGAGGGACAAACAAACAAACAGTTTATTAAAATATGGGTTAAAATACAATTTAAAATGCAGCCTCATTTTAATAGTAGCCCATAAATCAAAACCATGAGGGAAACCTAAGGGTCAGACTGAGTCTAAACCAAAGGGCAGGCGGAACAGCTCTGTCTTGCAGGCCCTGTGGAAAGATGTCAAGTCCTGCAGGGTCCTAGTCTCTTGTGACAGAGCGTTCCACCAAGTCGGGGCCAGTACTGAAAAGGCCCTGGCCCTAGCTGAGACCAATCTAACCACCTTAAACCTGACCCTGTACTCCACTGGGAGCCAGTGCAGCTGGTAAAGCACTGGATGAATGTGATCCCGCGGCAAGGACCCCGTAAGGAGCCTCATCGTGGCATTCTGCACAGCGACAATTTGTTGTTGACAAAGGACAGCTGGACATATAAAGGGCCCCATTACCTTCAGTAGTTTAGGGCCTCCTCAAACCTAAATCCGTCCCTGCTCTTCTTTCTCCCAGTGGCAGCTCGTTCCCCACCTCCTGCTCACTGAAACTGATAGGATGGAAAGAACGGAGGCTGACAGCAGGTGGCGCCAGAGCCCGGGACAGGCCGAGCCAATTATGCAGTTGTTTTGTGCCCATCCTCCTTGCTGAGTTCTACAAGGGCAACCCTGAGGCGAAGGAGGGGAAGCTGACAGGCAGTGACATCCTCTGGACTGTTTGGTGGTCAGATGGGCCAGTCTTCACTGCTCTCTCCTGTTTCTAATAAACTCCACCTGATAACTTTAGTTTCTGTCTCTCCCCCTTTTCTTTCTTTTTTTAAAAAAAATATTTATACTTTTCAGGTTTATAGGTAAAGGTAAAGGGGTAAAGGGACCCCTGACCATTAGGTCCGGTAGTGACTGACCCTGGGGTTGCGGCGCTCATCTTGCTTTATTGGCCGAGGGAGCCGGCGTACAGCTTCTGGGTCATGTGGCCAGCATGACTAAGCTGCTTCTGGCGAACCAGAGCAGCGCACAGAAACGCCGTTTACCTTCCCGCCGGAGTGGTACCTATTTATCTACTTGCACTTTGAGGTGCTTTTGAACTGCTAGGTTGGCAGGAGCAGGGACTGAACAACGGGAGCTCACCCCGTCGCAGGGATTCGAACCGCCGACCTTCTGATCAGCAAGCCCTAGACTCTGTGGTTTAACCCACAGCGCCACCCACATCCCTTTTCAGGTTTATACATTTCATTAATTTTGCAATCATTTTAACATTTCAAAACTTGACCTCCTTCCCCCTCTTTCTGTGGTTCCTTAAATTTATTTTTTAAATATTTTCTGCATATCCAGATTCTTTTAATTTGCTCATCTGCTATAAATATATACTCTTACGGTTATTACAATAATCCTGCCAATGTTTTTATCTGTAGATATTTCCACTATTTTATAAAAAGTTTGTTATCTTGGTTTCTTATTCTTCCAGTAAATTTCGCCATTTCTGCATGTTTTTCTATCCATTCTTCCTTTGCTGGGACTTCTGTTTGTTTCCATTTTGGGATGAGTAGCATTCTTGCTACATAAATAAATTTTCGATACAATTTAGGTTGTTCTGTCCGTATAATTCCCAAAAGAAAAGCTTCTGTCTTTTTTAAAAAGGTTTTTTTAAAAGGTTATTTTAAACATCCTTTTCACTTCATTATATATCATTTCCCAGTAATCTTAAACCCTACTACAAAACCACCACATATGATAAAAGGAACCTTCTTTCTCTTTACATTTCCAACACTTAGATTTAGATTTAGATATTTTTGCCAGTTTACTTGGTGTTAGATACCAACGACATATCATTTTCATATCTCCTACCTTCTGTTTCTTGCTCTCCACCCATATCTCTCTCTCTCTCTCTCTCTCTCACTCACTCAAAAATAAAATAAAATAAAATTTAAAAGCTCTGATAGCAACTATCAGCTGCTGGTGTGACCTCTGGGTTTGGACTGGATCGTGACTCACAACTGGGGTTCATCCGTTTACTCTTCGGTAATGCCTCACACTTTGCAAAGTAAAGCATTTCATGGCCATTTATGCATCCAACACAAGATTATTATTATGCATTTGTTTGATTAATTTAAACTCCCGTCTTTTCTCCCTGTTCCAGTTTACGAAAATAGCAAAATTATTTATGACTGAAAGAGGCGACAACGGAAGCCAGCCGGTGGAAGCACTTTTGAAGCAACTCCATCAAAAATATGATGAAAGTCGTTGCTGTTTTCTGTATTGTTTTCAGAGTTCAAAACCAGAGAGGGATTGTGTAGAATTATGGGAACAGTCTCTAAAGGCCGGAGGCATTCTTAGGCAGGAATGTCTTAATCCTGCAGATTAAGGGAGGGAGTCTCTGCTCAAGTCCACATTTGCAGCTATGCAGTGGCGTAGCGTGGGTTGTCAGCACCCGGGGCAAGGCAAGTAATTTGCGCCCCTAACCCGTGGATTTGCGCCCCCTAACCCCCAGATGTTGCGCCCGGTGCGGCCGGCCCCCCCTGCACCCCCCTCGCTACGCCACTGCAGCTATGGCTTCCACCAAAGAATCATGGGAACTGTAGTTTGCCCAGGGCACTGATGTCACTGAGCTACAATTCCAAGTGCCCTGGGCAATCAACGTTTCCCAGGGTTCCCCACGACTTTTAAAGAGGCACGAGAGTGCTTTGTGTTTATGTATGCAACAACGGCCGCTCAAATATTGCTAGCCCAACGCTGGAAAGAAGAAAAAGTCCCTACTATGGAAGATTGGCAAATAAAGTTAATGGAATATGCGGAAATGGCTAAACTAACAGGGAAACTTAGAAATCAAGACGATAACAAATATATATATATAAAAGGAAATGTTCACTGCACATTTACAAAAGCATTGTGAGGAAGTGACTACATTAGCAGGATTTAAAAAACAACACTTGCAGTGTAATGGATAATGTTTAAATTTCAAGGTAATTAGAGATAAAGACTTCATTGACGTGCATAAATGAAGATAATACAAAGGAACCAGAGGAGGGAAGGGAGGGAAGTAATCCCATAATGTGGATTTAATATTAAGTATGTATACAGTTGTTATAAATCAGGCATCCCCAGACTCGGCCCTCCCGCTGTTTTGGGACTACAACTCCCATCATCCCTCGCTAACAGGACCAGTGGTCAGGGGTGATGGGAACTGTAGTCCCAAAACATCTGGAGGGCCGAGTTTGGGGGTGCCTGTTTTAAATGTTTCATTTTATGTTCTTTTATTTTTCTTTAAAGTAATGATTTTGTTTATTGTGAAAATTAATAAAGATTTTTTTAAAAAAGAGAGAGAGAAAAAAAGAGAGTGTTTTGATAGGAAGGTGTGCATGTGACTGACCTGTGTGTGGAGACAGGTGAGGCATTTTTCTGTCTGAGGCCCAGGACAAAATAGGACCATCAGACCAGCTCCACATTTGGAATCGGAGAGTGGTTTGGCGGCCGGCTCATTCACCAGCCCTGTTGAGGGGGCTGCATCTTCCAGGAGCTGCAAGCCTCACCTTCTTTCTGCCTCTCGGCCCTGCTCTGAAACTCCTGCGAAGCACTGCCGTGACTTAAAAGGTAAAGGGACCCCTGACCATTAGGTCCAGTCGTGGCCGACTCTGAGGTTCCGGCGTTCATTTTGCTTTACTGGCCGAGGGAGCCTGCGTACAGCTTCCGGGTCATGTGGCCAGCATGACTAAGCCGCTTCTGGCGAACCAGAGCAGCGCACGGAAATGTCGTTTACCTTCCCGCCAGAGCGGTACCTATTTATCTACTTGCACTTTAATGTGCTTTCGAACTGCTAGGTTGGCAGGAGCAGGGACCGAGCAATGGGAGCTCACCCCGTCGCGGGGATTCAAACCACTGACCTTCTGATTGGCAAGTCCTAGGCTCTGTGGTTTAACCCACAGCGCCACCCACTTCCCCTGCCATGACTTATTTACTTATTTATTTGATTTTTCAACTTAAACTTTTACAGAGATATATCAAACATAAAAACAGGATTCCAAGGAATCTCTTGGACTTCCGTCCTCCCCTATGTGGGTCCTATTATTATTAATTAGTTCCTCCTGCATCTTTTATAGTAATCAAAACCCTTTACTCCTTCCTTTATGCCCAGAATCAACCTTAAAACTATAAGTGATATTCCAATGCTACTAACGATTTTAACTGTTTGCAGTAGTCGTTAAGTTATCAATTTTCCCCATTTTTAAAATTTTGATCTTCCTGATTTCTGACTCTTCAGGTCATTTTAGCCATTTCGGCATAGTCCATCAACTTCATCTGCCATTCTCTGGTAGGAACTTTATCTTTCTTCCATCTCTGGGCCAATAACATCTGCGCAGCTGTGGTCGCATACATAAATACAGTGGAACCTCTACTTACAACCATAATCCATTCTGGAGGTCTGGTAATAACTAGAAATCTACATAAGTTCAGGCACACTTTTCCATAGAAAGTAATGGAAAAGTGAATTGATCCGTTCTAGACGATGAAAAACACCTCCTAAAACAGCATTTTAACTAGGATTTTACTGTCTTACGAGACCATAGATCCATAAAATTAAGGCAATAACCAATGTACTGTACAGTGGTACCTTGGGTTACATACGCTTCAGGTTACAGACTCCACTAACCCAGAAATAGTACCTCGGGTTAAGAACTTTGCTTCAGAATGAGAGCAGAAATCGGGCAGCGGCACAGCAGCAGCAGCAGCAGGAGGCCCCATTAGCTAAAGTGGTGCTTCAGGTTAAGAACAGTTTCAGGTTAAGAACAGACCTCTGGAATGAATTAAGTATGTAACCAGAGGTACCACTGTACTGTAAAATAAATAAGACAGTATTGTAGCTGGAAAAAAAGGAACATTTATTTTTTTTCTTATGTGCCCTGAGGGTGGGTGGGCTTATCTGGCTACAAGCTGGGGGTGGGGCAAGGGTCAGTAAAGAGCTGATTCACTTCAGCCAGCGTCACCTTTTTCCCTTGCCAGGCCAGGTTCTTCTGTGGACTTCATCAAGTTAGTTCCTCGGCGGGGTTTGGGGCTGCAGTGCGCCCTACACCCCCAGTGTGGTGTAGTGGTTAAGAGCGGTGGACTCGTAATCTGGGGAACCGGGTTCGCTTCCCCGCTCCTCCACATGCAGCTGCTGGGTGACCTTGGGCCAGTCACACTTCTTTGAAGTCTCTCAGCCCCACTCACCTCACAGAGTGTTTGTTGTGAGTGAGGAAGTGAAAGGAGAATGTTAGCCGCTTGGAGGCTCCTTCGGGTAGTGATAAAGCGGGAAATCAAATCCAAACTCTTCCAAACTCTTCTACTGTGCCTCTTGCAGGTGGCATCTCTTCCACAGCTTCTGGGGTGGTATGGGGCACCTCTCTCTGGCAGCGGAGGCCCCAGCGCTGACCAGCTGCGGACTGCTGGCCATGCCTCTGTTCATATACAGTGGTGCCTCGCAAGACGAAAAACCCGCAAGACGAAAGGGTTTTTCGGTTTTTGCGACGCTTCGCTAGACGATTTTCCCTATGGGCTTGCTTCGCAAGACGAAAGCCCATAGGGAAATCTCCGGGGACCTCTTTTAAATGCTGGCGGTGGGGAGCAAAGCCTTCCCCCCCCTCCGGACTTCAGAAGAGGTCCAGGAAGGCCGGCGGGGGCGAAAGGCTTTGCTCCCCACCGCCAGCATTTTAAAAGCGGTCCGGGATAGCAGGGAAGCGCTTCCCGCTATCCCGGACGGCTTTTGAAGGCAGGCGGGGGGGGGAGCAAAGACTTTTGCCCCCCGCCCGCCTTCAGAAGAGGTCCAGGACCTCTTCCGAAGGCAGGCGGGGGGCAAAAGTCTTTGCCCCCCCTGCCTGCCTAACCGGGGGCTTTTAAATCGCCCCGGGACTGTCCGGGGCGATTTAAAAGCCCCCGGATGGCTTTTGAAGGCAGGCGGGGGGGAGCAAAGACTTTTGCCCCCCGCCAGCCTTCAGAAGAGGTCGGGGGACAGACTGTCCCCGGACCTGGTCTGAAGGCGGTTTCCATAGGAACGCATTAATTGATTTTTAATGCATTCCTATGGGAAACCGTGCTTCGCAAGACGAAAAACTCGCAAGACGAAAAGACTTGCGGAACGAATTAATTTCGTCTTGCGAGGCACCACTGTATAGAGGAAAGTTCATAAGTCGAAGCACCTACTGAAGATCATAACTGGAAACGTACGTAAGTAGAGCTGTACGTAAGTCGAGGTTCCACTGTAGTCTTTTCTGCTCCTTTGGGATTTGGGCACCTAGAATTCCTAAAAGGAAGGCTTCAGGCTTTTTAATAAAGGCTATTTCAAATATATTTTTTTCAACTCCATGTATCATTTCCCAAAATCCCTTTACCACCTTACAATTCCTCCACATATGATAAGAGGTGGCCTTCTTTTTCCTTACCTTTCCAGCATACATTTGAGCATGTTTTATACATTTTCACTAATTTAAAAAAAGGTAAAGGTAAAGGGACCCCTGACCATTAGGTCCGGTCGTGACCAACTCTGGGGTTGCGGCGCTCATCTCACTTTATTGGCCGAGGGAGCCGGCATACAGCTTCTGGGTCATGTGGCCAGCATGACCAAGCCGCTTCTGGCGAAGCAGAGCAGTGCAAGGAAACGCCATTTACCTTCCCGCCGGAGTGGTACCTATTTATCTACAGTGAAGTATTTGATCCCCTGCTAAATTTGCCCGTTTACCCTCTGATGAAGAAATGACCAGTCCATAATTTTAATGGTGGTTTATTCTAGCTGTGAGAGACAGAATAACGACAGGAAAACCCCCAGAAACCCAGAAGACAAAAGTCATTATAATGCACATCAATCTCTGACTTTTGTCTTCTGCAATAAAATCATAATAGGAAAAAAAAAAGAAAAAAACCAATTTAAAATACAGGTTAAAATGCAATTTAAAATGCAGAATAATAATAACAGACAACGATAGAAACTAAACACCTGTAGTTTAATGGTGAATTTTGGATATAATGGAGACGTAAAAGATTTGGATTATTAGAAAAGATGCAGGAGGAAGTGACTAACAATAGGACCCACAAAGGGGAGGAGAGGGAAGTCCAGTAGATTCTTTGGAATCTCCGTTTTTATGATGCATGTTGGATATGGTATTGAAAAACTTTAATTTGAAAAACCAAATAAATATTTTTTTTGAGAGAGAGAGAGGAATCAATGGCCACCTACGAGACCCCTCGTCCGCGGCGCCAGCTCCTGCGCCGCCTTCCCTCTGCACGCGCTCAGAGGCGCTCTCGCCCGGGTTCCGTCGCCTTCCCGCTGGCGCCCGGCGGAGGGCGCCCCGCTTGGCAGGCGGCGCTGCGGCTGCGGCGGGAGAGGCGGGGAGGCGCGGCCGGGGCGGGGGCGGAGGCGGAGCCGGGCGGCGAGCGGCGTCTCGGCCGGAGTCGAGCAGGACGCGCCGAGCCAGCCGGGCGCGCAGCAGCCGAGAGCCGGAGTGGCCGAGCAGCGCCAGGCGGTCCGGACGCCCCGCGCCGCCGCCGCCGCCGCCCTTGCGGGCAGGGAGGGAGGGAGGGAGGGAAGGGTGGTGGGTGGGTGGTGGGAAGCGGGTGCCCCCCCACCCAGGGGTGCTGCCTGCCGTCGCGCCATCCGCGCGCCCCCCCTCTCTCCGCGCCAGCCGAAGCTCTCCACGACTGATCCGGCGCGCCTCGGAGCCGGGGGAGGGGGAGGCTGGACGGAGACCCCCCCGCAGCGCCACCTTTCTCCGCCGCCGGCGCCCCCCCCCCGAGCCAAACCGGCCCTGCAGGACCTTGGACAGAAGACGCGCCATCGGCCGAGGGAGCGCGCACTGCGGTGGGTACCACCGGGAAAGGGAAGGGTGGGATGCAGGGCGCCATGGCGAGCATCCCTTCTCTCCCCCCCTCCCTTTGAAGGGGATGCAGCAAAAAACATGGGGGGGGGGGCGGGCGGCGGAGGTAGGGAGTCCCGTATATGTGTGTGTGTGTGTGTACACGCCAGGATGGGTCGGAGGAAAACATTGGCAGGGGGGAAGGTGTCTTCGGGAAAGATGGGGAGGCAGGGTGAATGGTTTGTTGTTGTCGTTTTAAATTGCATTTGTATAGCACCGTTCCTCTGAAGATGCCAGGGTGGGTCAGGAGAAAATGGGAATAAACCACACACACACACAAACACACACACGCATCTGCTCAACGGCACATGCAAGGCACAACCGTTTGGCAGCTGCTTTGCAAAGGGTCAGCATTCGCGACGCAGCAAGTTGCGCGTCTGTAATTATATGAAATGCATGACTGATGCCCGTATAATGTGCTCAGGCAGAGCTTCCCCATGAGTGGGCAAAGTCTGTTGCTTTGGAGAGACATGTGCACCTCTGACATCATGCTGCTGGCCAAACGGGCTCCGCTCTGGCCCACCGGAGGTGCTGCCGTGATCCATCCAACACACCGGCGAGAGGCTTTTGTTTTGTTTTTTTGCTGCAGTGGGATAATATGGCTACCTCTAGGGAACGCACACGGTTTAGCACATGGCTGCGGGTGCAGAGCTCGCGCAGGGGGTCGTGCACAGGCTTCGTGTCTGCTGGAGTAGGGCAGGGTGTCAGGCCATGTCGGTAAAAATAAAAAAGGGGGGGGGGAGAGACCTAGCAACCAATGTGTATCTGAGGTGGCCTTAAAGATTTGGGAGGGGAGAAAAAAAGAGGGAAGCAGTGGAAGCCAGGAAATAATGCCAGAAAAGGATGGATGGGGACAGGAAAGGGAGGGGGGTGAGAAGGGGCTTCTGAACCCTCAGGGAGAGGGTGGGGAGTGAGATTCTGTGTGCGTGCTCCGCTCTTGCTTATCTGAACCATTTTTCCTTTGGCAGGTCTGAACTGAATCTGTAAGGCTGCGGCATAGGGGTGCTTGAAGCAGAGACCACTGCCCGTGCCCAGCCAGCAACCCCAAAGGCGGCAGGCTGACGCCCAACCCCCCTGTTCCATTCGCCTCCCTCCCTCCTCTGCTACTTGCGCCATGGGTACCGTCTTGTCCCTTTCCCCCAGTTACCGGAAGGCGACCCTCTTTGAGGATGGCTCGTCCACCGTGGGCCATTACACGGCCGTGCAGAACAGCAAGAACGCCAAAGACAAAAGTCTCAAGCGTCACTCCATCATCTCGGTGCTGCCCTGGAAGCGGATCGTGGCCGTGTCGGCCAAGAAGAAGAACTCCAAGAAGGTCCAGCCCAACAGCAGCTACCAGAACAACGTCACGCACCTCAACAACGAGAACCTGAAGAAGTCCCTCTCGTGTGCCAACCTCTCCACTTTTGCCCAGAACCAGGGCGCCCAGCCGCCGGCGCCCAACAACCAGATATCCACCTCCAAGAGCAACCTGTCCTCCGTCAAGAAGACTCCCCACCCCAACACCAACTCCACCGGCACCCCCAAGAGGGTCATTGTCCAAGCTTCGACCAGCGAGCTGCTTCGGTGCCTGGGCGAGTTCCTCTGCCGGCGATGCTACCGCCTGAAGCACCTATCGCCCACCGACCCGGTCCTGTGGCTTCGGAGCGTTGACCGGTCGCTGCTCCTCCAAGGCTGGCAAGACCAAGGCTTCATCACCCCGGCCAACGTGGTGTTCCTGTACATGCTTTGCCGGGACGTCATCTCTTCCGAAGTGGCCACGGACCATGAACTCCAAGCCGTCTTGCTCACCTGTCTCTATCTCTCCTATTCCTACATGGGCAACGAGATCTCCTACCCTCTCAAGCCCTTCCTGGTGGAGAGCTGCAAGGAGGCCTTTTGGGATCGCTGCCTGTCCATTATTAACCTCATGAGTCCCAAAATGCTGCAGATCAATGCCGACCCGCACTATTTCACTCAGGTCTTTGCCGACCTGAAGAACGAGAGCAGCCAGGAAGAGAAGAACAGGCTGCTCATTGGCCTGGACCGGTGAGCTTTCGGGCTCCCTTGCCGCTGGGATGAGGGGGAACATTTTTTCTTCTTTTTATGTTGTTTTTGTTTTCGAAACAAACTGGGACACAAAAGGTGGGCATGGGCAAGGCTGAGAGAGGACACTTGAGCCTCCGTTCTTCGGCTTGGCTTTTTGGGATCCAAAAAACAGACATATTTCAGAAAGGAGAAGTGATGTCAGGCCTTGCCTGTCTGGTTTTCTGTGGCTTCCTCTCGCCCTTAATGTCAACAAGGAGGGGGCGAGCAGGTGGGGCTTGGAGCCAAGCGCAACGCTGGCAAGACCACGGCGTCCCTTCGCCGCTTGGCTTTTGCTTCAGAGATCCTCAGCCGGGGAGGGGAGATCCATCTTGTACTTCTTAATTCCTCACCGCACGGATTGCGGAGGTGGCGAAGCAGCATTTACTGTCCTCGAGACGAAAGCGGGAGCCAACCCAGCGCATGTTGCAGAGCCTGGCGTTCTGGAAAAGGGATTGAAGGACGGGATCCGCCTCCTCTTTTTCTTCCCACCATCTTGCGCACTCGCCTGAGCGGAATGACACCAAAACAGTATTGGCCTCCGGAAAGGGACCCTTATTGCATGGAAACACGTGGCTACACCCTAGCAAAAGTGGGGAAGGAAAAGGCAGGCAGGCCCTTTGGCATGTCTCCCCTCTCGCCGCCTTTCCCTGGGGGAGGCAGCCCCTTTGGTTTACATCCATGCCAAAGGGCAAAGGTGAGATTTTGGGGGTCATTTCCTGTGACAGTACCCAAGGGGAGGGAAAAGTCAAGGTAGCCAATATGGAATGGGTGGCTGAGATTAAAGATGGCCCCAGGGAATGGGCACTCACCTAGTATTAATTTTGCTGGCAAGTTATTTAGGTGGACGTTTGATACATTTTGAGTTTTATTTTTTATTGCACAGTATATAAACTGGCTGCTTCAGATCAGAGTGACTATGATTCTGTTGAGGCCTTCTGAGCAGCTGGAATAATGGTCCCTTTTCAAGATAAACCTTTCAGGAAAATGTGAGGCTGGTGCCAGTCGCTTTGTTGTCCAGATGATTTGGTGCTGAAACCCCGATATACAGCTGATATTCTTTGTTACAGATTCCTCCCTTCCCATCCTGAAATGGAAAATTCCTTGGCATTTATTTAGCCAGCCAACCATCTTAATATTTTATGAGGGGGGGAGGGAGGGAACGTACCAAGCGGGGAAAGAATGATGACTATGTAATCATAAAGAGATCCATAGCAAACACTACAATTTCAGGAAGAGATTGTGACTAAAGAAGCTTGGGGATATTAAACTGAAGCATATACAGAATAGACACACATTTAGTATATTCTGAGATTTATATTGCTTTTTTAGTCTCTAAAAAAAAGCATGCTAGCTCCTAATATTTTTTCAGTATCCCTTCCCCCCACATTTCTGGCACTGAAACATTTGATGTAGTCCTCTAAAAAAAAAAAATTATTCCGGTGCTTAGGAATTTAATTTATTTTGCTTAGCCCTCTGGTTCTCAAAAAGGAAGAGGTTAAAAAATCTTTCTGATCAGCAAGCTTCAGGGATGGTAAATGTATATAGAGAAGAGTGGGGGGTGGGGGCGGTTGGGGAGGGAGGGAGTGGAACAACACCGAAATATACACTGAATTTTGCTCAGTTAATGACATGCCGAATTAAATGCCAATAGTCCCGGGTCTAGGATTCTGCTGAAGATGTGAACTTCCTTTACAATGGAGGTCATCTTCTCTGTATTTAAGTTCCCGTGGGACAACAGAGAGGACAAAGACGCTCAAACACTTGAGGTAGTTATTGGACAAAAGGCCAAGTTCAAAGCGTTCTGGGCTCCATCTCTGATCCTGGTGTTATGGATGCTGGCAGTCTGGCAGAAGGAAGGCTTGTCTTGTACTTAACGGTTGTTGAATAGGGTAGCTTGCAATTAACTTCAAAGCAGCAGAGCACTATTTAAATAAAAAAATAATGTAAGAGGAACAGGAAAAAAAAAGCTGTGAAATTTCAAAAGAGAAAAAAAAGGTCTGAGCTGAGAGGCTTTGAGGCAGACAGGAGCTGAGATTTTGTGAATATGAAACGGCTGCTGGGTTTGCGAAGCAGGTCCTGCCATCGCCGCCTCCGAAAGCTAGGCCGAAATCTGAGCCATTCAAAAGCGAGACACTGACTGTTAAGGGTATGTTTTGGGTTCATAGCGGGAAGGAGAGCCTTAGAGTCGCGAGGGAGGGTTTTGCGTCCTTCGCAGTGAATGGGGAATCGGGGGGTGTACAGATCTCCATTGCATGACCATTTTTGCTGCTCTAAAATGGATGGCACATATTTCATTTCAGTCCCCCCATCAACGTCAACTTGGGCGTTCCTTGCTCAGCTTCTTCGCTGGCACCTGGAGCACCTTGAAGACTAAATTCTAGCCTGTCTCTGGATAAGTAATTCTCCTAAACAACCCCCCCCCTTCTCCAAATGCTTTCCTTCTTTTCTTTTCAATATAAAAGGGAAATTATAGTTCTTTAATCAACGTGGTTCTGGAAGGTTGCGGCTGCAGTCCTATGCATGCTTACCTGGGAGAAAGCCCCAGTGAACACGGCAAGGCTTACTCCAAAGTAAGCAAACCATGGGTTGCATTGCAGAGGGAGCCAACAGCCATGTGGTGCGAAAACCTGTCTTGTTCTTTTTGTGAGTCCTGGATCCAGTGTATTTATTGGGATTTTTGTAACAGCAAACAAAAGATCAACTGATATACTTGAGTACATAAGAGCAATGAATGGGGTTTTAACGTGCTGCTATACAAAGCGAATACTTTTTAGAACAAAATCTATGCTAATAAATACAAAGGGGTGTGGGCGGGAGGGAAAAAAGGTCTTTCTTTTGTTCTTTCACCACTGCTTTCTGGTGGCGGTTTTTGCATGCCAAAAGCATCTTTTGACAAAAGGCAAAACCTTAGAACAGCTGATTGTAAAAACAAAGAAGCAAAATCGCTGTGCACAAATTTCGAGCACATCACCCTCCCCGCTCCTCCCCACCGCTGTCAAATCAGGCCCTCCTACCCTTAGGTCATTCAAATCGATATATTTTCATCTCGAGACTTCTAGACCTTTTCTAATCTTAACTGTACACAGTTCTTAAGAGTTCAGCTGTGTTCTAAATCGTTGTTACTTCTTCTTTCTTTTTCAAAAGGAAAAAAAAACTGAAAGAAAAAAAATGTGCCATTTTTTTCACTTGAAATTCTGCATACCTGTACATTTTATGTGTGGGGTGGGTTGGGGAGGGGAGAAGAGGAGAAAAAAAAACAGAAAACCTGCTAAATTCTACATGTATGTGTATGTTAAGGTTTTTGGGGTTTTTTTTTTTTTTTAGTGTGCAATCTCTTCTGTAGATATTTGTTGACCAAAATTGGTATTATTATTATTATTATGATTATTGCTTATTATTACTTAAATTAATTTATAAATTGTCCTTTTTGTATGTATGTGTATTATAGTGAGTTTGTAAGTATGTGAGGTTTATAAATATGACAAGACTGTCACAGAGCTGTGTGTGCCTGTAACTTAATGCCCCCCCCTTATTTTTATTTATTTTTGTACTGTGCTGATTAAAAATAAAATGCACTGACCATCCATTACATGATGGTTTTCAGAGCTTTGTTTTATTTATATATATATATTAAAAAACATATGCTGTTGTATGATGGCAGGAGGTGATGATAGACAATGAAGACAATTGTAAATAACAGAGCCATCGGAATTTAATTGGATTTGCCTTGTTGAGAGGCGGTTTAACGCAAGAGGCTCTTAAATCAAGGTTAAGTCAGTATGGTTCACGGGTTCTCTCCTGGTTGCCACGGAGGCAATATCCTGCAGAAAATGAGTAGGCAGAATGAAGTTTGCTGGACAACAACATCATGATAGATGGTGGCTGGGATTTTTACCAAAGATGCTGGCCTAGGTAGACCTTGATCTGATTCACCAATAGTAAACACTTAGAATCACTTAAGACTACAAACCTGTGTCCCCTTACCTGGTAGTAAAGGTAAAGGTAAAGGGACCCCTGACCATTAGGTCCAGTCACGGATGACTCTGGGGTTGCGGCGCTCATCTCGCTTTATTGGCTTTTTATTGACTAAGCCACTTCTGGCGAACCAGAGCAGCGCACGGAAATGCTGTTTACCTTCCCGCTGGAGCGATACCTATTTATCTACTTGCACTTCGACGTGCTTTCGAACTGCTAGGTTGGCAGGAGCAGGGACCGAGCAACGGGAGCTCACCCCGTCGCGGGGATTCGAACCGCCGACCTTCTGATCGGCAAGCCCTAGGCTCTGTGGTTTAACCCTGTGTCAGCCCCATTAAATCTAGCGGGACTTGTTTCTGTAAGCAGAACTGCATAGGATCTGCACTGTAAAACACAGACTTGCTCTCCCAACTCCCATTATCCCCAGCCAAGCTTTTTCAGGGTTGATGGGAGTTGTAGTCCACCTGGAAGGCTTCACTATGAAGAAACCTCAAATATGCCCTTGTGTACTTTTCACATTCAGAACACCCATCAGCGGACCCTCGGGATTCCAGTTTTTAAAAAGCAAAACAAAACAAAAGTAGGTAATGTATGGCTGAAGTCACCTCTCCATATTGTAGTTTTGAGGGGCAACGTTGTCTTGGAGGGATGGAGAGACAGAAGAGGAAAACAGGGAGGGAAATTCCTTCTTTGGAGCCAGTATCTCACAGGGAAGAGAAAGAAAACCAAGATTTGTGAATGGCATTCCTGGTATCACATGGTGCATGAGTCACAAGGCGATTCAGAAGAGGAAGTCAGTCTTGTTCATTTGCTAGAGTCCCGCTAATGAGTTTTTATTTTTTAGGTTCAGAACTAAACAATAATGCAAAGTCCTTAAGCACATTTGGCCTCTGAGGGTGCTTTCCTTCTTCATGAGCTCACAAGCACTAGCTAATCCATTTTCGACATCCTTCACAGGCTGCCTTTCTGGACTGGGGTTAATTCTTCCTTAAGGTGACAATGAAAGCTAGTTTAAAAAAAAGTAATCAAGAAACTGGAAGCAAGTTAACATTGAGGCTGCTACTGGCATTCCCTCTGTGTTTGAGGGAAGCCTTTTATCCAAAATAGAGACGTTTGCATCATGTTCACCCTTTTACAATAAAGGTATCGT
This sequence comes from Podarcis melisellensis, assembly GCF_964234715.1. Lineage (NCBI taxonomy): Eukaryota > Metazoa > Chordata > Lepidosauria > Squamata > Lacertidae > Podarcis > Podarcis melisellensis. The sequence goes on along the minus strand of NC_138545.1, from coordinate 40,847,162 downwards.
GAAATGCGGGGTGTATTGCAACCAAAACAACTTGCCATGATTTCAGCAGGAGTTGTAAACTTTAAAAGCCCCATTGAGTCTGCAGCCTAAATATCTTCCATTGAGATCAACTGGATTTAAAATTGCTCACATTTCATAGAATCATAGAGTTGGAAGAGACCACAAGGGCCATTGAGTCCAACCCCCTGCCAAGCAGGAAACACCATCAGAGCACTCCTGACATATGGTTGTCAAGCCTCTGCTTAAAGACCTCCAAAGAAGGAGACTCCACCACACTCCTTGGCAGCAAATTCCACTGTCGAACAGCTCTTACTGTCAGGAAGGTCTTCCTAATGTTTAGGTGGAATCTTCTTTCGCTGGATCCTATCCATTATTTCTTAACCCTTGGGTTTTTTAAAACAACAACAACCATTTATTGGTTTATAAAAAAAGATACAAGAACCATTAAACACTTAGCAGCAACAAATGGTGTTTGTTCTATTCATTGTCAGGCTTTGGGGAAGCGGCTTCCTTTGGCCGTGGATAAGCAGAACAAAGCAAAAATAGTCTCTTAGCATTTAAAGAGATTTTAATGATCACAGCGAAAGAACAAAGAGTCCATTGTCGGAGTAAAGATGCTCCCAGTTAAGGTTTACACCCACTTCCCTTCCGGTTCACCCTTGTCACTTCCTCGTCTTACAACCTGATCTCTCAACCACTTTGCTTTCTGTCCTGCCACATCTGCTCGTCATGACCTTGGGCTGGGCGGATGTTGGCTTTCCAGTGAGAGTGTGTCCGTTGACTCTCTCTCGTCCAGTTCTTCATCTCCTAGCTGTTCACCACCCAGTTCTTCCCAACTTTTGTCTTCTTGAACTATGCCCCTTTGCAAATCACTGTTTCAAATCTATACTGTCCTCCTGCTCCTGGGAAGATTCAGGATCCTGAATTGGGAGCAGGGGGAGGGGGGAGGCTCCCACCGTTCCTCATATGTATAGTCCACTTCAGCATGGTCGCTGACATCCATTGACTTACACATCCATTGACTTACACTTACACATTACACATAAGCCTTACACATTCAATGCCTTCCTTACCATAACCTCTCCACCAAGAAGATTGAGCAGTTGGTCTAACAAGGTCTTCCTTTGGTGATCATTAACATAGTTAAAGGAGTCCGAGTTTCTTGGAAGATGTCTCTTTATGTTATGCCTTTAATGACTCTCCTGTGTCTGGCAAGATGCTCAGACATTGCGTATCCCAGATATTATTTTCCAACACCTTCAGGGGCATTTCAGTCTGTACTGAGTGTTAATTATTGCGCCCATCTACAATCCCTATGCGACGTGGGTGGCACTGTGGTCTAAACCACTGAGCCTCTTGGGCTTGCCGATCGGAAAGGCGGCAGTTCGAATCCCCATTGCTCCCATTGCTCACTCCCAGCTCCTGCCAACCTAGCAGTTCGAAAGCACGTCAAAGTGCAAGTAGATAAATAGGTACCACTCTGGCGGGAAGGTAAAAGGCGTTTCCGTGCACTGCTCTGGTTTCGCCAGAAGCGGCTTAGTCCTGCTGGCCACATGACCTGGAAAAACTGTCTGCGGACAAACATCGGCTCCTTCGGCCAGTAAAGCGAGATGAGCACCGCAACCCCAGAGCTGTTTGCGACTGGACTTAACTGTCAGGGGTCCTTTACCTTTACAATCCCTGTCTCAAACCAACTGGTGAAGAAGAAAATGCCAATTCATCTATATCAGGGACGTCCAACTCCCAAGAGACTGTGATCTACACAAAGAATAAAAAACTGGCAGTGATTTGGGGAGCTCAGGTCAAAGTTGTTGAGCTTCATAGCCTTATTGAAAATTACACGTATTAACTTTATTGAGTGACTTCCTCACTTCCCCTTGGTTGAATTTCATTGCATGTCCTTTTAACGGTTTTCCAAATCCCAATTCTTATGAAATTTAACTTAAACATTAACATCCTTAAATCTTCACCTTATGGAATTAAACATATTAATTCATCACTTAACATAAATAAAACCCTAAGCCAATTAAGTCTCTGCAAGCTATTTTCAATTAATTTAACTTAACAAATTTAACTAGATAATCATTAAATTTATTCCACCCTTCCTGATACTCCTCCTCCTTCTGGTCGCGGACTCTTCCGGTTAGGTCGGCTAGCTCCGAAAAATCCATCATCTTCATCTGCCATTCTTCTATTGTTGGTAATTCTTGGGAAGGGAGGGAAGTTTTGGAGAGGGAAGTGAAGAAGTGGAGGGTGAAGGGGGCAGGGCTGGGTGCTCTTATGCCACCACTAACGAAAAGGAGCCCGTGGTTGACAGCAATCAAACAGAACCTCCCAGGGATCGACTACTCAATCCCGATCGACCAGTTGGACAACCCTGATCTATATGGGATAACACCTAGCATAGTTGGCAAGAAGGAGAAGCAAATCTCCAAAGGTCCATGGGACCTTGCTATGTACCCTATTTTTTCGTGTATAACATGCCCCCGTGTATAAGACGCCTCCAATTTCTTAAAAATAAGAAAATGGGTGAGGGGGTTGCCTAGAGCTGTTCAGCTTTTGGAGGGGTAGATTGCCTATAATTGTGGAGCTTTTTTTTTGAGGGGGATTGCCCAAAATTGCTCACCAATTGCACAATCGTCAGCCTGCTTGTCGCCTTCTTTGTTTCAAAACTCCTTGTTCTTGATCCCTTGAGTCATGCGCACTTTAACAATTTTCCAAATGCCGCCCTATATCCCTCTCCCCCCATACCCGTTACTTCCCTTCACCCATGTGCAATCTTCTCTACATAATATTATTTCTTTGTGCTTCCCAAATACAAAGAGAGAGCATTATTGGGTATAAATGATACTTCTTTTATTTATTGCAATGAATGATGTAAACAAAAATACATTTCAATTATAATAAGGGTGCTTGCCCACATTTCTATATAAACGACATTTAAAAATGTTCATTCCATTATTCCCTCAGGCTTAAAAATCAAACATACAATTAAGGAATAGTTAATTTATAGATAAAACCGAGAAAATCTCTCTTTTCTCTCACTCACGCACATACACACAACAGAAAAGGCACAAATACTGTATATTCATTAAAATCAAGACAAATACTTCATAGCACGCGACATAGCCAGTCTTACAGATTTGGAGAGACTTCCTTATCACACGATTTGTTTATTTATTTTGCATTTCTTAAATTTCTAAACCACCCTTCATCCGAGGACCAGAGGGCCGGTTTCTGTCATCATTCAAATGCAGCAATTATGCCGGGACACCGTATGAAAGTGCTAATTAAAAAGTTTCCATGGCTAATTAGGCTGCTATGAAAGTGAGAGCTGGAAGGCTTTTGAGTAATTAACAGAGAAGGAGAAGAAGACACTGGGGTGGGGATAGGTCCGTTTCGCTACTGGCAACAGGGAAGAGTGCAAACTTTTGGTCAGGTTTACAAGATGGGCCAGGACCAACCTGAACGCCGTTCAGGATAGATGTGCCTGACATTCATTGGAACGAACGCAGGGATGGCTAATGGACTTCATATATGCCATAAGCGGATAAAGACTTCATACGGTATTGACCACCCCAGCCTGTGGGCATCTCTACCGAAAAGTACTTTAAAATGTTAAAAGGGTGAGGTCCAGGCTAGCCATAGAACAAGCAAGGAAAGGGACTTAGATGATGGTCCCCTTCTCTGGAAAGCTGGACCACAAAGATGGGGAAACAGCACAGCCAGAATGGCTGGGAACTGTGTAATAAGGACTTTGTCCATCAATCTGATGGTGGTGGGGACTTGCTCCCCAGGAACAAGCCAGTTTGCTCCACCACCCATTCATCTTGGAAGGACATTCCCTTGCTTAAAGAAAACCGGATTCAACCGAAGTCATTCAATGGTCCTACCTGGGTTGTGAGCAATCGCAAAGTCAATGAATCCTGACCTGACCCGCAGTGTCAGGCTTGGTCCCTCCACACCCCATTTACTTCATTTTACTTATTTGGTATTTTGTTTATTTGGTGTGGGCCTTTGTCAGGTGCTCCTGAACGGTGCATCTTGGCCCATGTCTCGAGATGCTGGAAGCGCCCAGGGTCAAGCAAAACACAGCTACTTTGGCACGAGAAGAAAATAAAGCTCGTCGACGAGGCTGTGCCCGCTACCCAGCAGAAAGCCGGAGAGACAGACAAAAGGCAACTAACTATGAGGCTACACTGGCCAGAATGATGCCAGCCGCTTGGATAAAGCACACTGTGAGCTGGCCTGAGCGATCGGCTCCAGCGCTTGCACTAACAGCAGCGTTGCGAAGGCAAATCTGTGCCAAGTCATGCACAAAGGGGAGCCCCCCTCTCTGAAGATAACAGACATACTATAAAGATGGTGCTCTTTCCACCTGTCTGTTGGTGTCCGGGTGCAACCACCTAGAGCCCATCTGGGACTCCAGTGCAATGCCAGCAATGCAGCGAAGAAGCTAATGCCAAAAGAGGACACCCTTTCCAGGGCGCAATGGCTAATGCCACCTAGATCAGGCTTCCTCAACCTCGGCCCTCCAGATGTTTTTGGCCTTCAGCTCCCATGATCCCTAGCTAGCAGGACCAGGGGTCAGGGATGATGGGAACTGTAGTCTCAAAACATCTGGAGGGCCGAGGTTGAGGAAGCCAGGGCAAGGGCAGCCCACATGCTGCCGTCCAATGTTGTCGAGACTCCAATCAGTAGGGCCAATGTGCAGGGATGACGGGAGCTAGGAGGCCATAACATCTGGAGGGCTCTAAGTGGGCGACCCCTGGCCTGGGGAGGGGGCGGTTTCTCTCAGGCACAACCTTTTTGGAACAAAAGGGGCTGGGAAAACTCCGTGGAAGCTGCTGCCAGCCCCTTGCCCCTGTGCTACAGAAAGCCCACCTCTTTTTAAGTACAGATCACTTTTAAAATTAAGTCCTGCATGAAATCCAAAGGGATTTCCCCCCCTCTCCTATTCCCTCCCATACAAGGCTTTGGGAGTCCCAAGGATTAATTACACAACCATCTTAGGTATGGGGGGGGGGAGGAATAGGAGGAGGAGAGCGGAGGGATATATATATATATATATATATATATATATATATATCCATTCATAAAAGGCACTTTGCTAAAACATGGCATGGGAGCCAGTTCTAAATTTATAGCCAGCACAATGGAGGGGCTATTTTAAGCTCCTGCTCAGTGTAGCAGCTTTAGAGATGTCTAGATGTGTGTCACAGACAAACATCTTTACAACCCTCCTCCCCCTCCCCCCACCATGCAAGATTCAAGGAACAAGAGGAAAGGAAGGCTGCTTAGAGGGGGAGTCTCTCTCTCTCTCTCCCTCTCCCCACAGCCCTCCCCTAGCAGAAGCAGTGCTAATTTCCAGGCACACACAGGACGAAGCCTGACCGATCCTTGGTGAAGTTTGGCTCTGATTGGTTTATTCTGGTTTCCACGGAGACGGTGCATTTCCGACCATGCATGCTGCACTGGACCGGATTGGCGACGCTGACTTGCAGGCGGCGTTTCTCACTGCAGGGTAAGAGAGAGAGAGGGGTGGGGGGAAAAACACATTAAAGAAAGAGACTTTAAAGCGTGTGACGGGGAGAAGAACGGCCACCTTGAACCTGTAAGCTCGGGAGGCCGTGATTAACGGCCAAGATTAGAACGGATCATGGAAATGAAGAAAAAGAACCACCGACTCCTTCAGCCACGCTTCTGGAAAGGCCATAAGGGAGGGCAACTTGGGTATTCTTTGGGATGGGGCCAGGGAAGGTGCGTAGATAGAGCTACTCATCCAGGCTTAGGTATAGAGAGTCCCCTCTGTGCAACTGATGGAGTTCCCTCCAAGACAAACCCATTTCTGATATTAGCACTATTACCATATTTTGAAGCTTTTTTGGGGAAAAGGGGCTTTAATTTCAAGGAATGAAAGCTTTATACCCAAGAGGCATAGGTAGGCAAACTAAGGCCCGGGAGCCGGAGCCAGTCCAATAGCCTTCTCAATCCGGCCTGTGGATGGTCTGGGAATCAGTGTTCCCCCATATATACACACACACACACACACACACACACACACACACACACACACACACGATTAACACACACACGATATTCCAGCCCCCCCCAAGCTCTGAGGGACAGTAGACTGGCCCCCTGCTGAAAAAGTTTGCTGACTCCTGCAGAGCGACACGAAGACTGCAGTCGTTTTTCCAAAAAGCTTTCTAATACAGTTGTTCCAGTGGAAATAAGTTCCAGAGACTACTTTGCTGTATTTTAAAAAATCATTCCTGATGGAGGTAAGAAGAGGGCCAACTCCTTTGCTCATGTCATGTGGGTGAGACTTGGGTCCTTCCTACACTGGCTTGCTCTCTCCTAACACGCCAACTTAGAAGCCCCACATGAGAAATTCAACCCCAGAGTGAAAAATCAGATCCCATAAAACAGCCCTGTTAAAAAACAAAAACACGACTCTGGGATTGAATGTCAGGCTTAAATAAAGAGAGTTCCCGGTGTTTTTGACAATGAAGTCCATGGGGAAGAATTTCCAGAAACTTAATGCAAAGAGAAACAGAAAATTTAATTTTAAGCGTTATTCAGCTTTTAAGAAAATGTAATTTCCATTGCGGGGGTGCAGGACATTCAGCAACTTGCATAATTTGCATGTTGGGTTTTAAGAATCTTCCCCGCTTCATGATTGTAATAAAGTAGTTTTATTTCCCTTACAGGAAAGACAGCTAACAATAATTTTAAATGCAGGAGCTGAACGTGCAGCTGGCAAGATTAACATGCCCAAATGTTGAAATCTGTGTGTTTTTTTAAAAAAGGTCCTGTATCACTTACTGAAAAATGGGAACAGAATCCCGAAAAGACTGCCAAATTTCTTTTTCCTAAACTATTGTACCAATTCATTATTTTCTGCCAAAGCTTTCCATCAGAAAAATAATTTCCCCCCCCCTTTTAGGGAAAGGACCAAGGAGTGCTTAGATTGTATTTCTATGCACACCTTCCATGGGAGTAAGCCCCGTATGTGATGTCTGCTGAATAAACATGCTGAGGGCTGTGCTGCTAATATTAAATATTAGTCTGCTTTTTTAAAAGAAAAGAAATGAAAAGGGACAAGACTAACAAACAAGAAAGACGGTGCCCAACACTGATTGCTGTCACGTCAGGGTGCCATCGGGACAGGAGGCCAAGTCTTCCAGGTATTTAATACTTCTTGACTTAACGCCACAGTGAGTTGCATTGAAAATCCCTGATTAATTTGCTATTTTTGCAATGCCTTAGCAGACCCAGATGAACACATGGTAAAGCCACAGCAGATCACAGGTGGATGCATTTACAAAGTGAATCACCGGTGTGTGGGTGTAAGAGAAAACAATACTCTATACCAGGCTTCCTCAACCTCGGCCCTCCAGGTGTTTTTTGGCCTACAACTCCCATGATCCCTAGCTAGCAGGACCAGTGGTCAGGGATGATGGGAATTGTAGTCTCAAAACATCTGGAGGGCCGAGTTTGACAAAGCCTGCTCTATACTCTGAAGCTCATTTGGTTGAGCAAGAATGTAGCTGTTGGATATTGCTTTTACAAAGGGCACTGGCAACAAATTCTGCTTCTTGTTGTATCACCAGAGGTTCCATAATCAACATCATTCCCTCTCACTCATAGTTAACTCTCCTCTCCCATCGCCTGATCACATTCGACTAATTGACTCTTGAGATTTGTGGTATGGTGGAGTATAGGTAAATCTAAAGGAGCACTGGATGGTTAAGTCCAGTCCAGGGTGACTATGGGGCTGCGGCACTCATCTTGCTTTCAGGCCGAAGGAACCAACGTTTGTCCACAGACAGCTTTCCGGGTCATGTGGCCATCAGGACTAAACCACTTCTGGCGCAACAGGACACCGTGACAGAAACCAAAGCGCACAGAAACACCATTTACCTTCCCACTGCAGATAGATACCTATTTATCTACTTGCACTGGTGTGCTTTCAAACTGCTAGGTTGGCAGGAGCTGCGACAGAGCAACGGGAACTCACCTCGTCATGCGGATTCGAACCGCCAACCTTCTGATCAGCAAGCCCAAGAGGGCAGGTGGGGATGAGTCTATCAAAAGGTGGTTACCATCACTTTTGGATACTGTTATTGCAAGCTAGGGCACTGGTCTTCCAACATAGCTAAGTTGCACAAAGGTGTGTGTTGGTGTAGCATCAGTTTCATGCAGTTTGACTATCATAGGAAAGCACTTTCCATATCATCTTAAAATACAACACTTCCCCAGGGGCAGTTCACAATGTTCTTTGTTTTTACTCTGACACGTAGAGGACATGTCTGAATTCCACAATTCTGTCAACGCTGGGGGGAGAGGGGAGATGACATGAAGTTGGGTTTGCTGCAGAATTCAGCATCCTGAGCCCCTCTGTTCTCATTAACATCCCACCACTCAATTTCTATTCCTCATGCCTGCAAAGTTAGATGTGAAAGGAGATTGGTATACTTTTTCAAAGCTTCAGAGCCAGAGGTGGTAAGAAGCTGTCTAAATAAGGGGACGCAGGTGGCGCTGTGGGTTAAACCACGGAGCCTCTTGGGCTTGTCGATTAGAAGGTCGGCGGTTCGAATCCCCACGACGGGGTGAGCTCCCGTTGCTCGGTCCCTGCTCCTGCCCGCCTAGCAGTTCAAAAGCACGTCAAAGTGCAAGTAGATAAATAGGTACCGCTCCAGCGGGAAGGTAAATGACGTTTCCGTGCGCTGCTCTGGTTCGCCAGAAGCGGCTTAGTCATGCTGGCCACATGACCCGGAAGCTGTCTGTGGACAAACACCATCTCCCTCGGCCTATAGAGCTAGATGAGCGCCGCAACACCAGAGTCATCCGCGACTGGACCTAATGGTCAGGGGTACCTTTACCATTTAGCAGTTTTTACTGATGTGCGTGAACTTCCCCATCTTGAGGATAGGCACTTAAAATAAAACAGCAAAAGCAGAAATATGCAAAATAAGCAAACATATACACATTCAGAATCCTGGCTGCCAGTACAAAACTGTGCATGCATATGCAGAATACACTTGCCTATCGGAACAAGAAGCAGAAATAGCACAGAGCCAGTTTCATCAAAACTTCACAGGAAGTCATTTGCAGACAGCCTCCTGCCCACAGACCAGTTCAGTAACCTCTGCTCTTGAAAGGCTGCAGAAATGATTCATCCAATGCGTGGAACAGAAGCTGTTTTTCTTTCCCCCTTTTAATAAAAACAAACAGCGAGGGTCTAACCATGAAAAACAAGCAGTATTTACTTTTCTGGTTTGTGCCATAGGCCTCTCTCACTACACATTTTAATGCCAACTGGGGCCATGTATGTGTCTGGGGTCACAGTCCACACGTAGAAAGCATGCCTGGGAAGGCAGTGACTGTAGCAGCAATGTCCCTAACAACAGAGGGCTTTTGAAAGCTGGCTTCAGACTCCAAACCGTAACTGAGAGCTCAGTGCTTCAGGGACAGTCCCAAACAGAAAAGGCAAGGCCAGATTAAAAGGCCAGCTCACAAATAATGGGAGACAAATCCAGGAAATCCGAAATCCCAAGGGGGCAGAAAAGGCTATTTATGTACACGACCCCGGCTGCGCAGATGCTACTGGCCCAGATATGGAAAGAAGATAAAGTCCCTCCCAGAGAAGAATGATAGATCAAGTTGATGGACTATGCCGAAATGGCAAAAATGACCGGAAGAATCAGAAATCAGGAAGACCAAATTTTTAATAAGGAATAGGGAAAATTTATAATTTATCTTAAAAACCACTGTAAACAGTTAAAGCTGTTAGCAGGACTGGAATAGCACTTGTAGTCTAATGGTGAATTTTGGACATAATGGAGATGTGAAAGATTTGGATTATCATAAAAGATGCAGGAGGAAATGATAGGATCCACAAAGGGGAGGAGGGGGAAGTCCAGAAGATTCCTTGGAATCTTGTTTTTATGTTATATATTGGATATGTGATCGTAAAACTCAGATTTGAAAACCAAATAAACAAATAACAATAAAAAGGATTCTCTTTGGGTTAAGATAAGAGTCATACTATTATGCTACCGACACTTTTCTTACATGATTGATTATGTGCTCTGCATTTTTCGGCGGACATCTTTAGGTGTACATGTTGCACAACGCACCTGACCTTTGTTGCTGCTCACCATTAGCAAGGAGCAGGGCGGATAACTCAAAGTGTCTCGAAACAGCTGCGCATGCCTGTGTGCACCAGAGAAGAAAGGGAATGTACCTGTCTGTTCTGGTGTTGCTTCCCAAGCCAGCACTCGCCTGCCTCCGGTCAACCTAATTCTCTCGTGTCGAAGCCCAAGACTTAGACAACCTTACCAGACTGCTGCACATATTTCAGGTGTCATAGCACCTACCCAAACAAGTGCAACTTGTTGAACCCATCTCCTGTGAGCACCTCCCCTGGCGTTCATGAGAGCTGAACTCACAGGAAATTATTTCCAATGGAGTATGCCCCATATTTGTTTAATCTACACCCCCCACCCTACAATGTAAAAACATTTCACAAAAACTATTGCGCAACTCTGCTTAACATTTCTTTCAAAGGGCGAAACTCCCTCCCTAGCAAATTGCCTTATGATTTATACAATAGCAGGTAATTGAAAGCTATGTTATTTTGCGAATCGGTGTCACCCTTGCTGTTATTTTTAAATGAAAAAACACAACACTATCCTCTAGTTCCCCGAAAGACAGAAAATGTAATAATAATAAAAATGATAGGGTGGCCAGAAGACAAAATGAGTCAGAAAGCTACAATACATGGCTTTCTTGTCTAAATTGTTTTTGGAGAGATGAATGTGGCAGACAGCTGGACTGAAAATGGTACCCAAACACATGAGAGGCAGGTTCTAGCAGAGATGATCTGACCTTAGATTATCTCAGAGTCCTCTTTACCTCAAAGGCGAACAGACCCAGGGAGCTATACTGCTAGGCTTACTTATTAAATGAACCAGCGGGTCTAGCTCAGGGATAGGCAAACTGAGGTCCGGGGACCGGATGCAAACCCATCACTAACCCATTTCTGATATTTGCACTATTTCCGTATTTTGAAGCTTTTGAAAAAAAGGGTTTTTAATTTCAAGGAACGAAGCACACCAAAGCTGTATACCCAAGAGGCATAGGTAGGCAAACTAAGGCCTGGGGGCTGGATCCGGTCCAATCACCTTCTCAATCCGGCCTGTGGATGGTCCAGGAATCAGTGTGTTTTTACATGAGTAGAATGTGTCCTTTTATTTAAAATGAATCTCTGGGTTATTTGTGGGGCCTGCCTGGTGTTTTTACATGAGTAGAATGTGTGCTTTCATTTAAAATGCATCTTTGGGGTTATTTGTGGGGCATAGGAATTCGTTCATTTCCCCCCCTAAATATAGTCCAGCCCACCACATGGTCTGAGGGACGGTGGACTGGCCCACAGCTGAAAAAGGTTGCTGATCCCTGCTCTAGCTTCAGGATTTCGGAGTTTCTTGCATGTGGGCAAATGGTGCTGCTCGCGTTCCATTTTGCACCCAGCGTGCTTCAACGTCATGGAGAGAAGGTTTAAAATGGAAGAAACGTGACAAGCCAGAGATCGCTTCAGCTAGAATATTACTCACACTGTTCCACGGAAGAAGCAAGAGAAGAGAAACAGTCTGTGCGGGAGAAAAGCAGAGGGGTGGAGGGTTTCTGAAGGGAGAAACCACTGCTTTCAAACACTACAACTCTCTTGGTCCCGGTTGCCATAGTAACCTGGATATTAGCCGTTCAATCTGATGGTGCATCACTGCCAGCCAACCAGAAGATGTGACTGTCATACATGCTCTTATTTGGCTGGGGGGCGGGCAGGGGTGGGGCTAGAGGCTGCTGCCTCTTCTAGGGATGCCTGCTTATGACCGATCGCTTATTAGTATTAGGGAAGGCCAACGTGAGTAGCGTTTTGCAATCCTCATTCATCTGCACAGCTCTGCAGCACAACAGCATTTATTCGGGAAATGCGCACGCACTTGCAGGTGACTTCTTCCTGCAACATCGAACGCTCGCTAAACAGGACGTGGGACAGGAAATCCACCCCCCACCCAGAATAGGGTGAGCTTGGGGATACAAGTTGCTGGTTTCGTGCTCCGTTTTGCTCCGCTGCTCACAAAAACCTTGCAGCTGTTGGGAGATGGAGCTATTGGCACAAGGTGACCTCTGGGTGGATTGAGGGCATACGGCAGACTGAACGCCGTGACCCAGCACACTCGCAGAAAGCTTCCCTCTGGAAGCACTGCAAGATCTGGAACCTGAACACAGAACCACCAAACTGAGCAGTTTTGTTCACTTCAGTGCATAGCTGGTACTGGTTTGTTCCATCAGCCCAAAGTCTACAACAAGCACGCCCATTTTGCGTACAGCACATCTGAATAGTAAGTCCATTCAAGGAGGACAGGTCACAAAGTGTCTTCAGGGTTCATGTCTCCAACATCCACTTCACATCTTTGGGACTTCTCTCCATGAGCCACTTGCCAACATCCAGGGATCTCTTAAAGACACACACTCATCAGGGCTTTCAGTGGCAATGGGAAGATATGAAAACTTTAACTTTAATTTTACTGGTTAGAGGAAAGTTCAGTCGCCCGCTCCAAATAATCTTGGATAAAGAGAGCAAAAACAAACAAACAAACCAAAAAGGAATACATCAAATAATGGCTATTGCTCACCATCCTGAATTAGTTTCCGTGTCCGTTTTTGTTTGTTCTTGGCTATAACCTGTATTTAGCTGACCAATAAAATCTGATGATGATGATTACTAGCTGTTAGTTAAGAGCGGCATCAGCATTGGAAGGTGTAGAATGCTTGTGCATCTCTCTTTGTTGATCAGGACGGCAGACACATTCCACCTCTGCAAAAGTTCAACTACGGCACCTGAGCTAGCAACCCTTAAGCTAGCTAAAACAAAAAAAAAATCCTTCCAGTAGCACCTTAAAGACCAACTAAGTTAGTTCTTGGTATGAGCTTTCGTGTGCATGCACACTTCTTCAGATACACTGAAACAGAAGTCACCAGACCCTTCTATATAGTGAGAAGGGGTATTACTCAGAAGGGTGGTGGGAATGGGTGATAGCTGTGATGAGCCAGTTGACGACTCTTAACGACTGCAATAGGTCTTACAGGAAAAAGCAAGGGGTGAGAAGGTGAAAAATGGCTTTGTCATGTATAATGAGATAAGAATCCAATGTCTTTGTTCAGACCAGGTCTCTCCATGGTTTTAAGTTTGGTAATAAGTTGCAATTCAGCAGCTTCTCTTTCCAGTCTATTTCTGAAATTCCTTTGTAGTAGAACAGCTACTGAATTGCCAAGACCTATTGCAGTCGTTAAGAGTCGTCAACAGGCTCATCACAGCTATCTGCCAATCACCCATTCCCACCACCCTTCTGAGTAATACCCCTCCCCACCTTCTCACTATATAGAAGGGTCTGGTGACTTCTGTTTCAGTGTATCTGAAGAAGTGTGCATGCACACGAAAGCTCATACCAAGAACTAACTTAGTTGGTCTTTAAGGTGCTACTGGAAGGAATTTTTTTTGTTTTGACTATGGCAGACCAACATGGCTACCTATCTGTAACCTTAAGCTAGCTGTTCCCCTGCACACCTCCAGGTACGTCCAGGATGTAGGAGAAACATGTGGTGCAATGCCTAACCCATTATGGGTGGCAGTGCTTTGCTATTAGCCTATAAAGATCTGAATTATTTGGGATCCAAATATATTTCCAACCTCCAACTGGCCCAGGAATTATGATCAGTAGGAGAGGTCCCCATCTACAGCAGAAGCTGGGAGGGTGGTGGCATAAGACAGGACCTTTTCTTGGTGGAGACACCCTGGTTACAGAACCACCTCCTGGGGAAAATCAAATCTGCCCCCACTCCTGATATTTTTACATGTAAGTTGAAGACTTTTCTGTTTGCCCAGGCATTTGGAACATGAAAGCTGTCCTGGATTGTGGCTATTTGGGCTATCACTGATGTTACCGATTCCCATCATTGATTGTGTGGTTTTTATTTGATACTTGTCTGTTATGTTATCATGGTTTGTTTATTTATTTTATTTATATACCACTTTATAACCAGAGGTCTCAGGGCGGTTCACAGAAAAGATCACAATATATAAAATCCAAATAAGAACAATAACACCCCCCCCCCCAAAAAAAGAACCACATTTTAAAAGAGTATAGGATGTCAACAATCAGGTCAACCAAAGGCTTGATTAAAAAGGAACATTTTTGCCTGGCGCTATATAAAGAAGGCGCCAGACAAACTTCCCTGGGGAGAGCATTCCACAGATATGGGGAGCCACTGCAGAGAAGGCCCTGTTCTCGTGTTTCCACCCTCTGGACCTCTCAAGAAGGAGGCACACAAAGGAGGGCCTCAGAAGATGATTTCGGGGTTTGGGTAGGTTCGAATCTTCGCTTATGCTATTCCAGCAAAATCAGCTTCACATCAACCAGCAGCTTCTTGCTCTAATCTCAGTGAACAAGATGAACCATAGCCAATACAGTGAGTGGTACCTCGGGTTACATACGCTTCAAGTTACAGACTCCGCTAACCCAGAAATAGTGCTTCAGGTTAAGAACTTTGCTTCAAGATGAGAACAGAAATTGTGCTCCGGTGGCACCAGGAGGCCCCATTAGCTAAAATGGTGCTTCAGGTTAAGAACAGTTTCAGGTTAAGAACAGACCTCCGGAACGAATTAAGTACTTAACCCGAGGTACCACTGTAGTCAGCTCCAGTCTGGTACCCCTCCAGGTGTTTTGAAGTACACCAGGTGTTCTGAACTACATCTTCCATCTGTCCAGCGAGCATGGCCCACTATCAGGGTTTAGGAAAGCTCAAATCCCAAACATTTGGATGGCACAAGGTTGGGGAAGGCTGCCTTAAGTATATAATATAAACAAGGGCTCCTCTTTTTTTCTTTTTGCAAGACCCTTTTAAATATTCAAAAGATCTCTTTCTTCTCTTTCCTAGGCCAGTGGACACCAGCTTTTAAGACTGGGGAGACAGGGCCATTCCTGACCAGACTCTTTGGGAGCTGCCTCCCCACCCCCAATCTAAATTGCTGAGCTCCAAGTACAGGCAAATCTGTGCAAGAATGGAAGGGACTTGTCTTTCCCCTCTCGAGAGAAATGCCTCCTCATCGCTCTGAGCGTGGCTGTTCTTATGCAGTCTTGTAGTGAGGATATAATGGTGAAAGAGGAAGAAAAGGCATTTGTGCCCTCAGATCCTCTCCCAAACCTTTAGTCTGCCAGTAACTCATTGCAGAGCTCAGCTTCTTCCTGTGACCTACCAGTTAATGATGGCTGATCTAGGTCATGGCTAGAAAAGGTATTCAAATTCCCAGGCAAATGTTGCTCAACCCAGTCTGTGGGTTACAGTCGCTATGAGACTGAACAATCAAGTTGCAAAGTTCCCAGCTGAAATCTTGCCTATGCTATGAACTGAGGACATGACCTTGGAACAGTTTTTCTTTTGGGGGGGGGAGGAGGGAAGGGAGAAAATAAATGCATAGACTAGCATACAGGATTGCTGTAAGAGTTCAGCAATTTCAGTGTGCTCTTATAAGCCGTATAGTACCTTGGTTCCCGAACTCAATCCATTCTGGAAGTCTATTTGACTTCCAAAATGTTTGCAAACCAAGGCGTGGCTTCTGATTGGCCCCAGAAACAATGCCGACAGCCGAAACGGACGTTCGGCTTCCAAAAAACGTTCGCAAACCGGAACACTTACTTCCAGGTTTGTGATGTTTAGGAGCCGATTTGTCCAAGAACCAAGGACCACTGTAAATGTGAAGCAATTTGTTTTGGTCTTTCCAACTATTTTATTTTATTAGAAATATTTACCATGCTGTTCCAGGATGGGGCTCATACAAATCAGTGTAATGAATTAAAACAACATATGACACTAAACTTCAATTAAAATTATTATCTTTGTAGCTTGCTAACACCCTGGATTTTACGTATCTTAGAGGTGCGACAGGAGTCAGCCTTAGGGGGCAGAGTTACTAGGACATAAAGGAAGCCACCTGCTTTCACAAATACTTGCAAGGAAGTGACTGCAGTCACCAAAGGCGACTCACTGAGGATAGGAAATCTGAAGCCAAGGAGGCAGCACTTATGCAGAGATGTTCTTCCAGAACGACACAGGGTGCTGAAGGGGTAAATAACATGGGGAGGGAAATCTATATTTGACCTCTTCATGGTGCCTGGAGGGAGAACGCAAGGCAAGGTAGACAACGTTAAAACAAAGCGACAGCTCACACTCTAGGTGACTGGCATCAACCAAGAGATCTCAAGAGCCTGTAAAGGAAAACCACAAATTTATCTTCCAAGAAGGAAGTTTCACAACTAACTGAGACGGCCTGCTCTTAACCTTTTAAAACTGCAAGAAGAACTGAAAACATTGTTTACCATGAGTTTGTTGCAGGCTGCTCAGGGCTGGCTTACGCTGCAATTTGACAGAATGTGGCAGCAGGCACAGAAGTCATCTTCCCAAGAATTTCAGCTTGCACTTAAAAAAAGGAAGTTTCTGGTCCTCATGGAACAGACACAAAATAAGGAGAGTCATGCAAATTTGACCAACTTGTGTAATTACTACGGGTCAGAATTTGGTCCATCCAGCCTAGTACTGTCTGTACTGACCCTCCAGGGTTCCAGGCAAGGCCTACCTGGAGATGTTTGTGATTAACCTGTTATTAACCTTGTGCTCCTCCAATGAGCTGCAGCCCTTCTGTTATCTGAGACGGTCCTCCAGAGACTGTTCTACAACTTGTCTTCCACTCCTCTCCACTTCTCCCAGATTAGTCACGGTGCTTGCCAGGCCAGTACCAAACTGAGCAGATGGGACATTTCCAGGCACACTGTCCTCAAATCCTCTCATGCAAAATTAGCAAAGAAGCAGAAACATGTCATTGCAGGGTGGGGTGTGTGGAGAGAGCACCTACTACATCGTGAGGAGTGCCCCCATTATTATGTTTTAAGTGACCTACATACTGCTGGGGAAGACAAAAAAAAAAAAAAAAAGGTTATACCGTATTTTTCGCCTTATAGGACGCACTTTTCCCCCTCAAAAAAATAAAGGGGAAATGTGTGTGTGTCCTATGGGGCGAATGCAGGCTTTCGCTGAAGCCTGGAGAGCGAGAGGGGTCGGTGGGCACCGACCCCTCTCGCTCTCCAGGCTTCAGGAGAGCCCCACAATCTCGGGGGACAGCGGGGAGGCGCAGCGTGCTCGGGCTTCCCCCTCCTCCAGCCCCGCAAGCTCCCAGAGCGATGCTAAAGCTGCACGCAGCTTCAGCATTGCTCTGGGTCCCGTTCTGGGGGCTGGGGGAGGGGGAAGCTCCCCTCTCCGACCCCTCTCGCTCTCCAGGCTTCAGGAGAGCCCCACAATCTCGGGGGACAGCGGGGAGGCGCAGCGTGCTCGGGCTTCCCCCTCCTCCAGCTCCCAGAGCGATGCCAAAGCTGCACGCAGCTTCGGCATTGCTCTGGGTCCCATTCTGGGGGCTGGGGGAGGGGGAAGCTCGGGCTTCCCCCTCCTCCAGCCCCACAAGCTCCCAGAGTGATGCCAAAGCTGCACGCAGCTTTGGCATCGCTCTGGGTCCCGTTCTGGGGGCTGGGGAAGCTCGGGCTTCCCCCGCCCCAGCCCCGCGCCTGGGGGGGGGAAATAAAATTTTCCCCTTTATTTCCCCCCCAAAAATCTAGGTGCGTCCTATGGGCCGGTGCATCCTATAGGGCGAAAAATACGGTAAATCCTGACGTATGTTGGCTATTGTGACCTGGAAGGAAGTGGTGTGTTATCCGTGACACTGTGTCGATTGGCTCACTTGCTTGTGCTACCTAGATATGTGTGAATGGACTGCTTATCTCCTGGTAGCAAACTGTGTCTTGGACTCTACTGATATATCTAGAGGGAGTGGATGAATGTTGGTGTGCAGGCTAGCACACTTATATAATTTTTTTTACCTGTTGCTGGTATATATTACATGGGCCAGATTCCTCAAACTGGCCGTGACCTTATAAGTCAAGAAAAATAGGCAGACATGCTTTGGAGTCTCATCAGAACTCTCAGCTTGTTGCACATTCGTCTTGATTTGATTCATCAATTACCTGCATCAAATGACCCACATAACTGCGTTCTCCTACAGGTGCACTCCTCATCTCCACAGAGAGAGGCGTCATCAGTATTTAAAATATGCATTTTGGGGGCATACAAGGGAGTAGGGAGCTTTCTGCCCCCACCAGATCTCTGATTGCTCTCAATATGGCTTATAGTCAGGCAGCATGTGGCGAGGCACAGGAATGCTGTTCTCCAATCATACTAGATTCTACCAAAAAACTCTTTACCCGCCCTTATCAAAGACCTTGGATCAGAAAAATTCGTCAGGCTACACATTTTGGAATCCAGAGCAAAGCGCGGAGACAACTGCAATTTAATGAATGTCAGCTTTTTAATCGGTGCTCATAGAGAATTCAAAGCTACAATCTGTGAAGAACTGCCACCTGCCCTTTCTGCTTCAGCTGCTATCGTGGGACTCCCTGGCCAATCTGCGTAGGCCTGGAAAGGGCAACTCTGCCAGCAGACACTATCTCCTTTAAAGCAGTGACCTAGTTCTGTTCCTGCTCTTCCCAATTTACCAAGAGAAGGTTGCATTCACAGAAATGAATAGGCGCGTGTGTGAAAATCTTGTAGCCTTGAACTGCAATCTCACCTAAAGCAGAACTTTAGGGGGGGGGGGGAATCACTTTTATGCCGAAAACAAGAAGAGATGGTAAGATGAGGGGAAAACTTATACAGTCAAACCTTGGCTCCTGAACGGCTCCATTTTCAAATGTTTCGGCTCCTGAATGCCAAAAACCCGGAAGTAAATGCTCTGGTTTTCAAATGTTTTTTGGAAGCCAAACATCCAACGCAGGAAGTTCTTGCAACCAATCGGAAGCCGCGCTTTGGTTGTGGAATGTTTCAGAAGCAGAACAGGCTTCCGGAACGGATTATGTTCGACAACTGAGGTTTGACACTGTGTGTGTGTGTCTCAACCTGAATTGTCAAGGGGTTTCTCACGGATACACAAATTATTACTGAACACTCACAAGAGGTAACAGAAAAGAAGGCTTGATTTCTTAAACAGAAGTGCTGGAAGAATAAGCTGGTTTTAAGAACTGTGCAACATTCTTAGCAAGGCTTGCATGCCAAACATGCTGGTGCGTGTCATGGTTTTCCTCAAAGGCCAAGTAAAAGCACTCTGCACATGGCTCAGAGGCACTCTTGTGTTTATATCACGTTTTTGAGAGGCAACTCATAACAGGCCTGAATATGTTATGAGGTCAGGTCTTGGCACCCCTTATCCTGAGGCAGGTTCTTAACCATGAGACTGACTTCCATAACAATAAATGCTAAGCGAGGAAGGAACAAGCTCCTTTATGACCTTTTCAGTCTAGTGGCAGGTTTTCATTAGGCACCGGTAGGTGGGGAGCTGATGGCTATCACAGCAATCTGATGGCTTTGAGTTTACTGCAAAGTCTTCCTTGCGATCAGCACTGAGGAATAACTCAGCACAAATATAATAGATACCAGCAGAGGGGACAGCAAGGGAGCAGAACGACGCCATGAAGCAATGATCAAGGAAAAAAGACAACTGAGACATGGAGCAAAACATTTTGCCACTCAATGTCTTTATGGTGCTGTACATTAGGGGCTGGCAGTCTGCCCACTGTCTGGAGGTCAGCCCTCATTCTCTAATGAACCACCTTGTGCCACCACTGTTCCTCTGTAATAATAATAACAATAAAATAATAATAATAATAATAATAATAATAATAATTTATTATTTACCGTATTTTTTGCACCATAACACTCACCTTTTTCTTAATAGAAAGTAAGGGGAAATGTCTGTGCGTGTTATGGAGGGAATGCCTACGGGTGGCGGGGGGGATCTGCTGCAGTCGTGAGCAGAGGATCCATGGTTCCCCTTCCTTCCCTCCTCCGTGAAACAGCAAAGTGGGAGAAGAGCGGCTGAGTGGGGAGGAGAGAGGGACAGAAAGCCTGCTTCTTTAAAGGAGCAAAGCGGGAGAGGAGAGGAGTGTAAGCGGCTCCTGTCCGGTTGGCTCCTTTAAAGCAAGCAGGCTCTCTGTCCCTCTCTCCTCCCCACTCAGCTTGCTACATAGCAGCAAAGTTTTTCAGCTCGCTAAGCCGGGGATGAGCGGGGAGGAGGAAGAAAAGCAGAGCCTGCTTGCTTTAAAGGAGCAAAGTGGGAGAGGAGAGGAGCCTTCTCCCCTTATACCCCTCTTCTTCATTATTAGCAGCATCCTTCTCCACCCACCCCACGCGTGCTCCTTGTCCCTTGAGTGCTTTTCCTTCCCTCCCCACTTAAAACGTGGTTACAAAGCACGGATCCACATGGATCCTCAGGATTTTTGCACTGGGTCACCCCAAATTCACCATCAGATCACATAGCATGTCCATGGCTACATCTTGCACCAAAAAAATCACGCACCCACTGTTGCCTGGGGTCGCAGTGGTGCAAAAACGTGGTTATAAAGCATGGATCCACATGGATCCTCAGGATTTTTGCATTGGGCTACTCCAAACTCACTGTCAGATCACATGTCTGTGGCCACAGCATGAACCACAAAAATCATACATCCACTCCACCCAATATTCATCTAATATTGAAAGCTTCCCTAAACAGGGCTGCCTTCAGATGTATTCTAAAAGCCAGACAGTTGTTTATTTCCTTGACATCTGGTGGGAGGGAGTTCCACAGGGCGGGTGGTATAAGACAGCTCCCTGTCTATGTTCCAGGAGGGCTGGCCCTAGACGTTTTGGTGCCCCAGACAAACCACAAAATTGCGCCCATTCCCCCAGTCAGAGAAGAAGGGCTGAGGAAAGTTCTACAGGAACGGGGGTGGATGGGGGAGAGAGAATAAAGATCTACATCAGGATCTGCCGCTCCTGTAGACCCTGCCTCCTGTGGCGGCCTCCTCACCTTGCCTCACGGGTGGGCCAGCCCTGCTGTTCTGGGACTCGGATCAAGGTCCAGAAGTAACTTTGCCCCGAGAGTCTCCTCAGTTCGAATTCCGCTCTCCACCTGCCAGCGTGGCTCCGCCCACACAGGCTACCAGTCCCCGCCCCCTCCCTCCCTCCAGTCTGGCCTCGTAGCTGCAACCATGCCATTCCCAGTGCTGTTCCTTTATCAAACCGTGCGTGTTGGAATTGGGAGGTGGAAATGAAAATGAAGGCCTGATCTGGTCCGCTGGATCTCTTGCAAAGGAAAGGGGTAGCAAGCGCAGAAGAAACTCATGCTCCGGTCCACAGATTTCAAAAAGTAGGAGAAACACCAGCATTGTGTTAATTAAAGAAGCAAAGGGCATTTAACATATGGCATGCCATATTTCGTTGCTCCCGTTTCAGCACCTCCCTTCCCTATCTTATCCCTGCAGCAGTGAGGAGGAGTTCATGCTAAATGCTATTTCTGATGAACAAAGAGCTTACTAACTGCCTCGCCCCTTCTCTTAACAAGGTGATTCGGTAGTTGTTAAAAAGCTGCCAATTATCAGCAGAAACACAGTGACCCATATCCACGATGCTGTTCCCAAATCTTCTATGTGCCACAAAGCAATTTTGGTATGTTAACACCCACCTACCCCTGCACCTTGATCGCTCTTCTAATATAACATTCTAGGCTGAACAAAATGCTTGCCAATTTTCCCCACACCCCACAAACTGACTCACTGAGAAGGGACGCATTAAAATCCAGGCAAACCTTGAAATACCTGGCCAAGAGAAAGCCAAGCAGGAGAGGTGGAATTTCCCATCCACTCACACTCTCTGTCTCCTGTGCAAACAAAGGTTTTTGCAAAGGGCAACTGGATCCATGAAGTGGGGCATCAATTGCATTTTGTCAACCGCATACTGGAAAACTTCTGAATTATCCGCTAAAAGGGCAGCACTGAATTTCCAAGAATTTGCAGTGCATTAAGCTTTTAGCGTTAATTGATTTTACTTTAGCCATTGAACTGAAGAACGTTCTCCCCCTGCTCGCCTGCGCCGTTTCAATGGATTTCTAATGAATGTACCAGAATCCAATCTCTCATATTTCTGTCTATGAAAAATTGAAAGGGAACCAAACCACCAAAAAAAAAAGGGTAATCAAGCCAAAAGGTTGAGAAAGCCAATTGCAGAGTAAATGCTGTCAGGAGGGTAACAGATGAATTCTTTGTTCTGAGGCTATCGCAGCATTTCAAGAGACTCCCTGTAAATTGCTATTTATTTTGTGAAGGGCTGCTGCAGTGACAAGATAACATGCTGTGGGCTTGGGAGTAATCCCCAAGGATGGAAAAGACCCACCCTCCACCTTTTGAGGTAGATGCTTGCATGCAGACAAAGGACGAATTAACCTCTAATCTCATTACATGGATGACATGTGATGTGTCCAGAAGACTGTGGACATATGGAAAGGCTACACTGGCCTTTCTCATCAAAACAGAAAATACCTCCCTCCAAAAGAAAGAATTTTAAAAAGGCATATGATTGCCATTATCAATTCCGTGTCCAGAGGGTGGGTGCCAAATTTCTTTCAGCTGTCAAAAAGCACTGCACATGGGTATAAGTTTCAGTACAATTATGTCCCAACTACCTAAATATTTAAGATTCCCACTCATACCTCAAAGGGTCTTCCCTTGCAAATTGATTTAATACAGCAGCATAGAACTGCCAATAGTTAATGGCATAACTTATCCAAACCTAACGTATGAAGTGTTAAAGCCAATCTCTGTCTGAGTTCGCTAATCTGTAAAATGTTATATTATATTCCTATATAAAATGTGTCCGTCAGCTAAAGAAAACTTAGTTACATTTGTGTTAAACACAATAGTTCTAAAGCAAGAAACATACTGTATTTTTCGCTCTATAAGACGCACCAGACCCTAAGACACACCTAGTTTTTGGAGGAGGAAAACAAGAAAAAAAATATTCTGAATCCCAGAAGCCAGAACAGCAAGAGAGATCTCTGCGCAGTGAAAACAGCGATCCCTCTTGCTGTTCTGGCTTCTGGGATAGTTGCGCAGCCTGCATTCGCTCCATAAGACACACACACATTTCCCCTTACTTTTTAGGAGGGAAAAAGTGAGTCTTATAGAGCAAAAAATACGGTACTTCATTATTAGATAATGTGTAAATATAATCTTAGAAGAGACATCTTTTCCTCAGAGAATGAGGTTGTCTGTCTTCCTACCGGAGCTTTTTTCCAGCCAAAACTCAGTTCTGGCACCTGTCAGGTGGGTGCCGTTGGCATTCCAAGAGAACAAGGGAGGTGTTCATGGTGAGTTCTGTCACCTTTTTCCCCTGGAAAAATAGTACTGGTGGCTACCAAATGCAGTTCTAAGAAGTACTTGCATTCATATTAATTGATATTTAATGATAAACAGGGGCATTTTTTAGATACTGGAAGTTTTTAAAAAATATATTAATTTGGTGGATCAATTAAACATTGCATCCTCCAGTATTAATGCCATGTTGACTGATACCTTTGCGATTATTTACTTACAGTGGTACCTCAGGATAAGTACTTAATTCGTTCTGGAGGACCGTACTTAACCTGAAACTGTTCTTAACCTGAAGCACCACTTTAGCTAATGGGGCCTCCCTCTGCCGCCGCACCGCCAGAGCACAATTTCTGTTCTCATCCTGAAGCAAAGTTCTTAACCTGAAGCACTATTTCTGGGTTAGCGGAGTCTGTAACCTGAAGCATATGTAACCAGAGGTACCACTGTACTTTCTATTTAAAATAGTTTTCCAAGTTGATTTCTGACACTCATTTATACTCGTTATACATATTTCCACAGAGAATATGGGGACAAATTTTGGAACATAAAATAGTATTTAAGAAGAAAAATTACCATGCAAATACCAGGTAAAGGCATGTTTCCTTTCGTTATTACATTGCGGTGCGACATATGCCTACTCTGAAGTCCTCCCAAGTGAGTGCATGTAAGATTGCAGCCTGAGACCCACAAATGAGTAAACAGGTCTATGGGAGTGAGAAGGCTGTGTGTGTGTGTGTGTGTGTGTGTGTTTGTTTGTTTGTTTGTGTGTGTGTGTCTAGCAATATTTGTAGACTTATCTGCAAGGCTGTTTTAGCTGAATAAGCTGAATCAACAAACAGAAGCTATTGCAGAGTGACAGAGAAGCGGACAGAGATGGATCCCTGCTGTAACCCAGTCAGAAAATCTTGGCATTCCTATATAAGGAAGAAAACCAGAGAGCTATGGATGAATGGAGGAGCAGACAACTCCTGCCTACACAACTCATCTCCTCAAGAGATGTAACCAAGCCCATTTGGAGAGTTCCATTCCACAGATTCCAGTGAGATAAGAGCTACTTCCCAATTTAGCTAGACCACTCTGTCCACTCCAATGGACAGTTTCCCAGCTGGGAGAGATTTTCAGGTCGGGGGGGGGGGGAAGACAGTTGCTGTATTGTGTTAATGTGTTTTAAATGTCTTGGCCTTTCATGGGATAAGACACCTGCTGTTGTTCCATTCTTACACGACAGCTGAGGACTCCAAAAGGCAATATTGCCTTCTTCTCCTTTCCAAGGCTTGCTTTGAGGTGAACATTATTCATTTGTTATCTTCTGGGGCTGGCAAGATGGCGTGCCTCCTCCTTAGTCAAAGAGAGGTAAAGGTAAAATGTAAAGGACCCCTAGACGGTTAAGTCCAGTCAAAGGCGACTCTGGGGTTGCAGCGCTCATTTCACTTTCAGGCAAAGGGAGCTGGCATTTGTCTGCAGACAGCTTTCCGGGTACTGTGGCCAGCATGACGAAACTGCTTCTGGCGCAACGGGGCACCATGACGGAAACCAGAGTGCATGGAAATGTCATTTACCTTCCCGCCGAAGAAGTACCTATTTATCTACTTGCACTGGCGTGCTTTCAAACTGCTAGGTTGGCAGGAGCTGCGACAGAGCAACGGGAGCTCACTCCGTTGCGGGGATTCGAACCGCCGACCTTCTGATCGGCAAGCCCAAGAGGCTCAGTGGTTTAGACCACAGCGCCACCCGCGTCAAAGAGAACACAATGAAGAAATAAAGACTTCATATAACTTGATAAAAACAAACTGGTAGGATATGAGAAGCCACTTTCTCAACCACCTAGCTCTCAGTTCAGTCTTCTCTGACCGACAGTGGCTCTGTAAGGTCTCCCATGTTTTTCTCAGCATTGCCAGGGACCCCACCAAGGACCTTCGATAAGCAATGCATGCACTCAACCACTGAGATAAAGGCAGTTTATTGGGCTTTCTGCACACACTTGGTTGGGAAAGCAATCAATCCCAGTGTGTTGACCATGAAGCACTTGGTTTTATGAATAGGCGGGGAGGGGAGATCTACTGACTCTTTCCAATGGTATGTCGTTTTAGCTACAATACAGACGTACCCTGGAAGTTGAACAGAATCCGTTCCGGGAGTCTGTTCGACTTCCAAAATGTCCAGGAACCAAGGCGTGGCTTCCGATTGGCTGCAGGAAGCTCCTGTAGTCAATCGGAAGCTGCAGCAGCCCTGCCGGACGTTCAGCTTCCGAAAGAACATTCGTAAACCGGAACAATCACTTCCAGTTTTTGATCATTCGGGAGTCAAAATGTTTGGCTCCCAAGGCATTTGAAAACCAAGGTACGACTCTATTGCAAACTGTGACTGCTTCAGGAAGTCACCACTCCTTTTGATATCACGCGAACATGGGACATATCCTAGGATATAGGGACGTCTTCTGTGCAAAGCTCTCTGCTCACAAGTTGAAGCAGTGTTGTAAGGCCACCCTGACAACATGATCATAGGGTGGCATACAGATATTATAAGCAAGGAAGCAGACCAAACACACCCTAAGCGGAAGCCAAAGGGCAGGTCCCTTGAGGTGGTGTGGGAAGCTACTTGTAGTAATATACAGTGTAATTCTGGGAGAAACGATAGCTTTCTTGGATTGGGTATTTATCGCACAGAAAACGAATGTGGGCCCAAAGATTCACTGAAGGGGACTGGGGCAAAGGCAAAGTGCAAGAATAGGAATCACAAACACAGTGTGCAAAGCAGCTGACGTTTATGACCATGTGATTTCCAGCACTTCAAACGGAGGCTATTTAATTAGCTGTGCTATGGAGCAAGGACATTAGCACAGGCAAGTAAGGAAGATTGCATCACCACTTATCTAGGTTCTGTTTGATGTAGTACAACCTACAATGTGAGTCTTATCTGAACAGCAAGGCCAGAAGCTGTAACTTGCAAAGTGAAAGCAAGCATGAGAAGAGGAAATGCATAACTTCCTGTGACAGGTTTGTTGCCATCTCTTCGTTGCAACATCAAATGAACTTTTGTTTCAGAGTTTCCTCATTTTTATAACCTGCCCAACTGCCAGGGGCTCAGCTTGATCATCAGTTGCTCTCAGACAGGTATCTAAATTGACAAATGAAAGCGGGAGCTCTCATGGCAAAACTGTTCAACCCCCACCCCACCCCTCAAAGAACTTATCTGAACAGCAGACCATCACCTGTGAGCTTTAATCTCCAAGCAAAGTGCAACCCCCAAGTCAAACAGCTAAAATTCCATGCTCCTCTTGCCCCAGCCCAGCCGTACACAAGAAATTCCGACCGGCATCAGCTAAGAACTTGTGTGTCCCTTAGCAACAGTTCAAGCTTCTTTAACGAAGACCTACCATATTTTTCGCCCTATAGGGCACACCGGCCCATAGGGCGCACCTAGTTTTTTTGGGGGGAAATAAAGGGGGGATTCCCCCCCCCAGGCGCTATCCACAAGCCTGGGGAGACCAGTGGGAAGTCGCGCCGGGCTCCCAAGGCTTGAGGATATCTGCCCGAAGCCCGGGGCGCGCTCCGCTGCTCTCCCCGGGTTTTGGGCAGCAGGCTGCTGTCTGCAAGCCTTGGGAGCCCGGCAGGAAGTCGCGCTGGGCTCCCAAGGCTTGCGGATAGCTTCCTGAAGCCTGGAGAGTGAGAGGGGTCGGTGCGCACCGACCCCTCTCGTTCTCCAGGCTTCAGCGAAAGCCTGCATTCGCCCCATAGGACGCACCCACATTTCCCCTTCATTTTTGGAGGGGGGAAAGTGCGTCCTATAGGGCGAAAAATACGGTATTTCCCTCTTTGTGAGCCTTGGTATCAAGTTAGTTTTATACGCAGACATCAAATAGGTGGTAGGGAATGCTCTAATATTTTTGGAGCATGAAGGAAAAGGGAAAGGCTGCATGAAAAGCTGGAAGCGTTTACAACAGAGGAGGCAAAATTGTGTGTGCAGGCATGCACGCACCCACACAGGGAATGAATGTATCTTTGCTATGGCTGCTAACCATAGTTCCCTTGCTGCAGGATGACCATCTTCTGTCCACAAGATTGAACAAGAAGTAGGATGAAAGAACTATTTCCGCCCCCACAGTCTTTGCAATAGTGCAAGCAAATGAAAACATCTTTACTGCAGGGGCTATCTCTGCAACATATCATATGCTGTATCTGGCACTGTTATCTCTCCCTTAGAACAGTTAACTCTCTGATCTCAACAAACCTAAACATAGTTAGGCTAGACTAGTGAATATTCCTACTGGTATGTTCAAGCTTGCCTTTTCATATGCAGTATGAAGGGCTGTTCTGGTCAATAACATGGAGGTAATATCAGTTTTCCTGCAGAATAGAGCTCAACTCAAAATATAGTAATTCAGAAACTGAATCTAGCTTTGGGATATTGGAAGCCTGTGTAGCCTATGCTTTAAGTAAAGGTAAAGGGACCCCTGACCATTAGGTCCAGTTGTGATCGACTCTGGGGTTGCGGCGCTCATCTGGCTTTATTGGCTGAGGGAGCCGGCGTACAGCTTCCGGGTCATGTGGCCAGCATGATTAAGCCGCTTCTGGTGAACCAGAGCAGCGCACATAAATGCCGTTTACCTTCCCACCAGAGTGGTACCTATTTATCTACTTGCACTTTGACGTGCTTTTGAAGTGCTAGGTTGGCAGGAGCAGGGACCAAGCAACCGGAGCACACCCTGTTGCAGGGATTCTGATTGGCAAGTCCTAGGCTCAGTGGTTTAACCTACAGCGCCACCCGCGCCCCGTGCTTTAAGTAGAGGACCTCAAAAATGGTTTATTATTATTTCTAATTATTTGCTTTCACAGTCACCCAAGTTGTGGGTTGACCTTAACTTTGAAGAATTTTTTTAGTTGTAGGAATCACTTTGCATCCATGGTCACTCTAGAGTTGGAACATTGCCTGCAATTCATCCCTTCACAGTAACGTTGAGTTTTGCAGTTTGCATAAAGTAGCTTTGTAAATAGCTAGTCAAGTGTGAAGAGCTAAGTAGTAGCTCCAGGTGAGCATTACAGAAATCAATTCTCTTTCTTATAGGCTACAAAAAAACCGACATAAAGATATTTAGACGTAGAGACTAGTAAACACTTATGTGGGAAACTTGATTTTTTGCATTTCCTTGCAAGGACGTAATAAAGTTATTCCAGTTGTACCTTTCTGGAAAAAACAAACTCTCAGACGCTTTTAATATCCAGATCTTTCCCACACTAGAGCCCTTCAGTTGCAATCAGCAGAATGTGGAATTGTAACTGTGGTTCCACACAGCACTTCATATAGTGCTATGTACCCCCATCACAATCCCATAGGTCTACTCCACGGAGAAAGCAAAACCTTAGTGATCCTAAGTGTATTTCCTCAAAAGTATGTCCTAGTCTATTAAGTTGGACTTACTCCCTAGAAAGTGTGCTTAGCAGCCTTTGATCAGGTAAGGTCTCCTCTTGGTAAGGATTTAAAGCAGCCTCTGAGTCTCTTAACAGGATTACAACTAGTCATTTAATTATTTTTCCCCTGAAATGATTTTCTCCTTCCCTTCTCCTTTAATGTTTTGTTTCCTTAATCCACCACTTCCTTTTTAAAGAAAGTGTTAGCGAATCAATTAATGCTCAGAACGACTGCATTTGTGTAATAATTTGTGAAACAAGCATGGGCTCCTCCTCCTTCCCTCCCATACAGTCTGGAGATCTGGAAAAGAAGAGAGAGAACTGCAATTTCATCCTGAATTTTACACAAACACACACACAAATTTCCAGTGTTTCAGCCACGACTTTCCATACCCCCATCTCGGCTAGTGCAGGGATGTTGCTAGCCCAGAGATGGAAGGAAGATAAAGTCCCTACCAGAGAAGAATGGCAAATCAAGTTGATGGACTATGCTGAAATGGCAAAACTGACTGGAAAGCTCAGGAATCACCAGGAAGACACAAACTTTAATATGGAATGGGAAAATTTTATAATTTACCTTAAAGACCATTGTAAGCAGCTGAAAACATTAGCAGGACTATAACAACACTTGTAATGAGAAATATGGTATAAGGGAGTTGAAAATTGTTTTTTGAATTATTGGGAAAAAATGCAGTAGAAAAGGTTTAACAACAGAACTCATGGAGGGGAAGGTGGGAAGTCCAGAGATTCGAAGGGATCTTTAAACTGTGGATATGCTGTGGTGTGATTATACTTTTAAATATGTAAAATCATATATATCTATATCGATATAGACACAGATATATAGATATAGATATATATAAAATAGAATCTCAGCTAGTAGCAGCTGAGGAGAGACTGGTTTTGTTTCTCCTACTGATGGTAGGTGGTCAACTTGAGTCTTCTTCAAGGCTTCCCTCCCTCCCTTCTTCCCTTCCCCTCCCTTTTTCAGTTCCTCCAAAATGCAGGCTCAGGGGTCTCTGGAGCTATGCTCCCTCTTCCTTCTGTATTTTTTTTTTTAAAAAAATGGTGTATGCATCACCAATCATGTCAACAACAGGATCACTCTTCCCACAAGGTGCCTCAGCTGTGCTTTGGCAGTCCGAGCTGTATAACCTGGCACTGCAAAATGGTTTTAAACTTACAAAAGCTATCACAATTCAAGAAGAGGGTGGAAAAGAGAATGCAGAAAGCATTCAGTTGCAATGGGCTCCACTGCCTGAATAATTTATACAGTGGTACCTTGGTTGTTGAACGGCTTGGCTCCCGAACAAATCCCGAACGCCACAAACCCAGAAGTGAGTTTGCAAATCTGGTTTGCGAATGTTTTTCGGAAGCCGAATGTGAAACATGGCTTCTGATTGAGTGCAGGAAGCTCCTGCAGCCAATTAGAAGCCGCACCTTGGTTTTCGAAGAGTTCCGGGAGTTGAACAGACTCCCAGAACGGATTAAATTTGAGAACCAAGGTTCCACTGTAGAAACAAAATGAAGAATGGCAGTTTCAGCTAAGTATCTAGGGGAGAAGCACCCAAAGACACGTGAACAAGAGTAGGCAGGGATGGGAAGATCATAGGCAAAAACATACTACTTGTGATCATGCAGATTTGCCAAAGAATACAGATTATACACTGCTTACCAGACTACCTTTTTAATGTTATTTTTAAACAAATCATTGTATGTATTAAAAATATGGAAAAGCTCATTATTACAGTGTTATAGGAATTCTAAGGTCTCCTATATATAATGTAAATCATATGTTCATAAATTTACATGGCAAACACATACATAAGTACAGTATATAAATCACGTATCTGAAATACTACAGGAGAGCAATCATGAAACCATTTTGACTCTCCCAAATTGACCTCAAATATTTCTCTACAAGGAGGAAGGAAATGGGAATGCCTCTCCATTGTCTTTTGCTTACCTGACTTAGGAGCATATGAATAGGGTGAGCCTGTGATCTGGATTCAAGAATTGAAGCATTTGCCATCACAAAAGAATGGCCAGGCTGCCCAGGTAGAGCAATCAGTGACCATTGTCAAGTTTCCTGGCAGACAGGATTTCATGGTAGACTGCCCCGCCCCATGTATTTCTGCTGGGGAGTGCCTCTTTCTGTGATGTATGTATGATGTTTTGGGGGGTGGTCTTGAGCTACAGGGTAGGCAATTTCAAAAATATATAAGGCCATTGTTCTGGGTTCCTCTTCTCCCTCCCTGTGTGGGGGGAGTGGGGGGCCCTGTTGAAACATTTAATAAAGATCAGGCTTACTAGGTGCTTTGCTTCTGAATATTCTCTGGTTGGCCTCTGTTATCTTCTCCTTCCAATAGGAAACCCACTTAAGGACTCTATACGGACTCTTGGATACCCCATAAGGGAAAAGGAGCAGTTGAACAGTAATCATAAACCAGTAAAATAACAAAAGAAAAAAGAGGCACTCCCTTCTCACTCATGGCCTGCCTACATGTCTCAACTTGCCTAGAATGGTTAATGGATTCATCATTGAGAGTTGACTATGAATAGGACTGCTCTGACAAAGAGGGGAGATTTTGTGAGGAAAACCACCCATTATTACTATTGTCGCAAAGCCTTCCCACGTATATTTTTTGGTACTGCCACTCACTGCTGGGCCTTGCCACAAATATCCCCGATGTGTCATGGGAGGGGGAGTAGCTTCAACCTTCATTGGTATTATTTCCTCTTTTCTTTCTTTTTTTTAACCTGAAGAGGCCCATCACCACACATTATGACTCAATGCAGCTGCACAAAACAAGGGATTTCTCCTTTCCCTTGCTGAGCACTGGAAAATTCAATTTCAAAATTGGGTACCCAAAACAGAAGCAAGACCCCATATTGTTTGGAGAAACTTGCCTTCCTTTCAGCTTATTTCATCGAATAAGCTAGAGCACATTTATAGTATTAACATTCCAAGCAGGAAGGACTAGGGAGATGCTTGGCCCATCCTTCTGCTTCCACCATAATCCTTCTTTCAGACATAATGTGATTCATATGCAATTCCTCTGCGCGCGCGCGCACACACACACACACACACACACACTGCAGTGTCTCTGGGGCTGAAGCAGCAATGGTTCACATAGACTTTCATGTTTTCCTCTGGAATTCAGTAATGAACTCATTAAATCACCAACTTGGTGTGACAGAAAGTCATTCAGCTGCTGATGTTGTTGCCATGGAAACCTGGGCTCTTGCTTAGAGATCTTCCTTCTGCACTGGATCTGTAATTACCGTCAAGCTGAAAATATCCTCCCCTACCCCCACCTGCAAAGAGTAGTAGCATCCTGCACCATCACAGGGGTTTGCTTGCCAAAGAAACACCCATTTGGGCTTTCCCCTCACTAAATTAATACTATCTTTTTATTGTCAGTATTTTTTTAGCTGATTCTGCATCCCCCACCCCATCCCCGGCCCTTTCCTAGATGGATTTTGCAAATGTTGGCAGCACAGCAAATATTTTTCTAAATGTCTTTGCCCTCTAGTTTTAATGATGCCCTTAAAAATACTAAGAGTTCCTCTTGAAGGATTTGTTTAATGTACTTCCTTCGAGTGCTCTGAATTTTCTTATATACAGCAGGTTTGCTGAAGTGCAATGTCACAAATCTAAAATGAAAACTTACGGGGCCAAAGTCTAAGAGAAAAATTAGCATCCTTTCTCTCTCTCTCTCTCCGCAAATAAATAAATCTTTTGAAATTGCATACTGATAAGCATTGAGGCCAAGCTCAAGAAGAAGCAGGTATGTGTCCACAACCACCTCACGGACAACCCAAATAAGTCAGTTTAAACTGGACTGTATAAAGAAGTTTTAAATGGAAATATAAAAAACAAACACATGTACAGATTAAACTAAAGGACCTTTAGGGTCCTTGCCACCTCTGTCTATAATGGTAGCCTTTTCTACTGGTACTTATGAGGTAAACACCTCATGAAAGCTTCACTTTTAGCCAGCAGCAAAGGGTATATTTTGCTGTTTGCTCCTATGCTTGTTTCAGAAGATTGAACACATTTTTACAACTCCTTTAAAAGAAGCGTGAGCCCTTATAGTCTGTATCTTCTCCCATCATTTTTCCACATGAATTCTTTCCCTCCAGATAACAGTGCTGCTAGCAGACTAATTAAACGAGGGTGGTGTTATTGGCTGTACTTGATGAGAGCCTGATTTTCTGACACGTAGACTCTCAAAGGACACCCACCTGATTAGCATTTTGCTGGATTTTCTAGGCGCACGCACACACACGTGAACCTAATTTCCATCTGCCACACAGAATTTATCCGAAGACTCCAAACCAAAGCTGACAGCCTGGAAGTTTTGTTCACTGCTATGCTATCACATCCCGAATCAAGGTTATGCCAAACTGTACTGGCAAGATCAGCATCAAATGAACATGAAGCGGTAGGCAATGAGACAGTGGTGCCCTGAGATATGTCTGCAGTTTGGGATGATCTTTGGTTGTCTCAACTGAAGTTACTCGTGACTCATGGGACGAGAAGCTTATTTAAACAGAAAGCAAAGTTCTAGCCCTCGTGAGGTATACAGAGAGAAGCACAAGATATGGTAGAGAGAGAAAATAAATAATAAATAATAATAATAATAATAATAATAATAATAATAATAATAATAATAATTTATTCCCCACCCATGTGGCTGGGCTACCCCAACCACTCTGGACGGCTTCCAACAAAATATTAAAGTACTGTAATACATCAAACATTAAAAGCTTCCATAAACAGGGCTGCCTTCAGATGTCTTCTAAAAGTCTGGTAGTTGTTGTTCTCTTTGACATCTGGTGGGAGGGTGTTCCACAGGGAGGGAGCCACTACCAAGAAGGCCCTCTGTCAGCAGTGCCTAGCATGACTAGTGTTCAATTCCAAAGGCTTCAACTAATTGGTTGGTCTCAACCGACTGACTACACCCAAGGTACAGCTTCGACTGGCTGGCTAAACCAGGTGAGGGTAGCCAATGGGTCTCAAACCCTCTGTTGAGTTAGGGACTTCTCCTCCATGTGAAAACAGGCTCTGGTGGACTGAGTGGACAAGACCAATAGTGGGTCCAATGGTCAAGAAGGAAGCTTCTGCCCATGCTGTAGGGACCCGAGGGACGGATGGGGCTTGTCAACCTGGGAAGCCCAACTAGGAGAAGGAAGACTCTCGTCCTAAACCTCTGTTGCCTTGTGGGCTATCTTCAGGAGAAGAAAAGGCTAAGGAGTAAAACCCCTACACAAATCTGGAGTGGAGTCCCTAAGGCAGTTGGGTGGTGCCTTGGACACCATCGGCAACTCCTGCAGCCAAGCTGGAGCTAAACGTACTGCTCTGCTTTCCTTTGGACCACATCCGCAAGGCTGAAAGA
Source organism: Podarcis melisellensis (assembly GCF_964234715.1). Lineage (NCBI taxonomy): Eukaryota > Metazoa > Chordata > Lepidosauria > Squamata > Lacertidae > Podarcis > Podarcis melisellensis. The sequence continues at coordinate 40,813,001 of NC_138545.1, read as the reverse complement.
AGGGTCTTGTTGTCTAGGCAGTCCTGGACCTCCATACGCTCATTGCCCAGGTTTGCGCTCTGGGGAGGTAACTTGGGTGCTACTAATGCAGTGGTTTGACTTCACCCCCGGGCAGTGGCGTAGCGTGGGGGTGCAGGGGGGGCCGGCTGCACCAAGCGCAACATCTGGGGGGGCGTGCTTGCACTTGCAGTGCTAAAATCCACGGGTAAAGGGGTGCAAATTACTTGCCTTGCCCCGGGTGCTGACAACCCACGCTACGCCACTGCCCCCGGAGGCGCACTCCATTGTCTCTTGAGATAGATGGATGCTAACGATCAATGAACAATAACTTCCATCATCATCATCATCATCATCCTGACCAAGCCCAACCTCCTGCAATTAGTTCTATTCCTTGGATATCACTTTCTACTGCAACTTGCATAACCAACAGAACTTGCCTTAGCCCTAAACCAGGGGTCAGCAAGGTTTACCTTGCCTGGGCCAGTTCACTCCAGTGGAGATCTCTCCATGGGCCGGACTGCGCACATGCAATTTTTGGCGTCTGCGCACTCATTTTCCAGTGTCTGCGTCTGCACAGATGTGATTTTCAGCGTCTGCATCTGCACAGACGTGATTTCTGACACCACGGAAGTGAGTCCCCATGCCATGCTGTGCTGGTTTAGCACCGTGCGTGGGGATTTGCCAAGTGGGCGACTCGGTTTGGGGGTGGCTCGTGGGCCGGTTAAATGACCCACATGGGCCGATTGTGGCCCATGGGTCTTAGGTTGCCTATCCCTGCTCTAAATGGACAAGGGAGCCTAGCTATGTCGAGGTCAGGATTTGGGGTTCCTGTCAGTCTGTAGGCGACTTTTCATAAACCAGCCTGGCAACATTCAGGGAGGATCAGACTCAAAAGCTTTCTAGTAGCGCAAGAGAGAGTGGGAAGGAGTGGAAGTGAGAGTCATGGGGAAAGAGAATGATGATGACATTGGGTAATTTAGCCCCATCCTATTTCACAGCAGGAGAAGGTGCAACTCAAACACATGCCAAGCTAGCTACTTCCCACTCATTGTAATCACATAGTCCCCCTAATAGAGTGGTATCTTTTTTAAAAAAAATTCATTACTCTTTATTTTTATCTTCCATAAAAGACAGAGAGTGTCTCAGCAATAACACATCATTCCAATATACAGAAGGAATCAACAGGATACAAGATCAGGACTAATTAAGTGGTCATTAGACAGGCATAAGAACATTAGAGAAAAGGAAGGCAATGAGTCCTGGAGAAGCAAACCAGCATCTTAATCCTCAAACAAATGCACTGCAGACATTTTTTTTGTTTCCTATGGGACTTCCTTCAGAGTTTGTGCAGAGCTCAGGCTATGTCAGTGATACAGCATCCTAGGCAAGTGTTATGATTCATAAATTAAAATCACCATTAAGAAAAACAAAATCATTTGTCATCTGCCATTTACCAGGAAACAAAATGATTTTCAGTATTCATTATAGCATGACTACTCTCTCAGGGTGTATGGGGTGTTAGGGGAAGGGAAGAATCTCTGGTGGGGGGCATGTCATGCTCTTTCCCAAGTAGTTTGTCCACCTTTGGTTCCCGCCCTGCACTCAGCTCTCACCTGTAGCTCCTAGAAGCTGCCAGCCTGTGACAGCAGCCACACCCCAGGAATGGCTTCAACTGGCTGGCTGAAACAGACGAGGGCAGCCGATTGGTCTCAAACCCCTTGGTGAGTTAGTGAATTCCCCTGCACGTAAAGACTGGCTATGCCACTGAGCCCATTGGCTCTCAACAAGAAGGTATCAAGCTAAGTAAGTGTATGGGCATCCCCATAACCTTTTCAGTGAAACAAGGTATAAGAAGATTGTTTGGGGAAATTGCCTCCCCTTACCTAAAAGCTGGCACAGAAAGGAAAGCCTCCAAAAGAACAGGAGGATCATTATTGCCAGGCCGACTTCAATATTTGCTCTGCATTTCTGCCTTTGCCAAGTAAACAGCAACAACAAATATCTAGGTCAGCGTTTGGCTCCTCTGTTGCCCTCGTTCTACATTCTGTACTTCATACCAAAGTGTCTTGGGTGCATGTGTATGCTTAAAAAAACCCCCCAGCTATAGTGGACATGTGAGCATTTAATTAACACGTGAGGGCTGTGTTTGAAGGCAGCCGACTGATCCTGCATGATAAACTGGTTGTGTTTAAAGGTTCTGCTGGTGTCCCTGGCAGTTGCCTGAGTCTCTTCCCAGACTGCTGCCTCTGCTTTCTCAGTACAGAACCCCTTCCTCCTCCTCTCAGGCATTCAGGTTTGTGTCTCAGAATGCAAAGCTCCTTTCCCCACTTTGTGGCCCAGTTAAGAAGGTTCATGTTTAAAGGAATGTTAGGCAGTGCCACTTGTTTTCCTTTCACCAACAAAAATACATTTCTATGCTCTGGGATATTACAAAAGGGGGTGGGGAGGAGAGAGACAGAGAGCATGCAGAACACCAGAAGCAACAACCTAGATTTGGGAAACAAATGCTAGGACTGCAGACCTAGCTGCATATTCAGCCCCTTGTTAGGAAGCCTAAAGACACAGAAGATGCTTTTTCTCTGAGTCGTGCCGCTGGGGTGACTCAGCACACAGCAGGGGCATATTGTGCAAGTCCTGACTAGCAGCAGGTACGCCAAATCTGTGGGGAAGTCTCACATGGTCAGCCCCTGTCCATGCGCGGTTGTGCTGTTTAAAGGACCACCAGCAGCTCCTTCCATGTAGCCAGGGCACATGCTTAAAAGAGCTCCTCAGACCTCTAGATCAGACCTACGGGGAGCGAGGGAGAAAGCACTCAGCAGCTGCCTAGCAACCACTGATCCATTAACCCCGCAACTTCAGGTAGACATTTCAATGCTCTACTGCTCAAGCCAGCCATTAGGCATCGGATGGAGGGGGAGAGCAACCTTAAAATACCGTATTTTTCACTAGACCATAAGATGCACCTAGTTTTTGGAAGAGGAAAAGGGGGGGGGGATTCTGAATCCCAGAAGCCAGGCAGTGATCGCTGAGCAGCGATCCCGCTTGCTGTCCTGGCTTATGGGATAGCATCGCGCAGCCTCTCCCGGGCAAGGGGAGCCTTCATCCCCTGCCTGGGAGAGGCTGCGCATGGCTAAGGCTCCCCCAAGAGCCACGCTCCCTTTAAAGAGCATGTGGAGTGTGTGCGCGGCTCTTGGGGGCTTTTCCCCAAGGAGGAAAAAGGGCACACACGCTCCACACGGCTCTTTAAAGGGAGCGCTGAGCAGAGCCTCCCGCCTGCATTCACTCCATAAGACGCACACACATTTCCCCTTACTTTTTAGGAGGGGAAAAGTGTGTCTTATAGAGCAAAAAAATACAGTATGTACTCTGCAAAGGAAGAAGGTCTCGCTGAAACATTTGCAATTTTGCTGAGAGGAGCTAAACATCAAACTTGCCAGGGGACGAAGGGCCAGAGGAATACCTGTGGGTTTATATCACTTGAGATGTCTACCCTCTGCCATGTATTTCCTTCTGTTGTTTGTTCCCCCACAGCCGAAACTTATAGAATAAGAAGTGTGGTCCAAGACTGAGTGATAATTCTAGCAGGAGCGTAACAAATTCTAGGTTTGGTCCAATAACCTCTTCAAGACAGCCTTCACCCAACATTAACGCAATGGAGGAAACGAAAGGCTGGGATAGAATCACAGAGACGTAGGGCTGGAGGGGACCCTAAGGGTCATCTAGTTCAACTCCCTGCAATGCAGGAATCTTTTGCCCAGTGTGAGACTCAGACCCACGATCCTGATATTAAGAATCTCATGCTCCACTGACTGAGCTATCCCAGCCTCCTGAGTCTCGGTTCAAAGACGGGGCTCACATCTATGGATGGGAGAAACAACTGTGAAGTATTTCACTAACTGCAGGCCCTACAATGGTCATTTCTAGCCAGCAACATTTATGGTGCAGTTCCGCTGCCGAGGCAACGGTTGAGTTGCTGCAGCGTCACAGAAACCTCAATTATTGTAACCACTGCTGGGAAAATATCAGCCACAGAGACCTGACAGTTGGACAGCACTAAGGAAGTGGAATATTGCTGTGAACAGAGAAGAAACAGAGGGACAGGCAGAACTAGGCTTTAGTAAGAGAGACAGAGTTGTTGCTGCTCCAAGTCTCTTTGCTCTCCCTTCCGCAGAATGTGTACTACGATACAACATGGAGTCACCATACTGTATTCAGCATGGTGTTAAGAAGGTAGCTCCATCAGTAAGCAGAAATGCTTGCGTTGACAAAACAATATCCCCCTCTTGTCCCCCTGCTTGCTGTCTGAGGGTTCACCTGACCCTCTGGAGGAAAGGAACCTCTGTTGCACTATTGGGAACCTTAGCGCTGGCTTCTGCTAACTCGTTAAGTTAACTGAACACGGCCCACTATGCTGTGTGTCTCCCTATTCCAGTCTCACATCAATGGCTGAGACAGTGCAAGGATTCAGCATTGCACATTGTGTTGCAGGACCTAAGGAAGACACATAACAAACCAGATCTAAAACACAGTTTAGTCCTGGCTTGTTTAAATTAACTACAGTTCTCCCCTCCAAATATTTAGCCATAATGAGGAAAATTCTGATCTCGTCCTTGTAGCACTGCCATAGGAAGAGAGAAAAGCAGGCAGAATGTGAGGCCCAAGCTCTAAGTCATAATTTGGTACTACATCTGAAAAGGCCCATGGAGTGGCAGCAACACAGTCTCTCTCTTAATTCTCAGAATTGCTTTTATTTGGGGAATTTGAGTTTGAAAAGAGATAGATGAGCTGTGGACCCAAAGGAGCCAGAAGGCTAAAGATGCAGTCTGAGATAGAGGACAATAAGCTCTGCGGTTAACAAGGGCAAGTTGATAGTAATAATGCTTCCTTAGCAACATGTTCGAATCTTTAAAGTGAGATATAAGAGGACTATTAACTGATTGGTTACAATACCATCAGCTTAAAGATGTATTCAAGATGGACACAAAGGCTTCTCCGACGAAATATCTAAATTTGAAAAAGAGCTGTTACGAAAGACGAACAGGTTAAATCAGTTATGATATACTGGACGAGAGACTTTGGACCTAATATACAACTTGCAGCATGGGAGAGGTTATTATATGAAAATGATGTATCGCTGTTATTTAACCCCTAGCAAATTAGCTAAAATGTATAAAACAAGGTCAAATACATGCTGGAAATGTAAGGAAAAAGAAGGCACCTTTTATCACATGTGGTGGACTTGTAAAGCTGTAAAAGAATTCTGGGAGATGATATACAATGAACTGAAAAAAATGTTTAAAATAACCTTCTGTGAATTTATTGAACTGGCTAAAATGACGGCAGCAATCAAATTACAACCTAATCAAAAGCTAAGGAAAGAATGGGAAGGTGTAGAAGAATATATGGCAAAGTATTGTTCCAAAAGAAATTTATTGATATGCTTAGACTGAAGTTTGTAAAGTCAGGTTAAAAGACGGAAAAGATACAATGGTTTATTATGTAAAGTACTTTGTTTTAACACAACATTAAAGGATATAAAATAACTAAATGATGTCAAGCGCGGGTGGAGGGAAGTCACAGGGACATAAAAGGAGAAAAGGTATAGTGACATATGGATATATATTTACAGAATGTAAAGAATGCTAAAAGATGTTATCTTTCTGAATGTAATACTGCAAGAAATAAAATAAAAATAAAATAACCTTCTCTAAAATACCCAAAACTTTTCTTCTAGGAATTCTAGGTGCCAAAATACCAAGGGACCAGAAGAGACTATGTATGCATGCGACCAATGCTGCCCGGATGTTACTAGCCCAGAGATGGAAAGAAGACATAGTCCCTACCAGAGAGGAATGGCAGATTAGACTGATGGACTATGCTGAAATGGCAAAAATGACCAGAAGAATTAGGAATCAGGAAGGCCAATTTTTTAAAATAAGGAATGGGAAAAATATATAACTTATATTAAAAATCACTGTAAACAATTAAAACTATTAGTAGGATTGGAATGACACTTGTAATTGAACATTGGGTTATGGTTGTAATGAAGATTTAATAGAATTGGATTAATGGAGCAGATGCAAAAGGAAAAAAGTTAACATAAGGACCCACAAAGGGGAGGAGAGAAGTCCCTGAGAATTTATGGAATTCTCTTTAGGGTTTGGATGTTTAACAATTGTTTGTAAATTTCAAAATCTGAAAATTAAATAAATCTATGAAAATAAAAGAAAATAATAATCCTTAAAGTGAGTTGCCACTGTGCAGCGGAAGTGCAAACTGCATTTTAGTGGTTCCTCACAGTTTAGCATTAGATCACAATGCAGTTGCCTCAAAACTTATTCCTTTTAGGTGCGACATAGCATGTTCCATCCCTGCCCAATTTGCATTATGGTCTGGGGCGGGGGCAGGAGCTATTCACTTCCCCGCACTATGTTAATCATGCAGCGCATGCAACTAAGCAGTAAGTCTCATGGCTAAAGCTTGGGAATCCTACACAACAATTAGGAGCTCCAGCACAAAGTCACTTCATGATGAGAAGGCAGCCCGGAGGAGTTCTCCCAGGGCCAGAACATAAAACTGGGTCAGACAGCTGAAAACAAAGAAGTCAAAAGTCACGTCTCATCCTAAGATTTCAAAACGAGTTGTTTCAGCCAAAGCCCACCTTGCAATTGCACGGACTGCTGCTTTAATGCCGTATAGTGGTACCTCGCAAGACGAATGCTTCGGAAGACGAAAAACTCGCAAGACGAAAGAGTTTTTCGCTTTTTGAGTTGCTTCGCAAGATGAATTTCCCATGGGCTTGCTTCGCAAGACGAAAACTTCTTGCGAGTTTGTTTCCTTTTTCTTAAAACTGCTTGAAGAGGTGCAGTTGTGACTGACCGTGCTTCGCAAGATGAAAAACCTCGCAAGACGAAAAGACTCGCGGAACGAATTAATTTCGTCTTGCGAGGTACCACTGTACTCTAAAATCAGTACTCTCCTCACCGACAATACTTGAGCATACATAGGACCATGATGCTAATTCATGGATATGAGTCTTTGCGCATTGTGTCGTTGCTGATCTTGGGATAGCCTCCAAGTGGCCAGCAAAATCTGGATGAAAAGCTGGGGGAATGTGGAAGAATGAGCTTTGCAAGCAGCTCTGTTGGCAGAGAAGATAGAGAAGTGGTTATGTCTGTATTAAAGTTTCAGCAATGATTAGCCCTGTGCTAAAATAAAGAGAAGGGACTAGAGAAATGATGCTTTATGCTCAACCAGACAAACCAGCTCAGTTCTGCCTACACTAGGGGTGCAGAACCCCTCCAGATAATCTGGGACTCCCAACTGCTGTCATCCCCAGCGAGCATACTGAACCAAAAGGAATTATGAGTGTTGGAGTTCAATTACACCTGGAGCAATATGGGCTCCCCATCCCTTGATTCATACATGCCTGTCAGGGGTTCAGGCAGAAGCCTTTACCATCCCCTACCTGGAAATGCCTGGAACGCAACTTGGGACCTTTCATATGAAAAGCAAAGCTGTGCCCTTCCCTTTAATATGAATGCACTCAGTGTATCTTGGCCTGGTTCAAATCACACAGGCCATTTGGCAACTCTCTCTTATGAGTGAAAACATGGCAAATATATAAACATTTATGCATGTCCCTGCTGAACCTGCCTTTGAAAAGTTCCAAGGAAGGAGATTCAGCAGCAGCTATTCAGCAGTTTTCATTGCTCAACCTTTTAGAGTTCAAAACTCCTCCCTTCCTCTCTCTCTCTATTTGAATCCACTCACATTTTCTTATAGAAATCAAGTGGATTAAGAAAAACTTTAGCTTCTAACTAATTACAAATATACCGTATTTTTCGCTCTATAAGACACACCAAACCACAAGACGCACCTAGTTTTTGGAGGAGGAAAACAAGAAAAAAAAAATTCTGAATCTCAGAAGCCAGAACAGCAAGAGGGATCGCTGTGCAGCGAAAGCAGCAATCCCTCTTGCTGTTCTGGCTTCTGGGATAGCTGCGTAGCCTGCATTCGCTCCATAAGACGCACACACATTTCCCCTTACTTTTTAGGAGGGGAAAAGTGAGTGTTATAGAGCAAAAAAAATAGTAATTGTTTGCCATGATTAATCACCTACAATAAATACATTAAACTGTAAGCATCAATTTAAATTGCAGCTTGCAGGAAGTAAAAGTAGCAAAGAATAAATAACGCCGCATAAGCTTCTGGTCCCTGGAAATAAGTGCATCAAAGCCTCGATAGCAGCTATGCAGGTTTTCGTCTGAAAAACTCACATCAAAAGTTTTGGTTTTTAAATGAAGGACACACAATTTTTTCAGTCTTCCTTTACAGGCAAAGTTGAGAATTCTGGGAATGTTATCTAATGCAGCAGAAAGTGGTTCCTGAGTTGCAGGCGTGTTTTGGTAATGATTTGACCCCACCCATCCTTTCAGTGGGTGGCATGGCATATAAAATCCAAAGCATATATGTAGCACTAGACTGTGAATTATCTCCTTTGAAAATAGCACCCCCCTCCTTTAAGGGTAAAGGGACCCCTGACCATTAGGTCCAGTCGTGACCGACTCTGGGGTTGTGGCGCTCATCTCGCTTTATTGGCCGAGGGAGCCGGCGTACAGCTTCCGGGTCATGTGGCCAGCATGACTAAGCCGCTTCTGGCGAACCAGAACAGCGCACAGAAATGCCGTTTACCTTCCCGCTGGAGCGGTACCTATTTATCTATTTGCACTTTGACATGCTTTCGAACTGCTAGGTTGGCAGGAGCAGGGACCAAGCAACGGGCGCTCACTCCGTCGCAGAGATTCGAACCGCCGACCTTCTGATCGGCAAGTCCTAGGCTCTGTGGTTTAACCCACAGCAAACCCCCACCCCCATGACATGAATAGAATCTTAGGCAGGTCACGAATTACTTCAGGGACTACATTTGGTTTATGCGCTGCAGGCTGGCTGTCCCCTTCACAGAATGCCAGGTTCCCCATGGTAACACTGGCACCCTTTGGCCGTGGAACAGTAGGCTCAGGCCAAAGAAGCAAGAGCCACTTTTACCTCTGTCATTCTCAAACTGTATCCAACTAAAGGCTTAAAACCATGCTTCCCTTGTTGCTGTTATGTCCAGGCTATCTGTCAGCGAGTTCCTGTTCCTGTTTTCATGACTCTAGCCCAAGTCACAACCATGGGACATGCAAATGGAAAGCACTGTCCCCAGTACCCTAGTCAGGGTACAGAGTTCACTGGTGCCTCTCACAACACAAGGCTCCCTTTCCCATCTTTTGCTGAGCAGATGGGACTACTCCACTGGTCTACCCCGAATCTAGTCCACAGTACTGAGACAGCATTACTGCAGTACGTAGGCAAGTCTGTGATGCCTTGATGTAATACCTAAGCTCTGAAACATGCGATTGCCGGATTAAGATGATAAAACAGGGGTGCTACAGAATGCGGAAATGGCTTTGCGTACATGACAGAAGTTTAGTAATCCTTATCAATAATGGCACCCGAGATTTTGTGGACACTGCACAAATAAAAAATTGAGAGGATTCAGACACACAGCACTGTTAAAGATTTCCAGGCATTGATGCAGAAGACCACACCACAGCCTGGCCTACTAACATAGAGAATCTCTCCACCCCCTGAACGCCCATTCCAGTGGCAAGCAATTGCATATACAGGGAGAAGTTGTTTCTCAGCTCCGGCAGAGCCCCCAGGTGATACCCATGCTATAGAGGTGCAACAATTCTGTGGGATCCTTCAGTTCTTTGGAATCCTGAGCTGTGAAATCTATGGAAGAGTGTGTAAGGAATGAGATAAAGTCAAGGGCAGCTCACTGGCAAATGTTCAACTCTCTCCCATATATAGGATGCCTTCTCAATCCCTATGTCCTAATGTGTGCACCTGCTGACTGCGTCCTTTGGCAGCATTCCTAGCATTTCCAGCTTTGAAGTCCCGATGTTGCACCAACAACAGTGCCTATATAGTGAAAATCATCAAGCTCTAAACAGACATCAGTTCCCACAGGGCTTGTGCCATTAACCTGGTTGTGCCACCGCCCAATCTGGTTCCCACAGTACAAAGAGGTCTGCAAGACAGGGAAGTCAGTCCGCAGTGCTGCCTCCGCCTCCTATGAATCAGCAGGGTGCAATGCCAAAGCAGCATGAGGCATAGCTTGGGCTGCTCAGCTTTCTAGGGCTTCTCAATTGACAAACTCACCTGTCGGCTTTCAAATTGCATTCCCAACTGGCACATGTTGCCCTATACTGAGTCAGATCACTGCTTCTCATGGCCCAACAACGTCTTACTCCAAGTGGCAGTGACTCCCCAAGGTCTCAAGGAGAGGTTTCCTCAGCCCTGCAAACCCCAAATCATTTCTTTAAAAAAATAAAAATAAAATAAAAATCCAGGTGTAATATATTTAAGTGCTCATTTTGCACAGTTAAGAAATCCACCTGTACATTTTGCTTTATGTCTCTTACAGCATAATGATCATGGGTTGTACTTTTTGTATCAGTTGATATAATCTTGGCCTTTTTATGGCACCCCCCCAGGGCCTTTTGGTTTTCTTGCAAATGTCCTGGTCCTCAAAAATGTCCCGGGCCTCAGATTATGATCATAGGGTCTAGGTTGGTTCATGTGGGGAGCAGCGGTGACTTGAAACAAAGTACATTGTTCTCATTTTCAGGCCTCCAAATTTCTCAAACACCTCCTATTTCTATAGCTGTGTAAAGAGTTTTAGTAACATTTCACAGGTAAAAATATCTGGAATGGTGACATTACTTTTTAGTTATAAAAGGGCAACAGTGGCATGATTTGCATGGGATGAAATGTGCAAGAAAACTGAGAACCGGCCATTAAGAGGAGTTTGGATTTGATATCCTACTTTATCACCGCCCGAAGGAGTCTCAAAGCGGCTAACATTCTCCTTTCCCTTCCTCCCCAACAACCAACACTCTGGGAGGTGAGTGGGGCTGAGAGACTTCAGAGAAGTGTGACTAGCCCAAAGTCACCCAGCAGCTGCATGTGGAGGAGCGGAGACGTGAACCCGGTTCACCAGATTACGAGTCTACCGCTCCTAACCACTACACCACACTGGCTCTCAGTGATGCACTCCCAAACAAATACTCTTATGGGGTCATTCTCCTCTGCTCCTTCCTGTTTGGTTTGTAATGCCTCAGAGAGCATGCGGCAATTGATTTCAGAATGACATAGTCAAGACAGACAGACAGAACTTGGAATGAAGTTGCTGGTAATAACAAGAGCCATGACTCTTGCTTAAAATGCCGGGTTTGAAAGACTCACAAAGAGCAGCAAAGTCAACACAGGAACAAATTAGGAACAAATGCAGGTGGCTCAAGATACACAAAACCTGAGCTTCTCTACAAGCTATAATAATAGATGTTTCAGAACTAACGACCGGATGTATTAGTCTCTCATCAATTTCATCATTGGCCAACCACTGAGAAAAACCTGAAAGCACCATCCCAGTTGTTAAGCTCTGTTAATTTAAAAGTGATATGGACACTATTATTAAGGCTACGGCTGCATCAGATATTACAGTGGTGCCCCGCAAGACGAATGCCTCGCAAGACGAAAAACTCGCTAGACGAAAGAGTTTTCCGTTTTTGAGGTGTTTCGCAAGACGAATTTCCCTATGGGCTTGCTTCGAAAGACGAAAACATCTTGCGAGTTCTTGCGAGTTTTTCCCCTCCCCTTTTTCTAAGCCGCTAATAGCCGCTAAGCCGCTAATAGCGCTAATCTGCTAAGCCGCTAATGGCCGTGCTTCACAAGACGAAAAAACCGCTAGACGAAGAGACTCGCAGAACGAATTATTTTCGTCTTGCGAGGCACCACTTTATTTGGTTTGGACTTTTGGGGCCAAAAATCAAGTTTGGTGGGAGGAGTATAGAAATATTTATTTTAAGAACTTTTTTTCAGTCTTGTTTTGTTTCATTCTTTCTCTCTGCCACTATTTTGCTGCCTCCCCCCCTTTCAAGTTGCTGTTTGCTTCTTTCTCCTAAACTGTCACATGGGAAACCCAATACAATCAGGGATCACCTTGCAAATGGAATGATATAACAGAATATAGCCAGATTTGGCTGACTATAGTACTGAAGGTAATTTAAGCCCATTGAAGGTAACAGAGAGCAATGAAAACAAATAGGGTGATTATTATTGCCAAAAAATCTTGAAGGGGGGGGCAATTTTTATCATTGCCAAGCATGTTCCCAAAATACTGCAAGTGCATTCAGCTTAGACCTTCAAAATATCTAGTTTTCATGATTGTGAGGAAAGATTTGAACACATTTAAGCAGCGTCTGCATAGAACAACTTTAGGCATAGTTTAAACATTGTGTGTGTTTCTGCAATTTCAAGTACAGTGGTACCTTGGGTTACATATGCTTCAGGTTACATACACTTCAGGTTACAGACTCTGCTAACACAGAAATATTACCTCGGGTTAAGAACTTTGCTTCAGGAAGAGAACAGAAATCGTGCTCTGGCGGCGCAGCGGCAGCAGGAGGCCCCATTAGCTAAAGTGGTGCTTCAGGTTAAGAACAGTTTCAGGTTAAGAGCGGACCTCCGGAACGAATTAAGTACTTAACCCGAGGTACCACAGTAGAAAACAAGTCTTTCCTTGGCACAGAAATTAGACTATGATTTGCTTGACTTTTCTGTTGGAGGGACAGCCATGGCCTATTGCCATTTTGAGATCTCCACAGCTTTCACCTGGTCACGTTTCTGGCAGACAGTTGTCTATCAGGAAAGCCAGAATTTCCAGTTCTTGACTGAAGAGAAGGCTGGAAGAGACAGGCCCGCCTAGGCAGGCAGGCAGGCTCCAGTCACTTGCTCTGTTAATACATCAAAACCTCAGCTTATAAAAACCTGCTGAGAACAGGAGGGTTTCAGAAACGTCAGTCTTTGGCACCTGGGTTATGCACTGAATTGTTTAGTCAAAGCAGCTATTGAGCGATATGAGGAAACGGGGATTTCTATATCAGTGTCACAAGGGTGCTGCTGTGAACTTGCTCCCACTTGAATCCTCCCAAACACACAGAAAGTAGATTTCCTGTACAGTAATCCATTAGTCATAAGCTCTCTGTCTTTTCAAACAAGTAAACAGTTGAAATGATACTCCCTGCAGTAGAAAAGAAAGGGGACTTCCTATCTAAAACAGAAGAAGAAGAAGAAGAAGAAGAAGAAGAAGAAGAAGAAGAAGAAGAAGAAGAAGAAGAAGAAAGAGTCCAGCTGATAAAACTAAATGGAACAGAAATTCAACACTCTACTTGGGGTTTTTCAGCATGGTTGGTCAAAGTGTGCCCAGAAGCACTTTACTTTTTGGGTGCTTCTGAATTTTCCAAGTCTTCCTCAAGGACAAAAGTGTGGTACGTCCACAAACCACTGGTGGAGGGAGTAATCCAAAGTAGACCCAGGCCCTCCCAGGCACCCATTACAGCTGCTATCTCACTTCAGCTTTCCTTGAAAGCATCCACAGAGATAAAATTGCCTGCAGAATCCAAACTAGGCCAAAGAGAAGTTGGCTTCCCCATTTGAACAGCGTAGCTTTCATCCCAGTGGCTGATGTTTCACAAAGCATTGGCCAACACAGCCTTGAAGCTCATTAAGTGAATCTTCACCCAGCAGAGGGAATCCACCATATTTCATGCAAAGAAACAGTGCCCACACTGATGTTATATTTCACGCCTAATAACAAACAAAGTTAATATACCGAGGCACATCACATAGAATGCTGACAAAGAGCTGACAGATCAAGCACTAAGAAAAACAGCTAGACGGCTAGGAATCTGGTTTAAATGTCACCATTAACACTTTGACAAATATCTGCTGTCACTTTTCATACAACGAGGTTTGGCTACAAGGCTTGAGCAGGGCTTGAAGAGGATGAGTTATGCCTGACCCAGTTTTCTGAAACATCCTCCTGACTCCTCATGAATAGAGACGGAAAAGAATAGGGAATCCAAAAACACCCACACACAAGCATCTTTTTCCCCTGCCTGCCTGAGATCCTTTCGACTTACTAGGTTACAAAATGAACAGATTGTGGAACACAAATACAATGAGGTTTGGGGAGGTTCATCAAGGGAAGATGTGAAGCAGTAGAGATGACAGGGGAAGAGATAAGAGCCTGGGCAGGCAGCTGGAGAGGCTATTGAAAGACATGGTCAACCTTACTATGTGTACCAAGATGGTGAAACTGTTTGGTGCTTACTACATTGTTACAGAATCAAGGGCATTTCAAAATGTGTGTACTGCTGCAGTGCAATTGCCGCATTGCCATATGTCAAATTGCTAAAGCTCCAAATAAATTTATTTACTGGTCAGAATTTTATACTGCCCTTCCAAAAAACAATCACTTTTAGGACAGTTTACAAAAGTTAAAAATAAAATAAAGATACAATTTTTAAAAAATCAACGGAACCATAAAACAAATACTTTTTTGGAAACTCGCTTGGGCCACAGTTGCACTGCATCATAGGTTTTGTTACAGATATGGCACGACTATAAATGCAATGATACAACACAATTCTGAGCAAAGAATGTATGTGCAACAGTATCCATAGCTACCTTATAACAACAGAAAGCATGGTAATACAAATGTTTGTTTGACATCCTAAGTACTAGGGATAGAATGGTCTGTAACAAGATAATGGCTCTCATTATTCCAGATCCACTCTATTAAAATGGTATAACCACTTGGCCAGTGGATCACCTTTAAGGATTAAAAAATATAAAATAAAACAAACACAGGCATGCCAAACTGGGGCGCTTTGATTGTAGCTGTAAAGCCAGGATATTAATAGATAGCCACTCCACCAATTTGGCAGAATGGGAGATGCAATTAAGTTTTTCTGGTGTTGTGTGTGTGTGTGGTTTCTTTTGGCTGGAGGTCATATAGGAGAGGTGATCTGGAGTCTCTACCCAAGGTGTGAATCACTGTTTGAGGAGCTGAAGCCTCATTAACTTGTTCTCATAAATGCCAGGCACTTCAAAAGCACCTCAGATTTCTTCCAAATTATGCCAAGTCAGAGTCATTACCTCAGTCTTGAAGCTGACATAGCAAGGGCCTTTGGCCAGAGAGACAGTCAATAGTTTTTCAATCACAGTTGTCTCATCTCTCTCTCTCTCTCTCTCTCTCTCTCTCTCTCTCTCTCTCTCTCTCGCTCTCGCTCTCTCTCTCTCTCACACACACACACACACGGTAAAGGGACCCCTGACAATTAAGTCCAGTTGTGAACGACTCTGGGTTTGCGGCGCTCATCTCGCTTTACAGGCCGAGGGAGCCGGCGTTTGTCCGCTTCCGCAGACAGTTTTTCCAAGTCATGTGGCCAACATGACTAAGCTGCTTCTGGCAAAACCAGAGCAGTGCACGGAAACGCCGTTTACCTTTCCACCGGAGCGGCACCTATTTATGTTCTTGCACTGAGTGCAATGGGAGCTCACCCCTTCATGGGGATTCGAACCACCGACCTTTCGGTTGGCAAGCCCAAGTGGCACAGTGGTTTAACCCACAGTGCCACCCACATCCCTATGTATTGATATACTTAGCCCTGATTATAAAATGTATACACTAGCTGTGTTCAAGCTTTTAGTCTTCCGTGGATCTTTTTCAGCTGGCAAGAAATCCCTGTATGTCTGCCATGAAACATGCAGTTCACATGGGAATGTTGACCAGGCCTACTGGGCCCCCCAAATCACCATGCATCATTGAGAGTTGAAATTCTAATCGTAATTTGCGGGTGCAGGTGCCCTATCAGAATGAGATACTGGAAATGCTGAGAAATATCTGATCAGAATGTGGAGTTTGCTGAATACGGAAACTCGAACTCTTTTATTGCTGATCTGCCACAAACGGACAGCTCCATCGCAGGATACCTACTAAGAATATTCCTTGTTATTAAAGAGTCTCAGTCTGCTGGTTTATGCTGCAGCCATTACAGCTGGGAAGAAGGGGGCTGTGACCATCCAAGCGCTTTACACCTTTAGCAGAAGAATGGGTGACCATGTGCAGGTGAGAGCGTGCAACACAATAATATCCTGACTGAGGATTGGAAGAAATTTAAGGACTACAGTATTTACAAAAATATTGTAAATTGTATGAATGTTAAGAGAGATGTAAGATTATTAACAATAGGGCACCAACAAGCTAGTTAAAAGGAAGATGAAGATAAATGTAAATATGAGAAAAGATAAATTTTGGATAAATATTATGTTAAAATTAAGTTTTTAAGGTTTGGGTCAAATTATCCAAAATTAGGGATACAATATTGGAAAATTATAAGATAAGAATTGAAATAAGGTGATAAATTGCTGGGTAAAGTTTGAAAATTTGGAACGCAGGAACGAGAGATGTGAGGAAGTCCAAAGAAGTGAAGAAAGTATGATTATTGTTAAAGTATATGTTATTTTGTTTGTTTTTTCTTTATTGTATTAAGAAAATCTTGAATAAATATTTATAAAAAAAATAATAATTTCCTGACTGAACATTAGGAAGAACTTTCTGATGGTAAGAGCCGCTTGACAGTGGAATGGACTCCTTCAGAAGATGGTGAACGCTTTCATTTAAGATTTTAAAGCAGATATTTCATGGCCATCTGCCAAGGATGTTTCAGTTGAGATTCCTGCATTGCAGTGAGTTGGACTTTTCCAACTCTGCAATTCTATGCAAATGCAAGAGGCTCACAATGGCTTGTTATGCAGGTTTGAAAATACCACAACGGCATCTTAAAAAAGAAGCCCATTGAAATATTGTAATTTATCAAAGAATATACGTTGTAATTTCCAATGCCCACTGTTGCAGGCGTACTTTCATTTATGAGATGCTTCTCACGGGACTTTCCAATACGATCAAAACAGAATAACACAATATATAAAAACAGTTGAAACATTCGCATATAGAGAAACATTAGATATAAAACAATTTTTTTTAAAGCAGCAATATAAAAAGCAATTCAGATCCGACACAGACACCAACTAGCATAAAAACACATATGTGGTAAAAGTTGCTTCATCCCTCTTGACTCCAATATATAATTCTGCCACCAAAGTGAGGTTGTTCATAAGTACAGTGGCACCTCGGGTTAAGTACTTAATTCGTTCTGGAGGTCCGTTCTTAACCTGAAACTGTTCTTAACCTGAAGCACCACTTTAGCTAATGGGGCCTCCTGCTGCTGCCACACCGCTGGAGCACGATTTCTGTTCCCTTCCTGAAGCAAAGTTCTTAACCCGAGGTAATATTTCTGTGTTAGCAGAGTCTGTAACCTGAAGCGTATGTAACCTGAAGCATATGTAACCCAAGGTACCACTGTACTTGAAATTGCATTCATCCTGAAGCAAAGTTCTTAACCCGAGGTACTATTTTTGGGTTAGCGGAGTCTGTAACCTGAAGCGTATGTAACCCGAGGTACCACTGTCATCAAGTATCCACACTTGCCTATTCATTGCATTGGAAGCTTGGTAGCTGCAGAATTAATGTCACAGAATGAACATGTATATGCAAGGCAAATCAGCAGCTACTTGATCAAGAAATATACACAAACTACAAGGTTTTTTTGTACAACTTGTTACAAAAATGCAGATAGGGATGCATTGTGGATTGTGGGCTATTCTGTTTGCTTAAAGACATGTTTGTTGCTGTTGTTGTTATATGTATACTCCACCCACGCTGGCAGGCTTACAGGATATCTAAAATTGATAGTTTATTGTTTGGGTGGTTTTATTATTATTTTTTAAGAAAAGAGAATGATTGATTGTGAAACACCTAGTAATTCTTCAGTGGTTTTAATTTGAAAATGCATCAGATAAAAAAATAAATGCATTGAAACAAATGAATGGTATTTTATTTTTAAACCTACTTTTTAAAAACACCAAACAGCAGTTTTTGGTTACAAGTACAGGGTGGCTCATCTGTCAACTAGTTGAATAGCTTCAAGCTTTCATAAAGATTCTCCTGTTCAGAGAACAATTAAACAGACCAAAATAAATCCCGGTATGTGAAAGAGTCATGATTTTTTAAAAAAGGCACTCATAGATCTGCGGTTAAACAGAAATGTAGTAAAAATTAATTAAGTAAAGTCTTTCAGCCTTACTCATTGGAGGGTTTGGGAACACACACAAAGGCAAGAGTCACTGACTCTCTCTCTCTCTCTCTCTCTCTCTCTCTCTCTCTCTCTCTCTCTCTCTCTCTCGCACACAAACACAATGAGTGCACATGACCTGTGTCCAAGAAACCCGAAGTAGCTATCTACAGCCCAGAACTGCCTCTGGACACAGCCAGAAAACTATCAGCTCAAAAGATAAGAAAAGGCTTGTGGGGAGCCTGGGGGAGAGAAGTAGCCTTTTTCTGATTAAAGCTATCAGGCAGATGGTCCTGCTTCCATTCCTGTCCCAATAAAACAGCAGTAGCAGCAAAGTTATATGTCTGCCTGAGAACAAGGAGGCACAGAATTTCCCAAGGAGGCAGACAGGCAAATGCCAGGACAGCTGCTTGGGGCAGATGGATCTTTTGACAGCTCCATAATGCTGCTGTCGGTGAATTTAAACTCTGGCTAGAGCAGCAATATCAGCCACCATCTGTTTGTGAGTGTGCACAAAGGATTTTGGAGCAGCAGGTAGCCTAAGAAAGCTAGCAGCAAGATCAGCCACCTTTAGATCCTTGGGACTCGGGCGGCTTACTGCACTCAACACACATTTTTGTAGAGCACGGCCACAACTTGCTGCTACTCTTGGAATTCCATGGTTATCTACCCAGGATGAGAGGAACGTTTTCTCCAGCCTACAAGAACTTCAGAAGCATTCTGCTGCTAGATAAAGAGGAGGGTCTCTAGATGGTAGGCACCTTGAGAGAAAATGGGGATCCCAGAGAAGACAATTGCACAGCCACTATCAGGCAGCAACATGCCATGAATGGAGCTTTATTTTGAGGTCCTAAGTGCACTACGTTCAGAATTTAGATTTTAGTTGCTGTAGGACATGCGCCGTTAGGTTTTGGGGGTTTTTAAGTCACCGTGTACGCTCAAGAACTAAAGAAACTTAGATCCCTAGGATGACAGAATATGGTATACAGTGGTACCTCGGTTCGCAAATGCCTTCGCTGTCGTACGTTTCGGTTCTCGAATGCCGAAAACCCAGAAGTACAGTGGTACCTCTGGATTAGAACGGGATCCGTTCCAGAGGCCCGTTCGCATCCTGAAGCAAATGCAACCTGTGTCTGAGGATCGCGACTTGCCGCTTCTGCGCATGACGTCATTTTGAGCGTCTGCGCATGCGTGAGCGGCAAAACCCGGAAGTAACGCATTCCGTTACTTCCAGGTCGCCGCAGAGCGCAACCTGAAAATGCTCAACATGAAGCATCTTTAACTTGAGGTATGACTGTAAATTCTTCCATTTTCAATGTTTTTCGGAACCCAAACATGTGACACAGCTTCCATTGAGTGCACAAAGCTCTTGCAACCAATGGGAAGTCGCACCTAGGTTTTCAAACGTTTCGAAAGCCGAATGGGCTTCCGGAAAGCATTCCGTGCTAGAATTGAGGTACCACTGTATACAGCAACTGCAAGATTGTGGAACAGGTTTCCAAACCAAACTTATCTACAGCCAATCACGCAGGCCTTTAGAAAGGTTTGTCCCACAAAATATTTTCACATCCTCTAATCTGCTTGCATTTCATTTAAGTGGACTAGTTCAGACATTAACAATCTCGACGAAATAAAACCATGGTTTATTAAGCTGAGAACAAGCACTGTGCCAGGGTACTCCCCTCTTTGTTCCTGCCCTCCCACAGTGGAGTGACTGTTTCTATAGTGGTTTGTTAAACCATGGTTTCCTAATACCACCAGATCTCAGTTAATCCTGGTTTACTAACAAGGTTATGAAGCCAGGACTATAAAATGGTTAGTAAACTAAAATTAATCCATCTCAGTTTGCTATTTCAGATGTAACAGGAAATTGTGGGTTGCCATGATTGAAGCATCAAAGCCAGCATATGAGAGGAGAGGTGGATGCCGCTTGCATTAATAAACAACGGTTTGCTGAACTGAGATTACGACACCTGAACTGCCCCTCAGCGTTACTTTCATGGCTGAATTATTTGTGATGGTTTATGTAATATTTCGGGGTGCTTTTTATAAGTAATGTATAGATAAAATAACATAAATTGAAAATGAAATGTATATTATAAAGGGGCAGTTAGGGTCTTTTCTGGCAAGCTGCTTTGCCTCACATACTCTTGCAGACAAGGCCCTGTCATTAGCAAGGATTTGGCTGCCTCCTTTACCGGCATCCTTTGTCAGCAGAAATCAACTTTCCAACAGCATACAAATGCTTAAGTGACAGATAAATCTGACATTAGCAAGTTTTCAATGGCTCTTTCGAGTGGAGGTGTTCTGCACTTCTGCAGAGAGCCATTTCCTCAGGAAGATGCTTGCTCATTAACATTAAGGGGAAACTATAAACCTTGCCATGTCTCTATATCTGTCTCGAAAGAGACACTGGCATTATGCATATTCCGCTTCAGAAACATCTCCAATGTTTCTTCTCAAATAGAGAGGAAACCTTGCTGAAATGGGGGGGGGGGGGAATAAACCTGAAGCTTGCACTTGTTTAACAGACTGCAAAATAAATTATTTGAGTCGGAGCTCATTTGGTATCCATACTGTTCTTGAGGGCAGCATTTAATGAAGGAGAAGGAAGCAACCCAAGCTTAAAATTAAGAAGGAAGGAAGGAAGGAAGGAAGGAAGGAAGGAAGGAAGGAAGGAAGGAAGGAAGGAAGGAAAGAAAGAAAGAAAGAGAGGGAGGCAGATTTTGAGGTTTTTAAGCTGAAGGGTTGGACAATATTAAAACTAGATTTTAAAAAGCAGTTCCAAAAATTGAGCAGCGGATGTTGTGAATGAATCTCATTGGAGTCCAAGCGGCAAGGACATCTAACACACTAAAGTAAGAGGTGTAAAACCTGTGGCCTTCCAGCTGCTGCTGGACTACAGCTACCATAATTCTTGGCCACTGGCCACACTGGCTGAGGTTGACGGGAATTGGTGTCCAATCACATCTGGAGAGCCTTGAGATCTCCACTCCTGCATTAATGGCACCCTCAAGGTTGCTCAGGGCCAATATGAAAAGAAGCAGAGTAAATAAGAAGTACTAATACTCAGCATTCAGATACAGTGGAACCTTGGTTCCCGAACTTAATCCGTTCCGGAAGTCTGTTTAACTCCCGAAACCGCTTGAAAACCAAGGTGTGGCTTCCGATTGGCTGCAGGAGCTTCCTGCACTCAAGCGGAAGCCACGTCGGACGTTTGGCTCATAGCTGTCAACTTACAGATTTCAAAATAAGGGACCAGCAGCCTCGAAAATAAGGGATCAGCAGCCAAAATAAGGGATTTTCCAAACACAGGTATGTTCAACTTCTGAGCCCCCTGAGCCAAAGGCAGAAAGCCCAGCCAGCAGCCAAACGAAGACTCAAGCAGTGGTTCCCACAGCGCAGCAACCCAGCAAAGGGGATGCAGCAAGGAAAACCACCGTCACCTCTCCACTGGGAAGCGCTGAGCAAAGGCGAGTCCCCAGGCAATGCAGCCGATTTGATCGGCACAAGGCATGCAGGCTTCACCCCCCCTCCAGTCGTTCTTAGACTCCTTATTGGGTGAGCGACGCAGCCAAGCAACACAGTTGGAGCCTTCCTCCTCCCTGGCTGGCAGGCAGGGAGGGAGAGGAGCTGCTTCCTTTGAAACCCGGGAAATTTAAGGGACATCATCAATAAGGGATAGCAGCGGGACACAGAGCTGGGATAAGGGACTTTCCTGCCAAATAAGGGACGGTTGTTAGCTATGGTTTGACTTCCAAAAAAATGTTCAAAAACCAGAACACTTACTTCTGGGTTTTTGGCACTCGGGAGCCAATTAGTTCATCGACTAAGCCATTCGAGACTTAGGTATGACTGTATTATGTGCAGTGCAACCCAAAGCATGTTTGCGGATGGAAAAGACCTACTGTGTTGAATTTGGCTTGCTTTTAGGAAGTGCTTAATTATTATTATTTTGGTAAAATGAGCTGCTGGTACCCATATCTTGATAAGAGCACTGTGAGTTCCAGCACAGAATGGTTGCCATAGACAGAGGGGGAGAGGTGACAGGACTCTGTAATGTTGAGTACCATCACAACGAAAGCACTGCTTCTAGGGAGTGCAAAAAGCCTTTGTTCTGGAAGTGCTACACATCTGGGGAACTTGTGGACCTGACAGCTCTGCCAATCAACTGACACCAGTTATTTTCCCCATTCTGCAGCTGCTGGGCCTGAGGTTAACACACAGTGACTTCCTTAAGATCGCAGCGAGCTCACGGCTAAGGTGAAATTTGAAGCAGGGATCCTGGCTGCCACTCTTAACCACAACGCAAAACCAGCTCTGTTTACAAGAACATAGCATTTGTTTGCTGAGCACAAAAGCTCCACTATGTTTTTGGAGCACAGGATTGAGGGTGGGATTTCTAAAAGTACTTTTGATGAGAATGATGAAAAACACCACCACAATGTTTGTGTAAATCTGATGTTAAATGAGAGTAGTCCTTAGGCTGGGCAATATCTCCATTTGCAGACCAGAAAACTACACCCACAAGCCGCAACATCCACAGCTGGTGAATGTTTCGTATTTCAAGTCATTCTGAAATGGCTGCTGTCTGCTTCTGTCTTCCCTCTGCCCTCAATTGCTTCACCCATTTCCTTTTCCTGTACCTTCAGCACCAACCCTTCCAGTTTCATCTCCTTGCATACTGGATGTTTAGTGACCCAAGACTAGGCTCACCTGAAACAGCTTCAGCTGACTCAGCTAGTCTGACGTGTGCAGGTGGCTCATGTTATTCCGTGTGTCACTTGTTTATGAAAAAGTCTGGTGAACTGGCCCCATTTTACAGAGGTTAAAGAGAAGGAAAAACAAACAGGCAAGGAGAGAGGCATGTGTACACTGCATTGGAGAAATGAGGAAAATATTGCATGAAAGTGTCTGGCAAGTCTCATTTGTTTTGACTGGTATAGTTGGGAGATCTTTGTATGCACAGCATAGTGAGCCAGCAGCAGAGGGACCGTCTGCTAGGCACAAATATTCTCTGCCAACATGTAACCTGCTCCCCAGTCCTTTCTCCACCTTGACCTGTAACACAGGAGTTGTCAAAAGTTTGCCCGTCACTCACAAACCATTTGTATGCACCAGGGACTTCACCCCACAAAAGGTAGCAGGATAATCCTTGTGAGTACTGGTGAGTTACACAGCATATGATTGTGTTTCCCAAAGCAACAAAAGGTGCTTAGTTTCCCTTTTCTTTTAGTGCTCTCTTGATTTCTTACGTTTATACATCAGATGTAATTTGGTCGTGTCCTAAACAATAATGTCCAAGGAGCTGAGGCTCCAATTCTTTGGCCACCTCATGAGAAGAGAAGACTCCATGGAAAAGACCCTGATGTTGGGAAAGATGGAGGGCACAAGGAGAAGGGGACGACAGAGGACGAGATGGTTGGACAGTGTTCTCGAAGCTACTAGCATGAGTTTGACCAAACTGCGGGAGGCAGTGGAAGACAGGAGTGCCTGGTGTGCTCTGGTCCATGGGGTCACGAAGAGTTGGACACGACTAAACGACTAAATTTGCAAATCTAGCTTTGGCACCTCAAATCTCTTCATGACAAACAGCAGCCCACCCCTCAGAAGCAGATACTGACTTCATATTTTTAAAGACATCTTCCACAAATCTGAAAGCTGGGAGCAAACAAACAAACAAAGCAAAACACATTGGTTGTGCTTGCACGTCACACTAAACCATGGTTTTAGCGAGATGCATGAATTGTAGCAATATTCAAGGCTTGTTCATTGCCTGCCACTCCAATACACACTTGTCCCCCTGCATAGCCAGGAGGAGGATTTCAGCGGCTTTTACATTTAGTTTCCCATAAATGTGACTTGTCATTTCATCTGTACTGGAGATTGTGGGTTACACTAACTAGGTTTTCTTGAAACAAGTCAGTTCCATAAACCATGGTCGGAAGTTGGCTTGTTTTGAAACTGATCATGACGCGAAACCATGCTCATCAGTTCAAATGAAACAAACAGATGCATTTAAGGCGAATGGAAAATAAAAGCTCCCCAAGTCCTTCTCCTGACCATGTAGGAAGAGAAGGAATGGGGAGCACAGGAGCCTGATGCTCACATTACACAAAACCATGGTTTGGCATGATGCACCAACACAGTGACTTTCTCACCACATCCACTAGGGTGCCACATGAAGTGAATAGGACTCATTGTTTGCTGAATACCTTGGTTCAATCTAGCTGGCCTACCTCTCCACACACCCCATCAGTGTAGAAATGCATGTATCCCGTTAGATTTTATGTTTTGTCTCTCCAACTATTCCCTACTTTCTTGCTCTTAAGTTTGCAAGCCTTCGGGACAGTAATCAGGGACACGGTTATGAGCCTGAGCCCTTGGATTGGGTGGGGCAACTTCAAAATCTTTAAAGCATTTTAATTGTGCATTACTTATGTACATTGGGATTTCACGCTCCCAAATCAGGCAACAGGACATAGCAATTAAGTGCTGCAAGATATAAATTAAGCATCAGGATCCCAGTTCAGAAAAGCACAATAAACTTGACTGTAGAAGAAAGAGGGACAAAAAGCATTTCTGTCTGGAGTTGCTATGCAATATGAACCCCCCTTTTCTTTTAAGGGAGTGGAGGTTTGCATTCCACTGTTTCCATTAAGCAAATTGCTGAAAATATTTTTGGCCGCTGAAGGGCTTCTAGAGCAGCTGCAGTGAAAACAATCTCCTCACCCCCACCACAGGTGTGGCAAAGCTCAGTGAAATCCACATTATTAGGGGAGTTGGAAGATGGGTCCATCAAATCAGAGATTTGTTTTGTTTTTCAATTGTGGTCCCTATTTTTCCTCCCCTCCTGATACTGTCATATGCATAAGTAAAGGTAAAGGGACCCGTGACCATTAGGTCCAGTCGTGACCGACTCTGGGGTTGCGGCGCTCATCTCGCTTTATTGGCCGAGGGAGCCGGCGTACAGCTTCCGGGTCATGTGGCCAGCATGACTAAGCCACTTCTGGCGAACCAGAGCAGCGCACGGAAACGCTGTTTACCTTCCCGCTGGAGCAGTACCTATTTATCTACTTGCACTGGTGTGCTTTCGAACTGCTAGGTTGGCAGGAGCAGGGACCGAGCAATGGGAGCTCACCCCGTCGCAGGGATTCGAACTGCCGACCTTCTGATCGGCGAGTCCTAGGCTCTGTGGTTTAACCCACAGCGCCACAGGCTTCCTTAATCAATATCTTTCAATGCTACTCTCTTTTCAGGAAATTGATTGGCTAAACTTTTTTAATTGTTAAGATATTCGATCTATGCTTTCAAGTAATATTTCTTTTTGGAATGTTTTTATGGGAAAGGGCTCAGTGGCAGAGCATCTCTCTCACAAGCAGGAGGTCCCACATTCAACCCTGGCATCTCCAACTCAGCTTGGGAGAGACTCCTGTCTGAAATCCTGGACAGCCACTGCCAGTCAGTGCCAACCACACTGAGCTAGATGGGTCTGACTCAGTATAAGGCCTTGGTTCCTGTGCCATGCTCCAGCCATGCCTTCATAACTGCAAAGCTATTATTACTGGATGGCACCAACTTAACTATGGACACATGTAAGGGGGTCAGTTTGCAAACTCCTGGTTCCAGGAGGACCACTGTCTGGTCTGGAGGATAAATGCTGGCCAACACTGACTTAGGTCAACTAAGGCTTATTGACTGAAGCAAATATTGTTCTGTGTGAGACGACCAGAGAGATGGTTTTACTGAACTATACACCTTGAATTATAAATGGAGGCAGTGAGAGATTTTACTTTCTTGGGCTCCATGATTACTGCAGATGGTGACAGCAGTCACAAAATTAAAAGACGCCTGCTTCTTGGGAGGAAAGCAATGACAAACCAAGACAGCATGTTAAAAAGCAGAGACATCACCTTGCTGACAAAGGTCCGTATAGTTAAAGCCATGGTTTTCCCAGTAGTGATGTATGGAAGTGAGAGCTGGACCATAAAGAAGGCTGATTGCCGAAGAATTGATGCTTTTGAATTATGGTGCTGGAGGAGACTCTTAAGAGTCCCATGGACTGCAAGAAGATCAAACCTATCCATTCTGAAGGAAATCAGCCCTGAGTGCTCACTGGAAGGACAGATCCTGAAGCTGAGGCTCCAATACTTTGGCCACCTCAAGAGAAGAGAAAAGACCCTGATGTTGGGAAAGATGGAGGGCACAAGGAGAAGGGGACGACAGAGGACCAGATGGTTGGACAATGTTCTCGAAGCTACCAGCAAGAGTTTGACCAAACTGAGGAGGCAGTGGAAGACAGGAGTGCCTGGCGTGCTCTGGTCCATGGGGTCACGAAGAGTTGGACACGACTAAACAACAACAACAACACCTTGAATTATGCCATAGTAAATTAATAGGTAAAGGCTAAAGGCACTAGGGTAGCTGGAATCAAGAAAGTCAGGAACTAGCAGATCTCAAGCTCCCATCATTGCAGTTTCTCCCACCTCACTAGCGCCCTCTCCTGGGTATCTGTATAATTTCCTGCAGCACAAACTTGTTGACCTCTATCATCTCAAGAGACAAAGGAGTGCGACTCTAGGGGTGAAGTCAAACCACTGCGTTAGCATGTCTCTGGGGCACAAGCCTAGGAGGTGTGTATGGAGGTCCTGGGTGGCCCAGACGAAAAGTCTCCCCTCTGGCCTTGGTGATATGGTCCAAAGAAAAGCAGAACAATACATTTGGCAGCAGCCTGGCTGCAGGATTTGCCAGAAAGAGGCATACAAGACGCCATCCAACCGCTGTAGGGACTCCACTCCAGATTTGTGTAGGGTTTACTCCTTAGTCTTTTATTTTCCCGAAAATATCCCACAAGGCAGCAGAAGTTTAGGACCAGAGTCTTCCTTCTCCTAGATGCCCCACCTTCCCCGGTTGAAAAGCCCCTCACTTCCTTCTATAGCATGTGCGGAAACCACCTTCTTGACTAAACAAAAAAAAATCCTTCCAGTAGCACCTTAAAGACCAACTAAGTTAGTTCTTGGTATGAGCTTTCGTGTGCATGCACACTTCTTCAGATACACTGAAGAATGCACACGAAAGCTCATACCAAGAACTAACTTAGTTGGTCTTTAAGGTGCTACTGGAAGGAATTTTTTTTGTTTTGACTATGGCAGACCAACACGGCTACCTATCTGTAACCTTCTTGACTGTTGGACCCATTATTGGTCACATCTGCTTAATCTGCCGGAGCCTGTCTTTGCATGCAAGGGAAGTCACTAACTCACTGAGGGGTTGAGACTCATCAGCTACCCTTACCAGGTTTAGTTGGCCAGCCAAAGCCATTCCCAGGTTGGGGATGCTGTCACATGCTGACAGTTTCTAGGAACCACTGGTGACAGCTGAGTGCAGGGTGGTGACCAAAGGTGGACAAACTACCCCAGAAGGAACATGACATATCCCCCAGCAGAAGTACTAGCTGCTCCCCCAACATCCTATACAACTATGGAGGCACAAATCACACAGACAAAACATCTACCACAGGTCTCAAGCACTGGACTGAGACAGGTGTCAAAGCTTGCTTCACATGATATTCTCTCCCACACCCAATGGTATAATCTAGAGTGGGGAAACCTCAGTGAATTGGAAGGAGGCACTCATAGTAAAGGTAACGGTAAAGGTAAAGGGACCCCTGACCATTAGGTCCAGTCGTGACCGACTCTGGGGTTGCGGCGCTCATCTCGCTTTATTTGCCAAGGGAGCCGGCGTACAGCTTCCGGGTCATGTGGCCAGCATGACTAAGCTGCTTCTGGAGAACCAGAGCAGCGCACGGAAACGCTGTTTACCTTCCCGCCGGAGTGGTACCTATTTATCTACTTGCACTTTGACATGCTTTCGAACTGCTAGGTTGGCAGGAGCAGGGACCGAGCAACGGGAGCTCACCCCGTCGTGGGGATTCGAACCACCGACCTTCTGATCGGCAAGTCCTAGGCTCTGTGGTTTAACCCACAGCGCCACCTGCGTCCCTCCAAATATCATAGTATTTGCTACTAATTTAAATTTGAGACGAGGTTCAGCAAAAGGTTCCACATAAGTTATACTGGGCTCCTGTGGTATGTTTTAATAAAGAGTAGATTACTATGAAACCATGTCAAGGATGTAGGAGGCCAAACTCCATTTTGCAAAAAGGAGGACCATTTTGGATTTCCATCCATAACAACATATTATATTGAACTCTATTAACAATGTAGTAGACGCCAACTTTTACTGACCAAAACTGGTCATATTTCAAGCTTGAACCTTTTAAGGGAATTCACTTAAAGCAGGCATGGTCAAACTTGGCTCTCCAGCTGTTTTGGGACTACAACTCCCATCATCCCTGACCACTGGTCCTGTTAGCTAGGGATGATGGGAGTTGTGATCCCAAAACAGCTGGAGAGCCAAGTTTGGCCATGCCTGATTAAAGGAAAGCTAGGATGAGTAATAAATGGGAGAGCCGGTGTAGCAGCAGCTATTATTAATCAAGTCAAAATGATTCTGGGTGTGAAAGAACTTTGCGACAAAAGCTAAGTGCTTTTCAAATTATACACATAATTAGTGGGTGCAAGTGGAAAATAGAAGGCGCAGTGGAATAGGCTGTTGGGAATTAAAGGGCACAGACGAGCTGAGACCAAATACTGCTTCTTTCCAGACATGGGACAACTATCAGCAGTCATTCTGGCCCTACACAGTCAAACCTGAAGCACATACAGATGCATGGTGTCACAACACCTAGAGTTTGGCTTACAGTTGACACATCTGTTGGGTAGCCAAAAAGAGCTACTTACATGGTTAAAATACAGGTTTGTGCAAGCCCTGAGGAGTCAAACTCTAGAGAGATATCCAGATGTTTACAGAAATGGAGTCAAAAGCCATCCCAAAGCAAGACTTGATGATGTGTACTCAAACTAACCTTTTGAAGTGATTTGCCAGGACTCCAATCAACTCTCCAATCTTGCTCTCATTGACTGGATGCATGCTGAGGAGGCACACAATTAGGTCCTTGTTGTCCTTTGTGTGGAAAACTGCAAGCTGGTCTTTTCCATTGGAGACACTCAATCCCGTCAGCTGAGCAAAGAAAGAAGGGAAACGTTAAGGTTCACCAAGTTCCATGCCTTCGTGGATGCTTTGCAGTAGTCATAGAAAATTAGATTACCACCCGTTTCTGGAATGACAGCCATGTCTGATTAACCAGACTTTAACAGGGCAAGTGCCTGGCTTTTGCCTCTCAAGTGACCTCAAAGCAGCAATAACACAGGGACACAGGTACATTTACTACGAGCAGCACACTATATGTTTTGACATTAGTATTTCAAATATGACTTTGTATAATATAGAAGTGCCTACAGACAGCTGAGCAATTGAACAGAACCTTAAAAGCAACACATATATTAAATTTCACAGTAGCACCTCAAGTACTGTATTTTTCTCTCTATAAGACGCACCAGACCATAAGACACACCTAGTTTTTGGAGGAGGAAAACAAGAAAAAAAATATCCTGAATCTCAGAAGCCAGAACAGCAAGAGGGATTGCTGCGCAGTGAAAGCAGCAATCCCTCTTGCTGTTCTGGTTTCTGTGATAGCTGCGCAGCCTGCACTCGCTCCATAAGACGTGCACACATTTCCCCTTACTTTTTAGGAGGGAAAAAGTGGGTCTTATAGAGCAAAAAATATGGTACTTAGGAAGCATGCTAAGCATACTAGAAATATATTAGGAAGCTTTGTTTCAGTCGCACTGCATGATATATTTATAATTATTAGAATCAGGTTTTTTTTCTAAAAAAATTTTTTAAGGGTACTCTCAGTTTCCTATTCATATTGAAACATGGCCCCTCAATGAGGCCAAACTTATAGATTCACAAAATATTTAGGGGTATGCATATCCCTGCATCCCCCCAGAAAAAGTACTGATTAGAATTATTACTACTAATTGAATTTATATACCGCCCTATACCTGGAGGTCTCAGGGTGGCTCACAGAACAAAACCAGAACACAAAACCATAAAATATAGAATCAAAAGAAAAACAACAACTCAGTAACCCCCACCTCCAAAAAAAACCACCCCTCCGCATTTTAAAAGGGCATCGGATGTCAATCAAATCAACCAAAGGCCTGGTTAAAAAGGAACATTTTTGCCTGGCGTCTAAAGGCGTATAATGAAGGCGTCAGGCGAACTTCCCTGGGGAGTGCATTCCACAGACAGGGAGCCACTGCAGAGAAGGCCCCATTCTCGTGTTGTCTTCCTCCAGACCTCTCGAGGAGGCGGCACACAAAGAAGGGCACCAGAAGATAATCTCAGGGTTCGGTTAGGTTCATATAGAAAGAGGCGGTCCTTGAGGTATTGCAGCCCTGGGCCATTTATAAAAAGTATCTGGAGTCCCACTCTCTGCCTGCGGTGCAGAAAAGGGCAACCAAATTCACCAAGGGGCAAGAGCAACTCCCCTTTGAGGAACGTTTACAACATTTGGAGCTTTTTAGATGAATATGGGGAGAGGGGATAATGATGTATTTGCATGATGTGGGGAAAGTGGATAGGTAGCATCTCTCACACAGATACACACAAAATAGGAGACTCTGGAGTCATTCAATGAAGCTGAACAGCAAGAGATTCAGAGCAGATGATAGGAAGTGTTTCTTCACACTTAGTTAAACTCTGGAATTTGCTACCAGTTTAGATAGCCTTATCCCTCCATGAAATTATCTAGCTCCCCGTAAAAGCTATCAATGGCCACTTGTCATGATGACCATATTTCATCTCCTGCATCAGAGCAGCATGTCTCTGAACACTAGGCACAGGGGATTATGATCAGAGCGCCACTGTACCCATACTGTATCTTCCTGTGGGCATCTGCCTGACCAGACTGCTGGACCAGATTGGGCTACCAAGACTATGTTGTTATGAATTTTTAGTTCATCTCCAAACTTACTCACACATTTCCCACAAAATGTGATCGTCACACAGAACACAGAAATTGACAACTGATAACAATTTTTGAAAATGTATTTGCATGGCACAAAATATTCTGAACACAGTATGGAGACCTTTTTTTGTAGCAGAACAGTACACACATCCCAGACTATATACTGCTGCTGTACAGCCTTGGGGTAGGGATGGGTGAAATCTGCCCATTTTGGTTTCTCTCCATTTCTCATTTTCCATTCTTAAGTCCATCCTGTTTCTGCATTGGCACATGAAAATTCATATACAATTGTGTGCATATATTCTTCTGATGAATGGGACGCGGGTGGCGTTGTGGGTTAAACCACAGAGCCTAGGACTTGCCAATCAGAAGGTCAGCGGTTCGAATCCCCGCAACAGGGTGAGCTCCCGTTGCTCGGTCCCTGCTCCTGCCAGTTCGAAAGCACATCAAAGTGCAAGTAGATAAATAGGTACCGCTCCGGCAGGAAGGTAAATGGCGTTTCCGTGTGCTGTTCTGATTCGCCAGAAGTGGCTTAGTCATGCTGGCCGGAAGCTGTACGCCGGCTCCCTCAGCCAATAAAGCGAGATGAGCGCCACAACCCCAGAGTCGGCCACGACTCGACCTAATGGTCAGGGGTCTCTTTAATAATAATAATAATAATAATAATAATAATAATAATAATAATAATAATTTATTATTTGTACCCCGCCCATCTGGCTGGGTTTCCCCAGCCACTCTGGGCGGCTTCCATAGAAACCAGAAAACACTAAAATATCATACATTAAAAACTTCCCTGAACAGGGCTGCCTTAAGATGTCTTCTGAATGTCAAGTAGTTGTTTATCGTTTTGACATCTGATGGGAGGGCCTTCCACAGGGCGGGCGCCACTACCGAAAAGGCCCTCTGCCTGGTTCCCTGTAGCTTTGCTTCTCGCAATGAGGGAACTGCCAGAAGGCCCTTGGCACTGGACCTCAGTGTCCGGGCAGAACGATGGGGGTGGAGACGCTCCTTCAGGTATACTGGGCCGAGGTATACTTTACCTTTATTCTTCTGATGTATCCATTTTTGAAGCATTTCCCCCTGAAATCTTACATTTCTGTAAACATTTTTTACTAATGCAGACATTTTCTATGTTCTTTTGATTGGAGAACCGCATTGCAAAATCTAGGTAAGTGTCAACTCCAAAGGATAACTACATTTCAGTGCTTATCTTGGTTCAGTAAGTGCAAATTAATCCTCCTCCCTTCGCTATTCATTTTTTAAAAGAGGCATATGTGTTTTATTTAAAAAATACTAACGAGTTAAAAGGTTTGTGCAAATGTAGCAATAAATCAGGTGAGACAGAACAAAGATTGAAATATCTGTGCATGCTACCATACAATGGCTCTCTTGATAATAACAAAGAGGTTACTGATGGACCAAGTATTGGTGATGGGGCTTTGATTCTGCTTACAGTGCATTTCTGCTAACCAGATTCGTAGAAAAAGCCAATACATTTCTATATTCTGGATTGTGTTTGGCACACACAAGCTTTTGTCTAATAATCAGGGATTAAATTAAGCAAAGGTTTGAAAGAGCTTTGCCCCAGAATTTTTATTTACACATTTATTTATTTACACATACACACATAACACACACACATACATATAATATAGTGTATTAGAGGGTATAAGCTTTAAATTTTAAAAGCCGATACAGCTTTGATCGCTCAAACATCCCAGAGGAGAGCACAATTCTTCAGGCACAAACCCAATAATTGCTATTCATTTTTGTAGTGAAATGTCAAGCATTGACAAAAGTGTACTCAGATGAGAATTCCTAGCTATTTAGAATGGCTATAATTGGATCAGACTGACTGCTAGTTTCTTCAGGGAACTTAAGAAAAAACTCAACCTTCAAGGACTGTTCTTTGTTTTTGCATGAAAAAAAGAGACTGTCTCATTTCTGACACCTTTCAACACCTCTTTGCCATTTCCCCCTTGCGGGAGAGAAAGGTTAAGACTTCAAGAAATTTTCAGTGCACCAGAAAGCTCATGTAAAAAGGAATTCCCCAAACAGCAGTGCATACTTCTAGAAATTGTTGTTATGAAAGCCTCCAAGAGCAGCGTCTAGGTCTGTTCAGTTGTATTTCTAGGATTCTAATCAAGGGGATGAGACTGAAAGCAGGCGGAAGGCTGAATGCCCTGTGACCAGGCATTCTCTTGCAAGGGATCAAGAGACCCCACATTTAATAATAATAATAATAATAATAATAATAATAATAATAATAATAATAATAATAATAATAATAATTTATTATTTATACCCCGCCCATCTGGCTGAGTTTCCCCAGCCACTCTGGGCTGCTCCCAATCAAATGTTAAAAACAGTTCAGCATTAAATATTAAAAACTTCCCTGAACAGGACTGCCTTCAAATGTCTTTTAAAGATAGGATAGCTGCTTATTTCCTTCACATCTGAAGGGAGGGTGTTCCACAGGGTGGACGCCACTACCGAGAAAGCCCTCTGTCTGGTTCCCTGTAACCTCACTTCTCGCAATGAGGGAACCACCAGAAGGCCCTCGGCACTGGATCTCAGTGTCCGGGCCGAACGATGGGGGTGGAGAAGCTCCTAAAGGTATACAGGACCGAGGCCATTTAGGGCTTTAAAGGTCAGCACCAACAATTTGAATTGTGCTCGGAAACGTACTGGGAGCCAATGCAGATCTCTCAGAACCGGTGTTATATGGTCTCGGCAGCCACTCCCAGTCACCAGTCTAGCTACTGCATTCTGGATTAATTGCAGTTTCCAGGTCACCTTCAAAGGTAGCCCCATGTAGAGCGCATTGCAGTAGTCCAAGCAGGAGATAACTAGAGCATGCACCACTCTGGCAAGACAGTCCGCGGGCAGGTAGGGTCTTAGCCTGCGTACCAGGTGGAGCTGCTAGACAGCCGCCCTGGACACAGAATTAACCTGCGCCTCCATGGACAGCTGTGAGTCCAAAATGACTCCCAGGCTGCACACCTGGTTCTTCAGGGGCACAGTTACCCCATTCAGGACCAGGGAATCCCTCACACCCGCCAGCCCCCTGTCCCCCAAAAACAGTACTTCTGTCTTGTCAGGATTCAACCTCAATCTGTTAGCCGCCATCCATCCTCCAACCGCCTCCAGGCACTCACACAGGACCTTCACCGCCTTCACTGATTCTGATTTAAAGGAGAGCTAGAGCTGGGTGTCATCTGCAGACTGATGAACACCCAGCCCAAACCCCCTGATGATCTCTCCCAGCGGCTTCATATAGATATTAAAAAGCATGGGGGAGAGGACGGAACCCTGAGGCACCCCACAAGTGAGAGCCCAGGGGTCTGAACACTCATCCCTCAACACCACTTTCTGGACACGGCCCAGGAGGAAGGAGCAGAACCACTGTATAACAGTGCCCCCAGCTCCCAGCTGTGTTCGGCCTGTACCTTCTTCCAACAAATATGGGGAGTTATGAGCTGGGGTCAGGCAGGAGAGAATGCTAACCCAATACCCACTCCTGATCTTCCTTCCCCTCTCCCATCCAGGCCAATTCCAGGGGCAATGGCCAGTGCCAACTGTTGTGTCCCCTAGCAAACAGTTGGGACAAAGTTATTGTTCTCTAGGTTTCAATCCTGAAAAAACTATACGCCTTTAGAATGGGGAAAATCAACTTGGTGCCCTTCAATAACTCAACGGTCAGTTGTACTACTGTGACTTCTGGATAGTACTACATTTACCACTTAGTTTTAGAACATAAAAAAGTGAATGGTTGCTATGCAGTGGACTATCAACCCACATTTAGCTCCAATAATCTGCTACAGGGGCCTCTTCAGCAGGGTAGATTAGTTTAAATAATTGATTTAAATCTGGTTTTGGCATTTTGGCGTGGGTAATTGTGATTCGCCCTGTAAGGCAGGTGCATGGCGAAGCAATTGTACCACTGCTTTGTGAGGTAGCAAACTCTGCACAAATCCACTGAATCTACACTCTCAAAATGCTACAACTGAACGCAGGAACGCATCCTGATTCAATTTAACAAAACAAGCTTGCAAAGTGATAGTAACAGGCATGTGTGAAGTAAGAGAAAATGATCTTCATTTCCTCCATTTTCCAGAATGTATTATTATTTCCTAGTTATCTGTACGCCAGCTACAGACTTCCTCAACCCTAGGATCATATCTTCCCGTCTTAATGCATTTATTTATTGCTATCCTTCAGTTCCTGGCATATGCCATATGGCAACACCAGGGACAAGAACTCCACCAGAGGTTTCAAGTCACCGGGATTTTTACTGCCACAAGTCAAAGGCACACCGTGGGATATTACTCCCCATTTGGAATTGCTTTTTTTTTTTAAGGTTAGGAGTGACAGAATGGCTTCTTGAGCTGGGAAAACAAGCTTCGGCAGGACCAGGCATCAGCTGACCGCCTGAGATCTCCATGGCAACGCCTTCCCAAGGGATGTTGCTATGTTGACAGGGCAGCTTTGCAAACAGTGATTGTAAGCGCTGCTGGCATGCAGAGGCACTTTGAGGAGTCTAGCTCCCCTGTACACCTTCACAGGGCCAATCCATCTTACAGATGTAAAGGAAACACATCTTTTCAGGTGAGGCAGAGAAATAAACAGCGAGGCTCAAATATAAATGCTCCATGTTCTTGGTGAAACCATCAGTCCAAATAATGGAGCTTTTCTATGAAGAGTAAGGGGGAAACCCATCCCCCACACGATTATGCAGATTTGGAGGCTCCCCCACTTTCACTACATAAAAGGTATTAGGTAAGAGGGCATATGTGTAAAAAAAAAAAAATTGCCGGCAATGGGCAGCTCCTAAAACAAACCAAGTTTGATAATGTGGGCAACAAAATGTCAAAAATACTGATGAGGAAAATAAGGTTCATTTCGGCAGACTGGAAAGATTTCACAAACCAGTCCCCTCAAGTTATTATCACCATTGTATATATTTTATGAGGGACGCGAGTGGCGCTGTGGGTTAAACCACAGAGCCTAGGACTTGCCGATCAGAAGGCCGGCAGTTCGAATCCCCGCAACAGGGTGAGCTCCCGTTGCTCGGTCCCTGCTCCTGCCAACCTAGCAGTTTGAAAGCACGTCAAAGTGCAAATAGATAAATAGGTACCGCTCTGGCGGGAAGGTAAATGGCGTTTCCGTGCGCTGCTCTGGTTCGCCAGAAGCGGCTTAGTCATGCTGGCCACATGACCCGGAATTTGTACGTTGGCTCCCTTGGCCAATAAAGTGAGATGAGCGCCGCAACCCAGAGTCGGCCACGACTGGACCTAATGGTCAGGGGTCCCTTTACCTATATATTTTATGATGTAACCCACCCTAGGATTGTGGATTGATGAAGGATGGGATAGTAAATAAACAAACAAATATTGATGGAAGTGTGCATGAACGAAAATTTGGCCATGCTCTTCAGCATTTGAGAAACCTCCACTATGCAGAAAACTGACTCACACAGATCCATGGGCACATTGCTGACCTACTGAGCTTTGGATCAGGGTGGCTCTTTGAAAATTTATTACCTTTCAAACCCACCCCCACAGACATAGCAGCCCAGGAAACCTTTTTCAGCACAAAACAAGAGCTAATTTGTTGCATTTACATTTATTTCAGCGAGATGTCTTTAGACGTACTAGACAATGGAAAACAGCAGTTCCTCCAGGAAGGCCATTGGCAATATGCATATTGTTGTTGTTGTTGTTGTTTAGTCGTTTAGTCGTGTCCGACTCTTCGTGACCCCATGGACCAGAGCACGCCAGGCACTCCTGTCTTCCACTGCCTCCCGCAGTTTGGTCAAACTCATTCTGGTAGCTTCGAGAACACTGTCCAACCATCTCATCCTCTGTCGTCCCCTTTTCCTTGTGCCCTCCATCTTTCCTAACATCAAGTATTGGAGTCTCAGCTTCAGGATCTGTCCTTCCAGTGAGCACTCAGGGCTGATTTCCTTAAGAATGGATAGGTTTGATCTTCTTGCAGTCCATGGGACTCTCAAGAGTCTCCTACAGCACCAGAATTCAAAAGCATCAATTCTTCGGCGATCAGCCTTCTTTATGGTCCAGCTCTCACTTCCATACATCACTACTGGGAAAACCATAACTTTAACTATACAGACCTTTGTTAGCAAGGTGATGTCTCCGCTTTTTAAGATGCTGTCTAGGTTTGTCATTGCTTTCCTCCCAAGAAGCAGGCGTCTTTTAATTTCGTGGCTGCTGTTACCATCTGCTGTGATCATGGAGACCAATGAAGTAAAATCTCTCACTGCCGCCATTTCTTCCCCTTCTATTTGCCAGGAGGTGATGGGACCAGTGGCCATCATCTTCAAAGGCAATATGCATACTATCTACTTATTACTAGGCAATTCCTTTTGCTTCTTTGCAAGCAGGGATGGTAAAATAAAACTCCAACATTCCAGCACCATAGAGAGTGTTTAATTTTTGCCCTTTGTCCACTCTGTACCACATTATTTCTCACTTCCTTGGTCCTCGCATACACAAATTTGGTTGTTTTTTTAATGAGCTAACTGAAATTCCTTCCTACATAAATTTTTTTTCTACCGTGTTAAAACAGATCCCTGAAAACAAGGCAAGCTGAGCTGGCTTGCAATTCATTGGGAGTTCCCATGGGTGCCTCAGTGGCCAAATCTGATTATACTACCAAATGCATGTGTGAAGCTAACATACTAGCCATCATAGGCAAAGTAATGTGTTTCAAACATTATATGACAGCCACTGTTCATGGGAAGAAGAAGAAGAAGAGTTTGGATTTGATATCCCGCTTTCTCACTACCCGTAGGAGTCTCAAAGCGGCTAACAATCTCCTTTCCCTTCCTCCCCCACAACAAACACTCTGTGAGGTGAGTGAGGCTGAGAGACTTCAGAGAAGTGTGACTGGCCCAAGGTCACCCAGCTGCGACTTCCTTTGCACCAGCCAGTCTGCCAGCCTTTCAGCATGTTAAACTTCTTCAGGCCTTGTGGGCACAAACTCCCAGCTGAGTATCACACATTTGAAAGAAATTCTTTAAGGGACAAGCTGACCCACAAGAGACAAACACAGTTGCCAGTCAGTGGCCAACGGGAAGGGAGAGCTGTGATCAAGATCTTACCCCCTTTCAAAAATACTGAAATAGCAGGCCCATGCAGTTGCTTTGAAGGTTGCGAAAGTAGCAATGTGCGGGTTTCATTTAAGGTAAAGGTAAAGGGACCCCTGACTATTAGGTCCAGTCGTGGCCGACTCTGGGGTTGCGGCACTCATCTCACTTTATTGGCCGAGGGAGCCAGAGTACAGCTTCCGGGTCATGTAGCCAGCATGACTAAGCCGCTTCTGGCAAACCAGAGCAGTGCACGGAAATGCCATTTACCTTCCCACCGGAGCGGTACCTATTTATCTACTTGCACTTTGACGTGCTTTCAAACCTCTAGGTTGGCAGGAGCAGGGACCGAGCAACGGGAGCTCACCCCGTCGTGGGGATTTGAACTGCCGACCTTCTGATCAGCAAGTCCTAGGCTCTGTGGTTTAACCCACAACACCACCCACGTCCCTGTGTTTCATTTACCCCTGATATAAATTGCACCACTCCTCTGGAAAGAATTAGTTCACAGGTTGGGGCTGAGGGTAGGGGAAGAACACACAGATAGCTCAGTGTGTGGAAACACAGCTAACAGCTGCTTGTTCAGGAGGAAAGGAGTTCAGAACAACCTAGTCCTACTTCCTTGATTTTCAAAGCAGCCACATGGGGCTTTCCAAGTAATTTTTTTTTTTTTAAAGAAAGCAGGAAATTTTGCTCATGGATTTTCCATGCCATCTAGTCTGGCCCTTCGGCTGGCTGTAGAGACTTCCTATCTGTGCTACAGAATGAGATTAGGAGCCATTAGCTTTCTGTACATGCTGGAAGTAGAAACTGCAACAGAACAAGATTCCAAACCTCTGTGCCTCTAAGCCTTTAGGGAAGGAGGAAGAAGAACAACAGCCCACCCCCCATTCTCCTGCCATCGTCCAGGCTTATTGACAAGAGCATCATGCAGGTATCTTGACCAGTACTGGAGGCAACGAGAGCCAGTAAACCGAAGCTCAATCCTGACATGCTAGAAGTATTGCAGACTGGTGGTTTCTGGGTCTGGGAATTAGGGAGGCAGCCTGCTCTGGATGGGTCTGCATTCCCTCTGAAGGAATAGGTTTCTAGCTGGTAGCTGCTCCTGGATACTTTGTCATTGGGAGCCCAAATGACTTTGGTGACAAGGAATGGGATAGCCTGGTCAGAGTGATCCAGGTTCCAGAAACGTTTTGTTTAGACTACTGCAAAATATTCTACATGGAGCTGCCCTTGAATATGGTTTAGACCTGGCAGGGGTCAGCAAACTTTTTCAGCAGGGGGCCGGTCCACTGTCCCTAGGACCTTATGGGGGGCTGGACAATATTTTTGGGGGAAAATAAATGAACGAATTCCTGCGCCCCACAAATAACCCAGAGATGCATTTTAAATAAAAGCACACATTCTACTCATGTAAAAACATGCTGGTTCCCGGACTGTCCGCGGGCTGGATTTAGAAGGCAACTGAGCCAGATCCAGCCCCCTAGTTTGCCTACCCATGGTTTAGAGACTGCAGATAGCGCAAAATACAGTTGTCAGTATTCTGATGGTCCTGAAAGCTAAAGACCATAAACATTGGCGCTTAAAGATCTGCACTGACTGCCTATTTGCTACTGAGCCTGAGTCCAGGTTTTGGTACTGAGCTATAAAGCCTGAATGGCTTAGAGTCCTGTTACCTTAAGAGCTGGCACTTATACCATTCTGTTGGCAACTTGAGATCTGTTGGGCATCTCCTCTTGGTAGTTCCACCACCAACTGAAGCTTCCCAGCAACAATAAGCTAATTCTGAACTGCACTCCCACTATTGATGTAACCCACCCTGGGGATTTTTGACAAAGTGTGAGTTGCAAGTTTTTAAAATATATATACAGTGGTACCTCGGGTTACAGATGCTTCAGGTTACAGATGCTTCAGGTTACAGACTCCGCTAACCCAGAAATAGTACCTTGGGTTAAGAACTTTGCTTCAGGATGAGAACAAAAGTCGCGCAGCAGCGGGAGCGGGAGGCCCCATTAGCTAAAGCAGTACCTCAGGTTAAGAACAGTTTCAGGTTAAGAATGGACCTCCAGAACGAATTAAGTTCTTAACCCGAGGTACCTCTGTACTTGTGGAAGATATACAGATAAAATACCTCTATGCACTTCACAGAATTCTGACCAGAGTTCTTATCAATTTTTCAACAGAGAAATTGGATCATTAGCAATTTTGTACTGTGGAGTCCTGGCTCCAGCTCCAATACTTACATTGTATAGTGGGATGGTTTTCATCACTTTGTAGTGCTTTGTTGGATCCATCTTATAAAGGTGTCTGTCAGTGATAAAAATTGCCCGATCTTCCACTTTGCTAAAGCGGTTTATCTGCAAATAATCAAATCCCCATGGGAATTAAAAGTCATTTCCTTTTTTAAACGAAACAAAACACACTTCACACACTCTGAACAGTGTGATAGTAGAATTACTGGCTCCTTAAGATGTTTGAATTTTGCTTCCACAGTTCTAAAAGGCATGTGCACATCAGGTTTTAACTGACAGAAGGATTAAAAATGGTCCGGATTTAAGGTGAGTTCAACTTGGTGGTATTGTGTAGAAATCAGTAATTGAAAACAATGAGATTTAAAAAGAAAGGAAAAGTACTTCCATTAGCTTAGCTTTGATTGGTAAGATATCAGCCCAGACTCGATGATCCTGTTGCTGCCTGTATTTGTTCACTAAAGAGGGACAGGGACCAGCCCTCTAACCACATAAACTGCCCAAAAACAGAGCACGGCTGATTGCAGGAGGGTAGGACTTTGCTTTAAAGGCAGGTCTTACCTGAGCTTCGGCTTTCTCTGGTATATTGGAAGTTATCTAGGAAGTTTCACAGACAGAGTATGAAAGCTAAAGTCTACACTAGTCTACTGTAATGCACTCTACATGGGGCTGCACTTGAAAACATCCAGAAGCTTTAAATCAGTCCAAAATACAGCTGCCAGATTGTTACAGGTTTTATTCTGGTGCTCTTATCTTCATTGGCTAGCCATGTATTTCCGGACTCAATTCAAGTCCTAGTTCTTTCCTTTACAGCCTTAAGAAAGGGGTGGGAAGTCTCAGGCCTGGGTACCAAATGAGGCCCCAATGCCTCTCTATTTGCCCCTCAGATTTCCCCAGGTGATGCTCCCAGGCAACACCTCTCTCACTGGTCCTGCTTTTCACCCTGAGTGCTTTGGTCTGGATGGAATGTATCCCCGAACTCCAATAATGCTTCTTGCTCACCTGGATGGAGGGAAGAGCAGGGTGTACGAATGTGTGTAGAAATTAGTCTATATACAAAGGTGACGTTTACGTTTGTTGCTCTGCCCATTTTTGCCTTTGGCCTTGTCCACCGCTTGAACGTGGCCCTTGAAAGGTTGCCCCAGACAGTACAGTGTGTATGTATTCATTTTAACTCAACAAAGATCTTTCAAGTTCAGAAAAAAAGAGGAAAATGAAAAAGAAAGGTTGCCCCAGAAGAGAATGCAGACCCTGGACCGAAAAAAGATTCCCCACTCATTCCCCACGCCTGCCCTAATGGCTTGGGACCTGGCTACTTCTCTCCTTCAATCAGTATTGGGGGTACTGCTCCAGATTCCCAAGCTGATTAAATTGCAGCTGGTGGACGAGAGGAACAGTGTCTAACATCATGGTGTCAACATTATAGCATGGCCTCCCCCTAAATTTTGTTTTGTTACCTAGTCATGAGGCTTTCAGGGTGGGCTGTCTGAGCCCCCGCTATTACGCTGTACAATAACCCCACTTTTCTGTTAATTGGTTTTTGGTACGCTACTTGGTTTTTCAGATTGATTTCATTGAAGTTTTTACTGTTTTGATTATGGCCACTGCGAGGTAACACGGCTTCACATATGTACAGCATCCTTGTAAACTAGCATTATCTGGGAACGCCCTAAAGATGTCAACTCTGGATGCCTTTTGTAACAGGAAGGCTCATGCCTTGCTGTGACAACTCTAAAGATAGCAAATGCCAGGGTATTCTGCTGTGTGTGAGTGTGTTTGGGAGTGTGTGGCAGGGCAGAACAGCACCATTTCTAAATTACCATTACGTTTGTAATGCTAGCAACGTGAAACATACTGTTTGCTAACGGTTTCCAAAATGGGACTGAAACCATTTCCATCAGTGAAAGGAAAAACACTTGTTACTACTTTTACAGCTAAAGACTCCAAATCTGAAAT
Source organism: Podarcis melisellensis (assembly GCF_964234715.1). Classification (NCBI taxonomy): domain Eukaryota; kingdom Metazoa; phylum Chordata; class Lepidosauria; order Squamata; family Lacertidae; genus Podarcis; species Podarcis melisellensis. The sequence goes on along the minus strand of NC_138545.1, from coordinate 40,770,662 downwards.
TAATTGAGGATGCCACTGGGATTCAGTAAACCACAATTGAGTCCCCTGCTGAGAAATGCACCATTAGATCAGTTTTCCCTTCCAACTTGCTATTGACAGGCATCCAGCTGGGCAAATGGAATTAAAATGATAGTTCAAAGCATAGCCTTGAAGACGGGTTGCCTATATCTATCATCTATCTATCTATTCCACATGGCTGGATGTAGCAGGAGGAGAAAGAACAAAAGACTACTCCAATGGATTTCAGTAAGAGATGGTTTGGAATGCAGAACAAGTTTCCCCATGCCCCAAAATCAGAGGGGTATATATTTGTGTGTGTGTGTGTGTGTGCGTGCGCGCGCATGCATATGTACAGAAATCATTTTCACTAAAAAGAAGAAGGATAAATCTTAGAAGAATTGTTCATCCTAACTAATGAGAATAGGACAAGCAACAATGCATAATTTATTTATTTATTATTATTATTATTATTGTGTCTACAGTTTTCTAGGTTATGTACAATTTAAAAATAAAAACAAAACCCAGCTGCCTGTGGAGATAATGAACAAGGAAGCCCTCTCCAAGGCATAAAGCCTTTCTGACTTCATCCTACTGTTTGGCAGGAGCCCAAATCACACAATTAGCATCTCCTTTATTGGTAACCAACATGAGTCCTTCAGACAAGCAGCATGCTCTCTTTAACAGAGTCAAATAATCCCTTACATCTGTGCAAAGGTAGGACACCTCACCCTTTCCAGGTAGCTTGTCACTTGTATCAGTAACTCAAAATCAGCTAAGAGGTTTAGGTGTCAAACACAGAGAGTAGGCAATGCTCTGAAGAACCATCTAGCCAAGAGATGACAGATGGGAAACTAGGTCTTGTCTTCTGCAGCAGTACTAATTGCCAGTACACACTGCACGTGCCATATATTTATGCATGTAACAGCACCCTCTTCAACATGGAAAGCTCCACTACATCAATCAGAAATACAGAAAGACAAAGAAGAGCAAAGGTAAGCCTTGATTCTCTTTGATTACCACTTCTTCCATTGCTATGAATAATCAACACCTGATTTGCTCTGTCCCTGCTGCTTCAAGGCATTCACAAAGATGGGCTTCCTCAGCCACTATGGCCAAGTGAAAAATGTACTACTGACAAACAAGCGAAACACTTGTGTGCTTATTGATTGCCATAAACATACAGCTGCTCTGACCATGTCAGGGGATTGATTGCCTTCTTCGCTTCCAACAGCAATCTTCAAAGTCTGTTACACTGTTTAGTCCACAAGACTGAATATCTCACCATGATTACTACCACACACACACACACACACACACACACACACACAGTAAAAGTGTCTTGACCTTAGGTGATTTCGTAAGAGCCACTATGAAATGACTAATTATTTGAAGGATGTGTCCCATGTTTGTGGAGTGGGTGGGAGGAAGGGAGAAGAAGTCAATGCTGTATCAAGTGTACAGGCTAGCTATTATAGGATGTATGGCTCTGAAGGCCCTAGCCCCACTCACCTCACAGAGTGTTTGTTGTGGGGGAGGAAGGGAAAGGAGAATGTTAGCCGCTTTGAGACTCCTGAAGGGGAGTGAAAGGCAGGATATCAAATCCAAACTCTTCTTCTTCTTCTTCTACCTATCAAGTTCCAATGGGAGGAGTTATCCTTGCTACAGAATGTGCTCCAACGTAATCTGGCAAATAATGAACCTGTTCAGTAATTTCAGTGCGTCTACTCAAGAGTATGACTAGCATTGGATACGGCCATATAGGTTACGGTATAAAAGTTGCAGTTACAGTAAATCTACATGGAACCACTGATTAGTTTCTCAGTGGAACAGAGAACTGAGGCGCACTTTCTGTATACCGGTGACACATAATTCTGTTTCACCCTTGTTTGCCAATTCAGGTGATGCAGTTGATGCAATAAACCAGTACCTAAGATCAGTACTGGACTGGGAGAGGGTCAGTAAACAGAAACGAACTCCAGACTAGCAAACAGATCCTTTGGGTGAATGGCTTGTTTACCCAGGGAGACAAGATTCAGTCTGTTCTGGGCAGAACTGCACAACCGCTTAGGGGTCAGGTTTGTAGTTTGGGGGTGCTGTTAGATCCAGTCCCATCTCTGAAGGTACAAGCGGCTTCTGTAGCCTGAAATGCTTTTCACCAGCAGCAATTTCACCCTCTGGACTACCCTGGCCATTGTTATCTATGATATGGTAACAGGAGCAGTAGTAATCTCAGACGGATGGCCATTTAACTGGTGCTGAAATGGTGACAGAGTAGATTGCAAGAGCATCTCAGAAACAGCAGACCACTTTATTAGATCAAGCATTTCAACAGATATTGTAGCCCTAGTCCAGTAACTAGCGTACACAACGAGTGCCATGAAAGCAAGAATGTAGTAACTTTCTCTTAAAGTCAGCATCCTGCCTTGAACACACGGAGCTGTCCTTTGTACTGAAGAGAACAGGGAAACTCATGCTGAGTTTTATATGCACATCAGAGGCCCCATGTAGATTCCGAGCACGGCAGAAATGCGTATCTTGCCCAGTATCTTGACTTATGCTACAACTGCAGAATTTGAGACCAGAAGACTAAGAAAGGATCTCAAAGCCGTTAAGTTCCAAGTTTCTACTTTAATGCAACGTTTGTAGCACCGCAAAAAAACAAAGTCCAAACTATCCAAACTCAACTACTCGACAAGCAGAGTCGCCAAACTGCACAAAACACCTGCAGAGCAAATGGACTCTAGTAAGTGAGCCAAGTTGCTGATCTTTTCTTTCCGCTTTGCAACAAATTAAATCAGTCCTCATCATCAGAAATAAATAAAAGGGTGGTTCTTTATGTTCTTGACAATAACCTTTCAAGATTCTGGAAGCTTGCTCACCCGTATTCTTCTCACATTTAGAAGCACATGTCATTCACTCTTTCGACCTGTCAGTCTTGCCGACTTTGTACAGAACATGACAGTTCTAGCTTGGTTCTCTAATGTCACACCCTCCAGCAATTCTGCTATAGCTTAACTCTACCCGGGACAACTAATCAATTTGACGAGAGAGAAGCATCACATTCAATAGGAGACTTGCCCAGAAAGAGATCTGGAAGGTATTGGGTAAAGAGATTGGTTAAACATATACCGTATGAAAAAGCAGCTCGTGCAAGAAGGTAGGGCATTCCTTTCAAAGAAGGTCTTTCTTGTTACCAGCTGACAGTCGTAAGGGCAAGATGGCATGATGTTTGTTGGGTAAAATAAGCCCCCAGCAAGTGTGTAAAATAAAGTTTCTAAATCATGGGTTACTAATTATGGGCAGCTGGTTCTTGCAGGAACCTGGAGGAAAGTTTTGGAAAACAAGGAGGGTGCTAGAAAAGGGCATCATCTCAGGAATATTTGATGTTTGGCCTGGAGAAGAGGAGGTTAAGGGGTGATATGATAGCCATGTTCAAATATATAAAAGGATGTCACATAGAGGAGGGAGAAAGGTTGTTTTCTGCTGCTCCAGAGAAGCGGACACGGAGCAATGGATCCAAACTACAAGAAAGAAGATTCCACCTAAACATTAGGAAGAACTTCCTGACAGTAAGAGCTGTTCGACAGTGGAATTTGCTGCCAAGGAGTGTGGTGGAGTCTCCTTCTTTGGAGGTCTTTAAGCAGAGGCTTGACAACCCTATGTCAGGAGTGCTCTGATGGTGTTTCCTGCTTGGCAGGGGGTTGGACTCGATGGCCCTTGTGGTCTCTTCCAACTCTATGATTCTATGATTCTATGATTAAATCTTAGTTGTTCAAGGGGCTACAGAAAATACTCTCAGAGTATTTTTACTCATCTCCTGAATTTCTTCTCCCCTTCTCCTTTCACACTTAATTTGTACCTTTCCTTCCACCAGTGTTGGTTTGTTTCATCATTTCTTGCTGCTCCTTTTATTTACTTCATCTTCCTACAACAGCTTTCCTTTTTTATCCCCTTTTCTTTTCTATTTATTTTTATTTCATTTGCTTCAACTTAACCATGTATTTCTCTTTCTAATTTCTTCCAGTGCACTCTCTGGTCCTATCCTTTCAGAGGGAGATTTCCCATCCATTCTCCCCTCTGTCCCCTGGACACCTTCATTCAGCTGTTGGCAGTGGTCCAACCAAAAGTGGTCCAACTGAGGCCCACTGGTGGAAAACACTGATCTTTCTGCTGAATTTTGGTAGGCATCTTTATATTACCTATTTATTCTTTTTATTACATTTCTGTCCCACACTTCTTCCTTCACGGAACTCAAAGCAATACGCATGGGAGTTTTCAGGTTCTCCCACCTGGGCATAGACTCAAACCTGCTTAGCTTTAGCAAAGTAGCTTCATCATGTGCCCTAAAGACCAAGCCATAATATTCACCAGTCTTACTATTCTTTTTAACTGGAGATACTGAGGCCTCACACATGCCAAACACATGCTCTCACTTCTACAAGAGGATGGGTAGGCAAGCTAAGGCCCGGGGGCTGGATCCGGCCTGCGGATGGTCCAGGAATAAGCATGTTTTTACATGAGTAGAATGTGTCCTTTTATTTAAAATGCATCTCTGGGTTATTTGTGGGGCACAGGAATTCGTTCAGTTTTTTCTTCTTCAAAATATAGTCCGGCCCCCCACAAGGTCTGAGGGACAATGGACTGGCCCCCTGCTGAAAGAGTTTGTTGGCCCCTGCACAAAAGCATCAAGCAAAAGAGCAACTGCAAATTCTGCCTGAAGGCAACAGATACTTGTTGTTGTTGTTTAGTCATTTAGTCGTGTCCTACTCTTTGTGACCCCATGGACCAGAGCACGCCAGGCACTCCTGTCTTCCACTGCCTCCCGCAGTTTGGCCAAACTCATGCTGGTAGCTTCGAGAACACTGTCCAACCATCTCGTCCTCTGTCGTCCCCTTCTCCTCGTGCCCTCCATCTTTCCCAAAATCAGGTTCTTTTCCAGGGAGTCTTCTCTTCTCATGAGGTGGCCAAAGTATTGGAGCCTCAGCTTCACGATCTGTCCTTCCTGTGAGCACTCAGGGCTGATTTCCTTCAGAATGGAGAGGTTTGATCTTCTCGCAGTCTAAGGGACTCTCAAGAGTCTCCTCCAGCACCATAATTCAAAAGCATCCATTCTTTGGCGATCAGCCTTCTTTATGGTCCAGCTCTCACTTCCATACATCAGATACTAAGCACCCAATATTCTACTTTCTATAGCCCTCACTTCTTCCCTCTCATTTGTTGTCTGTAAGCAGAAAAGCAGCCTGCTTTCTGCTTTGCAATTGCCCTAACCTGGCCACTTCTTGACTAAGCATCTACTTAGTGTGGACAGTGTGCCCTGCATGCTGATCAGTACAAAGCAGTTAACACCATCACTGCTGTTTCAGTGGTGCTTCACACTTTTAGCCGCAATAAGCAGTGACACCAGTGTTTCCCCAACATACCAGTGTAGGAAATGGGAAAAGCAGAGATACGACCTTTAAAAACATGCACCAGGAACTCCCAACCAGCAGCAGAACAGCAGATGCTCGCTGTGAGTGTGAGGAATCTGTGCCTGCCTTTTCCTCCTTACATGTTTGCAGAGTGTGAAGTTATTGTTTGTTAAATGGAGAGGACAAATGGGCAAGGACAAAAGCTGACAGGGATGGGGCGGGGGGGGGAGAAGGGGAACTGAGCGACAGTGCAAAAAACACTTGGCTTTGGCTGTTAGGGAAAGGCTGTGGGACTGATGTGAAAAAGCAGGCTGTTATCAACATAGGAAGCAGCAGAGCCAAATGCATTAAAAGAAAGAGTGAAGAGAACAATAGCAGTCGAAAGAAGATATGCTTATGCAGAGCAAAGGAGACTGAAATGGAAATTCAGAGTTAGAGTGAAAAAGAGCCTTGTGATTTCGAGATTGAAGGCCAGATTTGCTTGTGACCACTCTTGATTATTGTTTTTATTTAAGTGATTTTTACGCTGCTTTTAAAAACTGAAGCCCTTTTAAAGTGGCTCTCAAATAATGATGACAAAATGCACTAAAATAGCATTACCAATCCAACCACTAGAGCCAAACACCGATGATACATTTTTAGCATCTAAAAGCGAATAGAGCAGCATAAAAACGAAACAAGCATATAACACCCAGCCAACCTGTGCCAGCAGATACCACAGTACAGTCATACCCTGGTTATCTAACGGAATTCGTTTGACTTCCAAAACATCCGGAAACCGAGGTGCAGCTTCCGATTGGCTGCAGGAAGCTCCTGCAGCCAATCGGAAGCCACGTCAGACATTGGGTTCCAAAGAATGCTCGCAAACTGGAACACTCACTTCCGGGTTTGCGGCGTTTGGGAACCAAGGCGTTCAAGTCGCAAGGCGTTTGGGATCTAAGGTAAGACTGTACTAATAATGTTAAAAGAAAGTTTAAAACCCACACAAGCTACCTAATCAAAGGCTAATGGAAAATAAACATTTTTACGGCCTGCCTAAGAGAAAACAGGGATGAGACCAAAAGCACCTTTTGTGGGAGGGAATTCCACAGGTAAGAGACCATCACCATAAAGGCCCTGTCTTGTATTTCCACCAGCCTGACTGTATACTACTGGCGGGTCTGTGAGCAAGACCTCTGTGGCCGATCTTGGGGCTTGAAGCAGGCTCATATGGGTGCCAGTGGTCCACCAAGTAATTTAGTGTCAAACTGTTTAGGATTCAGAAGCAAACAGACAGCCAGTGCATTTGATTTTTAATTAATAAAATTAATTAATTTAATTTTTTTATTAATTAATAAAATTCTCTTTTCAAAGCAAAGGTAATGTTTTATGGCCACATAACAGTTCACATGTTACACGTGCGCAGAGCAATGATTTCTCAGAGTCCTGCTGGTGCAAGAAAGTTGGGGAAAGATGTCTTAGTCTTGAGGCTAAGATGTCTTTAGTCTTTAGTGGGGAGGAAACTTTCTGTGCTCCGTACAGGCTTTCTATTTCTTCCTGATGTAGCCCAGTTGCTTCCTTTACTTATCCTTTGCTGCAAAAACACAGTTTGAAAAAAGTAAGAATGCAAACAGAGCAAGAAAAAATTGCATCGCCGTTACAGATCTGCACAACGCACTGTTGCTTCCTTGAGGAAAAATCTGGCGATGTGCATCTCGTGAACACACATCTGTGGAGGGATCCCATTATCAATCAAGATCTACATCGCCAATCACAAAAAGCTTCCTGTTTGGCTGTCTATTTCTAGTATGTTTTCATTAGAGTTTAAACCAATCAAAACCAAACAAATCTTTTGCAACTCGAAGGGGAAAGGGCTTTGTTACATTATGCTTGGAAATCTGAATCAGGAAGGATGTGAGAAAAGATTTAAAGAGATTAAAATTATGTAACACAGAGAGAGAAAATACATTCCAGAAAACTCCCTGACAAAGATGCGGCTTGGCAGTCCTAACACAAATTCAGATTGAAGCATCCTTTAAAGCAGGTACATGCAAGGGATTTAGAGGCACTCAAGGACAGAGAGCAGATGAATTCTCTTTTGCTCATCATTCTTCTACCTTGCAGGAAGGGGGAGTAATGACTATATAGCACCATTTGCACCGATCCACACCCTTCCTAAATGTCAACTGAATAAACCAAGGAAGTATTTTACAGCCCTCTGCTATATTCTACATACACCCAAGCTGAAGGAAATACTACCAAACCTAAGAAATGCCCTTATACAGACATTGAATTTAACCATAATTAAATGCTTAAGGGACATGGGTGGCACTGTGGGTAAAACCTCAGCGCCTAGGACTTGCTGATCGCATGGTCGGCGGTTCGAATCCCCATGGCGGGGTGCGCTCCCGTCGTTTGGTCCCAGTGCCCGCCAACCTAGCAGTTCGAAAGCACCCTCGGGTGCAAGTAGATAAATAGGGACCGAGCAGCAAGAATACTCATCGCAAAGTATTGGAAGACACAAGATCTACCCACCTTGGAAGAATGGCAGATGAAGGTGATAGATTATATGGGACTGGCAGAAATGACGGGCAGAATCTGAGACCAGGGGAGAGAGACAGCGGAAGAAGATTGGAAGAAATTTAAGGACTATCTTAAGAAATATTGCAAAATTAATGAGTGTTAGAATGGCGCTGGTTTAGAAATTGTGTGGTTTCCAGCCGAACTGGATAAGTAATAAGAAAAGAAGGGTTAAAAATTTAAACGAAATTAAGGGGAAGGATTTGCTGAATTAATATAATAGAAACTGGAATACAGAGAGGGGAGGTATGGGGAAGTCAGGAAAGTAAGGTATAAGAAAAAAGGGAATGAAATTATACCTGTTCTTTTTTGTTTTGTTTTTCTTTTGCCTGTGTTTTATTATTGTTTTATTTTGCTTTTATATAACTATTGAAAAACTTAATAAAATTCTTTTTTTAAAAAATAGATAAATAGGGACCGCTTACCAGCGGGAAGGTAAACGGCGTTCCGTGTGCTGCGCTGGCTCGCCAGATGCAGCTGGTCACGCTGGCCACGTGACCCAGAAGTGTCTGCGGACAGCGCTGGCTCCCGGCCTATAGAGTGAGATGAGTGCACAACCCTAGAGTCTGTCAAGACTGGCCTGTACGGGCAGGGGTACCTTTACCTTTACCTTAAATGCTACACACAGTTAAGGATTAACCCCAAATTGGGATGTGAAGCTATGGTTATGTGTTATATCAGCACTGAGCAAGCCACAGTTAAGGCAATTTTGTGTTCTCTCCAGACTCCTGCTTAAAAGGGGAGAAGCAGATCAACCCCTTACACCATTTGGGGGGCAGGGTGCTGTTCAGCAAATTAAACTATGGGTTCACAACACATTTGGAATCTTCTTAACCAAGGTTAAACAACAAGCCAGGCTAGTGCAAGGCAAACACAACCCTGGCTGATCATGATTACAAAATCAGAAGTATCCTATACATTTGCCCTCCCCTGTTGCATGTGAGTCTTTCTCCCTTCCATTTCTGGAGCCAGCTATGGTTAGTGTTAAATGCAAACAGATTTTAACCCTAACCATTTTTAGCTCAGGCCTGAATTTGCTAATCTGGTTCTAACAACGTCTCTAAACTTAAAGAGTGGCAGCTAAACGTGGTTAACACTGATTCATGTAAGCTAACCATGTTGATTCCCAAAAGAGAAGTGGGGGAATTTGCAACCTTGATGGTAAGAGATAAGAGGGGAAAGGAATATTCCAATCTCAGGTGGGTTACTGATCTCCTAACCTCAGTCAGGAGAATATGCAGTATTGTGTCTGCGCTGGCCGGCTATTATTGGTGCCATCCCTGGTGAAGGGATATATATTTAAATTATTTATATTCCACCTCTCAAACAAAACTGATTCACAATGGAGCTAGCACAATAAAAACACATACCTTAAAACAAAATACGATGCAGTAAAAACATCAGCAATACTGATTCTCAATAAAATCTGAGGGAAGCAGAACTGATTTCAATCTCTTTCTAACATAGAGCAGGAATTGTGAAGGAATGAACTGTGTCCCGGAAAAGCGGCTTCACAACTGGAAAGGCCTTGTTCCTTATTGCCGCACATCTTGCTTCAAAATGTGGGGACACAGAGGGCCTCAGACAAGAATCTTGTGAGGTGAGCAGATTCATTTGGGAGGTGGTGATCTTTCAGCCCGGACACTGAGATCCAGCGCCGAGGGACTTCTGGCAGTTCCCTCATTGTGAGAAGTGAGGCTACAGGGAACCAGGCAGAGGGCCTTCTCAGTAGTGGCGCCCACCCTGTGGAACGCCCTCCCATCAGATGTCAAAGAGATAAACAACTACCTGACATTCAGAAGACATCTTAAGTTCAGGGAAGTTTTTAATATGTAACGCTGTACTGTTTTTAACACTTGACTGGGAGCCTCCCAGAGTGGCTGAGGAAACTCAGCCAGATGGGCGGGGTATAAATAATAATAAATTATTATTATTATTATTATTATTATTATTATTATTATTATTATTATTATTATTACAGATACTATTGTTCTAAGGCATTTAAGGCTTTAAATGGCAAAATAGAAATTCTGAATTCTGCTTGTAACCTAACTGGCAGTCAGCTTAGTTTGTAAAGAAATGTCTCCTAGGGCATGAGGCAGTTGGCAAACAAGGTTTTGCATTTCACACCAGTTTCTAGATACGTGTTCAAAAGCAACATCACGTGGAGCACAATGCAGTAATGCAATATAGATTCTTTAAGGGCATGAATAACTGAGTACAGGTCATGTTTTTTCCAGGATTGGCCACAGCTGCTGAATCAGCCAAAGCTGCTGAACGAAGTGCCAGAGGCCACAAAAGATAACTTGATCATCCAGATTTAAAAGCACTTCCAAGATGAGAACATGATCCTTTGGGAGGGAGGGCAACCCCCCCCCCATGTAGAACAGGTTGAATCTGATTTCCTTGCTCAAGTGTATCATTAATCAGCCATACTTTGGTCTTATCTGGACTGAACCTCAATTTACTGGTCATTAGCCAACCCATTCAGAATCTATTTAGGACCTTGGCAATGTCAACTAAAGCAGATTGGGAGGTACAACTATACATCATCATCTTACTGATGACGTTTCACCCCCAAACTCCAGATTTCTCAGGTTTAGTGTGTTTTAAAAGCACAGGGCTGGAGGAATGGGATCCTGCAAAATTCTGCAGAATAAAGGCCAAGGAGTCAAGCAGCTCTCCCAAGCAAGTTACCCAGGAACCAAAGGACATGATGCCAGCACCGGACCAAAGGTGCCTGCGAAGAAGCTTTTTAGTATGGATCTGACCTTTGCATTTCAAAGGAGATCTCTCTGTAACTCCCTGAGCTCACCTGCTTAACGCAGCAGAGCTGAAGGACTACTGCAAAAGAAGATCTGCTCAAAATGCACACAAATTCAGCGCCCCAATGCAGGTCTTCTTTATTCTATTCACGTTCAACCCGTTTTGAACTTCTTTACAATAAATTTTAAGTTTGATTCCCCAAATCCCCACCTGTTTCGCGGACCGTTTTCTCACTTTCCTAGCTCTAAATACTATCCTCTTTTTGAAATAATTTCATATTTTTTAATATTTCAAAATTCCTTTACCTGAGCTTCAGCAATGTAAAAGCCTCTTGATGGAGCCCTCCCCTCCCCTTACTTTCCAGAGGCTTTCATCGTCCTTCTGCAGCAGTTGCTGTGCTTACCTTGCGGACGTGAGACGAGAAGAGAACATTCATGAACTTGTCTTTTCGTTTCAACTCATTGGCAATGGGGACGAATGAGCCTGCAGCCTGAGGGTTATCTGGATTCTAAAGGAGCAAACAGGAAGACAGGCAGGTAATTTGTCTTCATCATTAAAGCAAGGGCAGCAGCATCTTTACCATTCCAGGTCAGCCAGCTATAGAAGTCTCAAATATACATTTGTAACAACACTGCAGTTGCTATCTTTCAACACAAAGACAGCATTCCAAGCCCAGCACCTCCTTGATTCCAAAAGTTGCAGTTCTTAAACAGAGACTATGTTAGAGCAGGATATGTTTGAACTGCTCAGTTAAGAGATGGCCATCAGTCTTTTAATTATGGAGTTGAATTTCCTAGGTTTTCTGAACCAGGCAGCAAATAAAGCAGGCTTCCTCAACCTCAGTCCTCTAGATGTTTTTAGACTGCAATTCCCAGCATCCCTGACCACTGGTCCTGCTAGCTAGGGATCATGGGAGTTGTAGGCTAAAAACATCTGGAGGGCCGAGGTTGAGGAAGCCTGAAATAAAGTGTCCTCCTGAATAACAGCTTTTGGGAATCACAAGTGGGGAGAGTGTTCATTGTTGCAATCTGGCCCTGCTTGTTTCCCATAGGCTTGCCACTGTGAGAACAAGACAACAGGCTTCGGTCTGATCCGGTGCTTTTCTTATGAAAGGGCTTGGCCATGGTTTCTACATCCCTGAAATATGGGAGTGAGTGGGCATTCTAAGGAGGCATACAAGTTTGTTTTGTCCTGCATTCTGTTTGTTTTTCATACAATAGATTGCAGAACCCAATGCTTACATGGGGCCTTCTTTTCAAGTATGCTCACAGAACACAGAAGAGCAGCACTACTGGACTAAGCACAATTGTCCTTCTAGACTAGAAGGACATTTGTGCAAATCCAACATTCTTGTTTTCAAACAGAAGCTCCTGGAAGGCCCTCAGGAAGGGAACTGCGCTCTCCCACTATTTCTCTCCAGCTAATAGTACACAGTGGTACCTCGGGTTACAGACGCTTCAGGTTATAGACTCCGCTAACCCAGAAATAGTACCTTGGGTTAAGAACTTTGCTTCAGGATGAGAACACAACTGCACAACCAAGAGCTTTTGGTGAGGTAACAACTTCCAGAGGGATAGCTATGGTAGTTTTGTGGCACGTTAAAGACTAACAGATGTATTACAAGTTTTTGTGAGATCACCCCATCTACATGCATGATGCCGAATTATTTCAAAAGTGTGTTGGGGCAGAACTTCATTCTACATACACTGTATCTTCCTCAACAAGGCTTATTTTCCTATCGGTTTAATTCTGCCTTTGGTAGCATATTTTACAAGGGTATTCTGAACAGAAGTTTAACTTCATTTGGGGCTCATTCATTTATACCATCCTCTGACTGAGAAGTGAAAGCCTTTCTTCTAGTTATAACCATAGTTGAAAAAACCACCTACGCATTTCAAAGGATGCTTTGGTGTCTGCAGGCAACCAATATAGGAAATCGTCTGGAATCATGTGTTTAAAATAATCACACCTTCCACTTGCAAATGCTTCCAATTTTCACACTAAAATAAATTCTGCAGATCTGTATACAGCTAGCTCGCCTACTTTGTTTTTAATATACTTCATTTTAGATTGGACACGGTGGACTGGTTTGCAGGGTGAGATTTGACAGAGTTCTGTATAGTTTTGTTGTTGTTCATTGACTAAGAAAAAATCAATTAGGACTTGAATTAGAGGAAAGAGGGACAAGGATTGGAGTTTAAGAGGAAAAGGCTATTTCTGCAAGGAGTAAAGAATTGATAGCATGGGCCTTGGTTATTTACTTTTTATCTTTGTGGTATCACAGAACGCAATGACTGACGTTTTGTGTGTTCTACTATACTTACCAATGCAATGTAGTTGCCCTGCCAGGCTCTTTGGATCCCCATATCACTTCGGTGGCCCTTCAGCACTTCCACTGCTGCCACCTTTGCCCTGATCTGAGGCACATCCTTGGGGGGAATGCTCTTGATGAGTTCGTGTGCCCTCCACCTGGAAAAAGCCAAACAAACCAGAAGCAATTGCACATCAGACTAGCACAGGGATTGGAATATACGGTTGTCCAATTAAATAGTTATCAGCATTTTCATACAAACAATTCTGCAATCCCAATCACCAATTGATAGGCATAACTAAAAAGAACCACAGGCTGGCTTTGTTCTGCGGCCGCCACATTCTTAAATGGTGCTTGCAGCTTTCTCAAATACAATACAGTTGTAACTTGGTTTTCGAACAGAATGTGTTTGGCTCCCAGAACCGTTCGAAAATCAAGGCACAGCTTCCAATTGGAGCTTCCTGCAGCCAATTGGAAGCCGCGCCGGACATTCGGCTTCCCAAAAAACCTTCAAAAAATGGAACAATCGCTTCCGGTTTTTGATCGTTCGGAAGCCAAAACGTTCGGGTTGCAAGGCGTTTGGCTTTCGAGGTTACACTGTACCTGGCAGTATCAGGTAATGTTCCTGCTCCGTAGCCCAAGAAACAAACTGCCTTCGATTCCTACCTGTGATAGATTGCCTGCAGAGCCTCTTCAAACCGCCGCAGCACTTTGGGTGGGGTGGGCCATCTCACATGCTTGCCGTAGCCTTTCATAGACTTCACGTTGTGAAATCGCCGGGCAACCTCACAGATATACGACTTCACTTTGTATCGGCGGTAGCACTTTATGATCTTGAGGGCAGCTCGGGTTCTCTTGTAGTGCAGGCGAGCCAGCGTGCCCCTCCAAACCTATAGAAGCCCCCGCAAAAAAGTTAGGACAATAGAAATGGGGGGGGGGGATGAGCAGTTTCCTTCTTCCTACTCAATATTTCATATATTACAATGAAGTAATAGTGCAAATGGAGCATGCATTTCACAATACAGAGGTACTTTGGTTGTCGAACGCAATCCGTTCTGGAAGACTGTTTGACTTCCAAAATGTTCGACAACCGAGGCGCAAAGGGCTGGGCTGCAAAGTCAGTGGAGAAAATTGAAAAACCCTCAGCAGAAGCCGTTCAACTTCTGAGGCACGTTCAAAAACAGAAGGAATTACCGTGGTACCTTGGTTCTCGAACGGCTTAGTTGTCGAACAAATCAGCTCCCGAACACCACAAACCCGGAAATAAGTGTTCTGGTTTGCAAACGTGTTTTGGAAGCTGAATGTCCGACGTGGCTTCTGCTTGAGTGCAGAAAGCTCCTGCAGCCAATCAGAAGCCGCACCTTGGTTTGTGAATGGTTTCGGGAGTCGAACAGACTCCCAGTACGGATTAAGTTCAAGAACAAAGGTACCACTGTACTACGGGTTTTTGGCACTTGAAATGTTCGGCTTCTGAGACACTCAAAAACCGAGGTACCACAGTATACTTGAGTATACATGCCAGAGAGCACCTGCCACTCACCCCACCAGCCTTTGCTTGTATATATACACAAAATGAAGCACTGTGCAAGAAGCCTTGTATATTTCATATTAAATAAATAGTTCAGATCCTGTACCAAGAAGCCTGAATTACACAGCCTATGTGAATTATGCAAAAACAATCACATCTGCATAGTTTATTCTGCTTCGGCTAGGCATGGAGAGGGGCAAAATGCTCTTCAGGACATTGAAGAGCTGCCGCTTGGAAGTCCCTTAGGACCCGTCCTACTCCTCTGATGATAAATCATTTTAACTGAATTTAATATTGCATTTTCAACATTGCCACCACCTGCCCCGGGACACAATGCTGAAGGGTGGGGTAGAAGGCTAATAAATAGTAACAATACAGAGTTCTACTGCCAGTGCTCCCTTGTCATGCCACGCTGCAGAGTAAATTAATTGCGTGGAGACAGAGTTAGAGAAGTGCCAACCCAATTCTCCCTCTATCATTATTTATATTGTGCCACTGCCAGACATGGCCCTTGATGTAGTAGCGTACCAAAAGACAGGCTACTGCTCCAAGCATCTTTCTATCTAAATCCCAATAGGGGTAAAGGTGACGGAGTAAACAGACAAGCGGAGTTAAGTGGACTCAGGCTTTATTTTGTTTGGGGATCACGGAATCATAGAACTGTAGAGTTGGAAGGGATCCCCAAGGGTGATCCAGTCCATCCCCCTGCTATGCAGGAATCTCAACAGGATCTAGGGATGAGGACTAAGGGAGCTATAGACACTGCCGCTTAAAAACACAACTATATAAACTGGAAAATTATGTAATACAGCAAGGACAACAGAAACCAGTCTCCTAAGTATAGCTTACATTTATTTACAGCAGGGGTGGATAACCTGTA
This sequence comes from Podarcis melisellensis, assembly GCF_964234715.1. Classification (NCBI taxonomy): domain Eukaryota; kingdom Metazoa; phylum Chordata; class Lepidosauria; order Squamata; family Lacertidae; genus Podarcis; species Podarcis melisellensis. Next base: position 40,755,210 of record NC_138545.1, on the reverse strand, counting down.
GTACTCGGACAAATTTCAAATGCTCAGGTCAGCAGCAATAAGCCCCTTCCCCAGTAGTCCTCTGGGCAGGGAAGGAAAGGCAAAGAAGGAGGGGGGAAATGGGTGGCCCTCCCCACACTGAGCCTTGGCTCCACCCACTGCATGAAGCCAGGGCAAATTGCCCCTAAGCAAAATGTTGCCTAGACCAGGGTTTCCCAAACTTGGGTCTCCAGATGTTTTTGGACTACAGGTTTCATCATCCTTGACCACTGGTCCTGCTAGCGAGGGATGATGGGAGTTGTAGTCCAACAGAGAACCAAGTTTGGGGAACCCTGCCCTAGACAGGATAAAGGTTGCTCAGATTTATGATTCAAGTTACTGCAAGGAAGGATGAAGGGTAGCTCAATTCTCCCCTTGTGGACAGGACAACATTCTTAATTGGACTATGTAAAACAAGTACATCCCAGGGAACAAGAGTCTCTCATGTCAAATACCCAAGCAAAAAATGAAGACCTAGGGCTTTGACAGAAGGAGGAATAGGCATTATTGCTCCATGCATCTCCCACACCCTCAGTGTTTGGGAGAGCTGCTTTCATGTGGACCTCATTGCTACACTCAAAGGAAGGAATATCACCAGGGGTCGTGCTGACCATGAGCAATGCTTCTGTTTCCTAAGGAACAGGTGAAGCAAAGGTGGATGCCTTGCTGCCCACTGAAGAGCTCCTCTATGTCATAATAGACCAGAGAAACAGCTATCTAACTACAGTCAAACCTCAGATCCTGAATGCCTCCGTTTTGGAATGTTTCGGTTCCCGAATGCTGAAAACCCGGAAGGAAATGCTCCGGTTTTTGAACATTTTTCGGAAGCCGAACGTCTGACGCAGCTTCCACTTGAGTGCAGGAAACTCCTGCAACCAATCAGAAGCTGTGCCTTGGTTGACGAACATTTCGGAAGCCAAATGTGCTTCCGGAACAGATTGCATTTGACAACCAAGGTTTGACTGTACAGCAGGACAGGGACAAACCAAAAGCAAGCATTAGGATTGGGGCTCCCTGTCTTCTATTCATCTTAATGATCTCTTTTAAATTTATATTTCTTCTGCCACCTTTTCTAGTGGGGTGAAACCCTGAAGGGTGCCAATAAAACTTAGCCTCCCTGTCTCAGGCAGGAAGACGGTGTGTGAATTTGTGGGTGGCTGATGTCCTTGGCAAGCAGCTTTTTCATCTCTATCTTTAAAGGTCAGAGGGTGGGACCTAATCCCATTAGCAATGCCCTCTTATCTACTAAGGGAGAAAGGTGGGTTTGGCAGAGGGATCTGAAGGAGAGAGGCTGCAGCACTGGCCGGTGTTTTGAAAGGGATTGTTTCAGTTGCAGAGGGAGGCGAGGCAGAAGAGGATGAAGGCAGTTCCTCATGCTTGAGTGGAGAACCCTCTGGAGTCCAATAAATATAAATAATATGACAACACTAAACACACATTGGCAAATTCAGTGGTCATTTCTCATGATCTGGTGAAAAGATCATTTCCTTTGCTTGGGAGAACATTCCACTGTGAAGAATTTACTAACTGCAGTTCCTCTACCCTATGGATGTCAAATGGCTGATATGGCAAATGTAGATGTCAAATTCTCACCATGCAATTCGTATTACATTTCAGCCATATTAGATGAAGCGTTCTCAAGCAACTCTACAATGGTTGCACTCTGTTTCAAATTGCCTGGTGTTGCATTAGAGCAATACTCGTCTCTCTTTGAGTTCAATGGAAAAGGGTTTTTTGTTTTGTTTCTCTTGCTGGTGAATTGACAGCCCTGCAATTCACTGAGGGCCTGGCTGGGGAAATTGATTCAGCTCCTGAGTTGGCATCTTATGGATCCATACAGATGTGCATCAGTACTTCCATTTACAGTAGGATTAATTAATTACCCAAGGCAATTTAGCACCACAGCTATTTGTTTTATGAAGCTTGTGTGTCAAGTGGAGGTCCTTCCTGCATGCCTCACTAAACCATAGATTACGTCAAGCTAGGAATGATGAAACAAGGGACAAACAGATGGGGAGAGAAAATATTTGCTGCAGAGTCCCAACAATGAATTAATAAGCAAGCCTCACTGATTCTGAACTGGGAGAAGATCATGCAATCCGTTTTGGAACATATCCAGCCCTTTAATTCTACCCACCTCCAGAAAACTCAAGACAGAGCCAACGCTACTTAGTATGTGTGAATCATTGTAACACTGTTTTAAGACCATTATGTTTTTGTGGATAGTATCCCATCCCAGAGGTTTTCAACCTTTTGGAATCCACATTCTTTCTGCAGCACCCCTGTGGGGCTCAGGAGCCCTGTTATGTCACCCCTTGCCTGCAGAGTTGGCAGCCTCTTACCCTTTTTTGAACACCCTCGTAGAGCAGTGTTTCCCAACCTTGTGCCTCCAGCTGTTTTTGAACTACAATTCCCATCATCCCTTGCCACTGGTCTTGATAGTCAGGGATGATGGGAGTTGTAGTTCAAAAACAGCTGGAGGCACAAGGTTGGGAAACACTGTCGTAGAGTCTTCCCTAAGCCTCCTCTCCTCTCCCCACTCCTCGGGAGTCCTCCAGGCGGCCACTGCTGCCACCCCACACACTGCCCCACAGGGGCCTAGGAAGAGAATGCCTGCAGCCTTAGAGGCCCAATGGAGACTGACCAATGGTGAACGTGAGGCCAGAACCTTTCACTGGGAGGCAGAAGTGGGCGCTGCTGGGCCTGCATGGTGGAAAGGCTCCCCTTCAGCGCTGGGCACTCAGCTTCCAGGCATTACACACAGCAAGGACAAGAAAGGCCACCACAGTGCCTGCCTGCCTGCCGGCCTTCCTCAACCACCTGCTTGCCTACTCTGAGGCTGCCTCAGCTCCTGGCAACCAGCAACCCCTTACCAGCTCCAGAGGAACCATTCGCCTGTGGAGCTTGAAGTCAAGGCGGCTGCAACAAACAGCTGTGCAAGCCTTTGGGAGGAGGAGGAGGGGGAAAGGAAAGAGGGACAGAGGCAAGTGGTTGCCCATGGCATCCCTGACCATCATTCAAGGCACCCCAGGGTGCCACAGCACACTGGCTGAAAACCACTGTCCTACCCTATTCCAGAGACTTGGGGTCTCAGAATAAGTTAATGAAAAACAGCAAAGTATCGAGTTTAAACGAAGAAACACTTGTGAACAATTGACCATAGCTATCATATCCTTATCAAAGAGATCGGTTTTTAAACTCTGCTCCTGAAATACGCTCAGGTGAAGGCACTGGTGAACCTTCATGGGAAAAGAGTTCTGTCAACCTAGAGCAGCTAGGATATACCTTCCTACATGCAGTAGCAACAAATCATCAATCTTGCTTCAACCCCGAAAACTGAGCCAAGGGGAAACCCTGCTCCGTTGAGTTTAAATCCATCCTTCCACCTGCGGTCAGACTAAATGCTAGACTTTCTAACCAACCTATTGAGCGACCCTGCATTAATGCTACACCCCCACACATATTTCCAGTCCCTATTTGGAACAACAACTGGTCAAAGAGAATGTAAGTAGGATATTGCATTGGTGTATGCATCACCACATAAGACTGTTGCTGTTATCCCACAAAGGTATCTCCTTTCAGCATGCTCATCTCTTCTGCTACGTTATGAGATAAACTGAGTTCTTTTTGGCAGCTGCCCACAAGCTGTGAGCTGCCTGAGCAAGAGCTCCAAAGTGTTTAGGAACCAGAGCTAAACTTAAGTGGCCTTTCCCCCAAGCTACCAGTTGCATTTGATTTGTGTGTGGGGGTGCGTCTATTGCTACTAAAATACAGAAAGTAATCAAGAATGCGTTGGAGACAGGCATTGTTAAAGTAAAATACTTTGAAGTTGCACAAAATTGGTAAGCTACTGTAAACCATGACTAGCTGTGCATGAACAAATCATGCCTGCCCTACATTGTACTTTATTTTAATTGTTCTTTTATGGGACACCATTTGTGAAGTGTGGGCTACAAATATGTATTCACTAAATTTATGAGCCCAGCATGGCAAACACATCAAATACAAACAATAAATAATATAATAGTGTACAATAGAATATAATAGTCCCTGGCCTGGTGTGACATCTGAACCAAGGAAGATGGTTTGGTTTGCTTTGCTTTGCTCTAACAAACCACAACTGGTAAGCTAAGAACAAACCTTGACTTTGTGATTCGTTTGGCACAAAACAGCGATTCTTCTTCAGACATAACTCTAAGTCAGGAATTGAGGATTGCTTGTTCTGCACACGTGCCGGGAGGAGTAATGCGGCACTTGTGTAAACCCCTGTTTGCCCAGTGGGTGGTCTTGCAAAACTATCTGGTGGGTTACAACTTGCAGAGCAGTAGCCATATTTGTTGGAACAAACACAACAAAAAGTATTGTGGCACATTAAAGACCAATACATTACATGGAGTGGATTCTAGCCCACGGAAGCACATGAAACAATAAATCGGCTAGTCTTTAAGTTTGCACATGACAGTTATTTGGAATGCGTCCAAGGTCTCTTCAGTTCATAGTAGCTCTTTGTCTGCATAGGGCAGTGAGCTTTGCCGAAGGATGAATGTATGCATACATGTGACAACATACACAAGTGTCAAGCTTCCCATTTTAAAAAAAGAAAAAAGATTTACAGCCTCACGCATGTTCCCCACGGACATCATTTTTTTCTGTTGCCCTTAACGCTATATTTTCTAAACTGCACTTAAGTACATTGCAGGGGTATTTGTTTTGGGGTTTTTTTTAGCTTGCCTTACAGCTACCTTTCCTCCTTCCATATGCTGCTGCACGTAGCACAGCAAGAAATAATAGTCAATGCTGGGGGGGGGGGATATGTTCTTGCTTTCCAAAATAAGCCAGGGTTGCTATTCCCCTGCCCCGACCCACTGAAGAGATGAGTCAGTACAGGGACCCAAAGCAGAGTCCATTTTTCCCTTCGGCATTTGGGGAACACTGAAGCAAATTATTCACTTGACTGGGTGGATTTTGCATTCTGGACCGAATCTGGAGTACAGAGGGATTCTCAAAAATCTGAGACACTCTCAGCTCGTATTATGAAAGCTACCCAAACCTCTCTAAGAGTCAAAAGATCAACAAAAAGCAGCCCCCTCACTCCCAGCCAGGCCAATTACCGAGTTCAGGCATGCCTCCGGGCTACACTCACAAAGGGAGTCCTTAACAAAAGACAAGTCCCCAGGACCAAGTTGTGGAAGCTTCAAGAGTTTCCCCTGACAAAAGGCCTTTTGAGTGGTCAAAAGGCCATATTCTGGGAGCAAAAGAAGACAGGTAAGCATTATTCATCAAAACAGAGTAGAGATTCAATACAGATGGGAGCAGAAACTCAATGTAGAATAGAGAAGGCAGAATACATCAGAGGTGGTTTATCTTATATACTTTCTTGCGTGTTAAGACTGGAAGGTGAGTCCCTGCTCTTTCCCCCATTTGATGCTGCTCTGCGATTGCTTTCTGACATCTCCTCCCTTCACCTCTTCTATGTTAGTTGGCTTCCACTGACCTTTTCCTGCCTGTCAGAGTCTCCTGACTGCCAACTTCCCACCTAGATCACAAACCCAACCCAGCACCTCTTGCCCTTTTGGGGATCGTCGAAACTTAAAATGGAAGAAACAAAAAATGTTAAGCAAGCAAAGCTAAAAGCTTCGCTTCACTCTGCCCCAAACAGAGATGCTGATCCTTGAGAGAATAATCATTCTATGTATATTTTCATGCCATAAGTCATGGTGATTCGGTGGGCGGGAACAATCACAGTATAGTCACAAGTAAGACCCTCTCTCCCACAGAAATACAACTACTGCATCTCTTTCCCCTCCCCAACTTAAAGTGTAGTGGAAATTATTCCCTCCCATTCCAGTACAGGAACATGGTTACCATACATTTAGCTCTTGTCCAGTACTAGTGCTTCTTTAATATTTACCCGGATATTATCCCCAACATATACACTGGGTTTTTTTTGGAAAGGCCTTCAGAGGTCATATTTCCTACTTTGCTGTTGAATCTATTCCCTTTGACCCTTCACTGCTATGCCATTAGGACACAGCTTCTTATTTAGCATGGGTAGCACATTTTAATAAATCTGCTACGACGGTAGATGCTGAACAGGCTGTCACTGTTCATTTAACAGAGATGGCATTCTGGCTTTATAATTTAGTCTGCTCATAGAATTTGGCTATCTGCTGAATCAAACTTGGGGCTTGATCGGGCTATAAGGTGAGGCCTCCAGATGCGAGTCTCAGAACCCCCCAGCCCTAAGGTGAGAATTCTGAACCAACTCTCCCCACATTAGGAATCGCGTTTGTTTTTAGCTTCTCTTTTACTGACAGTCAAAGGACAATTCCTTCCCTTCCCCAAAATTGTCTGTGTGTGTGGTGGTGGGGGGATGAACTGAACTCATGACAAACACATTTCACTTTAAAATATGCAAATAAAGAGCACAGCCCCATCTGTTTCAATGTGTGACATGCATCATTATTTCTCAAAATATGGTTCTGGAGGTGGTAAAATTGTGGGGCGGGGGGAGGGAGGGAGGAGGCACGTGGGAGAGAAGTACAAGAGTTCCACTCTACCCAGTATGGTAAGAAAAAAAGAGACGAGTTCAAGGAAACGACAGCCGTGAGATGCTTTCCAGGATCTGAAGTGGCTTCCATTCTAACACCTACCACAATGCATCATTAAAAAGGCAGCTTATTTAAAAGATTGATAAAAGCCGAAGAGCAAACACTCCCCACTGCAGCCTAAATTATGAGTGCTGTGCAAGGAGTGACAGTGAAGAGTCAAGCAAAGGGACCAGGCCCTCCCACAGTACTGTCAACTTGACAAGCCTGTGGAAAAGGCAGGGAGTCTACTAAAAAATAAAAATCACAGGATCCAAAGCACACAAGACTGGTACATGGCCAAAGCTTCCAAATAAGGATCAGGCTCTAGACGTTGATCGTAATTTGTAGTTAAGAACCATGTCAGGGGATTTTAAAAGTTTTAATACTTTGTGGTGGGGGGTGTTTCATTGGGACTGCAGCATGTGAAGATGGAAGATGAAATCTCGTTTCCCAAGCTGTAATCCTGATGAAAAACACTCATCAAACCCACAAGAAGCCTGAGATAAAAGGCTCCTGTGGGTGCCAATGAAAATTTAATGCCTCCTATTACATTTTTAAAATTCCCCGACATGGTTTTTGACTATGCATTTAGTGCGACATGGTTTTGACCCTGAGGAGCCAAGTGGTATGTGCTTGAGTTTCATGAAAATAACTTCCGAGGCATGCCATGACCCGACAGTATGGCTGCAACTTGACCTGGAACTGTTTCACTGAGCTCAGTGTCACTGACTCCCAATGACTATGCATGGGCTTTTGCCAATGAAATGCTGACCTTAAACCCACTTCAAAATCTGTAGCTACTGTGAAGTCAGCAGAAGTCTTGCACTTGCACTACACAGAAGTGTTCGAAGAATTGCTGTGAAGATGAGTCAGTAAGCAATGTCTGTAACAAAGCTGTTGGACTTAGGAGAACTTCCAAACTCCGAAACCAAGCAAACAAAAGAAGAAAGATCCTGCCGAAGGAAGCTGGCATCTTCACTGAATCCTTTCAAGAATAGACGTTCATCTGTTAGGAGTGCTTCAATTAGGATGCCCTGTCTTTGGTGTTGTGCAGGATGTCAGAACTTAACATCTGAAAGACCATCACCTACGAACCACACTTTTGAAAGGGGAGAGAGAAGAAGACCACCCCCTTTTTAATAACTACTGCATTAGTCCTCTCAGACTGGATGGTTTGGCTCAGATATGCTGCAGCACAACACTACCACCAGCAGTGTTCAATATCCACAACAGGAAATAAATCTAATAACACCTTGCCAACAAAGTTAAAGCTATGGTTTTCCCAGTAGTGATGTATGGAAGTGAGAGCTGGACCATAAAGATCGCCAAAGAATTGATGCTTTTGAATTATGGTGCTGGAGGAGACTCTTGAGAGTCCCATGGACTGCAAGAAGATCAAACCGATCCATTCTGAAGGAAATCAGCCCTGAGTGCTCACTGGAAGGACAGATCCTGAAGGTGAGGCTCCAATACTTTGGCCACCTCATGAGAAGAAAAGACTCCCTGGAAAAGACCCTGATGTTGGGAAAGATGGAGGGCACAAGAAGAGGACGACAGAGGACGAGATGGTTGGACAGTGTTCTCAAAGCTACCAGCATGAGTTTGACCAAACTGAGGAGGCAGTGGAAGACAGGAGTGCCTGGCGTGCTCTGGTCCATGGGGTCATGAAGAGTTGGACACTACTAAACAACAACACCTTGAATTATGCCATAGTAAATTAATAGCCGGAATCAAGAAAGTCAGGAACTAGCAGATCTCAAGCTCCCATCATTGCAGTTTCTCCCACCTCACTAGCGCCCTCTACTGGGTATCTGTATAATTTCCCGCAGCACAAACTTGTTGACCTCTATCGTCTCAAGAGACAAAGGAGTGCGCCTCCAGGGGTGAAGTCAAACCACTGCGTTAGCATCTCTCTGGGGCACAAGCCTAGGAGATGTGTATGGAGGTCCTGGGTGGCCCAGACGAAAAGTCTCCCCTCTGGCCTTGGTGATATGGTCCAAAGAAAAGCAGAACAATACATTTGGCAGCAGCCTGGCTGCAGGATTTGCCAGAAAGAGGCATACAAGACGCCATTCAACCGCTGTAGGGACTCCACTCCAGATTTGTGTAGGGTTTACTCCTTAGTCTTTTATTTTCCCGAAAATATCCCACAAGGCAGCAGAAGTTTAGGACCAGAGTCTTCCTTCTCCTAGATGCCCCACCTTCCCCGGTTGAAAAGCCCCTCACTTCCTTCTATAGCATGTGCGGAAACCACCTACCGTGACTGTTGGACCCATTATTGGTCGCATCTGCTTAATCTGCCGGAGCCTGTCTTTGCATGCAGGGGAAGTCACTAACTCACTGAGGGGTTGAGACTCATCAGCTACCCTCACCAGGTTTAGTTGGCCAGCCAAAGAGTTTGACTAAACTGCGGGAGGCAGTGGAAGACAGAAGTGCCTGGCGTGCTCTGGTCCATGGGGTCACGAAGAGTTGGACACGACTAAACAACTAAACAACAACAACAACAACAAGGTAACTTCTTGCTATACCTCAACTTTTCCCATCACAGTTGTTGGGGCATCAAGTGAATGAACCTTTCATAAAAGGGGTTGGACAAGTGTACCCTTATAACATTATTATGCTATTTTGCTTAGACCCCCATCATTGCAAGGCGTTAGTAGAGACTACCTCATAGGGGGCTTTTGTGTGGATAACCAGAATGATAGGACTATCTGCACCTTAAAGAGATCAACATTAAGCCACATTAAAAAGTAACGAGGCTCTGGCTTTGAGCAGAATGCCGGATAGGATGGGGCCATGAAGGACACAAATCAAAAACATTCTTTTAGCATCTACTGTCCTTGTCAACAGAGGGGCATTGGCAGAAAAGAGAGGCAGGATATCTGTATTTAGATTCCGCTCAGCAAGTTCCTCGCAACTCCAATTTCACTGGAAAAAGCATTTGTGTTAGCCCCTGAAGATTTTCTCCAGCCCCTGAAGATTTTCTCCACCAGATCCAAGCGCCTCAAACCCCAACCCAACAGATACACAGAAACTCCACGCCAAAACTGAGTAATTCATTCTGAAATTTAAATGCCAATAGTGCAACACAGAGACATGTTATGGTTGTACAAACCTTGCAAAAATATTTTTGTGCTTGCTACAGCAGACGCACATGTGCCCTCTCTTACCAACCCTGCTTCACAGTCGCCTGAGCTGCTAGGCAAACAACATTTCACACTGTCAAAGCACAGCTGATCCTCCAGGCACCAAAACTGAAACTAGCAAGATAAATTCCACACTGGCACGAGCTTTGCTGTATGGCTTCCAGAGCGTTGCAAATGGGATCTGTTCTTCAGAGGTTGCTGTTGATATTGCAGCAGGAGAAAAATTCTGCCTCTAAGCTGCTGGGCTCCAAAATTAGGTAAAAGAGCCCTTAGAGAGGGGCAAAATTCTGCAAAAAAGAGGTTCAGTTTTATATTCAAAGTGGAAACTGATACAATTGATTCTCTTACTGTGCCTCACTAATTATGGAGTCAGAGACAATGCCTGTTCCCCTCCTCCATTTTTAATTAGCGTTAAGGACACCACAGTTTGAGTCAGAAAAGTGGATATTGTATTGCTGCACACAGAATAAATGTGGTTCTGTGAAATTGACACTATACTCGGAGGGCAGGGCACATGCAACTTGGCTTACTCATTAAACTAGAGTTCTTCATATATCCAGACTTCAGTGTGCAATGAAGGTGCCTGTTAAACATACTGGTTTCCAAGTTTATGTGTGGCCCAAGCACTGGGCTAAAGGCAGGAATAAATGGCCTTTGCAATGCAGCAATGGGTGTTCAGAAACGTTGGAGGATTCTGGCTGAAGATCCCTACGTAATGGCATGTCAGGTATGTTGCATCAGATACAGAACAATTCCCATTTCTACTTCTTTCCACAACCCCAGCACACAAGACGGGGAAATGCCTTCTAAATCGATGGCAAACCCCTTATATCATCCCTGATGTGGGTCACTGTGCAGAAGCCCTTCTCCGATTACAGCTGTTGGACTGTAATCTAATACGAAAACGCAGTCTTTTGTTAATAGTGGAAGCCTCGTCTTCTTCTTCTTCTTTTTTTTGGCAGCTGACCCATTCCTAGTATGTACAGCTTTAAGGGCATGTTGGGACAGAGAAAAGCAAAATATTAAATTATGACAAGTCAGCCGCAGCTTTTGTTCTCATCTCCTCTCCCCCATCTACTTATTTCCACCACCACCGCCATGTTGCTATGGCAACAGCAGCTGCAGGGTCTTGATTGACAAGCCTCCTGAGAGGAGTGTCTGGGGAAATAAAATGCCTCAAGGCAAAGGGGGGGGGATAGACGAGAGAAGAGGGGGGGAAACACTGTCAGCTCACAATACTGGAAAGGATGGCAGACACACAGCCCTTTCAACAAAAGGGACATTCCTGTGTGCCGGGCTGAAACGTTAATAAGCCTGTCTTCTTGCACAACTGCATGGAGTCTAGCAGTTCAACCTTACAGATGCAACCAAACCTGATGGCCTTATAAAAGGACGAGGTGGCAGCGGGAACCAAGTGTGATGGCTTCTGATAGAAGCAAAGCTTGGCAGCGTCCTAAATGGCTTGAGTCTGCATTACAGGAACAGTCAACCCAAGGATGATCAGGGCGAAGAGGAAGGTGTTAGAAGCCTGATTTGAAGAGACACCATTACATTTGCTATTTAAGTCCTGCTGGCTCTTTTCAGAGAGAACGCTGAGATAACACTGCTTGTGTTTATTTCCATAGAGGTCTCATACAGCTACTTGAAGCAAACCACTTATTAAATAGATAACTGGTTGAACACGAAGCAGCTGGAGAATTCCACCTCTGAGCTTCCCCACCCCAATTATTCATGACACTTTTGAATGGCAAGGGCAAAGAAAGCATACGCTGTTGCTCAGCTGAGGCCAGGGCACCATCAGTACCACCTTCCTTGAAATGTCCGGTTTAGCCATGGTGACAAATGCCCCGGCTACATCTCATTCGGATTAGAAAAACATGCACACTCTACCTGGGACTGCCTCCGAATAGTAAGATCCTGCTAAACCAGGTCATTGGCCCATCTAGACCAGCATTCTGTTTTCGCAGTAGCTAACCCACAAGCAGGACATAAGCGCAAAAACACTCTCCCCTCCTGTGGTTTCATAGAATCAAAGAAGCGCAGAGTTTGAAGGAACCCTGAGGATCATCTGGTCCAACTGCAATGCAGAAATACGCAAATGTCCCCTATGGGGACTGAACTCTAACCAACTCAAATACCCATAAAAGGACAAGCAACTACTGTATTTTTCGCTCCATAAGACACAACTAGTTTTTAGAGGAGGAAAACAAGAAAAAAAAATCAGAACGAAACAGTGTATGATTTTTGTGGTTCATGCTATGGCCACAGACATGTGATTTGACGGTGAGTTTGGGGTAGCCCAATGCAAAAATCCTGAGAATCCATGTGGATCCGTGCTTTGTAACCACGTTTTTGCGCCACTGCATGATCTCCTTTTCGCCCCTGGGCAATTCGGCTCCAGGGACCATGCATTCGCTCCCTAAGACGCATAGACATTTCCCCTTGCTTTTTAGGAAGGGAAAAGTGCGTCTTATGCAGCGAGAAATACAGTAGTGTTCAGAAGCGTTACTGCCTCTGACCATGGGGGTACAGCACAGCCATTGTGGCTAGCAGAAACTAATAGCCATATCCTTCATGAATTTGTGCGAACCTCTTGTGAAGCCATCCACATGGGTGGCCATCACTGCCTCTCGTGGGACCTGAATAAGTCTTCAGAACAGCGTTCAGAAACTTCAGATTATACTCAAAGCCCTAAGTCCACCTTCCCCCAATGTAGTGCCCTCCATGTGCTGAGCCAGAGTTACCATCCGCCCCAGGACAGCGCAGGCTGATGAAAGGGGTAGTCCAAAACATCAGGAGAGCATTCTCCTAAACATTGGAACATGACTTCTCATGCAAGAACCTGCCTAGTTTTAAGGTTCTCAGAAAATAATGGATTTCTGGGTCACACCAACACATGAGGCACATTTGGCAAGGATACCGGAAAGGGTCTTCTCAGTGGCTACACCAGCGTTTTGAACTCACTTCTCAACCAGGCCTATTTAGTCTCTTCTCAGCTGGCTTTTCACTGGACAGTAGAAGCCTTCAAAATCGCTGAGGGGGATTCATTTTGCTTCTCTGTTTAAACCTGCTCTTGCGTTCATTTATTGTTCTTTTAATTGTCATTTTACTTCATTTGCTTTTCTACTGCATTTGCATATTGTTAGTCTTGGCTGCCTTGGACACTTGGCGCGGAAAGATTATACAGTGGAACCTCGGTTTTCGAATGTAATCCGTTCCGGAAGACCGTTTGACTTTGGGAAACCAAAAACTGAAAGCAGAAGCCTCAATTCAAAAGGGAAACTCAAAACGGAAGCCACATCGGACATTCGGATTCTGAAAATCGTTTGAAAACTGGAGCATTTACTTCTGGGTTTTCAGCGTTCGGGAGCTGAAACATTTGAAAACTGAGCCATTCAAGAACTGAGGTTTGACTGTAAAGGTAAAGGGACCCCTGACCATTAGGTCCAGTCGTGACCGACTCTGGGGTTGCGGCACTCATCTCGCTTTATTGGCCAAGGGAGCTCCCGGGTCATGTGGCCCGGATGACTAAGCCGCTTCTGGCGAACCAGAGCAGGGCACAGATACGCCGTTTACCTTCCCGCCAGAGCGGTACCTATTCATCTACTTGCACTTTTACGTGCTGTCAAACTGCTAGGTTGGCAGGAGCTGGGACCGAGCAACGGGAGCTCACCCCGCCGCGGGGATTTGAACCGCCAACCTTCTGATCAGCAAGGCTTAGACTCTGTGGTTTAACCCACAGCACCACCCATGTCCCTAGAGGTTTGACTGTAGATGCAAATAAATAAATAAACAAACCCTCCAAGTTCCGTTAAGCAGGGGAGGCTGATGTGCTTAGCCCCATCAGCAGAGTCTTGTGAAGTACACAAAATATGAAAGATAGAGAAGGATGGACAGAAAGCAAGGTTGCCATGATCACCATCTATCTCTCTTGCATATTACAACAACCACAGCAACATCATCACAAGACTGCAAATCCAGAACCCTCCACAGACTCTCTAGTGAGCCAAGAGCAGTGGTTCATTCCATCAAAAAAATTCTGTATCCCTCTCTCATTTTCCTCGATCTCCCCAAAATTCTTGCGCCTCAGGACTGCAAGCAGTTTCTTCCAGTATTTTCTACAGTCACGTTTTGCACATAATGTGCAAGACGGAGACAGATTGGGGGAGGAACAAAAGCTAGTTCAGCGGCAAATAAAAAGGGGAGTTGCTAACTATTAAACATTCTGAAGAAGCACACAAAAGTGACACAGAAACTGAACTGCCTCATTTTTTTTGTGTCTTATTTTTTATATGAAGCTTAATCTTCATCTCTTCACTGGAAGCCTGCAAGGGCTCCATCTGGTGGAAAACAAGTAGCAGTCCTAAGTGGAAGCATGATGGAGCAAAAACTAGGCTAAGCTATATAGGTCTTTAAGGAATTATGTAATAACAATTCCAAAGCATTTCAAGCCAGGTAAGGCCTCTAATTACCTTTTCTTTCTTTTTTTTGTTTTAGAAAATCAAGTCCCTCCAAAGAAATCAATGGCATCACAAGGCCCATCACACTTCCATAAATCCCCTTTTCTGTTTACTTAATGTGCGCTGTAATGAATCAATATTCTAGCATTACATTAAAAATTCATTTCCTACTTCCTGCTGGTAGCAACAGTAAAAAGGGCAAGCTACTGCAAAGCAGCAACCATTTCCCTCTCTTACCCATTGGGACAGTCTAGCAGTGGGGAAAGCTGTCATACAAGCAATAGCAAAAGGGATCATTTACAGAAATCAGTCCTGCCTTTGTCCTACAGAGATGCAAGCCGGAGTAACAACCATTTATACTTTGTGAGTACTGCTATGCACAAAACAGTACCAAGAAACTGATGTTTCTAGGCCTTCTGCTGCAAGAAACGTCATTAATTTTATCCCTTATCCTGAGCAGATTTACGACGTTGTGTTTTATTATAATCACAGCGTAAAAGGGTTTTTAAAAGCAATCATCACAAGTGTGCTTTTTTACTATTCCTATCTTTGGTTGTGGCTTGCACAAAAAGGCTACAAAGTTGGAATTACAAGGGATGCGGTTTATGTTTTAGACGGCACTATTTTCAAGCCCTCGTTTCTGGTGTCCTCTGTTAGAAAATACGGCCCCAGACGGGTGCCCTGGAACTTTTATGCCCAATCACGTCCTTCTCTGTCTTGCTCCAAAATGCCACCCCTGCCTTGTCCATTCCTCTTGTACCATAACCAGCTTTCTAATTGGATTAAAGGTAAGCAAAGGTCAATAATCGTTTTAAAGTTACAACATACTAACTGCTTATTGCTGCAAATCAGGTTTGCACAAGTCTTTTTAGTTAGCCCAGTTTATTTAAAAGCGCCCAGTTCCTTGTGCTGAACTCGGATTTTGATGGCTAATTCGACAAACCAACTACCGTATTTTTTGCTCTATAAGACTCACTTTTTCCCTCCTAAAAAGTAAGGGGAAATGTGTGTGCGTCTTATGGAGTGAATGCAGGCTGCGCAGCTATCCCAGAAGCCAGAACAGCAAGAGGGATTGCTGCTTTTACTGCGCAGTGATCCCTCTTGCTGTTCTGGCTTCTGAGATTCAGAATATTTTTTTTCTTGTTTTCCTCCTCCAAAAACTAGGTGCGTCTTGTGGTCTGGTGCGTCTTATAGAGCGAAAAATACAGTAATTACCTGACACAAGACTTGTAGCCCTTGGAAAACTTTGGAGGCTAGTGTCTGAACTGCTGCTCTAATGCATATCATGGGAAATGGATTTGCATTAACAGCCGACTCCAAAATGGAACTGGAACCCTTTCCCTAAAAATCAGGTTCAGCATAAAGATTAAGCTAACAGTGCACTGGGAATCTGCCACAGGCCATACTGCCACCTTTAATAAGCCCACAGTGGCTAGAGCTGGGTTATTTTAGAGCAGCTTTTGCTACTGCCTCTCACCTTCTGTAAGAAGAGAACAACCCACACAAGCATCTTGGCGTGTAGTTCTTCCAATGTAAAGAGTGTCCGAGGCGTGCGGATGAAAATCTTGGTCTTGCCGTAGGCCACGTCGTGTTGGAACCCGCAGTGCTCAATCAGTTTTTTCACAGCCTCCTTGTCCGATGGGAGCTTGTGATTTGGCCAAGTAAATTCAGGGATTATCTTGTACCTGCATACCAGAATTTTAAAAGAAAGCACTGTTGGAGTTGTGTTTGTCATCTCTGCTCACTCGCAGACTCATCAGTATCATGGTAAAGGGCTACTTTACTTTAAAGGTCAGCACCAACACTTTGAATTGTGCCCGGAAACATACTGGGAGCCAGTATGTACCTTCGTGCCTACGGGACCGCCTCTCCCGGTATGCCTGACAGAGAGCCTCAAGCTCCATAAATAGCAACACCCTAGTGGTCCCGGGCCCTAAGGAAGTTAGATTAGCTTCAACCAGAGCCAGGGTGTTTTCAACTCTGGCTCCGGCCTGGTGGAACGCTCTGCCTCATGAGACCAGAGCCCTGCAGGATCTTATTTCTTTCCGCAGGACCTGTAAGACAGAGTTATTCCACCTGGCCTTTGGCTTGGAGCCAATTTGATTCCCTCCCCCTCTTTCTTTTCCTTTCTTCTCCTGTGATGAGGTTTCAATATTTTAATGTTGTATTTTAATTTTGTTTTTAAGTTGTATTCATTCAATTTGTTTTTATTATTGCTTGTTAGCCGCCCTGAGCCCGGCCTTGGCTGGGGAGGGCTGGGTATAAATAAAAATTATTATTATTATTATTATTATTATTATTATTATTATTATTATTATTACTAGGGCATCCCCAGCATGACCTCAACAAATGCGATGGGACTTTATCTTTTTCCACTTCACATGGAAAGGAATTGCAAATGCAGATAATGGAATCAGTGACCTGTGCAGGCTACAGTCGAACTGGGTTCGAACTGGTTTATGTTCCACGGAGTGTCATCTTACTGTTTGACAGATCATTTGAATGGCCTATTTCACTACCAAGCTTGAAGGATGTTCCAGTTTTGCAGAATGAAACTCCAGATAAATACGCTCAATGGGTTAGAGTAACTCAGTTGATAAGAGGGTGGGGCCTGGATCAAGCAGAATTATTCCTATCTGCCAAGGGCTCTTGGGACTGAACAAGGACCTTCACCAGCCTAGCAAGTCAATAGGTATTGTAGGTGCTTAAGTCAGAGGCCTTTTCAGGCACAGAAAGCAATAAGAGGTGCAACAACTGGCAAGTCTTCTGCCCTTGCCTGCTCGACAACAATATCTCCCACCTGCTGAATTCCAGCAGTTGTCTCCTGGAGCTAAGAGACAGAGAATGCACAGCTGGCTTTGAGTATACAGTGGTACCTCAGGTTAAGTACTTAATTTGTTCCGGAGGTCCGTACTTAACCTGAAACTGTTCTTAACCTGAAGCACCACTTTAGCTAATGGGGCCTCCTGATGCTGCTGCGCCGCCAGAGCACAATTTCTGTTCTCATCCTGAAGCAAAGTTCTTAACCTGAAGCACTATTTCTGGGTTAGCAGAATATGTAACCTGAAATGTATGTAACCTGAAGCGTATGTAACCTGAGGTACCACTGTAGTTGTCCATATGGCCCAAGAATGCCTTACAAAATCCTAGCCAAAGACAGGAAAGGGCTGCCTAGAGTAAAAAAAATATATATTTATACCCCGCCCATCTGGCTGGGTTTCCCCAGCCACTCTGAGCGGCTCCCAACAGAATAAAAACAGAATAAAACATCAAACATTAAAAACCTCCCTAAACAGGGTTGCCTTCAGATATCTTCTAAAAGGCAGATAGTTGTTTATTTTCTTGACATCTGACGGGAGGGCGTTCCACAGGGTGGGCGCCACTACCAAGAAGGCCCTCTGCCTGGTTCCCTGTAACCTCACAGGGAGGGAACTGCCAGAAGACCCTCAGAGTTGGACATCAGTATCTGGGCTGAATGATGGGGGTGGAGACGCTCCTTCAGGTATACTGGGCCGAGGCCATTTAGGGCTTTAAAGCTCAGCACCAACACTTTGAATTGTGCCCGGAAACGTACTGGGAGCCAATGTAGGTCTTTCAGGACCGGTGTTACGTGGTCTCGGCAGCCACTCCCCAAGTTAAAGCAGAGGCACACTACAAGGCAGCCCTGCTCTCCCATCTGAATTTCTTTGCTCAAGCTTTAACAGCTTATCACCAGCATAAATAGCAGCATTCGGCGTCCAAGGTGACCTCGGTATCTCTTCGGAATTAAAGAAGCTGCAACTCACATATTCAGTCACACAGAAAGGTGCTTTGCCGAAAATGGCGCATAGCTTTGCACCGGAGTGTGCGCTTGGGAGCATGCATGCGCATCCATTTTCATTTAGATCTGCTGAGGAGCTCCTGCTCTGCCACAGGGAGCCCACGGCGTAAATATATGATATATTCAGACAGCCAAACTCTTGTTCTTGGTTCCAGCTCTCTGCTTGCTAACCGCGGATGGGGAAAATATTTCTTGGGAGGAAAGGTGTAGTGGGAGAACCGCACAACTTCTGGACATTGAATTTATCCTACAGGGATGATACCAAGCTGCTCTCTAAGAAACCAAAGCTATGACCACAAAACTACATGCAAAATATTTTAAAACAGAGGTGTTAAAGGTGGGGAACCAATGGCCCTCTAGATACTGGTGAATTATAACTCCCACCAGCCCCAGCAAGCATGGCAGATGGCATGGGATGATGAGTTGATGTTCAGCAACATCTGGAAGGCCAAAGGTTCCCCATGCCTCTATTAAAGGTCTATAAAACTGGCCTGGTGAAACTATTCTCATTAATGCCAACAGAAATCCCTATACGTGTAAATGTGTGCTTTTTTTTGGCAAAGGGTGTTTAAGGAGATAACAGAAATCACCGGGTTAAAGCTGGCTGAAAGTCCAGAGGTAGCATTATTATCCATTTGCAATGGGGGTGGAAGGTTTGCAGGCTGTGAAGGACTTGCTCACAAATTTATTGATGGCTGCACAAGTTATTATAGCGAGGAAGTGGAAGGGGCAAGCAGAATATAAAATGGAAGAATGGTATAAAGAGCTGTGGGATATATCTATTAATGATAAATTAACATGTGCTATTAAGGTAAGATGGGGAATATGCAGGAGAAATTATTTTGAGGAGATATGGAAGGCGTTTGTAGAATTTGTATTGTTAAAAGGGGTCAAACCATCGCAAGAGGTTTTGAAATTTTGGGAGGTTGGATAGTTACAATGGAATGGTCTTGGGGTGGGGTGCACATTTTTATTCTTATTTATTTATGATTATTACTTTGTAAAAATTTTTTGAAATAAATAAATAAATCCCTATACAAGTTAGTTTATTCTCCAAAATAAAGCAGGGGGTATATAAAGCCAGTACCACTCAACACGTTACATTTCAGTCATTTCTGCCAAGCCTCTAGATGGTCCCCAAACATCTGAAGGCTAGTCAGTTTTATCTTTCCTTACCTGTGAAGGAATTTCTCGTATGTTTGACGATAGGCGAAACCTGCTCTTCGGACCCTGACGTTTTCCAGGAGTCCAAGGTATTCCACCTGATGCCTGCAACGCTCCTCATCAAACAGCTGTGGCGACTTTTTGTCATTAGGCTTAATGCAGCGGACATAGTATGGTTCCTAGTGGGAGGCAGTGAGGAACACAACAATTTTAGTGCTAAGAGCCAAGGCGCAAGGGCAGGGCAGTGCAAATGTAATACTCCAAATCGGATAATCGTTGCAAAGAAAACAAGCCAGAGAATTGCATGCTCCTCTTCCTCCATGTTGGTCCTAAACATGGTTAGGGCTAACCACAATTCAAAGTGTTGGTGTTGACCTTTAAAGCCCTAAACGACCTCGGCCCAGTATACCTGAAGGAGCGTCTCCACCCCCATCGTTCAGCCCGGACACTGAGGTCCAGCTCCAAGGGCCTTCTGGTGGTTCCCTCCCTGCGAGAATGAGGTTACAGGGAATCAGGCAGAGGGCCTTCTTGGTAGTGGCACCCACCCTGTGGAACGCCCTTCCACCAGATGTCAAAGAGAAAAACTACCAGACTTTTAGAAGACATCTGAAGGCATCTGTTTAGGGAAATGTTTAACATTTGACATTTTATTGTGCTTTTAATTTTCTGTTGGGGCCGCCCAGAGTGGCTGGGGAAACCCAGCCAGATGGGTGGGATATAAATAAAAAATTATTATTATATTATTATTACCCAACCTGATGTCCTCCAGGTGTTTTAGACTGCAACTCCCATCAGCCCTGAGCACTGGCCATGCCAGTTGGACTGATGGGTGCTGGAATCCAACAGCATCTGTAGGTTGCTAACTTGGGGAAGGCCAAGCTATCCAAATGAAAAAGCAAGCATTGCCTGGAAATGATTGTATTAAAGGTTGCTTCAACAATTTTTATTTATTTTAAAAAAAGCATTCAGAGGTTTGCTATGGCAAGTGTTTGACAAACGACATGCTACACATTTCATGCTGGCCGAGGTTAAGAAAAGATGCCTTTCAACTAGATGCCTGGTTTATTAAGTGATGGAATTAAGTACACTGACAAAGCTCATTTGCAGTGGAAACAAATGGAACCACAAGGAGGAAGGAGAAGGGAGCAGGTTCGGACAGCAAATGAGAGATTAAGAAACAAACGAGAGGGGTCCCCAGAGATTAAAAAAAACCAAGTCTCACAATGGTCCATCACTCACTACAGCTGTCAGTGAAAGGAACATTAAGGAAAGACCTCTGGTGATCTTTTGAAAGAAGCCCTAAGCCTCAAGAGGCAACTCTAAGGATTTAGTATTTATCAGCCACACTCCATTACACATGGCAGGAGCATAAATCAGTCCAAAGATATTATTTTTAAAAAGGTGCATGGGAAACACCTCTTGTCTTTTATTTCCTGGCTTACAAGATCTGCTTGACAAGAAATGAGAGCACACAAACCCCTTAATAAGACAGGGAAGGTAGGGGAAGTACATTTAGCTTTTATGGTGCCCAGATATTCTTTTGATCCTGATATAACAATAAATAAAGGTAGAGTGAAGGCTTTGGGGTGTATCCTTTCTAATAAATGCTCCTAAATGGATGCTTTTACATACCTACTGATATCTTGGTTATTAACATTCTAATGCAGTCTTATTCCTTCATCCACTGAGTGAGATGGCTCGTCATTCTTACTGTTAGTGAGTCACAAAACGACATTTTAGAAAGGAGGAGAATATTTGCCCACCTTACCCAAAAGGAATATAGGGCAAGAAGCAAATCCCTACAGACAAATGGACTGAGGTTAAGTGCTAGAAAAATCTGAGATCTATACAGGCAGTTAATTGGCATGCCATAACTGACACATTAGATCCTGAACCTGGAGAGTCAGAGCAAAATTTAGTGCATTTATTCCAAAAATTGAACAGGCTAATTTACAGGCCAAATATTCGCGGAGTAGTTGACAACAATTTAGGTGGGGATTTGGTTTGTGCACCATTCCCAATCTCTAGTTTAAGGAAGGAACTGCAGGGTAATCAGTCAAATTGTGAAATAAGTCTCTGAGCACTAATTGGCCTGGGTGGTAATCCCCCCACCCAACATAAGAGCTTGTGAATCAGGACTCTTCTATGGTCTGAACAATAAGACAACTCTGCCAATGGCTCCATGACCGAAGACTCTTGACTGTATTACATGCTCCACTGATTTGAATGGAAAAGGGGAAAGTCTGAAGGTCAGATGGAGAATCTAAGCAAAAATAATCGGCCAGAATCAGAGGTACCGAGAGGAGACCATTAACAAGATCAGCAGGCTTCTAAATTATTATTAAACTGTTTTCTCTTTATTTAAATTACTTTTAATTTACTTTTTAAATTACTTTTTATTCACCTTTCATAAAAATCTCAAAGCAGTTCATAATAAGACATTAGAATATAATAATAATAATAATAATAATAATAATAATAATAATAATAATAATAATAATAATTTATTATTTATACCCTGCCCATCTGGCTGAGTTTCCCCAGCCACTCTGGGCGGCTCCCAATCAAGCGTTAAATATTAAAAATTTAAATTAAAAATTTCCCTGAACAGGGCTGCCTTCAGATGTCTTTTAAAGAGAAGATAGCTACTTATTTCCTACACATCTGAAGGGAGGGTGTTCCACAGGGTGGGTGCCACTACCGAGAAGGCCCTCTGTCTGGTTCCCTGTAACCTTACTTCACTGCCAGAAGACCCTCGGCGCTGGATCTCAGTGTCTGGGCTGAACGATGGGGGTGGAGACGCTCCTTCGGGTATACAGGACCAAGGCCGTTTAGGGCTTTAAAGTCAGCACCAACACTTTGAATTGTGCTTGAAAACATTAGAACTACAACAAAGCAACAAATACAGCAGCAATCAAGTCCAGATAAACTCAATACACTGGCCTTAATACATTCGTGTTGTACTTTTAATGTTTTATTGTGAATTGCTTTAAGTTTTTTATGCAAAATGATATAAAAGTAGGATAATTGGTAAGTTCTTAGCAAGCAGACAGGCACTTGCATTATCTTGGAAGTTTGTTCCATAGGCTGGGTGTCACAACAGAAAAGATCCTCCACTGGGTTGATGCAAGATGGATCACTGTTGGTTGTGAAACAACCAGGAGTACCTTGGCTGAAGATTTAGTGACCAGTTAGGTCTATGCTATTGAAGGATTCAGCTAGTCCCAAGTTGTTTAAGTCTTTACAGGTAAGCACCAACATTCTTAATTTGGTATATTGACAGCATATTAGCAACCACAGCAAGTTTTTTTGAAGAAGCGAGATATAGATGATATAGATACAGATATATATATAGTGCATTACAAATGTAAACTTACAAAAATAAAATAAAGACAACAATGAAGTTAATGCTATTCAACACGGGACAGTTTTTGAACAGCACATTTTGTCAGCTGTTTAGCACACAATATTACGCTTCCCTCATAAAAAAAAATTTAATGCAACCATTATAACCCATTTATTTAACATATTGGCTTGACAGCTGTAAAGCTCTTAATGGCTGCCAAAGAGTCAGACTTTAATGTCCACATTTTTGCTCTGAAGAACTCGGCAGTCCTTCTTCATTAAGGAAAAGATTGCACATAAAACTTTTGAATGATTAAGACGGAACCTTTCCTACACACTCTGCAGGAAGAAATCCCCATGGAACCTCCTAATGCATTTTGTTTGTACCTTCTCCCTGGGTCTCTTTACTGCTTCGCCTTTTAAATTAAGATTTTAAAGCTTCAATAATTTTGCCTCACACAGAGCACTGTCTACCCATCATGTGATTAATCCCCATAATGCAAAAGAAGGTTCAAGTCAGTAAAATAAAAAAAGGATGGAGAAATAAACTGAAATAAACCTCAGAGGCGCTGCACTGACCCGTTCCCATGTGAGCTTAGATACAGGCACCAACCCTGTATGAATAGCAGCAGGGCTTTTTCCTTACATGCTTTGTTTTTGAAGCTTGCATGTTTCTGAGGAACCCTCTGGTGCTATTCTTGCAAGGCACAAGTGGCTTACAGAGCCCTTTGCCAAGATCTTTGCTAGCATGGGCTAAAGTTGGCTGCTAGTAGTATTCTGTCCTCAAGTTATACTGACCAGACAAGGGTTGGATTGCTATTAAGTCCTCTATGCCAACATAAGCCCAGGTTATGACCGTGTAGGAAATTTACAGCATCGTAACATTGTCGGTGTGGGACGCGGGTGGCGCTGTGGTCTAAACCACAGAGCCTAGGGCTTGCTAATCAGAAGGTTGGCGGTTCGAATCCCCACGACAGGGTGAGCTCCTGTTGCTCGGTCCCTGCTCCTGCCAACCTAGCAGTTTGAAAGCACACAGTGCAAGTAGAAAAATAGGTACCGCTCCAGCGGGAAGGTAAATGGCGTTTCCGTGCACTGCTCTGGTTTGCCAGACGTGGCTTAGTCATGCTGGCCACATGACCCGGAAGCTGTACGCCGGCTCCCTCGGCCAATAAAGTGAGATGAGCGCCGCAACCCCAGAGTCGGCCATGACTGGACCTAACGGTCAGGAGTCCCTTTACCTTTACCTTTAACATTGTCAATGTAAACCTTATGCTGCTGTAACTAAACCAGCCTAAGACTGAGGAAATGGATATCGCCAGAAGCACAGGGAAGGGGCAATCAGAAGGAATGGCCAGCTTGTTGCAGATTCTATCTACATTACCCCTGGGCAAGTCCTGACTCCCCTACTGGTGTAAAGCTAAGACAGCAAAAGAATGGCTGCAGGTCACTTGACCGCCACTAATGTCATCAGAGAGCTCATGAAATCTGCCCCCTTTCTCATTCTGCTCACGCAGCAATGGAACATAAAAATACCAACTAAGTCTGTAACCAATCATAGCACGCCACTAGTCATATACAAACCCCAGACTTACCAGTTAACCAATTCTACCACGTATTAGACTAAAGGTTCATGCTTCCAGGTCAGAGTGGTTTCCTGGCAAGCTTTGCACCCATCACCCATCTTTAGAAATTATACCTCTGGAAAACATCAGAGCCCAGTTCAAGTCCTGGGTCAGCTAGCCTATCAACCTCTGCTTTCTCATCTTTAAAAAAAATCATCAACTTTCTTCAGTGTTGGCAGGAGGGTTGCAAGAAGCACTATCTAACCCTCTGAATGTAGAACGAACGTGCTGTAGGAATTCTGTGCTGTTGCTCTTGTTTGGAAGCCTAGTATTTTTAATAATGAAATCCTACATACCCTGTTTCCCCAAAAATAAGACAGTGTCTTATATTAATTTTTGCTCCCAAAGATGCGCTAGGTCTTATTTTCAGGGGATGTCTTATTTTTTCCATGAAGAAGAATATGGTACACATTTATTGTTGGGGGGAAAAAAAGGAAATGTATTACCTGTATACTGTACAATGCCTTACGGTAGCTTCGGGGGCCTTATATTCCAGGGTGGCCTTATTATCGGGGAGGCTTTATATTCGGGGGAGGCCTTATATTACAGCGAGAGGCAAAACTGGAAGTAGGTCTTATATTGGGGGGGGGGTTGTCTTACTTTTGGGGAAACAGGGTAGATGAAAAAAACTGACATTAGACCAGGTGCTGGGATCCTTTTCCATCATGAGAGCCACTTTGCCAAGGCTACTTGTGAATTGTGAGTTGGGGCAAAGGGAAGAGCGGACACAGGAGAAGTATGTGACTCTTTTTTGAACAGTAAGCTACATTCCAGCCACACGAAAAGTCATGAGGTTTCAATACCCAGGCATGATGACAGTGCAAGAATTTCAGCTAAGTCACTCAAGGAAGTTGCAGAACAGGGGCTGGTGAGGGGGTGTGTCCTATGGAGAGTGCCTGGAGGTCCCATTTAGCCCTGAGTCTAAGGTTCTCCACCTCTGCCTTAAACCGAAACCCATTATTACCTTTGACGCCAGGTTGTCCACTAAAGCAATCATTGAGTTCTTGAAAAGGGTAGCAGCGGTCAGTGGTCGCTTGGTCACTTCTGTGATGCTCAACTTGCCTTCTGGCCACATCTTTCTCAGTACGGGATTGGAGCTACAAAGCCAGGGGGAAAAAAGAGTAGAAAGGTCAGTAATATTTGGTCAGCTGTAGTGAAGAGACATACAAATAGCTGAAGCTTGACTCCTTTCTTTGTATAACTTTTATTAAATTTTCTGTTTTACCATTTGAAATATTCATTTAACCAACCTTAAAATGTTGATGACTTCCCTTCTTCTCTTTCCATGGTTCATTTTGCATATCATAAATCCCTGCATATTTTACATAAACTAAACCATTTAGTATTCCATTATTATTACATCCATCAAAACTTGTTTACACTGTTGTGTTTATCTTAATGCTGCCAACGCTTTCAAGTGTACACAATTTCCCCCCAATACATTCAATAAACATTTTCCAATCTTCTCTAAACATATGTTCTTCTTGCTGTCTTATTCTATCTGTTAGGTCCACAAGCTGCACATATTTCATCAGTTTAAGTTACCATTCTTCTTTAGACCTCGCTCATTTTCCATTTTGGGGCTAACAAAAACACAGGCCACAGTAGTGGCATACATAAATAACCTTTTTTTTTTTGACACACGGGAATTTCCATCTGAATTAACCTCAACGAAAAGGACTCTGTTTTGGAGAGGGAAAGTACTTTTAAACATTTTTTAAAATTCGTTATGAATTTATTTCCCAGTTTTACATGTCTGAAGCTTGGCTCCTTACCTGTTGTACATCAGGCGCTTGAAATCTTGAAATAAAGTGTCCTTGTTTTTATCTATGAATCCTGTGACTGAGTAGCTGGTAAATGAGAGAGAAAGAGAGAGAATTGTTTTCAGTGAACCTCAAGTGACAAAAGTAACAATTGGCCACTGAAAGGGAGAGGCATTTAGTACATAAGACGAGCCTGCTGGACTGAGCCAATGTAGTTTCAGTGTCCTGTTTTCATAGTGGCCAGCCAGATTGCTATGGGAAGCCCACAAACAGGACCTAAGTGCAAAAGAGCACCCTCTCCTCCTGCAGTTTCCAGGAACTTGGTGTTCAGAAAGATTGCTGCCTCCTACTGCAGAGACACGAGTTACAGTGTCTGGAACGGGTCACAGCAGTCTCAACAACACATGGTTATCAGTACTGTGGCACCACACATTTCGCCAAACAGAAAATTAACAGCACTAGGAGTTCTCTCTTCCCTGGTAGACTTCCAGCGGGCTAAATCAGAAGCGAACAAAATATACTTCATACACAGTGACATGATGACTGACTACTGGAGAGAAGGTGTACTAGTTGTGAAAGCTCACCTTTGTTCTTCTCCTCTCACGGAGGACACTATATGATTGGCCGAATTTAGCTAGCAATTAAAGCCATGCGTATTTTTTATCAAACGTTATCTATATAATCCAAATAACAAAACAGAACTTCTTGAAACAGACACATAAGAACCAAAGCTGTGCATATTTTCTAGTTTAAAAATACGTGCCAATTTCTTAACAGTAGTTGCTGCCCTATCTGAAATCGGAAAAAACCAAGTTTGCTTCACCAGCATAATAGTATTATTTAAGAAGATCCATTTTGAAGTAGAGAGTTATTGGAATGAGACACCTAAGGGCAGGAACATTGAGGTGGGAAGACCCTGGCTCAAATCTCATCTCAGCTGTGGACTTAACTAGACAACCTTAAACACATACCCACACACCCACACCCATTATCTTGACCTCAGTCCACGTCCGAGCCTATGATTTTTAAAATGTAGATCTTATAAAATAGCGCAACAGGGCTCTCAAGACAGCAATACAGAGATAGCACTGACCTACCTTGCAGGGCTTTTGTAAATATTACTGGGGTTATACGGTGAAACACTTTAACCCAGTGGTCCTTCGAGTATTGTTGGGCTATTAACTCCTATCATACCCAACCACTGGTCACTCCTCTCGTCCCACATTTCTATTCATGTTTCCCTTACATTAACATTTCCTCCAGAAATTGCACACTTTCATTTGTGTGTTGCCACATTAAAATTGTACAGGTGCAGCAACACATTAAATATGGCAAGAAGCAAATTCTTGAGGGAGAACAGTGAAACAAATGGCTTCTGGGATTATGGAAAGATTTAGCTTTTGTGTTTGAAAGAAATTAACAAGGTGCCCAGGAAAACATGTGTTCAAGTACAATAAGATAAATTAAATAGCCTAACTATCTATCTATCTATCTATCTATCTATCTATCTATCTATCTATCTATTTATTTATTTAACACCCTTGATAAGGGAGGTTGAATAGTGGTTTTGTGGCTATGCAGAGGAATAATGCAAGACCGCCTCACAGACCAGTCATGGGAAGCTATGAGTGGCATAGCACAGCAGCAGCGCCAAAAAACTATCGAAAAGCAAAACATATACAAACATTTCCTTAGACTTTGCAAAAAGCAAAAGAAGAGAAAGGCTACCTCGGTCTATAGTGCAATATGAGTGGAGAAGCAGCAGTGTGCAACTGCAAAAGTGTTTTTGAGGAGGTGTTAACAGATACTAAGAAAGCAAGTGTAGGAACCACACTTACATAACGTCTCCAGCGTAGTGTTTAATCCGAAAGTCTCTGTCAAATTCCAGGTTTTTGTCCGTAGCACAGAGCTTAAAAACAAATGGTTAAGAAGTCAATATTGCTGAATCATTGCACAGCTGCTTCTCAGTGTGCTCAACTACTGCTTCACATACAGGTTTAGCAATGGAATGTCTTTCCGAATTCTATTGTTATATAAGGTATTTATTTATAGACAGACAATCTGTAAGTCAAGGCAACCTTTTCTTTTAGACTCAGTGATACTGTTCCTTTCTAGCGACAGAAACTTGCAGAGAATGAAGAACCGTGGGTCTCCACTGCCATCTGTTCTCTCCTCTTTCGTGTGATGATCTAACCAAATACACAGGCAAACTGTAGGGCATCACCAAGTGAACAGATTGATAGGAAACTTACAAAAAGTCTGTTTTCACAGGATATAGCAACCAAGTGAAGCTAGCGTGAAGACAATACTGAAATCTTCACATGGCCAAGCAAAACCAAGTAGTTTAGCTCAAGTGAAAATAGGGCCAGAATTTAGTCTTTCTTGTTGTAAAACACAAAGCGATATGCAAGAAAGATGAACATAAAACACATTAAATCAAGCACTGTTCCATTTCACGTCAATGCCAAGTGGTGTCAGTGGCAGTAATGGTCCTGCAGTTGTGAAGAAAGCCAAAGGGCCACTCCAAAGGTTGAGGTTGCTTAAAGGTAAAGGGACCCCTGACCATTAGGTCCAGTCATGGCTGACTCTGGGGTTGCGGCGCTCATCTCGCTTTATTGGCCGAGGGAGCCGGTGTACAGCTTCCGGGTCATGTGGCCAGCATGACTAAGCCGCTTCTGGCAAACCAGAGCAGCGCACGGAAATGCCATTTACCTTCCCACCGGAGCGGTACCTATTTATCTACTTGCACTCTGATGTGCTTTCAAACTGCTAGGTTGGCAGGAAGGTGGCTTAGATAAGAATAAAGCATGTGGATATTTGCCCCTGTTTTATATACAAAGTTAAGAGTCATTGGTTCATTTAGCTCACTATTGTTTATTTGCGCTATTGGATATCTTCCAAACACAGCACTTGCAGTCCTTTAACATGGTATTTAAGGGAGTGAACCTGAGATCTAATGAGGTGTGCCCCTTCCTATATATTAAGGGATCGTATATTATGCCTTCCCAACACAGAAAGAAAACCCACATCGTGGCAGCGGCGATTACAAGATCAAAAGTCTTACTGAAGTGCCCTTTGCTTTATCTAGTAAATCATTCACATTGGGGAGAAGCTCTGACGATGGGGTTTTGACAGAACCATGCTAACTATTGGTTCTCTCTCTTTCGTTCCTCTAGGTGCTTTCAAGACAGCGACTTGTGTGTCCCAATGTCTTCCCCACTACAAAAGACACATTCTCATCATGGTAGCAGGCAGCTGAGATTTTTCCAAACTGATCTTGAAGATTCATTCCGCCAACATTATGTAGGCAGCTGAGAGCATTCCGAAGATGACCTGGGTCGCCAACGGACAGCAATAAAGGGGCACAGTGTGGGACCAAGTTCAAGTGCAGTGGGGTGCTCGACCTTCTACCTGTCTGTCGCTTTCCTCCTGTGGGCTCCTCCCTCCCGGCAGCATTTTTTTTCTAGCCAAGCTCCAAGAGCAGAAGTTAGTCTGGCAGAAAATGGGGGAGAACTCACCCAGGGAGGGGGAACTCAAGAGAAAGGTAGTAGGTGAAAGGAAGGGCTCAGAGCTTATATTCCAGCCTGCTGTTTTCCCACTTAAAAATACTTGTGATTAACTCCACGCAGAAAAGGGCACATTTAGCATAACCTGTGGCATGGCTTTATCATGCATCAACTACCAGATTGGTAGAAGAAGAAGAAGAGTTTGGATTTGATATCCCACCTTTCACTCCCTTTAAGGAGTCTCAAAGCGGCTAACATTCTCCTTTCCCTTCCTCCCCCACAACAAACACTCTGTGAGGTGAGTGAGGCTGAAAGACTTCAGAGACGTGTGACTGGCCCAAGGTCACCCAGCAGCTGCATGTGGAGGAGCGGAGACGCGAACCCGGTTCCCCAGATTACGAGACTACCGCTCTTAACCACTACACCACACTGGCTCTCTATGTGGGTGACATGTGTTCATGACCTTACTGACACATCACAAGAACCCTCTGCTTCAGGGATGGGGAACTTGTGGCCCTCCAGATGTGGTTGGACATCTATTAGCTGCAGCAAGCATAACCAATGGTCAGGAAAGGTGGGAGCTGTAGTCTACAAAACCTGGAGAGCAACAGGTTCTCCAACCCTGCTCTAGTCCCTCTGTGCGGAAATGCTTCATTTGTGGAAATTACAGTGGTGCCCCGCAAGACGAATGCCTCGCAAGACGAAAAACCCGCAAGACGAAAGGGTTTTTCGGTTTTTGCGTCGCTTCGCTAGGCAATTTTCCCTATGGGCTTGCTTCACAAGAAGAAAGCCCATAGGGAAATCTCCGGGGACCTCTTTTAAATGCTGGCGGTGGGGAGCAAAGCCTTTCCCCCCCCCTCCGGCCTTCAGAAGAGGTCCAGGAAGACCGGCGGGGGCCGAAAGGCTTTGCTCCCCACCACCAGCATTTTAAAAGCGGTCCGGGATAGCAGGGAAGCGCTTCCCGCTATCCCGGACGGCTTTTGAAGGCAGGCGGGGGGGAGCAAAGACTTTCGCCCCCCGCCGGCCTGCAGAAGAGGTCCTGGACCTCTTCTGAAGGCCGGCGGGAGCGAAAGTCTTTGCTCCACCCTGCCTGCCTTCCCGGAAGAGTGGAAAAACGCGCTGCGATTCTCCGCTCTCCCCGACTGCTTTTGAAGGCAGGCGGGGTGGAGCAAAGACTTTCGCCCCCCGCCGGCCTTCAGAAGAGGTCGGGGGACAGACTGTCCCCGGACCTGGTCTGAAGGCGGTTTCCATAGGAACGCATTGATTGATTTTCAATGCATTCCTATGGGAAACCGTGCTTCGCAAGACAAAAAACTCGCAAGACGAAAAGACTTGCGGAACGAATTAATTTCGTCTTGCGAGGCACCACTGTATAATGGGTGAAGCAGGCTTGATCTTCTCCAGAGTGGATGAGGAGAGAAAGGGGAAAACTCAAGCCAGAAAGTCAGATTATAAACTACCCAGCACAAAGTTGTGCAGCCAGCAGGAACCTTTCATCAGGCAAGAGAGAGAAGAGGCCTGTAATGTAACTCAGATTTCTATTTAGCGCAGAGCAAAAATGCTTTCTTCTGCTGCGTGGGTTTTACCAAAACAAAAAACCCAAGCTGACTGCGTATCTGGTGTGCTGCTGTCTGTAAAGTAGGACACTAGAATGTAGGGCACAGCAGCCCCTCGGAGCTTATCTGCCCCAACGCAAAACCCAATACGCTTCACGGGGAGTACTGAAGCATTACATGTGAGGTTCCGAGATCACGGTTTCCAAAGCACACGGTCCTTTCCTCTTCACTTGCCTCAATATTTGTGGTCACTGTTGCTGCTTTCAGCAAGGTACCAGATTGGTTTTGATTTGCGGGATACAGAGAAACCTGGGTTTCCACTATAATAAACTGCCGGAAATATTAAGGAAGCGCTAAGAGTGTTTTGGAGAACACATTTATGAATGCAAGTTTGTGATTTGCACCAGGAAGCATGTGGATAGGGGTTGAGGAACACACAAAGTCATAAGGACTTGAGCTTTCGTGTAAAAATAAAAGGAAGCCCCCAAAGTAAAATATCTTAGTACTCAACGTAGCAGAACGAATTCTAAAAGCATGCAGGCAATTTTTGGCAGTAGTTAGGGGGAGGGGTTTCACTCATCATAGATTCTAGCTGATCCTGATGTCTCCTGATCTAGCCGTCTCTCTTCACAGACGATTTGTCTTGGAATTTGGAGAGCTCTGGACACGCTCCCCTTCTCCAAGTATCAAATGAAATTCAGTTTCAGCAGTGCCAGAATTAAGGGGTTCAGCTTAATGAAGACTTGAGACTAATGGTACTGAATATAACATTAAGCGGCAACACGATTTCTGCTGAAATTCCAGATACTTTTATCTGTGAAATCCACCTCTCCTCAAAATAGTTTGCTTATGCTTTATGGGATTGATTCTGTTGCAGCCATACTGTCTGACATCTTGCAAATTCTACCCTCTGTAAAGAACAGATAAAGCCACCGCTACAGATATTCCCTCCTACTTTACTTCCAGTTTGTGTTTTACAGTACAAACTAATTCAGTGTTTTATTGGGCACCCTACGGAGAGGAAGGGTAGGATACAAGTTTCAGTAACAAACACATAAATATGGTTCTATTGTGTTAACTGTCTTGAGCATAGTTTTCATTCATGCATATTAAGAATAATATTTGCTCTACATGGTGAGAGGCTCTCTTTCCACAATGCAGGCTCATTTCAAGTGAGCTGTCTTTCTTTAAGCACACTGCCAAAATATGGGATCACCATTGTTCTGGGCTTAAAATTATTCAGGCTGCTGTCTGTGATTTTGAAGCCAGCAAGAATTGGGTGAAGCTGTTAACACTGTTTTGTCATCTTTCTATCATCCAACCACATGTTACATTTAGGGCAGGAGACAGATCAGGTAGCAGCTGCATTTTGTATTTTCAAAAATTTGGGAATTTGCCATTATTTGTTGCTTTGTCCCATCAGCCCTAGGTGCAACCTGAAATCTCCACAGCAAGTAGCACAGCCTAATCCAATTAAGGGTGCATTCCTAACCCCATTTACCTGGGAGTAAGCCCCGCTTAATCCAATGACTTACTTCTGATTAGACATGATTAGGACTGTGCTATAAGTCTGCAATCTCCTACACTCCACCTTAAGACTGTGACTAAATGCAGATTTTGTGGCTCAACATCAAGCCAGCTTTTTCTCTCCACTCCCTCCTGCTTCCCATTTTACTTAATACCCAGCCTGTTGTGTTCTGAGAATTAAAAAGCTTGCTCACTATTTTGTGTCATTGCCTGACTGTGGATTTTGAAGTCATTTAACTATAAATCAAACGCTGGTGTTGTCTGTGTCATGCGAAATGAGTTGCTTAGGAAATATCACATGAATTGAAACCGGGTCTCTATTGGCTGCGAGTGACATCATCATTGCCTTGCCAAACTCATGCTCCAGTTTTTCCCTGCGATATTGAGCAGGCTCCTGCTCCCTCTGCTGGATATCGGTGCAAAACTGACATTTCCAATGTCAAAACTTACTTAACAAAGCACAGCAGTACTTCAGGTCATGGGATCTTACATTTTTAGGCTACTCTCACCCTCGAGTCCAAGATCTGCAGATACCAGGTGGTCCTTTCCTCCAGTTGGTACCACCATTACAGGGCACCACCACCAAGTGCTCTCCTCATCTAGTACCCATACAAGCCACCAAGCCAACTCTACCTATTTCAGTCCACCTCAGGCAACTACAAACAGCATCCAAGCCAACTAAAACAGCCACCATCCTTGCACATGCATGCCCATAATCTTGGGCCCCACATGGCCTCAAATTCCCTTATCATTTTCCACCATCAGAACTGCTCCAGCTTGTTCTGCTACCTGCTTCTACCGCCCCTTTCCTCCTCCCAGTATAGTTTAAGGGAAGGGAAAGGCACGCACAGATGCCGTGCATAACTTTTGGGCCAAGATGCCCTGCTGCATCGACTTATATCTTCTCCCACAGGCAACTCTGATGAATGAGCAGATGTCTGGTCAGTGCCTATCGCATTCACCTTCACATTTCATCCTCAGGCAGCATCATATACCTAACCTGTTACCTGTCCTGCAATGGGTCTTCAAGAGAGGATTTAGTACTGGAGATACAGACATGGGTTTGCTTGTTCTGTTAACAAACACAAACATGGCTGTATTAATAGAACAAGCAAACCTAGCTTAGGTTCCCATTTAAGGTAAAAACAAAAGAAAACTGTAAAGGACCCCTGGCTTTCAGGCCAAGGGAGCCGGCGTTTATCCACAGACAGCTTTCTGGGTCAAGTGGCCAGCATGGCTAAACCGCTTCTGGTGCATTGAGGACCATGAAATGCCGCTCACCCTGTCATGAGGATTCGAACTGCCGACCTTCCGATTGGCAAGCCCAAGAGGCTCAGTGGTTTAGACCACAGCACCACCTACATCCCTTGGCTGGGAGTGAAGTTCCCATTTACTGCTACCTTGGCACAGTAAGCACCAAGGTGGGAAATCTGTGTCTGGAATGTACCACTTCAGATCACAGGGAGGGGCTTACATAATGGCATACTCCTCCATTTAAAATAAAAATGGAAACTACACCAAAAAGTGCTCTAGCCTTGTCCCCCAAAACCCTATTTTTCATTTATTTTGGGGAAATATTTTTATTTTTTTTACATGAAAGAATATTCTATTATCTGAACTCCCATCTGAAGTCTGAAGGTTTAGCACCTCGATGAGAACTCTCTGGAGGTCTTATGCCACATGAATGTCCTTAATTATACTCTCTCATGCTTATGCGTCAGCTACAGAGCTTGTGGGGAGCTCTGTCAATTACCTAAGCAGTGTGTGCCGTGTATTTCTTCTAAGCACACCCTGCATAGGTGGAATTTGCATTCTGAGAATCTCAGTGTCTGGCCCTTAGAGCTGAGACGGGACTTACAAAGTGCACGGGCAATGCCATATGAGGTGATAAAATGGACATCTGTCAGGGCTGGAAGCAGGAATAGGTCAGCAACAAACCAATAAATCAACCGAGGCCAATGAAGTTAATTCTCTATTCAAGGAAACCAACCACAGCTCTGGCCTAGTGGTCTCAGGCAACCCTTTCTAGGAGGGTATTGCCCCAATGAAACAGCTGAAGTGCTCACCAGGACTCTACGCACAACCCAACTCTGCTCTGCTTCTTTCATTTCTCATTGTGTTCTAGGAGAGCAAGGGAGCTGGTTGCAGCAGGAGGGGAAGACTCCCTGGATTCTGTTTCTGCCTCCGAGTCTGAACTGTGCTCTGCCACAGCCTCTTCTCGTTCACTAAACCCTGTCACCTCTTCTGCTTCGGACCCCCCCCATCTGCTCCTTCTCCCTCTGACCACTTGTCATCAGTCCACCACCTATCCCCAGGTTCTGAGCCCTCTTCCCTGGGGGTTCCCTGGCTGGTGCCTCCCACATCTCCTTTGCATCCAGCCAGTCCATGACAACACCCAGCAGTGTAATCACTGGAGTAGGCATTGTTCTTTGCTTTTCTTCATGACACACAGGAGCAATGCAAGCTGCTCCTGGTTTGCTATTTTATGCAAAACTGAACATTGTTCTCCGTATGAAAGAGAGGGATATAGGTTGTTTGTTTGTTTTTAACTCCTTCCCCCCACTTGATTTAGTCAAGTGAAGTTATTATAGACACACAAAGGAGTACCTTTCTGCTGGAGAAGTGAGCATGTTTGCCCAGTTTGGTATTAAGAGCCTCCAAGAACATCCCATCAGTGACTCTGCCGACATTCATGCATGCATCATCCAGAATGGCAATGATTCCTTTGTGCTGTTGCTCCACTAGGTCAATAATGATCTGGTTGTTGAAGTAGTCAATCTGCAGAATGTTCAAGTAGGGTTATTTGCAACAGCGATCCAACTGAGGAAGGAATGTTTTCTCTCTCTATTGAAGGCACGCAGTGGTAGGGAAACAGAGGAGCAAGTGCCAGTTTACGTTTACCCAGAGATGAAGGCACAGCGTCTTTGCTCTAAAGGTTGCGCTCACAGTCAAAATTTCATCCAATTTCAGTACAGTGGTACCTCAGGTTACAGACGCTTCAGGTTACAGACTCCACTAAGCCAGAAATAGTACCTTGGGTTAAGAACTTTGCTTCAGGATGAAAACAGAAATCGTGCTCTGAAGACGCAGCAGCAGCAAGAGGCCCCATTAGCTAAAGTGGTGCTTCAGGTTAAGAACAGTTTCAGGTTAAGAACGGACCTCCGGAACAAATTAAGTACTTAACCCAAGGTACCACTGTACAGTCATACCTCATGTCACGTTTGCTTCATGTTACATTCCTTCAGGTTACGTCCCACAGCGTCGCAGAAGTACCAGAAAGGGTTACTTCCGGGTTTTGCCACTCGCACATGCGCAGACGCACAAAATGACATCACACGCATGCGCAGAAGCAGTGAATCACAACCTGTGCGTGCGCAGACACGCCACTGCGGGTTGCGCTCTTTTCATGTTGCGAACGGGCCTCCGGAACGGATCCCGTTCGCAACCAGAGGTACCCCGTACTGGTATTTCAGGTCATTTATCCAACTCCCCTATGGCTTTACTGCAGTTTCAAAGCGCCACTAAAAACCTGAAGAATGGAATGGGTCTGCACTCGACTCTCCGTGGCTGGGGACAGAGGGCTTTCACATTCTAAATCCCTCTCTTTTGAGCTTTGAATAGCTACCTGCTGGTGTAGAATCGCTAACACCTGGCATCTTCGAATCCATGTTGGCTTTGTCCAACTGCTCATCTCAGAGCTTTCCAAGCTTTTCATGTTGGTGACACACCTTTTAGACATGCATCATTTCATGACACAGTAATTCAGTTTTACTAGCAAACCGGAGGTTAAACTAACCCGTTTCCAGGCTCGGGAGAAGCGTGGGGAGTGTTTGCGCAACACACCTACACAGTGCAGCCGACATCCGAAAGTGTAATGACACACAGTTTGGAACGCTCTGGCTTATCTACTCACATGCTTCCATGGAATTCCCTCACGCTGATATTCCTCTTGCTCTTGCTTCAAAACAAGCTGAATGAAGAGCTGCTGCAGTTTCTCGTTGCAGTAATTGATACAGAACTGTTCGAAACTAAAGCAAACACAAATTGAATTAATTAATGAATTCCGCAACTGGAAACAATTTAAGGGATATGCCTGGCCTTCTCAAGACATCTCACCTGTTGTTGTCAAAGATCTCAAAGCCATAGATATCAAGGACCCCGATTACAGTGTTTTTCCCATGAACTGTGCTGTTGTAGTCCTTGACTTCAATCACGTCATTGATGTGTGTCACAATCCAGCAGAAAAGGCGCTCGTATATTGCCTTCAAACCAAAAAAATACCTAGGGTCATTTTTTGTTTCTGCTGCTCAGGTTTCGTTAGCGTTCATCTTTGTGATGCATTTCTGTAGCACTCTAACAGGAAACTGGGGAATATGTAACCAGCTGTCAAAATCCTAACAAGGTTTAAGGAAACTAGCATCGGTTAACTACAGCTTGCTCTCTAGCTGCTTTAGGTTTCACTGTGATGTCAATTTGCAAGACACTGGAGATGCTAGACATGTTAAACCAATATTCTTATCTGTGGGGTAAAGTCTACGGGTTCTCCCCTCACCCATCACCCCTGGCCAATGGATAATTCCCACTGAGGAAAAAATAAGTTGCTCTGTCTCAGACATTGCTTGATGCTCTTTCCCAAAGTATATTGGTTATATTGTCCAGAGAGTTCTGCATTCTCAAGGTTCCCTAAGTCTCCAAGGATACTAACCTGTCTCCCCAACACATAAAACTACTCAAAACAGATGTCTCCAAAAAAAACCCACCTGATCCCCTATGGCAAGTAAGAATCACCTTGAGATGAAATGGGCAAACGGCTAATAAAGAAACGTGTGGGGAAACAACTTAAGATGCTGGCTAGCAATTTATGTGGCCATATCTGCATGGGTGAAAAGTATGAAGACACAGAACAAGACAACCACTGTAAACTTCCAAGTTGGCAGGAGTGTATCAACACCCACCTTTGCAAAGGCATTTCTGCCATAGGTGGCTTCTTGCTCTGTATGCTGTTTATCAATGATGTCCCGGCCAGTAGCAACAGTTCGAAAAAGCAGGGCCTTCTCCACCATGTCAGCCTTGGTTGATAGCAGGTCAGCAATGACAGACACTAACTTGCTGTTTTCAATGACAGGTATGTCACCATCCACAGAAAACTTCAAATTGCCCTGTGGAAAGATTGGAAAAAATAAGGACATTCATTCTCCCTGAGTCTAGGCAGCAAATGCCACTTCTGATACAGGCAACGCTTTCAGACAGATGCAATTTCCTTAATGCATCCCAATCGGGACAAAGGACAATCTATGTTGATATATAATAATAATAATAATAATAATAATAATAATAATAATAATAATAATAATTTATTGATGGGACACAGGTGGCGCTGTGGGTAAAAGCCTCAGCGCCTAGGACTTGCTGATCGAAAGGTCGGCGGTTCGAATCCCTGCGGCGGGGTGCGCTCCCGCTGCTCGGTCCCAGCGCCTGCCAACCTAGCAGTTCGAAAGCACCTCCGGGTGCAAGTAGATAAATAGGGACCGCTTACCAGCGGGAAGGTAAACGGCGTTTCCGTGTGCTGCTCTGGCTCGCCAGAGCAGCGATGTCACACTGGCCATGTGACCCGGAAGTGTCTCCGGACAGCGCTGGCCCCTGGCCTCTTAAGTGAGATGGGCGCACAACCCCAGAGTCTGTCAAGACTGGCCCGTACGGGCAGGGGTACCTTTACCTTTACCTAATAATTTATTACCGGTATTTATACCCCACCCATCTGGCTGGGTTTCCCCCAGCCACTCTGGGTCGCTTCCAACAGAATATTAAAATACAATAACCTATTAAACATTAAAAGCTTCCCTAAACAGGGCTGCCTTCAGATGTCTTCTAAAAGTCTGGTAGTTGTTTTTATGCAACTACAGTGGCAAGAATGTTATTTGCCCAAAAATGGAAAGAAGCAGCTAAGTCCTGACGAAAGAAGAATGTATACAAAAAATTATAGAATATGCAGAAATGACGAATCTTACCGGAAAAATAAGAAATCAAGGTAACAAGCTTTTTATAAGTTTATCGAATATGGTTTATTGAATATTTAAAAATAAACTGTAAACAGGTAAGAACATTGGCAGGATTACTGTAACAACCTGCAGTTTTATAAACGTATATATTTGCAGAGTATATGTTTAAAGTAGATGAATAAATGAGATAATTAAGTTAATTTGGAATATGCAGAAAATATAAAATAAATAAATTTAAGGAACCGCAGAAAGAGGGAGAAGTCAGGTTTTGAAATGTTAAAATGACTGTAAAATTATTGAAATGTATAAAACTGAAAATCATAAGTAAAATAAAAATAAAAATAGAACAGTGTTTCCCAAACTTAGCTCTCTTTCCCAAATTTAGCTGTTTTCGGACTACAATTCCCATAATCCCAGACTTCTGGCCTTGCTAGCTAGGGATGGTGGGAGTTGTAGTCCAGAAACAGCTGGAGACCCAAGTTGGGAAACACTGGTTTAGAAAGTCACACAGCCCACCTTAGATTTTCCAAGGGGCCATACCCCATGTGTGCAATTTTAATTTTCTCCCTTGTCCTCACAGATGTCTCTCGCACAATTATCAGATCCTTGAAAATTCCACTACTTCAGTTTAAGAAGCTGTTCACAACAACTCCATGGAGGGAATGGAAGAGGGCTGGGCAGGCTCCTCCATTTTTGTGCTATTTTCACTTTCTTGCGCTGGAAGAGTAGACTTGAGATTGGGTAGGCTGGTTGGGGTGGCTTAGACCAGGTAGAAGCACCAGCCACTCACACCATGAATGTTCTTTTTGCTTGGGGTGAACAAGGCACCCATATGCTGGGTTAAGACCTCCCATTGCTCAGGAAGGCAGCAAACATACCAGGCATGCAGCCCTCAGTTCCTCTACTCCATCGGTAGGCAAATTAAGGCCCGAGGGGCCGGATCCGGCCCAATTGCCTTCTCAATCTGGCCCGTGGACGGTCCGGGAATCAGCGTGTTTTTACATGAGTAGAATGTGTCCTTTTATTTAAAACGCATCTCTGGGTTATTTGTGGGGCCTGCCTGGTGTTTTTACATGAGCCGAATGTGTGCT
The DNA here is from genome assembly GCF_964234715.1 of Podarcis melisellensis. Lineage (NCBI taxonomy): Eukaryota > Metazoa > Chordata > Lepidosauria > Squamata > Lacertidae > Podarcis > Podarcis melisellensis. Next base: position 40,715,603 of record NC_138545.1, on the reverse strand, counting down.
TTTGTTCAAAATGCATCTCTGGGTTATTTGTGGGGCATAGGAATTCATTCATTCCCCCCCCCCCCAATATAGTCTGGCCCCCCACAAGGTCTGAGGGACAGTGGACCGGCCCCCTGCTGAAAAAGTTTGCTGACCCCTGTTCTACTCAAAGGTCCTCACTCACATTAACTCAGTACTGGAAAGATCCCAGAGATCGTCTTGAGTTACATCCCAGTGCTATGGGACTTGATTAAGGTGCAATGAGATTGGATTATATGTGCATGTCAGGAGGACGCAGGAGCTGATGCTGCCTTCCACGTTATTCCAGCTCATTCGAAAGATGACACAGGTGAGCCAGAGGAGGCACAGCAGCAGGTGTGGAGCATTACCCAGGTGCTGCTCACAGGGGCTTCTTAAAAGGCAGCAGGACAGTGGAGTGTCAGGAGAAGGTTCCAGGAAATTTACAAATGAAAGGGAACAGTGGCTGAAAGAGACAAAAGGACAACAAAGGAAAATCTTACAGGAGGAGGAAAGAGCGTCAGAGAAGGCAAGAGGAAAACTGGATTAGCTGCAAGTGGAGCCAGAGAGAAAAAAGAAATAAAGAGAACAACGCCAGAGAAATAACATTGCAGAATAGCATGGGCAGGTGAGGGGAGCGGCTGCGCTATGTAAAAATAGACATGGGTAGGTAGGAAAGCCCTACATTATGGAAACAGAAATAGATGAAAAGGAATTCCAAGCCATAAGGCAGGCAGGTAGTTCCTAAAGGCAGGGGTAAAATCCTTTAAAAAAGGTCAACAACTTCAATCCTAAAAAACAACTTTGGTCGGCCCTCATGCATGTTCACATCATCAAATCTGTGAAGCCTGGGGTTCTGGGGACACTTGAGAACTAAAAAAGCAAATTTCTGATGGTGTACTAATGGCAGCAAAGAGATTGGTGCTCCAATAGTGAAAGGAACACTCTCCCCCTCCGACAGTACAAAACGTTTATCTGCATTAGCAGCATATGAGAAAACAACTTTTCAAAGACAACGGCATACAAAGGAAGTTCTCCATCATCTGGACTCCATGTATGGATATATTTGCACAACAGATATAAAAACGACAAATACTGACCGTACTTCCCAATGTACTAAACAAATTATTGAACATTTATAATTTTCCACCCCAACATGGAATGTTATTTGCATTTTGTTTTATTTTGTATTCAAGAAAGTAAAGACCAGGACACTGCGAATGTTGTTGAGCAAGTTGTTAAGAAGACACCAAACTTCTCGAGCTTCAAAGTTGTTGTGCCAAAAAATGAAGATTTTTCGATTGACTTGCCTAAATCCAGAACAAAGTGCTGCTTTTGGGAAATTTCCCCTGGGTGGCAATTCCACCTTTGAAATCCCAGTAATGTCTGGGAAATCCCAGTAATGTCCGGACGGACGTATGCTGGCCCTAATTTAAGTGACTTCCATTTAACAAAACGGAAAATTGTTTTAAATTAAATTAAATCATTAAGCTCTTGCTCCAGTTCCATCCTATGGTAAAGCTTGAGACAGAGATGCGGAAATAAGTCCTGGACTAAAATAATTTGAAACAAAAGAATGTGGCTCCAGGAGTTCAGTGATTCCTTCTTTTGGGGAAAGGAATTGCCTGATATGAGCTGGAGGCTTTGACAAATTCCCAGTGTTGAAGGTATACAGGCATGTCCAACAGGTAGATCACGAGCTGGTAGATCACGGGGTGTTCCTGGTAGATCCTGGTTGATCTCTGGCCCCTCAGCAAAAAAAACCCCCAACTTTGTCTTACTAAAAAAAGCTCAAACTCCACAACTTTGTCTTCCTAAGAAAAGCTCCGCAACTCTGGGTAGATCACTGCCAGTCTTTTTACGACAATGGGTAGATCACTGCCAGTTTTAATACTGTGAGTAGATCACAGTCTATTGGGAGTTGGACGTATATGAGATCCCCTGATCAGTGAGTGGCTTTGCTAGGGTGAGGATGGATGCCTCATTCAATTCAGCCACACAAGTCAGTGGAAAATATTATGATGGAAGGAGAATATGTTGAAGCACTCTCCTTCAAAAGGCTACCTCAGCAGAGGTGCCTATTCTGTAATGTTTGTTAAAGGCTACAGAAGACTTCCATGTGGCTACCTTACAAATCTCTAAGAAAGGAGCAATAATGGGAAAAGCCATTGAAGCCACTGCTGCCCTTCTTGACTGGGCTCTGATGTTCTGGTCCTTTGGGAGTTGTTGGGTCTCTATGTGCCAGAAAAATACGAGTTTTGAGCCACATGGCTAGGATAGTGCTTGAGGCTTTCCCCCCTACGGATCTAGGTTGAAAGGAATTGAAAAAGGGAGTCAGAAATGTATTTTTAATGTACTTCTTCAGTGCTCTTTGAACATCCAACTTATACCATAAACACTCTCTTGGTTGAGAAGAGCACAGGCAAAGGGAAGGGAAAATCAGTTCTTGTTCACTATGGAAGTCCAAAGCAATACTTGGAATAAAGGTTGAATCATGTGCTGGTGAAAAAAAGCAGATGGTTTTTGATGCTGAAAGCTCCTAGCACAGATTCTGTGAGTGGTGGCAATAGCCATTAAGAAGATGACCTTAAAGGAGGAGAACTGAGAAGCTGAGAAAATAAACCTACTTTAAGTGCATGTGGCACAGGAGAACCTTGGTTGGAGCCATCTGAAGAATACTGTGTGAGGAACTGGCTCAGTTGGATGGTTGCTTTGTGCAAGTCCAATCTGCTGATATCGGATGAATCAGGACCAGCTGGAGAAGATTTTAAAAGAGTTTTTAGACTCTCTTTCTTGCCCCTAGTGAACTAACTGGCCATTTAAGCCAACAATAACAGCCTGCTTAATTATTCAAACAACACCTTATTTTAATATAAAAATATGATAATGCTGAGGGGGACCCCTGGAAAAGTTGAGGAAAGTCGAGGGAAATCTATAGGATAACAGAGATGCAGTGCTAGCTGATGCTGGGGGGAAAAGACTACATTTTCCTGAGAGTTGAAGATAGCGGAAAGGCCATTGCTGCTCATAATGGGGAATGGTCTGGGCTACACCCTTCCAAGATGACATTTGGCAGGAAGATGATAAGGAACCCTAAATGGCATCAAAGGGGCCTACCTTCTTTGTGAACTCTTTCCACACCACCTGATATGGTGAGATCAACATCTCTGTGGCTCCTTGGTTGCTCCTTGGTGTTGGATTCCATCTAGTGGCAGCAGTTGGCATATTAGGACTCCCTGGGATGAGAGATGGTGCTTGGGAAGCAGACACCCAGATTAATTCCAGGTGCAAGTGAGACACCAAGTCAGAGCATCCTTAAGCTGTAGCATCTTAAAAAGCAGAGACATCACCTTGCCAACAAAGGTCCGTATAGTTAAAGCTATGGTTTTCCCAGTAGTGATGTATGGAAGTGAGAGCTGGACCATAAAGAAGGCTGATCGCCGAAGAATTGAAGCTTTTGAATTATGGTGCTGGAGGAGACTCTTGAGAGTCCCATGGACTGTAAGAAGATCAAACCTATCCATTCTGAAGGAAATCAGCCCTGAGTGCTCACTGGAAGGACAGATTGTGAAGTTGAGGCTCCAATACTTTGGCCACCTCATGAGAAGAGAAGACTCCCTGGAAAAGACCCTGATGTTGGGAAAGATGGAGGACACAAGGAGAAGGGGACAACAGAGAACAAGACGGTTGGATAGTGTTCTCGAAGCTACCAGCATGAGTTTGACCAAACTGCAGGAGGCAGTGGAAGACAAGAGTGCCTGACGTGCTCTGGTCCATGGGGTCACAAAGAGTCGGACACGACTAAATGACTAAACAACAACAGGAGCTTGCTGACTACAGAGGTTTACGACTAGAGCATGGGTAGGCAAACTAAGGCCCGGGGGTCGAATCTGGCCCAATCGCCTTCTAAATCCAGCCCGCGGATGGTCCGGGAATCAGCGTGTTTTTACATGGGTAGAATGTGTCCTTTTATTTAAAATGCATCTCTGGTTTATTTGTGGGGCACGGGAATTCGTTCATTCCCCCCCCAAAAAAATATATAGTCCGGCCCCCCACAAGGTCTGCGGGACAGTGGACCGGCCCCCTGCTGAAAAGGTTTGCTGAGCCCTGGGCTAGAGACTCAGTCTCAGGCACCTGTGATTTTTTTACATTTAGCTATTCTCTCACAATGAACTGTTTCCTTTGTGGTTTCACCTGCCTTCTCTAAACGGAGCCATGGGGAAAGGAGGAGAGGCAAAAGACAAAAGACACAGCACATTTAAGGAGGGGTTTTTAAAGCAAAAACAAAAACCAAGACACAGGTGGCACTGTGGGTTAAACCACTGAGCCTAGGACTTGCCGATCAGAAGGTTGGCGGCTCGAATCCCTGTGACGGGGTGAGCTCCCGTTGCTTGGTCCCTGCTCCTGCCAACCTAGCAGTTCGAAAGCACATCAAAGTGCAAGTAGATAAATAGGTGGGAAGGTAAACGGCGTTTCCATGTGCTGCTCTGGTTCGCCAGAAGCGGCTTAGTCATGCTGGCCACATGACCCGGAAGCTGTACGCCGGCTCCCTCGGCCAATAAAGCGAGATGAGCGCCGCAACCCCAGAGTTGGCCACGACTGGACCTAACAGTCAGGGGTCCCTTTACCTTTACCTTAAAAACCAAGAAGATGGAAGAAAAAACTAGAGATCTAGGAACAACTGTAAAACAAGGATAGATAAGAGGGGAAATCCTCAAGTCATCCAACGAAAGGTGGGAAGGTGAGAGAGAAGCCTGTCCTTGCAAAGGCAAGGAATAAACTGAAGGAGGAGCTTTATGACATGTCCCCTGTCTTTCTGAGCAATGGGACGTCCAAACCCAGCATATTGGACGCCTCAACCATCCCAAATGAGAAGTCCTTTTAACTCTCTTTCTGGTGTGTTTCTCTTTTCTGTTACAGATAACGGCAGCTTCATGAAGATCCTTGTTAGGAAGCAGCTCCCAAGTTGCTGAAAAGGCTTAAGCTCCAATTCTTTCACCCCACTCCAATCTCCTTAAAAAAAACAACAACCCCAAAACCTACTATTCCAGTCAATTTGCAAGATGCAAATGCAAAGGAGGCAGAACAAACAATTTGTGCCCTCGCCTCCAGTGTTCTAGGAACTCCACGTCTACCTCCGTATGAAGTAACAGAGCTGGAGTCAGGTCTTCTGCCATTCTGTCAAAACAGTGACACATCTGTCATAAACTCATTTAAAAACGAAACCTTGATTGCTGGCTTATCTGCTAGACAAGTCCCATGTAATAAATATATGCTGGTACAGAGTATTCTATTCCTTCCCTAGTAAAGGGATTCTAAGCCTAAAGTGTGCTAATCATCCCAAGCAATTAAATTTGAAAAGCATTCAACAGCTTTCCTCAGTCAGATCCAATATGAGATTTCGACAAGAGAGAGTAGCAATCTCTACATTTGCTTGGTACTGACAGGAAATATTGAATTTGTGGAGAAACAAGTGGTCTGCTCTTCCAGAGCTGCAGCTCTGTCATAACGCCTCTCAATCAAAGTGTGCTTTCTCGCTCTCCTGATTATTCCTCAAATCAACACACACACCTCAGCATGTTAGCAGCCCAGAGATCCATCTCTGTATACATGGCGCCCCCTTACTCACCAAATGGAGAATGGTAGCTAGAATTTTGTATACTGTCTGAACCTCCTCTGGTTCAAATCCAATTACTTTCATAGCATCAGCGACAGCCTTGAAGTCAGCACCATCATTAATAGAACACTGAAAAAGAAGCAGCAGCAACAACAAATTAATCAGATGCAAGACCACTGCATGCACACAGATAGTGCAGTATTAGACAAGAAAAATCATGGCGGACATTTCTGCACTGGTGAGTTGAAAAGAAGAAGAAAACCCTGGAGATATTGCACAATATTTACTCTGAAAACAGAAAACGTCCTGTGTGGTTTGAGCTATGACTCCTCCTCAGAGTCAATTTATCATCAGGTAGAAGTCTATACGTCTTCAGTATACAGTGGTACCTCGCAAGACGAATGCCTCGCAAGATGAAAAACACGCAAGACAAAAGAGTTTTCCGTTTTTTGAGTCGCTCTGCAAGACGAATTTCCCTATGGGCTTGCTTCGCAAGACAAAACGTCTTGCGAGTTCTTGCGAGTTTGTTTCCTTTTTCTTAAAGCCGCTAAGCCGTTAATAGCCGCTAAGCCACTAAGCCGTTAATAGCGCTAAGCCGCTAATAGCCGTGCTTCGCAAGACGAAAAAACCGCAAGACGAAGAGACTCACGGAACGGATTAATTTCGTCTTGCGAGGCACCACTGTATAGTAGATAACCTATAGCAGATAATCTGTTTCACATGCCATGATGATTGCAGAGTCTGTGCTGAAAGGCCACTTAGTTAAGAACATTAAAAAGCCTTCTGGATCAGGCCAATCTAGTACAGCATTCTGTTTTCACAGTGGTTAGCCAGATGCCTGTAGGACGCCCAGGACCCAAGCGCAGCAAACACTTTCCACACCTGTGATTCCTATTAACTGGTATTCAGAGACATATTGCCTCCAACAGTGGAGGCAGAACATAGCCACCATAGCTAGTAGCCATGGGTAACCAATTGCAATGGTTTCAGCCTATTTTACCCAAGGATATTTTACACAAGGCATGTGGAGAATTTTAAGCCACAATATGCTGGTATAATCCAAGAAAAGCAAAATCGAACTATAAATGGTCAGCATTCTTTTTCTCCCCTACTCTCTTTTAAATGAGTGCTTCCCGTGGTTTTAAGGGGGCAGTTGTGACACTCTATTTTAAGAAACCATTGCTTGACCCTGTTAAACTCTAGGTCAATCTCATATATTTGCATTTTGGGGACAAGGTACTCAAGTGGGTGGTGGTCAGACAACTCTATAGACACTTTGGAATAAAGCTGATTATCCGGATTAATTTCAGATTGGTTTGGGAACTGAAACTGCCTTGGTGCATGATCTACATTGGAAGAAAGAGAGGGAAATGTGACCACTTTGATTCGTCTAAATCTATTGGACTGTTTCCATTCAACATTGGTCAAAACAACTGCAGCTTGTGCAGTTGTGGTCAATCCAAAATTGAGCAAAAGCAGAAGTTTTCTAATTCCTCCATGTGAGCTTTCTTGAGTAGGAAGGGAGGAACACATGTATCCAAGGCTTATTCTCATAATGCCAAACTATTAGCGTTATAATGCTAAAGTATTAGAATTATGCCCAAACCATTTAACTAAATTGGCATAAATGCATAAATTCAGCTAGAGCTGCACAGAGTCCATAGTATGGCTGATCATGCCACAGTTCATAAAGGACCAAGAAAAAGAGATTCCTCATGAGTAGGCAACACCCTTACCTTTAACTGCACTCCAGAACCAATATAGCTGTACGCAGATAAATCCTTATGTAGATGTAAGGAACGTAGAAGTTGCTCAGAACCACCTTGGAGTAGCTGAAGAGAAAATCGGAGAGTCATTTGTCCAAATTAATTTCTTTTTCAGCTTTTATACTATTGTCGTTATCAACAATTAAAGTACTTAAAAAGTTCTAAATGCTGTACAGCAGGGGTGGGCAGACTTCAGGTTCATTGAATCTACCTTCTCTGTTTCTAAAACCCCAAGATATACATACCAAAGCCAGGTAAAGGTAAATGGACCCTGACCATTAGGTCCATTTGCAGACAACTCTGGGGTTGCGGCGCTCATCTCGCTTTATTGGCTGAGGGAGCCGGCGTACAGCTTCCGGGTCATGTGGCCAGCATGACTAAGCCGCTTCTGGCAAACCAGAGCAGCACACAGAAACGCCGTTTAACCTGCCCGCCGGAGCGGTACCTATTTATCTACTTGCGCTTTGACGTGCTTTCGAACTGCTAGGTTGGCAGGAGCAGGGACTGAGCAACGGGAGCTCACTCCATCACAGGCATTCGAACCGCCAACCTTCTGATTGGCAAGTCCTAGGCTCTGTGGTTTAACCCACAGCACCATCCACGTCCCCTACCAAAGCCAGGTACGAAAGACTTATAGTTAGAAATGATGGACAGGAGTTCCTCAGAACATATTTTAAGCTTAGGCATTTGTTTTCAATACCAATTTATGTGGGGAAAGCCACCTTTGTTGGTTCTATTATTAAAGCTATTAGTAGTCAGAAACCCTTGTTAATTCACTGCAAATGATCCAGAGAACTACCTGTAGATCCCAATCTTTCTTCTGCCCATGCCTGTGTACAGCTCCTGCACACAGGCCCACAATCTGAAGAGACATGGTTCAAAAGGAACATGGACTGGGGAGGAAAGAAGAAAGCAAGATATGGAGCAGCTGCTCCTTCACTACTCACTCAATGGATGGCAAGAGGTTGGTCTCCCCCTGTCCACAAAATGATTTCTGGGAGGCAGGGGGTATAGCCTTCCAGTGGTTTATAACCCTGGCTGTGTATACTGCGGTAAATATTGTTCAATAACATATTTGCTCCACCCTTTAAGATCTTCCACCTGGCAACTCTGGGATTTTGGATGGGGCAGTCTTAATACCAGAGGAGCAATTACATTTCCTCTCGGATGCATGGCTGGGGTTTTGCTTCACACGAAAGAGCTCACTGTCATATTTGAGAGTAGAAAAATTTCCCTATCGGTCAGAAGGGCTGACCAATCTCAGGTCACCTTGCCTGCCCCTATAAATGTGGCACCTTGGTCTATGTGTTTTTGTTTTATTATGTATTTTTCTGCTGTGAACTGCCCTGGGAACTTTGGATGAAGGGTGGTATACAAATTTAATAAATAATAATAATAAAGATCATTTAGTCCACCTGAATTAATTTTACTAAGCTATCGCTGGAATCTGAAAGGGAGGGAAGGGGTTTCTCTGCAGTTTTCAAAACACACTGAAGAGATCTCAAAAAGGTGAGGAGTTCTTTATCGGATGGCACCAAACTATGACAGAATCACCCTACCCAGCTCTACCTCTCTTTCAAATCAGAACCAGTGAAGGCAGTGAAGGTCCTGGTCTGGAGGCAGTTGGAGGATGGATGGCGGCTAACAGGTTGAGGTTGAATCCTGACAAGACAGAAGTACTGTTTTTGGGGGACAGAAGGAGGGCAGGTGTGGAGGACTCCCTGGTCCTGAATGGGGTAACTGTGCCCCTGAAGCACCAGGTGCGCAGCCTGGGAGTCATTTTGGACTTGCAGCTCTCCATGGAGGCGCAGGTCAATTCTGTGTTCAGGGCAGCTGTTTATCAGCTCCATCTAGTTTGCCGGCTGAGACCCTATCTGCCTGTGAACTGTTTCACCAGAATGGTGCATGCTCTGGTTATCTCTCGCTTGGACTACTGCAGTGCGCTCTATGTGGGGCTACCTTTGTAGGTGACCCGGAAACTACAACAAATCCAGAATGCAGCAGCTAGACTGGTGACTGGGAGCGGCTGCTGAGACCACATAACACCGGTCTTGAAAGACCTACATTGGCTCCCAGTATGTTTCCGAGCACAATTCAAAGTGTTGGTGCTGACCTTTAAAGCCCTAGACGGCCTCAGTCTCTATGCCTGAAGGAGCGTCTCCACCCCCATCGTTCTACCAGGACACTGAGGTCCAGCGCTGAGGGCCTTCTGGTGGTTCCCTCACTGCGAGAAGCCAAGTTACAGAGAACCAGGCAGAGGGCCTTCTCAGTAGTGGCACCCGCCCTGTGGAACACCCTCCCACCAGATGTCAAAGAGAACAATATCTACCAGACTTTTAGAAGACATCTGAAGGCAGCCTTGTTTAGGGAAGCTTTTAATGTTTGATGGACTCCTGTATTTTAATATTTTGTTGGAAGCCGCCCAGAGTGGCTGGGGAAACCCAGCCAGATGGGCGGGGTATAAATAATAAATTATATTATTATTCAATAAAAAAGTTGTACAGAGGAGATTTAGCAACACAATGTACTGCCATTAAGGCAGGAAGCTATAGCAGGCAACCTTACAAGAGCACTTCCCAACCCTAGCTAATTACATAGGTTGTCTTTTTGGAAAGGACTAGCCCAAAGGAATAGTCTGCTGCAGAGTTCAAGACAGGAATCCAGTTACTCTAATTGCTTGCAGGAAGTATAGGGAAATTATTTCCATCTGTATCTAGAACCAGCATCACCAACCCTTTCAAGAGAAACAAAAACAAAAAACCCAATGAGGATTCGATTTGAATGAGTAAGGCTTGAAGAACCTGCCTTTGAGCAGAGCAAGGGGTTGGAGCTGATGATCTGTAAGTTACTGTATTTAGCAAATGGCAAGTCAAAGCCAAGCATATACCCTGCATGGATTAGTGAAGAAAGTGGGATGTGGCATCTGTCGAAAATTTTACACACAATGATGGACACTGCAAAAAGCAATCAGGCGGTCTTTCCTGTGAATTTAGAGGCACTCACAAGGTTGCTGATTTCACCTTAGCATACCAAGCTAACAGCTCACCTGGTAGAAGGAGTGAAAGTTGCGCTCTCCTGACTGCTGCACAATCACCCGTGACTAGAGAGAAACAAGAGAGAAACAAGGGAAAGATTACGAGTTGGCTTTGCTACCCAACATAGTTTAAGTCTCTTGACTAAGGCATCAGTGATGTCATGGCAAAGTTTTAGAGGGCTCAGGCCAGAACACCAGAGTGGGAAACCTCCTATATAACATTAGTTAGTTAGTTAGTGACATGTCTATACTGTTTTGAAGTACTGAGTCTGTTTGTAAATTTTAGATGATGTGTTGCCATCAATGTCTCTCCCCACCCTCACCTCCGCATTGAAAAGTCCAATACAAATACGTGGTGGTGGTGGTTTTTTTTAGTACTGCAACTGAACAACCAACTAGGTAAACCACACTGGCAGCATTTACACTTTGGATTTACAATAGAGGCGCTGGACTGCTATGGTCTATTTGCTGAGCCACTTAAAGGTAGGATGGAATGCCCAAAAGTTACTATTAAGCACTTTAGAGCAACAAAAAAGCTGGCTGAAAGAGGACATGGCAATGACAAATAGGGTATTATTTCTATTAGTATTTTTAGGTAATTCAAGATTTCTTTTTCCCCCCCAATTTTTTTATTGATTTTCAGAAAATTATAAACAAACTAAGACAAACAAACGTAAACCATAACCTTATTAAAAATTACACTTATTAACATTGTTAAGTGACTTCCTCGCTTCCCCTTGGTTGAATTTCAATGCATATCCTTTTAACGGTTTTCCAAATCATAGTTCTTATAAAATTTAACTTGAACATTTAACATCCTTAAATCTTTTCATTTTGAAATTGAACATATTAATTCATCACTTAACTTATATAAAATCCTAAGCCAATTAAGTATCTGCAAGCTGTTTCCAATTAATTTAACATATTTAATTAAATAATCATTAAATTTAGTCCATTCTTCCTAGGTAATCCAAGATTTCAGAACTCTTCTCAAGTACTGTATCTAGGGCCAGCGGCGTAGCTAGCCGCTCAGGTGCCTGGTGTGGGGTTGTGTCCTGCAGCTGGGGGCGAAGCGATCCACGCTTATGGGGCAGGGCGATCCATGCTTATGGGAGTGGGGCAAGCCTCTCTGATGCTTGGAGCCTCTCCGCTGCCTTCCTCTCAGCTGTGGGGCGGCTGAGGGAGAGGCAATAGGCAGACGCAGGTCCCACGCTGCCATTTCAGGCAGCACAGAACCTGCAGGCGCCTAAGTCACCATTCCTAAAAAGTTTTGTGAGCCCATTTTTTTAAAAAAAAAACTCATTTTGTCACACACACCCCCAGTGATGACACCTGGGGCAGACCGCACCCCCTTCCTCCGCCACTGTCTAGGGCCTGTTCCAAATGAACCAAACTGTGCCAACTCCTTAAAAAATGGGATGCTTACCAAACCAGCAGAAATGCCTTCACGTTTTAATTTGAGAAAAAACATCACTTAAAAAAAACAAAACCCAAAATAAATCACTAAAATGCCTTGCAAGCCATCACAGCTATAATGGTTGAGATTGAGTGCAATGTAGTCGTTAAGAGTGTTGAACTAGGAGCTGAGAAACCAGGGTTCAAACGCCCACTCAGCCATAAAACTCGCTGGGTGATACTGGGCCAGTCATTGCCTCTCAGCCGAACCTATACTGTTGTTGTGAGGATTAAATGATGAGGAGGAGAACTGTGCACACCACTTTAAGTTCCTTGGAGGGGAAAGATGGGATATAACTGTAATAAATAAATTATCCCAAGTGTGTCACTATGAGCAAATGGGGATATGACTACCAAATATGGAATAACCCCTGAGACTGAGATGGAGATGGAGAGAGAGGGAGAGAGAGAGAGGCTGAGACTACATTCATTCTGCAAAGAGGCTCGAGGGCAACAAATGCAGATGCTTTTAAAAAAACCACACACACCCAAAACACCAGATGCTGTCACAGAAATCCACATGAAAGCCAGCCAGCTCTCATAGTCACGCAAAGCAAAACAGCCCCACCATCTAGTCCATTTTTAAGTGAGGTTTTCATCAACCCCTGACTGAACATGTAATAGAAAGTTCTGTTACTGCGGCATGATCTTCTATTTTAAAACCATGGCATTTGACATCTGCTGTGATTTTATTTTCTGGAAAGCTCACTATGCTAAAGCCAACTCTTTTGATTTTTGTCCTGCTGGGAGTAAGGCATGTTCTTATCCCATGAGCTTTCCTCAGCGGATGCATAAAATATGGTAATCCTTCTCATCATTTCTAAAATAAGTCCACAAAAAATCATGATGGCTTTTTATTGGCAAGGCAAACTTACCTTTTCCAGCAAGTAATTATTGATGTGCCCACCTATTGGGTCCCCTTTGAAATCAAAGTTGATATCCATATACTTTCCAAACCGGCTGGAATTGTCGTTTCGGTTGGTTTTGGCATTGCCAAAGGCTTCCAGGACACAGTTGGATTTCAACAGCATGTTCTTCACCCTTTGGAGAGCAGACAGGCACAAAAAGGAACAGGAAACCAGGTCTAGACGTTATGTATTTCTAAGTTTGCATATCAACATGTTTTATATGCAAGCAGCGGAATGGCCACATTAGTGATTTTGTGGGATTAAAAAAGCTGTGCTCATGAAAGGCTCAAGTAAAGTAGCCCAAAACATGTCTCAACATAAAGCTCCCCTCCGGCACATGGCTTAATCCAGCACTGCTGGACACTGTATGCTTTGTTTGTATCTAAAGCTCACCCCCATAAAAAAAACACTTCTGCAGTGTTGGATGGGAGTTCCGTACCAGGACAGACTTTGCTCATGTGCTCAAGACATTGATTCCATAAAACATATTGCACTGTACAAAACATGAGCAAGCCAGGGCTGAACTGATACCACCCTTGCTGGTACCTTTCACAGGAAAATCAGAGGCTCACTATGTCAGGTTCCTATTGGAAGACCAGACAAATGCTAGAACATTAGCAGTGGCAAAGTTTTTATCGGTGGTTGCAAGAACAAATAATCCCTATATTCTGAACAAAATGCTTATTTAACTTGGAGGTAGGCTGTATGAATTGTGTATTGCTTTGTAATGATTTGTTGGGTCTCTGGACTGTAATAAAGATTGATGATGATCAGTGGCGTAGCGTGGGTTGTCAGCACCCGAGGCAAGGCAAGCACCCGAGGCAAGGCTGTGCTGGGCGGCCACTGCACTGTCCCTCCCCCAGATAGTCCCTCTCTCTCTCTCCAGACCGCATGCCTGGCACCCACCCCCTCCACAGTGGGCGGCGACCCAGCGGCTCGGATCGGATTCGCACAGCCAGCACTGCAGTGAGAGAGAGTGAGTGAGCCAGGTAGGGGCAGAGAGCTGCGAGTGCGAGCGCGCGCCCCCCAGATGTTGCGCCCGGTGCGGCCGGGCCCCCCCCCGCACCCCCACGCTACGCCACTGATGATGATTAAAAAAAACCAGTCTGTTCAGCTCCAACATTGCACATTGAAAGCTCAATCCCTTCCCCAATAAAATCCAGGCCAAAGTCTGCTCTTCCAAAGGAACTCTTGAACCTAGGCATGCCTTCAATGGAAGGAAAATGTGCAGCCTAGGGCATGCACCATGCATCCTTGGTGCCCAAAGGTGATTCATTCTACTACTTATTTTTAAGTTATTTTATTATCTGCCCTTCATCAGCAAGTACCAGGGCAGGTTAGAACAATTTTAAATTTAAAACTTAAAAAAGTTAAAACACATTACACTCACAAGAATAGGGTGAGCCCTGAAGCACATAAAGGTAAAGGACCCCTGGAGAGTTAAGTCAAATAGAATTTGACTCTGGGGTGCGGCACTCATCTTTGCTTTCAGACCGAGGGAGCCAGCATTTGTCCTCAGACAGCTTTTCTGGGTCATGTGGACAGCATGACTAAACCGCCTCCGGCACACAGAACACTGTGACAAGTGCCAGAGCACACAGAAATGGCATTTACCTTCCCACCACAGTGATACCTATTTATCTACTCACACTGATATGCTTTCGAACTGCTAGGTTGGCAGGAGTTGGGACAGCAACGGGAGTTCACTCTGTCACATGGATTCAAACTGCCAACCTTATGATCAGCAAGCCCAAATGGCTCAGTGGTTTAGACCACTGAGACAGTGTCCCTCCCCTGAAGCACATATAAAAAGGTAAAGGGACCCCTGACCATTAGGTCCAGTGCTCATCTCACTTTACTGGCCGAGGGAGCCGGCATACAGTTTCCGGGTCATGTGGCCAGCATGACTAAACCACTTCTGGCGAACCAGAGCAGCGCACGGAAACGCTGTTTACCTTCCCGCCGGAGCGGTACCGATTTATCTACTTGCACTTTGACATGCTTTCAAACTGCTAGGTTGGCAGGAGCTGGGACTGAACAATGGGAGCTCACCCCGTGGCAGGGATTCGAACTGCTGACCTTCTGATCGGCAAGCCCTAGGCTCAGTGGTTTAACCCACAGCGCCACCTGCATCTCTTGAAGCACATATATTGGGTGTCAAAGGCCAGGACAAAGAACCAAACAGTACAGATTGTAATGGAACATACAGAAAGAAACAGCACTGAAGACATGTAGGACTCAAGCCATTTTAACACTTGCACTTGGAGCCGTGCTTAGAAACCACGGGGCCAGGTAGGGGCAATTGTGTCCTTTGCTACCAGCATCACCCCATCCTTCACACAATTTAGCGGCAAGATGCTGTTGAAGCTTCCAGGTAATTATTCAAGGACAGCCCCATGTACCATATTACATTCCAAACATGTTCCCTCTTCCCAGGACCATAGTCGCCTTACCTTTCTACCTCAGCTCTCTGGCTTGGATTAGTAATGGCAGCTATGTATTGCATGATGTATTTGCTTGCTTCTGTTTTGCCGGCTCCACTCTCACCTGGGGGCACAGACAGGGGGGAAAATGGTTTCTAAGCTTTCACAAGAGTTCAAAAACATCACGTTGTAGTAGATATAAAGAGGACACATTTTATTCTCAGCATCACTCTACACGGTACTACAGTATTTTGCTGTTTAAGTCATTTCTGGTTTGTCAGTTTTTAATGCAAGCTGAATTTAAGGACATATGTTGACCATGTACTGTCCCAAATTCAACTTGTAGCATTTCTAGTTGAAGAATAGCAACCGCAGAAGTGGGCAAGACCCGTATGGCATTCTAGAAAGTTGCATACTGTGTCGAGGCAGTAGAAGATGGACAGAAAGAGGAACTGCTTACTTGTGTTATGTAAATTCATTCCACTTTTGCTTCTGGTGAACAGGTTTTAGGGTGGGATTTGCCTCAAAGCACTGCAAAACCCTTTTGACCGGTGTGGAAAAAATGAAACATGAAAACCATAGGAAGCAAAACAGCTCTCAAGCAGTGTTCAGCTCTTTAAAAAGCACTGTCTGCCCCCAAGCCGAGGTTGATTCAACAGATTACAGCTCCTTATATTCTAAGTTTTATATTGGAGATGGGGTGAGTGTTAGAGAAGGAGAAAATTGGGAAAGGCGCACTGCTAAAAGCATAGTTTGTAGAATTGCTTCATCTACGTTTTTTGAAGCTTTGTGGACACTTCAAGCCTCAGCAAAGCTGCAAGCCAGCAGCCTGGCGGTATTCCTAATTTGCCATGGATTGACCCAATGGAACCATATTAGCACCATTAACACCAATCCCAAAAGCAGTGTTGGCTGGGTGACATTATTTCAATTGGGTCCTCTGGGACAAAATTAGGAATGCTGATTGTACTTTTGCTGCCATTTGAGTGCCGTGTGTGCGCACACGCGTAAACAGGAAACAACAGGAAACAGGAAAAAACAACAACTGCAGGGTGACTGCTGCATCCCTGCACTAGAAGAAACAACACAATTGCAGCCAGACTCACTTCCTTTGCTTCAACTTTCAAATGGGCTGTTAGAATGTGACTCAGGTTGGAGGTAGCAGGTACCCTGCAACACACCTGATATTACGATGCAGGTATCCTTTGATCGCCTCTTCATGGCTTTGTACGCAGCATCCGCAATAGCAAAGAGATGAGGGGGCCGCTCATACAGCTCCCGACCTTTGTACTGCTCGATCATGTCCCGTCCATAGATATTCAGGTTCTTGTAAGGGTTTACAGAAACGACCACTTCCCCAATAAAAGTGTAGATCCGTCCCTTTTCAAACCTAGGCAAGGCAAGACAAAGACAAAGGACACAGAGAGAGTTAACTTCAAAGGGCATACATG
This sequence comes from Podarcis melisellensis, assembly GCF_964234715.1. Taxonomy (NCBI): domain Eukaryota; kingdom Metazoa; phylum Chordata; class Lepidosauria; order Squamata; family Lacertidae; genus Podarcis; species Podarcis melisellensis. The sequence goes on along the minus strand of NC_138545.1, from coordinate 40,698,952 downwards.
AGCTTCTGCACATCTCCTCAGCTGCTTTTGATCATACCCGTTAGTCAATTGACCCAAGTATTTCACAGACTAACAGAAAGGTAATAACGTTTGAAAGCTTGCATGGAAAACATATGTAGTACATTAGGAAGGATTATAGGCACTGTACATGCCGCCAAGTTTTCCATGTAAACATAGAATCTGGTTATCTAGAAGCAGAATTAGACATCCTGAGAACCAGTTTTTATTACACTGAAAAAGAATCTAGCCCTCATGACATTTTTATAGGTTCAAGCGAACATGTGTAACAAGTTGTGATGACAGTCCTACTACCAGGCCTGCTTATTGAGGCTCCAAATACCAATCTCACTATTCTGGAACATCTTTTAGAAGAATATTAAGCTAGTACAGGCAACCCCCCCCCCATTTACGCACATTCAATATGTGTGTGTGACTGTGCACACTCACATAACGCCAAGCCCAGAAGTGACCCAAAAAGTCACAAAAGTGGGTGGAATGGGGCATGGTGGGGGCAGAATGGGGTGAATGCAGACTTTTTCCAATGGTGTCTCAAATATTTCACTTTTCACTTAAATGTGTGTTGCATTGGAATGCAACCTCCGTGTAAATTGGGAGTTGCCTGTACTTTAATATACGATATAGAAAGTGACAACTGAAGCACTAAACAAGACCACTTTAAAAACATTTAAAAATCTAGTTGGGAAAAATCAGTTTGCATCAATACAAATGTAAAAGGTTGTGTCAAAAAAACTCTTAATCAAGTCTAAATTCCCAGTGTAGCCGTAACAAAAAAATAGTATTTCACACACATCCTTCCTAAACACAAATTCCAAGGTACTTTGTATTCAAGTTAGGAAAGGGATATCGGCTTATAGAATAATGTTGCCATTGTGTATGGATAATATAAGGCAGAACTTTCCAAACTCTGTGTTGCGACACGTTAGTGTGTCAACCGCAGTGTGTAGGTGTGTCACGCAAATGCTCCTGGGGCTGGAAAGGGGTTAGTTTCACCTCCTCTTTGCTAATAAAACTGAATTACTGGGTCGCGAAATGATGCATGTCTAAAAAAATGTGTCACCGGCATGGAAAGTTTGGAACGCTCTGATGTAAGGCAAGTCAGAGCGTAGAGTGCATAACTCACTTGCACACCTAAAGGTAAAGGTAAAGGTACCCCTGCCCGTACGGGCCAGTCTTGACAGACTCTGGGGTTGTGCGCCCATCTCACTCTATAGGCCGGGGGCCAGCGCTGTCCGAAGACACTTCCGGGTCACGTGGCCAGTGTGACATCGCTGCTCTGGCGAGCCAGAGCTGCACACGGAAACGCCGTTTACCTTCCCGCTAGAAAGCGGTCCCTATTTATCTACTTGCACCCGGAGGTGCTTTCGAACTGCTAGGTTGGCAGGCGCTGAGACCGAGCAGCGGGAGCGCACCCCGCCGCAGGGATTCGAACCGCCGACCTTTCGATCGGCAAGTCCTAGGCGCTGAGGCTTTAACCCACAGCGCCACCTGCGTCCCTCACTTGCACACCTAGCTGACATTAAAGCCACAAGAAAGGCAGTTTTAAAGGCGAGCATAAAATCCACAGTAACCATGGGCTCAAACAACTTTCTTATAAACTGACTCAATATCAAGGATACACTCCGTGCTGATACAATCCCTGGGGTCAGGAAGTGCTATCAGTCCTAGAGATGAATGCAAAGATAGCATATTAGTGAACTCTTCTTATCCAGGTTTGTCTCCCTTGTTATTTTCAGGTAAGGGGTGGGGGGTGAAGGGAGGGGGGAACTACTGCAAAGTGCATGTTCCAATTAGCCACACTACTTAAACTGTGTATATTTGCTGTGTGGAAGGCTTTCTAAAATAGAAAAAATGGTTCACACAACTCTACAATCCATTCAAGGGATTGACTCGCCAGATTCTCAGTTTCAGGGACCCTGATGCAGCTATCTCATCCAACGGTATTAGGGGAATTTCTCAGAGATAAGCTCCAAGTCAAAGGGTTGTATCATGGAATTCCTGCTTGGTAAAGTGCAAGCAGTGCAGACAGGATGTGATTATAAGACACTCCTGAACAAAAGTCTGTGGGCTTCCAAGCTAGGAAACTTTGCTCAACAACATTTTTTTTTAAGTCCAGTGAGCCACACACCAGGAGATGAAAGCACAATATTTCTTCTTAACAACGAGGGGAAATGTAAGAGCATTCGAAATATGGCACGGTGATCAAAGTTCTTTTTTAAATAAGAAAGGTATAATAAATGTCAGGAATGTGTTTGGAAACCAATGAAAGAGTACTGTACAAATCATAAGGAAAGATAAGGAACGTGTGAGAGAGACACAACAGCGGAACGAGCAAAGTTCACAAGAGAAGCTCATAACATAATGCTAAGGCCAAGTGGCCAGTCCCTGGTATGCGACTCAACAATTCTGCCTTATCAGAAAGGTCAAGTGGGTCACGGACTAATGTGATAATAATGAGCAGAATAATGTGTTGCTTTGCAGCTGGCAAGTCCCTATCAAGGTCTGCTCTGCTGCTCTATCCTTTCCTGGTATGCCATGGTGGCCCTAGTTTATAGCAGTGCCAGATGGGCACTGTAACTTTGACTCTGGGCTTCCACTCAGGCATGCTGCCACCTCTGCTCTGGGGTTCTGGGGGTGATCTGGACAGGTCTGGAGCTGGAGGAGCAGGACCACTTTGGGCACACTGTTTCCCTTTAACCTGTGGCTTTCTGAAGCAGGATACAGTGGTACCTCGGGTTACATACGCTTCAGGTTACATACGCTTCAGGTTACAGACTCCGCTAAGCCAGAAATAGTGCTTCAGGTTAAAAACTTTGCTTCAGGATGAAAACAGAAATCTTTCTCTGGCAGCGCGGCAGCAGCAGGAGGCCCCATTAGCTAAAGTGGTGCTTCAGGTTAAGAACAGTTTCAGGTTAAGTACGGACCTCTGGAATGAATTAAGTACTTAACCTGAGGTACCACTGTATCTTTGTAGGTGGGGGCCCAGGGAGGCATTTTTCAGCATCTGCCAGCTCCCCCTGAGCCTTATAAGTAATAGGTCCAACAATAGGGCACTCTTCTGCTGCTGCTGCTGCTGTCGCTTCCAGTTCACAACATTGTCAAACCAGAGCTGAGGAAAAGAGGTGTTTTTCTCACTCTCAAGTCAGTCACATGGCACCGAGTTTCCCTACTCGAGGGTAGAGACTAAAACGCTCTCTGAAGCTCTAGAAATGTCTTAAATGCTCCAGACTGCATGTGTGTGACTGCACAGAAACCATAAAGGGTAGGCTCTTAAGTTCAAATTTCTGCATCTTTAATCTCTTTTTGAGGTCCAAAAGGATTCTAGCACAGCAATGTGAGAGCCTTCCCTATGGATGGCCTAAGACAGGGGTCAGCAACTTTTTCAGCCGTGAACCGGTCCGCCATTCTTCAGGGGGGGGGGAATGAAAGAATTTCTATGCCACACAAATAACCCAGAGATGCATTTTAAATAAAAGCACACATTCTACTCATGTAAAAACACCAGGCAGGCCTCACAAATAACCGAGAGATGCGTTTTAAATAAAAGGACACATTCTACTCATGTAAAAACACACTGATTCGTGGACCGGATTGAGAAGGCAATTGGGCTGCATCTGGCCCCTCGGGCCTTAGGTTGCCTACCCCTGACCTAAGAGATTGTTTACTGTGCAGCCACCTCTTCCCTGCCCACCACATTTTCTTTCAAAAACACACACACAACACTTCCCCATCTTCTGCAGCCTATTACTGATCCTTCACCACTAGGTGGGATCAGTATACTTCCTAACTCACTCTAAAAGAGGATAGCTGACTGAACCACAATCCTGGCTCAAACACAGTGCCATGCCCTTAAAACACACAGCAGGATATGACAAATCCTTTTCCATTGCTCAATTTGAGAAAGGAAGACCAAACCAAGTGTGCAGTGAAGATCACAGGTTGCTCCTTTCTCAGCTGCTGATGTATACCAGTGCTATATGGAGTTGCCTATGTTTTCTAAAGTACCGTAAAACAGCCACTCAGCAGAGGCTTCTACATGAGCTCAGGGTTTCCAAATACAGTATTTTAAGTTTCATGTGCTACTGCACATGGGTGTAGCCGGGAGGGGGGCAGGGAGGGGCAGTCAACAAAATCAATAAAAATATATAGCTGAGGTTCTGCCCCCCCCAATAAAATACATGCCCCTTCAACAAAAATCCTGGCTACGCCCATGCTACTGCATAACATCCAGATTGCTATAAAGATGCTGCAAAAAAAATATCTCAGCAGTCAAGCACCTTCTGCTAATCTCACACGAGATATTCCTTAACCGTTTCACAAATTCTCAACCTATTTGAATTCTTTTCCCACTGAACACACAGGTAAAGGGAGGCGGAATCCCAAATTTCATTTAGTGTGGAATGTTTTCTTACTGAAAGCATTTCCTTTCTAAGTAGTGGGAAAGTTCAGCATCACTGACTTGCTTCCAAAGACCAAGGAGTGTAGCCAACTAAGTCTTACTCAGAGCAGACCCAATTAATTGATGGATCTGACTAACTGAAGCCCACTTATTTTAATGGATCTGCTCTGAGAAGCATTTAGTTAGATATAGCCCAGAGAGTTCAGGTTTCAATGGAGTTTTACAGTCCCAGAAGCATTTTGATACATCCTCCCTAGACATTGATCTCATTTTCGCTCTTGCTTATGAAGTATGCACACCTGCAATAAATGTTAATAGATTTACAAGTGAAAACCAAAGAGTCATACGCCCTTTTCAACTCAGCATTAAGGGCTGCCAATTCCAGAGTAGGAAATGCCATTCAGCATGCATTTTGAGCCCCTCCTTTCCTGAATGGGACTGAGAAGCAAGGGCAGGGCAAGGATAAGCAATTTACTCACACAAAACTCTTAAACAGGGCAAGTTCTCCTTTGAAGGAAGTCTAGAAGGGGAGCAGGATGGGCTTGTAATTCTAGGGTTGCCAAAAGGTCAGACTTTTACTGGCCCAACCAGAAATTCATCCTCCTGCCCTCGTGCCAGAACACACACACACAGCTCAATAACTTGTTTCTCTAAATCAGGCATGTTGAAAGGTTATTGCAGCAGTTTAAGAAGAAAGTGGAAGGATTTGGGAAATACAGGCGAAAAAATGGGGCATGCCACTATTTAGGGAAAGGCAAACTGCAAGAATATAGAGTTTGTGAGGGGAAATTGTTTTCTGCACAGTGCAATTTCGGCATATTACAGAGCAAAAGACCTTGGACAGAAGCAAATAAAAGCCAAACCACTAAGCGCAGGAGTGTAAGAACACTTTTCTTTCTGCTTGCGTCAGTGGGTACTGTGAGGCATTCCTCCTCCACATTTGAGGGCTGCGGAGTGCAAGCCAGGCTTGGGATGCCTGTTTTATCTGCAGATATTATGGCAGAAAGGAAAATAAAAAGGCAGCAGAGGGATAACTGATTGGTTTCCTGGAACAGACAGAGGCTGCAGCAATGGTGCCTTTTGCCAATAAATCAAGAAAAAAAAATGTTACCAATGCCACCTGCCTAATTTGTTTTCACCAACCAACTAGCTAACTCCAAGTAATTATACTATACACAGAGAAAGAAAGAACACACACACACACAGAGAGAGAGAAAAGAATAGAATAGGAGGCACCTGGAAGGACCTCCCTGACAAAAGAAAAGAAAAGAAGAGTTACAAGTTTTTTTGCCTTTAGGATCATGCAAAACAAAGGGTAATGCTAAGCACACGTGCTTCAAATTCCATTTCGCTAAAATTAACAGAGAATGTGATCCAAGCAGAAGTGTTACATACACACAAAATACACACATGAAAACATTAGTAACAGCTTTACAGAAGGAGGAAGCAAAGGAGTGTCAAGTAAAAGAAGATTTGGTGATGCACCTGCAGTATTTAGCCCCTTCTGAAACACTGCACCTGAATACCACACTATTTACCAAACTCCTGAGCTTGTTAATAATTGGGGGAAAGAGTAAGTCAGGCCCCATCTAATGCAGGCTCTTGCTTGAGCTGCAGAAGTTCTTTAAGGTGCCTAAAAGATTATGCTTCTGGGAATGTTGGGGGGTGTTTTTACTAATTTTCAGCAAGGTCAACATTAATGACGTGGTATTGGCATCGAGGAAATTTGACATACTATGCCAAACCCTGCAGCTGTGCATTAGGCTATCATCAAACTGAACATCTTAGGACTCAGAATAAGGACACTTTAACCAATTAGAAATGCATTCTTAAAGAAAAAAACCCACACACCTGGGGTACAAGTTTTGCTCTTATTATAGGGTGCAATTCTACATACAGATGTGGGGGTAGGTCTCATTGATTTCAATGGGATTTTCTTCCAAGTAGACATTCATTGGGTTGTTGTTGTTCATTCTCATTTCTTAGCATTTGCCTGGTTTCCCCTACTTACCTCCAATATGGCTGAAACATAACTCTTTCACCACCACCTCATTCACCTCTTTTCTCCCCAACTTTTTCTTTTAGTTGCCTCCAACCCCAAATAATCACCCTTTTTACTCCAAACAACAGGTGTGGGGTGAAAATCTTCACAACAAGCACATTACATTATAAGGTCATAAACCAATCCTCATTCATGACAGAAATCTAGACATAATACAAAGGGGGGCGGAGTGTTTTGATTTCCTTACTATTTTACCTGTGGGATTTGGAATGTGCTCCTTTGGCCAATTTCCATGTACTGAAGAAATGCTTCCTGGTAAAGCAACTAAAACATCTCACCTAGGGCACATTCATGAATTTCTTTAGCTTATGTTCTAATGAAACAAACAAGTGTTGTACAAGGGTAACAGTTTAGTGATCCCTTTTATCTGGAGACATCACCATGGAGGGCATGTGAAGCCAAGAATCTTTCACACTGCACTATGAATGAACCAAGAGCAAAACTTGTAGCATACACAGTAGTGTATGAACTACATACCACCAGTGGTTATCACGAGAGTCACAGAGGACAGGACTGGATTGCTACCATGTAGGAGATGGAATATTACACACAAGGGACATACTTTCTGTGACAATTAATCCCAGCTGCAAACAGGCCCCCCCCCCTTAATTTACACCGAGTCTTGCTGCCAATTTAGCCCCTATGCTCCCTACTATTGAAATACAGGAGCGGAAACACAATATTTATTATAGGTATCCTGAGCTGTTTCTTGCCATCAGCTAGCCACAAGCTGCTAATGCACCATCAGATGCTTCATTGTTCTCTTAAAAATATTCCACATTTGTCAAACTCGCACTCGGTACTGCTCTGTGAACACTGGGAACTTCTGAATAGAACATTGTGTTTGAGCCTGGGCTTTTGAATGTACCGATTTAGTTCTCCAGTCCTAGAAATAGTCAGGAAAGGCAGCAGGCCTTCTCCGAAGAACATAAAACGCACAGAAATAATTGAACTAGATGTGCCCCATAAGCTGATTCAGGACAAGAAGATGCCAGTGTAACCAAAACAGTCTACGATATTGCCTTTTGTTTCCTCTTCCCATTTTTTGGTTTAAACAGACCATTTATTATCACCAGTAGCAAACTAATGGGGAAATATTAAATTAAACTTTCCAAGGCAAGATAATATGTAACCCAACAGAGACTGAGCACAGAACTATTGCTCTTTTGCCTTGCATGTTAATGCAACGCTACAGTGTATTTTCCATGTTAACACATTATTGTAAGGAGCTTGTCATGGAAGCATCCTGAACTCCCTAGAACCGGTGCTTTATTTCTGCACCACAGAAAATGCAACAACAAATACGTAACAGAGAAAGTGCTCTGGTGCCAACCCAATAAGTCTCAGCAGGCACAAGAATGGTTAGGTACCAGTCTTGGAATTGCCCTCCAACATTATAATGAATGTTCTGACCACCAGTTCAGGTGGACACGGCTGACCCAATACACTGATGGGGTGCATAAAGTCCCCTAAAGAATCCATGTGGAAACACATTTCATAGCAATTTCCTAATTTCCTGCAAATCTATTCATCTTGCTGACAACTCCTGTACAGTACATCTAAGCATGAAAGATATGCATAATGTTGTACATAGAGGGTTCTGGGGCATATTCCTGGACATGTACTCAGCCTTCCCAAATAACACTTGAGATGGCAATCCTGCGCACAGACCTCTTCAGACTGCAGGAGGGGCTCACTTGCCTGACTGCTGCTCCATTTAAAACAACAACTATATACGTGTCAAGGAGAAAACTTGGCTAGAACCCTTCTCCTTGACACCTAGTTCTCTGCAGGAATTTATTATTATTTGGTATGGAAAGGCATTCAGTCATGCAACACCTCACCTTCGGTCTGAAGTGATCAAGTCTAGACACAGGATTATCACCTCACCTGCTGCTTGTGAGAACTAGGGGCTTGTACAGGGTGCCAGCCAGGCCCATTGGTCCTAGCAATCACCTGCACAAAATGAGAAGGCGTCCAGAACACACCCAATACTATACACACGATGAGGAAGATTGGTAGCGGTAAATCAGCTCCCTCTGAAGCTCTGAAAGCCACTGATCAAGAGAAACCCAGAAGTACTTGCTAAGAGACGCAATATAAAACCTCAATGAAGATGAGGCAAACCTCCATGGAAGAAGAGAATCCTTTAGGAAGCAAAGCCAAAGGCAAATTTCTAGCAGCAGTTTAGCATAGCAGCCACCCAAATGTGCTATGCTAAGTATGAAAGCTCAGGAAAGATGTGGGCGCAGCTCTCCCTCCTCCTGCCTTCCTTCACCGACTGGCTAGTTTAAGAGGGAGGCTGAAATGCCTTATCCTACTCCTCTTCGAATGCCAGTGTTGGATTAGCACTCCAGTCAACAAAGCCTTACAAGCAGGGAACTAGAGATGTGCAGCTGTGTGTGAGGACTCTGTACATTTGCTTGCTAAAGATATGGTTGCAAGCAGGTCCAGGGACTTGACAGGACATAAGGTTAGAGAAATACTGACATAAATGGCTGTTGATATATTGGACCCAGCCAAGGAAAACTATTAAGGCACTAGGACCATCATTTTCAAACTGGAGAACCCCTAAATTCATTGGAGGCATATCAATGGATATTTTATCATCATCGCTGTCACCACACAGCTATAGGGAGGGTGTTTGCTCACACACACAGTTCACATGGGTGTGTGCAGTCTAATGTCTAGTGACCTGCATGTATGATGATGTGCCATAGAGCAGCCTTCCCCAACTTCAAAGCCCTCCAGATGATCTGAAGAACCAGCACCATTGGCCCTGAGCAAGTCTTAGGAACGCCAGACAGTATGGTTAGCGTAGTCTAACATCTGGAAGGCAACATGTTGAGGAAGGCTGTTCAAGAACATGTCAAAGAATGCTCTGCACTGAGCAGGAGGTTTGTGGCAACAAGTACCATATTTTTTGCTCAATAACACGGGTGTCAAACAGAAGGCCCGCGGGCCGAATACGGCCCGCCAGACCTCGTCATGTGGCCCGTGTAGCCGCCGCCGGCCGCCAGTCTTCACCTTTTATTCTCGCTTTTTTTTTTTGACACAAGAAAGCCGCCTCTTCAGCGCATGTGCGGCAGCCTACAAGCCAGAGAACGTCTGCCCTCTAGCGGCGCCGGCCGTTCTACACAGGAAACCTCCACTGTACATGCATTCAGGAAACCTCCACTTGTTTTTATACTGAGTACATGCCATCCTGTGATGTGACAGATCCAACGGCTGCCTGAACCCTTCTCTCCCGTACTGTAAGTACATATGATGTATGAATATCTACTTGCCATTATTCTGACTATGTTTCTGCTCTCAGAGCTAGTTATTACTTACATTATTACAAAAAACAGTAATAATTGAATGCAGTGACAATAATTTATGATAATAAAGAGTGGACACATAGTCCTACAGATACAACCGACACTTTGAGGGTGACCAAACTGCTGATGCGGCCCCCGATGAATTTGAGTTTGACACCCCTGCTCTATAAGACTAACTTTTTCCCTCCTAAAAAGTAAGGGGACATGTGTGTGCGTCTTATGGAGTGAATGCAGGCTGCACAGCTATCACAGAAGCCAGAACAGCAAGAGGGATTGCTGCTTTCACGGCGCAGCGATCCCTCTTGCTTTTTTGGCTTCTGAGATTCAGAATATTTTTTTTATTGTTTTCCTCCTCCAAAAACTAGGTGCGTCTTGTGGTCTGGTGCATCTTATAGAGCGAAAAATATGGTAAGTGTCCTTAAGCACAAAAGTGAAAAGGCTTCCTTTTAGGTGAAAAAGTCTGAAACCCTCTGGCCTGGAAAAACCATTCTCCAGACCCATTTCTGATAGTCAAGGAGTATCTATGCTTTCCAATAACCATCTTAAACACATTAGGAAGTCAAGGCAACTTAGCCTTTTACCAAGATACATTTTAATAAGAGCTGTGACAACCACAGTAACTTTCTCTGCATATGGACAAAGCATTTTTGACCTTGAAAGATGCAATGCAAATTTATATTTGATCTTTGGTTATTATTTCCATTCCAGGAAAAGTGTAAGATGACATGTCTAAGGTAATTTGCATGCCTATGTCAACAAGATATTGGAACAACTGTCCAACCTCTCGTCTTCCTACCGCTAAAAATCATTGTACTAAACACTACACACTATATAACAGTACTCTATAACTAACAAGAGGAACTCGAGCTTTCTTAGATCTTAACCCTCTGACCCAGGACTGGGAAGGGGTTGGTTGCGGCTACTCAATCTGAAGGGAGTATTTTCTGCTCATGCTGAGAAGCCCCCACTCTACACGCAAGGGCTAAATTCTGATTAAGCCCTGACTGAAAACAAGCCCTCCATGGTAATATCCAGGAAAAAACAGTATGTTCCATGACAAAACAAAACTGATGCAACTCCAGCTGGAAAAACACAGAGGTATGAGACATTAGCTTGCAAGTTCCGACAAGTCACCATTTCTTGTCAACAACTAATAGGTGAAGTGGCCCATCATAATCGTACACTTCTTTTAAGATACAAAAGGAGATGGAAACAATGGAAGGAACAGTGATCTAAAAAACAGGCAAGGCAGTCATCTTCCATAAAAAATTTTATTAGTAGAGTTCAAGCTTCTGAAATACCCAGAATCCTTCAAACAGACTTAAACGTGGCTAATTTGCACTCAAGAGACTTAAGGATGATGATAAAGATAATTGGTACATAAATAAATACACTTGTAATCAACTCTGAACTATATACAGTGGGAAATCAGCTAAATTTGCCTCATGAAGATGGCACATGGCTATTTGGGGCAATGCACTTGCCTACAGGTGGCCCCTGTGACATAAGGAAAACAATCTCATGTATTTAGCTACAAATTGGTTTCATGATGTCAGTATCCAGAAGAAAAAGTGCCACAGTGTTCACAGAGCTGCTGCCTGGCAATATTGCCTGCCGTATGCTATTTTCAGCAGCTATATGTTCTTAAAACAGAACTCCCCTATGTAGCAAGAGAGGGGTAGTACTTCCATTTCACCACAGGTGGGACTTAAAAGTCAATAGCCAGAAATAGCAGGCTTTTGTTGCCTCACAGCAAGCAGCCTCTCTTGCAGGGATGGGAAACCGGTGGCCCCAGGGTTCGAAATTAGCAGGGTGCAGGCGCATTTCGCGCCTAAAAATTCATTTGTGGTCTGGGTGCCCCTTTTTTGCGCCTGGCTGACACTCAAGGATTACTGAAATGTATTGTGCTTTGAAGCCTCGAAGTAAATGTTAAGGATAGACAATATGTTAAGGAGTTTAACAGTAAAGCGTAGAGTGTTTTGAAAACTGAAGTATGGTACCAATACAGTGGTACCTCGGGTTAAGTACTTAATTCATTCTCGAGGTCCATTCTTAACCTGAAACTGTTCTTAACCTGAAGCACCACTTTAGCTAATGGGGCCTCCCGATCCCGCTGCTGCGCGATTTCTGTTCTCATCCTGAAGCAAAGTTCTTAACCCAAGGTACTATTTCTGGGTTAGCGGAGTCTGTAACCTGAAGCGTATGTAACCTGAAGCGTATGTATCCCGAGGTACCACTGTATTCTTACTGCAAACACCAAATTAAACATGTATTAACAATTTCTGCTAAAAATGTGATATTAACCATGTGTCACTTATGTGAATTGTGTATTAATTCATGCTTATCAAAAGAATACATTCTGTTTTGGCACCCACAACCCAGGTCCCAGAAGCCATTTGGCTCCTAGCTTTTCTATCCCAGTTTCTAACACAATGTGGCTCTCTAGATACAGTCGTACCTTGATTCTCAAACAGAATGCGTTCCGTCCCAGAACCATTCAAAAACCAAGGTGTGGCTTCAGATTGGTTGCAGGAGTGTCCTGGAGCCAATCAGAAGCCGCAGAAGCCACGCCGGATATTCAGCTTCCAAAAATCATTCAAAAACTGCAACACTCACTTCCGGTTTTTGATTGTTCGGTAGCTGAAACGTACAAGTTCCAAGGCGTTCGGCAACCAAGGTGTGAGTGTGTTGTTGTGGACTCCCAACTCCCATCAGCCCCAGCCAGCATGGCCAACAGTTAGGGACGAAGAAAACTTTAGTCCAACAACATCTTGAAAGCCTAAGGTACCCAACCCCCAGACTCTTTAGCAGTTGTGTGGACACAACCATAATGCTCTGAAACCAATACAGAAACAATAGCCTGTCCAAACCTGACAAGCAAAAGCTAATCTTCTCCTCAATCACCCCAAACTAAGAAAGCTGGTACCATTATGTAGAGGAATCTACTCCTGTTTACAGACTCCAGTAAGCAATTGGTATTAAGATGGCCACAAAGCAGAGGAGGTAGGGATGTAAGGCAAAGCTCCTCCTCATTTTTCAAGGTGGACTGCTGACAAGCTCTGATGACACCATGGGAGTTGCCTCCTGGAATGCAAAAGGAGGAGTGAAGTGAAACTTCCCAAAGAGCAGGATCTGGTCCAGGGTTTGCCAGTTTCTGTTTAGATGCAGTACCTTTGCTGGGAGAATAAATACTTTTAAAATGGGAGATGTTGACATTGTAGTGCCCAAGTGGTCGAGAGAAACCAAGATCTGAAATGATAAAATCAAATTCCAAGCACACAATGTAAAAAAACCCTTTTAGCACGAATAAGCACAGAATCCCACAATAATTTGCATTCCCTGCCAACCGTGCAGGCCACAGCAACCGAAGCAGATCATAAACCAATAATGTTAATGAAATCAAGGACAGTATCAGGAGTGTCAACTGTGCTAAGGAAAAGGAGAGGTATTAGTTTATTAAGTAGACAACAGTGTTAAACATCTACACTATACATATGATTATGAAGTTCAAGCAAAGCTTGTAAAGGCCTTAAAAGGGTGTCCTTTCTGCCCTGTAATCCCATTCACTCACAGACTTATTCATAAACATTCCAAAGACTTGAGTAGTAGTAAAACCAGACATTTTTAGAGTGGGCATGTCAACCCCTCCCTCGCCCCTTGCACTTCCTTTCAGCCAAGTTACTTTCTCGTGCCTCAGGCCCCAGGTATATAAACATACAGACCAGAAATTGGTTTTCTGTACACTGTTGGTCACTGGTGTCTGTTTACTTGTGCTACAGTGTTCAGGCAGTGGCTTCAAGATTTTAAGAAAAGTATTAAACTGGAGAACATTTGATGAAATTTTCAGGAACTTATGAAATGGTGAACACTCACAACTTTCAAACATATTTTATTTAAGCTGCAAGCCAGTGACTTTAATTTGCACTAGGGATTACCGGGATTCAGCAGCTGACCCTGTCCAAAAAGAACATGCAAACAATTTTAATACTGGTTGCAGATCACTACAGTTTTATGCATGCAGTGGCTATTGCCTTAAAAAATCAAGTTGCAATAAATTCAGACTGATGATAAAGGATTCTGTCTTATTTTGTCTAAACAGGTACAGTTTAGAAATCCAGATCCATATAGCAATGCTTGCCCTGCTCTTTTCTTCATACTCCACACACAGGCCAAGCATGCCCTTTGCAGCCGACATGATAGAATGGCAAGAAGAACAGAAATAATGATGTAATAAGCAGATTCTTACATAGTATATGGAAACGGCACAATGTCTGTCTGCAATAAGCTACCCATGCCAATAATGTTCTGTAGGTAGTTCCATGGTTCATCAGTTCCACTGTCTACATAATCCTACATGAACCATAGTTCCCTGGAATCTAAGCTTGCAGGCCCTACAGACTGGATTTCAGGTAGCTGCAGTTCAGGAGATTATTCCACTATGAGAATACTGTTGAGAATAGTCTTATTCTTTATATTATTCTTTATATTAATTGTATATAGCGCCCTTCATCTGAGGATCTCAGGACGGTTTACAGAATGAAAACACAAAAATACATAACGTAACAGCAAACAAAACACCCCCAAACACAGTTTAAAAGGCCATAGATTGTTTATTTAGCCAAAGGCCTGGAGAAGAGGAGTGTTTTTGCTTGGTGCATGAAGATATGCAATGCAGATGCCAGGTAACCCTCCCTGGGGAAAAAAGGTAAAGGTAAAGGTACCCCTGCCCGTACGGGCCAGTCTTGACAGACTCTGGGGTTGTGCGCCCATCTCACTTAAGAGGCCAGGGGCCAGCGCTGTCCGGAGACACTTCCGGGTCACGTGGCCAGCGTGACATCACTGCTCTGGCGAGCCAGAGCCGCACACGGAAACGCCGTTTACCTTCCCGCTGGTAAGCGGTCCCTATTTATCTACTTGCACCCGGAGGTGCTTTCGAACTGCTAGGTTGGCAGGCGCTGGGACCGAGCAGCGGGAGCGCACCCCGCCGCAGGGATTTGAACCACCGACCTTTCGATCGGCAAGTCCTAGGCGCTGAGGCTTTAACCCACAGCGCCACCTGCGTCCCTGGGGAAAGCATTCCACAAATGGGGAGTCATCACAGAAAAGGCCCGTTCTCATGTTGCCACCCTCTAGACCTCTCATGGAGGAGGCACATGAAGAAAGGCCTCAGATTATGATCACCGGGTATGGGTTGGATAGGTTAATATGGGGAGAGGTGGTCCACGAGGTATGTCAGCAATAAATATTAGATAAGCATTGAGTTTTTCCATTCTATTGCTAGAGAAGTGATTTAACGAACCAACAAAAATCACATTTATTTATCTAGAAAACACCAACATTAAGGTCACATCGTCATGCAGCAAAGCCTGAAACAGCAATAAATATTTGCTGGATAGTCTTTGTTCCAGACAGCACATTTGCAGTGCTACAGTGGGTTATTCGGTATTTCCTCCTTCACAGTTGGCACTGGACAATTCATAATCATAATAAAGGAGGACTTGAAAAGAACAAATCGTCTTTGTAGTTCTCTGGAGGAAACAAGCAGCCAACAGCAAGCAGTAAAAATAGCTGCAAACTTGGAGCTCTCTAGCCAACCGATTTCAGTGATTTTTGGGCACCAACCCAGATTTTTTTTTTAAAAAAAAAAAAAAGCAAGGAAAAACTCCCAGCTGAACTTCAGTGAGCACTGCAGGGATATTTGCATATTTCTGAAAGTCACAATTGTGACCAATTCAAAAATTTTATCATTGACAAACACCTCCCTCATGATCCTACTTTCCCATTGCTGCCCATTTACTCCTGTAATAGGAGAAAGTGTGCCAAGTTAAAGCTAAATTTCGCACATTGCTGAATTCAGTGTTTGCATACCAAAAGTTATTCTCTCGCAAATAAGTTGTAAAGAACACACCTGAATCAGAAACCAGTTCCCTACAGATACAAATTCGCTTAATAGATATTTATCTTGCCTATCATTTATCAGGAGCTACCTGTTTTCCTATTTAACAGATGTGGCAGAACAAGGTTTCATGCTGCCCAGTGAAACAAGTCATATTTAGCCTGTGGTTCTCTTTGCCAGCATAAACAAGAGTTGTGCTTGTTTGGTTTAATGGTAAGGACAGTGTCAATCATCCATTTAGGCTCATGACCGAAATGTAAGACAAATGTTGAAGCTAAAGCCAACCAGATGTGATGTACTTTTAAAAATCTATTTATACCACCTGTCCTGCATACATATGAATAGACAACAGAAGAATGCTTACAGACATCAAAAGATGTGACTGCAAATGTGTCACAGTAGTGTGGTACTGGACAGTAGTGTGGTATTGGACTGACTACTTTCGTTTCTTAAATAAATGGATAATGTAGTTTATGAGTTTGGACCCATTATGCCAAAAATCAGATGAACTTATGCCAAAGTCACATTTTGGTCCAGCATTTTGAGTCAAATGGCAGCTAGTGTCTAAACATTAACAAAGCCCCCCCCCCCCCTTAGGAACCCTCGTGCAGAATTTGGCAATGGTAATCTTGAGAGGCGTCCAAAACCACAGAGGACAAACAACCAAATGGACAGACAAACCACTTTCCAAAACACACAGAAAATTGGGTGAAATATGTCCTCCTACCTAGAAGCATACCCTCTAATGTTAGTAAAAGTTGTGGAGCAAGTACAGTTGTTTTCCAGTTGAACCTCCCTGGGGAGATAATTCCACAAATGGGGAGCTACTGCAGAAAAGGCCTGTTCTCAGGTTGCTACCCTCCTGACTTCTCATGGAGGTGGTACACAAAGAAGGGCCTCCGAGGATGATCACAGGGTCTGGGTAGGTTCATATGGAGAGGCGGTCCTTGAGGTATTGCGATCTTGAGTCATTTAAGGTTTTATAGGTCAGAACCAGCAGTCTGAATTAGGTCCACAAACTAATCAACAGCCACTGCAGAACATTGTAATATGCTCAAACTGTCTTGCCCGGGTGAGCAACCTAGCCACCAAATTCTGCACCAGTTGAGGTTTCCAGACCTTCTTCAGAGGCAGCCCTATGTATAATGTATTGCAGTAATCTAACCTAGAGGTTATCAGAGCATAGGCAACACCAGTTAGGCTGCCCTAGAGAAAATGTACTGTACAAAGAGAGAGTGGACACATCCAGGAGTAAAAAGGAGGAAGCAATAAGCTACAAAAATCCAAACAAGGGGTTGCTGCAGCAACTGCCTGCACTGAAAATTGGCGCACAGCATGCAAAAAAAGCTTATTCTACTATCTTCGTGTTATACGTGGGTGGGGTGAATAATGGACTCTGCCTCTAAGCCTTCTTCCAGTAGCAACTGTTTGTCCCACCTCATGGGAACCAGACACATTTAAAAAGCCATTTCCTGGATGGAATTTAATTTTCAGACAGATACTTAGGACTATCAAGCCATAGCAGGACCTTTTAAAGAACAACAATGGGCCACAGCTTGCTGCTCACATTGAATGAGCTCCAAGGAGCACCTTCCCCAAGATACACGCACTTGTAACAAGGATTTATTGCCATTCAAAGTTGTTTAACTGCTCCAAAGGTTAATTATTACTCTTTATTACAAGGATCTGTCTAAAGTGACATGGCAAGCAACTGCATGCTATGGTTATGTAGCAACCAACCTAAGATGCTTCACTACTCATGCTCTTACAAAGGCCACTCGTAAAAGGTTCAACAGCAGCATTAGAAGTCAAGGAAGCAGATTAATTAGTTAGATAATAAGGATGACAAGCATCGCCTCTTTTGGAACCAGGAACAGGTCCTACTATTAAGCAACAAATGTTTTTCTTTACCTTGGACTCAGCTATACAGCTGTAAATAAAACGTTTTAAATCTGTTGTAAAGTGCAATATACAAATGTGACACTAGATGGCGATGGTGAGCTATGGCAAATTCAATATAGTCTTCAAAACGTTTTGTAACAAAGCATTTTCACAGCGTTTTTTTATATGTGTGTAGATTCCATCCTTGTTTTGTTTTCCTCTCTAGGTTACTGTAGCAGTGAAACAGGGACTGGATAGCATTTTAGACTAAAAGTCATTATTTAATCAGTTCAATCAACAGAATGACTTAAATGAGGGACGGGAAACTTGCCCCCTCCCAATGGCTTGCATCTTCCATAAGTAAGAATGGACTGTGGTCAGGGATTATGGGAGCTGTAGTCCACAGGTCCCAGGTTTCCCACCTCTGGTTTAAATGTAAGCAAAGAGCTATCTCAGATTTGGCCATGTCACCATTCAGATGTATAAGCTGCTCATGTGGCCACTTCTGAAACCTCCACACAACAATCCAACTGAAGGAAAATCATTTTTCTGCATGCTGGGTTTCATTAAAAAAGTTCCCTCCTATAGCTATATATGCAGAATTCCTTGATGACACAGGTATTTTAACTCAGGAGTAGCAAAAGCCAGGAGGTAAGCAAGATATGTATGAAAACTTGGAAGACAGCAACACCTAGCTGCTTTGCCTTGTATAGTTGCAGACTTGATTCCATACACTAAGCAAGTAAGTGGGTCTCTTTGGGATTTGAGGAAGAAAGAGCAGCAAATCCCTTTGGATATGGGGCTCTATTAGCAGGCACCCCAGGGGCACACGCAAAGAAATTGGTAGTCTGTTTGTCAAGGCTGAAAGCAACTTTAAATAGCCATGAATTAGCAGGGATGGCTTTAGGCCAGTCCTCCTTTGTCCCCTTCAGGGCCCAATCTGTAAAAAAGGAAACAATGTTCTAAGTTTCAGGCCTATGCGAGAAGACAAATAAGAACTGTAAAACTATGATAGGAGATTGTTACTGTCTTAATGACCTCTTACAAGATTCTCACTGTCATCCGGCAGACAACTGCTTGAAACAGAATAAATCCTTGATCTGACCCAACCAGGGCTCTTTTTATATTGTGTTACTATCTTAAAACTCCTTAGCTGAAGTGTCATAGGGGCCAATAAGTTATACAGTAATAATAAAGCAATGCATTTATTCTATGTGCCCAATTATGGTGCCCATTATAGCGATCCTACATGTTTAAACAACACAAATTTAAGGCAAGGCTTAGTTTCAGGAATATCAATGCTCTTGTTGAGAGGTTTGCAAGGCAGTGATCCAAGGTAACCTGAATGTGTGAAACTCCTAATTGGTTATCAAGGGAGACTAGACAAACAAAGCAAGGGCGTGAACCCAGCATACCAGCAGAATGGAAGTCTCTGTGCCATTAACTCTTTCTTTTGCATCTCAGCTTCATTAACTTTGCTCAGAGCTCCACAAGCTTGGACTCTGATTCATGCATAACAAGAATTTCATAGATTCAGGTAGGTAGCTGTGTTGGTCTGACGCAGTCGGAATAAATAAATAAATAAATAAATACCCAGTAGCACCTTAGAGACCAACTAAATTTGTTTTGTGTACAGTATAAGCTTTCGTGTGCATGCACACTTCTTCATAGTGGAACCAATGTGGGCAAAGGGATTGCATGCAGAAGTACATTAACAGAGAATGTATACAGTGCTACAGTTTCACACATACAGCAATCAAGTACTGCTACATGCCAAGGATGTCACAATCTCAGAAAGCCTCTCAGTGAAGGATGATGCTACCTTTCTGATAGGAAGAAAATCCCCTAGAAGGGAATCATCCATGACTCAACATTATGGCATCCAATGAGGAACAGTTACTATGGATGCCTTGTAATACATCCCTAACATGAATGCGAGTCAAATAGTGTCACATGCAAGGCATTCATGTTAGATAGATTCTAAAATACCTCTTAGGCATTTCTTAAGTTATCTGGAGACAAGGCTGCTATTTATTGTAGGCGTCTTAGTCTGTCATCAGCTGGGGGGAAATCCCACATCAATTTATTACTCTTCTTTAAAACCCTGGGATTAATTGAGGGAGAGGTGGGGGGGAGACATGACAGGTATCAATTCTCCTCTGCAGCACCACAAACCCCCACCCCAAGATGAGAAATAAATGGGGGGCAGGGGGTAGAAGAGAATGACAGAAGAGTTGTGGCTGCAAACACCCAATTCCATCCTCACCCCTTTTTGCAATGTTTTCGGATCACTTCTGGGTTTGGCATGGTGCATGCGTGAGAAGTTTGCGCACATATCAGAAGCACCTAAAATGGTCACCGCCTGTAATAATAAACAGGGTAACGTTGGAGGGGTAGGGAGAGAGGTACCGTATTTTTCGCCCTATAGGACGCACTTTTCCGCTCCAAAAATGAAGGGGAAATCCGTGTGCGTCCTATGGGGCGAATACAGGCTTTCGCTGAAGCTTGGAGAGCGAGAGGGGTCGGTGCGCACCGACCCCTCTCGCTCTCCAGGCTCCAGGAAGCTATCAGCAAGCCTGGGGAGCCTGCGGGAGTTCCCGCAGGGCTCCCTAGGCTGCGGATAGCAGCCTGCTGCCCGGCGCGCGGGGCGCCCTGAAGCAGAGTGCCCCGCGCTTCGGGCAGACATCGGGCAGCCCCACATCCTGCTGTTCCTCGACCTGGTTTGGAAGCTGGCACTTCTCCCCAGCGCCAGCCCCAGAAGCTCGGGGGACAGCGGGGAGGCGCAGCACCGCCATCCTGTTCCCCGACCTGGTTTGGAGGCTGGCGCTGGGGAGATTTTTTCCTTTATTTCCCCCCCAAAAAACTAGGTGCGTCCTTTCTGCCCCCAAGCACATGGTGGTCATGTCAACGTAATTCCCAATATGAGCTGTCTCCTCATAGATGCCAGAGCACTATAGGCTTCTGATACTGTAGGAATAACTTGATTGTCTAACCTCCGCTACTTGACTGGAGTCAAGATTTGGCCAGTGAATTTGAGGGAAAGGGAAGGAGTGGAGGAGAGAGCTGCTTTTCTGAAGCTCAACACTGCCTATAGCAGTTATGAAAGCAGATTAAAACGCAATATGAAAATGTGGAAGAGATTCAGATTAGCCAACCATGCGAGAGGCCAAACAAAACATACCACTTGAAACGCTTTCTAAAAGCCAATAAGGAGAGTGTGCTGAAGATATGAGGGGTTGGAGAGCTGATGTAAAGGCCCTCTTTCTATCTGAAACCGTTCTTACCTCATGGCAACAGACAAGGAGAACAAGGGAGGGATCGCTCCATCTAAGCTTTCATTTCTTTAAAAAAAGAGTAGGTTCTAGAATTTGTAGAATCCGAGATATGAGGGGAAACATACAAACACACCATTTTCTTCTTTTTGTGCAAGAGAGAACTTAGCCTGCTCTCCTTTTTCAGTGTTTTACTTTGCCAATTCTCACAGCGAGCTGCTATACAACTAGATCAGGGGTCTGCAACCCGCGGCTCCGGAGCCGCATGTGGCTCTTTTACACCTTTGCCGCGGCTCCGGGGCGGATACTAGCGAGGGGAGGAGGCGCATTGTGCGCCCCGACACTCCCCACTGTGGCGGGCGCTGTACTGGCTGTGACGTCGCATGGGGGCCGTGCGTGCGTTAGTCACGCACCGTCCCAATATCACCTTCCCGCCCACCCGCTACATTGTAAGGGGCATGTACGCTGGTCACTGCATTGAAAGGGGAGTGAAGAACACACACACACAAAAAGGTAACTTGTTCATTTAACGTTTATTTCTATGAGGAGGAGTAATTCTGAGGGGTCAAACAAAGAAATAATAAAAAAGTGACAAAAAAGTTATTTTGATAATGACGAGTTTTGCGGCTCTCAGTTTTTTCTTCTTTGGAAACGGGTCCAAGTGGCTCTTTTTGCCTTAAAGGTTGCAGACCCCTGAACTAGATGACCAAAGTTGTCAAAGGGTTGATAGAGGAAGAGCTGGTTGCAGAGGTATAACCCACCCATCTGACTGGGCTGCCACAGCCACTCTGGGCGGCTTCCAGCACATAGAAAAACACAGTAAAACAGAAAAACTTTAAAAGCTTCCCTACACAGGGCTGCCTTCAGATGTTTCCTAAATGTTATATAATTACTCATTTCCTTAACATCTGATGGGAGGGCATTCCACAGAACGGGCGCCACTACCCAAAAGGCCCTCTGAAACCCTCTAAAGATTAGCACCAGCATAAACTCACAGTGGCATTTGGCATTTTCTGAAGTTTCCATGTTGGCTTCAAGGATAGGCCCACATAGTAGTCAATGCCAAAGATTTAAAATGCAGAAGTCAATGTGGCAAGACCCCTCGTCTCTAAAGGAATAGAGGCTGATAAATCACACTGCCGAACACAAATAACAGGAACCTGCTTATAAAAAATTAGGCTTGGACAGGACTCCCAAACTCTGCATCTATTCTGACAGAGAATCGTGGCCCCAAACACAGAAAAACCTATCGCAGAAACAGCAAATTTTTGTCTAGATACAACTTTAGATTGTTTGTGCTCATTCATCTGATTACTGATTTCAATGCTCATCATGTAGCATTAATTCTATAACTGCCATTTTCTAAGCTGATCAGCATGCAAATGTGGATATACATGACAAGTGCATGCAGAAAGTTCATTTTGATAGGAAAATGCAGGGCTTTATTTCAGTCAAGATGTGTAGAGGAACCATTACTAGCTATTGTTACAATCATATGGTTTAATGTCCTGATCCCTGGACCCCAGAGTACCATTGACATAACAAAAACTACCACAGAGATCAACATTTTCAAAAGTAGGGTGTCCATGGCTTGGCTTTTGAAAAACAGGAAGTCTGAACTACTTAGCTAATTGGGAACCATTGGTCTAGTGGATATACACTAGCCTAGAAAAAGGGCATTCTTTTTTCACAGGGGTTTATAGAAGATTTGTGGCTAAATTAAGCTAGGGCTTTTTGATCTCCACACCACCTCCTTTCGGTCAGATTCCTATTCAGGGTTGTTACAGGAAGTTATGAGACAAAAGTAAGCACAGCACACTCGCAAACGAGTCTGTTTGGTTTACCCTGTAAAATGAGACCTGCTTTCACACTCTTCTTTTTCTAGCATATAGTCCACAAATTGTTTGTCTAACCAGAAAGCCAATTTTAGGAAGTCTCCCTGCCTTATTTGCTCATGCTTTTGCAAAAGGAGTAATATGTTTGGAATTACAAGGGGATATAGGGACATTCTTGTGGTGAGTTTGGTTTTTCATTGGCAATAATAATAATAATGTGAATTCCCTTCCTGCTACAGAAATCTCTCCCGTCACCAGCACAAAGCAGCATTCAGAAAGCTTAACATCTACCACTCCAAGGGCAAGTTAAAAGGATATCAGCACCACATATATTTTCTCACTAGTAATATAGCTGGTCATCAAAAGTAGCATTTACTTTTTAGATGCAAACAGAAGGAAAATATTTTCATCTACAATAAGTTATGGAGAAAAATAAAAGCACTAGAGTGTGCAGTTTCGGGCTCCCATGCTCTGTGCCCTTTATAAAGAAGTGATTGCAGCACAATTTATAGCCAAGTCTTAAATTTTAAACATTCAGTTCCAAATATTTGTTTTTGCTTTAGTATTAATTTGATTGCACATATGCTTTACCAGGGTATATTTAGAGTTCTTAAACACATTGTCCCAGAAGCCCGTGGGGAATCAGTATTCTGGTAGAAATTAACGCTGAGTGACAAGTTCTTAAAAAATAACTTTTCAGCTGTTGTTTTAAAAACATTTTGCTTCCATTGAACCAGTGGTAGCAGCAGAGCCACTCATGGCAGCTCCTGGTTACCATTTTCTATTTCCCCAAATGCTGCAGTCATAGTATTGAACATTTAAATTGACATCCATGGACAAATTGTGACTGATGAGAAAAAGTTATGTGAGAATTCTATTTGTGACTCCAAGTCATCACTTGACATTGCAGCTATTGTGATGAACGTATAAGTGTGAACCAGGCCTAAGGTAGGAATTTAAACCCAAAGAAACGAGCACTTCTTTAAAGAATTTAAGATTTCCAGAATGGGTGGTTGTGCTTAATGAAGATGAGTAAATATCTTGGAAGGGCCTTTAGATTGGGATACTAAGCTCAACACTTAGGGGAAAGTATAAGATCCCTAAAACCACGCTCAGCAAAATGTAAGCCTAAAACGGCAGCTCTCTAAGCCAGAAGCTTTCCTTTTAGGAATCATTGGGGATGAGATCCCCAAAGATTTGAAGAAATTATTCATGTTCACCACCACAGCAGCGAGAGTATTGATAGCACAAAACTGGAAACGAGACCAAATTCCAACGAAGAGGGAGTGGCAAGTGAAGCTGGTGGAATTCGCAGAGATGGACAAGCTGACAGGGCAATTAAGAGACCAAGAGTACCAAAAATTTAACAACAATTGGAGTAATTTAAAAAAAATCTGAAAGATTACTGCGTTGATTTAAAAATATTGACTGGGCGAGAATAACTCTTGTAAAGATAACTAGTAGAAACTGTGGAAAAGATGGTAAACAGAAGATTAAATACAACTGGGAAGGCGTACAACATAGAATTCCATGGACCCAAGTAAGAGGTGGAAGGAAGTCTGGTGCAAACAAAGTAAAAACACGATGAGTAGATAAGTAACATAGTTTTTATTTTCCTTTTTTTGTTTACGCATACATGTTTGATGGTGTAATGTTGAGAGATTTCAAACGTTTGTTATACGTTTTGACATGTATGAAAAGGATGGCTGTAAATCAATTGAAAAACCAATAAGTATGTTCAAAAAAATAAAAAATAAAGCAGCAGCTCTCTTCACTGAGAAGGCACTGAAGGCAGGGTTCAAATCCTCACTCACCCATGAAGCTCACCTTGGACCAGTCACCATCTCTTAGCCTAACCTACCTCACAGGGTTGTTGTGAGGGTGAAATGGGGAGAAGCATGTGCACCACCTTGAGATCTTTGGCAGAGAATGGTGGTATATAAATGTAATAAATAAATAACAAATAAACCAGCAGTTGCCCCTAATAAATGAGGGGCTTCTGCCAAGGGGCATACGATTCACCCAGATCTTGGATAAAGGAAAGGAAGATACTGCCTGCTTCAAGTGCTTCTTCCACCCTGGAATTTTGTGCTCCTCTCATCATTGCTCCAGGAACTTCAGATTTGAAAACCACTTAATTATAGAATAGGATCAAGAGATGATGAACAGAGTAAACTGGGATGCCCTACATTGTGGAGGGCAAAAATTTTGTTGCTAAGTAGAATGTTGAAATCTAAGGCGCTCCAAGATGACACTCTAAACACATTTTTGGGGGGAAATGGATATAATTCCCCACACTTCTCTTAAACCACCAGAACTCAGGTCATCCAATGAAGCTGACCAGCAGAAAATTCAGGTGAGAGGATGGGGGGGGGAGTATTCCTTCACAGAGTGTATAATTTATGGAACTCACCATCACAGAAGGTCACTAGCTGAGGTGGATTTTAAAAGATTAGAGGAATTCATGGAGAATAAGTCTATCAATAGCTGCTAGCCAGGACAACTATATACTACCTCCAGTTTGAGAGGCCACTAGTTGCCAGCAAGTGATAGGGAAGAGCTATTGGCCATGTCTTACTTATGGGCTTCTCAGATGAATCTGACCAGCCACTACAGGAAGCAGAATGTTGGACTGGATGCACCATGGTCCAATCTGACTTTGACACAGTAAAATCCTAGAACAGATTTTAAAGGAGTCCATTTGTAAGATTCTTGATAACAATGTAGTCATTAATAGAAGCTGGGACAAACTTATGCTGGCTTCTACTGAAGAACACTCTATCAGACAACTCCCGTTTCTTCTTTATTCTAATTGTAGAGCTTGGTGAATTGTGGGAATTCTGTGGATGTAATTTATCTAGATTTCATCAAATCAACTGACAAAGTCCTTAATCATATTTTGGTTAGCAAATTCGTTAAATGCAGGCCAGGCAATAACACTGTCTGCTGGATTAACAGCTAATTGAAAAACTGTACTCAAGAGTGGAGCAGGGCTTTGCTCCGAGCCCCATATACTTCAACAACATTTTCATTAATGACTTAAATGAAGGAGCAGAAGGGATCCTTATCTAGTTTGGCAAGGACAAAGAACTGAGTGGGATACAAAGTTCTGCATCTGGGAAGGGGCGTGTGTGAACAGATATAGGATGGGAGATGCTCAACTTGGCAGCAGTACATGTGAAAATGATCTCAGGATTGTAGCTAATCACAAGATACCAATGAGTCAACAGTGTGAGGCAGCTGCAAACAAGGCTGGGGAAATTTTAGGCTGCAGGAGAGTCATACTCTTCAACTCAAAAAGCAATAGTTCAATTTTATGCAGAAGTCTTACTTCATCTAGGAGTACTGTGCCCTGTTCTGGGCTGTTGCACTTAAAGGAGGAAATAGACAGTCCTGTATTGGTTCAGAGGAAGGCAAAAGAAAACAAGCCCTATGAGGAAAAGTTAAAGCAGTACAGTTGGTTACAGTGTGGTGCTGATAATGCCAAGGTTGAAGGTTCGATCCCCGTATGGAACAGCTGCATATTTCTGCATTGCAGGGGGTTGGACTAGATGATCCTGAGGGTCCCTTCCAACTCTACAGTTCTATGATTCTATGAATGAGGAACCTGTGGTCCTCTAGATATCGTTGAATTCCAACTCCCATCAGCCTCAGTCAGCATGGCCAATGGCCAGGGGTGATGGGATATGGGATCCAGCAACATCTGCAATACTACAAGTTCCCCAATCCTGGACTAAAAGAAGTGGGTATGCTTATCCTGCCCATGAGAAGGGGTCAGGATGTGGGAGATGACAACACACTTCAATTACCTAAACAGCTGTCACTAAAGAACAGAACAAAGACTTGCTCCATGCTGCTTCAGAGGGCAGGATTAGATCTAATGGGTTTAAGTTACAGGAGGGTAGATTTTGATTCAACATTAGGAAAATCTCCTTAATGATATCAATTTTGACAATGGAATTAAAGACTTGGGGTGGGGTTCTCCTTTGCTGAAGGTCTTCAAGCAGAGTCTGGAAAGCCGTTAATTGAGGCTTCCCTGCAACGAGAGGTTCCTATATGGCTCCTCCTAGCTCTATGATGACTTCCAAAAATTATCCCATCCAGGAACTGACCTAGCCCAGATTTTCAAGGAACTTCCATTAGGAAACTGTAGATAGTTCTCTTGCTTCTGGAAGAACAGGCAGGACTACTCTTGTGATCCTGAAAACACTTCTGGAAGCAGTGGATTTTCAAGAGAGATTTGGAACACAAGGAGGACAACTAATCCAGTGTATAGGAGAAAGAATGTTAGATCGCACAAGGGGAGAGAGACTTCAGTAGGAGACCATAAATCCTGTTCATCAGCTATGTCTTTCAAACCAAATTGCACAATTTATCCCTAGATGAATTAGGGCTTATGCTAACGTCCTAAGCATATTTACTTAAAAATAAACTGAACTGAAACCAATTGAACAAAGTTCCATAAAGATATGTCCAGGATCAGCATGTCTGTTTTCATGAAATATAAACTTCGCCAACCCAGAAATGCTCATATGTGCCAAATGTGTTTAAATATAGTGACATGTCTACAGCCACAGACCACACACCCGCCCAGAGAAATGGAATACCATTTTGCCACGAAACCAACAAAAATAGGCACTGACCAGCTGCTGCAACTGAGCTAAACATCTAGAAGAGGAGATGCCTGTTTCACTGCAAGAAAGCTAGATGCAACTTATTTGCAATGAAGGAAGAGAATATTTGCAAAAAGTTTTGATACTCCACTTAGCAAGCCTAAGCATACTTATTTGAAAATAAGTCCCATTCAAATAAATGGAAGGGTTCAAACAAGCACTCTCAAGATCATAAACATAAATGCTACTTTCTGAAAGATGGTGAGGGGAGAGAAGACTGAAAAATTTACCTTATTCTCTCCCCCGCCCCTTTTCAAATTATTTTCCCTGTTCTGGCTTCAAGAATTTCAGCCATTATTCTGTTCCTTGAAAGAGCTGTTTGCCCGGGCATAGTGATTATGAAATAGCCGCAGGGCAGGTGTTTCATGATCACATTGCCAACACATGGCAGCCCTGGAGGGAATTAGCAATTAACCATTGTATTCAATTCTGCTTTTTCTAAGAAGCAATTATAGTTCAGTTTTTAAACATATACTTTACATTACTGAAAAGCAAGATGTGCCAGGTAACCCAACTCAGCTACCATTTTCGCTGGATGAAGATTCTGGACAGGATGGCAAAATACTCTCAGACTTTGGCCATAACTGCTGTGAGCAACACAGATCAGAAAGAGATACTGTACTCAGTCTCTCCCTCTCTGTTCACTTGCTGGAGCTGCCAAAACAATGGCTGGTATTTTGTTTTATTTTTACAGGCTGCTATGCAATCCTGGTTGGGTAATATGGGGACAGAGGGATACCTAAGACAGGCGTTCCCAACCTGCGGCCCTCCAGCTGTTTTGGCTTACAACTCCCATGATCCCTAGCTAACAGGACTGGTGGTGAGGGGTGATGGGAATTGTAGTCATTAATATCTGGAGGGCCGAAGGTTGGGGATGCCTGACCTAAGAGCAGCTTTTCTGCAGTTTACCTGTTCTCTGATTATGAACCATTTTGTGGTCTGGATTTCATAGGGTTAGGAATGTGGGCATGGTGATGATGGCAGGATCCCTGACTAACAACACCTTACCAAAGCTATGATTAACACACACTACAAACATGCCATTCAAATCACAGTGCTTACTGATGACCGTTGAAATAGTCGTGATAAAAATCTCTCTATGCTCTCCTTTGGGAGGGGATCTACCCTGAAAGTCAGGGAAAGGTCAAAATACTTAGATAAATAAAATGAAATGGCTTTGGGATATTTCAAGCAGTTACTTCAGTTTTGCTGTTGAGGATTGATATTGAGCATGAGGCAGGATGTCAGCCTAGGTAGACCATTGATTTGACCTAGCAGGACCACACATGTACAATACAAAGCACAAAGGGGCAACCTACAGCTCAAGGGTCACCTACAGTCCTCCACCACTTTCAGTGTGGTCTAGGTAAAGGTAAAGGTACCCCTGCCCATACGGGCCAGTCTTGCCAGACTCTAGGGTTGTGCGCTCATCTCACTCTATAGGCCGGGAGCCAGCGCTGTCCGCAGACACTTCCGGGTCACGTGGCCAGCATGACAAGCTGCATCTGGCGAGCCAGCGCAGCACACAGAATGCCGTTTACCTTCCCGCTGGTAAGCGGTCCCTATTTATCTACTTGCACCCAGGGGTGCTTTCAAACTGCTAGGTTGGCAGGCGCTGGGACCAAACGACGGGAGCGCACCCCGCCGCGGGGATTCGAACCACCGACCATGTGATCGGCAAGTCCTAGGCGCTGAGGTTTTACCCACAGCGCCACCCACGTCTCAGTGTGGTCTACCAAGCCCTACAGTGGTACCTGTACTTAATTCGTTACAGAGGTCCGTTCTTAACCTAAAGCATCACTTTAGCTAATGGGGCCTCCTGGTGCCGCCAGAGCACGATTTCTGTTCTCATCCTGAAGCAAAGTTCTTAACCCGAGGTAATATTTCTGGGTTAGCAAAGTCTGTAACCTGAAGCGCATGTACCCCAAGGCACCACTGTAATGAATGGATAGAAGAATAAAAGTGAGAGAAGGGTACTGTGAACAGGTGTGAGAGAGAATGAATGAATGAATGAGTGAGTGTGGAAAGGAAGAGAATGAATGCATGGGTGAACAAATTAAGGGAAGAGAGGCAGACAGACAAGCTCTTCCACCCACTTTTTGCTCCAGACCTCCCCACACACCCCCATCACAGGTAGGTGGTCCACAGCTACCTTCCCCCAAAAGAATATGGTCTCCAACTCATCCCTCTGACAAAACCATTGATGTATGATTCTATGAAAGCTAACACCCTCCTTATGGCCTCTACAGGCAATAAGATGCTGCGGGGCTCCTATTTAAGTGACTGGATTTAAAAAAAACAAAAACCACAAAGTCATTATCAGGATAAGATTAAAAGAGCCTATCCAGAGAAGGAAACTTTTGCAACCAGGTGCACTTCAGGCAGCGACCAGGAAAACGGAGTTGCCAACCAACCAGGAAATAATCACTCGCCCCATATGGCCCTGAGGCAACCCGCCCTCTCTTTCGCTCTCGGTCTTTTAGCCACCCCACGCGCACCGGGGAGCCGCAGCAACGCCCGGGCGGTTTTCCGGGGCAGCGAGGGCTCGCAAGGATGTAAAAAAAGAGCTCCAGGTACGCGCGCGAGAGAAAACCGCTGGCTGCTAATGGACCGCTCGGGAGCTCTGAGTTCGAATCCCGCGCAAAACCCGCGCCCCTTAGCACCTGCCTGCTTCCCCCCTGCCCAGTCTCAACCCACCAATCAGAGAGATCTCTGCTCCTGCCCCCTCCCTCGGAAATTCGATGGGGAGGGGCGCCGGGAGAGAGAGAGAGAGGGACCCCCGACGCCCCGCCCACTCCCCCCACTCCTTTCTTTTTACCTCAGCCGAAGGTTGGCCATGAACTCGGGCATGGAGACGGCGTCGAGCAGCACGAAGTCCGCCTTGCCGAACTCGAGGCTCTCCTGCTCTGCCATGGCGCTGCGAAGGGTGTGAAGGGACCCGGCGGACGGAGCGGCAAAGCCCACACGGCGGGCGAAGGGAAGAAGGGACGGGCGGGCGGGCGCGCCGGAGCCGGGCAGAAAAGCGCAGCCGACCGGCCGAGGGAGTCGACTCGAGGAGGCCACGCCCCCTTCACCTGAGAGGCCGCTCGAGACTGGAGGCGCGCGCGTCACGCCCGAGTTGGGCGGGGCTGCGGGAGGGGAGAAGCCACGCCCACTCTTGGATGCCTGCCGCTCCTCTCCCCTCTCGCTCTATGAAAGCTTTACTTGCAGGGCCACCTGGCGGCTCGCTCCGAAGGCCGCGCTTGCATACGACGTGACGTTCAAACGTCGTGTCTCGATGTAATAATAATAATAATTTATTATTTATACCCCGCCCATCTGGCTGGGTCCCCCCAGCAGTGGCGTAGCATGGGGGGTGCAGGGGGGGCCCGGCCGCACCGGGCGCAACATCTGGGGGTTAGGGTTAGGGGGTGCAAATCCACGGGTTAGGGGGTGCAAATCCACGGGTTAGGGGGCACAAATTACTTGCCTTGCCCCGGGTGCAGACAACCCATGCTACGCCACTGCCCCCCAGCCACTCTGCGCGGCTTCCAGCAGAACACTAAAATACAATAACCTATTAAACATTAAAAACTTCCCTAAACAGGGCTGCCTTTCGATGTCTTCTAAAAGTTTGGTAGTTATTTTTCTCTTTGACATCTGGTGGGAGGGTGTTCCACAGGGCGGGTGCCACTACTGAGAAGGCCCTCTGCCTGGTTCCCTGTAACTTGGTTTCTCGCAGTGAGGGGACTGCCAGAAGGCCCTCGGCGCTGGACTTCAGTGTCTGGGCAGAACGATGGAGGTGGAGACGCTCCTTCAGGTATACTGGACCAAGGCTGTTTAGGGCTTTAAAGGTCAGCACAAACACTTTGAATTGTGCTCGGAAACGTACTGGGAGCCAGTGTAGGTCTTTCAAGACTGGTGTTATATGGTATCGGCGGCTGCTCCCAGTCACCAGTCCAGCTGCCGCATTCTGGATTAATTGTAGTTTCCGGGTCACCTTCAAAGGTAGCCCCACATAGAGCACATTGCAGTAGTCCAAGCGGGAGAGAACCAGAGCATGCACCACTCTGGCGAGACAGTCCACAGACAGGTAGGGTCTCAGCCTGCGTACCAGATGGAGTTGATAAACAGCTGCCCTGGACACAGAATTGACCTGCGCCTCCATGGACAGCTGTGAGTCCAAAATGACTCCCAGGCTGTGCATCTGGTGCTTCAGGGGCACAGTTACCCCATTCAGGACCAGGGCGTCTTCCACACCTGCCCGCCTCCTGTCCCCCCAAAACAGTACTTCTGTCCGGTCAGGATTCAACCTCAATCTGTTAGCCGCCATCCATCCTCCAGCTGCCTCCAGACACTCACACAGGACCTTCACCACCTTCACTGGTTCCGATTTGAGAGGAAGAGCTGGGTATCATCTGCATACTGATGAACACCCAGCCCAAACCCCCTGATGATCTCTCCCAGCGGCTGCATGTAGATGTTGAAAAGCATGGGGGAGAGGACAGAACCCTGAGGCACCCCACAAGTGAGAGCCCAGGGGTCTAAACTCTCATCCCCCCACCACTTTCTGAACATGGCCCAGGAGGAAGGAGGGGAACCACTGTATAACAGTGCCCCCAGCTCCCTGCCCCTCTAGACGGTCCAGAAGGATGTTATGGTCAATGGTGTCAAAAGCCGCTGAGAGATCCAGCAGAACTAGAAAACAGCTCTCACCTTTGTCCCTAGCCCGCCGGAGATCATCAACCAGTGCGACCAAGGCAGTGTCAGTCCTGACAGTTTTCAAGTCCTGACTGGAAGGGATCCAAATGGTCCGCTTCTTCCAGGCGTGGGTAGCTTAGAACGCTTATAGCCCACCTTTCCTCTCAAGGCGCTCCAGGCGTGGTTTTTCTTTCCTTTTCCTCTTTTATCTCCACAACCATCTTGTGAGGTAGGCTAAACCCACAGAGAGTGGCTTCAATGGGTTTCTTTTTTAAAAATTGATTTTCAGTTTGATACATTTCCATAATTTTACAGTCATTTGAACATTTCAAAGCTTGACTGCCTTCCCCCTCTTTCTGCAGTTCCTTAAATTTATTTTTCATGTTTTCTGCATATCCAAATTAATTTGTTCATTTATTCATCTGCTTTAAATATTTACTCCTATGAAACTGCAGGTTACTACAATAATCCTGCCAATGTTCTTATCTGTTTAGTTTGTAAATATTCAGTAAACCATTTCCATTCTTTTATAAAAAGTTTTTACCTTGATTTCTAATTTTTCTGGTACGTTTTGCAGTTTCCGCATATCCCTTTTTAAAAATATAATCTTTATTGATTTAAAATATCATCTTACAAATGTATTACAAATGGTTACAACAAAATTAAACACGAAGATAAAAAGAGAAAAAATAAAGAGAATAAAAATAAAAAGAACAAAAGACAATTAACAATAAGAAAAGAATATCAGTTATAGCGTCCTGTCTTTTGGTGTTGTTTTCTTGCAGCTGTAATTGAGTACATAAGCAGTGGTCTTGTATTTTGCTTTATTTCTGTTGGCAGTATTCCTAGAAGGAAAATATCCAGTCTTTTTTAAAAAGTAAATTTAAATAGTTTCTTAATTCATCATATGTTATTCCAAAACTCGCTTATAACCATACAAGTCCACCACATATGGTAGTAAGATCCTATCTCATTTTTACAACTCCAAAAAGCTTATTAAAAGTTTGTTACCTTGATTTCTAATTTTTCTGGTAAGTTTTGCAGTTTCTGCATATTCCAAAAGTTTTTGAATCCATTATTCTTTCGCTGGGACTTCTTTCCATTTGGGGGCAAGTAACATTCTAGCCACTGTAGTCGCATCCATGAATAAATTTCTGTGCAGTTTGGATAGTTCTGTCCCTATAATTCCCAAAAGCATAGTTTCTGGTTGTTGTTTTTTACAAACGTTGTTTTAAACATCTTTTTCAATTCATTATATATCAATTCCCAGTAAGCTTTATCCTTACTACAAGGCCACCACATATGATAAAAAGCACCTTCTTTCTCTTTACATTTCCAACACTTATTTGATTTAGAGTTATACATTTTTGCCAGTTTACTTGGTGGTAGGTACTGTTATAAGAAAAACTGCTCCTTTCCCTTATGGGGTATTCAAGAGCCCGTATAGAGTCCTTAAGTGGGTTCCCTGTCGGTAGGAGAAAATAACAGGCCAACCAGAGAATATTGAGAAGCAAAGCAGCTGGTAACCCTGATCTTTATTAAACTGTTGCAAGAGGGTCCTCACTCACCACATGCAGGAGAGAGGAGGAACCCAGAGCAATGGTGCACAAGCCCTTATATAGACTTTTAAAATTGCCAACCCTGTAGCTCAAGACTACTCCCAAAACATCATATATACATCACAGAAGGAGGCAGGTCTACAGCAGAAATCATAGCTGTCAAGTGCCCCTTATTTGAATGGACAGTCCCTTATTCCAGCGCCATGTCCCGCTGCTGTCCCTTATTGATGGATGTCCCTTAAATGTCCCTTAAATGATGTACCCTTAAATTTCAAAGGAAGCAGCTCCTCTCCCTCCCGGCCAGGGAGGAGGGAGGCTCCAACTGTGTTGCTTGGCTATGTTGCTCACCCAATAAGAAGTGTAAGAACGACTGGGGGTGGAGCTTGCATGCCTTGTGTGTGGCTAGTTAATGCAAGCTGAGGGGTTTTTTGAATGCTGAACGCCATTTTGTTGCACATGCTGCTGCAAACTTTGCAGGGCAAAGCAAGGCCGGGGAGCCATCTTAAGTTGAGGCTACATAGGCCTTGTGGTGCATGTGATTCAGATTCTATTCAGTTGAACCTCTGGTTACAAAGTTGGTTGGACAGTGTTCTCGAAGCTACCAGCATGAGTTTGACCAGACTACAGGAGGACAGGAAGACTGGAGTGCCTGGAACAGGTGAGGCTGCAGGTCCTTTATTTTGGCTGCTGGTCCAAGGCTGCTGGTCCCTTATTTTCAAATCTGTAAGTTGACAGCTATGGCAGAAATACATCACAGGAGGCTGTCTACAGCAGAAATCCTGTCTGCCAGGATACCTGACAGTGGTCACTGATTGCTTTACCTGGGCAGCCCTGCCATTCTTCTGTGATGGTAAATACTTTAATTCCTGAATCCAGGCCACAGGCTCACCCTATTCATACACAAATATGAAAACCTTAAGACAGGTAAGTAAAAGACAATGAAGAGCCTTTTCCATTTTCTTCCTCCTTGCCAAGAAATATTTGAGGTCAATTTGGGAGGGTCAGAATGGTTTGGGAGAGTCAATGACTTCAGGATTGCTCTCCTGTACTATTTCAGACAAGTGGTTTATATACTTATGTATGTGTTTCCCTTGTACATTTAGGAACGTTTATTTTATACTTGGGACCATAGAATTCTTATAACAGTACCATTGATGTATCATTTTCGTATAATTTTAATGCTGTAAATTTTCTATCCATATTCCTCAATGGGTTTCATGAGTGAGTCCAGGTTGGAGAGGCTAATGCTCCAACCTTTTTTCTTTCTTTTTTAAAAATGCAATGCCTTTGGGATATTTCAAGCAGCTACTTTGGTTTTGCTATTGAAGATGGATATGGAGGATGAGACAGGATGTCAGCCTAGGTGGACCCTTGATTTGCAATTTAATTGCATTTTTTAAAAAGAAAAAAGAATTTTTATTGCAGAGTTTTCCAACCTTTTCATGCTGGTGGCGCGCTTTTTAGACATGCAACATTTTGCGACACGGTAATTCCATTTTACTAGCAAAGCAGAGGTGAAACTATCCCCTTTCCAGCCTACACACTGTGTTGAAGATTCTAATGTGTCACAACGCAAAGTTTGGAAAGTTCTGCTTTATTCTTCTGTTATGAGAGGAGTAGCACAAGTTAGGTAGAGACCTTCCCCAATAAAGGGGACAACAATAAACGAGAATGCCCTAGTAAAGTGGACTTAACGAAAACATGCAGTGCAGCTTCCCATAGCTGTCATAAAAAGAACATGCTGTGAGATGGACCAGTCTCGTTGTTGGATGCTAATCCTAGCTATTGCACTGCACATGTCTCCTTACAGAGTTTCTGCTCTCTGACACAAAGACAGTAAACCAATGTACTATAGTGCCACTGTATTCTGCTCTGGTCAGACCTCACCTGGAGTACTGTGTCCAGTTCTGGGCACCACAGTTCAAGAAGGACACTGACAAACTGGAACGTGTCCAGGGGAGGGCAACCAAATGGTCAAAGGCCTGGAAACGATGCCTTATGAGGAACGGCTTAGGGAGCTGGGCATGTTTAGCCTGGAGAAGAGGAGGTTAAGGGGTGATATGATAGCCATGTTCAAATATATAAAAGGATGTCACATAGAGGAGGGAGAAAGGTTGTTTTCTGCTGCTCCAGAGAAGCGGACACGGAGCAATGGATCCAAACTACAAGAAAGAAGATTCCACCTAAAGATTAGGAAGAACTTCCTGACAGTAAGAGCTGTTTGACAGTGGAATTTGCTGCCAAGGAGTGTGGTGGAGTCTCCTTCTTTGGAGGTCTTTAAGCAGAGGCTTGACAACCATATGTCAGGAGTGCTCTGATGGTGTTTCCTGCTTGGCAGGGGGTTGGACTTGATGGCCCTTGTGGTCTCTTCCAATTCTATGATTCTTCTATTATTATTATTATTATTATTATTATTATACCCTACCTTTCCCCCCTGACAGGGACTCAAGGTGGTTTTCAGATAATGTAAGAATAGCTAAAAACATGGGGGCACCTATAATTAAAAACAATCAAACATTAATAGAATTAAAACTCTCTCTCTGTAGGAAAGATCTATTAAAAACATACAGACAATCGCACCCAAAACAGCAGGGCACCAGCCCTTTTGTTAAAAATGGTCAGTTCTTAAAAGCCCGTGGAAAGACAACAAGGGGGGGAACCAGTTCAGCTTCTCTAGGGAAGGAGTTCCCAAGCTGTATCGGAGCAAAAAAGGCAAAAAGTTGACTCTGGGGTGTGGTGCTCATCTCGCTTTCAGGTCAAGGGAGTCGGCGTTTGTCCGCAGACAGCTTTCCAGGTCATGTGGCCAGCATGACTAAACCACTTCTGGCACAATGGGACACTGCGATGGAAACCAGAGCGCACGGAAATGCCATCTACTTTCCCGCCGCAGCGCTATCTATTTATCTACTTGCACTGGCATGCTTTCAAACTGCCAGGTTGGCAGGAGCTGGGACAGAGCAACGGGAGCTCACTCCACACAGGGATTCAAACCGCTGACCTGATCGGCAAGCTCAAGAAGCTCAGTGATTTAGACCACAGCGCCACCCTTGTCTTGGAGCAGCCATCACCAAGAAGGCCCTCCCACGTCCCCACCAAGTGTCCCTGCAAGGGTGGCAGGACCGGGAGAAGGGCCGTCCCCTGAAGATCACAAAACCCAGGCAGGTTTCAGAAATGCAGTCTTTCGGATAGCTTGCACCTAAGCTGCGTTAGGGCTTTATAGCTAATGACCAGCACTTTGAATTGTGCCCCTGAATGTCAGCTGCTGGGGAGTATGGTTGGGAAGAGTTCTGTTGAGATCAGTTCCTGCTTCAGAGGCTTCTCATAGGGTTTTTGTTGGCTACTGTGAGAGCAGGACAGTGGATTAACTGGGCCTTTGGCATGGGCGTAGCCAGGGGGCAGGGAGGGGCATCTGCCCTCCCCCATAATCAATAAAAATACATAGTGAACTGAGGTTCTCCCGCCGACCTTCTGATCAGCAAGTCCTAGGCTCTGTGGTTTAACCCACAGCGCCACCTGAGTTCCCAGCTATAGGTTTACTCGTCCACATTTTTAGGCTATATAGCCTTGTACTTCGTGTTTTCTTTAGTGCAACAGTGTTCTTCCTCATTTCCCCTTCTTTAGGCATGAATTGTAGTCTAGTTTCCTTGACAGACCCAAAGTTTACAAGAGTGCTTTAAATGCTACCTTAATCTGGGTTTCCAGCTCTTCAGCTACCTCTGGGTCCTTGGGTCATTTCAGTTGTTACTTGGGCTGTAGGCAGTAGTAGATAAGCTTTTTGCAGCACAGAAATAAGCATGATCACCTGAGAATTGATGAAGATAAAATATGTTAATGGAACACTTGTAAGGGCTTAGTTTAACGGTGTGTAACCTCAGTGCTATAATCCTATAGACTGAGGGTATAATCTGACCTAGAACGTTTATCTGGGTGCAAACTCCATTTAACCCAATGGGATTTCCTTCTGAGCAGACATATATGTTTGTGGTATGAACTACTTGTAGCTTGCTAGGGGTGAAAAACCCGAGCAAAATCAAGCTTTGTGGCTTTTTTCATACATGCAGACAGAGATTACAAATGTTGCTGCTGCTTCCACCCTCTCCCCAGTATCAGACGGACGCTCACATAAATAGCATTAGATAAGTCAGGAGGGCAGTTTCATGAGTTTTGTATGGAAATAGGCCACTAGATGGTGCCTAACATGGAATGTGTATAGACTTGTGAGATGCTGGTTCCCAGTTTAGTGCTTAGGAACTTTGTTTTTGGAGTTTTGTCTTGTTTCTTTTTTTTTTTTAATATAATTTTTATTGAATTTTCAAATTTTAATACAAAACAAAGAGGAAAAAAAGAAGAAAGGAAAAAAAGAAAAAGAGAAAAGAGAAAAGAAAGAAATAAACACAAATAGATTCTTTCATAACCCTCTTTCATTGACTTCCCCCCACCCCCACCCATGCATCCCAATTATCAAACTTAATTCAGCAAGTTCTTGTTTCATTCCTTAAACCTCTTCTTATTATATTTGAACTTAATTCCCTTTGTTAGGCCCAACTTATTTATCCCATTTTCTTATATAGATTCTTTTTCTAAGATCGATCAAGGTTCTTATACCATAAATTTCCCCATTTTCATATTAAAATATAAGTCAAAATTATAAAACCCAAAAGTCATAAAATAGTTTTAGAACTTTCTATTTTTCCCCCTCCCTCCTTGTCCGGATATCTGTCCCTTCCTAGATATCTGCCCTCTTATATAACTCCTAGCCCGGATTCCTCACATCTGAGGCTTCTAACACCATTTGAGTCTCTCTCTGCCTGTTTTGTTGATAATCCTTCTTATTGATCTTCAGCTCTCGAGGGATGTCTAGTGCGGTCTCTTCACCTTCTCTCCAATCAATCCTAGTTGAAAAGACTTGCTGCAGGGGTTCTGCCAGATGTTCCCTTAAATCACATTCACCAGTGCCAGAAAAGAGGAGGAAGTCCCAGTTATATTTCTTCATTATTTCAGCTTCCCATCTATAGTGTCCAAAAACTTCCTCCTTTACTTTTCTCTTTTCAAAATCCATAGTCCAAAAAACTTCTCTGTCCCCTTGCTGCATGAAGTCCTGTTCCTGTACTTTTTGCCCTCCAGACTCCTTGTCCTCCAACTTCAAAGAAACTTTTTCCAGTTCAGCTGCAGAATCTTTCAAGGTCAAATCCTCAGTTCCATCAATAGAGTTACTTGTTTTTGAAATCAAAGTCGTGAGCTGTTTGTCCATAGCTATCTCTTGCTCTTGTAGAATTCCCACGAGTAAAAGGGCTCTTTCTATTTCTGCTTGTAATTTTCCTTCTGCAGCCATTGTAATGTCTCTGGTTTCCCCTAGGGGGATTACCATTTTTTTCCCTTTACCAACAGTCTATTACTTTGTTGTTACTTGTTGTTACTTAATTTCCAGCCACTTCTGGTTAAATGTAACACCTTTAGATCAGAGAGATATAAAGATACAGTTCTTGTCTTGATTCTGCTGTTTGACAGCTCAGATGACAGCTGTCAAACTCCCTTTCTTTCAGGCTAGGCTAATGCGGGGCACTCCCGGATCCCGAGTGGGGGTTCCCAAAAATTTTCCAGATACACCTCTTCCTCCAGCACAACTTAAAAAGACAAAAAAAGCTTGTTTTCCCAAATTGATGGAATCTTTTATCAGTCCCAAAAGACAAAAAGAAGATCTTTTAAATCCGATCTTAGGCTTTCGCTCCTTGCTTCAGATCGTACATGCAGGGGGGGGGGTGCGGACTTCCTTTTGACACAGCCCCCCCGTTCGCCAAATTATAAGGATTAATTTCTTTTAAAATCCAAATTTCGTTTTACTCACGAGGGTATTTGTTTCAGTCCAAATGTCAGGAAGAAAGTTGACGCTCTCCGGCAATGGCTTGCGGCTTCGCTCCACCGAGGTAGCGGTCGACTCTCAGCGCCACGCCACTCCTCAGACCTTCTCCGCAGCCTTTAAAAAGGCTCTTCGACTGTCGAGGAGGGCGCTTAAGGTGCCCACCGAGTCACCAGGTCCACAGGTATCAGCACCTGTGGTTTCTAAGGGTCCCCGCGTCGCCGGCGCGGCAAGACCCGTCCTCGATGGAGCCGATTCCCTCCGGAGCTCGGAGGGAATCCGCCATTAAACCGATCGCGTCAACCCGGAAGTCCTGTCTTGTTTCACATCTTAAACTGTGGTTCTTCTAAATAATATACACTTATAAAACATAATAATGACGCTGCAGAGGCAACAGTAAGGACTGCAGTCAAATGTTCCTAATGTCTGAATGCTTTTAAAGAAATTTTGTTTCTTAGTAGGGCACGTAGGATTAAACTTTCAGTGAACCCCTCTTGAAACCTTATCTTGGTTTGTCAGCACTGTTGTGATTGTGCCCTTATTCCTTTATAGCTGCAATGAAGGAAACATTGGTTCCTTATCAGCAAGGTGGACTCTGTTCCTCAACACTCACTCACATCCTTCCAAACAGAATGAAAAAGTAACTAAGCTATTCATACTACAGCTACAAGATTCTAAAACGGGTAAATATTAAACCAAGAAGCACACCCCAGCATGCATGATGGAGGGTTTACTTGACGTTTTTATTCAATTGTCAAATTCAGTTACGTTTCTCTTTTTTATATATACAGTGGTACCTTGGTTTACAAACTTAATCCGTTCCAGAAGTCCATTCTTAAACCAAAGCGTTCTTAAACCAAGGTGTGCTTTCCCATAGCAGTGGGGGACTCAGTTTACAAATGGAACACACTCAACAGGAAGCGGAACATGTTCGGCTTCCAAGGCAAAGTTCACAAACCAAAACACCTACTTCTGGGTTTGCAGCATTCTTAATCCAAGTTGTTGATAAACTAAGCTGTTCTTAAACCAAGGTACCACTGTATATATATAAATTTATTTGGTTTTTCAAATTAAAGTTTTACAATCACATATCCAACATAACACAAAAACAAAACAAAAAGTATTTATTTAAGTAAAAGGTAAAGGTAAAGGTACCCCTGCCCGTACGGGCCAGTCTTGACAGACTCTGGGGTTGTGCGCCCATCTCACTTAAGAGGCCAGGGGCCAGCGCTGTCCGGAGACACTTCCGGGTCACGTGGCCAGCGTGACATCGCTGCTCTGGCGAGCCAGAGCCGCACACGGAAACGCCGTTTACCTTCCCGCTGGTAAGCGGTCCCTATTTAACTACTTGCACCCGGAGGTGCTTTCGAACTGCTAGGTTGGCAGGCGCTGGGACCGAACAGCGGGAGCGCACCCCGCCGCAGGGATTTGAACCGCTGACCTTTCGATCGGCAAGTCCTAGGCGCTGAGGCTTTAACCCACAGCGCCACCTGCGTCCTATTTATTTAAGTAGTTGAGGGTTTTTTCAGAACATCGCCCTAGTTGCCATGCATCCAGGTTTTCCAATTCGGCGAAATTCCGCCCAGACTCCATTTTGACAGTCAGATTCCCAGACATGTCCTGGAGAAACAGGGACATATGGCAGCCCTGCGATAATAGAGCTCGAGTCTTTCATGTTCAGTTACAAACGTCAAAAAAGTATTATCAGGCTAACAAAACTAGAGGCGTTCATATCAGTTAAGGACTGATTCTTGGGGTTTACTTCTAAAGCCTGTGATCCACTTGCACAGGCTGTGTGACCCACAGATTAGGAAATGCTATTCTAAACAAAACTCTTCTATTGCAATAATATATAATATAATATAATATAATATAATATAATATAATATAATATAATATAATATAATTAATATAATATAATATAATATAATATAATATATAATATAATATAATATAATATACAATATAATGCTTCTGAACATGGGCTAGCCAAGATTTATTTTAGGGGGAGTCAGAACCGAGTGAGACCACGATGCTGCTGTAGGTGGGCCACTGGCCTGATCCAGCTCTTATGAAGAGCCTTCCTTTGATCTATTCCTCCAGGATCAGGTGAACATTGTTCTAACAATTCAAAGGCCTCAATTATAGAACAAATATTCATAAATGCACACATATCTAAATAA
This sequence comes from Podarcis melisellensis, assembly GCF_964234715.1. Lineage (NCBI taxonomy): Eukaryota > Metazoa > Chordata > Lepidosauria > Squamata > Lacertidae > Podarcis > Podarcis melisellensis. The sequence goes on along the minus strand of NC_138545.1, from coordinate 40,657,317 downwards.
ATGAGCCCAGTGCTCTTTTTCCTTAAAAAAATGTTTAGGGCTACTCTCATTTTCCTACTCAAATTGAAATCCTGCCTCTCAATGAGGCCAAACTTAGATCCACAGAATGTTTAGGGGTATGCGTCCCCCCCCAGAAAAAAGCATGGTATGAACCATGTGTCTGAAATATGGGAGCTTAGGCCCTTGCATGGCCATAACAAATGATACCTGCAATAGCTCCCAAATTAGCATCCATTAAAGGAAAATCACCCTTGCCATCCTAGACTATTAAATGCAATATCCCTAACAGAGGAAGGTTGCCCAGTCACTGTAGCATTATTTTAGTGCATTAATGCCAGGCTCTCTGGTACTTTTAACTGCTGCTAACCGCTTCCTCCACCTCCTCTTTTTTTCAGGCACATAAAATCAGGTCCTGAGCATTCTTTTAGTATGAGGTGAGGGCAGCTAAAGTTCCATGTGAATTAAAAACTATTGCACCAGCGCTGGAAGGAAAGCTCTTCCGGCTTGTATCAGGACATCCATTGCCTGGTAACACTTAGCAAGTCAAAGCATCACATAGTTAAATTGCTATCATACTTGAGCCCTATAGGAAATGACTCAGCCTGCTTTTCTTCAAAAGAGGATAAAAGAGAGTTCTGTGCAGCATCTTTGGAAGTGAGACATCAAAGATTAACACAAATCTGCCGCGGCATTGGCTTTTGCACACTACCGTCTACTTCAGACGTGCAATTACTGTTATTATTTTATGCATTTGCTTTTCATCATTGTGAAAGTCACTTGCGCTATCTATTGGCTTCATTGGTTTTGAAAGCTATGAATACGAATCCTGAGTCCTCGGGATAGGGAGAACTGATTATTTTTTTTTAAGTTATACTGAATGTGTGCTGTTTTGCTATTTTTGCTTATTGATACCCCCCCCAGAAATCTGCAGAGAAAGCCAAGATGTTAAATGCCCCTGTAAACGTATGCTGACACGTTAACTGCCGAACAAAATGGTAGCAGCAAATAGTTTGTGCTCCTCTAATCGAAGCTCGTTGATGTGCGGGGAGGGAAACCCTTGTTTTACTTTCAGATGTTTAAAAAAATGCAGATTTCAATACAAATGTGGTTCATTATCCCATATTGAAAGTTTGAAGTGGTTGTGGCTGGGAGTATGACAGCTCTGCAGTGTAATTCACTTTGAGTATTGCACTTTGGAGTCAGGGCAATGAAGAGAAAGTGCTTTACAAGAAGCCTGCAATGTAGTCTAGTACCCCTGTTGCAGGTTGGGCTGGAAGAGTCCCGAAGCAGTCCTGTAGCCTTATCCTGTGCTGCTATCGCTATACTGCTGGGGCTAAGAAAGTAACGCATAACACTGCTGTGTAGTCTTCTGTTTATATTCAGAAAGCTGTTCTCCCATTCTTAATACTCCCATTCTGCAGCTTTCATGAGATTGTCTTGTGGCCACTGCCCCTGTAAATGTAGCTTATCTTTCTACCCTTGTTCCTTTGCATTTCATGAATTTCTGCATATTTTACAAAAACTAAACCATTCAGTATTCCATTATTACATCCATCAAAACTTATTTACCCTGTTGAATTTATCTTAATGCTGCCAACGTTTTTACGTGTACACAGTTATTTCCCATGTATTCAATAAACGTTTTCCAATCTTCTCTAAACGTATGCTCTTCTTGTTCTCTTATTCTATATGTTAAGCCTGCAAGCTGTGCGTATCCCATCAGTTTAAGTTGTCATTCTTCTTTAGTTGGGACCTCACTCGTTTTCCATTTTTGGGCTAATGAAACACAGGCCACAGTAGTGGCATACATAAACAACCTTTTTTGACACCTGGGAATTTCCGTCTGAATTATCCCCAGCAAAAAGGACTTTGGTTGTTGTTTTTTGAAAGATACTTTTAAAAGTCAAGACCTTGAAAGTGGTAGAAGAGGGCTTTCAATGTATGGTGCGGTGGTTGTGATATAATTGGTGCTTTTTTCTGGGGGTACTCAAGGATACGCAGTACTGTACTGGAAACTTTTTCTCTAAAGAAAAGCACTGGATCCGGTAATGATGTGCATGCAATTACGAACCAGCTGTAAATTTGTATGGTGTGAGGGCAAGATCACACTGCTGACCTCACCATAGCCTGCCACCTTCTTGCTGGAACAATGAAGCATGGGAGAATCAGATGTACCGGAAGAGCATCTCAGATAAGATGGCTTTAAAAGAGGATTCAGTGGAGGTGAGAGCTATCAAAGGCTACTAGCCATGATGGCAACGCTCTGCCTCCACAGTGAGAGGCAGCTATGCTTCTCCAAAGTAGTTGTTGGAAGCCATAGGTGGGCAGAGTGCTCTTGTGCTTGAATCCTGCTTGCAGGCATCTGGGAAGCTCCAGAGGGAAGGGGATGCTGGACCAGATGGGCCATGGGCCTGATCCAGCAGTGTTTCAAAAGGACCCCCTCCTTCCTCCTGCCCCAGTCATCTGTCCTTCTTCTGGCTCCAATCTCTCCCGGGATGAGGACAGGACAACAGAGGCAGTTCCCAAAGCTAGGCTGCTGCTTTCCCTCGCTGCAAAGCAGAGACATCAGCAGGCGCTTGGCTCCAAGCCATGCTAGCACCAGTCTGGGGCATGATGATGGGGGACATGGGAAGGAAGCTTTCCTATGGGTCACGCAATGGATAGTTTCTCCTATCCTGGAGCTCTCCTTTAGTGAGGATGTAGCAGCCAAGTTCTGGCCCAAAGTCGGGCACGCAACAAATGGCTGAGGAGGCGCCATACCCACGCAAACAATGGGAAGTGGCGAAGAGGCACGAGGACAAAGATGCTTCTATGAGGATTCCTTCAGTGCCTTGGTAGGGCTGACCTGGGATCCAGAAAGGGAAACCAGGAACTGCACGGACGCCTTGGTTCCACTCTTGCCCATCAGCCTGGGAGCTGGAGACGCAGACCATTCTCCAGAAGCGTGGCCCTGTGAAGGAAGCAGGATATAGTATCCTCTTGGCATATGTGAGGAATGGATTCCCAATGGAATTAACATGCCATTACTTCCAAAAGAAGCTTGGCTGACAAGCTTCTTGAGGAACTTGAGTCCCTCCTTTCTGATCTCATGCAGAAAGGTTCTTCTTCTTTCATTCTCCTTTTCTGCTCAACTTGTACCATGTCCTTCCCACGCCATGCAAATCTTTCATCCCTCTTACTTGTTATTTTTTTTGGTGGCACTGTGGATTAAACCACAGAGCCTAGGACTTGCCGATCAGAAGGTCGGCGGTTCGAGTCCCCGCGACAGGGTGAGCTCCTGTTGCTCAGTCCCTGCTCCTGCCCACCTAGCAGTTCGAAAGCACATTGAAGTGCAAGTAGATAAATAGGAACTGCTCCGGCGGGAAGGTAAGCGGCGTTTCCGTGCGCTGCTCTGGTTCGCCAGAAGCGGCTTAGTCATGCTGGCCACATGACCCGGAAGCTGTACGCGGCTCCCTCGGCCAATAAAGCGAGATGAGCGCCGCAACCCCAGAGTCGGTCACGACCGGACCTAATGGTCAGGGGTCCCTTTACCTTTACCTATGGCAGACCAACAGGTTACCTACCTGTAACTTGTTCTTTTTACATTCACTTCTTCCTCCTCCAGCAGCTTTTCTCCCTTAACCCTTTCCTTTCTATCCTAATTGTTGTTGTTTCTTGAATTTATATATTGCCTTGTACCTGCAGGTCTGAGGGCGATTCCTGATTGTATGTGTTAATTCAAAGTGTAGGTGTTGACCTTTAAAGCCCTAAATGGCCTCGGCCCAGTATACCTGAAGGAGCGTCTCCATCCCCATCGTTTAGCCCGGACACTGAGGTCCAGCTCCAAGGGCCTTCTGGTGGTTCCCTCATTGTGAGGTTACAGGGAACCAGGCAGAGGGCCTTCTTGGTAGTGGAACCCGCCCTGTGGAACGCCCTCCCACCAGATGTCAAGGAAACAAACAACTATCTGACTTTTAGAAGACATCTGAAGGCAGCCCTGTTTAGGGAAGTTTTTAATGTTTGAAGTTTTATTCTGATTTTAGTGTTCTGTTGGGAGCTGCCCAGAGTGGATGGGGAAACCCAGCCAGATTGACGGGGAATAAATAATAAAATTATTATTATTATTATTATTATTAAACATTTTTTTGCCTTACTTTTTATTTCCTTCAAACCTTCCTCTGGTCTTTTCCTTGGTGGGTCCTCCAGGCCCTCTGGGAGAAAAACGGCAGCCGATGTTCAGATGAGGCAAGCCATTTCATATATTGTATGACTGCAACTTCAAGTGAAGTTGCACATGTGAATGGGGAAACCACAGACTGAACTCCATGGACAGAACGTCCCATCAGAAGCACATTCAGCTGTCACACCCACACCAGGCACTGAAATCTAAACTCACAGACCCTGGCTTATGTCTTTCAGCAGGACTCAGGAACCACCTTGGACCCTCAACCTTTCCCTGTTGCTTCCCCGTGTCAAATTATGGGTTATAAGCCCCTTGGGGCATTAACCTCTTTTTCAAGGGCCGCACACAGTGATGGTGCACAGATAATACAAAATAAATCTCAGTATGCTCCTGCCCTGTGCAAGCTAAATCCCGCCAGAGGCCTTTCCCTTAAAACTATAGATTGTATACACACCATACCTTTTGGGGAAAGGCCCTGAGTTCCGCTTCCGCTTGGGTTGTGTGCCGAGCAAACGCGGGTGTGTTAACAGCTTTGCTCTTTGCTAGGCTGCACTGGGATCCAAAAAGGGCAACCAGGAACCGTACAGATAGCTTGGTTGCCCCTTTGCCCATCAGGTTGGGAGCTGGAGACACGGACCATTCTCTGGAAACATGGCCCTGTGAAGGAAGCAGGATGTGATCTCCTCATGGCACATGTGAGGAATCGATTCCCAAAGGAATTAACAGGCCACAACTTCCAAAGAAAGCTTGGCTGACCAACTTCTTGAGGAGATGGAGCGCTTCCTTTCTTGATCTCATGCAGAAAGGTACGCTCCCCATTCTCCTTTTACACTCTTTGACAGTGGAAAGGAATCTCTCGGAAGGCGGCGGACTCTCCTTCGCTGGAGGTTTTTAAGCAGAGGTTGGATGGCCTTGGATGATCTTGGTTGAGATTCCTGCATTGTAGGAGGTCGAACTAGAAAGATGACCCTTGGGAAGAGATAGACATAACATTTTACTTTTTAAAAATATATCTTTATTAATTTAAAATAAATACATTTATGAAAAACAGATGTACATACAAGTAACCAAACATACAATCAAACAAACAAATAACAGAAAAATCAAACAAACTACCACACTATAAGATTTAAGAAGATTAATATAATTATCATCATATATACTCCTGGTATTGAACACAATTATAAAATTTATGGAAAAGAAATTTAAAACTGACTTCCAATTAATCTCACTGTACTCTGTCTATCCATACCGCACAGTTACATATTTCTTATATAATTTCTTTTTACCTCCCTACAAACTTATATTTATGCAATACAGGGATCAGTCTAATTCTGCCAAGCTGTTTCCTTTTATTCCATAGTTTTCTAAATATTCTTTAAAGATTCTCCAATCCTTATATACTTTTTGTAGACATAATAATAATAATAATAATAATAATAATAATAATAATAATAATAATTTATTATTTGTACCCCGCCCATCTGGCTGGGTGTACCCAGCCACTCGGGACAGCTTCCACAGAAACCAAAAATACAGTAAAATCACACATTAAAAACTTCCCTGACATTTTACATAACATAACATTTTACAAGGACAGGATGAAACATCAAGGAATAATTGCCACACACAGGAAGAACAAGGATATAGTCTGAGTGCCTCACTTGTAGTTCTAAAAATCATTTAATGTGTCAACACGAATGAAAGTTATTAATATTGCAGTTGTTGTATAAAGGATTATTATTTTGACTGGAATGTAATTGAAATTAATTAGATTTTGGAACGCAGGAAAAAAAGAAAATAATCAAACCAACAAATCTAGCCCGTGGGGGCCACCTAAATTATTAGTAATTGTATTATAATTTGGTATTGTTATAAAGAGGCTATTCTTGGATGGTAATTGAAAATGAATAAAAATTATAAAAAAAAGAGAAACTTCACAGTTCTATGATTCTATGATTTAAAGTGCCTCCAATGAGCATTTGAAGCACATGACTTCTCCCAAAGGATCCTGGGGATTGTAGCTTCCCTCTAAAATTCCCAGAAACCATAACAAACTATAGTTCCCAACATCATTTTTTTTGGGGGGGGGAATATCTGCTTTTTAGAACATAGATGAGGAACCTGTGATTGGAGAAGGCAAGATTTTACAAGTCCCACTCAGAATGGTAAAAGGAAGGGTTTTAGTTCCCCCTCCCTTTCATTGCATGCTTATGTTCAGGATCCTCCTTTGTATTTTTGTGTGGAAAATCGGGTAGTAATGGTAGTTATTATTAAGTATTTATTGATCCCCTGCCTTTCCCCCTGATGGAACGCAAGGGGGCCTTACATATAAAAACGTTCAACTGCAGCAGTTCAACCAATGAATTGACATGGGGTAAACGTTAAACAAATTTAATCTCTCTTTAAGGGCAGCAGAAATTCTCTAACCTGCCCAGGTTAAATTTAGGTGTGGGGTTTACGCCACCTCTTCTCACCTCGCCCTCCAGTTTTTAATCATTAACGCTAACATGCTACAGTTCCTAACATCGTTTTTTGGGGGTAGGGTGGGGTGGAATATCTGCTTTTTAGAACATAGATGAGGGACATGCAATGGGAGGAGGCAAGAGCTTAAGTCAGCTTGCTCGCCTCCGTTTCCTAGGAACCAGGAATGAGAAGCTCAAAGGCTTTTAACAGTATGATTACAGAGAGTAGGGTGCGTAAAATATTGCATGGATGTAATATGGAAAGGAAGGTAATTACTGTACATTAGAGGTGCCGAAATTGCAATGGAGCAAAAAAACAAATATAGAAATAGAAATACCATGTTAAAATAATAAGAGAATAACAATAACGATTAAAAAAAACAACAACTGTGAAGAATAAGAAATAAGCAGGGAGAGATAATATGCCCAAAAAATCAGAAAATGAAGTTGAGGGAAGTCACCGGGGGCCGGGGCAGTTGGGGATCTACACTTTATTTTGTTTTGTTGAAATAATGATTGTGATGATGATGAAATTGTAAAACCCAATAAAAATATTTTTAAAAAAGAAAGAAATCGCAATGGAGCAGAAAAGATTATTTATGTATGCGACCACGGCTATGCGGATGTTATTGGCCCAGAGATAGAAAGAAGACAAAGTCCAGACCAGTGAAGAATGGCAGATTAAGTCGATGGATTATGCCAAAATGGCAAAAATGAACAGAAGAATCAGAAATCAGGAAGACCAAAATTTTAATAAGGAATGGGGGAAATTTATAATTTAGCTTAAAAATCACTAAACAGTTAAAATCATTAGTAGGATTGTAATAATACTTGTAGTTCAATGGTGAATTTTGGATATAATGGAGATGTTAAAAATTTGGATTATTATAAAAGATGCAGGAGGAAATGACTAACAATGGGGTCCACAAAGGGGAGGAGGGGGAAGTCCAGTAGATTCTTTGGCATCTTGTTTTTATGATGTATGTTGGATTGCAAAACTTTAATTTGAAAAACCAAATAAATTTATAAAAAAGGAAGGTAATTATATTAGAATTATTAAGGGAATATTAATAAGGGAGGGAGAGGGAAAGAGGGAGCGTGGAATGTTGCTGGAGATTGGAAAAGGGGTTTGAATGTTGGCCATGAGACAGTTGGGTTTGAAAAGGGGTTTGAATGTTTAAAAGGAGTTTGAATGTTGGCGGTGAGGCAGTTGGGAGTCAGTTGAGAGCTATTGGTTTGGTAGGGGGTGGTAGTTACATCTGAAGCAGGGTCAGCCTTAGGATCGGTTTAGGATCAGTAGTTTAATCCCCACTGCTGTAGTTGTAATAGCAGGGGTCAGCAATTTTTTCCAGCAGAGTCCACTATCCCTCAGACCTTGGGGGGGGGCGGACTATATTTTGAAGGGGGGGGAAGATGAACAAATTCCTATGCCCCACAAATAACCCAGAGATGCATTTTAAATAAAAGCACACATTCTACTCATGTAAAAACACCAGGCAGGCTCCACAAATAACCCAGAGATGCATTTTAAATAAAAGCACACATTCTACCCACGTAAAAACACCAGGCAAAAAACACCCACAAATAATCCAGAAATGCATTTTAAATAAAAGGACACATTCTACTCATGTAAAAACACGCTGATTCCCGGACCATCTGCGGGCCGGATTGAGAAGGCGATTGGGCAGGATCCGGCCCCCAGGCCTTAGTTTGCCTACCCATGTAATAAAGGAAAAACAAGTCGCAAGTCGTACTCAAGCCGTACTCAAGCATTGCTTGGTTGTTGTTGTTTTTTAAAAAAAAAACAGATTTCATCTGCATGCCTCACACTGGGCTACATCAGGGTGAAATATCATGATCGATATCATCTGTGGTGGCATCAGGAATAAAAGGGGTTTAGGGAAAGACCCGTCCCATAGCCGCGCATCTTGCTAGGAGTGCAAAGGTGGCCCAGGGGACTGTGGGTAGTCAGTGCCAGAGCATCGCAGAGCAAAGTGGGGGGACAATGGCAAGCGGTTGGTGGAGGGTCCTTTGTCCCAGCAAGTCTCCCTGGAGGAAATGTTAGGAAACCAGCTTTTCAACACTGTGTGATAGGAATTTTGAGGTCTTAGATATATGGTAATGTTCATAACCGCACGTACATAGATCAGCACAGGAAGACCGACCTGAAGCCATTTTGATTCCTAAACTGAGCAAATGTTTTCTCTGCAAGGTCAAAGTGGAAAAGCCTCCCCATTGTCTTTTCCTTCACAAATCCTGTCTTAAGGGTATGTCTGTGTTTGAATAGGGTGTGAGCCTGCGACCTGGCCCAGGAAATAAGTACTGTATTTATCACTACAAAAGAATGGCCAGGCTCCCCAGGCAATCCAGTCAAGTAACCTGCCAGACAGGAGATAAACAACAACAGGAGAAAAACAATATTCAAATTTCTGTTTTAGACCGCCTTTTCTGTGATGAAGGTGTGATGTATCTGAGGGGTGGTCTTAGGTTACACCCTTTTTGTGATGTATGTATGATGTTTCTGGGGGTGGTCTTGATCAAGGTAAAGGTAAAGGCACCCCTGCCCGTACGGGCCAGTCTTGACAGACTCTGGGGTTGTGCGCCCATCTCACTTAAGAGGCCAGGGGCCAGCGCTGTCCGGAGACACTTCCGGGTCACGTGGCCAGCGTGACATCGCTGCTCTGGCGAGCCAGAGCCGCACACGGAAACGCCGTTTACCTTCCCGCTGGTAAGCGGTCCCTATTTATCTACTTGCACCCGGAGGTGCTTTCGAACTGCTAGGTTGGCAGGCGCTGGGACCGAGCAGCGGGAGCGCACCCCGCCGCAGGGATTCGAACCGCCGACCTTTCGATCGGCAAGCCCTAGGCGCTGAGGCTTTAACCCACAGCGCCACCTGCATCCCTGGTCTTGATCTACAGGGTGGCAATTTCAAAAGTCTTTATAAGGCCTTGCATGCCATTTTTCTTGGTCCCTCCTCCTCTCCTGCGGGTGAGGGAAGCACCCTGTTGCAACAAATCAATAAAGATCAGGTTTAGTAGCTGCTTTGCTTCTCAATATTCTCTGGTTGGCCTCTGTTATTCTCTCCTACCAATAGGGAACCTATGGGCTCTTGGATACCCCATAAGGGAAAAGGGCAATTTTTGTTTACAACAACTGCACCTCTTGCAGACTAGCAGAGGGAAGCTATAACTAGGCAGCCTGGGCCCCTGAAGATGGATACCGAAGTCCAGTCTTCGGGATGTTTCCATCTTGCTGTGCTCTTTCCCTGTCCCACACTTTTTGAATCCACCTGCCCGCGTGCCCCTGCCTGAAGATTGAGCGAGAGGAGCTGTCAGGGAACTTGGAAAGTTCCCTCGCGACTTTGCGCGACAGTTTTGTTGGGCCTAGTCAGGAAGGAATTGTCCTGTTGTTTGTGATTCCTCCAGAATCCCCCACCCTCCAAAAAAAGTGCAGCATACACATCTCTAGGAGCTGATGGGGCCTCCTGGAGATATGCTGAGTTGTTGGAACAAAATGGCGTCCCACAAAATGGCTGAGTTGTTGGAACAAAATGGCGTTCCACAACATGTCTGAGTTGTAGGAACACAATGGCGTTCCAAAAATGGCTGAATTGTTGGAACAAAATGGCGTTCCAAAAAATGGATGAGTTTTTTTTATTTTTTTAAAAAAAATAATTGCACGTTTATTCAAAATCCATTTAAAACTGTTTAGTTTAGGTAATGCAAGAAAATTTATCAGTTTGATCCAGTGACACCGGAGAGAGTCAAGATCTCAGGGCTGTCACATGGAAGATGGAGTGAGCTTTGAAAAGTTATTGTAAACAATTAAATTCATTTGCAGGATTATCTTAAAATTAAAAACTACCTTAAAACTTAAAAACTATTGACTAAGAAATAAAGAGGGAGTAAACAAAAAAATGGATTATTGAAATGCAATAAGAAAAGTAACTGAAGGAACCACGAAAGGGGTGGGAAGGGAAAAATCAAAGGGGATTTTTTTGTACTGGATGTTTGTATGTCACAAAAATTGAAAAACTGAGAAATAAAATTTATATTATTATTATTAGAATTTATATACCACCCTATACTTGGGGGTCTTAGGGAGGTTCACAGAATAAAATATAAAACCACAAATACCTAATAAAAATTAAAAAAAAAACCCAATTGCCACCCCAACAACAACAAAAAACACATTTTAAAAGGGCATAGGATGTAAATCGGATCAACCAAAGGCCTGGTTAAAAATGAACGTTTTTGCCTGGCGCCTACAGGTGTATAATGAAGGTGCCAGGCAAACATCCCTGGGGAGTGCATTCCACAGACAGGGAGCCACTGCAAAGAAGGCCTGTTCTTTCTCTCCTGGCTAAAAAATCTGACGCATCAAAAGAAAGAGGGTCTTCAAAACAAAACGGGCATCGGGGTGTGTGTGTGTATGTGAGGTGAAATATTTGGGTACAGTGTATTCGGTCAAGAAATAAAAATGCATCGCTAAATCCAAATAACTATGTTGAAGTATGGTACGAGGTGAAACAAGAATTAGCTTGATGGGGAAGAATGAAAATCTTGGAGATGAATGTACCACCGAAAATGCTATTTCTGTTTCAAACCATACCGGTTATACTGCTTCAAACAATAGCAAAGAGACATATCGAAATTTAACTGGGGGGACGACCCAGGGATTAAATTTAAAATATTAGCAGATCTGAGACTTTCTTTCTGTATGAAGCTCTTTCCACACTCTTTGCACTTAAATGGTTTCTTCCCACTATGTAAGAAATCTGTGTCCTGGTCCCCCATGCCTTGTGCTGCGAACGCTGACTCCATGTTTGCTCCTTTTCCCCTTCAAGACTACAAGTCTTTGAGGATGAGACCATCTTCGCTTCGATTTGGCCAGAGTGAGGCAGACTCCGGCCGAGCTACTGTGTTTCTGAAGTGGGGAAAACTTTGGGCAAAGGCCAGCAGTGCAGAGATGACACTGGCTGCCATTTTTTTTGCCTCTCCGCTTCCCCCGAGGCTGTAGCTTCAGAGGTCATTGAACAGTTGAAAGAGGGTGACAGCATTGGGAGTCTCCATAAGACCCCCCCAGCAGGCAGTTGAACAGCCCCTCCAGTTTCACACGCAGGAGGGAGGAGAACCAAATGGCTAAGTTGTTGAAACAAAATGGCATCCCACAAAATGGCTGAGCTGTTGAAACAAAATGGCGTTTCCCACCTTTTTTAAAAAATAGAAAAGGGCGGGAAACTCAGACCCCGTTGCCTCTGTGGACTCCTCCCGGCAATTGGGGCAAAATCCAGCTACCCCCTATACACTGTTCCCTTCCCCAGATGACAGGCGGTGGGGAGAGGAGAGAAAGGCAAAAATAATGAAGTAGAAATGAAAAAGCTGGGAGGAGGGAGGGTCAGACAAGGGTGTGTGTGTGAAAAAAATTGCTCAGAAATATGATCCAGCAAATAGGATGAAGGGGAGGACTAGACAAAGGGGAACGAGCACCCAGAAACGAGCACACAAGCGAGTGTTTCTCTCCACACACAGAGATCTTCCTCCAGAGCAAAGGGTTTCCTGGTGTTTCATTCTGATACACGTATTACATGCACAAACCTATATTATTTCAACGGTGCACCTCTATAAACATAGCTGTCAACTTTCAGATTTGAAAATAAGGGATCAGCAGCCTCACCTGTCCCGGGGACAGTCTACGGGATAACTAACAATCTGGGATAGCAGCGGGAAACGGCGCTGGAATAAGGGAATTTCCCGCAAAAAAAAGGGAAGGTTGACAGCTATGTCTATAAAGGGAGTACTTTTTTGTGCCAACGTCGGAGCTGTCCTTTTAGTAAGGGTGCAGGGGCCAAGTTCTGCACCAAAGATCTGGGTGCCGCAGATGGGAAGGCACCATGCCCATGAGGACAAGGGGCAGCGGGAAAGATGTGCAGACATAAAGCTGTTTCCATGCAGATTCCTTCACGGACATGGAAGGGCTGTGCTTGGATCCAGAAAGGGCAACCTTTCAATAATGCTTTTGAATAGCAGTTGCTGGAAGTCATGGCTGGAAAGAGGGTTCTTACAGGTTTTCCCCATGGATCTGGGTGGCCACGGGGATAGGAATATACTGGAGAAGATGGGCCATGGGCCTAATCCAGCAGGCTCTTCTTATGTGTTTCATAAGGACACCCTCCTTCCTCCTGCCCCAGTACCTCTGAGTCCGGTGTCCTTCTTCTGGGCTCCAGTCTCTCCCAGGATGAGGATGGGACAACAGAAGCGGTTCCCAAAGCAAGGCTGCTGCTTTCCCTTGCTGCAAAGCAAAGGGAGACATTGGCTCCAAGCCATGCTAGCACCAGTCTGGGCCATGATGGTGGAGGACATGGGAAGGAAGCATTTCCTCCTACCTGAACTCAGGGCCTTTCTCCAGTTTTGTGCAAATGGGGTGGGCTCTGCTACATCCTGGGCGGTTTCACTCATAAGCCAATGTTTCCACCTTGTGATGGTCAGCTATCTAGCCTGGCTGGGCTCCCCGCTGTTGTCTTCAGAAGAGAAAAGTTGAGCCACTGCTTCTGGACCAAAGATCTGGTTGCAGCAGAAGTCAGAGAAGGAGCCATGCCCACACAGAGAAGGGGCAGTGGAGAAGAGGCACGAGGATCAATATTTTTCTTTGAGGATTCGCTGGCATCCAGAAATGGCAGCCAAGAACTGCATGGATGGCTTGGTTGTTGTCTTGTCCATCATCTTGGGAGCTGGAGACTGAGACCATTCTCTGGAAGCATGGCCCCACAAAGGACGCAGGATATAGTATCTTCCTGGTATATGTGGGGATTGGATATCCAACGGAATTAACATGTCATAACTTCCAAAAGAAGCCTGGCTGACTAACTTCTCAAGGAACTAGAGCCCTTCCTTTCTGATCTCATGTAGAAAGGTTCTACTACTTCCATCCTCCAGTTACGCTCAACTTGTGACGGCAGCTGATGTTCAGATGATGCAAGCTGCTTCATATATCACTGCGACTTCAAGTGAAGGCTTGCACATGTGAATGGGGAAACCACAGTGGGCACCAGCCACCACTGGGTAGAAACCTTCCCACAATCTGCTACCTGACGCTTCATACAAAGGGTTGAATCTTCTGCAAGCAAAGCATCTCTGCTGCTAAGGGGCTTTTTGCTGCAGTCCCACCCTCTATGAACACGTCCATGCAGAGAATCAGAAGGAAACAGTGGCCCAACCCA